>NC_068350.1:16627431-17914299 GCF_014633365.1 Diospyros lotus
GTTGAGTCTTATCAACCTCACAAAGAAGGCCGACCTACCTCTAGAAAAGAACAAGGATGCGTATTCCAGATATCATGTGTAACGCCCCACTTTTTCAAATACACAATGATGTAAAATATAACCTAATATCACCTACGGGCGTTATGGAAACCCTTACCAACGAAAGTATTGGATCGAACCTGCAATCTTAATCAAAGCTTAATAAAGGGGTTTCCACTAGATTTCCTTTACAAGAGTAATAAATGCACATGGCTTCCAATAAGCCAAAAACACAACACACCACTATAGGTATAGTTGTAGGACACCCATATACACACACTTTTTACAACTTTGAGTACCCTATTTGCTATTCACAATACATTACTTAGGTTATAAGGGTACATAGCGAAATCAAAATCCCAAAGCTAGCGAAGCTCCACCTCCTTGCCCACGCTTTGAATCTTGCAACCTAAAACACTTGATACTTCTGACAAATCTGGGACGATGGATGTCCCAGGGGTAAGAAATACCCGAGTTAGATTATTACATCTAAGTGAGTGGTACATGAAAAGAAACTATGCATGCAAGAGCAATATGTAGCTTTTCCAGGAAACATGCAGAAATAAGAACGAAATCTCCCCACGATCACAGCTCACCACAAGAGCACGAAGTCTAGACTCACTCTAAGAGCATGAGATCCCCTGTGATACCCCAACAAATAGCCACAAATATAAATACCGAGATATATGTGCAATAGGCAAGATTTTCTCAAAAGCAACAAACTCACGAGATGTAACCTCTCGGCCGCCTTACACAGGCACGAGATATCCTCCTTACTTACCATGTATGAACCCCTCGGCCCCCTTACACAGGCCCTCGTGGTAGTTCACACATGACAAGTGTAATACCCGATATTACATGGTATTGAAAAATAAATAAATTTGAATTATTTTGTCAGGACCTTGGGTGGTCCGAGAAGCCCAAGAGTCAATCTCGATAAATTAATTAATAAAATTGTCGAATTGGCGGCTGGGAATGCCTCTGGACTTGGATATCCAAGGAAGAGGGCAAGGGATTGGCGAGCGTCTCGAGACGAGGTTTATGATGCTAGAAGCAGTCCGATCAAGATTAATTTTTGAAATAAATTCTGTATAAACCCGAATGAGTGTCAGTACCGAATGGCCACAGGGGACCTCCGGAAAGCTGAGGGGACCCTAAGGGTGGTCCAGTTTTGAGAATAAGGCAACCCTTAAGTGTTTTTGGGTGGAATTAAGGTCCTGTGCAGGCGTAGGGACAAAATCGGTATTTTTGAGTAAAAGCCAATTTTTAATTTTGGAGAATTAAGGTTTTAGTTGCTTAAGGGTAATCAATTAAAACCTTGAGAGGGCCTAAGTGCTAGTATAAAAATCCCCAAATGTAATTATTATGTTCCTTTAGTATAATTATCTGAAAATAAAAGGATTAAGTTGTAATTTATATATGTATATAAATATATATAGAGGCGCGCGTGTGAGGAAGCTTCCTAGTCTCTGTTAATTTGAAATTTGCAGAGAGTGAGAGATAGAGAGTGAGGCCGAGAGATGATCGCGAGAGAGCTTGCGAGCGAGCGAGAGAGAAAGAGAGAGAGAAGGATGGCCGATCGACCATGGCAGCAGCCGCCATGGCCGACGAAGAAGCTGGGCACAAGCGAGCGGAGCTGGGCGGCTAAGGCATTACAGAGGCCATGGAAACCGATTGCAATGGTTGGTGAAGCAGCCGCGGTGTCCAGCGTTGGCGGGCGTAACCGGCGAAGGCAGAGCTTGTAGCGGAGGCTGGTTCGGCCATGGCTGCTCATTGCATAGGTGCAGCTGCGCGCAGTGAGGCTAGCTGCGATGGTGGCTCGCGGTGAAGCCAGCCGGGGTGGCGATGGCTGGTCGACGGTTGCGAAGCCGTGGAGGTGGTGCCAGGTCGACGGTTGCGAGGCCGTGGAGGCGGCGCTGGAAGGCGGGGATGGCCGGCAGTAGCCACGCGAAGAAGAAGAGCGCGAGGAAGAAGAAGCAGTTGCGTGGGAGAGAAAGAAACAGGGAGGAAGAAAGAAAATAAAGAGAAAAAGAAGAAATAGAAAAGAAAAGAAAAATAAAGAAAAAAGAAATTAGGGAAAATCTGGAAAAATAGGATAAAATTTCCAGAAAAATTGGGGAAAAGTCCTAGAAATTATTTCAAGGCTTGTGAAGCGTGCTAGAGGCCTGAAATCGGAGGTTTCGGGCATGAGATGGCAGTTCGGGAAGCAACGTCGGCATGGGTAATTGGCCGATCTTCTTTTCCAAATTTATTGAAGTAAATTTATTAAATTTCTATTCAATCATTAGCATGTTATTTGGATGTTGTGGAGATGATATAATGTGAAGTGTTGGTTGGTTTAAACCCTCGGTGGGGGTTGTTTGAAAATTTGTTGATGAGTGGCGTTGTGATGTGGCAAAATCATAGGCTTTGGATTAATGCCTGATGTGAATTGTTTTTGTGTGTGGTTGCCTCTAGGTTTGACCGGGAAGGCAGTGATCCTAGAGGAACTTGAGGTTCGGGCTGGAGCTTGTGCCGAGGCAGAGATGAGGCTTCGAGCCAGGTAAGGGACGACCCCATGTGGAGGTGTCCTTGTAAGTTGGTAAATGTGTTTGATAATGTATTTATGTTGCATTTGCATATAGTGGTTAACACTTGCGTGATTCGAGATCTAGTGGACCTGTGGCCATATGGAGGACTAGTGTTGTGGGGGCTGATAGGTTGGTGCCTCAAACCTTGGTAGGTTGTGAGGATGTGTGGGCCTAGCCTCATTTGCATGCATTGGACATACATAAACATCTTTATATTCATATTTACTTGCATTGCACCCTTACTGAGTCTTTATGACTCATGAGGTTTTACCTCATGTGTAGATGTTGCAAGTCCAGATACAAGTAGGGATGACGTCGGGAGGCTATTGTGGCAACTGGCGGTGTTGCCTGAGTTGAGTATTTTATTGTTGCTTGTATGTAGCCAGGGGGTGTTGTGTATGTATACCCTTGTGGTAAATGTATGTGTTGTTGAGCGTAGATGTATCTAATTGTTGTAATCATCAGTATGATAGATGATTGTGAGTCTGCATGATTTACATGTGGCTTGAGTTGTTGAAGCCAAGTTCGGACCGAGTAAGGATCAGCAAGGTATGTTCTCATAAATCCCAAATACTTAGTGAAGTGTTGTTATGCTAGCTTTGTGCCTGGGTCACCTCTGGCTTGCTATGGGGCGAGCTGAAGAGAGGTGAAACTCACTCGAGTTTCGAGTCTCGGTCCGCTGAGTTTTTCTTGTTTGAGTTGAGACTGATTCCTGAGTGGAGCGAAGGGAAGGACGAAGCCTAGCTCTCACCTAGGGCGTTTCTTGTTGAAACATAGTCCAACCCTTCAGTTGTGGCTCATCGGGTGAGTAATCCGGTCGATTATTTACTAGTGGCGCCCGTAAGTGGGAGCGGGTCGTTACAACAAGCCACCAACTAGCCACAGCCACCAAATGACAAGATGTATGACAAAGCAGAAGGAATATGATCACAAGCCACCGAGTCACCATCATCATTGCCGGCACTTGTGTGAAACATCTCAGCCTCACCTCTAGGCACGTGATCATGGTCCAATCCCTCAGCCTCACCTCTAGGCACGGCCCCACCTCTGGGCACGGGATTGCCCCCCCGATCATCGTGATGTTCCACCAACAAGCCCCCAAGTTATCATGTACAAGTTCCCGATCCACCAATAGCAACTATCACCAAACAACATGTGGAAGACAAAGCAGAAGGAATATGTACAAACTAAGGAATATCAGGTAGACACGGTACACAAACCAAGGAAAATATGTTATGCAAACCACAAGCTACATGCAAGAGTAGTCATGTTTAATCCCATCGATGAACCATAACAACCAATTTCATGATGAAAGCAAATTAGGAAAGAAATGCTCGAAAGTAAGGAAACATGAGATGTAAGCAACAACCATCCACAAGTGGAAACCAAGAGTGATCAATAGGAATCAAGGAGCATGCATAAGAACCTCTCACAAATGAAACAAAGAATGATCAAGAGGAAGCATGCACAAGAACCACTCACCTTAATCGTTTCCCTTCGATAGCACAGTTTACAGCCCGTTTTCAAGCACTAGGGGCTGTTTCTCTTCGAATTCCCTTCTGTTTTGGCAGTTTTCCAGCTAGGTCTTTCTTTCCTTTCTTCTTTGCTTTTTCTTTGATTTTTCTTGCACTTGCTTTCTTTCCTTTCTCCTTAGCTTCTCATGGCCTTAATTCCTTCCCTTTATATAGCCTTTAAATGCCCAAATCCTCAAGATTTCACTTGGCCTCCAAGTTACTTATTTTCCACCCAAGTAATCATCACAGTTTGAATTTTTTGCAATCTTCTCAAGCAAGCCTCCACTTCTTCCAATCCTAGGCCACCAAATACACTTTCAAGATAAGCCTTATCATTTTCTTTCCTTGCAAGCAACTCCTAGCCAATCCTAATTCTCCAAGTTTAGACTTTAAGATAAAAATCAATCATGACAACCTTTGATTTTGATTTCATCTTCTCCTTCAAGCCTTTACTTCTTTCCAATCAAATCTCCCATTTACGTGGCTTTCATGATAAGAACACTCAAAGACCCTTATCTCTTCTCTTCCAAGCCACTCATAGCCTTCCAACTTATGCCACTTAAAACTTTTGGGGTAAAAATCCATCATTACAACCTTTGAATATTTCCTACTTTGATTCTATCTTCCAAAGCAAGCTTCTCCTTTCTTCCAATCTTAAACCTCCAAATACTCCCTCATGTGGCTTTAGGATAAGCACTATTTTCCTCTTCCTTTGCAAGCCAATACAAGTCTTCCAAATTAAGTCTTCCAAGTCAAGTCTTCCAAGTTAAGTCATTCCAAGACTTTTGGTGTAAGATTAATCATAACAACCATAAGACTTTAAGACTTTAGGAAAGAATTCTCAAACAAGTTAATCCTATCTTTCCAACACATAGCTTCTAGGACAAGGATTCATTATTGCATTCATTCCTTTATTACATTAATGCCCTAAATCAAAATACCTTTCACTTTATTGTAACATCCAAGCTTTACCTCAAGTTTTGGGGTATTACATCATGGAACTCATCGAATTGATATCTCCCAAAGAGATCCCTACAATACTCTCTCCAGTTTAATTGAACCTGATGAGGGGAATACCCTCGGGTTCATAATTACTCTAATGCCCCGGGCATGCAACCATTGACAGTAGTGTCACGTGTCCGCTAAAGAGGTACTTCACTGACATTATCTTACTTGGGTTTAGGGGGGACGCGTGGTAGATATGTATCACCACGCCAGTTGGCCTGGTGCTCGGCAAGGAATTCTTCGAGTTCGTTGGGATCAATCCTCCCACCGAAGATTATGGAAATAGGAGCAATCCTGAACTCTTCGGAGGCGATTACGATTATGGAATCCTTATCAATAAGATTTCGAGAAGAGCGGGATAGAGATCCCGAAGATCTCTCCAGGATCCTTACCTCAGCACGAGAATAAAAGAAAGGGGCGCAAAGAGGTAAGAAAAAACTTTTGATTTCTCAAGCATAGGGATAATTTCGAGTTTCTGAGTCTAATAATCTGACTTGATCATCGGAGATAAACTAGGGGAGCGAGTCCACGTCTCCATTGCAGGTGTTCTAGCAAAGGTAGAAGCAGGTGATCGGCTACTGCATCATCAATTGGTGCCCACTGTGTGGCCGAGGCATCTTATTTTCTATCTCTCTAGAATAACTTGTTGTGATGATTCTAGCAAATCCTCTTTGTTTCGATGACAACGAGGAGGCAACAATCTCTAGCTGCTGGGGGTAACCTCGCCCCGGAATCGATCCAACAAAACCTTCCAAGGATTCTGCCGGGGAGAGACCGTAGTCCAAAGGGTCCTCCTCCCCTGCTGGATCGAATCGCGCTCTTGGAAAATCAGGTCCAGAGATTGATGAAGTTGCTCACTGGCTTCCTAGATTGCCCGTACTAACAAGCTTAACATTCTCGAGCTGAGGAAAGTCAATAACCCCCGAGAGAGGAAGAGTCCTATTCGTGGGAGATGAATCCTCGGAGGCCTGGACAAGATGACGGACGTGGCGAGGTGGCCGAATCTTTTGATATGTTGTATGCGCAATAGCGATAAGAAATGAGGCTATGTCAGTTGGAAGAGGAGATTTCAGCCCTGAAGTCGAAGTTGGGTGAGACTTAGGGGATAATGGTGAATCAGCACCTTAGTCTAGAGATCATGGCTTCCATACCGCCGGAGCGTCTTCGCATTCCGGCCATTAAGCCCTATGCAGGGGCCACCGACCCAATGGATCACCTCGATATTTTTACCTCTCATATGATGGTGTAGGATGCCTCTAACGCAATGTGGTGTAGAGTCTTCTTGGTAACCTTAGAGGGGTATTCACGTGCTTGGTATTCAAACCTAGCCCATCACTCCAAAGCAAGTTTTACGCAGCTTCGGGGTAGTTTTCTAGCGCACTTCGCACCTCTTCGGAGGCATCAAAGGTCCATTATGGCCCTCGTTAGTCTGAAACAGAACCAGGGAGAACCTTTGAAAGACTTTGTCTCTCGCTTCAATATGGAAGCTTTGAGCATTGAGAACTTTGATCATAGTGTAGCTATGATGGTATTCCAGAATTCCCTAAGGCCTAGTCCTTTCGCCCAATCACTAGCCAAAACGCCCTTGATCACATTCACGGACGTCTTAGGTCATGCTACGAAGCACATAAATGTCGAAGAAGTTATGCAAGCAAAGAGGGCAGAGCACGCAGAGAAGGAGGAGAAAAAGAAACACCCCGAAGAGAGGAAGAACGAGGATGGAAAGAAAAACATCGTCCTTGGTGGGACTCGAGTGGTTTTACCCCTCTGAATGCCTCAAGAGCAGAGATCCTTGCCACTATTGAAGGCAAGGATTATTTGAAGAAGCCTCGGTCGATGAAAGCACTATCTGATAAAAGGAGCCAGAATAAGTACTGTCGTTTCCATCGGGATCATGGCCATGATACGAAAGAATGCCACCAATTAAAAGAGGAGATCTAAGAGCTAATCAACCGAGGTTTCTTGAGGAGTTATGTAGCCAAGGAAGTTGATTCCAGAAGAAGGAAAGACCGATGGTCGCGGTCACGGAGTCCCCCTAGGAGGGACTAAGCAGATGACCGAGATCATACTCGACATTCGCCTCGGAGGGAGAGATCGCAACGGATAGAAGGTGATCATCCCCAGCCTCCAGTATTCCATATGCTTGCTGTAGGGGAAGTCCTAGTAGCGAAGGGTGAAGAAGGTGCTAGTAGTCAAGCTGGGGGGCTGAAAAGGTCAAGGTGTGTTGAGTCGATCTCTTTTTCAGATAGCGATCTCCCAGGGTACCTGAATCGAAATGACCCGCTTGTAATAACAGCTGGGCTCGGAAAGTGGGAGCTTCGGCGGATCCTTGTGGACCCGGGGAGTTCTTCAAAAATTTTGTATCAACAGGCTTTCCTGGGCATGGGATACGAAATGGAACAGCTAAGGCCAACGAGAGTCCCTTTGGTGGGATTTAACAGGGAGGCTGTATATTCGGAATGGATCATTTAACTTCCGTTAACTGTGGGGAAAGGCTCCCGAACTGTTGGATCGGGAGGTGTTATGGCACACACTAAGAGGGGGGTGAATTGGTTATTTTAAAAACTATTTTGAACTTGAAAGACTTTTTGATACAAATTAAGGTTTTAGGATTTAAAATGTGAAGCATATAAAAAAACAGATGTAAGTTTACAAAGATAAATATGTGAACCAAGTGAGGAATAATGAAATGCTTGGAAGAATAAATAGATCAAAGGGCACAAGCACAAGAAACACAAGGATTTATAGTGGTTCGGCTTAACCCAAGCCTAATCCACTATCTTAGCTCCTCACTAAGGATTTTGCAAACAATCCACTAAAACCCCCTACTTAAACCAAGTAGGTCCTCTAATCCAAGACTAGGAATTACAATCCCTTGCTTCAACAAGCAAGTCCTCTAGCATAAAGCTAGGAAAATAAGAGTGATACAAATGTAAACGAGATGCTAAGAGTTGGCACTCTTAGTTACAAGTTCTTTCACAATGAAAACAAGGCTTGAATGAATTAATACAAGTTAAAATCAAAGCCTTGAAGAGAGAAAAAAATTGAAGCACAATCACTATAAATATAAATGAGAGTAACAGTAAGCTCAAATTATTTCATTCTCGTCCATTAGCAGTTTCTTGATCCTCCTTGAGTTGTATATATAGGCTTCCCAAAAGATTGAAGAGAAATGTAGCCGTTTGTGACCGTTGGGATTTGAAAAACTAGCCGTTGGAAGCTTTCTTCAAAAAGTGATAGTCGACAGAAGATAATAGATAGTCGACATATTCATAAATAAAACAAGGCATAATTGACAGACAATAAGGCATAGTCAACTATTGTCTAACAAAAACTACTCATAGTCGACTATCACATTAACATAGTCGACGGATTCGAAAATATGAAAAAAAATTTGAATGCCATATACAAACATAGTCGACAGAAGAAATAGCATAGTCGACTATCCTTACACAATAGTCGACAGAATGAAATATAGTCGACAGAAACCATACATAGTCGACAGAACAATAGGCATAGTCGACTATCTTTAAGCACATAGTCGACTATTTATGGGCATAGTCGACAGATTGAAGCACACAGTCGACAGATGAAGAAGATAGTCAACAGAATGAAGCTTGAAAACATTACAACATATTTACATTTCTTTAAATTAAGTAAATGTCACTTTAATACATAAATGTAAATTAGAAAGTACCCCTCATTTGGATTCAATAAAAATATCTAAAAAATCAAAATCCATAAGAATAAGAAAGTAGAATTTGGGTTTTAGTAGAAACTTAAGATTTTGCGATTTTACCACCTCCAAGATATACACTTTCTATTTCTTAAAAAAATCATTAAAAATCATTTTATCACTAATGAATGTTAACTATTGAAATACTGGGAGTTAGTTTTCTAAAAATAAAACATTTTCATATATGTCTCCTTATAAGGTGCTAACCTTCCAGACTTAGAAAAATATGACTTTGAAATCTTGATACTTGAAATTCATTTGGTTTTCATTCTCACAAAGTAATACTTGATATTGAAATTGATTTATGTTGAAAACCACAACCTTGATTCATGACTTAGGGATTAAATAAAATATTATTTTTCATCATCAAAACTAAGTACACAAAAGTAAAACAACACGAACCTCCCAAGTCATGCTGGATATCCTGGTAGTAGATGTACCTGCGGCCTATAACATGATCCTCGGAAGGTCGGGCCTAAATGCCCTTCGAGCTATTCCTAGCACATATCATATGATGATGAAGTTTCCTACGATCAACGAAATAGGTGAGGTGCGAGGAGATTTGCGCTCAGCTCGTGAATGTTATATGGCCTCCATAAGCATAGTAAGGGATGCGGGGGCAAAAGAAGCAGCGTCGCAAGAAGAAGCTCTGGGTCCCCAAAGGGACTCCCGAGGAAAGAAGGGAGAGAATCCCCTAAAGGAGGTCAGTTTTTGTAACGACCTGATCGAGCGATGGGAAGGACCGGAACAACTTACCCTGATGGGCCTACACGAACTTCCCAGGGGGGTCACCCATCCCTAGATTACCCCAGGTTAAGCATGCTTAACTTGGGAGTTCTTTGCCAACATTCAGCCCAAAAGGTATCCAGCTGGTGTTGTTTCCTTTCTTACACTATCCTCGATATATACTAACTTCTTTGGGCTCTCAGGGTATTACATTCTCCCCCCCTTAAGCACATGACGTCCTCGTCATGCGACCTTACAACCGGTCATAAATCTCCCCCTTGCATGGTCGATGTGGGATTCGCCTAAGGTGCCTACACGCACCCCTCATAGGAGCCTACACACCCCCTCGGGACTCAGCCTCCTCGCTGAGGTTTGCCCCACCACCGCGCTCAAAGGCTCAGGGGTCGGCTCTGATACCAACTGTAACATCCCGTTCGAGCGATAGGAAGGATCGAAACAACTTACCCTGATGGACCTACACAAACTTCCCAGGAGGGTCACCCATCCCTAGATTACCCCAAGTCAAGCACGCTTAACTTGGGAGTTCTTTGCCTACATTCAGCCCCAAAAGGTATCCAGCTGGTGTTATTTCCTTTCTTACGCTATCATCGATATATACTAACTTTTCTAGACTCTCGGGGTATTACAAGTTTTCTGCTGGAAGGGTTGGAGGATCCGAAAATAGTAGAGTCGGTGGACAAATTGGAAGAAGTACCCTTGAAGAAAGATTGCTCAGATCGTTATATAAGGATGAGTGCAGAGTTAAAAGACCCATTGAGGGGTCGGATATTGGCACTCCTTCGACAATATGCGGACATTTTCGCATGGACTGCTCAGGACATGTCAGGAGTAGATCTAGAAGTTATGACGAACAAATTAGGAATACGACTGGGCTTCCGACTTGTTAAACAAAAGAAGCGGAGCTTCGCCCCCGGCAGAGCTCGAGCAATTGAGGCGGAAGTTGCAAAGTTAGTGGAGGCACAAGATATTCGGGAAGTCGATTATCCGAAATGGTTAGCGAATGTCGTGTTGGTACCTAAAGGGGAGAGCAAGTGGAGGCTTTGCATTGATTTCACCGATCTTAACAAAGCCTGCCCGAAGGATAGCTACCCTATTCTGAGAATTGATGCCCTAATTGACGAGATTGACGGATGTTTGCTTATGAGTTTCTTTGATGCCTTTCAGGGGTATCACCAAATTCTATTGCACTCGGAGAATTAGGAGACGAGAGAATTCATTACCAATAAGGCAACCTACTGTTACATAGTGATGCCCTTTGGTCTGAAGAATGCATGAGCCACTTACCAGCGCTTGGTGAATAAGCTTTTTCAACACCAGCTCAGGTGGAATATGGAAGCTTACGTAGATGACATGCTGGTGAAAAGGCTAGTTGCTGAGCATCATCCAAATGATTTGGAGGAGTGCTTCAAAACCCTTTATAAATTTCATGTAAAATTTAATCCTGTCAAATGTGCTTTTGGTGTCTCTGCAAGAAAGTTCTTGGGTTACATAGTGCACCACTAAGGGATTGAGGTAAACCCAGTGAAGGTTAAAGCCATTATGGACATGCTGGCCTGAAGAAATGTTAAGGAAGTACAAGGCCTTACGGGAAGAATGACAGCCTTGGGGAGATTCCTCTCTCGCTTGGCAAAAAAGGGCCTTCCCTTCTATAAGGTCCTATAAAAGGCAAAAAATTTAATATGGAATGTTGAATGTCAGGAAGCTTTTGACAAGCTGAAGGAGCATCTGGCCACACCTCCGATTCTCACGAAGCCACAGACAGGAGAACCATTATACATCTATTTGGGGGTAGTTGAGGAAGCCATGAGTTCGGTGCTGGTGCAAGAGGAAGATAAGAGGCAGATGCCCATTTACTATGCTAGTAAGCAGTTGACAAGAGCGGAGGTCCGATACCCTCCCATGGAAAAGCTAGCTTTTGCTTTAATAGTCTCGGCAAGGAAGCTTTGGCCCTATTTTCAAGCTCATACGACTATTGTGCTTACTAACCAACCTTTGAGGCAGGTTCTTAGCAAACCAGAACTCTCGAGGAGAATGCTGAAATGAGCAATGGAGCTTACAACTTTTGATATTGAGTACAAGCCACAGCCGCCTATTAAAGCTCAAGCATTGGCAGACTTCATCGCTGAAGGGATAAGGTCTTCAGAAGCTTCGGGTGGTGGTGGAGCAAGATTAATGATCAAAAGTCCTGATGGGTAGACATGGCCCTATGCTTTGCATTTCGAGTTTGGAGCATCTAATAATGAGGCGGAGTACGAGGCTTTGATGGCAGGATTGAGATTAGCCGAACAGTTAAGAGCTTAGTGAGTTGAGGTGAGTTCGGTCTCTAACCTATTAGTGCAGCAAGTGAATGGAGATTATGAGGCTCGCGAAGCCCACATGGCAAGATACCTAGCCATGGTCAGAGACTTAATCGCACGGTTCCAATATGTAAAGGTGGAGTATGTCCCTCAGGCCATGAATACAAAGGCAGATCTATTGTCTTGAACTGCCTCTTCCTTTTTTCCTACGAGCTCTTGAGAAATTCGGATCGAGTCCCTACCATAGAAGAGTATCAAAGAAGTCACTGATCAATTATGTGTAAATGACGAGCCTAGTTGGATGGATCCTTTTTATTGTACTTAAGAGAGGAAAAACTTCCTAAGGATGATTCGGAAGCTGGGGAAGTTAGAAGGAAGGCCCGAAGCTTCGTCCTAGTTAACGGGGAGCTTTATAGGAGATCATTCTCGAAGCCGTTGCTCAAGTGCATCAGGCCTCGTGAAGCAGACTATATGTTGAGGGAAATTCATGAAGGTATATGCAGGAGTTGTATAGGAGCTCGAACCCTCAGCCAAAAAGCTCTTCGACAGGGGTACTATTGGCCAACGATGGTAAAGAACTTAGAGCAGCTAGTCAGGACCTACGACAGATGACAGCGAACCTCCAACTTGGTTCATGTGCCGGCGGTCACCCTAGCTCATCTGGCTACGCCTTGCCCCTTTTCTCAATGGGGTATCGACATCTTGGGGCCTTTTCCCCCAGCTGCTGGGCACGTTAAGTATATCGTGGCTGCCATTGATTATTTCACAAAGTGGGTTGAAGCTGAAGCAGTGGCTTCCATCACCGCTCGGCGGGTGAAACAATTTCTGTGGAAGAATGTGGTCTGTCGCTTCGGGATTCCTCAGATACTAATATCTGACAACGGCACTCAGTTTACTGACCGATCTATCCAAAAATAGTGCCAGGAGTTGGGAATAAGGTAGCAGTTCACTTCGGTAGCCCATCCACAGGCCAACGGACAAATTGAACTCACCAACAGAACTTTGCTGCATGGTTTAAAAGCACGAGTGGATAAGGAAGATGGCAGCTGGGTGGAAGAACTACCAAAAATCCTATGGTCTTATCGGACCACTATGAAGGTATCCATGGGAGAAACCCTTTTCAGCTTATGTTACGGTTCGAAAGCATTAATCCCAGTTGAAATAGGAGTACCTACGCTAAGGGTGGAGCTCTTTAGCCCAGAATCCAACGAGCAGAATCTAAGGGATAATTTAGATCTCCTTGATGAACTTTGTGATCAAGTAAAGATTCGGCAAGCTACCTACAATCAACGTATAGAAAGATACTACAATCGAAGAGTAAAGGCACGAAATTTTCTTTCTGGAGATTGGGTATTACGACGAGCAGATGTTCGAGGGGCCCGAGAAGCAAATAAGCTAACACCGAATTGGGAAGGTCCATTCAAGGTAGTGGAAGTTCTCAGCCCTGGTGCTTAAAAACTCTAGACCCTCGAGGGTACACCAGTTAAAAATGCTTGGAACGTGCAAAATTTAAGGAAGTTCTATCAGTAATGTTTTCTTTATTGTGATTTTCATATGTTACTCTGGAATAAACATATTCTTTCTCTCTCTTATCAGTAAAGGCTCTTCGTCTCAAGAGACCCAGGGGACTACCCCTGATCGAAAACAAGCCTAACTTCAGGAAGGCCTTAAACTCTTGATAAAGGAAAAAGGGATCAGATGTGATCCTCGGGGGACTCCAACCCTCGGCACAAATAAAAGGATCAGATGTGATCCTCAGGGGGCCCGAACCTTGGCAAAAATAAAAGGATCAGATGTGATCCTCGGAGGGCCTAAACCCTCAGCAAAAATAAAAGGATCAGATGTGATCCTCGACCCTTGGCAAAAATAAAAGGATTAGATGTGATCCTCGGGGGGCCCGAACACTCAGCAAAAATAAAAGGATCAGATATGATCCTCGAGGGGCCCGAACCCTTGACAAAAATAAAAGGATCAGATATGATCCTCGACCCTTGAAAAAAATAAAAGGATCAGACCTAATCCATAAGGGGGTTTATAGTCCTCGGCATAAACAGAGGGATCAGATGTGATCCTCAGGGAGCCCAACCCTTGGCAAGAGCAAACTAAGGGGTTTATAGGCAAACTAAGGGGTTTATAATCCTCGATGAGAAGTAAGGGAAATTAAACTAGCAAGGTAACATTTAAAGAAAATTTCTAAAAAAGTCAGACAAAAGAAGGTTAAAAGTTTATTACAAAGACAAATCTTGAGTACAAAGGCATCTACTCTAAAGAAGATAAAGCAGTAGTGACATTAAAAGGGATGGAGTCCACGTCCAGGTTTGGGAAGAGTTCCTTCATAAGCTTCTTCATATGTTCAAACCCACCCCGAAGGACTCCTTCCAACTCCGCAGCATAGGCTTCAGAGCTTCGAAAATCCTTGCGACCATTTTGAAAGGCCACGCGGGCATCCTTAAGTGCAGATTGGAGTTGGGTATGAGTGGTGCGAAGGTCTTCCTTGCACCGAGAATAGGACTCCAACGCCTCGACTTGTCCCTTCTTGGCCTCCTTTAACTCTAAGGTGAGTTTATTTATATTATCTTTAAGCAGGTTAGTTGCGCCTTTCATAGCGTCTAGAGTTAGCCTGAGTCTGGAGTTAGCGCCTTTCATAGCGTCCAGTTCCTCCCTGAGTCTGGAGTTAGCCTGATGGGCATCTAGCATATTTCTCTAAGCTAAATCCAGATCCTTGCGAGCTTGAACTTCAGCCTCGTTAGTGAGTCTTGCTTCTTCTTACGCTAGCTCGATCGATTTGGTGAGAATATATACACTATGCTTAAGATCTGCTAGTTTCGAAGAAAGCGACTCGAGCCCTCGAAGCCTTTCAACCTCGGACTCCAAAGAGATAATGCGGGTTCAGAATCCTGACTCTCGCCGGGCAATTAAATCTTGAAAACCCGAGAGGTTCTGAAGAACAGGGACGAAATGAGAATCAAGGCCTATTAGTGTGAATAGAATTCGAAAGGAAATGGCGAATGGAAGCAAGTTACCTTGAGAATCTTGGCACAATAATCTGGTTCACCCGAAGTGGGAGAGGTATTGCAAATAGCCAAAGCTTCAGCAGGAGCCTCGACCACCTTGGTTGTCTCAGAGGTGGAAGTCACCTGGGATGAAGGAGGGAGAGAAGTAGGCTATATTCTTCGCCGTTTCGCCCTGCGAGCTATTATCTCTTTCACCGACAAAGCGAAAGCCCCCTCTAGCAAGCTTCTCCTATCAATTCTGGGAGCCCTTCTGGTGCCAGTGGCGTTAAAATCCGCTTGAAAATAGAAGGGATAGGAATGCTAGGAGGCATTGAGGGGGGCTTCGTACCTACAAGAGGCCGACCGCCTTGGGCCTGCGCCCTATCTGTCTCTAGAGTCTAAGAGATGGTCTCAATGTCCTCGCCGGAGGGGCTCGGTGTGGAGGCGGGGGTTGTGGCAGTGGATTGTTGAGTGAGAGGGGGATTCTTCCTATTCTCGGGGGCTGGTGATCCCGTGGAAGGGTTTTTCAAGCACGCCTCAAAGCTGTCCTTGGGAGCCTCTTGGAAGGTCTGAGGGTCCCTTTTCGCCGTTTTTCTTGATTGAGACGAGGCCAAAGATTTTCTGTTTCTAGTGCTCTTCGGGGCCTGCTCAGGCAACGTTGAGGGTCCTTAGCCTGGAGAAAGTTTGGGAGCCTTCTCAGATGTTTTCTTACTTCTAGAGGGGCCTGAGGGACCCTTGCTCTCAGGAAAGTCCAAGACCATCCCCTTGGTAATGGGAAGGTAAGTCATCTCCCAAAGACTTTCGACTGCCCAGAGAAGAAAATAAAGAAGGTCAATATCATGGAGAAAAATGAAAGAGATGGAAGAACAAAAAGAAAGAAAGCGAAGGTTAACACTCACAGTTGTCACCATCCAAGCCCGCTTGGTTGAGCTTTGGATTGGAGAGCTAATTTTCTTTCTAGTCCCGACTAGGGCCCATGATCTGGGAGGCTGGTTCTTTGATAGCTTCAACGTTCGGGCGTTTATGTTTGGCATCTAAGGTCCACCCATTGCACACTAACTAAACCTCTTGAGCGGAGTTGGATGCTTTGGGGTGGACGAAGACGAAGCACTCCTTCCAGTCATCCGAATCCTTGGATCCCCTAGAGAACATGAACGAAGTAGCGGGGATATCCGAATCAGGGCACTCCTTATCCCTAAGAAGGCAGCCTTCTTTCACAACTCGGAGTGAAATAGAAATCCAACCACCGGGGTCGCAGTTGGTGGTGAAAAAATAATCAAAGAGCTCTCCCGTGGGTTCCACCTTAGTGGTACGGCAGATGACGATAAAGCCTATTAGATATCTCCACCCGAAGGGAGATAGTTGGGCAGGGACGATGGTAAGATGTTGGAGAAGTGACATGACCCACCCACGAGGAGGTAGCTGAAAACCCTGGTCAAAGGCACACTTGTAGATACAAAGTCGACCAACGACGGGATGGCGCACTCGAAGATGGGTGTTGAACTCAACCTCCCACTCATCTGGAATCGCATACTTCTCCCGAAATTATTGACACTCCATTTCACTCATCCATTGACAGGGAATGGAGGTAGCAGGGTGTTTTTCCCACTCAACGAGCTCAACGCCAGCTGAGTTAAAACGTCCAAAGCTAGTAATCACCATCACAGAGAAATTGGAGAAGGAGAATGAAGAAGGTGCGGAGAAAAGAAAACGCCCGATAGCACAACAATAAACTAAAAGTTGGGGAGAGTCGGAAGAAAGAGCGAACAGAAGAGTAAGAAACCCCTACTTAAACCATAGAGGTAGAAAGCAAAAGGGGAAGCAATGGTGAGCATTAACTACCCAAATTGGCGTGACTCGAAAGACAAAAAGTTTGGACAACGCCTTGGGAAGAGGTACTGCCATCAGAGCAAATCAATACCTGTGCCCCCTAGACACGCGTGAGAGGAAAAGACACTGCAACTCTTTGGACCTTGTAGATATCGACCCTTAGATGAAAGGGAGCTGAGCTTTGGAGATTTCGGACTCCTAGAGCCATTCGAGCCGAAGCGCTCAAGGAGTGAGGGGGCAAGTGATGAGAGGAATACCCTCAGGTCCATAATTAATATAATACCCCGGGCATGCAACCATTGACAGTAATGCCACGTGTCCGCTAAAGAGGTACTTCACCGACGTTATCTTACTTGGGTCTAGGGGGGACACGTGGCAGATATGTATCACCACGCCAGTTGGCCTGGTGCTCGGCAATGAATTCTCCGAGTTCCTTGGGATCAATCCTCCCGCCGAAGATCATGGAAATAGGAGCAATCCCGAACTCTTCGGAGGCGGTTACAATTATGGAATCCTTATCAATAAGATTCCGAGAAGAGCGGGATAGAGATCCCGAAAATCTCTCCAAGATCCTTATCTCAGCACAAGAATAAAAGAAAAGGGGCGCGGGAAGGTAAGAAAAAACTTTTGATTTCTCAAGCATAGGGAATAATTTCGAGTTTCTGAGTCTAGTAATCTGACTTGATCGTCGGAGATAAATCGGGAGAGCGAGTCCCCGTTTCCATTGCAAGTGTTATGGCAGAGGTAGAAGCGGGTGATCGACTACCACATCATCAGAACCCATCTAATTGATTCGGTTTAATGTAAAGGTTTAAACTAAACTTTGAACATTCGGCTAGACTTTTTTGTTCGACATGGCTAAATCACCATTTGATTTTGATCCATTATTAATACATGCCCAATTGTTCTTCTAAATCGAAGTCAAGTGATGATTTGATATCCCCAAATGCACGAACATTTCTCTGGCAACACGGCATCGTCTTCAATTACTTGGATGGTTGAACCACTTCAAGCTGACAGTGATGGGAGCTGCGAGATTCAAAGAAGGGATGAATATTTGCGTTTATTTATGGAGTTCGAAGCAAAGATTTGCGGCCAGGACGGCGCAGAACGAAGACAAGAAGGGGAAGGATCCGTGTTCCATTGTCCAGGACGACGCAGAGCGTAGACAAGAGGGGGAAGGATCCGTGTTCCATTGGTGACCTCAACTTAAGACGGCCAAAACTCCATATTCCAAGTGGCCGATGCAGTTTTTGTTTATTGATTGAATATTCAAAGTTTGCTTTTGTAGGTATAATACTTAATAATTATGGTCTTCATCGTTTGGTCACGTCACAGCTCTAGAGCACGTTTTAAGACTGTCGAGTGTTTTAGACTTTGGACCATTTAGTTGCATGGGCTTTGATGGGGTATCATAATAGGCTTTTGTTTTTAGCGAATAAATAAATAATTTGTTTGTTCTTTTCTTTCCCGGACTTGCAAGGAGAGCCTTCCCATAAAATAATATAAATGGATGGTTGACAAGCAATCAGAATCCTACTCTTTTTAAATACTTTTTGTCCTAAATTGTTTGTGTTCCAAAGGCTAATTGGCATTTCATGAAGATAAAATAGAAAACCCCCGTAAACTCCATGTTTTTCGAATTTATGACAGCCTTACCATCCATACAAGGTTTGTTTTTTTAAAAGGGTATGTTAGTAATTTAATATTTTACAAAAATGAAAAATAAAAAATTTAAAAATACAATAATTTTTCTATTTTCATCGATAATGCCTGAGAATACTTTATATCACTTGTGTTATATTATCATGCAATATAAACATTTCTCAAACTGACGAGCGTTGATATCTGCTTGAATAGTGTGTTGTGTAGGATTTCCCAATCCATTTGAGGTGCCAAGTTTCTCATCCTTATCAACATTTAATAAATTCTTAAATTTAGCAAATAATACATCATTACACTATGTTCTCTAATGAAATTGTGAATAATGCAACATGCAGCCAGGATGTACGTTAGGGTGCAAATTTCATATGGTGGCATAGCTTTTAAGACAAGAAAATAGGTTTTTGGTACTCCATAGCATCGTTCGACCACGGTATGTAGTAATGGTAGTTGAACCGCTGCTCCATCCTATGTGGTTGTTGCCTTGGGTTGTGTTAATCACGAAAGTGGTATCTCTCACCTCTAATCTACCAATCAAATTATACAAGGCAAACGTCTTAACCAATCTTCGTTTAGCATAAGGAACCCATTCGTTGGATTATTGTCACAATACATAAGACACGAGTTGTTTGTCATCCACTCCTATCTTGTATACACATATGTAATCTTCAAGTCAAACGAACATATGCACTTGATATTTTGTGTTGGCACTATATTTTTCCCACAGTATGGCATTCGTCGTTAGCCTGAAAACAATCTTAAAAATGATGGATGACAACCACATGCCTTAAGACACCTTATTTAAGTATATTAAATAAGGTTAAACTTAATATACAGTTAAACTTAATTTATCTTAAAGAACGGATAATATTGTGGCGTTGGGCTCCCTTCCAATGTGGACAAAAGCCCATTTTCAAAGCTTTTTTCTTGCCCAATTTTGTGCTATATATACCACATTTGGTGCAATTAGGGTTATAGAGAAGAAAAAGAGGTAAAACACAATTATGATCAAACTGTATATCTGAAGTATTTTGTGGTCTAATCTTTGCAATTTTTGACCTATGTGCTCTACTCTCATGGAGCTTAATCTGAATGGTTAGATCTTATTTTTGAATTCTGTAAACATACTATTTCTATTTCTAACAATAACTATTTTGAGGTGTTTCTAGCTTCGTGCAGTTGTGATCTTTTTGATGATCTGAGACGATCAATGGTACAATTGATCTAATTTTTGGACAGGAACTTATAGACTTGTAGTTCTTCAATCTCGGTGGTGGGATTTGAATTTGGAGACTTGAAAGTATTGTATGCTTGGTCGGAATAGAAATTGTGTTTTTTGTGATTTCTTCTCCCATTCATTTTATTATTTTGTTGGTTGTTGCTATTAGATCCCTTTTATCGGTGAATTTATTGGTGTTGGTTTGAAAATTTTAAGAGGGATATTTGTAGACAATCAATTGATTATAGTAAAGCTTCTTTGATGGACCTTTGGTCCTGTGATTTTTACTTTTCGATTTGAAGAGGTTTTTTATGTAAAAATTTTGTGTTGATTGATTTTGATCGGTTTGGATGGTTACTTAAATATTTAACTTCCTTGCAAATTCATACAAATTGGGGAGATTTTGTTCATTGCCGAAAGTGGTGAAAATTTATTCTAGAAGTTTTGGTGAATTTGTTCTATTTTTCCCTAATGAGTGGTATCAGAAGAAGGTTCGTGATACTGGTATTCGGTTTGTTGGAATGATAAAGGCTAATATGGGTAAAATGGTCTATCTAAATGTGCTAATTATCACAAGTGGAAGGGTAAAATGAAAGATCTTTTATTTGTAAAAAAGATGCATCGACCAATGTTTAATACTCGGAAACTTGAATCTAGGTCTATGACGATTAGGATTTTGAGCATCAATAAGTATGTGGTTATATTTGACAATGGGTAGAAGACAATGTTTTACATCACATTGTTAATAAGACACATGCTAGAACTTTGTGGAATAAGCTTTAACCTTGTATATTTGAAAAACTATAAATAACAATTTATTTTTGCTCAAGAAAATTGGGCAGTTGGAATACAAGGAAAGAACTTCTATTTCTAAACATTTGAATGATTTTTAGGGAATCTTTGATTAGTCGTCAGGAATGGACATAAATTTTGATGATGAGGTTCAAGGCCTTTGGTTGCTTAATACTTTGCCAAACTCCTAGGAAACATTTTGAGTTTCATTAACCAATTCGGCCCTTGGTGACAAGGTAACTTTGGAATATGCTAGAAGTGGTGTTGAATAAAGAAATGAGAAGAAGATCTTAGGGTTCATCACCATCATCACAAATGGAAGTCTTTGTTATTGAAAACAGAGGAAGAAACAAGAACAAGGGTTAAAAAAAGTAGAGATAAAAGTATGAGCAAGTCAAAGTCAAAGTACAAGATTCTTGAATGTCGCCATTTTGGTAAAAAAGGGACATATCAAGAAATATTATTTCCAGTTGAAGAGAGAGAATAAAGGGAAAAGTAACAAGCAAGAAAAGAAGGATCAGGACAACAATAATCGTGTTTCCACAACTATTTTAGATGATGTCATTATTGTTTGTGATAAGAATTCAATTAATCTTGCATGCCTCGAGACAAGTTGGGTGATAGACAATGGTGCTTCACTTAATATCACATCTTAAAAGGAATTTTTACATCTTATACGTCTGGTAATTTTGGAGTATTCATGAAGATGGGGAATGATGGCTTGTCAAAGGTGATTGGCATGGGAGATATTTGCTTGGAAATAGATAATGGAACAAGGTTGATGCTTAAGGATGTTAGACGTGCTTATATATTCGTCTAAGTCTGATTTCAGCTTGAAAACTTGATGATGAAGGATTTTGTAGCAATTTTGTTTCAAGAAATTAGAAACTTACTAAAGGCTTCTTAGTTGTGGCTAGGGGAAAAAAGTGCTTGAATTTATATTTGATGCATTTTGAATTTTTAAAAGACAATGTTAATACAGTGGAGGATAAAAATCCATCCCAATTATGGCACAAAAGACTTAATCACATAAGTGAAATGGGTTTGATCGTTTTGCTAAGAAGAATGTTCTTGCTAGATTTAAAGAATGTAAAACTAATTGAGAATAGTTTTTTTCAAGAGACACACTCCATCAATGAAGTCAATTTTTTTGGAGCTAGTGCATTCTAATGTTTATGGTCCTCTAAATGTAAGGTTATTAGGTGATACACTTTATTTTATTACATTCATTGATGATCATTCCAGAAAACTTTGAGTTTATCCCTTGAAAACCAAAGATCAAGCGTGTGACATGTTTAAATAATCACAAACTTTAGTTGAAAGACAAACAAAGAAGAAGCTAAAATGTATTCACACTGATAATGGTGGTGAGTATTGGGTGTTGTTTGTGTTAGGTTTGAATAGCAATGACACCAACACCAAGAGAGGGGTGAATTGGGTTGTTTTAAAAATTTGATTAAAATTTGAAAATCCTTTTGATAAAAAATGAGATTTTAGTGTAAGTGGAGATTAATGAAATGCTTAGAACAATAAATGAAACAAAGAGCACAAGCAAATAAGAGGCACAACGATATATAGTGATTCAATTTAAAGCAAGCCTAATCCACTACCTTAGCTCCTCACTAAGGATTTTGCAATCGATCCACTAAAAATCTCCTATCTCTCCGGATAGGCCCTCTAGCAATAAGCTATGAAGGTACAACCTCTTGCTTAACCAAGCAAGCCTTCTAGCATTAAGTTAGGTATTTCAACCCCTTGCTTCAATAAGCAAGTTCTCTAGCACAACGAGCTAGGAATTTTACAAAGTGGTACAAGATAAGAGAGGATCTAAGAGTTATCACTCTTAGTTTCAAATTCTCTCAATAATACAACAAGGCTTGAAGATAAATTTACAAAGACAAGCACAAAGCCTTTATGGAGAGAAATAAAATCACCAATGAAGCACACAATAGAGTAAGCACTTGGAAACTTGAAATGTAATCTCTTGGTTGCTTTGAATTACCCATTTGATCTCTATTTATAGAGCATCTTGAGCCCATTTAAAAATATAGCCGTTGAAGAGACTTAAACAGTGGAGAATCTAGCCGTTGGAAACTGTCTGGGACATAAACTGTCGACATTTTTTATGGAGGAACTATCGACATTTAGATACATAGAGCAATGTTTGAAACTGTCGACAGTTTGTATTCAACTATCTACATTTTTATAAAAACTGTCAACATCTTGAAACAAATTGTTGACAGTTTGCTAAGATAAAAATTCACTGCTCATTTTATTTTATTTATATTTTACCTTCCATTTAATTTAATACATAAATATAAATAATAAAGTACTCCCCATTTGGATTCAATAAAAATATCTAAAAAATCAAAATCCATAACAATAAGAAAGTAGAATTTGAGTTTTAGTATAAACTTAGGATTTTGCGATTTTACCACCTTCAAGATATACACTTTCTATTTCTTGAAAAATTCGTTAAAAATCATTTTAACACCAATGAATGTTAGCTATTGAAATACTGGAAAATAACTTTTCAAAATGAAAATATTTTCATATATGTCTCCTTATAATGTACTAATCTTTCAGACTTAGAAAAAAATTATAAATCATTCGGTTTTCATTTCACGTAGGTACTTGAAATTGATTTTTGTTGAAAACCATAAACTTGACTTGATAATTGGGGATCAAAACCAAATGATGTTTTTCATCATCAAAACTAATCACAAGTGTAAAACATTTGTTTGATACATATATATAAGGACATCTGACATAAGAAAACTCCTTCAAAGACACTTTAATTGAATGGTTTAGTTGAGAGAATGAATAGGACACTGAAGAAATTTAAACTCATAGTAAAATCAAAAACCCATTCATATCTATGTCAAATCAATATGATATTTGTTGTGGAAAAATCATTGAATATTATAATAATATTTTGATATTTATGACGATATATAGATATTACCTCTGATATATTTACAATGAAAGAAACATATCATCTGACAAAAAAATTTAGCTTGGAATACCCCCTTCCTCCCCCCACCCAAAGAAAGCCATTCATATGTTTAAATCAAAGATCAAGCAATAGTGAGAAAACAAAAGAGCTTGAAATTGTAGTTCCATCAGTCTCCGTTAATTCTTCTGATGTTTAAGTGAGATTGACTCTATTACTTTTGTTTGTGCTAGGTTATTCCTTGTGTCTTATTTATGTCGACATAAGAGTTTGTATTCATTTATTTATTATGTGATCGTTGTGCTAGTAGAGTACTCGTAGTGCATGCATGTGTACAGTTTAACTTTCACTGTTTTAATTCTTGTGTATGCATGCCAGGGTAATTATGTCTTGAGTTTCATTCTTTCTCCTTCCGTAGGTACTTTCGTTCGGATAGTCCAGGTGATTAGAATATCCGAACAAGGGTGCTTACAGATCATTTCATGAAACTTTGAGTTTATGCCTTGAAAACCATCAAGTGCGTGACATTAAATAATTGCAAACTTTAGTTGAAAGACAAATAAAGAAAAGCTAAAATATATCCGCACTGATAATGGTGGTGAGTATTGTGTGATATTGCATACAACAACACATCTGACATAAAAAAAACTCTTTCAAAGACACCTCAATTGAATGGCTTCCTTGAGAAAATGAATAGGACACTTAACAGATTTAAACTCACAGTAAAATCAAAAACCCATTCATATCTATGTCAAATCATTATGATATTTGTTGTGCAAAAATCATTAAATATTATAATAATATTTTGATATTTATGACTATATATAAATATTACCTCCAATATATCTACAATAAAAGAAACACATATCATCTGACAAAAATTTTTAGCTTGAAATACCCCCCCCCCCAAAGAAAGTCATTCATATGTTTAAGTCAAAGATCAAGCAATAGTGAGAAAACAAAAGAGCTTATTTAGAATTACATCTCTTTGTTAGATAGTGCTTAGGAATATTTATCCTAGACGATTTTAATGAGATTAGCTTTATCCTCTAAAATTGCTTTTCTAATATTTAGGAAAAGAGTTTATCTCAAATTTATAGAGATTAAAATAAATTGTTATATTGTAAAACGTAATCTATGATCATAACTTTATTCCTTAATTTTAACAAAAAAAAATGTTTTGATCAAATTAAGCACTTCAATCCTTAGTAGGATTGGTTCAAATGGGGATTTGTAAAATCTTCTTATTTGGGTTGAGCCAAACTCAAAAAGAACAATGAGGTTAAAAGTGACTTGGTTAAACAAGTTAAGATTTAAGGTGGCTTAAATAGAGATAAAACATGATTTAAATAAAACTTTGACATATTAACTAATTGTACAAAATATCAAATATCATCAATTTGATAATCATTAAATGATATTATTCTAAGTAAATTTTTTGTTCCTGGGTGATTATTAAATATATTTTTTTAAAATGATTATTATATTAATTTAAGAAACTAAAGTCTTTTAAATGTCAATAAATATCTCATCTCCTGGCTAAGGAAAACCCTCCTTCCATTATATTCTATTCCCATCATGGCAATCTATTTGTTTGTATAATAGCAATGGGTTAAAAACTAAAGTCTTTAACCCATTGCTATTGCTATGTAAAAAAAAAACTAAGGAGAAAATTCATTATTTTCATGACTTATTCATCAATAATACCTTTCTCAGTGAATCATCTTTCATATCTCCACACACACACACACATATATATATATTGTAGAAGAAAATATATTGTAAGATATATGTTCCAAAAATATATTGTGTAAAGTATATAATGAATAAACATTTTAATCAATTTAAAAAGTATATAAAATACCACATATTGCATGTTCTTGTATTTTTTAAAAATAGTAACTAGCACATTTAAAATCGTTGTTTACATTTAATATTAATATCTAAATTGAAACAATATTAAATATATTTTAATAATATTTCTGACATGTTAAATATTAATTGGTAGACTATTATTGTATTAAGTATTAACAAAATATGTGGCTAGGCTATTCCTTTTATATTTGTTTTATTCGGGAATAAATAATGCTATTCAATTTATTTTTAAAAGAGAAACCTAAGAATTGATTAACAAATTAAAATAAGATGTGTCCATAGATAATTGTTAAAATTAAAACACGTTTAAAATAACAAATCAAACCAAACGAAGCCAAACGAAACTAAACTAAACTAAACTAAATGGGAATAGGGGCCCTCCACCCTTTCCCATCGTCAACGTCATTGATGTGGCCCTCTAAGTGTAATTGTAATTGCAAGGTATCAAAATATTTTCCCTCCCAAACGATGGGTGGTTTTATTGAATGGCTCTAATATTAATTTGTTAAAAAATTAAATTATAAATAAATTATTAAATACACATGAACACAAAATTAAATATGAAAAATTTAAAATAAAAAAATAAAATATTACTAAACAAATATTATAAGACTCATATACAATTTTCTTTCCGACTCATGCATTATAAGACTCATATAATGCATATGAATTCTTCTAATTCATAACTAACACAAAACAAATGTACATAATTATTTTTTTTAAAAAAATATTTTCAACCACTCAAATAAACAAATTATATTTTATAGTCACTCAAACAAATTAATTATATTTTATAATTACTTTTTTTTTCAAGAATTGTACTTAACAGAAAATGTAATGTAATGGGATTAAAATTGGTTGGATTAAAACTTAATAAAAAAATACAGATTTACAAAATTAGTCAACAGGGTCAAAATGGGTAAAGTGTCTATAGCGTAATTAATTTATTTAAAATTTATTTGAGTGGTTGAAATATATATATATATATATATTTGAAATATGGTTAGCTTTTACAATTTTTTTATAAGATTTCTGGAAATATTAGGTTGGGAATCCGTATTGTCACGTTTGGTACAACTTTTTTATAAAAAGAATCCTGAAAAATAGGATTCCCGGGAATGATTTTTAAGTAACTTTCCCACAAAAAGATTTTCATGGGGGGTTAGGAATCCAAGTTTCCCATAGACTTGGGAATGTTTTTAACAAATAAAAAGACTAAAACACCCCTTACCCTTTATAATCCCATACAAATATATTATATATATTTATATTAAATATATTATATATATGTATATATATTTATATATTATATATTAAATATAAAAATATATTATAATATATTTATATTATTTATTATAAAATATTATATATATTAGAGTAGATATTCATACAAACATATATATTTTGTATATATTATATATATATATATATACACATGCATATATATATAATGTGTAAAAAAATAATATTTTTTTATTTTCTAAAGATATTGTGAGTCTCAATATTTTATATAGTAAAAGAAATTTATTATTTTTAAATAAAAAATTAAATAAGGGTAATTTTAAAAAAAGAACATGAATTCCCAAGAATATTACATTTAAATCAAACATAGGAATGTAAGATTTTCAGAAAAAAATACTCAAGATTCCAAAAAATGTTTAAATCTATCCAAACATAAAATTGCATAAATCCTGGGACATTTGAGGACATTCAGCCTTAGGCATACAAACATAACCTTTGAGGACATTCAGCTCCCACCTAAGGTCGTAACCGCAACACAAACCACAAGGTCATTAGGGCCAGAAAGCTCCTCCTAGGGTGATGCTCATGAGTACATACACCTTTAAGGACAATCCGCTCCCACCTAATGTCTTAATCCACCCTTATACCATGCATACGGAAAAAGGAATGTCAATAAGCCCAAACTATGCACATTAACCACATATATATATATATAAGTAAAACATGCTCACGTAGTGTCCTCTAACCCCTTTCAAATGCACACAAATGGGTTCAATGCCATGCTAATGAATGCACAACCATCCCTCAAGAACATTTAGACCTATTTTAGGACCAAGAAGAAACCACTCAAAACTTGTCCAAATAATTTGAATTCTTTGCCAAATCGAAACTTATCAAGTTTAGTTTATAATGCAACAAAAAAATCTCAAATCAAAATTATTTTACTAAAAGTAATGTCCAAAACAATAGAGTATGCACAATCTATCAAAGGCCAAAAATGGTCGACTGCCTTTCAAAAACGATCAACAGGTACTATAAACAATCGATAGTTTCCTCCAAAACTGTCAACCAGAAGCAAGACATAACCCCTCCTGAGACATACCAAATGCAAGATAAATGGAGGAAGGCTCATACCATCAACCCCCTAGCCCCAAAGCATCATTCCTTTTAGGATTGTAGGGTGATACTAGCCCTACTTTGAAACCTAAGGGAGACCAACAAGATCTAACCAACAAGAAATGAGATTTACAAAGGTTTCTACATAACCTTCCAAACCAAGCATCCTTTGAAAAAACATGGGATTTTCATACTTAAATCCCCAAACAACATGATTAGAGCTTATAAGAGAGATAAAAGGGACTAGAACTTGCCTTAAAGAGATTTTCTTGATGATCATTCTTAAGCCAATAAGTGTCCAAGAACTTTTACTTCACACCCTCAACAAATGAACCTAGCAAGAAGAGATAGAGAAGGAGAAGATAAAGATACTTCAACACCCACAACCCTTTGAATCATAACAAGTAAGAAAGAGAGAAGAGAAGGAACCCTACATTCTTGCTTTTCCTCTCTTGATGGTTCTCTTCTCTCCTTAGCCTTCCACTTCCCTTTTCTTATGCAAGGTAAGCTAGCATATATATACACACACACACATGCTTTCATATTTACTTAAATTCCCTCATTGCATCATCACCTAAATAAGAATTATTCAAGTGCTAGATTAGCCTCCAATTAACACTACCAACCCCACATAATATTTCAATACATTCCTTGATATGTTTTAGGTCCCATCACCACCTAAGTCAAATATTTGACTTTTCCACTTCAATTGCATGTCACCTAAAAATATCACATATAATTCACCAAATTATTACTCTCATAAAAGAAATATCTCATTCCAATATATATACCACCTAGACCCACTAACGGGTCGTTACAGATTCTCCCCCCTTTAAAGGAATTTGGTCATTCTCTAACAGTAGAGGGAAAGATTGCTTCATGTCCTCTTCTAGCTTTCATGTGGCCTTTTTAAGGCCATGTCTCTCCCATTGCACTTTCACGTAAGGAATAGATTGATTCTTTAACACTTTTTCCTTTTGGTTTAAAATTCCTGTAGTTATTTCTTCATATGTCACATCTTCTTAAATATCTAGGGTATGGTAGTCGATGATGTGCTGAAAGTCTGGCACATACTTGCGCAACATCGACATATGGAAGACATCATGCACTCCGGCCAACTGACGTGGCAAAGACAAACAGTAGGCTAAAGACACTATCCGTTCCAAAATCTCAAAAGATCCAACATAATGTGGACTGAGTTTCCCTGAAACTCCAAATCGTCGCAGACCTTTCGTAGGCATAACCCTTAGCCATACATGATCCCCAACAGTAAATTCCAAGTCATGGCACAGCTTATCAGCATAGCTCTTCTAACGATCATAAGCGGCCTTCATATGAACCCTAATGAGTTGAATCTTGTCTATAGCCTGCTTAATCACTTCAGGTCCTAGCAAAATTATATCTCTAGCCTCTTCCCAACAAATGGGCGATCTGCACGGCCTACCATATAACGCCTCATAAGGTGACATCTCAATGCTGGAGTGCAAATTGTTATTATATGTGAACTCTATTAATGACAAATGGTTATCCTAGTTCCCATGGATGTAACACCCCGTCTCGCCAAGCGTGTCATTGTAAGGGTATTCCCGGGATTTCTTTTTTTTTTTTCTCTTCAAGTTCAACATGCGCGGTATATCAAGAACAATCTTCACATGCAGATACAAAACCCCGCGAACCCCAGCCTTGCCCGTTTAACTATCAAGATCAATAATCTTAAACTAAACGAGTCTTAATACAACACAGCGGATACATTAATACCAAAACACCATAGTTCTTACTTTGTATTTCCATAGCAAAATACGTAATACATATCAAATGATAAAATTGTTATTATACAACTGTTCATTTACAACCTGAAATGCATATTAAAGCCTCCAAACGTTACAACAACTTAACAAACTAAGCACCATTAGCCCTCAACCGGCCACATCCTTGCCCTCGCAGCAGTCCCTGGCTGGAACATTAAACGTTCCAGGGGCATAGCCCAGGTTAGATGATAAAACATCTAAGTGACGGTATAGAACAGTTAATACAATGCATGAGACACACACGAGCATGGCATACTCAGACAAACGAAAATATGCAAGACACGTCTAACTTGAGAAATCTCCCTGACATACTCAACCTCCCGTGGAGAACACTACTCCACACACTGTTGGGGTTGACCTTGCCGTGACATACTTAATCCTCGAGTGCCCTACCGTGTCACTCGATCACTGGCCCCGGATGCCCTACCGTGTCACCCGATCACCAGCACAAGCCCCGAGTGCCCTACTGTGTCACCCGATCACCAGGATTAACCTTGTCCCATTCTCAAGTAGACCCCATCCCGTCCCACACAGAAAATAACATTGACACGAATATCAATACCCCGATGATATGAAAACCACACGCCATGCACCGACTCTTTTGTAAGTAAAAAAATAGTTGATGGAATATATCACATGTTCAATATGCAAATGATGACATAAATTCATAAGTGAAACGCATAAGCATAGCATCCCGAGTTTTGGTGAGACCGCTCACCTGAACCCGCTACACTCACACCACACCAAGACATTTTCCAAACAAGGGTAAAACTAGAGTCAAACCACTCACCTCGAACGTAATCAGATCGCCTCATTCCTCGTGCAATGCCTCGATTTGCATGCCAAACCCCAAATACTTGAGCTTATACTCAACCTCGAGCCACAATACTTCCTAAACACCATATTTATTTAAGAAAGCATTAAAATTCATTTTCCTCAATTTTTCCATAATTTTCTCCTTTTTTTTCCCATTTTTCACCTCAATAATTCTAAAATAATTATCTCCTCAAATATTTTTCCAAATATTTCAACATGATAAATCCTAAAATAATTAAATAAAAATACTGGATTTGAAGTTACCGAATTACCCTTTGGCACGCGCTCTCACGCGCCTAGCGCGTGGCTGCGCGTGAAGGCTGGCGCGTGCAGCCACGCGCCACCATCTTCTCCAATTTTTCGGCCGTCGTCGACGTCTCCGATGCCCAAACAAAAGATACCCCCTTGAAGCCCTTGGAGAATCGATCCTAATGGCATGATTTTCGTGCTGAAACGTCACCAGAAAACGCCCCAAACGGGCAGTTACAGGCGGCCAGTGACGGTCAGCCACCCGTTCTCGGCCAAGCTTCGTTTGGCCTCTAAACTGACCCAAAATGCTTCAAAACACTCCCATTTTCTTCTCCTTGACACAAGGATCAGAAACCCCTTAATCACTCTCCCAAAATCATTCGAAAACAAGGTCAATTTCACGCCCCAAAATCCGAAACCCTCGGCCCATTTTATACCCAAAAACCGATCGAATTCCGGCCAATCAACGGCCTCAACTTGGACCCCAGCATCCCATCGCCGTATACGACCTCCCCCGAACCTCCCTCGGCCGTCCAATCTCCAGATTTGGCCTCCATGTGCGTGGATTTGCGGCGGCCACCTTCCTTCGCGTTCACATCATCATTTTCCATTTATTACACTTTGGCCCCCAATTTTCTTTAAACGACACTTCTGCCCTTTTCACAACACCCCTGATAAATCCAAATGTACCACTAAGTCCCTCAAGCTTAGCACATCTCGTTTGACCCTCGAAATTCCTAAAAAATTACCGTTTTGACCTCTCTCTGGCAAATTTAGAAAATTGCACTTAAGCCCGACTAGTCGATTTGACCTTAAATCCATTTGATTTAACCCGAAATTACTTAAGGGTTGTTCTATACATAAAATATTAGACCCTGACATGCTCTATTGACTTTCTGGACGTCTCTTATGTCGATTCAGTTTTCTCAACCCGGTCGACAGTTGTACCGAAAACTGTTCCTGATCCAATTTCTTTCATCACTAAAATCACAGTTTAAATCGCTCGTCGATACTATACCATTTTCCTTGGCTATCTAGGGTCCGGGTTACTCCTTCCGACTGATTCGATCGTCTAAAACTACGTTAGTGTGTCATATAGCCTTATTCTTTCGATAATTCCAGTTATACCCTTCATTAAATATCATTTATACTCTAATAATTTCCCGGGTATTACATTCTCCCCCCTTAAGAAATTTCGTCCTCGAAATTTTGTCCGTGATAATTGTATCACCACTATTGCTAATGACTCCCAATTGAAATGTCATAGATACCACTCCTAATCCTTAGCAATCATTCATAACTTACATTCTAACACGATCCATGCTTACCAAGCATCTTACTTATTTTCCCAGAATATCCCGTTGTAGCTCTTCACCAGCGGCTATATGTATCCCAAAATAACTTATAAAACCTAACACCATTCCCAATCGTGTCCTCAAAATATATTTTATCTGGCTCCTAAATCTCCCAACCCAATGTCATGATCACACCAAGATTGAGTTAACTTGGCTGCCATGATGGCACAGAAATTGATAACATTGAATTTTAACTTGGCTGCCATTATCGCACAGAAATTGACAACATTGAACTTTTAACTCTGCTTACCTTTCTCAATTGTCAGCACCTCGATTGCACATTAACTTTAAAGATAATTTCTTAGCCCTTTGTGGCTCGTCTTGCAAACCATCACTGTAGGTTTATCAAGAATTTTTTTTTTTTTTTTATGGCAACCTAATATCCTGGCATGTCACTATTTCTCTTCCAAACACCATCCATCAATTAGATCAATTTGTCTCCACATAGAACTCTGGTGTTGTTTCAATTCATCGTTCACAAAAAAAACATTCCACCGTTATACTATCAACTAGAGCATCCAAACCCATACGTCATTCGTAGCACCTTACCCTAAAACTGTCAAATGCTCTATCTCACCTACTTGATGCTTTCTATATACTTCTTTCATGAGAAACAATCTCTTTATTGAGTCAAACAAGATCCCTATTATCCTCGATTCTTGGAATATATTTAATCTTGTCCCTCTTAAGTGATCTAGTTTTCACACAACTCCTTAAATGGAAATCTTATTGGATAACTTTTGGTTCTCACCTGGTCTTTAGCAACACCTAGCATAACTTTAATAGCTTAGCCTACTGTCTTACAACCCAAATAAAATTTTCGTAGTGAAACTAGAAACTCACGTCTTCCTTTATAACAGCTTACTATATGTTTCCTCAAATCATAACATGTCTCTTGGAAAGATAAACACTTTCGTTTACTTATCAACTTATAACTTACCATATCTTTATGTTGACTTCGACTCATTTTAAAAAAAAAAAAAAAAAATCAACTCATGTTCTCAAGGATACCTAGGTATACTCACTATTACTCCAATCTTTTTATGTCACCAAAGGCAAGGCTTGAAACAACTAAATCGCAGCCAATTGCTAACAATTCCTAGGGTGTGTAATATTAAATAGACTAAACTAAGAGCCAAGTCGATAACAATAATTAAATTCCTCCCAAAGCGATATCTAGAAAACAATCGTCCCATATTTTCCTAAGCAACTTCACAGCACTTGTTTATACCAAGGATTACTTCATTCCTAGTTAGGAGCTACCTCAACCTGGGAGCATTATTACTATTTCACCACAACTCCTGAATTTCCCGAGTGTATTCATCACTTCTTCGTAACCTTACTTCACGAATTTCTGTCATGAACGTAATTATTCTAGAAGAATCCTTTACAAATCTATGTTAACAGCTCGCCAAACATTATATCGTCACTTGAGATTATATTTTCTTCTTCTGATTCCTATCGACTATCACAATCCATATGACAGTTATTCCGCTTAGGTCATCTTCCAATCCTTCAACCTTTCCATAATGATTTAGGGATCCTACCACGATGCTCTGGTCCCTTGGAACTTGGACTCTAAACCATACATAACATCCTCAGTGTTGCCCAAACTTTGGCACCTGACCGTCTCCACAGTTCATTGTGTTGCTCCGACTCGTAGGTATCACACCCCAAACCGCGAGCCAACCACCAGTCCTCTGCCTTGGTCCCTAGGCTCAGATCCATTGTTACAGACCAACACCAATGGTGTTATCGTTATGCTAGAATTCCTCATTCCATCTCTAAGAGCTACAGTGGTTCTATTGGTACTAATCCAACTCCCTGATCTTTTGGATTCCTAATGTTCTTTTCCAGAGTAACACTCAATCGTATCGAGCACCCTTATCCTAACCATTCCTAAGACTTCGGATTTCTTTCTCACAATTTAATCTCTTTTACTTTCCAAATTTGTTACGCATGTGACGGAACCTCGCACTCCTGTTGCTGCTCTTGCAGACGTTCATAATTTATCAAACACTCCAACATCAATTGTATTTCCAGTTTATCATTTTCTAAACTTATACTAGATCGTTCAACCATATTCTCGTCACTGTCGTATGCTTAATCTATCACAAGATTGGCTTAGAAATTTCATTCTTCTTATATGTTTATTCCACGATTGACTTTCAACTAACACTCACTATATAGGTCATTATGTCAATCATTCCTATTTCTTTGAATCTATTAGGACCAACTTCAATTTTGCTAAGACCTAATCAAATCCCAAGATATCTTTACGAGCTTAATCAAGCTTTAGCAAGCCTATCTCATTGCTTGGTGCCTTAAAACTCAAACCAAGAATTTTATGACTACCCCTCAGTCCTTGATAATCATCGTTATGCTAACTATTTTTTTTGAGTTTGAATCTTCTTAAATCGGCTAGAGTCATTTCAAACTTAATATATAATCGTCTTAAAATATAATCGTCTCCACAGGTTGAAATACCATTTTATCTCCAAGTATATAAGGTACACGTAAATTTTCTTTTAGCAACCTCAATAGTCATACGCATAATTCCCTTATCCCAAGATTTTTCTAATTTCCAAGGTTCGTTTTAAATCACAAATTTCTAATCTATCGTTGTTCCCTATATTATTTACAATCTCAAAATCATCAAGTAAGGTTCCATTTTGCAAATTCTCTATAAGCCAAAAGATTCTTTCAACTGCCAAGGGAAAATTCTAATCCTTGAAACATGCAAACTTTACGTTTTACATCCTAGTAACTTCCAGTTGTACCTTGGTCCTAACTATGGCTGATTTACAATCGATCCCTCATTGTCTAGTAGTGACCATTAATAAGGAAATTGGATTGAGATTACATTCTAAGATTTCATTCAAAAGGAAAATTCTACCTGGAGTACTTTATACAAGCCAAATTTTTCCGAGAAAATCTTCTAAACACCTCAACAAGAATTCGATTCTCATTTAGTTCCGATTTGTTTTCCTCGTCTGGTCCTAGGTTAATGTCCTCGATACAATTATTCCTTCTATTTAAAACTTCCATAAGTCTCAAAGCTATACCTAACTCTCGTTACCCTTGAATAACCAACACACACCGTTTCCTTATAGCAATCTTTCCTTATTTCCTTTGTCCTCAATCTTGGATCCTTTGTCTCAGTATCCCTATCCACAATTTTAGATTCCTAACTCAAAATTTTTTATTCTCAAAGCTCTTATTGAATCATCCTAGGTTGCTTATTGCAGATCGTTTCTCGAGATTTATATGAAGTCATTCCTACCCTCGATTCTTCATATCACCCGTTCATAAACCTAATTTATCATCAGATTATATCATATCAAACTAAACATCCCAACTCGCTTACTCTTATTAATCACCAGATATCCCAACATTTAGTGTAAAGGATTTTGACTAATGATCTCCAATTTATAGTTTCCAGATCTTACGAATCCTCAGTTATGGTTTATCTAACCAACCTTACATTCGACCCATATTGTTGGATGCTAACTCCCGATTCAACGTTCCATCACTTAGCAAAATCTAGTATTCTCCAATTAATAATTTCAAAGACTTCAATCGACAAACCCTCAAATCTCCAAGTAGGGATTTTGTCTTTTTGATTTACTAGTTCCCTTCCCCTTAAGTCTCCATTCGGGATTTTCATTAGTTAGCCCTAACTGAATCTGTTCTTCTTAAATCCTCAATTCGGACATCTAACTTAACCTTAAAATCTTCAAGTCATTCCTCTTTCCCACACTCTTGATAGGTTTTCCTAATAATCTCCGTCGTTTCACTTATCTTTGTCAGGGCATGACATCACCATCATTTAACATATCCCAATCGGGAGGGTACTAAAACGATTCACTAAGATTCTTCCAAAGAGATTTTATGCTATGCTTCAAGTTGTACCAGAATCTCCAAAGTATTTATTCCTCTAACATTTTGTTGATCATTTGTCTATGTCCTTTCAACAGCTCTTATTACTGGCTCTTCTCACCTTCTACTGACGTGCCCAAAATGTAAATAGGATTCGTCCATCTCTTTTTGTTTGCTGAATATACATTCAAATTAAAACCTCAAATTTCTCTACTCTGGAGTCTCCATACCACTTTCAACTATGTTCCGAATGTCTCTTAGAATCCATAATCCCGTTCTAAGTTCTCGTTCAATAGTTCTAACCATGCTAAGTTCAACAACCTAGCCAAATCGTCCTAGGGTTTAACCTAGGACTCTGATACCAATTCTAACACCCCGTCTCGCCAGGCGTGTCACTATAAGGGTATTCCCGGGATTTCTTTTTTTTTTTTCTCTTCAAGTTCAACACGCGCGGTATATCAAGAACAATCTTCACATGCAAATACAAAACCCCACGAACCCCAGCCTTGCCCGTTTAACTATCAAGATCAATAATCTTAAACTAAACGAGTCTTAATACAACGCAGCGGATACATTAATACCAAAACACCATAGTTCTTACTTTGTATTTCCATAGCAAAATACGTAATACAGATCAAATGATAAAATTGCTATTATACAATTGCTCATTTACAAAATGAAATGCATATTAAAGCCTCCAAACGTTATAACGACTTAACAAACTAAGCACCATTAGCCCTCAACCGGCCATATCCTTGCCCTCGCAGCAGTCCCTGGCTGGAACATTAAACGTTTCAGGGGCATAGCCCAAGTTAGATGATAAAACATCTAAGTGACAGTATGGAACAGTTAATATAATGCATGAGACACACACGAGCATGGCATACTCGGACAAACAAAAATATGCAAGACACGTCTAACTTGAGAAATCTCCCTGACATACTCAACCTCCCGTGGAGAACACCACTCCACACACCGTTGGGGTTGACCTTGCCGCGACATACTTAATCCTTGAGTGCCCTATCGTGTCACTCGATCACTGGCCCCGGATGCCCTACCGTGTCACCCGATCACCAGCACAAGCCCCAAGTGCCCTACCGTGTCACCCGATCACTAGGATTAACCTTATCCTATTCTCAAGTAGAGCCCATTCCATCCCACACAGAAAACAACATTGACACGAATATCAATACCCCGATGATATGAAAACCACACGCCATGCACTGACTCTTTTGTAAGTAAAAAAACAGTTGATGGAATATATCACATGTTTAATATGCAAATGATGACATAAATTCATAAGTGAAACACATAAGCATAGCATCCCGAGTTCTGGTGAGACCGCTCACTTGAACCCGCTACACTCACACCACACCAAGACATTTTCCAAACAAGGGTAAAACTAGAGTCAAACCACTCACCTCGAACGTAATCAGATCGCCTCGTTCCTCGTGCAATGCCTCGATTTGCGTGCCAAACCCCAAATACTTGAGCTTATACTCAACCTCGAGCCACAATACTTCCTAAACACCATATTTAATTAAGAAAGCATTAAAATCCATTTTCCTCAATTTTTCCATAATTTTCTCTTTTTTTTTTCCCATTTTTCACCTCAATAATTCTAAAATAATTATCTCCTCAAATATTTTTCCAAATATTTCAACATGATAAATCCTAAAATAATTAAATAAAAATACTGGATTTGAAATTACCGAATTACCCTTTGGCACGCGCTCTCACGCGTCTAGCGCGTGGCTGCGCGTGCAGCCACGTGCCACCATCTTCTCCAATTTTTTGGCCGCCATCGACGTCTCCGATGCCCAAACAAAAGATACCCCCTTGAAGCCCTTGGAGAATCGATCCTAATGGCATGATTTTCGTGCCGAAACGTCACCGGAAAACGCCCCAAACGAGCAGTTACAAGCGGCCAGTGGCGATCCGCCACCCGTTCTCGGCCAAGCTTCGTTTGGCCTCTAAACTGACCCAAAATGCTTCAAAACACTCCCATTTTCTTCTCCTTGACACAAGGATCAGAAACCCCTTAATCACTCTCCCAAAATCATTCAAAAACAAGGTCGATTTCATGCCCCAAAATTCGAAACCCTCGGCCCCTTTTATACCAAAAATCGATCGAATTTCGGCCAATCAACGGCCTCAACTTGGACCCCAAGCATCCCATCGCCGTATACGACCTCCCCCGAACCTCCCTCGGCCGTCCAATCTCCAGATTTGGCCTCCATGTGCGTGGATTTGCGGCGGCCACCTTCCTTCGCGTTCACACCATCCTTTTCCATTTATTACACTTTGGCCCCCAATTTTCTTTAAACGACACTTCTGCCCTTTTCACAACACCCCTGATAAATCCAAATGTACCACTAAGTCCCTTAAGCTTAGCACATCTCGTTTGACCCTCGAAATTCCTGAAAAATTACCATTTTGACCTCCCTTTGGCAGATTTAGAAAATTGCACTTAAGCCCGACTAGTCGATTTGACCTTAAATCCATTTGATTTAACCCGAAATTACTTAAGGGTTGTTCTATACATAAAATATTAGACCCTGACACGCTCTGTTGACTTTCTGGACGTCTCCTAGGTCGATTCAGTTTTCTCAACCCGGTCGATAGCTGTACCGAAAACTGTCCCTGATCCAATTTCTTTCATCACTAAAATCACAGTTTAAATCGCTCGTCGATACTATACCATTTTCCTTGGCTATCTAGGGTCTGGGTTACTCCTTCCGACTGATTCGATCGTCTAAAACTACGTTAGTGTGTCATATAGCCTTATTCTTTCGATAATTCCAGTTATACCCTTCATTAAATATCATTTATACTCTAATAATTTCCCGGGTATTACAATGGAAGTCTAGCACACAAGCTCTCTGTAACGCCCCATTTTCCAAGCGCGTTATAACTCAGGACAATTTTGGGATAATTTTTTTTTTAAATACTACTAAAACTAAGACTAAACCATATCATTGCTCTTATCCATCCTAAAATTTTCATTTATTTATCTCCAAAGAGAATCATCATAAATATCAAATGCGGAAACTAGAATCGAACCTAACATCATAACATTAATCATAAATTAGTTCTTACATCACGGGATAAGTTCAGAAACATCAATACATAAGTTCTCAACATAACATGAAACATGACATAAGTTTTTTTTTTTCCATCATAACTTGAAAACATAACATATCATAACTTAAAGCATAACATAGCACGACTGATACATGATCGGGTTCTTATACAGGAACTAAATGTAGAAATTAACTTCATAATGCCTTGCGTCTTTACAATTCATCCACTTCTATGTCTTCGCTGCAAACCTCATCTGGAACGTTTGAATGTTCTAGGGGCAAGGTCCACATTAGATGATGAATCATCTAAGTAAGAGTACATCATAATGCATATGTATGAATACAATGCACATAACATCATAACTCTCATGTTTGGGTCGACTGCACCTTAAGATTACTTGTCATTTTTACAGTTTCCCTAGCAGACCGGGGTGTATGGGTGCACCCTTGGCAAAAGCAACGGCGCCAGTACCTAATCCCAAACCCATGCAATGTATGACCGTGAATCTCATCATGCTCATATGCATACTTTGTCATCAATACATGTAAATGCAATCCACATGACATGTTCACATCAAGACATGACAACAAAATGAAAATATTTACATAAAATCAGGTTTTGGTGAAACCACTTACAAACCATTTTCATAAACTAAATCTAGTTGAATAGTACTACTTACCTTGTAAAAAGATAATTTTGCCCCTAATGTAATTTTACCTCAAAATTTGCGTTGGACTTCCAATTGTACTCAATTATGAACCTTAATGTACCCTGGCACCATAATTACTTAAGAAAATTATATTTCTAATTTTTCTCTATTTTTTTCTAATTTCTCCAATTTTCTCCTATTATTTCTTCAAGATTATGAAATAAATACTTTCTCATAAAATTTTCTCAATTTCTCTTCACAATAATTCCTAAAACAATATTCCTAAGCTCCAGAAATTTCCTCATAATTTTTAAAATCCATGTTCTATTTATTTCTCATTTTCTCTTTGATTTTCAAGCATCTATTGCCTCAAAAATTCATAATAAATACTAATCATGCATTTCTCTTCCAATTTCATCATAAAAAAATTCTAAAATATCATTCTAATATTTCTGGAATTTTTAAAGAAAATTTTGAAGATAACTTACCTTCCCACAGAGTGATTCGGTATTCTTCTATATTGTGATTAAGTCTTGGTTTGCATATCTAACAACGCCTTTTGTCAAAAATTTTCACATGAACTACTAAACCCAACCTATAGCATTTTTTTAGAATTTTGTTGGTATTTTTCTCTATATTCTTTCTTTCTATTTCTCAAATCTCTCTTTTACTCTCAAATCATTCTTTCTTACAACCTTTCTCTTTCTAATTCAAGTCCTTCAACCTTTCAAGTTTTCTCTATTTATAGAGATTGAATTAAGTTTAGTATAATTGCAGTGATCCACTATCTTTTATTATTTTATCATTTTTTAATTATTTTCCACTAAATCTCACTTATAATATTTAATTATTTTTCCATACTCTACTTTATCTTCCACATTTCTCCATTAATTCATCAATTATCTTTGATTATTTGTCCACACCATATTTTGTCTCCCATATTTCTCCATTAATTCACCCATTATCTTTGATTATTTGTCCACACCATATTTTGTCTCCCATATTTCTCCATTAATTCACCCATTATCTTTGATTATTTGTCCACACCATATTTTGTCTCCCACATTTCTCCATTAATTCACCCATTAACTTTGATTATTTGTCCACACTCTACTTTGTCTCCACATTTCTTCATTATTTCACCCATTATCTTTAATTATTTTTTTACTTTAATTATTTTTAACTAAATCTTATTTTGTATAGACTATTCTTTCATTTAGTCCATAAATTTAAGCCCACTTTCTTAGCCTACTAACTCTAAGCCCATTTACTTAGCCTTTCTTTTCTCAACTTTGCCCATTTACTTAGCATTTTTTCTTTTTCAATTTAGCTCACTAATTCTAAGCCCATTTACTTAATCTTTCTTTTTTTTTAAACTTAGACCACTAATTCTAAACTCATTTACTTATCATTTATTTTTTTCAACTTAGCCTACTAACTCTAAGCCCATTTACTTAACATTTCATTTTTCAAGTTAGCCCACTAACTCTAAGCCCATTAGTTTTCTCAATTATAATTTCTAATTGATGTCAAGAAATATTTTAAATACAAAATTAATTATTATTATTCTCAAAATACTAGGATATTACACTCTCAACATATCTTTCAGTGTTTGTATAGTCTGCTCCGTCTGAATGTGGATGAAAGACGATACTAAAATTCAATTAAGTCCCCAAAGCCTCGTGTAATGTTCCCCAAAAATAGGACGTAAATTTGTTGTCTCTATCTGACACAGTACTAACTAGGACGCCATGTAACTTTACAATCTCTTCAATATATAATCTAGCCAATCGATTGAGAGGAAAAGTCTTTTTAATAGGGATGAAATGAGCTAATTTCGTCAATCGATCTACTATGACCCATTTTGCATCATATCATTTTTGAGTCCTAGGTAAGCCAGTGACAAAATCCATGGAAATGTGATCCCACTTCCACTTTGGAACAAGTAATGGCTGTAGCAAACCAGTGGGCTTCTGGTGTTCCGCTTTCACTTGCTAGCATACTTGACACTGAGAAACAAATTTAGCTACATCTCTCTTCATGCCACCCCACCAAAACTACCGTCTCAAACCTTGGTACATTTTTGTCATGCCTGGGTGGATAGTATAATGAGCCTTATGAGCTTCTGCCAAGATTTCCTGTCTTACCTCTTCATGGTTAGGAACACAGATCCTTCCCTGATATAATAATAACCCGTCGTCCCTCTGACTATATCCCAAGGCACCAAATTTCTCCTTGTTTGATAAAATCGTGGCTAACTTTCCATCGATAGGTTGGGATACCCAAATACGCTCGATCCAATCCGGTTGCACTTGCATGAAACCACAAAAGATAACATGTCTTCTCTCGGGGGCAAAAATAGTCAAGCTGCTCAACTGCTCTAACAATTACAATTCTTGTACCATCATAACGGCAATGGAAGCTCCTCGCTGACTCAAAGCATCTGTTACAACATTGGCTTTTCTCGGATGATACAAGATGTCACAATCATAATCCTTAAATAACTCAACCCACCCACGCTGTCTCATATTCAACTCTTTTTGGGAGAAGAGATACTTCAAACTCTTATGATCGATGCACACCTCTACCTTTTTGTTATATAAATAATGTTTCCAAGTTTTCAATGCAAATACCACAGCAACTATCTCCAAATCATGCGTCGGATAATTTTGTTCATGTTTCCTTAATTGTCGGGAAGCATAAGCAATTACTCACCCATCATGCATTAAAACACAACCTAGTCTCAATTATGAAACATCACTATATATAGTAAATTTCTCTCCACTCTTCAGGATAGCTAACACTGGGGTGGTAGTCAACTATTGCTTCAATTATTGAAAACACAGCTCGCAAGCTTCATTCCATTCAAATGCCACTCCCTTCCAGGTCAATTTCGTTAGTGGGGATAATAGACAAGCAAATCCCTAAATAAATTGTCTATAGTAGCCAGCCAACCCTAAGAAACTACGGATCCTAGTCACTATTGTGGGTCTAGGCCAATCAACCGCCACTTTAATCTTTTCCAGGTCCACAGAAATACCAGATCCTAAAATCACATGTCCTAAGAATCCTACCTATGACCACCAAAAGTCACACTTACTAAGCTTGACATACAGTTGTTTCTCTCTGAGGCGTTGCAAAATCGCTTTAAGATGTTCCTCGTGTGCCTCCATACTTGGGGAATAAACCAAGATGTCATCTATGAAAACAATCACAAAACTATCCAAGTACTCCTTAAACACTCTATTCATTAGGTCCATAAAAACAGTCGGAGCATTAGTCAATCCGAATGGCATCACCACAAACTTGTAATGTCCATAGCGGGTCTTGAAAGTGGTCTTCTATACATCCTCCTCTATAACATGCACCTGATGATACCCATATTTCAAGTCAATTTTGGAGAACATAGATGCTCCCCAAAGTTGGTCTAACAAATCATCCACCCACGATAACAAGTACTTGTTCTTCACAGTCACTTGGTTAGGCTGGCGATAGTCAATATATATTCACATGGATCTATCTTTCTTCCTTACAAATAACACTGGAGCACCCCATGGCGATGCACTAGGACAGATAAACCCTTTATCAATTAACTCCTGCAATTGAACCTTTAACTCATTTAGCTCGTTCAAAGCATCTTATAAAGAGCTTTCGAGATAGGTTGAGTGCTTGGCCCTAGATCTACAAAAAACTCTATTTCCCTTTGAGGTGGTAATCTTGGAAACTTGTTTGGAAACACATCAGGAAATTCACATACTATTGGGATCTCAAATAGTTTTACCTTATTATTCACACTGGTAGTTACAAAAGCTAAATATGCTTCACATCCGTGATGCACCAACCGCTATTCTTTCATTATCAATATCATTGGGGTAGAACTCATTGGTTTCACACCCCTATATCTAATAATAGGCTATTAAGGTAGCTCAAAATAGATTACCTTCCCCTGATAGTCAACTTTAACATAATATCGTGATAACCAATCCATACCAAGAATGTGGTCGAAATCTCGGATATCGAGGGCCACCAAATCAACTAACATATCCCTATCATGAACCTTGATTTCACAATCCCAAAATACATCTTTGACAACTAATTCTACATCCCTTGGTGTGGTTACAATCAAATACTATGGCAACACAACCTTAGGTGTAGGAATATGACATATAGCTTGTGGTACCACAAATGAATGAGAAGAACCTAAATCAAATAGCACACACACATCATTACCAAACAAAGTAATGATACCTTGGATCTTCTCGTGACTCCTCTCCACATTAGCATCCGTTAGGGAAAATACCCAGGCATGTATATGGGGTCGATATGCAACAACCACCCTCTAAGTAGATGGTGTCGCTGTCTGTGGGGCTGTCCCTTGCATCCTAGCCCCTACTGGCTGTTGGATAGATCTCTAACTTGGACCTCCCAATCTCTGGTCTCTGAACTGTGGCGGCTCTGTGCAAATACTGGCTCTATGCCCTTTCCTGCCACATTTGTAACATAATATATCCAGAGCAGTCGTTAACTCCTGTCGATGAGGACAGTCCCTGTGTATGTGCCTTACCTGTCCATATAAATAACATGCCCCTGAGGTCGCACAACACGGACCCATGTGCTACCTCCCACAAGTATTACGTACTGCAAGTTTTACTGAATACTAGGACGAACTGGATTCCTATCTCCTCTTCCTATCACCACTATGTCACTGTGATGAATTTTCTCCCTTGTGACTGATCTAGCTACTTTTCAACTCATTCCTATTATGTTCTATAACATAGGCCCTCTGTACTACAATAGAATAATCAGTAATTTGTGCACCTGCTAGTGCATGTCGAATCTCTAAGTATAGGCCTCTCTGGAACTTGGCCTCTTTCTTAGCCTCGATGGATACCAAATTCGGGGTAAACCAAGCTAAAGATATGAACTCGGACTCGTACTGTGCCATCATTTTGCTCCCCTGCGATAGCTCTATGAACTCATAAATCTTCTTCTCCCTCACCCAATCAGGAAAGAAATGCCCATTAAAGGCTTCCTAGAATTCTGGCCATGTGGGTTCTCTACACTATACCGCTGTCTCATTGTCTCCCACCATTGCTCTGCATCACCCCTCAATAAGAAGGAGGCCAATCGTACCCTTTGAGTATCATCACAGCCCATCGAATGCAAATGCTTCTCCACGAACAACATCCAATTCTCAGCTGTTGAAACATCCACACCCCCATAAAATTTAGGGGGTCGAAGAGACATAAAATCCTTCAGCAGTTGACCACCCATACTACTCTCTAACCTATACGCCAAATGATTAGAGGTCTGACCTATTTCCTGCTCAATCAGATTTCCTCTAGCTTCATGACCACTTGATCTTATCTCACACGGTCAGCATTAAGCATCTCCATGGCCCTCTGCATCCCTCCTAAAGCTCCTTGCAACTTTGCCATCTCCTGGTGCTAGTCTCCACTCTACTCTCCTGGAGACTCAGAGGCGACAGAAAGTATAGGTGTGGACTGTCCACGACCCCAAATCCAAGTTGGTTATCTTCCTCTTCGAGCACTCATGGTCCTACATAATTAACATACCCAGAATTTAAGTCCACATTTAAACCCATATACTTACTCATAGTGCATACTCTTATCCAGATGTACATAAAACTATAAGACACATGACCCTACCTCCACACTAATGTGTATAGAGACTCACCCTAAACCAACTTGCTTTGATACCAAAATGTAACAACCCTTCTCCCGGAGCCCCCACTAACATAGCGGATCCATGAGAGGGTCATTAGTAGAATGATATAAAAGCAACTTAATCATATCACCATAACATGCCACATAAATTAACAACATATGAAACACCATAATGAAACCATTAGGCATACACATTTAACCTGATAAAAGATACATCCTTTAACTATAATACATCACAAAACACCCCAGGGTCTTTCTTCAGGTGATCTTTGTACACATCTACATGACACAAGATCAGCCCCTGCTAGACTCATCCTCAACCCTGTCTTTGCCTTTACCTAGAATGATGCAAAGCAAAAGAATGAGCCACAAGGATCAACAAGTATAACAACAAGTAAAGGAGGCATGATCCAAGAACGAAATATTAATAACCCATCACCAGTACCTAATCAAAACAAGAGTAAAAGCCAAGAAATCATGCTAATGCCATGCATACCAAATGACCCATGAGTAAGTATATAACATAAGCAATACTGCGACATCTCGTCCTACTCCCACAACCACTACTGACACTTGGGGAGAGAAAGCTCACTCCTAAGGCTTGGCCCTCTCACCACACAACCCTTGAGGACATTTAGCACCCAAGGTCTTAACCACAACACAAACCACAAGGTCAATAGGGCTAGAAAGTTTACTCCTAGGGTGATGCTCATGAGTACATACACCCTTAAGGACATTTTGCTCCCACCCAATGCCTCAATCCACCCTTATACCATGCACAAGAAAAAAGGAATGTCAATAAGCCCACACTATGCACATTAATAACATATGTATAAGTAAAACATGCTCATATAGTGTCTCCTAACCCCTTTCAAATGCACACAAATGGGTTCAATGCCACCCTAATGAATGCACAACCATCCTCCATAACATTTAAACCTATTTTGGGACTAAGAATAAATCACTCAAAACTTATCCAAATAATTCAAATTCTATTTCAAATCAAAGTGTATTGAGTCTAGTTTACAATGCAACAAATGGATCTCAAATTGCAATTTTTTACTGAAAGTTATACCCAAAGCAGTAGAGCATGTGCAGGTTGCCAAACACCAAAAAATGGTCGACCTCCTTTCAAAAATGGTTGATAGGTGTTGCAAACGGTCAATAGTTTCCTCCAAAACTGTTAACCAGAAGAAAGACAGAACCCTCTTGAGACATACCAAATTCAAGATAAATGGAGGAAGGCTCATACCATCAACCCCCTAGCCCCAAAGTATCATTCCTTGTAGGATTGTTGGTTGATACTAGCCCTACTTTGGAACCCAAGGGAGACCAACAAGATCAAACCAACAAGAAATGAGATTTGAAAAGGTTTCTTCATAACCTTCCAAACCAAGCACCTTTGAGAAAACATGGGATTTTCATACTTAAATCCCCAAACAACATTACTACATCTTATAAGAGCGAGGTTCAAATGAGGAAAGGCTTACCATGGATACCTAGGCACCCAGAGATGAGGAAAGGTGTAGTAAGAGAAGAAATGCTTCAGGGAGTTGAAAATAAGCATAGATCTAGAGATTCCTGAATAGGTCAACCTTTCGAACTGCTGCTGAATCCATGGGCAGATAAGAGAAAACTTGGCGAACTGAAACATCTTAGTAGCCAGAGGAAAAGAAAGCAAAAGTGATTCCCGTAGTAGCGGCGAGCGAAATAGGAGCAGCCTAAACCATGAAAACGAGGTTGTGGGAGAGCAATACAAGTGTCGTGCTGCTAGGAGATAAGGGGTACTAAAACTTTCCTTGAAGAGCCTTCTTGATGATCCTTCTTAAGACAATAAGCTTTCAAGAACTTTTACTTCACAACCCTCAACAAATGACCCTAACAAGAAGAGAAAGAGAATGAGAAGATAAAGATACTTCAACGCCCACAACCTTTTGAATCATAACAAGTAAGAAAGAGAGAAGAGAAGGAACCCTACCTTCTTGCTCTTCGTCTCCTAATGGTCTTTTCTCTCCTTAGCCTTCCACTTCATTCTTCTTATGCAAGGTAAGCTAGCATATATATATAGACACACACATGCCTTCATATTTACTTAAATGCCCTCATTACATCATCACCTAAATAAGAATCATTCATGTAATATCCCAAAAATTGAAAATAATTAATAATTATTCAAACCGAAGGTTGAGGACATTATTGAATATTTGGGAATTTAAGAAGAAGTATTTATTTATGTGGTTTTAAGGAAAATAATGAATTAAAGATAATTAATTAAATTATTTGGGGATGTTTGAGAATGCGATAATTTATTTGTGGGTTTAAGAGAAATATTAATTATTAATTATTGTATTTGTGGTGATTATTGAATATTTGTGGGTTAAAAGAAAATATTAATTTATTTGGGTATTTGGAGATTTAAGAAAAAAATTTATTTATGTAATTTTGAGGAAATAGGAAATTTAGGTATTTAATTAAATTATTTGGGAGTAGTTATGGAAAAGTAAATAAATTAATTTAGTGGAATTTATGGAGATTATGGGGTGTCAGTGGAATAAGAGAAAATAGAGGTTAGGGTGTGTGTGATTAATGGAAATTATGGGTGTTAAAATGTAAATTTTGGAAGTGGCAGAGAATCACTTTAAGTATAATGATGCATGTATATATGTTGAGCGAGGGCAGCTAGCGCGGGCGGTCGCGTGCGCGAGAGAGCAAGCGGGGGACGTAGGATCGATTCTTGGCTGAGGTCGTGCGCGCGCTGGGGGATTTTGCTGATTTTAATCAGCCAAGGGGGGACCGAAATGACGTCGTTTCGGTCCCAAAGGCGGTGGCCGCGTGCGCGGCCTAGCAGCTGCCACGTGATTGTGCCTCTGCCCTTTATTTTAGGCAATTTAAAGGCCAATTTCGGCCTTGTTCGAGCAACAAATTCAGAGGAAAAAATGGGAGAAGAAGCAGCGCGCGCACAGTGAAAATAATGGAGAAAATTTGGGAGAAAGTCAAGATTAAATGAGGTTTAAGTGAGTTTTAATTAGTCAGGTAAGTAAAGAAATATGTATTAAACATTCTATACGGTTAGAATTTTATTTTGGGCCCTATTTTGTTAATTTTGGGAGTTATACTATTTTACAGCGTGTATTATTTTTGGTGGCATTCAAACGTAGAAACACTATAATCAGCTTAAACGAGGCAAGCTCCCTCTACCCTTGCAATATCTTTTCATTTTAAGAACCCCTCGCCTTCCCTTAACTCGTTTCGGTGTCGCGTATTAATTATATAAATTGAGGATGTTATTGACATGATTTAATTTAAAATGAATATGAGACTCATTGGGATTTTAATTGTGGTGCGCCTACATGGGATTTTAAACTGTTAAATTATTTATATTACACGGTAGATTTATTTAATTATAGCTATGATTTTATTAATTGTTAGAAAATGCTTTACTTCGCAACGGGAGCACAAAAGAGGCAGGAATCAGTCAATTTCAAACAAGCTCCTAACCCTCTCCTCATGTTTTTCATTTCTTGCGAGAGTTTTCGTTATTTTTTATATTTTAAACCCTCCCTCACCATGACTCGGTTCCACGCATTAATATTTATAATCCGCGTGGTAACCACCCTATGACTTATATTTTATTAACGGGTTTATTGTTAATGGATTGAGTTAAACAGTGAAGTCATGGCGTCGTTCATTTTGACCGTCACGGAGCCTCGTATCGCTCCGCTTCCCTTGGGAATGATGTCGAACCCGTTGGGGCTAGGTTCTTAGAAAATGGATGTGGTTAAGATCATGGGATTATGTTAATAGTTTGTTATGAATGTGAAAATGGTTTCCTATGCTTGAGAAGATAAGAGAACGTGAATGACATAATGGTGTCTATGTTGTTATGGATAAAGTGAGAGAAATGTTGAGCTTAAGAGATTGAGTTTAAAGTTGTCTATGTGTGTGTCTTAAGGGTATGGGGTACAAAGCCACCGACTGTCGATCGTTGGTCATGGCAATGGATGGCTGGATGTATGGGTGCCAGTCATCGACTGTTACGATAAGCGCTAGACGGGCCAGAAGAGTTGGTACTACCATATTCCCTCATTGGCTTGTGCATATCATGATGTGTGTATTGCACAGGGATTGGGTTGCATTCACTTGGGGACATGTTTTGTGTGTGATGGGATATGTGAGCATTTACATGACCCGATTGGTCTAAGAGCTAAACTGGGTTCTCTAGGTGAGCCGGTGCATTTAGAGACATTTCGCATGTGTGAATTCTTATGTGTGGGTGTAGCATGACCTGATGTTTGGTTTATGGGGGCTTTGTCATCACGTTTATGCTAGAAAAGTCGTTGCATTTCTTATTTGTTGCACTACATGGTGAAAATGTGCGGTTTTAAATGTTGAGTATGGGTAGTGGATGTAGCCACGGTAAGACCGGGGGTTAGAGTCCCATGGCGGCGTGGTTCACAACAAGACCAGGGGTTAGAGTCCCACGGCAACAACAAGACCGGGGGTTAGAGTCCCACGGCAATGGCAGGATAAGACGAAAATGACAGGAAAATAGATGTGTAAGGGAAATGGAATGGTAGCCTATAGAAGGCTGCCAATAGGTATGTATGTGGGACTTGGGCGCCAGTGTGTGTTTTATATGGGCCCCAATGACTGTTTATGTGAAGTTTATTATATGTTGGTGCATCTAGAAATAAGGCAGGTATTGGGCATTACATGATATGACGTTGCATTGGCATGATTTTCATGGGGTGTCATGGGAAGAGTCCTATCCTAAACCTAAAGCCTTCCTTTCATGAGCTTGCTGAGTCTCACGACTCACGTTTACTTTACATCATTCTAGGTAAGAGAAATGCCTGAGATAGTAGGTACGTTCAGCGGAGTTGGGTCCAGATAGTCAAATCATGATAGCAAGTGCAGAGCTCTCCCGAGACTAGATCCTGGGTGTCATTGTGCCTTTGTTAAGGTTGATATTTACGTTTTTTTGAGATTGATGTATGTTATGTAAGCCTAGGTGGGCCTAAGTGATGAATAGTTTTGTAAAGATGATTATGAGATGTTATGATAAAAGAAAAATTATGATTTTGTAAGAGATGTAGTTGTGTTGTTGTTCGATATCATTTTAGTAATGACCCTCTCACGGATCCTCTATGCTAGCGGGGGCTCCAGGAGGCGGGCCGTTACAATTCAAGTGCTAGATTAGCCTTCAATTAACACTACCAACCCCACATAATATGTCAATACATACCTTGATGTGTTTCAGGTCCCATCACCATCTAAGTCAAATCTCTAACTTTTCCACTTTCATTGCATGTCACCTAAAAATATCACATATAATTTACCAAATTATTACTCTCATAAAAGAAATATCTCATTCCAATATATATACCACCCTGACCCATTAACAGGTCATTACAACAAGTTCAAATTACATGCATATATTCAGTACCTGTTTGGCTAGGTGATTTAACCCTTTATAAGATGGTAAGTAGCTTTAAACTACCTCACTTATTTGAGTATAGTGTTTGGCTTGTCATAAAACTATTTTGCAAAAGCTGGTAGGGGGAAACTTTTGCAAAATGTTACTACCAAATAGACTGTGTTGATTAAGTATTTTACCATTTTACTTTCATCCCTTTTGCTAATTTTCAGCCATGCCCTTCTTCTTTAACCTCTACCTCCCACCGCCAGTCGTGCCATCTTTTTCAACTTCCATTATCAGCCATTGCCATCACCCCTACTGTCTGTTATCGCCGTCGCCACCACTGTCTGTCCATCTCTTCCCCATCGTCGACCCCACCCCCATTGGTCATAGCCTCCAGCTCCACCATCATTGTTGGTTGTTGCCTCTAGCCTCCATCACATGCGTCTGTTGTTTCCTCCTCCGTCAATTGTCATTTGCTACCTCTAGCCTCCATCGCCCGTCGTTTGCCGCTTCCATCGCCTATGACTGCCTTTCTGTAGGTGTATATGTGTATATGTATATATATATATGTAACATATATATTTAGCATATATATATTGTATTAGTATTTTTTTTAATAATTATATATAATTTTGGTAAAATTTTATCATTAGACATTAATTTATAATTTAATTTTATTAGAAATTAGTATTTTTAAATCTTTTATTTATATTATTTTTTGTCTTTTTTGTTAAGTTTTGATAGTTTATCAGCTCTTTCAAACCTAGCACATAACTATGAATTGATAGATTGAAAGTACATTTATCCAAACACATTATCAGCTTAAACGCTACATACCTTAAAAGTTTTAAACCACTTAAAAGTTGACCAGCTTAAAAGATTCCAAAAACAAGCTTAGCCAAATTGGCCCTTACATACATACATATATATATATATATGATTTACTACATTATGTACACTTTTATACATCATTAATTGATCCAACTACACTTGTAAAAGAGTAGTGGGATGCGAGTGTGGTTTATATGATGAATGAGGCACTTGCCAAAGGCGATGGACCAAATGATGGTGGTGGCCATTGATGCCTCTTACACTAACCCATTTAAAACAAAGTTCATAGCCAATTCCCCAGGACAAACCATTGATCTTCTCCTAACTGCCAACCAAGTTCCATCATCTTATTACATGGCGGCGCATCCTTATGTTAGTGGGAAAGGCGCATGGTCATCCAATAGAGCCACCACCGAGATTCTTGTATATGAGAATGTGAATTTATCAAAAGCCCTAGTGATTCCATTGTTTCCAAAGCATAACGAAAAGCCAACAGAGCATTTGTTCTATTCTAGCCTAACCTCACTTATGAATGCACATCATTGGACTCTAGTCCCTAAAAAAAAATCGATGTGAGGACGTTCATTGCAATAGGCTTAAGCGTTATCCCTTGTGAAAGACATGGCGCTTGCACTGGTACTCTTGGGCAATGATTAGTTGCGAGCATGAATAATGAGTCATTCAAGTTTCCCACCAAACTGTCAATGTTGGAAGCCTTCTATTACAACGTTAGTGGAATTTATACTAGTGATTTCCTTGAAAAGCCACCAAAGGAGTATGATTTCTCCAACTATAAAAATGTTATGAACTCGTCCCTTTTGTTTACACAACAATCAACTAAATTAAAGAAACTAAAATTCAATTCAACCTTAGAGATTGTGTTTCAAAGCATAGCCTTGATTGTCACCAAGAACCACCCAATTCATATACACAGATTCAATTTCTATGTGTTGGGTCAAGGTTTCAGAAACTATGATCCTGTAAATCATCCAAAAACATTCAACCACAAATACGCAACACCATTGGTGATCCAATTGCTGGATGGCTCGCAATCAGATTTTGAGCTAACAATCCAAGTAACCAATCATCTCTCGATGTATCTTCTTTTGTTACCTGATTTCAAGGTAACTTTTGTTTACATATATATAGTCTATACCCTTTAAATAATAATAAAAAATACTATTTTATATATGGTCTCTCCATTATATGTTTCTTTGTTGTAATTTAATTGGGAAGTTAAACAAACTTCGAACATGTGATAATTATGATTCAAAATTCAAATTCATCTATGATTGAGTTTCCTAATTTGACCTTGATTAGCACTTCGAATTTAATTGTGATTAGGATGTCAAATTCGATTATGATCAGGATATAATTTCCTTTATACATCTATAAGATGATTTTAAATCTATAAAGAAATGCTCAATGCCATGAAATTAGTATGTTAATATCAATTTTGTTGTATAGTATTTACTTAGTGATATTTTGCTCTTTCTGCCTGTGATTTTTCTTGATTTGGGTTTTCCACGTTAAATTTTTTGTTTGTTTGTGTGGCTGATAGTTTGATTGTGATTTGTTTTCAATCCAAAATCATAACAAATTAGTACTAGAGCAATTGAATCAAACCATCAACTATTGGCAGATCACAACCGTTGGATCTGCAACTGTTCTTCATAATCTTGGCTAGGGTTTTCTAGCTCCTGTCACCACCGCCGTTGGACTACCCCTTTCGTTCGTCATTGCGGTCGATCAAATGGGCTTCCATTGATCTATCTTCTCTAACCAGCCCCTCTTCAAATGTTCGTTGACCGCTGCCTTTGGTTTTTGTTCGATATTCTTCGAAGCCATCGCTGACGGCCACCTTTGCCTTTGTCGTCATTAACGACTGCCATCGTGACCTCTACTTATTATCGCCCTTCGATTTCTCTGGTCATTGGTTCAATTACGCCTTGGCCGACTGTCACAGATCAGTTGATCTCCTCCACATTTGGCTAACCGCCACAGATCGACTAACCTCAGATCTGCTTGTTGTTGCCTTAACTGTTGATAGCCCCTCCTCGAGCTATGCCATCCCCTGTCATTGCATTTAACAATTGTTTCCACCATTTACAAGTCTCTGCCATTAAAGAAGCTTTAGCTTCTTACCTAGATTTTAGCCTAGATTTGGTCCAACCCGGCCCATTGGCCCACCCTAGATTTGACAGATCTGTCAGACAGATCCAGATCTATTTTTGCCCAGATTTGTTACCCAGATTCAGTATTTTGTTTTTTTATTGGGTTTCTTATTTATCAATTATTTGATATTATTTGAGATTATTTGATGGCTCCTTTGAAGTACGATGCTCCTTTATTGGACTGAAATATTAGATTTTCGTTATGAAAAGTTAAGATGTGTGCAATTTTGACACAGATGAATTTAGATGATGGACTTTTAGGCTTTGAAAAAATGCCACAATCATGGAGTATTGAATCTCAAACAAAGGTTATATTCTCATCAAATGGAAGAAGGTACGTCGATTGAAAGCCATTTAATACCTTTTAAGGAAATCACTTCTGATTTGGAAAGTATGGAAGTTAAATATGATGATGAGGATTTGGGTCTAATTTTGTTATGTTCTCTACCGGCCTCGTATTCAACTTTTAGAGATACCATACTCTGTAGTCGTGAAACTCTCACCTTAGATAAAGTTTATGATGCTTTATTCTTAAAATAGAAAATTGATAAACAATTGTTGGGAAATTCTAAAAATTAGGGGAAGGGTTTGTTGATTAAAGGAAGAACATAGATAGAAATTTTGGTGGTAGAGGGAAAAGTAGATCCAAGTCTAGAAACAAAGAAAAAATCTATAATTATTGTAAAAAAAAAGGGGGGGACATATAAAGAATAAGTGTTATAAATTGCAGAACAAACTTAAGAGAGATGAATTTGACAAGAAAGTGAAACAATTAGAAACTTTTGGTGAAACAAATATTGTTGAAAATAACAGTAGTGATGGGGAACTCATGGTGGTAAGTAATAAGATTACAAAAACCTAGTGAAGATCAAATCCTCGACACAACATACACGTTTCATGTCTCTTGATAGGGATTGGTTTTCAACATATAAAACTTTGACTTCTGGTGATGTGTTGATGAGAAATAATTCTTCTTTTAAAATTGTTGGAATTGGAATAGTTAAAATCAAGATGTTTGATGGTATCTATTGTTCTTTAAACATTAACTGATGTCAGACATGTTCTCAATCTCAAAAGAAATCTTATGTCATTGAGTACTCTTGATTTGAATGGGTACAAAATAATCGGTGAAGGTGGATTTATTCAGGTCAATAAAAGGGCTCTTGTTGTGATGAAAGTGTTGGTCCCTTGACACAATACAACAACAACTCAAGAGGGGGGTGAATTGAGTTGATAAAAATTTTGGTCTAATTTTAATTTCTTTGAAATCTCTTGATTAATTTTTATACATAAGAGTACTTTGATATATAATCGTATATTTCGAATGCTTTAAGATGAAGATTTAATTACTCAAGATTCACAATAATAAAAGCAACAAGGCGCATAAGACATATAGTGGTTCAACGATCCCATGCCTACTCCACTCTCCTAAGGTATCAACAACGCTTAGGGTTCCACTATTCTTAATCAGTCCGAGGTTTTCCCATAGCTTACCTCGAAAACTATTACACCTAGATTTTGTAATGGTTTTAGGAAACCAACCAACCACCACAATAATAATGTTTAAGTATTACAACAATGTCCACTGTTGGACAATACAATGAATCACAAGAAGATACAAAGATACAACTGTAAACACAAAATACACAACTTAGATAAAAAATATATATAGTTGACCTTCAAGCGGATTTGCAAGATGGTTTTTTGTTTCTTTGGTTGCAAGAGCTTCAAGAACAGTTGAACAATGTAGATCCGTGAGCTTGAGTGCTTCTTGAGTGGGCTTTAAAGCTTTGAGCACTTTTTTGCTTTTTGGAAGATAGATCTTGAGAAAGCACTTTTTTTTTTTCATTTCTCTGAAAGAAGTTATTTATATTGAGCAAGAAACAAGCGAAGATCGGGTTAAAAATTTGAACATTGGACCAGGACAGTCGACAGTCCTATCCAACAGTCGACTATAACTTGAAAGAAGTTGACTCCAGGGAGACCCAAAGTTGACTTCCCTTCAAAGGAAGTTAGTTGTCGAAACATAGCTCTCGGCTATGTCGACTCTGTATAACTCAAGCTTCAACTATATCGACTGTGGCTAAGCCCTGGTCAACTAGCACTAGAGAAGTCGACCTCTCCCATACGGGGAGTTAACTTTTGGTCCAGAAATTTTGAAAGCACTTAAAGAAAAAATATATAAACTTTATAATACTACTATAATTTGAAAAACTATATTTAACATGTATATAACACTTAGATAAAATCTCATAATTTAATTAGATAACATTTAAGGGCCTCAAATAAAATTTTTAATACATAAATGTGTTTTTGTTAATCATCAAAACTAATATTAGGTTGAATGGAGCAAGTTGGCTCAACAGAAAGGCATAAAGCAATACAATAGATTATATGTTCTGCAAGGTTCTACTGTTACAAGTGATGCTTTTGTTTCTACTTCTTCTTTATCTAATATCAATATCACTACGTTTTGGACATATAAGTGAAATAGGTATGACTGAATTGAGAAAAATAAGACTTTTTAAAGGATAAAGTATAGGAAAATTAGAGCTCTAACAGTATATTTTCGGTAAGCAAAAATGAGTCATATTTAATAAAGGCATTCACAATACGAAAGGTATATTGTATTATGTTCATTTTGGTCTCTAGGTCCTACCAAACTACCCTTTAAAGGTGGTGCTAGATACATGTTGACTTTCATTGATGATTTTTCTAGGAAAGACTGGGTATTCTTTTTGAAACAAAAAACTTATGTTTTTGCTACTTTCAAGAAGTGGAAGACTATGATTGAGAAACAAACTGAAAGACAGATTAAGTGTCTCTGCACTGATAATGATTTAGAATTTTGTTAACATGAATTTAATGATTTTGGCAGGAAAGAGGGAATTTTAAGGCATTTAATAGTTCTAAGTACTCCATAACAAAATGGTGAAGTCGAGCGAATGAATAAAATCTTGATGGAAAAGGTACGATGTATGCTATCTAATTTTGGTTTATCTAGGTCTTTTTGGGTTGAGGCTACAAACATGACATGTTTTCTGGTTAATTGGTCTCTGTCATTTGCTATTGACAAGAAAAATTGAAAAGAGTTATGGTTAGGTACTCTTGCAAATTATTCTGATTTGAAAATTTTTGAATGTTCTGCATTTGCTCACGTTGATAATGGAAAATTAGAACTGTTGAGCCAACTCACTCTATTTAATTTTCAATCAAGTTTTGATGATTAACAAAAATGATATTTTGTACATAATTATTTTGATTAATTTATAAAATATTTGGGCATAATATATCAAAATTAGTATTTTCCATTAAAATTATTTTTCAAGTAAGTAAAAATTCATACAAATATTTTTTTTTTCAAATTTTGGACCAAAAATTAATTTTCATTGTTGCTATAGTACTCTACAGTGTGCTACAGTATCTGACCGTTGTGAACAATGATTTGATTGTTGTGAACAGTAATTGAACCATTGTGAACAAGGATTTTTTTAAAATGTCTATAAATACCCCAAACTCATTTTGAAGATCATTCATTGCACATATTGCATATCCAAAGCACTCGAAAGCTCTCTAATGCTCTCAAGTAAAAACCCAAGCAATCTGAGGCTCTCAATGTATCATTGTAAATCCACTGAAGAGCCACAAGACAAGAGGAGAAAAGTTTTTCAGGTCTTTTATGACAAATCCGAACTTCTCCATTTGAGGTTACAAATTTATTTAATTATTTATATTTCATTCCTTGTATATTTGTGTTTAATTGCTTATTTATTTGTGTCCAATTGTGGACAAATATTTGTAATCATTTAAACTTGTTATGGATTGTATTGGTTTCCTAAAATCATTAAAAACTAGGAGTGTATCTAGTTTCCAAGGTAAGCTAGGGAGAAAACCTTAATGGTGATTTTTCTTGAACCCGTTGTAATCCAAGCGTGCATCTAGTTTTCAAAGTGAGATAGGGAGAAAACCTTGGTGTAAGTTGTTTCCTAGAACCTGTTGCAATCTAGGAGTGTATCTAGTTTCCAATGTGAGCCAGTGTGAAAATCTTGGTCAGATTAGTGGAACCCAAGGGTGGTTGAGACGTTGGGAGAGTGGAGTAGGTGTTTGTGGAAACACTGAACTGCTACAAATTGTCTTATGCCTCATTTAATTATTTTTGCTATATCTTATGGCTTATAATTTATTAATCTCAAACTCACATATACATAGTTATAAAATCTTAATTTGTTTAAAATAAAATAAAAAGAATTTTAATTAAGTATTTTGCCAAAAATTTTAAACACTCAATTCAACCCCCCTCTTGAGTGGCAATATCCTAAGGGACCAACAAGAACTAAGGTCCAAATGGTTCCACTTCCTTAGTTATGGTTGTTGCCTCAATACAACAATTAATTTGTAGTATAGGAAAATGATCTCAGGGACTGATCTAGTGAGTCCCAAGTCTAGGTAACAATGATCAGGTGACCTACAGGTTTGGATGCAAATGATCTGGAGAGTTTGGTCGATGATCAGACCTATTGATGACCGAATAACTTGTTGATAATTGGGTTGACATGTTGATAATCAAGTTCCTTACTAATGACTGAGTGACCTGTTGAGATGAACAACCAATTAGGGGCATGGTTGGATGTCCCCACACAAACCTTCCAATTTTTAATTTAGTCTTTGAGTGTTTGAGCTTAAAGAATGGAGTCTAAGAGAAGAAGTCAACTTGCCTAAGAGAGAAGATGGTCCTCCTATTTATAGAGAAGGGAGAATGGGGCACATGGAAGCCTTTCCATATTTCAAGGGTGGCATATTCTTGGAATATTTTGTGGAATCTCGAAATATTCTTATGGGTCCCAAAGAGGATATTGGAAAGAGGCTCCCGAATTTGGTTTGAGGAACTACCCGGGAGGGTCTTTTGACTACAAGAGAGGCTCTCGACGGCTGAGGATGACATGACCGAACTTTAAAAGTGGTGTAATCATGCAGACAAATTAATGGGTATTCTCCACTTGGTTATGACCGAGTGGGGTATCCCCAACTTGGTTATGGTCGAGTGGCAAGGTCCCCACCCATCTTATCCTTCCTTCTTGATTATATTCCTTATTAATACTCGTTGTTCTTTGTTGTTGTTGAGCTTTCGAGGTTGCTAACGCAATGGACGATCAAGTGGGGCACTCGATCATAGCTGAGTGGTAAGGCTCCCATGGCTTTTTTGTCTTTCTCTTTGCTTGGTTGGCTCAATGATGCATTTGTTTAGCAAGTTGTTCTTCATCAACGGATCAATGGGAAGTCTTCAAAGGGTTGAGCCATCATCCATGACCAAGTGGTTTGATCTTGGTTTGATCTTTGACTTTGTTTGTTTCTCCATTGTTCTTTTTGCTTTTGGATTGTAGATTTCGACCCATTTATGTATGTATTTTAACCAAGTACCCATTTATAGATTTAACCCAAATTTGCCACTTGGGTATGCTCTATATCCAAATTGTCTACTATTTGCAGGGCATATCAATTACTCCCTACTCTTTTTACTGGGAGTCTCAAGCGAAAGAGTATCTTATCCTACAAATTTTGCATGTGCATTCCTTTCAATTTTTCCACTATTCCTCCAATTTTTCTAACTCAATCGGTACCACGTTTTTGGATTTTTTCTATTATGCACGAACTCCCATGCTTTTCAACTTCCTTGGACCAATATAAATAGGGGCCTTGGTGTTCATTTCTTCTTTCATTTCCTTCTCTTGAAGCTTTTCTCCAAGCGGGCGACTTTCGAGTCTTAGGATCATTTCAATTCTTTGGATCATTCTAGGTATCGGGATCATTCTAGCTCTCAGGATCATTTTGAGTCTTAGGATCATTTCAGGTCTCGCAATCATTTCAACTCTCAGGATTATTCCAGCTCTTAGAATCATTCCAAATCTCTAGATCATTCTAGCTCTCGAGATCATTTAACCCTCAAGGTTTTTTAACTCTCGAGATCACTTTATGTCTCTATGCCATTCTTCTTTTCAATGATCAACTAGTTTATGTGACCTAAGGTTGCAACCCATTTGGTTATAATCTTTTCCTACCATTGAGGTCTTGTCCTCTTGAATTTTTTACAAGGATTCTTTTTGCAAGGATGTGTTTGAATACCTTGGCTAAATCTGAGAAAGAGATTTTCACCAAGAGAATGAGCATGACCAATTAAGAGACTCTTTGGCTAAGATAGTGAGCATGACCGAGAGACCCTTTGGCTGAGTGAATTAATGTTCCTTTGGTCATGGTCTTCGTCCCTAATGGGTCTCCTTTGGGATTCGTTAAAGAGTTTGACTTCATTCTTATCTACTTCTACCCATCCTTTTGTTGTCCACTTGATTCTTGATTTTGCATCGCTCTTGCTTCCCCTTATAGCTTTCTTATTTTGTGCTTTACTTGTCTACCATGCCTTATTAATCTCTTATTTGACATTTTCTTTGTGGGTTTTTACAGGAGTTCTCTAGTGTGCCATCGTGATTGTTCCCTTGCTTATGTTCTTACCATTTTTCCTAAAGGTAATTCCTCCATGCTTTTATTATGTCGCAAAGAAAGAATGTCAGACCCCATAATGGCGAGCCCCCCAATCCTGCTCAAATTCCTGACAATGCCATCTCCAAGCTTAGTGTGAGGGACTTTACTAAGGCTTAGATGATGATTCCTTTGGAGTACATTGTTAGATATCCAAGGATAAATGAGCCAGACCCATTAATGGGTCTGGGGGATATGTAAGTGATATGTCCTACAAACATGGAGAAAGGAAAAGTTACAAAAGTATCACGAGAATTGAAAGGATTATGAGAGTCACGGGACTTAAACAAGTTGTGACACATGGACATGAATCCCAAAGGGAAAATAGGTTGTAAGAAATCAAGGAAACAAGCCAAAAGAGCAAGAGGTTGGGCCGAGACCAAGTGGGGAGGACTCACTCGGTCATATGACTGAGTGGGTGTGGCACTACTTTGGTTTCTAGGACATAACACTCTCGTCCGAGCTTCGATTGAGGTGATTAAAAATACTATGGAAATCGAAGAGAATTATCTACAATTTCATGTTTTGAGTTTTGAGAGATACTAGCCTCATCAAGGATGAAATCAGCCGAGACCAAGTTGGGAGGACTCGCTCGGTCATATGACCGAGTACATGTGGTAATACTTTGGTTTTTTAGGAATAACTCTCTAGTCCGAGCTCCGATTGAGGTGATTAAAAATCCCATCAAAACCCAAGGAAATTATATACAACTTTCATGTTTTGAGTTTTGAGAGATAATGGATGCATCAAGGCTGAAATCGGGCTTGAAGTTAATGTAGGAGCACCCATTTTGATCATAAAATCGAGTGGGTGTGGCTTCGACGCTGATTTGGTTTTTTTGGCATAACTCTCTCGTCCAAACTCTAATTGAGGTGATTCAAAATCCTATGGAAATCCAAGAAAAAATATATAGAACTTTTATGTTTTAGGTTTTGAGAGATACTAGCTGAATCAAGGCTGAAATTAGGCTTGAAGTTGATGCGAGAATTGAAAGTAAAGCAAGATCGCTACGGGGCAAGCAGGGTAGTTTAAAAATTTTGAACCTTACCCCGATCTCGGCGATTGAATCAACGTCGAAATCAAATTATTCACATACAAATTAAAATAAATCTAACATTTAGATTATCGAGTCATTCACGGATTCAAGCCGTCTAAGCGTCCAGCCTCTAACTCGTGATACGCGGCACCCGTCCATTAGCAAGGAGAACAGAATAGGAGTGCTAGCTTCTTCTCCTTTTCGCGGCTTGTGTATGGACGAAAAATAACTCCCACGTTTCAAATTGATGCCAAAAGAAACGAGCTAGAGTGAACGGCAATACGTTTTTCAACTCTTGAAAAACGACACCAAAACTCACTTCTATTGTGGGCAACCTATAAAAGGATATTTATATAGAAATATCCTAGGGTTTCTAAAACCCTAATGAATTGGGCTAGCCCATTAATTCTAATTTAATTAGAATCTTAAGTGGACTTATTCTAGTCTAACTAGAAATATAATTAAATGACCCAAATCCTTTTATAGGTTTAAATAAAATATTTTGGCCCAAATCTAATTCAAGCCCAAATATAATATTTAATATTTAGCCCAAATCTAATTTGGTCTAAATTTAATATTTGGCCCAAATCCAATTTAGTCCAAATATAAAATTTATTTTAATATTTGGCCCAAATCTAATTTAGTCCAAATATTAACTTAAGTCTAAATATATTTTATTTCCTATTTGCCACTCCAACAAATAGAAAATTATTAAATTAGAAACTCCTTTCTAATTTAATCAATTGCCATTTTAGGAAACTCTTTCCATTATGACGACCCTCGTCATATCGACATCATTATGTCCCTTTATTCTTTTTTTTGTGAGAATTTACGACAGCATAACTTTTTGCCGAAGTGTTCCATTTAACCATACGTCCACTCTCCTAGTTTAAGCCAGGGACCGTGCCTATTGCGTATGACTCATTAGGCTTCCGAATATGTTGGCAATGTGTCGGTGCAAACACATAAGACAAGATTAGCCTCTAGTAAGGCATCATGCCTACCTAATTATTTAGAAGGATTCATAATCCGCAAATAACCTTTCACGAGCATGGTTACCGTGTAATACGATCCTCTCGTCAATGTATCCTATGTGATCTCAAGTTGGCAATGTGTTCCTTGATTATGATCACATAAGTTTTTCTTCGGTCATCTGGATATCTTCACTTAATAGAAAGTGAATCAATAACTCCTTATTGATCTCTTTCACCATGGCCATGGATTTAAAGTGAATATCTACCGAAGGCGCCTTAGATACATCATCCTCTATCAAGGGATAGACGAGCCCCATCTTGGTTATACACCCATCTCCATAAGCCTCACGATATACCCAACGATCGCCCACATGCAGCCTTTATCTAGGCCCATCGAAACGATGTCAAAGCATACCGGTCTTCTTATGAGATGACCGTGACAATCTCAGGTCCAAGGATTAGTTACACCCATCTCGTATGAGAATACCATCAACATATAACCAAAATGGATTCTTATGGCGAGTCATGTCCAATGACACATTCTCCAACATTGGTCACCTATGTACTTATCTAGACATCCCCATGCCTATGGGTGTGAGACCCCCATTGCTATCACATAGCAAAAATATAGCACATACAAGTCTTATCGCAATTGTCAATGTTCATACTTGACATTGCTACGACTTGGGACATTTAGTGATGTCTAGAAACTGTGATGCATTATCTCACATCTTTATAGATTAATCATAGTATACATCATATGGACTTCTATCTAGTTTCATTCAGTTATTATAATATTAACAAGAAACTAATAGAATGACTTCTTGTGAATTTGAACAACTCCTTATTCAAATAATAAACATGATTACAATTGTCAGTGTACAACATGTCCAATCTGATTGGGTCTAGAGCACCTACACTAACATTCTCCTACTTACACTAGAGTCAATCACTCATGTATCTTATACCTGATGATTGAACGTGACTTTCATGTTTCTCTTGGGATAGAGCTTTAGTCAAGGGATCTACGACATTGTCATCCGTCGACACTTTCTCTATATATGTCACCTCAGCTGATAATCTCCATTATCATATGGTGATGTCGCAATACAAATTTGGTCTGTTAATGAGACCGTGGTTTCTTTGCTTACGCGATGGCTCCATTGTTGTCCCAATAACTGTTATTGGATCAACAATGCTGGACACCACTTTAAGTTCATCAATGAACTTACGGATCCATACAACCTTCTTAGCTGCTTCGAAGGTTGTTATGTATTCGACTTCAGTTGTTGAATCTGCCACTATCTCTTGTTAGAACTCTTCCAACTCATGGCCTAGCCATATAGGCAAAATATGAATTTTGACTGTACGTGATTTAAAATCATCATGGTCGAATTGAAAATTGGCATCCATGAACCCCTTCATGGTATGCTCTCATTCTCCATATGGTAAAAACATCTCTTTAGTGCTTCACAAGTACTTACGAATATTTTTCACAGCAATCCAGTGTTTCTCACCTGGATCAGCTTGATATCTACTACATATGCTCAAAGTATATGCGATATCAGGCCTCGTACATAACATGGCATACATGATCGAGCCAATATCCAACGTATATGGTGCTCAACTCATCCTATCTCTCTCATCTTGTGTCTTTGAACACATAGCCTTAGAGAGATGTATTCCATGTGACATGGGAAGACTTCTCATCCTAGAATCTTCCATGCTAAATCTCTTTAGCACCCTGTCAATGTACGTGCTATGGGAGAGTGCTAGCAACCTCCTGGATCTATCTCTGTAGATCCTTATTCTCAAAATATAGGCTGCTTCTCCCAAATCCTTCATGGAGAAAATATTTTGAAAGCCATATTTTAACTAATTGCATCATGGGAACACCATTCCCTATGAGCAATATATTATCCACATATAGGACTAAAAGGACCACCACGCTCCCACTAACCTTCTTGTAAACACAAGGATCAACTTCCATTTTGTGAAAAATCAAACTTTTTGATCTTTTCATCAAAACATTAATTCTAACTCCGGGATGCTTGCCTTAGTCCATAAATGGACCTTTGCAAGTTGCAAATCTTATTTGCATGTTTATGAGTAACAAAATTGTCAAGTTGTGTCATATACACATCCTCAACCAAGTTTCCTTTAAAAAAAATTGTTTTGTCATCCATCTGCCATAACCCAGAGTCAATGTCAGACATTGTCTCATCATAGGTAGTAAGTTCATTGTTCTCAACTAGAAGCACATCTCCATGTGTCAAGATGAGAAATCCATATCTCTCTTGCTCACGACGAACCTCCATTGACCTACGAGGTTCTTGTATAGAAGGTTGGGGAGTTGACACAACATCTTATGTCTGATCTCTCTCGGGTTCCTAGAGGGGAGTAATTGTTTGTGGTTTACCTCGAATCTTATTCGAGCTTAACATTCCTCGCACTAGCCACAACATCTAAGAATTCCTTCTCAAGGAATATTACATGTTTGGCAACAAAACACCTTTTGTTCATATAGGTGGTAAAAGTAATATCCATTTGGATATCCCACAAACAGACATCTCGTCAATTTAGGTTATAGCTTATTACTGTCAACACGTTTAACATAAATTTGACAACCCCAAATCTTAAGGAAAGATAAATTTGGCTTCTTTCCTTTCCATATCTCATATAGAGTCTGAGTAACTAACTTACTTGGAACCCTATTCAAAACAAAGATCGCGGCAAGGAGTGCATATCCCCAAAATGAAATAGGGAGTTCAGCGCGACTCATCATGGACCAGACCATGTCCAACAAGGTCCTATTCCTCCTTTAGACACACCATTCATCTCTGATGTTGGAGGTGGAGTTCATTGTGAGAGAATCTCATTCTGCTTCAGATGATCTAGAAACTCACTATTCAAGTATTCGCTACCTCGATTTGATCGAAGTACTTTGATACTTTTTTCAGTTTGTTTCTCTACTTCAAATCTAAATTCTTTGAACTTTTCAAAAGCCTCAAATTTGTGTCCCATAAGATACACATAACCAAAACATGATCTATCATCAGTAAAGGTTATTAAGTGGACATATCCACCTCGAGCCTGGGTGGACATGGGCCTACACACATCAGTGTGCACAAGCCCTAGCACTTCTGTGGCCTTCACTCCCTTTACTTTGAAATGAGACTTAGTCATTTTGTCAAGCAAACAAGATTCATAAGCACCTTATGATTCATAATCAAATGTGCCAAGATATCCAGCTTTATGCAAGTTGGATTTGCAAGTCTCATTTATATGGCTAATACGACAATGCCATAAATAAGTGTTATTTAAATCACCTGATTTAAGTCGCTTAATATTTATGTTATTGATAGGAGTATCAACAGCAAGGACATGCAAACCATTACGTACTGTTGCTTTACCATAAAACAACTCATTTTTATAAAATGAACAACTATTGTCCTTAAATAAAAATGAAAATCCATCCTTGTCAAACAAGAATTAGAAATTATATTCTTAGTCAAACTAGGATTGTAGTAACAATTATGCAACTCCAATACAAGCCCTATGGGCAATGTTAATAAATAGGTCCTTACAATTAATGGAACAACTTTTGATCCATTTGCCACATGTAGGTACAGTTCTCCTATTATTAATCTCCTCGTACTCCTAAGCCCATACACGAAAGTGTAAATATGAGCACTAGATCCAATATCTAATACTCATGTGGACTTATCAGAAGTAGATAGATTAATTCCAATAACATAAATACTTGAAGTGCCCTGAGTAGAACTCTTCTTTCCCTACACCTCCCGGTTTATCATAGTGGAGATAGATCGCATCCTCTTTACCTTTTGGGTTTTGGTCTTTTGGACTCTTCCAGATTGCGCCATGGAAGAACTCTTCTTCCTTTTGGCTTTCTTACTCTTGGGCTTGCCCTTATGCGCCTTGGGCCCTTTAACTAAGAGAACACTTCCCTTGGCCTATAATCAATTTTAGGCTCGGTCTCCCTTAGTATGGACAACCACTCTCCAAGAGTCTTTTCCATAACTTTTAGGGAGGGACTGTAGCACCAAATCCGAGGTAAGTTTCTACATCCATACCCAAGTTTAGCTCTAACAACCTATTGATAAAACGTATCATCTCCATAACATGCTTCTCAATAGATGATCCTTAAGCCTAGCCATGATCTCATAGGCATCATAACTCTTATGTTGCGACCTATGTTTCGGGGTCATGGCAGCCAAGACGATATACCAAGCGATGATTATATCACCCTTGTGCATTGCCCAGGCCTAATGTGCTACTATTTCCTTAATTGGTGGTTTCGCAAGAGAGATCTCTCTATCGCATAGAGAATCTTATCATACGTGAGGACTATCCTCAAGATGATCTTTCAATCATAAAAATTAGTTCCGTTGAAGGTATTATTGCCCTCGAGTATCGATCTTATCGTCATGTTTCCAAACATTCTGGATCAACAACCGAATAGAGATATTATTATAATTATATTAAATTACAAAATCATAAATTGAAAGAAGTAACATTTTATGATTGCTTCCACTATTTTCTATGAGTTTGCCACCCTCAAGACATAACTCGGGAAATCCCGTTGGAAAATTTCTTAGCAGGCTAGGATCCCATCTCCCCTCGCACAACCTTGAGTGACTCAACAAATTGTGCTAGGATTGATTAGGTAAGTACTTGCTACCAATTGGATCTCCATGCAACTCCTAGATTCATTGGGTTGATAACTCCTTGTCAAGCACATCTTATGTGACTCCCAATCTTTGCCTCTATACTCAGTAAAGCCTTGAGTGACTCAACAAACCCTACCTTTCTTGTTAAGTCAGACCCATCATTCAGGGACATCTCATGGCCCATGAAACATAGGAATTATAGGTGACACATGACCTTGAGTGACTCAACAAATCAAGTGCCAGCTAGAAACCTAATGCATCATAATGATAGAAGGCAAGTTGGCTTAATATTAATGAGGGATTTATTATTTATTTATTTAGGTCTCATCACATGCAATTTAATCAAATTAATGATGCATAATAAATGACTCAAACCGGTGTATGGTATGGATAACTACGGCTAGCCCCCTCAAGCCATAGAAGGGAAGCTAGCGGGTCAAACCTAGGTGAAGAATCACATCTTGCTTCACAAGCACATTTTTCAGGCCTTCGTTGGTCTTCGAATCTTGTCTTTAATTTAGCTCCATCTCTTGCTCTTCATACAAACTACAACTATCACTACTTTATTCTATTCTACATACATTACATAGAATCAGAAACCCCAAGTTACATTCGGGGGGAGTAAGATGAGAAGAGAATGTACATTAGAGTATAAGAGAGGCAGGACACACATGCCCTATTTCAAAAACCAAATTTATAAGTATTCATTCCCAACGTAAAATAAATGGTAGACTCGATCCATACTATACACCCATGCAGTCAATCTAATTGATTCATTCACAATTATGTTAATTAATTGTCGCATCTATTTCAATCTTAATGAAACGCTTTCAATAAATTGAAAATTTGTATAATTTTGAAAAAATAAAATTGTTTTAATTGTGTTGGGTTTAGGCTCCATCCATTAGTCTAGCTAACAAGGCTCAATAGGTCATGGATCAACCAATGCATGTCAAACATACACTAGCAGCTCAATAATTAATAAATAATCCAATTAACAGCCCCGGTCCATTTTTAATCACGGCCCATAAGTGTCATATACTCATGGATCGGATAAAAATAATAAAAAATAGCCAAACAATTTGGGCGAGCCCCACGTAAGGGAACAGAACGCACTGGGCCACCGAAGGGTCGGCCTGGGTGCTTCACGTGGACCTCGGGGAAGGATCAAATCGAAGCCCGAGGGAGCGGGAGGGGCCGAGAGGCGACTGGGCAGCATGTCATACATGTTGCCAGCCCAAAAAGCCCAAGTGGGCGCGGCTGGGGCCGCATGGGCCGCCCATCCGTCCACGCAGCCACGTGGCCGCATGTCCCCGCGTCACGTGGCAAGGCCTCCCCTTCCCCAATTTCGAACCCACGACCTCCACTGTGCACGTGCATGCACATGACCGTCTGATCTGCCAAGCCCCCTTGTTATATAACCACATATATAAATTATATACCAAAACAACCACTACTTTCCAGAATTATATTTTATATTTTTTAATATAAATTAAAAAATATTAATTAATTTATTATTTTTTAAAAGAATACAGGAATAAATTAAAAATAAATTAATTAAATTAAATTAACTAAATTAATTGATTAAAAATAAAAAAATATATTTTTTAAAATTATTAAAATTTTGTTAAATTTATTTTTATTTTAATTTTTTAAATTAAATTTTTAATTAATAAAAAATTTTAAAAATAAAAAATTGATAAATAGGAGAGTTTAATTTAAAAATAAAAAAATAAATTTATTATTTTAAATTATTTTAACAAAATTGATAATTATAATTTTTTTTAATCTTTAATCATGTTGAAAAAATTTAAGTTTACTTAATTACTCACTATTCAATATGCTAATGGAGAACACTTTTAATTCAATATACTGTCATTCAATGTATTAAAGAATAATTAACATATTAAATAGGTCACTTCAGAAAATACTTATAAATTTTTTTTATTTATTATATTATAATTATAAATATAAATTAAAACTCTTAAATATGAGTAAGAATAAGTTTTTTCAATAATAACAAAATTTTAAAAAAATTAATTTTGATTTCTTTCATAGTCTTAAAAATGTGATACCTTAAATATTAATTAGCATTGAAAAATCGTAGTAGCATTTGACAACCTTAAATAATTTTTTATGAATTTGTTAAGGCATCACATTTTCAAGACTATAATATAATTATTAAAGTAATTAATAATTAATTAATCACTACCTTTGATTTAATGCAAGTTTTTTAGGGAAAAAATTCACCATTGATTGACACTTAGCAAAATACTTTATTTGACTATCATATTTTAATATTATATAAATATACATAGAATAAAGATATAAAAATAATATTTTAAATAAATGGATAATTTTCTATGACTTAATTAATAGTTTAAGTTGTCTATTAATATTTCTCATAAAACTCATGCAAATTTAATACAAAACAATTAGTAATGAAAAACTCGTATATTTAAAATTTATTATTAATTTTACAATAATTAGTACATATTATTTCAAAATAATTGAATGATTTAAATTATTAATGCAAATTACAAAATATAAATTATTAATGCAATAAGTATTAAATGCAAATCATTAATGCAAGTTTTGGGGGAAAATTTTATTACTACTTATTATTTCAAAGCAATTGAAAGATTTAAATTATTAATAAAAATTACAAAATACAAATTATTAATGCAATAAGTATTAATTATAAATCATTAATGCAAGTTTTGGAGGAAAGTTTCTTTTTTCAAGACTATCATACTTTTATATATATAAAGATGCAAATTACAAAATGTAGATTATTAATACAATAAGTACTAAATGCAAATCATTAATGTAAGTTTTGGAGGGAAATTTTATTACTTCTTATTATTTCAAAGCAATTGAAAATTTTAAATTATTAATGCAAATTATAAAATATAAATTATTAATACAATAAGTATTAATTACAAATCATTAATTAATGCAAATTTTGGGAAGAAATTTCTTTTTTCAAGACTATCCTACTTTTATATATATAAAGATACAAATTACAAAATGTAAATTATTAATGCAACAAGTACTAACCCAATCATATTCCTTCTACTTTGTCATACATCATGTCATTTGGGTGACTATGGTGAGTTGGTGTCTTGTCGTGTGTGAACTACCACGGGAGCCTGTGTAAGGGGGCTAACCACGTGGGCTTGTGTAAGGGTGTTACCTCAAGCTTGTGTAAGAGGGCTGAGGGGTTCACGCTTGGCAAGTGAGGAGGATATCTCGTGCCTGTGTAAGGGGGCCGAGAGGTTAGATCTCATGTTTATTGCTTTAAGTATATTTTGTCTATTTTTGTATGCATCTCGGTATTTGTATCTATGGCTAGTTGTTGAGACATCACAAGCGGTCTCGTGCTCTTGCGGTGAGCCTAGACCTCGCGCTCTTGTGGTGAGCCGTGATCTTGGAGAGATTTCGTTTTTATTTCTGCATGTTTCCTAGCAAAGTTGTATATTACTCTTGTATGAGTTGTTTATTTCTTTCTTACCACTCACTTAGATGTAATAATCTAACTCAGCTGTTTCATACCCTTGGGACATTCATCTTCCCAGTTTTGTTAAAAGTATCAAGTGTTTCAGGTTGCAAGATCAAAGCGTGGGCAAGGAGGTGGAGCTTCGCTAGCTTTGGGATCTTGGTTTCATTATGTATCCTTATAACCTAAGTAATGTATTGTGAATAGTAGTTAGGGTACTCAAGGTTATAAAAGGTGTGTGTACGTGGGTGTCCTACAACTGTACGTATAGTGGTGTGATGTGTTTTTGGTGTATTGGAAGCCATGTGCATTTATTACTCTTGTAAAGAAAGTCTAACGGAAACCCTTTTATTTAGCTTTGGTTAAACTTGCAGGTTTGATCCAAATGCTTCCGTTGGCAAGGGTTTCCATAACGCCCGGAATAATGTTGGCTGATATTTTACATCGTTGTGTATTTGAAAAAGTGGGGCGTTACACTTAAAGCTCTAGCTTGCCCATTCCTTTGATCTACAATTTTGTCTCCCATGTTTAGTTGAAATTCCAATGTGACCTACAAAGAAGAAATAGAATATCACAACGGTTAAAAACTTTATTATTATTATTATTGAACACTCAAAAATGCAAATAAAAATGCAATAAAAAAGAACACAAAAATAAAAACAAACAACTAAAAACAATTAATGTCTAAACTAATATTCAAGTTAATTAGTATTGATATTAATACCAATCCCCGGCAACGACGCCAAAAACTTGTTAAGCTAATTCGCAAGCGTACGAATTGCGCAAGTAATATAATGAATGAGTAGAGTGTCGATCCCATGAGGATTGGATTAAGTACCAAAATTGGATTAACTTTAATATTATTTAGACTATAAAAAGAGTTGGAATTTGAATAAATTAAACTAATGAATATTGAAATTAAACACAAATTTAAGAACAACTTAACTTGGATAAAATGGAGGCAAGTAGGGTGTTTCGAATTTACTTATTAATCCGTCTTAATTTTCAATCAATTGGATTTCTATCAATTCAATAGGGTGAATATTTAAATTGGTTAGTTTCTTTCCCAAGATTTACTAATCTAATTAGATCCCAATTTGTTAACAATCAACCTATTTCCCAATAGTTATTACAAACTGAGATTCATTGTTAAGTTCCAATTCATTAACTCTCATAAGATTCAAGTATCAAATCTCTTATCAACTATCTATCTTATGAAATTTATTACTTCAACATGTTATGAAAATTACCTCTCGGTCTCAAATCATAATACAAAATGAATTAAATGATGGTTAAATCACTTAATCGCATAAAGAAAGAGTAATAAATAATTGAAATTATGATAGAGATCCAATCAATAAAAATTAAGAATTCATAACAAATTTTGTCTCAAACCCTAGTTAAATAAAATTAGTTCATACTAAAATAAAAAAATAAAAATAAAATTGATTGACAAATGAAAAAGAAGAAAGTCCCTGCGCCAGTCCTGCTGCGTCCAATCCTCCCCCTGCAAATCAATTCTCCTCCAAGCCCCCTGTTGTGCCGTAGAGTCTCCCCCATTAATTCCATGCCTTCTTCTATGCGCTGCTTCCGTGCATCCAATTTCCGCCGCCTATTATCTCCTCAATTCCATCCCCCCATCCCTTTCTCCTCATATATTATATTATATATATATATATATACATATGTAAAGCGCTGGCAACCCTACTCCATGCTCACGCCATCTTCACATATATTATATAAATAAATAATATTATATATATAAATAATATAAAATAATATATAATATAATACATATATATTATAATTTAATATATAACATTTAATATATTATTAATTATAATAACTTTAATTATATAATAATAATTATTATTATATAAAATAATTATTTATTTATTTATTTATTTTTATTATAATATTAAATTTTCTCCTCATATATTATATTATATATATATATATATATATACATATGTAAAGCGCTGGCAACCCTACTCCATGTTCACGCCATCTTCACATATATTATATAAATAAATAATATTATATATATAAATAATATAAAATAATATATAATATAATACATATATATTATAATTTAATATATAACATTTAATATATTATTAATTATAATAACTTTAATTATATAATAATTATTATTATATAAAATATTTATTTATTTATTTTTATTATGATATTAATTTAAAATATTAATTTTATAATATCTTTTTTTTTATGCTCGAATCTTCAAAATAATATCATTTGTTAGGTTCCTAAAAAAAAGATTAAAATTATGTAAAATCTATATAAACACATATTTTTTGTAGGAAAAATAGCACAAAATTAAGATGAAAAGTAGATAAAAATATGCATACAATTAAACCCTATCATTGGTCATAGTTGTAAGTATCATATCGGATTTATTAGGGTCGAGTTAAGAATGTTTGTGATGAGTTACTTTGATGCCCCTTTAATAATATAAATAAATATTAAAAATTATTTAAAATACTAATTAAATTTTTATATTCAACTTTAGAAAGAAAATTTTTTCCATTGACAATATTATAGACAAGGAAGAAAGATTTAAAAATGTATGAGTTGAATAAGCAAAAAAAGTAAGAAATCCATAACTAGGTCTTGTAAATTAAAAAATCACTGGTTCACTTTTGTTTTTTTTTTTCTTTAATGCCCAAATTAGTGCAAACTTTTCAGACGAAATTTTCGTCATCTAAATAATCGTTTTATCAAATTGTCTTCCTAAAATAATATTTTTTATTTTTTTTAATGTTGCATTACTAGTTTATAGTTCACTATTCATTACTTAATATTGAAAAATTATTCATAGACTTGGAAAGTTAGGGGTACTTCTCATCTAAATGACCCCTCATTATTTATTGACTAATATTAAAATATAATTCATAGATTTAGAGAGTTGAAAAACATATTCGTCTAAATGACACATCACTATTTATTACTTACTTTTAAAAAATAATTCATAAATTTAGGGAGTTGAGGGGCCTCTTGGTCGAAATAAAATAACAAAATAAATAGAGTATGAATTCAAATAAAAATTATTATAAAATAGAATTACTAATTTTATATCTTAAAAAATAAGAAATAATAAATTTTAAATAATTAATGATTTTGGGGCCATCTATTTTTTGGGACCCTAGGCGTAGGCCCTAAGGCCCCTATTCCTTGAGTCAGACCAGGGATTTGTCATTGGTACAATATGGTATCATCCAATATTGAGTCCCATTTTAGGTTTATAATAAATTAGTAATATAAATTATAAAAAAATATAAATATAGTAGAATTTTTAATAAAAATATATAATCTCTTATAAAAAAATTATAATCTAAATAACCAATTGAACACAACACAACATAGTACAATAATAAATTGACTATACCTGAAATTAACACAAATAATATCTAAAATTTTAAAAAAGTGCATAACATAAATATCAAAAAATACGTATACATAAACAACATTCTAACATTATATATATATATATTTTATTATTATTTTTCTAATTATAAAATGAACTTTCAAAAGCAATATTATTTCCCTCAAGTCTATAATAGGTCAATATCAACCAGTGCCAACTAGTATTGCCATTGGAACAAATGGTAACTCATTTTTATTATTTTATCTTTTTATTAAAACTATTGCAAGAATAATAGTTAGTAGAGTAGAGAAGGAATCTGACAATTATGATACGCAGCCGCAGCAGGATGCCCATACCCAGCCGCTTTAAATTACGCTGCCCCACTTGTATTCGATTGCGTGTTTTGTCCATGAAAAGAAACCAATCACCTCAAGCAAGGTGAGTGCCAGAATGACGGCGACCAGCCAAGATCGAAAAGTCAAAAATGCTAACAAAGACGTTTGAGTATTGATTTATTGTTCAAAATTGATGGCACCTCCCTCCCATTGACGAATTATTACTAAAAGACAAAAGAAATTATTATTTTGGTTGCTTACACTTAATTCAATGCCCAATGTCAAGCCTTATCCACCGCTGACTTTTCGTGATTGAAATTTAAAAATAAAAATCAAGTTTTAGATTTTTTTAAAAATATTTTAAAATAATTTTTAAATGTTCAAAACGAGTCCTTTTGATGTGTTGTAAATGGGATTTTTTTTAAATTATTTATTATTTATTATTCTTAGATTGATTTTAGAATAACTTAAAATACAAACAAAAAATAAATTTCAAAGTAAAATTATCCCATGTTTCTAATTAAATATATTTTAAAAGCTCCTTTTGAAAATGAGATCATTTTAAATATCTTTCTGAAATTTAAAATTAAGATTTTTATTTTATTATGGAATTATTTTTTAAATAAATTAAAAATAAAAGAATTTTTTTTTTATTTAAACATTCGTCACTCATAGATTATCTCATGTTCAAAATTAAATATATAAAAAAACGTTCGATCAGTCAAATAAATATCCATTCCAATATCAAGTAATGTAACAATAGTAATTAATGTGTCATTTTCCCTCGTTTTAAAAGTATTTGGCGATGATATGCCCTACAAACAACATAACTCAACTAAAGACTTTCCATTGATCATTTGATGAAGCATGAAGCGCATCTTGTTGAGCAAGTATATAATTGAACAAGGCAATAAACAACTGGCCACCACTCCGTAATGATGGAGTGGCCACGTAGTCAAGAAGGATCAAGGCTAAAAGATCCATTATTGAAGAAGCAACTAAGAAATCGAGGAAAAAGTAAAGGTAACAAAGACCAAACAAGTAAAAGTCGAGACAATGTCATGACTGAGTGGCCACTTGGTCATAAAGATTAAAAGTTATAAAGATAGTCTGTTGGAGAGCAAAAACAAAGCAAATTAAGTAAAGGAAAGAGCAAAAGCCAAGGGAAAACCAAGGAAGAAAGCAAGGGAAGAAAAGCCAAAAGAAGAAGTACAACTCGGCCATAACCGAGTGTCCACTTGATCATGATTGAGTGCCCACTCAATCAAAAGTAACTAGGCCCTTGAGAATGCCTTACTAAATCCGTCCATGGAGGAATATCACAAACGAACAAAGAGGAAAGCAAGGAAAACCCAGCAAATTGGTGGAAAAGTGATGATTGAGTGACCACCACTTGATCATGATGGCCATCCACCCCTAGAAGCCTCCTCGTATCTAATGAACCCTTTCGGGGTATTCCTTGAATCGATGTAACGACTCATTGTGGGCCCGGGTAATATATTTTGGAATGAAATATTTATTTTATTAGAGTAATAATTTGGTGAATTATATGTGATATTTTTAGGTGATGTTCAATGGAAGTGGAAAAAAGTCAAAGATTTAACTTAAATGGTAGTGGAAACCGCAATGGCTTAAGGTATGTGTGGAAATGTTGTATAGTGTTGATTTAATTTTAAGCTATTATTTAAACATATGGAATTCTCATTTAAGTGTTTTGGCACCAAGGGTATTTAAGTAATTGTGTGTGGGAGTGTATATATATATATATATATATAAGAGAAAGGGTTCATTTTTGCATGTAAAGGAAGAATTAAAAGACAAAGAAGAGAAGAGAAGGAAAGCAGACCTATTGGGAGAGAGGGAGGATCAAGGTAGGGTTTCTTCTCCTTCCTTCCTTGTGTGTGTTTGAACTCCAAAGGGATTATGAGGTTAATGATAACTTCTTCTTATTCTTCTTTCTTCCTTCTTGCTAGTTTTCTTGTTGGAGGTGTGAAGTAAAGGATTTTGGAAGAGCATCATCTCAAGTAAGATTATCAAGAAAGGCTTTGAAGGCAAGTTCTAGTCCCTCTTATCTCTCTTAAGCTTCTAGATGTGATGTTTGGGGATTTAAGCATAAAAATCCTATGTTTTCCCAAAGAATGCTTGTATTGAAAGGTTATGTAGAAACCTTTGTAAATCTCATTGTTTGTTGGTTTGATCTTGTCCGTGTCTCTTGGGTTTCAAAGTAGGGTTAGTTTCACCCTACAATCCTAAAAGGAATGGTACTTTGGGGTTAGGGAGTTGATGGTATGAGCTTGTCTCCATTTGTCTTGCATTTGGTAGGTCTCGAGAAGGGTTATGTTCTGCTGTCACTCGACAGTTTAGGAGAAAACTATCAATCGTTTAAGGCATCTGTCGACCATTTTTTAAAGGCGGTCAACTGTTTTTGGCCTTCGGCAACCTGTGTATATTTTGCTATTTTAGGCATAACTTTTAGTAGAAAATTCTGACTCAATATCCATTTATTGCGTTGTAAACTAAACTCAATAAGCTTCGATTTGGCATGGAATTTGAGTCATTTGGACAAGTTTTGAGTATTTTCTTCTTGGTCCCAAGACAAGTCTAAATGTTTTTGGGGGTGGTTATGCATTCATTGGCATAGGCATTGAACCAATGTGTGTTCATGTGAAAGGGGTTAGAGGACACTATGTGATCATGTCTTACTTATACATATATGGTTTTGTGTATGTGGTGTTGGTGGACCTAGTCATTGGGTGGGAGCAGATTGTCCTTAAGGGTGTATGCACTCATGAACATCACCCTAGGAGTGAGCTTTCTAACCCCAATGACCTTGTGGTTTGTGCTATGGTTATAAGCTTAGGTGGGAGCTGAATGTCCTCAAGGGCTATGTGGCGAAAGGGCCTAGCCCTAGGAGTGAGCTTTCTATCCCCAAGTGTCAGTGGTGGTTGTGGGTGTAGGATGAGATGTCACGGTATCGCTTATGTTATACACTTACTCATGGGTTGTTTGGTATGCATGGCATTGGCATGATTCCTTAGCTTATACTTTTTATCTTGATTGGGTTGATAGTGATGGATTATTAATATTTCTTTGTTCTTGGACCATATCTTCTTTACTCGTTATACTTGTTAAGCCTTGTGGCTTACTCCTTTGCTTTGCATCATTCCAAGTAATAGCAAGGACAGGGTTGAGGGCAAGTCTAGTTGGGGTTGATCTTGTGTCTATAGATGTGTATAGAGCTTAACTGAAGAAAAGGTCTTGGAGTGTTTTGTGATGTACTACTAGCTAGACTCTTATGCCACGAGGATGTATCTTTTGTTCCGATTGAATGTATACACTTAATGGTTTCGTTATGATGGTCCCATATGAGTCTTTATGTGGCAGGTTATGATGGTTTAGTTTATGTCACTTTAATATCATTCTAGTAACGACCCTCTCACAGATCCTCTATGCTAGTGGGGACTCTGAGAGGCAGGCCATTACAACCGAACTCGGGATCCTCCTTGGGATCCATAAGAATATTCCAAGATTTCACAGAATATACCAAGAATATGCCACAAATATGCTGGGAATATACTCAAAATATGCCACCAAGAAAACTCGAGATGGCTATCACGTGTCCCCTATAATGACCCATTAATGGGTTTGGGTGATATTATCATGGAAATAGAATATTTCTTTTATTCAAGTAATAATTTTGATGAACTATATGTGATGTCTTGGGCGATGTGGCAAAGGAGGTGGAAATGAGGAAAGTTAAAGGTTTGACTTAAGCGAAAGTGGGACCCATAATTATTTGTAAGGTATGTGTGTGGCTATTATTTGAAAAGTTTATGGTATTTAATTCAAGCCAAGCTATTATTTGCATATAAGCATTTTCCATTTAAGTTATTATGCATTAAAGGTATATTAGTAATTAGGGAGATATTATACATATATATATGTGTGTGAGTTGGGTTATGTATATAAGTGGAAAAGAAAGGAAAAAATGGAAGAAAAAAAGAGAGGGTGGTCGAGAAAGCGAGAGCAAAGGAGGGTTAGGGCTTGGCTCTTCACTTCCTCTTCTTCTTCTCTTGATTTTGTTGTTCTAAGAGAGAGTTTGTGTAAGGTGGTGGTAGTTTCTCCTCGTTCTCTTACTTAGTTTCCTTATTTTGGGGTGTGAAGTGAAGTATTGCTTTTGTGGTGGTCGTTCTTTAAGTGGAGTCATAAAGAAAAAGCTTCTAAAGGCAAGTTCTACTCCTTTCAAACTCTTCTAAACTCTTTAAACTTGGTATATTGAGAATTTGAGTTAAAAACCTCCATGTTTTGAAAAATCAAGTCCTTGTTGATAACTATGTAGAAATGTTTGTAAATATCCCTCAATTCTTGGTTGTCTTCTTTAAAGTGATTTGGAAGTTCAAGTAGGGTCTATTCCACCCTATAATTCATAAGAAATGAGATGTTATTCGTTAGGGTGTAGTTTGTGCAAGTGTTTGAGGTTGGTGTGCAAGTCTGGGGTGAGTTTTTGGGCTTTTTCCTTACTGTTAGTCGATAGATGGTAATGTTAGAACGGGAGGTGCTATGGCACACACCAAGAGGGGGGGTGAATTGGTTATTTTAAAAACTTAATTGAACTTGAAAAGCTTTTTAACACAAATTGAGGTTTTATGAAATAAAACTTGAAGTATATAAAAGTGACAGATGAAAGTTTACAAAAAATAAATATGTGAACTAAGTGAGGAAAAACGAAATGCTTGGAAAGATAAATAGATCAAATAGCACAAGCACAAGAAACACAAGAATTTATAGTGGTTCGGCTTGACCTAAGCTTAATCCACTACCTTAGTTCCTCACTAAGGATTTTGCAAACAATCCACTAAAACCCCATACTTAAACCAAGTAGGTCCTCTAGTCCAAGACTAGGAATTACAACCTCTTGCTTATACAAGCAAGCCCTCTAGCATCTAGCTAGGAATTACAGCCTCTTGCTTTAACGAGCAACTCCTTTAGCACAAAGCTAGGAAAATAAAAGTGATACAAATGTAAATGAGATGCTAAGAGTTGGCACTCTTAGTTACAAGTTCTCTCACAAAGAAAACAATGCTTGAATGAATTAATACAAGTTAAAATCAAAGCCTTGAAGAGAAAAAAAAAATTGAAGCCCAATCACTGTAAATACAAACGAAAGTAACAGTAAGCTTAAATTATTTCATTCCCATCCATTAGTCTTCTCTTGATCTCCTTGATATGTCTATATAAGTATCCCAAGAGTCTTGCACAAAACTAGCCGTTGGAGAATGAGAAACTAGCCATTGGAGATTAAAAAACTAGCCATTGTAAGTTTCTGTGAAACACATAGTCGACAGATCAAATGGGTTAGTCGACTATTTCTTCAAATAAAACTAGACATAGTCGACAGATAAGAAAGCATAGTCGACTATTTCTTTAAATAAAACTAGGCATAGTCGACAGATAAGAAGGCATAGTCGACTATTCCTCAACCAAAACTTCTCATAGTCGACAGATCCTTTTACATAGTCGATAAATCAAATATTACAAAGAAAAATTTGAATTTTATGTACAAACATAGTCGACAGATGAAATAGCATAGTCGACTATCCTTACACAATAGTTGACAGAATGAAATATAGTCGACAGAGGCCATATATAGTCGACAGATTAAACAAGCATAGTTGACTATCCTTATGCATAGTCGACAGTACTAAACAACATAGTCGACTATCTTCTTGAAAAATCTGAAAACTTAACAGATAACATGTAGAAGCACACTTGATTAATACAAAATATCACCACATATTTACAAGTAAATGTCCTCATTTTGTTTAATTTATATTTTACCTTCTATTTACTTTAATACATAAATGTAAATAAGAAAGTACCCCCCATTTGGATTCAATAAAAATATCTAAAAAATCAAAATCCATAAGAATAAAAAAGTAGAATTTGGGTTTTAGTAGGAACTTAGGATTTTGCGATTTTACCACCTCTAAGATATATACACTTTCTATTTCTTGAAAAATTCGTTAAAAATTATTTTATCACTAATGAATGTTAACTATTGAATTACCGGGAGTTAGTTTTCTAAAACTAAAACATTTTCATATATGTCTCCTTATAAGGTGCTCTAACCTTCTAGACTTAGAAAAATATGACTTTGAATTCTCGATACTTGAAATTCATTTGGTTTTCATTCTCACAAAATAATACTTGATATTAAAATTGATTTATGTTGAAAACCACAACCTTGATTCATAACTTAGGGATTAAATAGAATATTGTTTTTCATCATCAAAACTAAGTATATAAAAGTAAAACAACAGGTAAGGCATCTATCGATAATTTGCCTGCAACTATTGACAGTTCCTCTCTTGTTTTGCTTGGCAACTTGCGCATATTGAACTCTTTTGGGTATAAATTTTTGTGGTTATATTCGATTTGAGATCTATTTTTTGTGTTATAAACTAGACTCGATAATCTTTGTTTTGGTTTATAAATTGGATTATTTGGGCAAGTATTGAGTCTATAAATTGCCTATGGAATACGCATTTCAAATCTGGGTTTTTCGTTTCAATTCGATAATGCTCTGATTTTTGGGGCATAACTTCCTGTGGTATTATCTAAATTGAAATCTGTATTTTGCTCCATAAACTAGACTTCTTAGCATTTGTTTTAGCATATTTCTTGGATAATTTGGTTATGTTTTAAGGTCATAGCAGCCCTGCCAATCTTGGCCTAGAATATGGAATTCTTCCATTTTGGGTAGTTCGCCTTGCTCCAATTTTTGGGAGATAAATAACTTACTTTGGGGTATGATTGGAGTATGATGAGAGCCATTTATGGGTTAAGTGATGATGCTTACAGATGTAATTCCTTGAGAGATTAGAAGAGTTTTCTTGAGCATTATCGATGCATTTTGTATTCACTAGCTAAGTAGGTCTTATTCTCCCTACATTTCCTTGTGGAATGATGTTGAACCCTAATGGGATAGGTTCTAGATGGTCAATATTGGGTTCATTGTGTAATAATCGTTGTCACTTTATTGCACTGATTTGTGTTGCTCTATTACATTGCATTATGATATTGGACCGTAGGTTGCATTCATTGGAGGTCATGCTTTGTATGTGTGGGAGCATGAGCATTGGTATGACACAGTTGGCCTGATGAGCGTTGACTTGTGTATGATAGATGAGCATGTGCATTTGGAGCATTTGCTTGTGTGAATTCCTACATGGGCATAGCATGGCCTGATGTTTAGTTTATGGGGACCTTATCATCACGTTTATGCTGTAAGAGCCATTGCATATCTTATGTGTTTCATTGCATGTTGGTACTAGTATTGGTTGTATCTTCTAATGGATAAGACTGGGGGTTCGAATCCCACAACAGCTTGTGATCTTTGATGTGGTTGGGTTCATGGTTCTGATATGATACACTATTAGTTTATGGCAGCTACAGGTTTGTATACAAGACCTTGGGTGTCATTGATTATGTATCTTATGTGGGGCACAAGGACCATATATGTGCATTCCTGCATTTATACCGTTGACTTTGATACCATGATTCATGATATGGCGTGATGCATTGAGCATGACTTAATTTGATTAGAGTTCAGTTCTTGAGTAAGTTAGTCTCCACCTCTGTTGTTCTTTTCTTCTATATATATACTTGTTGGACCTTGTGGTTCAAATTTCCTTCTCATCACTCTAGCTACCAGCAAGGCTAAGAATGGGGTTGGCCTGTGAGGGGTTTGGTCATTGGGGGTAGCTGTGTACAAAGATCACCAAAAGTAAAGACCCTAGGGTGTTGTTTTGTACTCCTTTCTAGAAGGTGAATTGAAATTTTATGGCCTAGATTGGATGTGGTCTCCAGGCCTAATATGTTACAAAGGCTGTCTAATATTTCCTTTTGACTGTAAATTATAGTATGTGAAGGAAAAATGATTGTGGAATTATGTTATATATTGTTATGGTGTGGATATCCTTAGTAGAGTTCTTGTTTCTGTTATGTTATTTTGGTGCTTCCTCTTGAATTCCTTATTTTTGGGGGTATTCGGGAGTGGGGTCGCTTGTAACGACCCGTTTATTTGTGAATTTGGGTGTAAGGAATTAAGTGGAGGAAATTAAAATTAATGTATATTTTTTACCAAGGGAGTTTTGGCAATTATTTGAAATTATTGGGGGGGGGTTAAAGTGTAATTTTGGAAGCTGGATGTCACCTTAAAAATATAAGTTGTGCATTTATATAACAAATGAGGCAACTAGAGTAATGGTTGAGAGTGCGCGTGTGCAGGTAGGGGGCGGGGGATCAAATCTTAGGAGGAGCAAGGAAAAAGGCTGGGTTTTTAAACCCAGCCAGGTGCCAAATGGCGTTGTTTCAAGGCACTCGCGCATGGCTAGACCGCGCCACGCAGGGCCCTACATGGCCCTGCACGCAGCCACGCCAGTGCCACCTCCCCAGCCATATGTCCAACCCCTTGCTGCTAGAAAATGCTTTTTTAAAGCACCCATGTGACCCTTACATTGTTGCCTTCCTCTTGGCCTATAAATGGGCCATGATATTGAGTAAGATGGGAGATTTTGAGGAAGGTTTTGGGGAGAATTCTGGAGAAATTAAGGGAAATTCTATCAGTCTTATGACATAAGCGACCATGGTTCGTAGTGGAGGTTAAAGAAGAGTATCTAAGGCAAGTTTAGTTTCTCTTTTCTCAAGTTCATGTTTTTAATTTATAGGTTCTCTTCCTATTTTACAAGTTATTTCCTTATTTTAGTGAATTATTTCATGGTTTTCAATTATACCTACTGAGTCTCAAATAGGGCTTTGAATCACCCCATCTTTTTTGGGAATGATGCTTTATTGAGAACATGCAAGGCTTTGATGTTGTCTTGCATGAATGTTTTCCTATTGTGCATATTGTTTCGTTAATCGCATGTCGGTTATATATGGGTAGTTATTACAAAGATGCATGTTATGATGATGCATAAAGCATGTGCACGAAAATGGTTTTCAACTGTAAAGCCTTCATGACGCGCACAATGGACGAGTCTGTAGGATATATCCACAAAGAAAGCTTCGACTCAAAGATGGACTTCGGTCCCATGGTTTTGGACTTTGGTCCCATGTTTATGATTGCATATGAGCATGGATGTATATTTCATCATATTATCATGTGAAGGTACTTTAAAAGACATTCATGACTCTTTTACCTCTCGAAACCCATGATTCTTATGTTCGCTTTCGTCCAGTTATACTTGCTGGGCCTTATGGATCATGTTCGCTTGCATCATTCCAAGTAAGGGTAAGGCTAAAGTAGAAGGCGAGCCAAATGAAGATGGAGCTGTGGGGTAGAAGTGTGTACATAACTGTCTCAACCAAAAGGTCATTTGGGGGGTGTTTTGTGATGTATAGTATTGAGTTACGCTTGTTTATGTTCTAGGTTGTACCCCTGAGGGGATATGGTGGGTTTGTGAATCCTAGTGTGGTGTGAAATATTAAGTTACATTTGTTTATGTGGGTATGTGAACCCTAATGTATATGTCTATGAGTAAGAATATATGAGTGTGGCCTCTGATGTTAATACTAAGGAGTATGTGCGATGTTTCTAATTGGTTTGGCATATATGTCATATTTCTGTGGGTCCCTAGTTTAGTGGCACCTACATCGCTACCTTTTTTTTAAATAGGAGGATCGCCTTCTCTCTTAAGTACACTCACTTCACCATTCTCACTCCAATTCTTGTGCTCAAGCACTCGAAGTCTAACTTAACCATCAAAAAGTTTGCGTAGGGATCTCCACCCTCACCCCTAATCGGTCATTCGTCTTGACAGTCCTCTCTATCATCCATGACCTCTCAGTCATCAGAGGGCATTTGTTTATCAACAGGCCACCCATTCATCAGAGCACCTGATCATTGCAACAAGACCCCTGGGTCTCTTGATCATTGTAACAAAACCCCTAGATTTCCTAATCATCATCACACAAGACTATTAAGATCACATTTCCTACGTTACAAATTTATTATTGTATTTTAACAACAACAATGGAACATATCATGGGAGTATAATTCTCAAACCTTCTTCTCATCCATGGCTCACATCAAATACGCTTAATGATGTTTGTGACTAGTGTGACCTTATGGGCTTGTAGGCCTTCTCACTTGCACGTCGTCCTGTAATGACCTGTTTATTTTTTATTTAATTTATTTTATTAATTTATGATATTAATTTAAAGAAAATGTTAAATTATTTTATTCTAGAAAAATGGGTAATTATTTGGAAAGAATTAGGGTAAAAGTGTTATTATTAAAGTGGGGCATAGGTATTAAATTCTAGAAATTATAGGGTCTAGGTGTAATTTTTGAAAGTTGTTGTGGGATCTCTTTGAAATTAATTGGGTGTGTATATTAATTGAAGGAGCTTATAGGTTGGGTGGCACACGTGCATGAGGGGCAGAGGTCGCGAGTTCAAGCTGCGCGCTGGTAAGGGAAGAAAATGCTGCCACGCAACTAGCCCTCAGCCACCTACTTTTTTATGTCTTAAAGCCTCCATTTCTAGCCAATTCGAGCAGCAAACAGAAAAAGGAAAATCGGGGAGAAGAAAACGCGAGCTCAGCATAAATGGAAGGAAAAATTCCAGGATATAAGGGGGGAAATTTGTGCAATTGAAGTTTAAAGTAGCCAGGTAAACAGGAAAATATATATTAGAAATTCCTTACTGTTAGATTATTTAATTTTTAGAACGGAATCTTGTTAATTTTGGTAAAAATATTATTTTGCAACGCGTGATTAGAACAATTGAAATATTTTATTAAAAGGCAAGTTTCTCTTCACTTTATGTGTTTTACTTCCTCTTTTACCCCAATTTGGTTCTGAATTTTACTATAGTGGGGTGTTTTATCCCTCTTTAGTAAATCCCTATGGTTAACTCATTTGGTGGTGGATTTTGAGATAAATGTAGGATGCCTTGGGATTTTTATTCTAAATGTTTATGGGGTACTATATCGCCCATATTCCTTTGAGAATGATGCCGAACCAATGTGAGACTAGGTTCCTAGAGGATTGATGGGGTTTGGTTATGGTTCTCGACAGGTGTGAGTCGTTGTGACAAGGTGCAAGAGTTATTGACTGGTGGGTAAAGTGTCAACTACTTGGTGACAAGTGCTCGGCCTGAGGATGAATGCTGACCAGTTGCTCTTAGTCATGGATTGTTGATCCATACGTAGTTACTGTTGACCACCTCTGCCATTATGTGTCATACTGCATGGCATTGTTGTGCATGGGACTGAGCTTGCATCATCGAGGGAAACATAAGCTATGAATTCTTGGACACGTGCATTTTAGAATAACTAGGTGCATGAGCATTGCATTGGATGTGTATTCCTATGTGGGCAAAGCATGGCCTGATGTCTGGCTTATGAGGGCCAATGTATCATGTTGATGCTTATTGTTAGATCGGGAGGAGCTATGGCACACACCAAGAGGGGGGTGAATTGGTTATTTAAAAAATAGCTTGAAAACCTTGAAATCTTTTTGATGGAAAATAAAAATTTAATGCAAGTGAGGATTGGATAGGTGCTTGATAATAAAGAGAATTTAATGAACACAAGCACACAAGAACACCAAGATATATAGTGGTTCGGCTTAACCCAAGCCTAATCCACTACCTTAACTCCTCACCAAGGATTTTCAAAACAATCCACTATCAACCCCCTACTCAACCCGAGTAAGTCCTCTAGTCCTCGACTAAGAAATTTACAAACCTCCCAATCAAATGGGCCCTCTAGCTACACAAGCTAGGAAATATAATAAATATATAATTGGAGAGAATATAAGAGATGAATCTCTTAGTTACAATGTCTCTCAAAAATGATACAAGGCTTGAAGTAAATAATTACAAGTGAAGATCAAGACTTGAAGAGAGAAAATTAAAGCACAGTCAATATAAATACAAATGTGTATACGATATAAGCTCAAATCATTTCATTTCCATCCATTAGCCTCTTCTTGATTTCCTTGATTTATATTTATAAGCATCCCAAGAGCCTTGCCCAAAACTAGCCATTATTGAGCCACTGGAGAATGAGAAACTAGCCATTAGAGATTGTCAAAGACACAAACTGTCGACAGACTAAATAGGTTAGTCGACTATATTTTCAAGTAAAACTAAGACATAGTCGACATACAAGAAAGCATAGTCGACTATTGTCCAACAAAATCTAGTGATAGTCGACAAACCATTTCACATAGTCGACAGGTACAAAAATACAAAAAAATTTATAACATCATACCCATACATAGTCGACATAAGGAAATTCATAGTCGACAGATCTTGCATAATAGTCGACAGAACATAATATAGTCGATATAAGCCATACATAGTCGACAGAACATGCAAGCATAGTAAACTATTTTAAGGCATAGTCGATTATCCTCAGACTCTATTGACAGACATAGTCGATAGCACTAATACACATAGTCGACTATCCATAGACATAGTTAATAGAAAACAAACTCATAGTCAACTATTCTTTTTATAAAAACTGAACCATTAAATGATAACATGAAAAAAGAATATTTGAATCATAAAATTCTTTAACATTGAACTCTCTTAACTTTATTTCATCATCAAAATTATATCAAAGGTAAAACATCACTTACTACGCCATTACATCTATTATCTGTTGCATCACATGGTTACGATAGGATGTAGTATGGAGTTGGCCTCGATAGCTATGAGTGGAGCTCGACTTCGGATAGCTATGACATGGGAACTCTAGGATGTAGTCTTGATATGAGGGCCTAGGGCTCATGTGGATGATGCTAAGTAGTTGTGAGTTGTTGTGAGTCTCGAGTATGACTTTCGTATGCTTTGGTACTAATTTAATCTTTTTGGGTTGATATTATAATTAATAGTAGGGGTGTGCAAAAAAACCGTCAAACCGCGGAAACCGCCCGCACCAAACCGCACCGCACCAAACCGTGCGGTTTTTTGGGGGTGCGGTTTGGCACGGTTTGAGAAATTCTCAAACCGTGCGGTTTGCGGTTTGTGGTTTTTTTGGTTTGGTTAAAACCAAACCGGCCAAGTAGTATATTAATAAAAAAATTAAAAATATCTAATAATTTAAAAATTAAAAAAGTAAATTAAAAATATATACTTTCTTGACCATGAATTATATTGTGGATTTTTGTGTTATTTTTATATTATGAGCATGTGGTTATGTTGTAGATTTAAAACTTTTAAATTTGTATTTTTTATTAGATAGTAACTTATTTTAGTTTTAAACTCCAAGATACTATAAAAATTTAAAAATTATGATTTTATGCATTGATTTTTATGTTTTAATTAAAAATTTATAAGTTAGTGAAGGAAATACCAAATGAAACAATAAAAAAGCATCAAACCACGGAAACCGCACCAGACCGCACCGCAAATGCGGTGCGTTCTGGTGCGGTTTGTGCACACCAAACCAGACCGCGTGGTCTGGTTTAATGCCAAACCGCACATGCGGTTTGGCTTATTAAATCCTTCCCAAACCGCCCAAACCGCACCGTGCACACCCCTAATTAATAGTTGGTGCATGGTTATGTTGGATAATGTTTAAGAGTGAAAATTAAGAGATTAAGGTAAGTGTGGTGTTGTATCCGAACGTAGGAGAGAGTTGTAGTTTAGATATTCGAATGAGGTATGTGTCATTCGAATGAGGGTTGAAGCATTTGGATGAGTTTTGAAATTCATTATGATGGTGTTCCCTGTAGCATTCGAATGGGCTCAATTTTGTTCTTACATTCGGATGTCTTTCTATTTCATTTGGATGACTCTCATTTCAGAAATTAATTTTCTTATTGAATCCTAATTTTGATCTTGATTTAGTCCAAATATCGTAAAACTCAAAAAATGAAAGTTGTAGATCCTTTTCTTTTCTTTCCATAGCATCTTGAATAACCTCAATCGGAGCTCCAATGAGAGAGTTATGCCAAAAAATCAAAAATGTGTCAAATCTTTCCAGAATACCCATTTTCATATAATTCCTCTCATTCAAATTGGTTACTGTAGCATTCGAATGGGTCCTTCTGAGACTGAATTTCCAAACCACTTTCTCAATTTAGAAGCTAGCTTTTCAGAGGCATGTTGGAGAATTTATTCTCCATCTTGAACAAGTATAATTTTCCACTACCATTTGTCTCTCCTATATATAAAATAGTGGGTGTTAAGAGAAGAGGGAATTAAAATTAATTATAAAGAGGTGTTCGTGCGTGATCAGTGAAGAAGTGTAGAAACGAAGAAGAAGAAGAAGAAGAGTAAGGAAGCGTAGGAAAGTTCTCATTCTCCTTTCTGTTTCCCTTCAAATTCCTTTTAGTGTTAGCTAGTTGGTGCGTGTCCTTGGATCTTAGCTTGCGCGGATGAGTGAGTTAGTCTCTGCCATGCATATGTTTATATATATATATATATAAGACCCACCACTTCGCCACTTAGCTCACAACATATATATGCTTCTCGGCCATTAATATACATATATATATATAGCCGAGACTTAATTATTATGGTGATGAATGCACAAATTTTGTAGATATGGTTGAGACCCTATATATGGCCGAGTCTCCATGGCTTTTAATTCATTGTGTGTGTGTATATATATATATGTGCGCATGCATGGCTAGTAAGGAGTTGGCTGAGGCATTAATGGGTTCTTGAAGGGATTATTTTGGTTGGATGTTATAAGGGAAGGCATAAGCTTGACCTGGTAGTGTCTAGTGAGCAATTTCTACTATTTTGTACATCTAAAGAATGATGGTAATTTCTCTCAATACCCAATCTATTGGGTCTTGTTTATATGGCTATGGAGAGTTCTTTCCCTCTCCCATTTATTGTGAAATGATGATAGGATCTCATAAGTTAGAGTCAGGGGGTTGATTTGTGGCCAAGAGTCTTTGCATGTATTTTATTTTATTTTATTTTCCATTATTATGTCATTTAAATGCATGCAGGGACTTAGAATTATTCATATGGGGGTTTACACATGAGTGTGTGCTTGGTCACGAGTATGACAATGATTTAAATATTTTTGTTATTAGACACGAGCATTACATTCGACATGTGACTTCCTATATGGGCGACGCTTGACATGATACTTGGCTTATGGGTATCCCGTCCGGTCTACTACACCACCCTTTATATGTTGCATGGCAAAGTCTTGGCGCCAGTTTTGACATATAGCTGCACGGTGTCGGGATTCTCGAACTGAGTTTATATATTAGGGTCGATTTGGCGTGCCCCAGCTATATTATGGACGTTTATGTGTACCCCAGCAGGTGTTAGTCGCTCCCACCCAAGCGAGGTTTGGCTTTAGTTATAGGTACATCTTGCCTTCAGGGAAGTACTAGATTTGTGATATGGACTTGGGTGCCAATGCATTTTTCTTTGGGCCTCAAGATCCGATATGTGCATATTTTTGTTATGCAGTTGGTGCATGTACTTTGTATATGATTGGTCGACATGCTTTGCATGAGTTTTGCACTTGGGTGCGAGTTATTCTTAGTCTCCTTATTCTTGTCAGCCTTTCATTTCTTATATGCTTGTTGAGTCTTGTGACTCACTCTTACTTTTCTTCATTCCAGGTTTGGCCAAGGGCAAAGTTGAGGGCGAGTCTAGTAGGGTCATACCTACCTGAGTAGACAGTGTACAAGGCAGTTCAAGTTGACCTTACTATGGGGTGAAGTTGTATGATAGGATTGTTGTCGCTTTTGAGTTGTTCTTTTTAGTTTGGCTGGTATGTATGTGAACCTTGGAGCCCTATGGGCCAGTTGTGTTTTGAGATGCATGCTTAGATTATGGTTTGCCTCCCTTTTGTTTTCTTTTTTTTCCCCTCGGGGCCACCGACTAGGGTTCTTCGACTTGGTTGGAGAATCCAGGTAAGGGTCCCACACATCCTGTAGTTGTGGTCTTGTGGGCCTGTGGGCCTTCTCACTTGCGTGTCATCCTGTGACTCCAACTATAATAGTGACTTCGCTATCTGCATTATCAAATAGTAATTTATAAATAGTTATGGTAACTGTTTTTAATACGTGATAATCACTAAATGATGTTATTTTTAAATAAGTTTTTTATTCACCCATGATTATTATTATTAGTGTTCTAAAAGTTGGACGGAAGCAGATAGTAGAAACAGTAGTATCGGGAACCAATCAATAAATTCGTCCACTTCATGACAAAATATCGCTTGTTAAAAAATTAGTTGATTTTTTACAAAAAAAATTGATTGGATTGGTGAACTGGCCAAATTGAATTAGTTGAACCAATCAAGATTTTTTTTTAAAAAAAATTATGTTTATTTTATTTTTATTTTTGAGATATTTAACCATAGATTTCCTTCACTTTATTTTTTACTACATTGGTCCCTAATTTTTTTTTTAAATAGCAAAGACACCCTATTTGTAAGAAAGACATTAATTAAATTAAATTAAGGATTAAGGATATTTTTTACTTAAATTAATAATGTTATTTTTTTATGGATGGAGTGTCATGGCTAATTTAGGAAAGATTAAAGATCTATTACTTTTATTTTTTTTTTATCTATTCATAATTTATGATTTGGAGACAAGAAGACAAACAAAACTGCCCAAACCCAATCTTACAATTCTATTTTATAACTAGTAGAGGGAGACGCACCTGAACTGGGTTGTTCATATCATATAAAACTTCACCAAGCTATTACAAACACTTTCATATGCGTTAATTTACTTGATTAGTGAACAAAACTCAAGGTTGCCAAACTTATTTCTATAATGAGAAAAAACCTAATTAAACTTGATTAAACCTAACAAAACTCAAGGTCACGTGACCTCAAGTGAGAAAATTATTTCCATAGAAAATTTGGCCAATCAAACACTCTAAAAGTTGGAATTTAGGTAGAAAATGGCCAATTTCCATAGAAAAAATGGCCAATCAAACAGGGCCTTAAAGAATATGCAAATTTTAATTTTTATTTTGGTTGATTAAGCTAATTAAAGAACTTATAAGTAGAGCATAAAATTTTCAGTTGTCTTCATCGTGTAATTTTTCTATATTTCTAATTTAGTAACTGAGCTATTGCATTGGTGTCATATTCTCTTATTTTTTGTCACTAATAATTTTCTTTTGATTTCTTTTATCCAATCCATAGGTAATAGAGTACCTATTACTTTATGGGTAATAAGAAGATTAATATTGTAAGTTTATTCACCTAATCAATAAAGGATAAGAGTTTATATAGTCAAACTTGGGGAGCATCGAGCGTTAAGGGGTGTTTAAATTTTAATTTGGACTGATAAACTCGGTCTGACTTTAGTCCAAAAAGTTTGAGAAATTGATTTTTGGTATAGTCTAGTCCAATATAATTTTAGTTTTGGATCGAAAACTGAATAAATACAATAATATATACATTGGGGTATGCATTGTCGAATACCTATCGTAGTGTATATATACAATTTATGCAGATATAGTTGTAATATGCAATTTATGTAGCATGTATATGTAGTGTATGTAAATTGGACGAGTCTAATCTTATCTTACCGTATTCGGTCTGCATTCTTTGTCAATTTTGATCTCAATCTAGTCTAGTCTGATTTGGACCAATTGAACACCATATCGAGCGTTGTCTACAATGAGATTTCCTTCGTGATTTTCAAGTGTAGTGCCTAGCAATACTTGACCCCACAATTCTATATTATCTAAGAGGCCATTCTTTTGATACTCAAAAGAGATCATGACACATGGCGCCTTTCAATAGATGCCACATGTCACCCTATGATTAGTCTTCTATAGAATAAGAGACAAATAAGGATATATATATATATATATATTATTTTGTTAGCTTGACATAATCAATAAGGTCATGATTTATTAAGTTGTTAAAGTATTTTAAATACTTTACAAAATAAATAAATAAACTTTATGTCTTTATGAACTGCAGTGTATAATTAATATTAATTAATATTGACGGCACATGTCACATCAAAAAATTAATCACCGAACAGGTTAAAATAATCCAAAGGCTCTTTTTAAAGAGTAAATTGTAAAGAATATCTTTAAAATTTGGTGAAATTGTAAAAATCACTCTTAACCTTTGAAAAATAGTAATAAACTCTTTTGCTATTAAATTAAATAAAAAAAATATCATTTTACCTTGCATTCTCTCTATTTTCTTTGTTGATTTTTGTTATAAAAAAGAAAAAAAAAAAAAACTAATTGTCTCCTACACTCAGCAATCAAAAACCATTGTTAGAATTGGGAAATGGGGATGGACCCCTATTTAGGGTTCATTGTCATGATGAAGGTTCATTGCATATTTGTCGATGAATCAGAGATTTGTGTTTCATGATGAAGGTTTATTGTGGATTTACCAAAGAGAGAGAGAAAGAGATTTTAGTTAAGTTTGAACCTAGATGCAAGGGGTTCAATTCAAGCCATTCGAACCTCTTCCCCTTGATTTGGGTTCAATTCCAACCTCCTCGTTTGGGTTCTCAAGATAGCTCAACCCCTAACTGTAGAATAATATAGGAGTGTACACCCAAGAGGGGGGTGAATTTGATATTTCAAAACATTTTCAATTTGATGAAGATTTTATACAAAAACTATTTTCTACCTTTCATGGCTTTGAAAACAATGTTGTAAATGTAAACTTAAAAATACTTGAAATATGAAAATCAAATGTAAAAGAAATTAAACAGATAGGACACAAGATTTATAGTGGTTTGGTTCAACCCAACCTACTCTACTACCTTAACTCCTTATCAATAATTTTCTAGAATCCACTACAAAGTGCTTGTTTAGAGTTGCTAGCACTATCCTCTATTATAATAGTTTTTCAAGGATCAATTATAACCTTTATAATAACATTTTCAAGGCTGTTCTATTATAACTTTTTACAAGGATAAGGTATTAACCAACCCTTATGTCAATTTAAGACATAAAGCTGTGGAGCTTAAGCTCACAGAATGTACAACTCTCAAAGGAATATGAGCAGCAACTCATAGACCAAATAACCCTCAAAAGAATATGAAATAAATATCAAGAGGGATTTTACAATATAGATAGAGAGAATTAAATGATAAACAATGAAAGCTTTATTTTCTCTCTAAGTATGAAATACTCGAAGATAGATGAACATATAGAATAATGGCTTTCAGCTCAACTCCTCTTTCTTTCTTTTCTTTCTCATTTTCCTCAAGGATTTTTCCATTAGGCTTGCTTATCAAAATTTTGTGCATGCCTTGAGTATTTTGTCACGACTCGATTTCTAATAAGTCATGACCAGCATTAATCTCTAGGCCCAACGGACCCACCGTGGATTAGTAAGCCTCTTCTCTAACTCAATTTGCTAAAAACATTAATACAACTGACAAAATATAAGGACATGGAATAAACTACTATATCAGCTTTCCACAAAAATCTCAATACCTCATACACAACAGCTACACAAAAATATGAATATCCATTATCCTATTGTCATAATTACATATACAACCCTATATCTTAGGCTTTTAGCACAATTGTGTGCCACAAAAATAAAGTACAAAAGAATAGACTCAATAGTACGTGTACTTCTCCACAGAGCATCTATATCAAATCAGGAATCAAAAGAAATCTGACATCATACCAGAAGATTTGCTAGACCAGTATTCAAAAGAAGAATCTCCTAAAAATATTTTTTTTTAAAAAATGGGTGAGTCTTGTGGACTCTCAAGTATAAGGTATGCCATGCCCACTAGGAGAGTATGTAATAAAAATACTAAGATGAACATCATGGGTACAATAACATAATAGTAATATGAGCAATGAGTATATATACCATAAGTTTATATAATTTGACGTTCAAGGGAAAACATAGTGTAAGAAAAATAGGTGTCTAGAGACAACCCTGATAAGTTGCTCACCTAACCACCTAAGTTTCCTATACTTTTTATATGTGATGTGTAACGACCTTAAAGTGGGTCTAGATGTTTTAATACTTAACATTAATTTAATGGCATTTTAAATGTGGGTCTAAGTATTTTAATATTTAATGATAAATTTCTTTGAGGGTATAAAAATAGTTTTAGATTGTACAATTTTATTTTATGATTCATATAATCAGAAAATAAGTATATGGGTCTAAATTTTTAAGAAATTTAGAAATAATGTAATAAGCCATAATTAAATTAGTTAATGAGTTTTTGGGCCTATCAGGTGGGCTATGTAAATTCTGGTTTGGGCTTAGGCCCAAAGGTAATAGAATTTAAATTTTATTATGTGGATAAAAAAAATAAAAACAAAAACAAAACAAAAATGGAAAGTAGCAGGCTGCTTGCTTGATGTAGCAGGCGCCTACAGCTCTCTCTCCCTCTCCCTTTTGATTCTTTGTTCTCCATGTATACTGATTTTGTACCATTTGGATGATTTAGTGCTTGATTCTGTCTCTTATTTCATTGGCCATCACTTTCGTTCCTCAGTCGCTTCATAACCTCCTTCTTCTTCGTGTTCTTCTTCGGCTTTTATCTTCTTCTTTTCTCATTTTTTGTTGGCAACTGGAGCTGCGACAGAAAGTCACAGTTGCTTCTCTTTCTGTTGGAGTGACTTCTTCAGGCAAGTTTCCTTAGCCCTCTCGATTGTGAGTCTATATATATGTGTATTGTCTCCCTGTTGCTCTGTTCCATCGTGTAAGGAAGCTTTATATATATATATAAATATAAACTCATATACACAGCCTTATTGAAGTTACAGTGGAGACTCACATCACCCCATCATCTTCCTGTGAATGGCATTTTCTTCCTAATTACAGTGAAGTTTTATTTAATTTCACTGCTTTCTGTTCATGAGTTAGTAACTATATATATGCAGCTACACTCACTGACCCATTTATGTATACACTATGTTCGATTGTCTTGAACCAGCGAACAAACATGACCTAGTTGCAAATATATATATATATATATATTCAGTCCATTCGCATGCCCCTATTTTTCTTAATCCTCCCGTGTACATACATATATACAAAAGCAGGTCTGAATGCTCCCTTGTTCAGCTAAGAAACCTAGTGACCCACTTTTATTTATATATGTATGTCCCTGTTCGGTTCCCCTATTCCAGCAAACCCAAGACCCACCAATATATATGTGTACATATATATATATATCCTCACCATGCTCGGTTGCCCCCTAAACTAGTCGAACCAGTGACCACATGCATATATATATATTCATGTATAACCCTGTTCGGTGAGTCCCTATACTAGCCGAAATCAGAGACCCACTTATATTTTATATATATATATGTATGTATATATAGGTATACACCCAGTTCGTGTGCTCCCCTGTTCTTATTTGACCCAGATAAGTACTTATACATATGCATATACCCTCTGTTAAATGCCTTTGTACCTGACCCACTTATATATATAATAAACATACATATATATATATATATATATACCAATTGCAGAGAAGATGCTCGTTGGGAGCTCTCTCTCTCTCTCTTAAGCGTTGCTATCATTCGAAAAGAACGAGCAACTCCTCCATGTTTGGTTGGCCCTATTCATGCCCTCTGGTTGATTTTAATAGACTTCATATATATATATACATATATTAGCACCCATGCACCCACTGTAAAGAAGTGAAGCCCACCCAAATACAGTATGTATATATATGTTTATGTATACATATGATGCACCCACCGTAAAGAATTGAAGCCCACCCAAATAAAATAAAATAAATATATATATGTGTTTATGTATACATATGACGCACCCACTGTAAAGAAGTGAAGCCCACCCAAATATAATATTTATATATATGTTTATGTATACATATGACACACCCACTGTGAACTGAAGTCTCACCCAAATAATGTATATATAGGTATACTTATGTTAACATCCACACACCCACTGCATATTGATGTCTCACTCAAATAATTCGGGCATAATTTATCTATTTAAATGATTTTTTGAATATGTGCGAATTTATGAGAATTCATATCAAAATTTCCATGCGTTTTCTTATTAGTCATTTGGATATAGCCACTAAATTAAATATCACTGTGTGTAAAGATCAATAGAGTTAATGTGCTTGATGTGGTACTTTTAGTTGCATGGGAACTTTTAGTTGCCTGGAAACTCTAATCATGAATTTGAGACTTTTGTGGAGATGTATTTATCATCAATACGTGGAATTAAATCATGTGGATACTTATTTATACATTTGAGAGCATGGCATCAAGGTTGGTAACCTTGCGTGATTTCAAAAATGGCTTGTCAAAATATGATATATACTATTATTATTAAATTTTACGCACCCATTATTTTGCGCGGAGGGAAAGGGTACCATAGAGCACCGGGCGCGGGACAAGGTGGCCATAGCCTGGCAGGTTGGCTCCATATTGAATATGAGTTTTTATTCTCTTGATGCACTTTGGCATGTGTTGTTTAATGGCTTGCGAGCCTACGAGATTTGATTCTGATACTTAATTTTATATGCAAATTTGCATAGTAATATATGGTGACATGATACATTTAAATTGAAACTAATAAAGTCATAAATTACGAATCTTGTATGAAATTGTCGAGTTCTTGATTACTCTTTTTGGTATCACCATATTCTTAATTCATGTTCGCTATTCATTGCTTTTCGAACTTGCTGAGCCTTATGGCTCACTTGATCTTCCTTACCATTTTAGGTAAAGGGAAGGCCGTTTTCAAGGGCGAGTCTAATGGGACTATGGCCCGAGGATAGTGGTGTACGGAGATGCATCATAACTTAAAGATCCTGTTTAGCATTTTGGTGAGACTTGAGATGAAATGATTTTTATTTTGTTAGTTAACATTAGAGCCTCTTAATTATTTTATATGTCCTTCGAGCCCTAAAATTATGAGATATTAGAAGTGTAACTGAACCTTAATTTAGTTTCCACTGTTAGTAATGAATTGAGTTGTTTTATTAGGACTAGTTCTATATCATCTCTGTGATGACCTCCTTTCGAATATCCTATGCTAGCGAGAATATTCGAGAGTGGGCCCTTACATGATGCATGCACTGAATCTGAGAATACACTAGTAGAAACAGGCCTAGCGTCTATACACACATGCACACAAGTACATATACTGGCACATACATCATCATCACACTATAATATCATAATAGCCCATGTGATAGCAGTGCTGAAACATACTATCCGTGTCTCTCATGGCCTTTACATGCCAAGCCTCACAGTACCATGATATTTTTTTGCTGTAAGTCACCAGGGAATCTACTAGATAGTCCTTTAATAATAATGCAAATTATACCCTACTTAATGCACAAGTCATAACCATTTATCATTTCATGTGGTGCCCAAAATGCACCATATCATTCAATATTTCACATACTCAAAAACAAGAATCAGTTAGGGTATCTTTATTCTTATGTCTTTCCCAATAGGATGAAAATATTTCATTCATTTTAGAAACATTTAAAAGTGTTTTTATGTGATTGGCATATAAAAATCATATACAAGTTATGCATGGAATAGTATATACATGCATAAAATAAGGTAAACATAACATATCATGTCTACTTGCCTGGGAAGGATGACTCAAGTCTGAGCCTGGGGAGAAGATCGAGCAAATCTTAGAAATCCAAGCCTATAATAAATAGAATGAGGTGGTCACATTTAGGTAATAAAAGTAGCGACGTAATAAAAATTTACCAAAAATCCTAACCATTGCCTGACACCCTGAATCGGTTATTTTATACCTTGGCCCGCACAATATTTAAATTTGGCGCTATAGAATTTGTCGAGCTTAACCATTGACTACGTCATCATGCCTCCCCTTGCATGTTACGTATAAGTGTATAGTAGAACTACACACCCACTTATAAGCTACAATAAGAATAATATATATATATTTCTATATTCACCCATAAACTATATTTCTTTTCATATAGATAATATTTTTTTAAAGTTTTTTTTTTTCATAATACATATATATATTTATAACTCAATTGGTAAATTTTTAAAAATATAATAATTAATTAATTAGTGATTTAATAGATGGCTTAAAAGAAATGATTTGCAATGTGCTAGTCTCAGAATAAAATGAATCCATCAGAAATTAGGATTCGGGATAAACCCAAGTCATCATCATAAGCTAACCTAGAACACACTCGGGGGCAGTCTTGCTCGGCCTCGAGACATTTAATAGGGCTTCGTCCTTAGAACTCCGATAAACAAAGTGACTCGCCAGTCACATCGCCAATTCCAAGAGACCTAAGAAAAACCCAAATTAGACTGACATCGATATCCTGAGTAAGACCAACCTAACCAAGTTATCCTAGGTTCATGAATAAGCAACAAGAAGGAAAAACTAGTCGAGTGGGTCAACCCAAGGGCTGCCACGACTGGATCAAACCATGCCCAACACATTGGGCCATCCTATAACCCAATCGAGCCCCGCCATCCTAGGCCAAAATCTTACTCAACCCAAACCCCAAAAGCCCTCTTTTCTTTTCTTTTTATTTTCCTGAATACTGTTATCGCGGGCGACCTCCGCCAACCTGCGAAATATGGCCGACTAGCATACCGATTCAAAGCCCTCGCCACGAACATCAACATATCTCAAAATGAGAGCCATCAGAAGGTAAGATTTTTACAGATCTAAAAATTAATTTTTGGCTAACACAGGGACAAATTCTGGCTACACCGACCGCCAACCGCCGACCATTTTTCAGACGATCGGAGGCTACCACAAGGTGCACAACACCCAGGTGACCAACATACCCAAAAATGACAAAGATTGGACAGCTAAATTTTCTTAGATCTAGGGTTTAATTTTCTACCAAAAATAAAGACTCGATGCCAGTCGTCGTTGGCCACCGGGGCCGATGATTTCTGACAATCTGAGACTGTCATTCGATACCCTCGAGTATTCCGACCATCATATCCCAAAACCAAGCAAATCCAACAGTCAGATCTCCGTAGATTTGAGTTTAAACATCCGGCCAAAAACCCAACCGGGCCTGTATACATGCCTCTCATAAAACAAAGACAAAAACCAATTAAAATCACACCAAAGTACTTACCTCCTTGTAGATTGGGGGCACTTTAATGGTGAAAACGAAGTCAGATGAAAGATTGGACGGTGGGATCGTGAGTAATCGGCAAAACTAGAGAATAGCGAGCGAGAGAGAGAGAGAGAGAGAGAGAGAGAGAGAGAGAGAATCGATTTCTGAGCGCGCCTCCTCCTTTTCTTTTTATATTTTCTGTTTGATTTTTGGTTTATATATATATATTATTTTTTTATTTATTTATTTTTATTATTATTATTTTTTAGAATTGAATTATTATTATTATTATTATTATTTTTTTCCCAGATCTTATTTATATCTTTCCATCTTTAATGCCTTTTGTAGTTTGCCCAAAAGATACAAGCATTAAACTTGTAACCTACAAGATCATTTTCCTTTCTTATTTTTCCAACCATTAGAATATGATTTGAAGCTCAATCATAGATAATTTTGATGAAAAGAATGTTCATACAATTTTTAGTGCAATTTAATTAAAAGAATGGTTAGATAATTTTAATGAAGCTCAATCATATAAGCTCTAACTAAAGAACAGTTCACATTAATTGCAGTTTGTAACAGCTATAAATTTGAATTTTCATAGAACATTAGTCAAGTAAAGCAGAGTGCTACTCGAGTGAGATACAACATTACTTGAGTGATCTCAATAGTTAGTCGATTAAGCTAAATATTACTCGACTACTAAATAATCTTATTTGATTAAGATTATCAGTTGCATAAGTAATTACTTGACTAAAAATGATATTACTCAATTATAAGTATTTCTCAGTCAATTAACTTTTCAACCGCTTGTTGATTCAAATATATTACTCAATTAAACAATTTTGATACTTGACTAAAGAGTATCATTACTCGATTAAAAGTTTATCTTAGTTGATAATAATGTTTTATGGTGTGCTAATATTTTTTACATATTTTCTATACCATTCTTACTTGATTTTATGCTTAATTCTTATGTTTATATATGTTTTCTATATTAATTTTAGGTAATTTATCATGTTGACAGGATTTGAAGGAAAAGTGAGAAAGAACAACAAAAGTTATAGATTTTCGCTACTCAAGGATCCAATTAAAAATAAAAGTTGTACCAATTGGAATGTTAAAAAAAATTTAAAACAAATATATGTGAGATCTCTATATGTCTACTTTTCTACGCTTCAAACGATATATAAATCCAAATTTTGTACAGAAAGTTATAACTGTTGGAGTGACAGAAAGTCAAAACTGTCCAAATTTAACATTACCTAAGAATTTTTCATTTCATTTTCTTCAAGTTGGGCTGATTTGTAGATGGATTAAGAGGACTTTTATGAGTCATTTGAGATGCCTATTTCATGAAGAATTAGGCCCAATTGAGCCTAAGAAGGCTAGCCCAAAAGTCTAATCAAATTAAACCCATATCTTACAAAAATCCTTAAATTGTAATTCTTGATATTTTGAGGGATTATTTTGTATTGAGTATGGGACCTAAACTTTTGAGTGCACATGGGTGGCCTGAAACATGGAGAGGAAAACATGGAAGAAGAAAACATGGAGGAAGAAATTATGAAGGTAGGGTATCCCATGTTTTAAGGAGAAAATTAAGGAAAAAAAGAAAAGAATGAGTATAAATAGAGAAGGAAGGCTAAAAAATTGGAGAATTGGAGGTGAGAGAGCTTCAAGGATTGGAAAATTGGACCGCTCTTGGTGAAATATTTCTTCAAGAATTGGTGATAACATTTTTTGAGAAGGAAATCATATACATCAAAAGAGTTTTATTCTCTTCTTCCATTTCCTTTAAATTCTATATTTCATTTGTTTTATTATGGATTCTATCATTTGTAATATGAACTAAACTCTAGAACTATGGTGTTTTGATATAACTTAAATATGATAATTTGATTTTCATAGATTGATTTTCTATATTCATACAAGTGTTTATTATTGTGCTTAGTGCTATCAAATACTTGGCTAATATTTGATTGATATGTTGATATAGATTTAGACCGAAAGGAAAAATCTATAACTTGATCTAGATAATAAACACCACGACAATATAATTGAAACGGAAGTAAAAATTTGACTTATGTGATTAATTATGATTGCATGAATAATTAAATTTGGATTGTCAACCATTTAAATTAAATTGAATTAATTAGATAAATCAAAATACCCTAGTACTCTCCAAATCTTGAAATTCTCTATATTTACATTCTATGTTATTATTTTATTTTCTTAAATTAATTCCCTTTAATCAATTGTTTAAATAACATTTGGGTTAATATAATTTTGATAATTATCATCTGATTCTCATAGGAATGATATTCTACTCACTACTTTATTACTTGTGCGATCCGTACACTTGCAAAAAATCGTCATCAAGTTTTTGGCGCCATTGTCGAGGATCGACAGTTGATAATATCACTATCAAATAACTCATTTTTTAATTTAAACCTATTTTATTCTGTATTAAATTTTCTCTTGATTTTGTATATTTTATCTTTTGTATATGTGTCAGTATATATGTTGTATTTTTAGTATTTTTTGTTTCATTAACTATTATTTAGATTCCATTTATCAATTCTCATTCTAATTAATTTACTATTATAATTCGGTGTTTGTTTGTTTCATCTTCCATTTTTATTGTTATATATATTTGATTTTAAAAAAAATAAAAAATATATATATAAAAGAAATTTATATCCATTTTTTTTTTATTTTGTTAAGCTAATTGATTTACTATTAGTTGCAATTTAGAGATTATTGGAAAGAGGACTTGAACCTAGGAGGACTTGAACCTAATAGTTAATTCTATTAGTTGCAATTTAGTTTTTTTTTCTTTTGTCATTATAATAGTTAATTCTATTTTATTCTTTGTTTGTTTATTAAAATAAAGTGTGAAAAAAATAATTTAGAGATTATTGGAAAGAAGACTTGAACCTAAGACCTCCTAGTTAACAACTAAACACTCAAATCATCTGAGTTATTCTAATTGTTTGTTTATTAGTTGTTATATTTGTTCTATATTCATGTGACGTTGCATAGTTTGCATATAATTCTATTTTAATTATTATTATTATTATTATTATTATTATTATTATTATATTGCATTTAGATCCAAAACTATTATTTAAATTTGACTACACTATTTACTAAAATTAAATATTCTAGTTGTATTTTAATTTATTTTATTTCTTATATTACGTTTAATATTTTTATTTTATGCTTGGGTATTTAATTTCTTTTTATTAATTCTTGCCTTCCATTTTATTTGATTTCAATTTAAATGTTTCTTCTTATTGTTTATGTGTGATTATTTTCTATATTTTTGTTGAATCAGGTGTTGTGCTTTAATTGTGTATGCGACGTGTTAGAAGCCTTGAGCTTGTTCTAGTTGATCCTGAAATTGAACAAACTATTCATGGGTTAAGGAGAGAAAGAAGAGTATTAGAGCAATAAGCAACCATGAACAACGAAGCAGTAAATAGAACATTGAAAGAATATGGTGTTCCATCAATAAATGGCACAAATTCAAGCATTACAAGACCGACTGTTCAAGCTAAAAAATTTGAAATCAAGCCAGTAATATATAATTCAAATGATCCATACTTCTGTCCAATTTTGTAGATTACCCAGTGATAATCCAAATGTTCACATTGCAAAAATTATCTTGGTGTTTTAAATTATTTTTATATGTTCTATTAAGCGTCAAAACAAAAATTAATTCCATCATACAATTGAATGTAAAAAATCTTGTTATAAATTTATTGATGACATTTGAAATATTATGTTCAAAATTGTTGAATGAAAATTAAATCTAATGTCAAAATATCTTGTGATAAATTTCTTTCTGATATTTGGAATATTATATTTTTATTCGATTAAAAAAGTTATTAAATGAAATTAATTTTATCGTGTGATAAATTCGTATTTGAAATCTTATATTTTTTATTTTATTAAAAATGTGCCAAAAAACTTGTGATAATTTTCTTGATGCATTTGGATTTGTATATTTTTATTTGATTAAAACTTTTGTATGAAAAAAGTTATTTTGAAAGAGCTTAGAATAAAAATATAGCTAGTAGCCCCAAGGAATTGAACTCAAGCCACTTCTAAACCCAAGCACTATGCGCTGCCACTCCACCTACACCTTTCCTTGTTTTTTTATGCTCACAATCTAATATATATAGTAATCAGAGCCAGTTTCCTTAGCAAAACTATCGACCGATTCATTCCAATTTGTCGACCAGCTAAATATTTTTCTTTCATCTATCAACCTGCCTAGTCCCATTTATCGATCGGCAGAATGAAATTTTGCATCTGTCGACCGATTTGTTCGATCTGTCGATCGACAAAATCGTTGCAATGAAACTGTCAACTGTTTCACTCAATTATCGATCGGCTTTTGAATTTTTACTCATCTGTTGACCGTTTGTGCCATAAAAACACCCAACGACTAGTTTTTTCACTCACCCAAAATGGTATTTCCACTTCTAATTAACAGCAAGATTCATGAATAGGCTCTCAAGGCACTATAAATACAAGTCAAATGGGTGATTCAAATCAATCAAGAGATTACATTACAAGCTTCCAAGTGTTTACTCTATTGTGTGCCTTATTGTTGATTTTATCTTTCTCCAAAAGGCTTTGTGCTTATCTTTGTAAATTTATCTTCAACCCTTGTTGTATTATTGAGAGAATTGTAACTAAGAGTGATAACTCTTAAACCCTCTCTTATCTTGTATCTCTTTGTATATTTCCTAGCTTGTTGTACTAGAGAACTTTCTTTTTAGACAAGGGGTTGAAATACCTAACTTAGTGTTAGAGTTTTCTTGTCTAAACAAGAGGTTGTACATTCCTAACTTGTTGCTAGAGGGTCTATCAAAAGAGAAATGAGATTTTAGTGGATTAGGTTTTGGTTGAAAAATTCTTAGTGTAGAGCTAAGGTAGTGGATTAGGCTTAGTTTAAGCTGAACCACTATATATCATTGTGTCCTTTCTATGCTTGTGTTCTTTGTTTCATTTATTGTCCCAAGCATTTCAATATTCCTCACTTACAATAAAATCTCATTTTTAATTAAAAATATTTTCAAGTTCAATCATTTTTTTAATAACCCAATTCACCCCCCTCTTAGGTATTGGTGTCATTACTATCAAACCTAACAGATAATCTCTTTAGAATGATGCCAAACTAATTTGGGACTAGGTTCCCAGAGGTTGGGGTACAGTTATGGGTCCCTCGGGTGTGAGTAGTCATAACAAGAGACAGGAGCTATCGAGCAGTAAGGCAAGCGTCCACCATTTTGTGACAATGGAGTAGATTGTCGATCGGCCCGAAGAAGGCTGTCGACCGATGCTTGTTCATTGTCATCTAACTCTGCCATTGTGTGATATATTGCATGGCATTGTAACGTATGGGATTGGGCTTGCATCATTGGGGGTAACATAAGTTGTGAATGCTTGGACACAAACATTTTAGAATGATTAGATGCACAAGCATTACATTAGATGTATATTCCTATGTGGGCAAAGTATGGCCTAGTACCTGGCTTATGGGAGCCAATGTATCACGTTGATGCTTACTACGCCATTGCATATATTTTTTGTTGCATTGCATGGGTATAGAATGATGTGGTATGGAGTTGACCCTCGATATCTATAAGTGGAGCGCGACTCTGGGTAGCTATAACTCGGGAACTCTGACATTCGATTATGTTAAGGGCCTTGTGTAACACCCCCTTCTCCTAGAACTGCCCGAGAAGAGGTGCTACGGGGAAACAAAATAAAACTAACAGATAAACTGAAATCTGATACCATAAATGAATATCTCAATCAACTAAAATAAAACTCTGAGTCAATATAAACTGAAAACCATAAACTCTGTCTAAGGGACAATCCCTCAACTGAAATATAAAATAACCCGAACTGATAAGACACTATAAACTGACAATCTCCCAGACATCTTTTGTCTTGAGCAACTCCATGTACACACACTATTGACCACTGCTGCTAGGCCCCACATCTGGTAGTCCCCCATTAGGACTTGGAATGGTGAAGAGTACAAGGTGAGTTACAAAGCTCAGCAAGTAATAAGCTAGAAAGAATAACTGAAGATGAATCGAAGAATATCGATACTGATAAATTACTTACTGAACTTGTACTGAGTATAATCACTATCTGATTGCATTCACAAAATGTAATGCACATAAACTGTAAACTAAATGCAGGTATGCAACTTTGGCTCACAGGCCCACATAACTGTAATACATACCTAACTGATCTGAATCCTACAAACATAAAAACTGTAAGCACATACTGTGGGCAATATGCCCCTAGCCCCCTGGTCGACATCAGGCGAGCACCTCATAACTGAGATATAACTGAAACTGATACTAGTGGGATCCCCGCAGATAAGCCACCTGGTGCGCATAATGCAATGCTCACATAAATGCTAGCACACGATATGTAGTACTCCATATAAAGTCATACTCAATGCTCATACAAATATATATGCACATAATCTCACAAAATAATGCTGATCATATCATAATTAACTGCTAAACATGGTATATGATTTTTATCAGCTATATTGAGATACAAAGATTCTGTAATTTCTGAGTATGGGCATGGCATATTGGATTTTATCATATCTTGGCATACAAATTCAATATTTGAAGAATTGAATAATTATATTAAATTTAAGACTTGCATTAAGAACTTACTGGAAGTCATTCGGATGTCTCAAGAGAGTCATTCGAATGCAAGGAAGGTCATTCGAATATAAGGCATAACACCGAAGATATATTCGAATGGAATATGGGTCATTCGGATGCCATATGATTTTATTCGGATGACAGCTGAAGCATAAGGGAGCAATTTGAATGAAGCAGCAACCCATTCGAATGAAATAAATGGACTACACCGAGGTCATTCGAATGGCAGAAACTCATTCGAATGATAGATGATATATAACAAAGGTTATTCGAATCTTTCAAGGACTCATTCGAATGACTCACAAATTCATTCAAATGAATTTGACAATTTTCCAACATTTGAACGGGTAGAAAACAACTCATTCGAATGCAACAGTACCTCATTTGAATGAATGAATGGAATACTCACGGGTCATTCGAATAACAGAGAGACTCATTCGAATACTAGACTATACAAAGCAACAGCTTACTCAAATCTTCAAGGACTCATTTGAATGACAAGAAAACTCATTCAAATAATAAACTCAAAACTTCAAAAACACATACGAATGATACGATAACGCTAAGAACTCATTTGAATGAAAAGAGGCTCATTCGAATGATTGAAAACTCATACGAAACAAAGCTTACAATAACAGAGACCATATCTTGAATCAAAAACTTAACATTGCTACACCATTCCAAAAGAAATCTTGGGAGAACAATCCCAATTGATATAGAATAATTTCAAGATGCATCAATCAATCGTTTCTGAAAGAAATCGCTGTAAGAATTATGCATAGTTTATCATAACTCACTAGATATTGATATACCGCATGAATATATATATATATATACACATATGCATGAACATACCGACTGATTAAACTGGGAACTAAAACAAAGAGTCTTGGTATTCTGAGATCACTAAAGACATGGATCTTGAATTAAAACATTACAAGAAAGCTATTTGCTCTTGACTTTACTGAATATGGGTATATATATATAAATATGAAAACATATTTGTTAACTGATACTGATAACACTTGAATACCAGAACAAAAATATGGAATAATTGAGAATGAATGCAAACATGCTCCTATAAGAAAGGATTACAAGGAGAAGAAACTTACCTTATGATCAATCGGATCGACGATTCGCTAAACCACTTCGCCTATGCAAACACTGATGTTGTTCTTGGCTCTTTGTTCTTCATAGAAATCTCTTCTAGCGGCGTCAGAAGATTATGACTAATAGACTGAATATATATAAGCATCACAAGCCCTAGAAATCATCTCTCAATCTCCTACTACGCTTTAGAGACTCTTAACTTCATCTCCCGCATGGACTCCTAATCATGAAATAAATTTAATTAGATAATTAAATTATAATCACAAATTGATAAATGACCTTCATGTCCTAGCATTTAATTTCCACAATTTAAAAAGAATTAAATGTTATTTAAGTGTTATTCCTTCAATTAAAAATATTCTAAATTGCCACATTAAATAATTTAATTGGCAAAAATCTTAAACACTAATTAAATAAGGAAATAAATAATTTATAAATAATTTCTAGACCCTCTAATGGGTCGTTACACCTTGGGCTCATGTGGTTTGTGTTATGAGGGCCTCGGGCTTGTGTGGATGATGCTAGCTAGTTTATGGTTGCTGCAGGTTTGTAGGCCGAGACTTGGGTGCCAGGTTATGCATTTCTTATGTGGGCCCCAAAGACCATTATGTGCATTGGTATATTTATGTAGAGAACTAAATACCCTCATGCATGGTATGGTGTGACATTTTAATTTATTGCACGACATGTTATGGGTGGTAATTAGTGTGAGAGTTTTGTTCCTAGCATTACCGTTATTTTCTTGCTTGCTTGTTGAGTCTTGTGACTCATCCTTGCTTTACATCATTCCAGGTAGAGGAAAAGCAAAGGCCGAAGGTGAGGGCAGCAACGTCTGAGTGATTGGGTAGCTGGTTGTACAAAGTTATTGCAGTCATTGGTCATGGGGATGTTTTGTGGTTTCGAGGTACAAGAGATTGCCAGTCGTGTTTTGTATGTCATGATCCTTGTGTCCAAGTTTTGATAGGGGGGTGCACCTTGTGTTGCCACCCTATTACCTTTTCGTTTTGTATGTATGTATACACCATGCTTTTGTTGTGCTAGTGTATTATTCCTTTTGCCTGTTGTTTCGCCAGGGGTTTTTGGCATCTTATCTCTCTCTTCTGAGACTTTCATCCGGGGCTCACGGGATTCCGAGATCTCTGGGTGGGGGCCCTCACAATTAAACTTTTATATTACTCGACTAAGTAAGACATTACTGGATTAAGATTAACTTTTTGTCAACTAAAGTTCAAGTACAGAGAATTGTCATTTTGTTAAGGATTTATTACTCGATTAAAATATTTTGGTACTCAATTAAAAATAACTTCTCAGTCGATTAAACGTTCAAGTACTATTCTATCAAAAAAGTAATTACTCAAATACAAGAATATGTTACTCAACTAAAGTACCCTTTAGTCAATTAACTTTTTTGTTCACTCGATTAGCCTTACTTCATCACTTATTTGAGTAATGTAAATATGTAATTGATTAATCTCCAAAGTACCTTGACTATTACTCAATTTCAAGAAAATTTAGTTGAATAAGATACTTGTTACTCTACTGATATATCTCCTTACTCAATTAAGAAAAGATTACTCGATTAAGTCTAGTTTGTTAGCTGATTAACTTTCCCTAACAAACCTTACTAAATTAATAAGATACTTTACTAGAGTAATGTTTGAAAGTTAGTTAAAACTAATATTCCCAAACATAATTACTCGATTAAAAATTGAGCTTTACTTTAGTAAAAGATATGTTAATCGAATAATGATTACTATTACTCAATTAACAACCAGTTTTTAGATTCATTATGTTATCATGAAGCTCGTGTTTTAAATGCTTTAAACACTTAAATGATTTGCTTTTCAAGCAACAAGTACTTTAACTTTTAAGTCCTTCAAGTATTTTCCCAACATCAATATTGAAACATTTAGATGTAATTATATATTAGTATAATTACATTGGGTGTAATTATCTATTAATATAATTATTTATTAGGTGGTCCTATTTATCTGATAATCACCTTTAACAAATTAAAAGTTAATCTCCTAATATTCATCCACAAGCTAAGGAGTGATAACTTGTCACAACCTAGGCAACCATGTAAAGGTTGTTGCCTAGCCCAGACTAATATATCCAAGATCTCCCTTCTGGCAGACCGATGTGGGATTCGACGCTCTATAGTAACACACACCCCATCCCCCCTCCCAGGATGTGCAATGTCCCCACTACACGCCCTCCACCATCGCTGGACCAATAGGTTGGCTCTGATACCACAACCTAGGTAACCACTTTCAAAAGGTTGATGCATAACCAGCATATATAAGCCCAACATCCACCCACTAGTGGACCGATGTGGGATTTCCAACACACACCTACAGTAATACATGCCCCTCCCTCACTCAAAAGTGTAATGTCCCCACTGCAGCAATGCCCCCAAGCCCACCACCGCTAATCTAGCAGGTTGGCTCTGATACCGTACTGTCATAGCCTAGGCAACCACCTTCAAAAGGTTGATGCCTAAACTAAACCTCATGCCCAGTCACCTCCTCTAGCTAACCATAGTACCACACGCCATCGCCCGTAGGTGCAATAGGGCCACTGTGCTAGTAATAACTCATTTATTTATATTAATGTAAATTTGTGTGTAAGGAATTAAGTGAAAAATAATTAAAATTAATGTATTTTTGGTCGAGGGTGTTTTAGCAATTATTTAAAAATAGTGAGGTTTAAGTATAATTTTGGAAACTAGTGGCCGAATCATGTTAAATATAAGTTATTCGAATTATTAATCAAGGGAGCATGTGGGTCAGATGGTGTGAGCGCGTAAGGGATTGGAGGAGGTCGCAAGACAAAGCCACGGCCATGCAAGATTCGAGCGCCTGCCAACCGCGACCACTTGTCGCATTCACTTTGCCACGTGTCCAAACCTTATTTTTTTCTCCAGAATTTAGCACCCCTTGCCCCCCACGTTGTTTCTACATCATTCCTTCTTCAAGTGCCATGGCCTATATATATATGGTGAAGGTTTGAGTGAAATGGAAGAATGTTAGAGAGAAAGATTGGGAACATTTTGGTGGCATAGGTAGGCTTAATTTTGTTAAGAAAAGGCTTGACTGGTGACATCAACAACCTTAGTTCTTACCGAGGGTTAAGGAAAATATCAAAGGCAAGTTTTGTTCCTCTCTTTGCAAGTTATCTTCCTATTTTTTCAAGTTCCTACTTCTTAACTTTCTATTTTGTAAGTTCTTTCCTCATTTTGCAAGTTATTTCTCTCTTCTAGTAAATTATTTCATTGTTCCCATTTATATCAATTGAGTCTTAAATAAGGTTTTGCATCACCCTATCTTTCTTTGGGAATGATGCTTTATTGGGGACATGCAAGGGTTTGATATTGCCTTGCGTGGGTTTTGTCCTCTCATGTGTGTTGCCTCAAGTAATTGTATGTATGTTATATAAGATAAGTCATTATAATATGCATAGTTGTGATGATGCATAAAGCATGTGCATGGAAATAGTTTTGAAATGCCTCAAGGTTTCATGATGCGCGTGACAGACGAGATCTGCAAGATATATCCGCAGAGTTAGCTTTGGCTCAAATACGGACTTCGGTCCCATGGTTATGATATGGAGTTCAGTCTCATGGTTTTGGACTTTGGTCTCATGATTATGGTTTTAAAAGATTGCATATGAGCATGAACGCATGTTTCATCTTGTTATCACATAAAGTGATGTAAAGAGATGTGGGATGAGTGCCATAAATGTCATTCATGATCCTTATTGTTTCCTGATACCCGTGACTCCTATGCTTACCTTCTTTCAATTATACTTGCTAAGCCTTATACCCATGACTCCTATGCTTACCTTCTTTCAATTATACTTGCTGAGCCTTATGTCTCATATTTGCTTACATCATTCCAAGTAAGGGGGCTAAAGAGGTGGGTTAGTCAAGTGAAGTTGGAGTCATGGGGTAGAAATATGTATGGAGTCGTCTCAATCAAAAGGTCCTTGGGGGGTGTTTTGAGTGTGTAATACTAAGCTATGTTTTGTTTATGTTCTAGGTTGTACCCCTAAGGGGATATGGTCGCTATGTTGGCCCTAATATGTATATTTTATGAGTATCAATGTATGAGCGTGGCTTCCATTGTTAATCGCAAGGAATATGTGCGATGCTTCCAATTGGGTTTCATGTATATGCCATCTTTTCTGACAAACCCTTCCCAGATTCCTCTAATGCTGGGTCTCCAGTGAGAGAGACTCTATAATTATCGAAGCTTATTTAAAGGAGAAATTAAGAGAAATTAGGGGTGTTGTAGCGCAAGTCCAGCCAGTCGGCTCTGATACCAACTATAACAGCCTAGGCAACCACTTTCAAAAGGTTGATGCCTAACTAGCATACCAACCTAGCGACCACCCACTAGCTTGTACAATACACGCCTATCACACCTTTCGAGTCATGAGCAGTACCCCAGTACAATGGCCAGCCTGGTTAGCTCTAATACCATACTATCACAGCCTAGTCAACCACCTTTAAAGGTTGATGCCTAACCAGGACTCAAGACTCAACTCCTGGTTAGGCATTAACCTTTGAAGGTGGTTGCCTAGGCTATGACATAATTACTTTCAAAATTAAATTTAAACTTGATGGGGTTAGTTTTGGAGAAGATTAATATGTGCTTAGACTATAAATAGAGGGATTTCTCTATTGAAAATACATAGAAAGTAATTTGGTTCCCCAATCAAGAGCAAATCTAAAGGCATAAACCATCAATGTGCAATTGGCTCGTTGATTGCAGTGGTTTTGCATTCCAATAATGGTTGGAGGTTAAAGTGTGTATTTTTTTAATTTTTTTACAATTAGTATCAAAGCTAGGTTGTATATGGCTTATTTGTTACTACAATTTTTATGTTGTCTTTCTCGTTATAAATTGTTTATACTGATTCTAAACATGTATTAAACAAATGCACATTTTATACTGATAATTTTGTAACTGATTAAAAAAAATGGATGTATATATACTTATGTATTTAGTTTATATGTATGTATTCCTCATATGAATTCATGTAATTTTTATTCCTTACACATATGTATATGCATTCATGTAATTTTTATTCCTCACACATATGCATATGTATACGTATAATTTTTCTCTCACGCGAATGTATCCGTATATAACGATTTTGATTGGGGGAAAATATTGAGTTCTTTAGTGAAAAATTCATGTGGGAGTCAATGGGCAATTTGATTGCGAGCATTGTAGTGTCAATTTCGTCGGAAACAGAGCTTCAAAGGCGAAGAAATCATCAGATCAAGATGGTAACAGATCCAAGTCGAGTTCGATCCAATTGGAGGTAGGGGATGACCAGAACGACGTCGTTCCAGTTTGAAGTTTAAAAAGGAAAAAAAGAGGTGACAAAATGTGCATGGACGAGTGATGTGCCATGGGAGGTGCATGTGATCCATGCGTCACCAAAGGCATCCACCTAGCCTCTGCATTTGGTCCCACCTAAGGTTTTTGGGATCCCCAATTCTATTAGCAAGGTTTGTTTCTCCTAAAGATGCCTTAAACTCCATGTTTGGATAAACCCAACATAAAGGCGACACTAGGATTTGTTTTATAGCTTGTAAAAATTTAAATTTTATGCAATTACTTGTATTATTTATTCTAATTCATATGTTTAATTATTGATGCATGCTTAAGTAAATTATTTTTTATTTTTGGTCGATTGATTCGCATGCTAACATTTATGCATAATTAATGATGTTATATATGCATAAATTTTTATTGCTTATTTATTATATATGCATAATCTACTGAAAATTATTATGCAATAAATTGGCTAAATGTCATGCAATAGAATTTTAATTAATTGGAGGCTAGCCACAACATCTTTAATTAATTAAAATTATACATTGAGTTGCAAAGGTCACATAAAGTTAAATGACATTAATTGTGATTAATCATAGTTAATACAATAAATTTTATCCCATAAGAATTTTTATTGTATTTGTGTGATTAATTAGGATGTGATAACAAATTATTTTTCTTAATTTACCCCACAAGAATTAAGGAAAGGAATATAATTTGTTAGTCACATCATGAAGTTAGTATTATAAATCTATTTAAATATAAGAACTTAGCTCATAAGTAGTTGTTATATGTTAGTGATTCATCATTTGTTGCATGTTTTACATTGGTAAAACATGACATTAAGTTATAATAGTCTCATATTTAGTTACTTGAGCAAGATTATTTGTTTTATTTGATGCAGCTACTTTACCTGTTAATTTTTCTGATATGAAGGGTGATATTCCAATTTTAAGTTGTGATAACTATAAGATGGGGAAGGAGGGGGTTCTTCTACTATTATGATGGATGGATATTGACTATGCCATTTGGAAGAATAAACCACCTGCAATTACTCCTACTAGCACTCAAGTTCAAATTGCTGAGCATGAACAATGGGAGCGATCTAATCACTTTAGTATGATGTTCATACAAACCAAAATTTATGCTAGTATCTGTGGTTTAATTCTTGAATGTAAGATGAACAAAGAATTACTAAAGGCTATTGATGAGCAATTTGAGTCTTCAGATAAGGCACTTGCTAGCACCATAATGGCAAAGTTATCATCGATGAAGCTCACTGGTGTTAAAGGTGTGTGCGAGCACATCATGAAGATGAAGGACATTGCAGCCCAGTTAAAGTCTCTTTAGGTTGAGATGTTGGAGTCTTTGCTAGTGCATTTTCTTCTGAATTCTCTCCTACAACAGTATGGTCCATGCAAAATATCTTACAACACATATAAGGATAAATGGTCTATTGATGAACTTTTGACTGTGCTGATTATTGAAATGGGAGAGAGTGCACATATAGCCACTTAGAGAAAGAATAAAGCTGCGCAAGACATATGTAAGGGAAAGGATAAAATACCTATCTAGTTTGAGATCAAGAAGGAATCCAAGTGTTTCTTATGTAGAAAGAATGGACACTTGAAGAAGGATTGCCACAAATTTAAGAATTAGCTTGAGAAAAAAGGTAATCTAACCTCACTTGTATGTTATAAATCCAATATGATTGATGTTTGTCATAACACATGGTGGATTGATTCGAGTTCTACAATCCATAAATACATTGCAAGGTTTTCTAAATCAGAGGAAAATAGTGGGAAGTAAACAATGATATAATTGTATAATAATGGCACCAATACCCAAGAGGGGGGTGAATTGAATTATTTAAAAAAAATTATTTAAGTTTGAAAATCTTCTTGATAAAAAATAAGATTTTAATGCTTGTAAGAGAGTTGTTTGGAGCTATAAACAAAACAAGAAGAAAAACAAGAATGACACAAATAATATATAGTGGTTCGACTTAAACCAAGTTTAATCCACTACCTTATCTTCTCACTAAGAATTTTTCAAGCAATCCACTATAATCCTACTGTCATACCGGATAGGCCCTCTAGTAACAAGTTAGAAAAATACAACCCCTTGTTTAAAACAAGCAAGCCCTCTAGTAACAAGCTAGATGTCAAAATCCTCCTACAAGCATTGTAGGCCCTCTAGCAAAAGGTAGGAAAATACAAAATGATACAAGATAAGAGAGGATCTGAGAGACAATACTTTTAGTTACAAATTCTCTCAAAAATAGAGACAAGGCTTGAAAATGAACTTTACAAAATGAATGCAAAGTCTTGGAGAGAAAATAAATGTAACAATGAAGCACAAACTTGAAGAGCACTTGAGAGCTTGTAATAATATCACGTGGTTGGCTTGCATCATCCATTTGTCCTTTATTTATAGTGCTTGGCAATCCCTTTCAAGAATATAGTTGTTGGAGTTTGAAAACTAGTCATTGAAAGTTGTCTGCGACAATAACTCTTGACAGTTTCAAAGAAACGGTCGACAGATTGGCTTAAAAATTCAAACAACTGTCGATATGTTAGAAAAAATGGTCAACAATTTTTAGGAACTATTGATAGCTTTGATGCAAAGGTTGTAGACATTCAACAACACGGAACAAGTTTTGGAACAGTCACTACAAAAAAACGGGTTTATTGCGGCGGTTTTTTTGCGGCGGTTTTGAAAACCGCCGCAAAACATGGAATTTTGCGGCGGTTTTTCAACCGCCGCAAAATAGGTTTTTTGCGGCGGTTTATTTAACATTTTGCGGCGGTTTTGAAAAATCGTCGCCAAACTAATTAATTTAAAATAAAAAATTAAATTTAGCGGCGGTTTTGTCAAAACCGCCGCCAAATTCATTAATAAAAAAATTCAAAAAAATTGAATTTAGCGACGGTTTTGACAAAACCGCCGCTAAATTCGTTAATAATAAAATTGAAAAATAAATTTTGCGGCGGTTTTAAATAACCGCCGCAAAATTTAGAAATTAAAAAATAAAAAATTAAATTTAGCGGCGGTTTTGTCAAAACCGCCGCCAAATTCATTAATAAAAAAATTCAAAAAAATTGAATTTAGCGACGGTTTTGACAAAACCGCCGCTAAATTCGTTAATAATAAAATTGAAAAATAAATTTTGCGGCGGTTTTAAATAACCGCCGCAAAATTTAGAAATTAAAAAATTAAAAATTAAATTTAGCGGCGATTTTGTCAAAACCGCCGCCAAATTCATTAATAAAAAAATTCAGAAAAAATTAATTTTAGCGGCGGTTTTGTTAAAACCGTCGCAAAATTTAGAAATTAAAAAATAAAAAATTAAATTTAGCGGCGGTTTGGTCAAAAACCGCCGCCAAATTCAGAAATTAAAAAAATCAAAAAATAAATTTCAAAAAAAATTAATAATTTAAAATTAAAATTAAATTAAATTTTGCAATATAATCTAAATTTTTTAATTTTTTAATCAATTTATTTATTTAATTTAATTCAATTAAATTAAATAATTTATTTATTTTAAATTTATCAATTAAATAATATATAAAATGTAAATTTATCAGTTAATTTATCAATTAAAATTTTAATTTATCAATTAATTTTTTTCCCTCTCAGATTTATAAAATGTAAAATTTTAAAATATTAATTTATAAAATATAAATTTTTTATCTATAAATATAGAAATTAAATTCTAAATATATAAATTATTATATTTCATGTGCATAAAATATAAAATAAAATATATATACATGTAAACTAATTTATATAAAAATTTATAAATTAAAATATATATTAAATGTATAATAATTAATTATTTGTAATAGTTATTAAATATATACAAAATGAAAAAAAGGAGAAGAGAGAGAGAAAGGGGCGCTTTCATATTTTAAAAAAGAAGTTAGTATATGAATTATATTTTTTTAATGGGAAAAAGTATATTAAAACTGAATTGAATAATATTTAGAGAATATATATAAATACTATTCTTATATTGAATAGATAATATAAATATTTTTAGATTGATAATAGAGTCAAGAAAAACATATCAAATCTCAAAAAACTTGTTATATCACATAATTTTATAATAACTTTTTGAATTAAAAATAACAATACATCTAATATGATCAGAATGTACATTTCTCTATATAATATACAAGAATCTCTATATATATAGTATATATCAAACATGACTTTGATTAATAATATATTTAGTATTATCTTCATCTATATTGTGTTTTGATTAATCAATAAATGCAATGCATTGTGTTGTGTTTGATTAATTAAGCATTACAATGTTTGATTAATCATAAATATATATGAATTAATTTAAATTCATATGGTCGAGACATGAAGTTTAAAAAAACACTAACAGTGTCAATGGTTGAGATCAAATACTCAACATATTTTCTTCCCAAAACCATCCCATCCCCCATCACCTCACAAGTATCATAACCACTATCAGAGAGACAGGCGGCGAGACAGACAGCCGGTCACTTCCCCAAATCCATGGCATGGTCACTTCCTTTTTGATTTTTTCTTTTAACTCCCTCTTTACTTCAAATGTCTCTTATCACAACCATAGCCATAGCCACTGAGTTCTTTGTGGTCAACGCTCAGATGGCTTGCAATAGTGTAAGTTTTAAAAAACTTAATTGGGCTTAATCCAAAAGAACTTGACCAGGCTTAATCCGTGAATTAAGCCCGATCTAGTTACTTCGCTTATTCATTTGTTGTGTCTTGGAGGTTATAAAATCAAATTAGGAATTAGCTTATTCATTTGTTATCTTTTTTTAAGAAAATAAATAAATTGATAAATAGATGATATTTTAAAAAATTAAAAATCTAATATTACGTCATAATGCCAAATTTGATGTCTACTTTAGGAGTATTTATTCGATTTAAACTGGTCCAGTTTGATCTTAACTAGTCCAAACTATTTTATTTTTTTATAAACAATATATGTACATCAGAATAGAGAAAGAAGAAAGGGATGGAATAGGAATTTTAATATTTATTATAAATGCATATTATTAATAAATAATTAATATTGTTTATTATGATAATTTAAAATAATATATATAAGATAATTATGAACAATAAATAACCCTAATTAGTTTTTAATCTTAATTAGATAAGTGGCCAAATTAGATAAAAACTAATTACAGCCAACAAGGGAAGGGGATGGATAGAAGTTCGATAGATTTATAATATATTTTTAAATAAATATTAATTTGATATAATAATTTAAATTATTTTTTTATTATATTATTAATTATCATAATTATAAATTATTATATTTTTATCAATTAAATAATTAATTATATTATTTTTATAAATTATTTTATTATTATTATTTAACAAATAAATATTAAAAAAAACAAACAAAAAACTGAAAATGTGGGCGGGAATTACTCCCGCCGTCTCTCTCTCCCTCTCTCCTCCCCTCCTTCCCCAAATCCCCAAATATAACCCTAACTCACCCCTCTCCCCCCTTCTCTCTCTCTCTCTCTCTCTCTCTCTCTCTCTCTCTCTCTCTCTCTCTTCTGTGAACTACTCCCGCCGTCGACCCATCCGCCGCCGCTGCCTCCAGCTCGATCGAACTCCGCCTTCGCCGCTGCCAGATCCGGCTCTGGTCGTCGCTGCTACGTCCGTCGTCGCCGCTGCCTCCGCCTCTGGTCGCCGCAGCAGCCGCCGCCTCCAGCTCGATCGGGCTTCGCCTCCGTCGCTTCCAGATCCGCCTCCGCCTTCATCGCTGCCAGATCCGCCTCAAAGGTATATATATTGTGTGTATATGTATTCTGTGTGTATGTATATTCTGTGTGTGTATATATTTTGTGTGTGTATATGTAAGCACCCCCGCCCGGACATCCCCAACCATCCGGACTACCCGAACGGGAGCGCCTACGGGAGGAGAAAGGAGATAAACACAAGACACAGATAACCCCGGCATGCATACACAAAAATGAGAACAGCGGAAGCAAAGCTCAAGACATGCATGCACTATGGGTACCCCGCTAATACAACGGTCACAAGATAAATAAATAAACACAAACTCCTGTGCCGACATACACAAGACTCGAGAAAAGACCTGGCACAGTACGAAATAATAGAGTAAATTCTACCTAGACATCAGAGTGGATAGGGATTGACGAGACTGCCTGTACACCACACCGACTCTGCCGTTAAAGCTGACTCCCTTGCTATGGCCCACGCCGCCCCTACCTGGAATGATGGAAAGCAAGGTGAGTCGAGAGACTCAGCAAGCATAAGGAAGAAAAGGCATAAGGCTACACAAAACCAGAAGTCTCACCCCAGAATAAATCCCCAGGTACACACAAGCCATGAGACGCTACAACACAACAGCACAACAGCATAACAAAATAAAAGCACATACCGGTCCTTGGGGCCCACATAAGACACTTGGCACCCAAGTCCCATACCAACCTGCCGCTGCCCTGAAAGGCAACAAATGTCTCCACAAACCTGCGCGCGCTGTCCCAGGCCGGTACTCCCGTCACCTGTATCCGTCGGTACTCCCGACAACCGAGCCATAGGCTCCCTCGGAACGGTACTCCCGTCCGAGAACTAAATACTACTAGTATCCATGCAATGCACATAAAAATGCAATGGCGTAGTGAGCATCAACGTGATACAAGGCGCCCATACATCCAGGCATCAGGCCATGCTCCGCCCACATAGTAAACCACACGCCATGCATATGCTCGCGGTGGATGCAACCTAACCATACTAGAATGTCCGTGTCCAAGCATACTCAATAAATGAATATCCCAGCATGCATCCCGTACCCATGTGCATATCAAATCATGAACAGTAATACAAGATATCTAATCATGCAGTAAATCACATACCGGCAGAGCTAGTCAGCAGTGTCCGGCACCGGTCAACGGCCAGTGACTAGGGGTGTCCACCCGACGGTCCACATCAAGGCCGTACCATAGTCTACCCCAACGTCACCAACAACCGACCCCTGCCCCACTGCTCAATAGCTCTAACCGAACCATAAATAAATCTGAGAAAAATTGTAAGTAAATCCAATAAAATCGTAAATAAACCCTCACGTCTAGGAACTTAGTCCCCAAACCGGTTCAGCATCATTCCCGAAAGGAATGGGGGTGGTACAAACCCCCATAGGCTCACAACAAATAAAATGCTAGAAGTCTCGGATTTAATTTACTTAAAACAAATGAATAATAATTCAACAGATAAGGCTAAGTGCCAAAACAAAGTAAGGGAGAAGACTAAATACGAGAAATCACGGGGTCTTTCACGGGAATTGAAAAGCACAAGGAGAGGGTTAAGAGCTTGCCTTTACACGGCCGTTTCTTCTCTTTCTTGCACTCCCGCTGCGAAGTAAAACGTTCGCTGGCAATAAATAAAATCGCAGCTTAATTAAATAAATCTACCGTGTAATATAAATAATTTAACCGTCTAAAATCCCTCGTAAGCGCACCACAATTAATATCTCAACGAGTCTAATATTTATTTTAAATTAAATCACGCTAATAAAGCCAGCTTAATAAATTAAATTTAAATCAAACGACTCCAAATTCCATAATTAATAAACGAGTCGAAACAGACGAAGGGAGGGTATAAAATACGAGAAATCACAGGGTTTCTCACGGGAATTAAAGAATACGAGGAAAGCATTAGGTACTTGCCTGAAATCAGCTGATTTCGACCTCACTCGAGCTCCCGATGCAAATTAAATCATTTCCTAGCAAATAACACAACCGGGACTCAAATTAATTAATTTTAATCGCGAAAAATTTATAATTTAAACATGACATGCTTCGACTAATTTTTACCCACGTACTTGATCACTTCCCTTGTCGAAAAATCCCAAAATCCCTTTATTTTTCCTCATTTTCCTTTTCTTCCATTTCTTTTTTTCTTTTCCTCTTCTTCTTCTTCTTCTTCTTCTTCTTCTCCACGCCCACTGCTCCTGCAACGTTTTCTTCTCCTTTCCTTTCCTTCTTCTTCTTCTTTTCTTCTTCTTCTTCCTTTCTTTTTCTTCTTCTTCCTCTTCTTCCTTTCTTCTTCTCCCTTCCTTCTTCTTCTTCTCCTTCTTCTTCCTTTCCCTTCCCGCGGCCGCTGCTTTATTCTTCTTCCCCATGGCGCCGCACCAGCTCGCGGCCATGCCCAGCCGCCTCCGCGGCTACCTCTGCCCGACGCCGGCCATCGTGGCCGTCTTCCCCGGCCGCCACCGAGCCCGTTGCCGCCGCTGCTCCGCCTTCGCCGCCGCTGTTGGTTGCTCGGCTGCCATGGCCGAGCTTCACTCGGCAGCTTCCATGGCTGCCGAGCCTCTCTCTCTCTCCCTCGTTCTATCTCTCTCCCTCTCGGCTAAACTCTCCCCCTCACCCGATCTCATTCTCTTCATCCCCCTCGCCTGATCTCTATCTCACTCTCTGCTCACTCTCTGCCCCTCCCCCTGTCTCTCATCTGCTCACTTTGAAAAATATGGCCACTGGCCATCCCACAGCTTCCACGCACCTGCACACAACCACACAAAATTATATCATATTAATTATTTAATTAAACTTAATTTACACTTTTATTAATGTTGGGATATTACAGTATATGTTAACAGTTGGACTTTGAGTTGTATGTGGTTCAGTTTTTTAATACACAAATTTTACTACAAATATTATAAATAAAAGTAATAACATCTCAAATATATATAATCGCTATCAAAATTGTCCCAGACATCTATACTTAGTTTAGTTTCAGCAATGGTGTGCATATCGTATGGCCATAAATCCACAAAATGGTAGTTTTCTTGAGTTTTCAGCAATGGTGTGCATATCATATATATGCTTTTGTCAATTAAAAAATTTACTTGAAAGAAAGATGTTTTAAAGAGTATATCCATAGATTATTTAAGGGTAACACCGTCACAAAATTGTGACATGGCTTTAGAAGTGGGAGAATCAAATTGGTGTGTTCTCCCTTTCTCCAAACCTGCCAGTTAAATCTTTTGAGTTTCTATCAGTTAAAATCTTTTTAATTAATATCAACCGCAAGACTTCAGCAATTTTCCAAACCTAGAATTGAATAATTTACAATCCTTGGACTTATTACTGTTTTCATGCCCAACTGCTTTCATTTTGTTGTATTTCCTGTATGCTAAACAGTACTTATAATCCTTGGGTGGGTTATTTGTTATAAATACATTCAATATTTTATTTCCTATCTAATACATAGAGCATTTTCTCAAGTATATTGATGTTAGCAAGGAAGTAGGTACATTAGTAATCCTTCCAGATAAAACTATTGAGCACAGCTACAAAAGGTATCAACATTTGCTTGCTTTGGGCGGTTTAGTTGCTTGCAACATGGGTTGCCTGTTTTTGTTTTTGTTTTTGCTTTTTTTCCCAACTGAAATCACCTGCAGCAGAATTGGGCGTGGAAGTTGATGTTTTCTCTAGATGAATGTTGCATTTTTGCTATAGTTTTGGTGTACTCTGTTGGAGATTCTGCAGAATGTTCTTGGAAAATATTTCCCCTGGGTTGCTGAGTTGTTAGTTGGTAAGAGAATTGCCTTCACTTGCTTTCGTACTTGAAAGTTTAATTATGTTGTCTTAGCATAGTATTCTTTAAGAAATTGGAAGTTTTATGGCTGTGACAATATGTTCCAATTATTATTCAAATATTATTTGAAAGTTGATGTTATTTGTGTTAATGTGGCAAGTTAACATGCGAGATGTTACCTCTTTTGTTATGGTATAGCACCTCTTATCATAAATTAACTCTCTATTGAACACTATATCATGCTGACATAGTACACACCCTACTTTAATTTTACATGATACAATCCTGCCTCTTAGATGTTGCACACTAGTACAAATCCTGCCTCTTAGATGAGTCCTGTGATTTTATTTTAATTCTTCAAATAGTGGAACAGTCATCATTGGAAACTTAATTTGCAGCTTCATGAATGTACAAAACTATTGGTACTTTGATTTACTTCATTGTTTTGTTGAAGTAAATAATGTTTCCTTTGTATGCAGTAATAGGACTCTCTTCAGTTGTAATGGTGTATACTGAGATTTACAGTACCCATGGGAATTTGCATATTCTTATTTTTACTATTGTAGGGAACCAAGGCATTTTGCATGTTCATTTGTCTTATAAATGTAATTATTTATTTTAAATAATTAAACCCATAAGGGAACAAGGCCATCACCATGAATGAGTAACTGGCAGCGTCACGATGGTTGGATTGCTATTTTGTTCATATATATATATATATTCTATTGGGAACATATAGATAAATATGTATCCTCATTGGAATGTCCATTGGCTATACAATCACTACATCAATAAGCATGGTGTAAGCCGCTAAGTAATTTGCATACATGGAACATATAGATATAGATTTATAGATATAGATATATAGCAGACTTATGTTTACGCGGACAAAGTTATTAACATTGAGATTGGGTCTTTTACCTCTATCCATATTCTTATCCGTTACTAAATTTGTTGTTGGTGAGATTCAACAATAACTTTTTTTTTTATAGAGCATATCAGCAACTTGTTCTGTATATGTTCTACTTTGGATTATCTATAAGTGTACACGAGAGAAGCTCTCTAATTCTTGAAATACCGTGTTAATCCAGTTGTATATTCTTGATTGTATTATGAATTTTTATGAATTGCATTTAAGTGATTGGTGGGTCCATTGTGGGCTTTGTGAATTTATTTGGGATAAATGATTTGCTTTAGTGATGTCTAAATTTAAAAGGAGTATTGAAATTTTGCAGAATTCAAAAACAAGTATGAGAAAGCCAAAAAAAATTAGGTCTCAAATGTCGGGGGCAGTATGCTTACCTATGGTTCTATTCCCATGTCGGAGTATAAGAAAAAATTGATAATATTTGATATTTTTTATTATTTTTATTTTACTTAATTATTTTTTAAAAAATAACAATTTTTGTATGAACATTTTTTTTTTCTTACAGTCGAAGCAATTTGTAAGTATACATTACTTATATCTTTTTATATTATTCTATTATGGTTAATTAATTTTTTGATATTACAACTTATTTCATGTATTTATGATGCTTACAGGCTAACTTTCAAACGCTACAATAGGAGGCATCATCACACCATTGAAGGTAAGTTGCCATTATCGTCGAGCTTATTGGTAGAATAGATACAAGAAGCTATTAAGACAGCTATGAAATCCTTTCACAATCACCTGTCAGCCATTCAAGGTAGATTGCCTCTCCCGCCGTCGTCTTCATCATCACCACCCTTAGATCTTTCGGATTATTAAGAGGATTCGTTATTTGTATGGATGATAGAATTTATTATGTATTTTACTATTTATGAATGTGTAATTAGTATAGATAGATTTTACAATGTATTTTTAATATTTATGGATGATGTGTATTACTTTATGGATTTATTGTATTGTATGAATGATTTTTTTTAGTTCGTATATTGTGTTTATTAGGTTGAATTTTGAAATTTTTAAAAAATTATTATTTTTTAATTATATTTATATTTAAGACAGATGTAGAGACGGAAAAATTCATTATAAAATCTTTATTAAATTACGAAAAAATTATTTTGTAGAAAAATTTGTCTTAAATTTGAGACGGATTTAGAGACGGAATTTTTTGTCTCCAATTTTTTTTAAAATTGAGACGAATTTTGAGACAAAAAATTTGTCTCAAATTTAAGACGAAAAAATTATCTTAAAAATTTCTTGACGGATTTAGAGATAGAAATAGCAGCGATTTTAAAATTGTTGCAAAAATTAAAAAAATTGCTATCAAATTATTTTTTATAATTAAATTAAATAATTTAATATTAAATTTAATTAATTTTAACAGCGGTTTTAAAATTGTCATTAAATTTTAAAAATTAATAATTTAATATTAAATTCAATTAATTTTAGCGGCGGTTTTAAACCGCCGCTAAATTTTAAAAACCGCCGCTAATTGCGGCGGTTTTCAAACCGCCGTTAATTTAATATTAAATTCAATTAATTTTAGCGGCGGTTTTAAACCGCCGCTAAATTTTAAAAACCGCCGCTAATTGCGGCGGTTTTCAAACCGCCGCTAATTTAATATTAAATTCAATTAATTTTAGCGGCGGTTTTAAACCGCCGCTAAATTTTAAAAACCGCCGCTAATTGCGGCGGTTTTCAAACCGCCGCTAAAAATATCACTTAGCGGCGGTTATACCAGCGGTTGCTAAAAACCGCCGTTAAATGCTGCGCGACGGCTGTATTTGCGGCGGTTTTGGAAACCGCCGCTAAATTACTTAGCGGCGGTTAAAAATCGCCGCTAAATGTAAAAAAAACCGCCGCTAAATGTCAGTTTTTTTGTAGTGAGTCGACAATTTAAGAAAACTATCAATTACTTTATAAAAATAGTCAACAGATTGCAACAACCGGTTGACAGTTTGTCAAGACAAAAAATCATTGGGATTCGGATTACTATATAATTAATTTGTACGCACAAGTAAACAAAGGTGCTTGTGACTGGAGTTGTTCCATGCGCATACATAAGTCTTGGGCTCGGCTAGTGATAAGGGTTTGAAACCTAGGGTTAGGAATGCCTTGAATAATTTTGTAAGCTCTTTACAAAAATATTTTTGGAACAATTTTAATCAAATAAAAATCATAATATTTCAAATGTAAATTTATCACGAGATTTTTTGGCATTGGATTTAATTTTCATTCAACAATTTTGATGAAATAGAAACATAATATTTCAAATGTCACCGAGAGTTTATAACAATATTTTTTATATTCAATTGTATGACGGAATTAATTTTTATTTTAGTGCTTAATAGAACTTATAAAAATAATTTAGGGCACCAAGTCAATAAACATCAATAAAATAATTTCATCATCAAAATACAATTGATGTTCATCGTCAAAACTATATCAAAAGCAAAAGCAAAAACATCAATCTATCAAGAACATACATAGCCTTTTGTCTTTGAACAATTTTTGCTTCATTTATCCAATGGTTCAAAACCAATTTGTAAAAATCATTTAGGAGATTCTTTTAAATCTTAATACTTGTTTTTGTAAATCTCTATATGTATAAGAATGTAATTCATTTGATTTTCATTTTAATAAAGTGTTTGAAATTGATTTTTGTTGAAAATCATAAACTTGACTCATCACTTAGGGTATAAATCAATTTATTTTTCATCATCAAAACTAAACACAAGAGTAAAATATCAAACAAAACATCTATTCAGGAAACAAGATGCATTCACATGTGGAGGTAATTGGGACGTGCAAGCTTATTTTAAATTCTAGCTTTGTTTTAGATTTGGAAAAGACCTTTTATATTCCAAGTTTTCTAGGAATTTAATTTCAATTTCGAGACTTGTATTCTTAGGATATTCCTTTAACTTTTCTGGAAACTCTTTTAATTTATTTTATAAATCCGAACTTGTTGGGAATGGTACATTGTTTGATGGTTTTTTTGAAATCAATTAACAAAACAATACCTTTTATAATGTAATGCACGCCCAAAGTAATGAAGGTATTAAAATATGTGTCATAAATAAGGATTCCTCTATGTTGTGGCATCGGAGATTATGATATATCTCCACTGAGAGGATTAAAAGATTAGTAAATGATGGAGTACTTAACACTCTTGATTTTATTGATTTTCATACTTATGTGGACTACATAAAAGGAAAGCAAGCCAACAAGTCAAAGAAAGGTACCAAAAGGATTACATACATAGTAGAGATTATACATACAGATATTTGTAGTTCAGATATGGACTCATATGGTCAAAGATACTTTATCTCATTTATAGATGACTATTCACGATATGTGTATCTCTACTTACTTCATAATAAGAGCGAAGCATTAGATGCCTTTAAGGTTTTCAAGGAAAAAATAGAGAAACAATGTGGGAAGAAAATTAAGATCATAAGGTCAAATAGAGGTGGAGAGTATTATGGAAGATACCAAGGGGATGGATAGGCACTTGGTCTTTTTGCTAGGTTTCCTGAGGAAAACGGAATTATCGCCCAATAGACCATACTAGGGTCTCCAAACCAAAATTGTGTAGTTGAAAAGAGAAATTGAACATTATTGGACATGGTGAGGAGAATGATTAGCAACTCCAAACTTCCTAAATCCTTGTGGATTAAAGCTTGTAAAACGGTTGCGTATATATTAAATCAAGTTCCAACCAAGGTTGTTCCTAAGTGTAATATCCCGAGAGCCCAGAGAAGTTAGTATATATCGAGAATAGTGTAAGGAAGGAAACAACACCAGTTAGATACCTTTTGGATTAAATACAGGCAAAGAACTCAAGGCTTAAGCATGCTTGACCTGGGGAAATCCAAGGATGGGTGACCCGCCAGGGAAGTTCGTGTAGGCCCATCAGGGTAAGTTGTTCCGGTCCTTCCTATCGCTCGATCGGGATGTTACAAATGGTATCAAAGCCGACCCCCGAGCCTCTGAGCGCGATGGTGGGGCAAACCTAAGCGAGGATGCTGAGTCCCTAAGGGGGGTGCGTGTAAACACCTTAGGTAAATCCCACATCGGCCATGCAAATGGGGGGGGGGGGGGGAACTGGGCATATAAGTGCGGATGGTGTTTTACATAATGACGCGCATTTTGGGATTAAATCCTAGAGCGATAAAACTGGGGATTGGTTGCGACCTGAACCGGATAATACGTTGCTATGTGGACCCCGGTCGTTACACTAAGACTCCATTTGAGTTACTCAGGGGTTGGAAATCGAGTTACAACATATGCGCATTTGGCGATGCCCGTATGAAGTAAGAGTTTATAATTTACAAGAAAAAAAACTAAATCTAAGGACTATAAGTGGGTATTTCATTGGATATGCTGAAAAAATACAAGGGGTATAGATTTTACTGTCCATATTACAACATTAGGATTGTGGAATCAAAAAATGCAAAATTTCTTGAGAATGACTTGATTAGTGGGAGTAATCAATCTTAGAATTTAGCTTCTTCTGAGAAATATTATCTAGTTATTAAAACTCCCAGTTTGTCTTCTTCAGTTTATCCTCAGCCTTGTGCACTATTCTTTCTATATATTGGCCATCGATACAGGCTTCCTCATGCTTCTTCTCCAGTTAGACGCACCTCTAAACTAGGGAGGCATACTCATTAACTAAGGCAGCGTTCAAAGTATGGACTACCTCCAACACCTTTTGCTCATCTTCTCTCCCTCCGCACAGCTCTCCTAAGCTTTATTTGCTCATGATTTTCCTCGAGGGAGTGGTTTTGGTCTTTAGATCTCTGTTCTCTCCCTCAAAGTGGTCCTTGCATCCTTCAAGGCCCCAGATTTTTCCCACAAGACTAGGACATTCTTCGTGCCACGTACTACTAGGTTTCCTCAATCCTTTTGTGGCGGTCCGTCTCCATTTGTGTAAGCTTAGCACAGAAGTAGGCATTGGGCACCACCTACCTTTGATCGCCCTACAAAACCATAAAAGAATATGCGCTGGTGTCTAATAGACCAAACATCTTATCTTATATAACTAAGGATTGAAAATTTTACCTCAACTAAATAACGTTCTGCAAGCTCAGCAGTCTTTGAGAGCCTCTTTGTAAAGTCTCGCTCGTCCTAGGGTATGATAGTGGAATACATTATCGTGCCCTTCTTCCTGAGTCAGCAACAATATGGTGTCCAATAGCCCTAGACAAACATGGAATTCTACCCTCTTTAATCGGTGGTGCATTAGATGAATTCCACCTTCAAGTATGGAGGCTAGCTCTAGCAAAATCAATAGTTAGGTCTATAGCTCCAAGTTGAGTTCCTTCCTTCATGGCTATCCCATCAGTTGGGGAGCACGCAAGTTGCATGTGGTGCAATGTTGTTCATAGTACTTATCTAACGCCACAATATCCAACCAGAAGGTTGTTTTTCCTCTACTATTGCTGTTAGCCTTGGCTTTTGCCGCTTTGAGAGTTTCTTGGGTGACAGGATCGAGTAGCGAATAGAGAGAATGCAATCTCCCCAGCTTGTAAATTCAACTGGATGCCTGGGGAGATGGTGGAAGGTTTGGCACCTCATCAATCAATGGTGGTTTGTTGGAAGTATCACCTTCAACCCTTGCATTTTTTCCTCGCCTAGCCAGGGATACTTCTTCCTCCTCTTAGCCCTCATCAATCTCTTGCTACGAGGCTTTTTTGTTGTTGTAGTTGTAGCAGCTAGCATCACCTTTCTTTGCTAGTTTAGCTTATGCAATGGCCTTGGACTGGTTCATCTCCACAAAAATCAAAGCAAAATTCTATCAATATTTTAATATAAGAAAAGAGTAAATGCTTAACATTTGAGGAAGTACAGAAAAAGAGGAAAGGGAAAGGTGAGCACCCTCAAGGTTTATTGCCTCCTCACTTTTGTTCTCCCCTTCCTCCTCTCCTTCTTCCTACTCTTCCACCTCTCATTCTACTTTATCTTTCTCTTATTCATTTCTTCTCCTTCTTCATCGTCTTCCTCCTCACCTTAAGGAGTTATCCACTCAAGTTCCATTAGGTTGAAAGAGCCAGCGTTGTCCTCCCTCACAAGCCAATTGGCATCAATCAAATGAGCATCAACAAGTAAACCTAACAGCATGACTAGCTCTCTTGACAACAACTTTTTGATATCTGATAGGTATAGCCCTGAGATAAGTCTAACATCCAAGTGTTTGGGCAAGTCTCACCTCATTTCAGTTGTGTGCCAAAATCTTGGTGCTTGTTAGTTTATGGGAGGCCTCACCACTAGCCATTGCATCTCAAACTTATCAATTTTCTTTAAGGCCTCGATGAATGGGCATTCAAAATTCATTGTCCGCTAGAGTGTCACGAAATCCTTCTGCCCTCTTGTGGCGATAAAAGCAACTAAACAGTTTGGTGTTGGGGAAAACACATTGTTCCTTACACAACATAAAAAATCCCACCAATACCGCCCATGGGATGCAATTGTGTTAGTGTTAGCCTATTTCTTGAAAAAAATTGTACCACAAAAGAATGGAAAGGGAACCTTAAGCCCATTCTTAGGCTCTCAAGATGTACCACTACACCTCTCTCCATCGCAATTGGGGTTCTTTCATTTGCCCTTGGCCTCCTCGACATCCACAATAATGGGCATCCACAATGATGGAATGTCAAAGACCTTGCTCACCTTTTTTACTTCATTATTGCTCAAAACTAAGCATTGATATGTAGAGGACACTACTACCTTGATCCTCAAATTTTTTCCTGCTCCTTTCAAAGATCTATGAGTAAACTTAATGTCGGTCATAGCGAATTACCTTAGTATGAAAGTGCTAATCAAAAATCTTCACAGTTGATCCCTTGGAAAGTCATCGGATAACCCTTTAAAAGGAGTCTTCCGAGTATGTCTCTCAACCTTAGTGGATCAAGTCTTCGACCTCGAGTCTTCCAATGAATGGCACAGGCCTTCAGGTTAAAGAGTGGAAGATGCAGACTGAGCATGGAAGGTTCTTTAGAAGATGGCGAGAAGTTTGCAAAACCTTCAGAATGGTATGAGAAACAAGTGGGATTCGTAGGGGACCCCCCCAGCTATTTATAGGCTGACCTTCAGGTATGTGAATAGCTATCACAATCATTACGCACGAAAGTCTTTGAACCACAAGTGCACAAGTCTTCAAACCATATTGTGCGAGTTTTTTGTGTGATTGACACTCCGATGAGTCATCTGTTGGCCACCGAAACTCTTCCGCATTAACACTTGCCTTGAAGCCTTTTGAAGCCCTCGTGCCTTACGAATTTTCTACAAAACTCAAACATACACCTGAAGTAAGTTTGGCATTCCTGAGGTAATTGATATTATCAATCACATCACATTTCGTCTATGTCCTCTAACATAATACAATGCCATTGATATCACCCAATTACTTTTTCTCTTACAATTGTTCTAGCCAGTCAGTGGGAACCCATAGCGCATTGTCCAAATTAGGGTTGGAATGAGAGAAGAAGAAGAGTCAAAGAAAATAAATAATCATTCCTGGTGGAGAAGATAAAGAAAGAAGAATAGGCAAAGATGATGAAGAATTATTGATGACGAAGAAGAAGATGATGAACGACACCAGCAATGAAGGAGAAATGCAACAACTAGTCTTCGCTCTCTCTCTCCCGTCCTCCTACCTTTTTTTCTACAATTTCCAACGGCAACCCTTAACCATTGGTTGAAAAATAGGTTATGACATGTTTTTTGACATTTTCTTTGTTAAATTTTTTGTTTTTCTTATTTTTTTACTTAAATTTAGTTTTAGTTTAACTTAATTATTATTTAATTAATTTAATTTTTAATTAGGTTTTAGGTGATAGAATTAATAATAAAGGGATCTGTGTGCCATTTATCATTTTTTAATTTTCATTTTTCTATTTTTTGATGAATTTTTGTAAAAATAAAAATTAATTTTTTGATGGAAAATCGCTCTATTAATTTAAATTTGACGGTATTATGAAATTTTTATAGTCATAAAAATTAAAGTATATATTTAATAAGCACAAATTATTAAAAATTTATGAACTTTGTCTTGTGCATCAATTATATACTGAAATTTATTTTTTTATCAAATATATACTTGAACTTTCATAATTGCAACAATTATATAATATAGTAAAATTTAAACTAATTGGGCAACTTTCCATACAAAAATTTAATTTTTATTTTTACAAAAATTTATAAGAAACAAAAAAATGAGAAAATTCAAAAAAAATAATAAATAAGAATAATAACTCTTCACTTAAATCGTAATTAAGCTAAATTAAACTAAATGTTGAAACATCTTTGTCATTTGTTTTTAGTTAAATAAGTCTTTGTGCTTTACCTAAATCGTTGAAATAACCTTTTTGTTATAAATGAAGTTAATTAAAAACTAATCAAACCAAATTTATCTTTAATTTCAACCTAATTTATAAAATAAAAAATTAAAAATCACTAAAATAATTAAAAGAAAAACCCCTAGTTCCACCAAACCATGACTAAGACCAATCATTGGGTTCCAACAATGGATTGTTATAACCCAGTAAAGGTTCCCTAGTGGATTTGCCCATTGTTAGATTTGATGATGGAGAGAGAGCCTTCTCTGTTGTCATTGTCTTATTTTTCGTCATTGTTCATTACTCTTTCTCTACAAGTTCTCTATCCACAGACACACACATGTTATCTCCATCTTCCATTATTCATTATTGACAAAGATGATAAAGCCAAACGATTTCGCAATTGACAGAGACGGCAAAGCCATCCATGATTTCTGTTGATTAATTTGAGGTCAAACAATAGACCTTTAAAGAAAGAAGAAAACTATCACTAAGGATTTTCATTAGGTAATGATATATATGTGTGTGTGTGTGTGGGTGGGTGTTTGCTTGTGAAAAATTGCAGAGATCCAAGTTAGAAAAAATAGAGGGAGATAGATGATGACGGAGAGGAAGACGATAATGGCGAAGAAAGAGATGGGGAGGGTCCCCTCTTTGCCATCATCCTTGACAACAAGTAAAACTTCTCTATTGACAGAGATGGGTTTCGACTAACCATCACCAAAACCATAGCTCTCTTTCTACAGTCCAAATCAAGGTATAAAAAAGAGAAATATGTAGGGGGACAAGAGGATATTTTGTACCCTCCATTTCCCTCCCTTATGAAATCTCCATTCAAACCAGGGAAAATGTTACCTCCATTCAAACCAGGGAAAATGTTTTCCTGCCCCCACAGGCGTGATACAACGATAAAGTATGAAAAGATTGAGTATCGGATGTTAGAATTCTTGTGGAGGTAGAGATCTTGGTGCGTTCCGTTGCCCCTCCAGAGGTCCTGACTGCTTGACGTAAAGAGAGGTTCATGGAGAGGATAGTCACTCCTCAAATGTCTACTTGAGTGTATATAGGCTATAATCGCATTCTGAATTTACATTGAATGTGCATTAGAGAAAAAAAAATCAACTATCTCTTAGGACTAATCGGGTGTAAGCTCAAAAACCCAAGATAATAAAAAAAGAAAAGGTTTTCCTTCCCCTCATGTCGCCTCCCCTTTCTTACTCTCCACCTAAACACAAGCTAAATAAATTTCATAAAAACAATATTTTCTTGTTTTCACATAAGTGAGTTCAAATTTTAAAAACTTTTCAAGATGTAAATTAAAAAATACCACTTTAATTTTTAATTTTAAAAAATCATTACACGTATTTAAAAACATAACTTCTCTCGAAACAACAAGAAATGAATAGTATTCCCTTTTGTAGACTCGCATAGAGTATTCAAATTCACTCCAAAGCATGTGAAGTGACCACAACCAATTACCATCACCAAGTTACATACTAAACAAACATTGATGCTTGTTAATTTTTGTCACAGTACAGCTAAGGATAGATGGTATTTTTAGTGCATAAAGCTCCTCGCAAATTGAGGAAGACATGGGGCTTCACTAACAACTTAACAAAAATGACTATTAACTTCAGAATCATGAAGATTGAGTAATTATTGAAGGAGTACGATCTAGAATAGATTCGAAATTGTAACATTTGGGTAGATCTGGGGGAGGCGGCGGCAATGAAGTCGATGGAGTTGGCCCATTCTCAACCTCAAAAACCATGGATTGCCCCCATAACAAGTGCATCTCTACGTGACAATGCAACAGCCATGTACCTGCATCCATCAAATTTTTCCCAATTATGATATCAAAGTCTCGAGTTATATAAGGGTTTTACAAGAGCTAAAATTAAATAAAAAGAATGACGAGATAGAATTGGTGCTAACTCACATGGTCAGATTATGAATTATTATGTTGACATATGACAAATTGCATGTAAACCAAGCTAATGAAATTTGAGAAGAAACCAAACCAGGTTAAGGCTATGGCATTTATTTAATTACCTGGATTGTTTGCTCGAAATCGAATCACGACCCACCCATCAGCCGGCATAGCAATGGTGTTCCGTCGTTGAGGATTCACGAGGTTGAATTTCTTGGGATCATTTACAGGGTCGTAGTTGCCAAAGCCCTGGGCTAACACATAGAAGTCCATTCCATGCATGTGCATGGGGTGGCTCTCATAAGAAATCAAGGCCGTGTTTTGAAACACAATCTGAACTGTTGAATTGAACTTGAGTTTCTTCAGCCTGGTAGAGTCCTTCACTAAAACAAGGGTCTCGTTGAAGTTGTTGTCTTGCAAGGTGAAGTCAAATGGCAATGGCGGGTAGTCAGGAAAATCGGAGGTGTAGACTCCACTGATGTTGTAATAGAAGGCTTCCAACAGCGATAGCTTGGTTGGAAACTGGAAGGACTGGTTGTTCATGCTTCCCGATAATCTCTTATCAAGTGGCCCTTCGCAAGTGGCGTTCTTTGGGCATGGCAACACGCCCATGCCCACTGTGACAAACATAAACTCGTCCACTTCTTGCGGGAATGGAACATAGTGAGGCCCAGTGACAAGCTCGGTGAGATTGGAGTGGAAAGTGAAAGCTATGGAGGAATCATTCTGGAATGGAAGGATTGGCATCAATGGCGGAGTTGATGTTAATGCATGCTCATATGCCAGGATCCCGGTGGCAGCCTTGTATTCGTGGGGTACGCCGTCCCAGCTAATGAAGTTTAGTGCCGCTATGTAATATGAGTCCAGTTGCTGGTTAGCATTGAGCAACACATCGACGGTTTGGCCCGGGGCAATGACGACGACTTCAGTCTCCATTGGGTTGGTGTAAGAGCCGTCAATGGCGACCACTGTGAATCTGTGGAAGGCAATCTTGAAGAAGAATTGCATGTTAAGTGCAGAGTTGATTATGCGTAACATGTAAGTCTTGCCTTGAATCACCTTCATCTTGTATGTGCCTGATTAATTATAAGAAAAAGAACAACACTACATCAAAACTACCACAGACTAGTTATAAGTTTGGGTTAATAGTAATTGTTAGATTGGATCCTGTATAAAAACACAAAATTTAATGACAAAATTACTAGACAAGCAAACGCATCGAGTCATGTCACTTGTGATAATCAACAAAACCCCAAAAGTTAATAGTAATTGTTAGATTCGATCCTACATCAAAATTTAAATTGGGTTTTCTAATGTATATATGCACGGATCAAGGTCCAGTCAAATAAGCTCAATGGAAGATCCAGATAAAAATCCTAAAAAAAAAGCTCAAAAGAAGATTCAAAGGAAAAAAGACTTGGGGCAAAAGGATCAGCCCCAGGAATATACGGATCGATTTAATCACAAAGTCCACAAAAGTTAAATCCAAAAACTAAAGAAAAAGCATAAGGGTCAAAAAAATGATAGAGCCACTAAGGGCCTAAGAGACCATACTGGAAGAAGGGTCTTTTGAGAGACCCTCCCGACAGACTCCTAAAGAAATGAATGTCCAAGAGACCTAGAAGTCTCCGAATACCCCTCTAGAGGGGTTTTCTCACAGGAAGCAAACTTACCACTTCAAAAATCTATCCGTGAATCACACAAAAGATAAGGTTTATCCATAGCGGTCTAAATCTTAATCAATTTTAGAATATTAAATATGCTTATCACAAGGTCAACTATATATAAATAGGTGAGTCCTCATTTATATCTATGAATGAGCTCTACTAACTCTTCTAACTGTAAGAATCTAGCTAACTTAAGACGTGAGGAATGCGTTGCTCCCTCTGATTATTTTTTGTCTTGTAGCTAGAATCTTGACGGGTTAAGAACAAATTTCCGGACAAAAATATTTGTTTTTGTATGTAGACAACAATATTATAAACTTGATGTCTTAATAAATAACTGTTAAACATGTTAATTACTTACTATCTGCATTGCATGGATGGAGAGCACCGGGCTGGCCATTGAAGGTGAAAGCTTTAGAATGATCAGGTCCTTTGCCTTTCGCAAGCGCCGCATTCGTGACATCGATGATACTATCATTCCACCACTCTCCTGCAAGCAGTTAAATTGAATATCAGATTACTAGAATTAGCGTCTGAGTTTATAGTCTATTTATTTCTTATTTCGATGCATTTTTCAATTGATTTTCTGGAGCATAAGAAAAAAAAAAAAAAACTCCATGTACCAATAATAATTGGGAATTCTCTGTAGGGCTTAGGAAAGGGATACGAGCGGCCGCGTCTGGGGCGGATGATGAAGGCGCCATGGACGGTTTCTTGGAGTGCTTGAGAGTGGGCGTGCCAGAAGAGAGTCCCTTCTTGTCCGGTGATATTCATCCTGTAAGTAAAACTCGTTCCAGGACGTATCGGACATTGAGTTGTGTTTTCAGTTCCATCTGCCCAAGCATTCATGCGCTGGTGAAGCCCATGCCTGCAAGATTGTCACGATTACTTGAATTAATCAATTCTATAAGCACGAATTATTAGTAAACCATACGTTCTAAAGCAAGAGCGGAGCTCATGGATGAATAGAATTAAAGTGGAGATTCATAGTACCAATGGATAGTTAGTGGATAGGGGCAATCATTGAAGACATGAACGGTAAGCGAGTCGCCCTCGCGAACCTGGATCGTTGGTCCCGGCAGGCTTCCATTCACAGTTGTGATGACCTGCTCCTGACAAAGCCGTCGGACGGTTGCGTTCCTCACCTAATTAAATTAGTCGTATTATCATTATTATGACACTGTGAGTAAACAGTGATGACATAAAATAATAATAAAATAAAACAAAATTAAATTGTCCCAAGTGTTACCTGAATTTATGTTTATATCATTAATATGTTTAAGACAAGTTTGTTAAAATAAATAAAATAAAATGTTATAAAATTAAAATACTTTTTGGACTAAAATATAGAATAATGAAGATAAGACTAAAAAATATCTAAATTTTTTTATCAAATTGTTTTTTTTAATTTTTTAGAATGTACTACATGATATAAGACTTATCTTAAGTAAAAGATAAGCATATCTAAAAAAAATCAAGATAAAAAATTAAATGACTTTTTCTAATGGCCACCAAATAAATTTAACAAAAATTAGAAAAAGACACACATCGGAATATTTTTTACTCCATATCTTGATTAATATTTATCTTGTAATTATATTTTTACATATTTACATATATATAATTATATTTTTAGATTATATTTCATATATATATATATTATTGGTGATTAAATGTTGCTGTTGATAACCATTATTATTAAAGATAAGATAAGCCTATTCCAGAGATTGAAAAAGAAAGAACACTCCCAAGCGACAATGACCTCTTATTTAAACAAAAGCGAATAGATATGAAGACTTGGAGAATATATATAGAGAATGATTATATCACACGTTGAAGAAGGAAAATTACTCTATGAGCTAGCTGGTTTGGAATCAAGTTGAGGTGAGGTCAGGTGACATTAGTGGGTTGAAATGATTTTGATTACATAAAAATTAATATAAGAGAAAGGGGCTAGTAGATCGATCTAAAAGTTTAATTAGGTTCAGATTAGTGGCAAATATATATATGCAACGAAGGGAGGGATGGCAAAGAGACCCCCCAACTCACTCCCCCCCAACTTTAATTAAAGACTTAAAACCAAAAGAGAAAATTTTGAAATACATTATATTACATTTTCCGTCCTTCTATTATTAAATCAGAAATGCTACTTAAATATTCAGCTTTAATAGGCATCTTTCTGTGGTCCTACGTACCGTTATCAGCTGTAAAACACGACGCTACCTTCTTCACTTAAAAATCAAGAGGACAGACCCTTCAGATATTCTATTGGATGGTGAAAGAAAAAATAATGAAGTGAAGAAGAAGAAGAAGAAGAAAGAAGAAGATAACATGGAAATAATGCTCGACAAGAGCGGCAGAGGCAACGGATGAAGCCAAGAGAGCAAATCCGCAGGCGAGTAAGAAGACAGCTTGAGCCATATGGCAAATGGAAACCAAAGGGAAAGTGAGAAACCAAAGGGATTCTGCTAAGGGGAAAAGTTGCTAGCTGTACTACTGTTGAAGGCCTCAGGGAAGTATGGTATTGGTGGGTGTACGTATAAATTCTCGAGGTGGGTCTTTACATTTTTGAGACGCACTAGGTATGTGTTCTGTGCTCAGTTTTTCCTGGAAAATTGAAAATGGAAAGCGGAAAGTGACTTCACGTAAAAAGACACCCTTCCTGTGTGAATAGACCATTATGGCTGAATCTAACGGGTCTCTATTCTGCTCGCCAAAGTTGAAAATAGGGACCCAAACACAAATTTTCAGCTCCAACTGAGCTCGCCATAGCCAATTCTCCTCGCCAAAAATTTGGCAAAATTGAAAACCCGGAACACATGTGGCAATCAAAATTGTTGGAGCCATCCTCACCGTCTCCCTCCCCACCCCCAACAACGGGCATCAACAGCGGAAGAGGTTGACCAAACGAAGCGAAGACAAAATCGGCCGGAGAAGAGACATTGAAGAGGCTTTTTCTGTGGCTTTTACTTAAACACGTCACGCATAAAATTATATAAACGTACCATCGCCGATTAAAAGATTCCAGAGAACAACCACTTTGGATGTTCTATTGGATGGTGAAAGATAAAATAATGAAGTGAAGAAGAAGAAGAAGAAGAAGAAGAAGAAGATTACATGGAAATAGTGCTCGACATGAGCGGCAGAGGCGATGGATGAAGCCAAGAGAGCAAATCCGCAAGCGAGCAAGAAGACAGCTTGAGCCATATGGCAAATGGAAACCAAAGGGAAGCGAGAAAGGAAGGGGCCTCCGATTCTACTTCTGCTTCTGCTTCTTTGGAGCAACCAAAAGGTGAAGCCCGTCGATTTTTATAGCGTCCAAATCAAGGCCCTCGTGGAGCATGTGGCCGTACGTATAACATCTCAACGCGGGGTGGGTTCTGATATTACATATATTATTATAATAATAATAATAAAAGAGTTTGAAGTGTGTCATATAACGCGGGGTGGGTTCTGATATCACATATATGATTATAATAATAATAATAATAATAATAAAAGAGTTTGAAGTGTGTCATATAACGCGGGGTGGGTTCTGATATTACATATATTATTATAATAATAATAATAATAATAATAAAAGAGTTTGAAGTGTGTCATATAACAGTCACGTCCCTTTGTGGCGAAGCGGAATGTGAATTTGGATTGTGGGTAAACTAAATGCAATAAAACACAGCAGGGTAATGGTAATAATTGCAATTAAGGTAGCAACAACGTGGAGGAGCACGCTGCAAAAGAAAGCAAAAACGCCCTACTTTTCACAGAATTTTCACCATTCGTACAAGTGACAACGTGTTCATCTTCCACCATTCGTACAAGGCTGGATGCTCCTACTTTTCACAGAATTTTCCCACCCGGTCACGTCGCTACTTGTTTGGGACCCTTAGTATCACTTTAATTAAAATAAATAAATAAATAAATATTATTATTTTTAAATTAAAAAAGAAAATAAATTTACATCCTTAAAAAAAGAAAATGATTATAATACCTCAATTAATTTTAAATAATTATACAAAATTTTATTATTAAAAATTAAAATACCAAACTTACCCTTAAATGGAGAAAAGTTACTCTAATTGATGATTTGAGAAGAGAAAATACAGAAAATAAAAATGACAAAATATAACTGTATAATAATTATATTCTTTTGTTTTATTCCTTCTTTTATAAAAAGTTTTTCACCGATGGTTTAGTTGACCTTTTATTTTCAATTTTATTATTTTAAAATAAAAAAGAAAATAATACTTTTTGCATGCTTATTTTAGCTTTCAAAAATTTATATAGATCTCAAAAAAAAAAAAACATAATAGAAACAATAAATGAATAAAAGAAAATTAACTTTTAAATATTATGATTGCTTACAATTAGGAGTGTCAATTGTTTGGATTGGTCCGGTTTAATAAGAATTCAGTAACCGAACCATTTCTAATAGTTCTAAAAAAATAAGAATCGTAATCGAACTATTACGTATATAAAACCAAACCATGACCAATCCATCGCATCAGACCGGTTTCGGTTCTATGTAATTAACATTTAATTTCTAAACATTTTCGAAAAAAATAAAATTACAAACAAATTTGTTAATTAAAATAAACTCATAACTTCATTAATGCTTCAAATCTTGAAGTAAAAGTAGAACAAAATAATTCATATACTATCTCATTAAATGAGATTATACCAACCATTTAGTATAGCAATAGTGCATAAAAATCTGGAAATAAAAGAGTTCATGAATAACAATAACTAACAACAAAAACTAACAGATTAAAATTACAAATAATAATATATTTATGCACATGTATATATATACCAAAAAAATTATAATATATATACAAGTATAATATCGGTTCCGGTTCAGTTCGAACCACGGTTTGAAAAGAAAAATCAGTAACCAAACCAAATATAACGGTTTTTAATTTTTTAGAATCAAAACCTAACCATTAAACCATATAACCAATCCAAAAGGCACGGTTCGATTTGGTTTGATCTAGTTCACCGATTTTCGAATATTTTTTCACACCCCTACTTATAACAAAATTTGTTGCCAGGAACCAAATTTATAGCTATTTTTTGGCACCATTGTTGCCAAAAAGCGAAATAATTTTTAACTTTTGAAATTATAAACACACATATAGTGTTTGAAAATTCAATTAAAAATCATATTTACTAAGAAAAAAACACAAGAAAATTCAATTATTAGAAAATAATTTTACTTCCATGATTCAAAAATAAGTTATGGACTAATTGACTTTTACATTTTTTTTGAGATAAAATTGAGATTGATTTTGCGTGGTTTTAGATTATATTCTTTTACTTTCTTCCTTATTTTTCTCTTTCAAATCATTAATTAACATCACTTTCTTCTACTTAAAGAAAAATTTAGTATTTTTATTTTTGATTAATTTCTAATAATAAAATTGGATGTAATTATTTAAAATTAATTAAGGCATTATTGTCAAAAAAAAATTTGACATGTAAATTCTGGGTTTGCCGATCAAAAATAAAGCTATAAAGGGTTAAGTGTCTCCAAATTATAAAATTTGAAAGGGTTTAATGGATTTTAGCCTACTTATATTTATTAAAAAAAAATTTAAATATTTTGTTCTATTTTGATTTTGTAATAAATTTTTAATTTTTAATAATATATCAAATTTTATATTTAGTTTTAATTTTTAAATAAAATTTTAATTTTTTAATATTATAAAGAAATTAGTAACACAAGACAGCCCCAAATGGCCTCCCCAAATCACTAGGATAGCCTACCTTGCCTAACCTAACTTCTCTTTTCCTTTCTTCATTTTCTCTCTATCTCTAAGATTATCGCCCTTGCGCAGTTCTCGTCATTCGTGCTCTCGATTTCAGCATATGAGGTAAATTGTAGGTGGAGGATTTGTCTCACTGCGCAGGACAAGGAATCGAATCCACGACCTACTAGTTCGAATCCCAATTTCTCGTGACCCAACCACTTGACCTATGCGCTCTTTCCATCTTTGGCCATACTATTTATTGATTTAGTTTGTAATATGCTACTTATTGGAAACCAAATTTCTCATTTCATAGGAATGCTACTTTTTGGAAATTAAGTATCTCTTTTGAATGAAAAAAATTAAATTATGATGAGTGTTGCAATTTTTCATTTGTTTCCCAAGCATAGTCAGAAAGTTATATAGGCATTTCTAATACTCTGCAATTTAGCCCACAATGCTGCGAACAGAAATATATAAAATTGTTTCACATTGGTTCCATGACTAATGTGTTAGAAAATTATGATTTGATCATACACAATAGAACTAAAATCTAATTTTATAGCTATCACATTTTTCAAAACATACAATTTAGAAATTTAAAAAATAAATGAAAAGTTATCTCAAGACAAAATAAAATTCTTTGCAGATAACCCACTATATAATCTCCCACGTATGAAATGCCGAGTTAGTCCACCCAAAATCACCAAGACTCCAAAAGACTTTAGTAGAAAAGAACGTGAAAATTTTCTCTAAAATTTTCGTCTAATCTTAATACAACTGATTGCGTTGTTATTAGATTCAAGGTCTTAATGTCGTGTTTATAAACAAACCCTAGAAATCCTAATTACAGTTGGATCGGGCTTGATGTGCAAGCAAAAAGTCCGATCCAACTTGATAATTAAATAATGAACCCATTAATTATTTAATTATCCTTATTTATCTAATAAATAATTACACAATTATTTAGTAATTTCATAATTACTAAATTGTCCCTTTCTCTTTAAAATGATTTTGTCGACATTCGGAGTTGGTCGACTCTGATACGAAGGCCCGCAATGAGAAAATGACAACAAGTGCAAAGAGGATAAACAAATAAAAAAAATAATAAATCACACAAAGAAGTTTTTACTTGGTTTGACCAGAACAATACCTAGCCCATGACTGTTCTCTGATTATTCCGGTAGAGTCATAGTATATTATTCTTGTGTCCCCTTTTACAGTGATCTTTGACTTATTTATAGTGTGGGGTGTTTACAATTTACATAAAAAATAAAAGGATAATATTATGGAGACAAGATGTCCTTATCAATTGCATAAAATCGGGAGTGGATCCCGCATTATTGGGGGTCTAGTTTGTCTTAGATAAGACAGGTAGGCATTGCCTTCGATTATTCCGCGACCTTGTTGTTATGCGAGCTGAGTGGTTTGACTAGCGAGCTGACAGCATCGTTGGAAGCTCACTTGATTGTGCGGTCTAAGCTCGGGTTTCGGCGATGTGCGACCTCTCTTTAATGACCTCGGCTTTGAGCCTGTTGGGCTTCTGGAGATTGGGTCAGCCCGCTAAGTCGAGTCCATAAGAAAGGTAGTCTAGAAAATACCCATAACACTAGCCCCCTCAGCTTGTAGTGCGATCTTTAGACTGGGAGGTGATGTATGCCAATCAAATTTGGACTATTCTAGCTATCAATCTGCCTTTCAGACTTCTATCCAATCATTTTAAATCATGTTGTTGCATGTTGCATGTCGCATGCCTTGTCTGAGGTGCATTCCATGTAGCCACTTAATCATTATGCTTATAGGTCCCATGACGTTACTTATCACTGTTGGATCTAGGGCAGCTTGTCGGTCTCTCAGATCAACGGCAGAATAACCCAACATATATAGGCGTGAGTGAATTCTTTTCCCTCTCACTGTGTTATTTTGAAGTGATTCGTGCTCCTGTATTTTCCTTCTTCCTCTTCAGAGACTCCCATTGCAACAAAGCTCTTGTATTCGTGCTCCTGTATTGTCCAAGTGCCCGCCGTAGTCTGAGGCTTGCTCTAGATTCTCATACCGGCAAGCAGTCCACCGATAGGTAAGTCTCTTGCGACCTTTGTCTTTTTCTTTCATTTGGGTCGTCTGTCGTTGGTTAACCATCCTTATCCCTTCATCCTTGTGATTTTGTTGGCATCTTTCTTTTAAGTCACCCCTCATTTTCTAATGCGTTGATTTAAGTCAGTTTGTTAGGAATTCTCTGAGCCTTTGGGCTTGATGACTTTAGGATTAGTTTTTCATGGAGTATTAGGCTTGTAGTCTTATCCCCCCCCTCCATCCTAGGCGGCACTTTGTTGCAAAGCACATGACCTTATAAATAGGGAATATCTTTAGGGTTTTCAATTCTCCGAGGTTCGGTCTGCGAACTGCGGCCTAACTGTTCTTTTTTTTACTGTAGATGTTCATTTTTGTTCAAGGGAACTCAAGTCAAAAGTGCTGCAACCACATTATAGGAGAAGACAATACCTCAAATTCTGAAGACTGCCTTGTGGTAGAGATGCATAACATCGAGGGGACGAGCTCGCGAGCTGGTGAGGTCACTAAAGAAGGCCAAGGGCAAGAGGTTCCCCTCCAAAGTAAATTCAACGAGCTGGGGACCTGTACTCAGGAGTTCTGTTTCTCGAATGATTGCCGAGTAATGGTCCTCTCTTCGAGCTGCCATATGGCATACCCTCCAACCGACTTTATAGCAATCAACCCCCAGCACATCGAGTCTGGGTTTAGGTTCCCTATCACTCCATACCTTCTTAACCTGTTAAACAAGCTCAAGCTTGCACCATTTCAACTAACCCCGAACTCTTATGCCCAACTCTCTTCCTTAGCCATCTTGTTCCTTAGGAACGACCTTTCTCCATCATCACCAAAACTCATCAAATTTCTTTATTCTTTTAAAAATGCTAAGAATGGATTGTACTATTTGGCAGCTCGTCCCTCCACCTATAAATCCCTTATTCCCCAAGTCAAGGCCAAGGGAAAGTCCAATGCGGGCGATTATAAGTCCCATTGGTTCTTCGTTTCTTGCCCCTCTCTCCAGCTGCTTAGAAATTATAGCTTTGCACTGGTTCCGGGTAAGGACACACTTGTTTTCACGAATTATTTTATTTATTGCATATTTTTACATCTTCACTATGTTATGCAGACTTTGGAAGCGGAAGGCCAAGCTTATAGGCTAAAGAGGTCGAGGTTCTCGATGTGATGCCTCGCTCCCACTTACAGGTGTCACTTGAGAACAATTATTCGAACTGCTCTCATGCCTAGCCATTTGTGAAGGACTAGGTTTCAGCACGAAACGCTCTAGGTGAGAACTAGGCTTCATCATTCCCTTCCCTCAATCCCAGGATCCACTAGTAGACTTGGACTTTAATCATGCCACACCTGACTAATTAATTTCTATTAAGTTTGCTCAATTGCCTTTTTTATTTATTTTAATTCTTCTTCTTTCCAAGAATTCCACCAGGCTCCATAAAATTCACCATTTCAATCAACCCATTGATTTTTACCAATTTTGGAGGAAAAATTCATATAATTTAAATTTTCAAAAATTTTGGCATTTTCTCCAAAAATACCCAAAATCTCTTTATTTCTGAAAATTCCTCCAGGGCCCATAATCAACTAAGAATTGCCCCAAAATCCCCCAATTTTTCAAAATTTTTCAAAAAAATTGGCCAGCGGGGCTTGCCAACACGCCCGAAGCCCGCGCGGGGCCCCACGGTGTGCTAGCCGCGTGGGTCGCACCCGCACTCCCGTGCTTGCCACGCGCGGCCGCAAGCTCGCACGAGAGTGCCCGCGCACCCCCGCCTGCTGCACGCCTACTGTCCATGACTCACCTACATGACTCAAACATTTTTCTTAGCCTTTTTAGCTCAAATTTTTCAAAGTTCACACACATCACCCATACCTCAAAAATACCCACTTTTTACATAAAAAGTTTACGCAACAAAATAATACTCCTTACACCACTCTTAGGCTCATTACAACATGAATCAAATAAACATGATAGGCTTCCAAAAGCCAAACCAAATATGAGTTTTACATCAATGTTTTGGCTTCCACATGCCCTAAGCCAATATCTCATTTTCAAAATAAAATCATACATGACCATTACAATACATACTTAGGCTTCACCAAGACACAACTATCAATACAAAATAATACATCACAAGGCTTCCAACCTCAAGCTTGCAACCATCCCAATCTCTTGCCATAAGAATAACCTACAAGGGGAGGATAAAACCTCATGAGCCATAAGCTCAGTAAGAGTGTAATAACAATAAGTATGAACATGAATATAAAATGTGATATCAATGCATGCAATGCAATAAAGTTAGGGCTTTCACATCCTCACAACCACCTTGGTTTGAGGCTTAAACCTATCCTATCCCACACAACCTCATGGCCATAGGTCCTTAAACACAAACAACATTCCAATGCACACATATTTGCTCATGAACCATACTTACAACCATGCAAAGCCACCATCCCATGGGGCTATCCCTTACCTCTTTCCATTCTTTGAAGCTTCAAGAACCTCCTTGCTTCCAACTTTCTTACTCAAGAAACCTCTTAAAAAAAATAAGGTAGCTAAGCTACCATTCAAGAAAGAAAAAAGGATTTTTCTATACTACATCAAGGTAGAAACCTTACCTTTCTTCCTTTCTTCTCTTTTCTCTTCTTGGAAGACAACTCTTCTCTCTTTCTTCTTCATCTTCCATTCTTTCCTTTCTTCAAATGGCCAAAGGAAGACAAGTCTTCCTTACTTGCCAATTTATACTGGCACCCCATCTTTCAAGAATAAATCCTAACCATTGGATTTATTTAGTGAGAATAAATCCTCACCCTCCCAACTAACACAATCCATGGCATTAAGTCTTTCTTAATATCCACCATTGGATTTTATCTCACTTTACAAGACAAGATCTTAGCCATCCAAAGGAAGCACAATCCAAGTGCTTTGCTAGGTTTTAATCCTAGCCTTTGATCTATTTTGGAGATTAAATCTCCACCTTCCAATCATCTCTCTTTAAAATATCTCTACCCATTTGGCAATCCATACCAAATTCTAAGACTTAATGGTGGCCCTTAGATCACTTTCCAAATCTAAGAATTAATCTCATTCCTTGAATTTTCCTTTCTTTCTCATTTAAATTAATGAGACTATTTTCCACCATTAATGCATGATTAATTTCATTTCTTTTTGGATTTTCTTTTAATCCAACACTATCATGCCTCTCATTAAATGCTTGAAAGACTAATATCATTCATTTTACATTTATTTAAATCTTTCCATTTATCTTGACCACATAATGCCATGTGTCACTCTAAGACACCATATTTGGCTTCCAAGCTTCCATCTCAACCATCCATGTGGCATCACTACATTTATTCACCAATTTAGGGAAAATTAATTATTTTCTCAAATAATTGAATATCCATTATTTTTTCATTCTCCACAATTTAATTCCTTTATGGAATTTACTCCAAAATTACCAAAAATACCCTTTGTGAATTATTACTCCCATTTATCTCCTCATTTTTACAAACATGGGAAATTAATTCACTTCCATACTTAATTCCACCTAGGAATTATTTTTCAACTTACCAAAATACCCTTTATTGGACTTCACTATCCAAATTACCAAAATGCCCCTTTCATAGAGCACCATTATCCTCAAGATCCCTCACTTTATCAAGGGTATTTTTGGAAGTTTGACACTTCTTTTCTCATTCTTTTAACACTGGTAACACCAGGTGTTACACTCGAGCTCCTTACTATTGCGGGGTCGAGTTCGGAAGACTTCGAGCTTACGGACAAACTGCGGGAGAGTTCATTGGGGTTCGAGGAGCAAGGCCCATCTTGTCTGCCTTTGAAGTCATCAAGGTTAGCAACAAGAAGGAGGGAAAAGGTCCTGCCACAGAGATGGTGAAGTTGAACCTAATGAAGCCTAACCAGTCCGATGCCAAATCAGGTGCTGCTTCATTTACGGCCCCGAGCTCTAGCTTGCAATGAGGGAGGTCGGAACAGTAACAACAACAGCACCAGCAACAACAACAACAACGGTCCCAACAACAACAAGCCTTTTTTTCTTATGAACAACAGGGGGCTAGCCTAGGTCGCGAGAAATAGCCCACTAAAGAGGCTCAAAATGCTCCTGCTGCTGGATCGAAGAGAGGACTAGATCGGCAGCAGTAGCGAGAGGAAGATAGAAGTAAGAGGGTTAGGCTTCCCAAGAAGGAAACAACCCTCGAGCCCATGGTCGAAGGGGTTTACTTTAACGCCCTCATGGATGACATGCCATCAATCATGGGCTCATCCGCCAGAAGCCTGGAACATGAGGGGATGACCAAGACGACGCTCTATGATTACCTAACTCGCCATAGCCTCTTGGTAAGCTCCATCTTTATCTTTCAATTTTTTAGTTTTATCTTCTCTTGTGAGCTAACCCTTTTTATTTTTCAAGCCTCCCTTGTTACCATGAAACTTAAGGGGCAGCAGGTGGATTTTGAGGGACAGCTCAATGCGGCCACCGTGGGCTTCAAGGAGGAAGTGATGAAGCTCAAGAAGAAAAATAAGTCTCACATTGCTGAGCTCCTAAGGCCTAGAAGAATATTAGCGACCTCGAGATGAAGTTGTGAGACGCATAGCAGAAAAGTAAAGATCTTGAGGAGGAGCTTCACCGTGAGAAGATCATGTGGGAGTCCTCGAACTCCAATCTCACTGGCAAGCTAAATAAAGCCGAGAAGAAGCTGAGAATGGTGAGAGACGAGCTGAAGCTGGTCGTCAATCAAGCTAATGAATGTGAGCAGATGGTGGGCAGGGCCATTGACAAGATCAAGGCAAGTGTGGAAGCCGGGATAGACAAGGCATGCGAAGAGGTTGAATCCGACACCTGCTCGGGGTTCCTTTTCACCTTGTGGGTGAATCATCCTGAAATGGACTTTTCCTTCTTTGGTGAAGAAGCCGTCGAGGAGGTGAAGAGGTTCGCGGCTTAAGCTGCCAAAGAGAAAATTGTCAAGGCTTTCATCTCGCTAGATCAAAGCAGGGACATCCCACCAGCTGAGATCGTTGAGGGCCAACCAGCTGAAGAAACAACTCCTCCCTACTAGGGCTTTTTTTTTTCTTTCCTTCTTTCATTTTTTGCTTTGTAATCCAAGTACTTCTTCAATGAAATTGAATATTTTTCTAAGCATGTGCCTTTCACTTTATTTTTATTTTTATTTTTTACGAACTCAAGCCAATCAAACTTAGAGTTTAAATGAAATAACTTAAAACGATCTTCACGATATAACTTAAAATGAGCTCTAGGAAGCTTCTGTATATCAGGATGGACCCAAAAGTATAACTTGGAATAAGCTTGCAGAATATAAGTTGGGAATGAATCTTTTGCATATAAGTTAAGATTGACCTAAAGAATTCCCAGCTTGTAACTAATAAGCTTGAAACAACTCATCATTAATGGATGTAATAATTAACAATCAAGATATGTGTCCAGTAGGTCGCAAAGAACCTTACTTAGGCAAATCAAGGCAAACCTCAGTTAACACGTCTTAACGAAATAATATATGGGTCATAATGAAAACCTTTCCAAGATATATGTCTAGGTAGATCGCAATGCGATCTCAACTAACATACCATGGCTTTTTATAAGTTTAAATGACTTGCATCACCAAGCTATATGTCCAGGTAGATTGCATTGCGATCTTTGCTAACACATTGTGGCTTTTTACAAGTTTAACGAGCCGAGAGGGAACACCTAGGTAGCTCACAGACCATGACTTAAGTCAAGATGAAAGGACCCCAACTAGTGAACCTTAGTTCAAAACCATTAATGGAAGTGGTTACTCAATAGGTACCAAACCATGACAGGTTAAGATGAATCGTTCTTAGCTCGCAAAGCACGACTTGAGGGGGGGGCAAGATGAATGCTTAATTAAGCCGCAAACCATAGCACAATGGCTAAGATGAATGGGCCCCATCTCGCAAACCGTGGTATCTCAACCCCCAATTTTTAAGATATTCAATCGAACACCAATAAGAATAAAGTGTAATGAATGAAAATTTATAAATTCCAATCAGAATTATGAAAATTAATTGCAATAAAAAGTTGGAGTATAAGTAGAAACAATTACATTCATTTGAAGTAAAGACGGAGGTGCTCCGCATTCCAAGCACGTGGGAGAATAGCTCCATCCATATTTGCCAAATGATACGTTGTAACGGCCGGGGTCCAGATAGCAACATATTGTCCGGTTCAGATAGCAACCAATTCCCGATTCTATCACTTTAGGATTTAATCCCAAAACGCGCGTCACTATGTAGAACACCCTTCACACTTATATGCCCAATTCCCCCCCCCCCCATTTGCATGGCCGATGTGGGATTATCCTAAGGTGTTTACACGCACCCCGCTAGGGACTCAGCGTCCTCGCTGAGGTTTGCCCCACCACCTCACTCAGAGGCTCAGGGGTCAGCTCTGATACTATTATGTAATGGCCGGGGTCCACATAACAACGTATTGTCCGGTTCAGGTCGCAACCAATCCCCGATTTTATCGCTCTAGGATTTAATCCCAAAATGTGCATCACTATGTAGAACACCCTCTGCACTTATATGCCCAGTTCCCCCCCCCCTTTGCATGGCCCATGTGAGATTCGCCTAAGGTGCCTACATACGCTTAGTTTCCCAAGTCTTCTTTGATAATGAAGGGTCATTCCCAATTAGGACCTAGTGTGTCATCACTATCCTTGCGAGCTCCAGGAAGTATTAGGTGCAATACAAGATCTCCGACATTGTAGTGTCGAATCTGGACCTTTCAGTTGTAATACTGCGCCACCATTTGTTGATAAATGGCGACCCTCATGTGAGCTATATCTCTCACTTCCTCAAGTAGGTCTAGGCTCGTAGTTAGCAACTTGTCATTATCATTTGGATTGAAGATGGCCCTTCACTGGATGGTCACCTAGTTCTCTGCTCGGATCATAGTCTCGGACCCATACACCATTGAGAATGGGGTCTCCCCTATGCTGCTTCAAGCTGTCGTTCAATAGACCCAGAGCACTGTTTGCAGTTCGTCCACCCAAGCCCCAGGCCCCCTTTCTGGCCTCTAGTTTCATCTTTAAGATCTGTTTGATTATTTTGTTGATAGCCTTGACCTATCTGTTGGCTTGGGGGTGGTCCACGGCCATGAAACTCTTCTGGATTCCCAACAATTTGCAGAATTGGATAAACTGCTCGCTAGTGTAACACTCGGTGTTACCAGTGTTAAGAGAATGAGAAAGGAAATGAAAAATTTTCAAAAATATCCTTAAGAAGGTAATGGATTCTTGAGAATAAGGGTGCCCTAGGAGAGGGGCATTTTGGTAATTTGAATAGTGAAGTCCAATAAAGGGTATTTTGGTAAATTGAAAATAATTCCTAGGTGGAATTAAGTATGTAAATGAATTAAATTCTCATTTTTGTATTTACGAGGAGATAAATGGGATTTATAATTCACAAAGGGTATTTTAGTAATTTGGAGTAAAATTCCATAAAGGAATTTAATTATGGAAAATAGGAAAAATAATAAATATTCAATTATTTGAGAAAATAAATAATTTTCTCTAAATTGGTGAATTAATATGGTAATGCCACATGGATGGTTGAGATGGAAGCTTGGAAGCCAAGTTGGTGTCTTAGAGTGACACATGGCTTTATGTGGTCCAAAATAAATGGAGAGACTTAAATAAATGCAAAAGAAATGCTAATTAGTCTTTCAAGCATTTAATGAGAAGCATGATGGTGTTGGATTAAAATAAAATTTAAAAAGAAATTAAATTAGTCATGCATTAATGGTGGAAAATATCTCATTAATTTAAATGAGAAAGAAATGAAAATTCAAGGGATGAGATTGATTCTTGGATTTGGAAAGTGATCTAAGGGCCACTATTAAGTCTTAGAAGTTGGCATGGATTGCCAAATTGAGTGGAGATATTTTAAAGAGAGATGTTTGGAAGGTGGAGATTTAATCTCCAAAATAAATCAAAGGCTAGGATTAAAACCTAGCAAAGCACATGGATTGTGCTTCCTTCGGATGGCTAAGATCTTGTCTTGTAAAGTAAGAAAAAAATCCAATGGTGGATATCGATCAAGACCTAATGCCATGGATTGTGTTAGTTTGGAGGGTGAGGATTCATTCTCATCAAATAAATCCAATGGCTAGGATTTATTCTTGGAAGTAGAAAAAATGGATATAAAGTGGCAAGTAAGGAAGTCTTGTCTTCCTTTGGCCATTTGAAGAAAGAAATAAGAGATTGGAAGAAGCTTTCCAAGGAGATGAAAAGAGAAAAAAAAGAAAGAAAGGGAAAGAAGAATATCAAGAAGGTAAGTATTCTTTCTTTTGGGTAGTGCAAGCTCTTTTTATTTCTCTTGATGGGGGACTTAGTTTCTTTATAGTTTGTTTCAAGGATCTCTTAAGGAGAAGAGTGGGAAGGAAGTTAAGAAGAGTTTAAAAGCTTCAAGGAATGGAAAGAGGTAAGGGATAGCCCCAAGGGTGGTGGCTTTGCAAGTTGTAAGTATGCATTTAAACTTTAAATGTGTGCATTGGCATGTTATTTGTGTTCAAAAACCTATGGCCATGAGGTTGTGTGCGGTAGGGTAGTTTAAAGCCTCAAACCTAGGTGGTTGTGAGGATGTGGAAGCCCTAAGAATGTTACATACATGCATTTGGCATCACATGATATGTTTTTGTTCATACTTATTGTCATTGCACTCTTATTGAGTTTAATAGCTCATGAGGTTTTTACCCTCAAATTTAGGTTGTAAAAGCATGGGAAAAATCAAGGCAAAGAAGAAATGGCATGTGGATGCTTGGGGTTGAATATTCAAGACTATTGTATGGCTCATATAAGCCTATTCTGAATTGTATCGATGTTATGTTGTAATAAGCACCATGAGTGTAATACCTGGGAAATTATTAAGAATATAAATGATATTTGATGAAGGGTATAACTAGAATTATCGAAAGAAATAGGTTGTAGGGCACGTTAATGCAACTTTAGACGATCAAATTAGACGAGGGAACTACCCCAGACCCTAGATAGCCAAGGAAAATGGTATAGTATCAACGAGTGATTCGAGTTATGATTTTTGGTAATGAATGAAATTGGATCAGGAACAGTTTCCGGTACAACTGTCGACCGGGCTGAGAAAACTGAATCGACGTAGGAGACGTCCGGAAGGTCAATGGAGCATGTTGAGGACCAATATTTTATGTATAGAACAACACTTAAGTGATTTCAGGTTGAAACGAATGGATTTAGGGACAAAACGAGCAACCGGGCCAAAGTGTAATTTTTTAATTTTTCCCGAGGGAGGTTAAGACGATAGATTTTTGGAAATTTTCAGGATGAAATGAATAGTACAAGACTTGTGGGCCTTAATTGTGGTATTGGAAAGATCAGGGGTATCATGGAAGGGGCCAAAATGAGAGTTGAAGAAGTCATAGGGTGAAAGTGCAATAAAGCAAAAATTGTAATGTGAACACAATGAAGGAAATCGGCCGCTGCACTGCCATTGCAAGTGGAGGCCGAATCCGGCGATGGGATGGCCAAGGGTGACCTAGGGGAGGTAGCATACGGCCGTGGGAAGCTTGAAGGCCAAGCCTCGGCTGGTGATTGGCCGAGAGGTGGCCAGAATTTGAGTATAAATAGGGGCCAAGGGTTTCGACTTTTGGAGCATCAAATCGACTGCGTTTTTGCATGTTTTTAAGGGATTCGATAAGGGGCTTTTGATCTCGAGGCATCAAGGAAGTTTTCTGGAGCATTTGAAGTATTTTGCTGTTCGTTTGAAGGCTATTCGAAGCTTGGCCGAAAGCAGGTGGCGGACGCCTAGGGCCGACTTGCAACTCGTCTTTCAAGGCATTTTTCGGTGGCCTTTCAGCCTGAAACCTGTTCCAATAGGATCAATTTAAGAATGGCTTCAAGGGGGTACCACTTTCGTTGTTATCGAAGCAACCTTCGGTGGCCGGATCAACGAGGAAGACGGTGGTGCGTGGCTGCACACGCCAGCCTTCACTCACACCCACACGTTGAGCGCGTGAAGGCGTGTGACAAGGGTAATTTTGGTATTCTTTCTTCCAAAATTTTTATTGATTTATTTAAGGATTTATCATGTGGAAAAATTGGGAAAAAAGTTTAAGGAGATAGTTATTTTGGAATTATTGAGGTGAAAAATGGGAGAAAAATAAAGGAAATTGTGGAAAAATTGAGGAAAATGGATTTTAATGCTTCCTTAATTAAATATGATGTTTAGGGTGTATCTTGGCTTGAGGTTGAGAATAAATTCAAGTGTTTGTGATTTAGCACGCAAATCGAGATAGTGCACGAGGATCGAGGCAATCTAAATTGTTTGAGGTGAGTGGTTTGATTCTAGTCTTACTTTGGTTTGGAAATGTGTTGGTGTGTGTGTAGTGGGTTCAGGTGAGCGATTTTACCCTCCCGAACTTAGGTTGCATGTGACTGAACCAGTTCAAGTGAGCGATCATACCTTCCAGAACTCGGGATGTTATGCTTATGCATTTTACTTACGTAATTTTGGCATCGTATGCATATTGAACATGTGGTATATTGCATCAACTTTTTTTACTTGCAAAAAGTCGGTGCATAGCATGTGATTTTCATATCATCGGGGCATTGGTTTTCGTGTCATTATTGTGTCCTTGGGGGACGGGATGGGGTCTTCTTGAGAATGGGTCAAGGTTAATCCAGGTGAACGAGTGACACGGTAGGACACTCGAGAGATTAAGTATGTCGCGGCAAGGTCAACCCCAATGGTGTGTGGAATGGATTTTCCACGGGAGGTTGAGTATGTCAGGGAGATTTCTCAAGTTAGATGTGTTGCATGTCGTTGTTGTCTGTATATGCCATGCTCGTGTGTCTTTCATACATTCAGTAAACTGTTTCATGCCGTCACTTAGATGTTTTATCATCTAACATGGGTTATGCGCCTGGAACATTCAACGTTCCAGCCAGGGACTGCTGCGAGGTCGAGGACATGGCCAGTGAGGCCAATGGTGTTTAGTTGATAGTCGTTGTACCATTTTGGAGGTGTTAGTATTTATATTGGTATATGTATGAACGATTGTATGATAATGATGTTATCATTTGATAGTTTGTAATACGTATTTCGGTGTGGGAACACCTTGTAAGGAATTCATGGTAGGCCACGGTGTTTTGATGTTAGTTATTCCGCTGTGTTATAATATGTCTCGTTTGGTTATTAAGATTATTGATCTTGTTAGTTAAACGGGCAAGACTAGGGTTCTCGAGATTTGTTATCTGCATATGAAGATTATTCTTAAAATCTCCGTGTGTGATGAACTTGAAAAAAAAAAAAAGGATTCCTGGGATTACCTTTATAGTGACACGCTTGGCGAGGCGGGGTGTTACAATGTAGGTGTAGAAAGGTAGTATTTTTCCTTTGTTGTATAAACTTTGTGGAAGAAGAAAATGCGTATTTTCTTTGTAAGCTTTTGTGGAAAAGTATGTATTTTTTATGTATGTATGAAGGGTGTATTTTCTGGAAATTTTGGGTTAGGAAGCCCAAGAGGAAAAAAAAAAAAAAAGTGCAGGGTTGGCAGCAACTAGGGCCCGCTAGTGGCCTGTAGAGGGCCACAGCTAGCAGCAGGAGGCGCAGCGGGTGCGCGCAGCCTGTGGCCAGTTGCGCAACCAGCATACCGCGGGGCCCCAGGCACACTAGTAGGCCCCGCAGCCCAATTTTTTAAAAAAATTTAGAATATTTGTGGATTTGGGGGCATCTCTTGGTAGATTTTGAGCCCCATATGAGTTTTCAAAAATAAAGGGATTTTTGGGTATTTTTGGAGAAAATGCCAAAAATTTTGGAAATTTAAATTATATGAGTTTTTCCTCCAAAATTGGTAAAAATCAATGGGTTAATGAAAATGGTGATTTTTATGGAGCCCGATGGAATTCTTGAGAAGAAAAAGAATTAAAATAAATAAATAAAAAATGGTGATTGGGGCAATTTTAATAGAAATTAAATAGTCAGGTGTAGTATGGTTAAAGCTCAAATCTGCTAGTGGATCCTGGGGGTGCGGGAAGGGAATGACGAAGTCTGGTTCCCACCTAGCGCGTTTCGTGTTGAAACATAGTCTACCCTTCACGAATGACCAGACATGTGAGCAATTCAGTTGATTGTTCATGAGTGGCACCCGTAAGTGGGAACGGGGCGTCACAGCTAGTTAACTGAGTTCCGTTATCTGTGACTATTTACTGTGGAACTCCAAACCTGCAAATAATGTTGTCCCATATAAATTTTTATACCTTTGAGATGGAGATTTGCGCGAGCTCTTTGGCTTCTGCCTACTTGGTGAAACAGTCAACCGCCACTATGGTGTACTTACACCCTCCGCGACTTGTCGGAAGCGACCTAATTTGATTCATGCCCCAAATAGCAAACGGTCACGGGTTACTCATCTGTTATAGGTAGGCTGGCGGAGCTCACGGGACTTTAGAAAATCTTTGGCACTTATCACACTTATTGACCAGCTCTATTACATCTTGATTTACTGTGGACCAGTAAAACCCTTGTCGAAGTGTCTTCTGTGCCAATAAAAGTGCTCCGGCATGATTACCACAATGGCCCGCATGAATCTCTTCCAGCACAGTTTGATAGTCAGGGCCATCAATACACCTCAAAAGTAGGGCTGTGAACCCTCTCTTGTATAACCTATTATTATATACACAGTACCGAGTTGCTTGAGCTCACAATCAACGTGCCTACAACTTATCTTCCGGCAGCTTCCCATTCTACAGATAATCCAGAATAGGATTCATCCATAAGCCTTGGGGCACATCGATCACCATCATTTCAGCTTGTTGTTCTGTGCTCGGGACAGCTAAGAATTTTACTAGTATGGCCCCCAAGAACTTCGCACCTCGGGTAGTCGCAAGACGAGCCAGTGCATCTGCATGAGAGTTTTAAGAACGGGGAATCTGGCATATCTCATACTTCTCGAAGCCACCTAGGAACTCGCATACTTTCTGCAAGTATGCCACCATTTTCGAGCCCCTGGCCTAGTATTCTCCCTATATCTGATTAACAACCACCTGAGAATCGCTGAAAATTACCAGGGCCTCAAATCATACCTCATTCACTAAGCGGAGTCCTACCGACAATGTCTCATACTCAACTTCATTATTGGTGGCTTGGAAACCGAATCTCAGGGCACAGAGGATCCTGTGGCCCTTAAGGCTTATCAACATGACTCCAGCTCCAACCCCCTACTTACTTGATGATCTGTCCACATATAACTCCCAAGACGGTCATTCCGAGCACTCTGCTTCCTTTTCAACAGGTCCAGTGAACTCAACAATAAAATCCGCCAATGCTTACCCCTTTATCGCCGTCCTCAGTTTATACTCTATATCGAACTTGGCGAGCTCGATAGCCCATTTCAGTAAGCTACCCGAGGTGTCTGGCTTCTACAAGATCTGCCTCAACGGGTACTTGGTCAGGACCTCAATCTGATGAGCCTGAAAATAAAGCCGCATGATGACCTCGGCCTCGGCGGTGATATGCGACCTCACTTTAACGACCTCGGCTTTGGGCTTATTAGGCTTCGGGAGATTGGGTCAGCCCGTTGAGTCGAGTCCATATATAAGAAAGGTGATCTGGAAAATACCCATAACAGATTTCTTATTGGGTAGGATTTTTTGAGTTCATAATTAAATTGGCAACAAAAATTAATTAATTCTTAATTCTCATAAATCATGAATAACATTTAGTAATATGTTATAATTATTCAATTTAATGTGAAAACAGGTATTGTGAACCTTTTACTGTGATACCGTGCAATACGGTCCCTCTATCATTCTATATCCCGACAAGATATGATATCAAGATCAATAAGTCAAATCTCTTAATCTCGTTATATAATCAAATCCAAAATCAATCTTGACTAATATGACACAATCTTTATGGAACACAAATTCTATCGTCATATTAGTTTGGCAAATGATTTATCGTCAAGTGATTATTGGATTCCATAGGATATCCTCTTCATATATCTCGAGATGGTAGATTCCATATTTGATGGATACATACCCTATGTGTCACTAAACTAGGCACATGGATACATATAGTCGTCACTGATTAGAACAAGTGTATAATATTGTTAATATCCTAATCCACCAACACACGAATATTCATGTTATCTCAACTCTAAAAGGTAGTTGCAAATTCGTAGTTAACATTGAATAATTGATTTGTGAGATAAAACCTATTGATTCAATGTTAACAGTCTCGTTCAGTGAATTCATTTCTTTAACGAGCACCCACTTATCTTCCTTCTATATCTTATACAGAATAATACGAGACTCACCAACCTTATCTTTCAGTATCTCATACTGAACAAGGAGTAAGATGATATGTCGGTCTTTGCAACTTGCTAATATCCAGGTTAGGAATATGTTTATAGTATAATGAACTGTGGATTACCCGTCACGCATATTTGTAACACTTAAGAATGGTATTGACTTCTTATTATACTAAAGGACATATATATATATATGTTTAATTTAAACCATATTACAATTTAAATAAAACATAAACTTGCCATAGAATTTAAAGAGTTACAAGATCAAGCCCCATTGTGTCATTATAACTAGTTTTAAGGGCTTATATCTAATACAATATCCATTGGAACAATCAATCTAGCAAAAATATGATAAAATTTTCACACATAAATTTTTCCAGATCCAATATATAATTTGTCCTGTATTTTCTACTTAATAAATAGGAAAGAGTCAACAAAAGTAAAATAATAAAAATAGATCAAAAATAGAAATGCAAACAACAATCTAGATATGGAAATAAGTCAAACTCTATGGAAAAAATTCATTTTTGTCATGACTCATTCACCAACAGTACCTTCATTAGTGGATCATCTTTCATATCTATACACACATATATATATATTGTAGAAGAAAAATATTATAAGTAAGATATAGGTTCCAAAAATATTTTGTATAAAATTTATGACATGAATAGACATTTTAAGCAATTTAAAAAGTATATAAAATACCACATATTGCATGTTCTTGTATTTTTTTTTAAAAATAGTAAGTAGCACATTTAAAATTATTATTTTTATATTTTATCGCATAATATACAACATAATGCCATAAAAATCATGTATTTTTACATAATATACAACATATTTTGTTGAGCGTTGAATGCTTCCTAAACACTTTATGAGCATTGATAGAATCTCAACTGAAACTGCTCAATAAAGGTGACATTAATTCATATCTAAATTGAAATAATATTAAATATATTTTAATATTATTTTCTGACATGTCAGATATTAATTGGTAGTCTATATTGTATTAAGTATTAACAAAATATGTGGCAACCATTCCTCTTATCTGCAACCACCTACCTAAGGAATACAGATTTAATTCTTTGGGAATAAATAATGCTATTTAATTTATTGTTAAAATAATTTTATTAATTACTGTCTTTAATATACTTATTAAGATATAGTTATTATATATTATCTTTATTATTTAAATATTTTTAAAAACACTAGTGCCTTTAAGGTACCCTTAGAAATATTTTTAAGAACACTAGTTAACAAATTTTTTTAAGAAAAATACAATTTAGACCCGTTCACAGAAGGAATATTATATTATACAGGTAGGATATTAGTTATAACTATTTACTTAATTGTAAATTCCTAACTTCCTTTATAATGCATCATTTTTATTTATAAATTTTAAAATAAAAGACAATATTATGAAACTCACGGTAAAATCAAAAACCCATTCGTATATATGCCAAATCAATATGATATTTGTTGGGCACAAATTATTAAATATTATAATAATATTTTGATATTTAGGATGATATACAAATATTATTTCCTGTTGTTACTTAGATACAACAATAAATTTAGTTGACTGAAAACGTCGTCGTCAAATTATTTGAATCTGTAAAAATAACAAAACAATCAGAGGGCGCGAGAAGGTCCCTGCAAAAATATTTTGATATTTAAATTAGTCACTGAATATAATAAATATTATATTAAAACCAATATTAGAGATCTATCTTTTCAGGAATGAGTGCTTACTTATTTATAGAGAGATATAAAGTAATCTTAATTAATTGGAGATTAAGATTATTGTAGATAACACTTATCTTTATTATTCTTAGTCTATCTAGGATTAGAATTCTTATAGATAATGTTTATCTTATTTTTTCTTAATCCGACTGGAATTAGAATTCTTGTACATGATATTTATTCTAATATTTTCCAAATCTTTTTAGAATTAATTTTTTTTAATTATAGATAATTATTTATCTTCTTGAAAAAATGTTTGGACATCAAAGTTATCTAGTTTGGATATTTGTGTGGGATCTTCTAGTCCCATGTACGAAAAATTTATGTATTTTAGCCCAAAATAATATTTTAAACTTTTGGACATTTTCTTTGATTTTTTTGAATAGGTTTTTGCCCGTAGCACAACACCTTTTATATATTTATCATGAAAAACATATATCATTTTGCAAAAAAACTTTAACTTGGAATCATTGGGCTTTATAATTGCAAAGGAAGTCAATGACCACTTATTCATTTTTGTCTAGTGTTGCTATTAACATTGATGAGGATTGATTTTAATTAACATAAATGAGATGAGTACAAAAGCATCATAAATGAGAAGAGTACAAGGTCAAGAAGAACTAATAAAAGTAGAAGAAAAAGAAAAAGGAAAAGGAAAAGGTGAAGTCGTCCACCACCACAACCACATACATATATATTTGGCAAGTGGTCCACCTAAGATGATACTTTTAACTTATTAAGTTTTATTTGAATGCCAACATATGCCAAATTACAAACTATAAAATATATATAATCAACCTCTCCTTAATTTAATTTCCATATTATTATTCCATGAAATCTGCACATATATATTTAATTAGCTACCTAAATAACATATCAACTTCCACGTAACAAGAATGATCAACTAATTACTAGCTAGCTTGAGAGCTTTAAAATTACAAACTTTATACAAAATAATTATCAAGATTATTGGGATTTGAAACGGATTCCAACTCCATGAAAAAGGGTAGATCAATTGAAGGTAAAGGAGATTAGGATCGGCTAAAGGGCACAGGGGCCCTAAGCCATCATTAATTTAGGGTGTCAATTCTTAATGAAAAATTAAAAATTTATTAATTTTATTTTAATAATAAAATTAAAATAATTATTTATTAAATTAATAAGATAAGATCTTAGACAATTACCTCATCAACCAACCCATCAATCGACCCTAAAGAAGGTAATGAAGCCAGCCTCAGGTACCAAAAACAAAAAAGCCATTCGTGGTAAATGCCCATCCACGTGACAATGTATCAAACAAGTTCTTTAGTGGAATTGTAAGAGAAACCTAACCTAACCTACCTAGGAATTAGATAACAAAAATAAGACATGTGGACCCATAATTGCTAAAGTTAAAAAAATTTAAAATAACGTCCACTCAAAAGTAAAAAACAAAAAAAGTTTGAAATGACATCCAAACCAAACGTAAGACGTGGTTAGATTCAGCAGCCTAGATTGAAATAATATATAATGGGGGGGGGGGGGCACTCTTCTTTCCCATCATCAATATTATTGATGTGTCTTAATGGTCAGTTTGTTAACATAAAAATTTTATAAAAAAAATATCATATTTAAAAAATTAAATTCTATTTTTACTGTTTCATATATTATTAAATTTTATAGTATAATCTTTTCACTTATTTTTATAAAAAAATTAATTTTAAAAATAATAAATTTTTAACTTTTATAAAAATTAAAAAAATTCAAAAAACACACGAGGGTTATTAATTGCAAGGTACCAACAACGTGGAGGAGCACGCTGCAAAAAAAAGCCAAAACGCCCAACTACTGTTGTGAAGGACAAGTGACAGCCTGTTCATCTTCCACCATTCGTACAAAGATGCTTCTAGTTTTCATAGAATTTTCCCCCTCGTTCACGTCCCTACTTGTTTGGGACCATAGTATCACTTTAATTAAAATAAATAAATAAATAATATTATTTTTAAATTAAAAAATAAAAATAAATTTACATTTTTAAAAAAAGAAAATGATTATAATACCTTAATTAATTTTAAATAATTATACAAAATTTTATTATTAAAAATTAAAATACCAAACTTACCCTTAAATGGAGAAAAGTTGCTCTAATTGATGATTTGAGAAGAGAGAATACAGGAAAAAAAAATGACAAAATATAGCTGTATAATAAACTAAACTCTGAACCCATCTAATTGATTCAGATTAATTTAAAGGTTTAAACTAAACTCTGAACACTCGGCTAGACTTTTTTGTTCTACATGGCTAAAACACCCTTTGATTTTGATCCATTATTATTACGTGCCCAATTATTCTTCTAAATCGAAGTTAGGTGATCGCTTGATATCCCCAAATACACGAACATTTCTCTGGCAACACGACATCGTCTGCAAGTACTTGGATGGTTGAACCACTTCAAGTTGATAGTAAGCTAATAGTTATCGAGTCTGAATAATCTAAATTAAAGTAATTTTAATGTATAAATCAAATTAAGAGAAGAAGAACACAGAGAGCAAAAAGAACAAAATTATCTTTGAGCCACCAAAACTAGTGTAAAATAATAAAACACAAAGAGAATATATACTACAATAAACAAAAGAATAAACTACTCTTATTACAAAATACTAATTATGCTAACATCTTCCCTTAAACATACGATGCTATAGCAAGAAGCAACGAGAGTTTTTCAAGCAAGAAACAAAAATAATGAATCGAATGTGACTTTGTAAAGAAGTCAACAAGCTGCAATGACGGAGATACAAAGGGTAAAGAAATAGTGCCATGCTGTAAATGGTAGCAAATAAGATGACAGCCAATCTCAATATGCTTCATGCGCTCATAGAACACATAGTTGTGAGAGATTTGAATAGCACTTTTATTATCACAATACATAGGAGTTGAAGAGGAAAGATGAACACCCATGTTTACAAGTAACCTGTTAGGTTTGTATAGCAATGGCACTAATACCCAAGAGGGGGTGAATTGAGTTATTTTAAAAAATTGATTAAATTTGAAAATCCTTTTGATGAAAAACGAGATTTTTAGTGCAAGTGAGGATTATCGAAATGCTTGGAACAATAAATGAAAGAAATAACACAAGCAAAAGAGACACAACGATATATAGTGGTTCGGCTTAAATCAAGCCTAATCCATTACTTTAACTCCTCACTAAGAATTTTTCAATTAATCCACTAAAAACTTCATATCTCTCCAGATAAGCCCTTTAGTAACAAGTTAGAAATTTATAACCTCTTACTTAGACAAACAAGCCTTCTAGTACCAAACTAGGTATTACAACCTTTTGCTTAAACAAACAAGCCCTCTAACAATAAGTTAGGAAAACTAAGAATAATAAAAAAAAGAGAATCTAAGAGTAGACACTCTTAATTACAAGAGCTCTCAATATAAACACAAGACTTAAACAAGATAATACAAATGATAAACAAAGACTTTAGAGAGAAAAATGAAGAACAAATAAAATAATGAAGCACTTGAAGAATAAACACTTGTAAGATTATAATGATCTCTCTTGGTTAATTTGAATCATCCATTTGACTTGTATTTATAGTGCCTTGATAGCCCGTTCACGAATCTTGCTGTTGGTAGTGGGAAAGTCACTTTGGGAGAGTGGATGAACTAACCATTACATGCTGTCTGTGATGAATCGGTCGACAACTTCATCTAACCGGTCGACAGGTCGTGACGCAGAGGTGGTTGATGGCAAACAACTGAGAACATGTCGAGCAACCGGTCGACAGCATGATTAGAACCGGTTGACAGGTCCATATAGCCGGTCGACAGGTAGGAACAAACGATCGACAAATTTAGAATAAATATTAGATTTGCTTGATGATAGCATGTTACATTAGAACATATTTACATTTATTTAGTTTAAGTAAATGTCCTCATTTTCTTTAATTTATATTTTACCTTCCATTTACTTTAATATATAAATGTAAATAAGAAAGTACCCCCTATTTGGATTCAATAAAAATATCTAGAAAATCAAAATCCATAATAATTAGAAAATAGAATTTTGGTTTTAGTACAAATTCGGGATTTAACAATTTTACCACCTCCAAAATACATATTTTCTATTTCTTGAAAAATTCATTAAAAATCATTTTAACATTGATGAATGTTAGCTATCAAAATACCGAGAGATAGTTTTTCAAAAATAAAACATTTTCTTATATGTCTGCTTATAATACGCTAACCTTCCAAACTTAGAAAAATAGGGTTTTACAAAGCTCGATACTTGGAATTCATTTGGTTTTCATTTTCACAAAGTAATACTTGATATTGAAATTGATTTATGTTGAAAACCATAAACTTGACTCATGACTTGGGGATCAAAACCAAATGTTATTTTTTATCATCAAAACTAATCACAAGTGTAAAACATCATAACCAATGCAACCACACAATCTCAATGGTAATGGATGCCATAGCACGATACTCGACCTTAGTAGAAGAATGAAAAATAACAACTTACTTCTTACTCTTCCAAGAGATAAGAGAATCACCAAAAAATATACAAAAGTTAGTAGTGAACTTATGATCAGTGGGGTTATAGGCCCAATCAGCATCAGAATAGCTCTAAAAAAAAGGTTAATGGGAACAAAAGACTCTTAAAGTAAGTATCGTAAAGATAACACAAAATACGAACAACAGTTTTCCAATGAACTGTAGTAGGAGCTGAAATAAATTGACTAACAATGTGGATAGCATAAGCAATATCAAGACATTTAATGGTGAGATAAATCAAACATCAAACAATAGTGCGATACAAAGTGGGATTAGGCAAGAGTACATCGCCAAAAAGTGAATATTGAGCATTGGCCTCAAGAGGAGTGTCGGCAGTTTTTGCATTATTAAGACGAGCATGCGAAATAACATCAATAGCATACTTAGATTGAGAGAGAAGATAAACCTCTAGGAGAAGAAGCAACTTTGATCCCCAAAAATAAGATAAAGGACCTAAGTCCTTTATTTCAAAATGACAAGCTAATTCAAACTTCAAATCATTAACAATCCCATCAACATCATCACCAATAATAATTAGGTCATCAATATATAATAAAAGTAGAATGCGATCGACTAAAGGGCATCGAAAGAATAGGGCAAAGTCATAATGACAAGGTGTAAATTCAAGAGAGGCAACAACAATGGAAAACCTCTCAAACTAGGCACGAGGTGCCTGTTTGAGACCATAAAGTGGTTTCTTGAGTTTGCAAACATATACAGGATGATGAGAAACATTAAGAGGGGAAACCATATAAACGTCCTGTTGAAGAGTCCCATTCAAGAAGTCATTTTTAACATCCAACTGAGAAAAACTCCACTGACAAACAAATGCAACGACAATAAGGGTACGAAAAGTGGTCATCTTGATAACATGAGCAAATGTCTCCTCAAGTGCTTCTAATCTAGCCTTAATTTAATTGAACCATTAGATTTGGTTTTGATCTTATAAACCCAACGAGAACTAATAGCATGTTTACCCGGAGGCAACGAAACCAAGTCCCAAGTGTCTGTCTTATGTAGAGCAGAAAGTTCATTAGCCATAGCATGTTGCCAAAGAGGATCTAAAATAGCTTCATTATAGGAAGGGGGTTTAGAAAGTTTGTGAATAGAAGTTAAAAAATAACGAAAGGAATCCCAATAACAAGAATAAGCAAAATTGAGTAATTGAGTGGGACTTATGAAGACGTTGAGGATATCGAAGAATAGGTGGAGGCACAAGTCGAGGCGAAGAAGGAGGAAAAGAAGTAGGAATAGGATCAACAGTCTAAGGCGGTGCTTGAGATGCCATAGAAAGAGTGGGGACATCCTAAGTTAGTGTATGTGTACTTGTAGTGCATGAAGGACCAACAATACATGGAGCATGAGAAAGTGATCTAAGTTAGTATAATTTTTTATTAATGGGATCAAAACAACGATAAACCTTTTGGCTCTCCCCATAACCTACAAATACACTGATAGCAGAACATGAAGTCAACTTAATACATTCTACTTTAGGGAAAAGGACAAAATAAGTACAACCAAAACTCTCAATAAGGAATAATCAGGAGAATGGCCAAACAATGTTTCAAATGGTGACAAACCCGAAGTGTGAGAAGACAAAAACTCATTAATTAAAGAAACAACGGTGAGAGCCAAAGGGGTAATTTATACAAGAGAAAAGAATGAGTAATTTCTACAATATGCCTATGCTTTCATTCAATAACACTGTTTTGTTACAGGGTGTTAGTACATGAAATTTGGTGAATTATCCTATCAGAAGCAAGCAATTTAGAAAAATTAGCAGAACTATATTCTCCACCCAAGTCACACCGAAAACACTTAATCGCAGCAAAATGTTGAGTTTTAATGATCAATTTAAAAGAACGATAAATAGAAAGAAAATTAGAATGTCGTTTCATAGATATACCCAACAACAATGACTATAATCATCAATGAAAGAGACATAATATCTAGGCCCTCATTTTGTAGCAATAGGAGTAGGTCCTTACACATAAGAATGAACAAGATCAAATGGTGCAATTTGTTGCTTAGAAAAATACCCAAGAGGGGGGTGAATTGGGTTTTTCAAAATTAATTAATATTTGTAACTCTTTTGAAAACTCTTAAATTTGTGATCTTGATATGTGGTGATTGCAGTAGGATTGATAATAATAAAATCACACAACCACAAAGAACAAGAGAAATTTATAGAGGTTTGGCTCTAAAGAGCCTAATTCTCTCTTAAGAGTTAGCTTGAGGTTCCACTAGGGAGAATCAACACTAACTTTTAATTAGAGCTAGAACCAACCTATAATCCCTTGCTTAAGCAAGAACCACTAGCATATTACTAGCAAATATAATCCTCTCACACAACAAGTGAGTAAAATAATCCCCTCACACAATAAGTGAGTAAAAATAACAAACTTACAACCAGAGACAATTACAAACAAGTTACCAACAGTTGAGAATTCTACCAGCCAGCACACTTTCAATATTTTGAATCTCCTCACTCTTGTTTGAATGCTAAGAGGCAGTGGAGAGGCGGTGGTGAACGAGGGAGATACCAGAGGCGGAAAGGCAGTGGAAAATGCAGACCTGGGTGGCTGTCGGTGCAGATCTAGAAGGTAGCAACAGCGGCGGCCAACGTGGATTTGGGCGGCGGTTACAGAAACTGCGATCAGATGGTGGTGAAATAGATCTTAGTGGATATAAACTCACCATGGATTCAATCTGGTGGGAGCAGCGACAAACATAACTCTGGGTGACGATAACAGCGGTGGTGGGTGTAGATCTTGAGGCCACAACGACGGCAAGGATTCAAATGAGAGGCAGTGGATGAAGGAGACGATGGAGAGACAACGACTAGGGTGACAAGAGAGATAGGTAGTTAGGTCTTGAGGCCGCAATGATGGTGAGGATTCAAATGAGAGGTGAGGTTCGGGTGAGAGGAGGAAGAGAGTGAGAGAGATAAGGGATCGATTTGTTTTTTTTTTTTAGGTTGTTAAAGGCTATAGCATTTGTGTTATCACATTTGATTTGAATATTGTGAGTTTTTATACCATAGTCTTGATGTTCCATCCATAGGATTTGAGTAGCTATATATTCAACTTTAATGAAAGAGAGAAGAATGGAATTTTACTTCCTTTTAAACCATGACATTAGGGAATTTCCTAAGAATTGGCATTAAAGCATACTCTATGTCCTTTATCACACAATTTACTTATGCTAATTAGGTTGTGCTTAAGATCATCTACCAAAACAACATTTTTTAGCACATATCAACAAGGGTTATTCTCCTTAATCAATGCATATATCAAAGATTTGACAATCACTCTAAATTTTATAGATCAATGAAAATTTTCACAAAAACATAAAGACAAACTTATAACTCAAAATCATTCAAAACTCATAAGCATAGAGTTTAGGAATAGAAACATACCACCAAGATTTTATTTAATAAAATCTTATTCTTGGATGGTAATACATCGTTTGGGGTTGACTCTCTTTTTCATCTCATTTTCCTTTATGCTTGATTCATCCATAAGGATTTCACTTTGAGTATTATTTGGATGACAAGCAAATCTGTAGAAATAACTATCCACAAGCTTTTGGTGCTCAAACCACTTTGGGTTCACTATTGTTAACATAGAGCTCCTCCTTAGAAACCCAATTCTTTTATATGCCATAGGATGGTTTTTCACATTTTAAGGCATTTGACAAACTTAGATTTCAAGCCATAATAATTTTAGAATTTAGGAATGAGGTGATTACCCAAAAACCAAACCTCTCATATTTTCATTTATCCCATTGACTTTCCATCCAATTTTTGAGAGTGAGGTCTAAACTATAAAACTCCTCACCTCTCTTGTACCATGAGTTTCCACTTTTAACAAATATAACATGTTTCCCATGTGGATCTCATGCACATTGGCACACATAAGGCTAGGTTTTAGCCTTGAGTACCCATCCATAGATGGGATCTTTGGCTTTTGGGTCTTGAATTCCCTTTGCCTTAATGTTGGACCCTTTAGGAGGATTCAAAACTCTCATTTGTTGAACTACCCCTTTTGGCACCCAAATTTTGATTTCATTTCTCTTAGGGGGTTGGGAAATCCATCTATATGGTTTCCAAGATTTCATTTGATACTTTGGCTTTGGCTTTCGGGGATTAGAATTCTTTTTCACAATTAAGATTGTCAAAGACTTCTCTATTGCACCCTTTTCTAATGTAAGCTTGGTGTTTTGATCTTTTAAAATCAATACTTCTTTCTCCAAGATAGACAATTTTTCAACCATTTTATCATCTATTTTTGCTTCATTTTTCTTTTTAAGCTTTCCTTCTAAAATTTCATTTTCTTCTTTGAGTTCTAGAATCTTTTCCTTTAAGATCTCTACTTCATTTTTCAAAGACTCATTCTCCTTATCAACATCTTCTTTTTCCTTAGCAAAGAATTTCTTTGCATTCTTAAACTCCTTCTTAAGAGACTTAAATTTAACAAATAACTCCTTAAAGTTCATCAACTCCTACATTCTCTTCTTATTCATCCTCAAAGTCCATGAAACATACTCTTGCCTTTTTCGAATTGGGAAGATTCACTTGATTCACTTCCATCCCATGCATTGAAAGCATGCCTTTTTGGATATTTTAAATGTTTCTTTTTCTTCTTCTTATATTTCTTTTCTTCCTCTTTCTTTGGACACTCATTTTTATAATGCCCAACTTCTTGACAATTATAGCAAGTAGGAAGCGATTTGTTGCTATCCTTATCTTGCTTTTTCATTAAACTCTTTAAAGTCTTTTCTAGGAAAATTAAATCCTTATAATTTTCACTAAAAGACTCACTTTCATTTTTAGCTAAAAATTTAGCTTTTAAAGCTATATTCTTCATCTTCTTTATGGGTTCTTTCATTTGATTAAGAACTAACTCATGGGTTAAGAGATTCCCAATGAGCTCTTCCATTTTTAAAATTAAAGATCTTTGACTTGAGTGATAGCAGTAACCATAGGTTGCCAATCTATGCTAAGTGACCTAAGTATTTTCTTTACTCAATCACTTTCGGGGATAACCTTGCCAAGCATTTTTAGAGAGTTAACCAATTTTTGAAACCTAGCATTCATATCATTAATGGTCTCATTGGCTAACAATTTGAACCCTTCATATTGTGACATCAAAAGATTTATCTGAGTATCCTTAACTTGATCGATCCTTTCATACATAACTTCTAATCTTTTCCATATTTCATGAGATGATGAGCATGAAGAGATTTGTTCATATTCACTAGGCAATATAGAACAAAACAAGATATATTTGACCCTATGGTCCATTTCAAGATTATTTATATCTTCTTCACTCTAATCTTTTTCTTCTTCCTTAGATAAGACAAAACCATCCCCAACAAGTTTCCACAACATATAGTTAATTGAAAAAATGTAGGATTCCATCCTCATTTTCCAATAGCTATAATTGGTTCCATCAAAGAACGGGGGATGGGAGGGAGAAGTTTCCTCAACTATACCATGAGATAGATATGAGGCAATTTTATGATCTTTTCCTAATATTTGAGATTTGAAACACAAATATTTTAGGACTTGCTTTGATACCAATTGTTGCGTAGAAAATACCTAAGAGGGGGTGAATTGGGTTTTTCAAAATTAATTAATATTTTTAACTCTTTTGAAAACTCTTAAATTTGTGATATTGATATGTGGTGATTGTAGTAGGATCGATAGCAATGAAATCACACAACCATAAAGAATAAGAGAAATTTATAGAGGTTCGACTCTAAAGAGCCGAATCATCTCTCTCAAGACTTAACTTGAGGTTCCATTAGGGAGAATCAATACTAGCTTTTAATTGGAGTTAAAACCCACATACAATCCTTGCCTAAGTAAGAACCACTAGCATACTATTAGCAAATATAATCTCCTCACATAACAAGTGAGTAAAATAATCCACTCACATAACAGGTGAGTAAAAATAACAAACTTACAACCAGAGGCAATTACAAACAAGTTACCAACAATTGAGAATTCCACCAGCCAACACACTTCCAGCACTTCGAATCTTCTCACTCTTGTCTGAATGCTCTATCAAGTTTATTCTCAACCTTGAACCTCCATACTTACCTTATATATATACATCTTCCAAACACACTAACCATTAAATAAAAGGTTAATATGAAGTTTGAAATTCAAAAAATGTTTAGGCTTTCCCAAATAATAAGAAAACATGTCTCACATTTAATTCAAAATAAATTTACTTTTTCATGAGAAATCAAGATTTGAAAATTCAAATATAAACTTTTGAGACATAAATTATTAAAATAAGAAAACATGTCTAAAAATAATTCTCTTTTAATTCAAAATAAATTTACTTTTGCGTGAGTAAAAAAAACATGTCCAAAAACAATTCTCCTTTAATTCAAGATTTGAAAATTTCAAATTTAAGCTTTTGAGACATAAATGATTAAAATAAGAAAATATGTCTAAAAGCAATTATCCTTTAATTCAAAATAAATTTACTTTTTGTATGAATAAGAGAAAACATATCTCAAAACAATTCTCCTTTAATTCAAAATAAATTTACTTTATACATGAGTAAGAAATGTATTTATCAAGATATAAAAATATAAACATAAACTTTTGAGACATAAATGATCAAAACAAGGAAACATGTCTAAAGACAATCCACCTTTAATTCAAAATAAATTTACTCTTTGTACCCACTTTTAATTCAAAATAAATTTACATTTTGCATGAATAAAAAATACATTTATATCATAAAAATATTTTTGTTATTATCAAAATCATATTTACTTACCCTTGAGCTTAACACAACTGAACGAGAAACATTACAAGGAAAAGGAAAAGCAAAAAAAAATAGCTAATTTACAACCATTACAGTCAGTAATGTCTTGAGTTTGCAAATCTCCCAATTGATCGTTAGAAACTAAAAATTTTAAATGACTAGCAAAAACATGGCCAAGTCGAGAATGCCACAAATAAAAAGTAGAAGAAGAGGAATTCAAAGAGAAAGATGACAAATCAACACCAGAGGCTACAACATGCGGTGGTCTTAGATTGTTCAAAACATATAGCCCTCCTTATCTTCTACCTATCCTAATCATCTTTTGAGATTGAGGATCTTGTACATGATAAGCAGTAGAAGAAAACTGAACCAAGTAACCATAATCACATAACTAACCAATAGAGATAAAATTCAAGGTAAGAGTTAGAACACAATAGACATTTGGAAGCAATAAATTATGTGTGTTAACAAAACCAACACCGACCAAGGGCAATGGAGTGCCATCAACAGTTATAACAAACATAGACGGGTTAGAAGGACACAAGGAATCAAAAGATGTTAAGTCAGATGACATATGGTTGGAAGCACCTGAGTCAAAGATCCATGAAGAAAAAATACCTAAGGGAGGTTGACATAGCAAGTGGTTGTGTGGCTAGGAACTTCTGAAGCTACTCTACTATAAATCAGTCAACAAAGCACCAAAGGAAGGTGGTGCTCCAAGTATAAAAGAGTCACAAGGTCGCACGATAGCTACTGTGTTAGAATTGGGACGATAAGATCGTTGTTGTGACTGCTATTGGCTCTGAGAAGATTGTTGCTTCTTCAATAACTTAGGACATTGAGACTTCCAATGTCCCTTTTGTTTGTAAAAGCTACACTCATCACTAGCAACTCGCACATAACCTTTACTCTGATTCTGTATAGATCATCAAGAAAGGTCAGCCAATATTGAGGTGTTAGATAGAGATCACACAAATAACTAATGCTCTGCCTCGAACCATAACCAAAAGATAAAAAACTCACCACAAAACACACTTTCTCTTTGAAGTAATCCAAACGGATCCATAGTCAAGTAATTAAGCACAATCAAGTAAAATCTTATATTAGTCAAGTATTTATATTCCATAGTCGAGTAATTTTGCTTGGACATAAATTATATCTTTGTATTTGAAGTATTATTTGTAACGCCCCCTTTCTCGGGCGAGTTATAAATTGGGACAATTCTGGGACAATAATTTTTTTTTTCTTTCAAACTAATTCTAAACCACATCATTCCTGGAATCCGTCCCAAAATTCCCATACATTAATCTCGAAAGAGAATCATTATACACATCAAATTGCGGAAGCTAGAATCGAACCTAATACCTTAACATTAATCAAAATTCAGTTCAATATAACTTTATACAAAGCATAAGTTCTCATCAACATTCCTCAAAATGTTCAGAATTCAAAGTAGTAGAACTTAAGTGCATGGACTACATAACATACATTTCATTCCTCATATACTCTGCTAAGTGCCATTTCATGCCTCATTTATCCTCGTATCTGCTACAATGTCCATCTAGAACATTTGAATATTCCAGGGGCAAAGCCCAAGTTAAATGATAAATCATCTAAGTAAGGATACAGAAAACATATTTCGTGCATGAATGCAATGTCTTACTCATCGTAAGGGTTAACTGCACCCTTCGTGCTACTCACAATTTTTGTGGCCACTTCTTTCAAAACTAGGGTGTATGGGTGCACCCTTGGTAAAATAGCAGTGCCAGTTCGTACTCCTTACAGCCACAATGCGTGTGATCAATGATATCAACGTGTACATATGCATTTCACAGCATGTCATGTATGCAATCTACGTGATGGATACATATCAGAGCATGTTAATATGATGAAAGCATTCCCGAGGATCGAGGTTTGAAACCTAAATCACCTACAACCAACCATTTTCCAAAAACTAAATCCATTTGGGAAGTACCACTTACCTCCTTAAACTTATTGGGCTACCTCGATATTCGTGCATCACCTCAATTTGCGTGCCAACCTCAAAATTAGCACAAGTTACTTCAACTTAAGCCTTAAAGCATCCTAATCACCATAATTATTTAAATAAGCATCTAAAACCTATTTTCCATAATTTCTTGCATTTTCTTTATTTTTCTCTCTATTTTTCCTATTTTTCTTCAATAAATCAAAACTAAATATTTCTAAAATATTTTCTCAAATATTTCACTACGACAATTCATAAAATAATATTCTTGAATTTCTAGAATTTTCTAAGAAATTTTACTTACCTTAATTTAGCATCTTTGGCTTCCTCGGTATGCATGTCATATCCTCAAAACGAATGCCCGAACCATTTTTCTTGCCAAAATCTCCGAAAAATTACTAAATCCCCAAATCCTAATTTTCAGGATTTTTCTAACATTTTTCTTATTTTTTTTTTCTATTTTCCTTATATTTCTTTGTCTTTTCTTTTCTTTTCTTTCTTTTTCTTTCTCCCCTGCAACTGCCATACGCCCCTGCAATTGCCATACGCCATTCTTCATTTTTTTTCTTCTTATTTTCTTTTCTTTCTTTCTTTCTTTCTTCTTTTCTTCTTCTTGTTATCTTCTTCTTCCTTCTTCTTCCTCCCTCCCTTCCTTCTTCTTCTTCTCTCCCCTGCCTCCTGCACGAACAGCCATTGCAGCCTCCAACTGGCCTCCTTCAATTGCTTCGGTGGCCTGCTATTCCTTCTCTGGCCATTCCTGACCTCTCACGAACCACCGTCATCGCGGCTTGCTCCGTCGCTACTATTGCCCGCGGCCATGGCCGCACGAGCTTGCAGCCATGGCTACCACAAGCTGTTGCAGCTTGCTTTGACTCAGCCTCAACCCAAGCTCTCTCACGATCTCCTTCAATCTCTCACTTTGTTTCATTCGGCCCAGCTCTTTGCTTGCAAATGGCCGATTGCTTCATCTCCATTTCCTTTCCTCTCTATTTATAGCTGATCTCCACCCCTCTCTCACCTCACTGCCCATAACATCTTGTTTGAAAATTACTTCTCTTACAGCCATGGATTTGCAGAGTATGGCGTCAAGGTTGTAGAGGGATGGCCTCCACACGCGTACATATCACATTAATGCTAAATCTCCTAAAATCCTGCTGCCATTTTCTTCCAATTTGCGCAAATCTCGAATGCAAAATCATGGTTGTAGCATGGAATGAATTTGTTGGGAATGGCTGAGAATGGCCTCATATACGCACGCCTACATATATATTATATATATATTATATATATAACTATATATTAAACTATAATAATAGAAAAATTACATATTTTAATCTAAAAATTCATCCCTATTTCACTTATAAAATACCCTAATTGCAAATATGCCCTCAAACACAGAATTAAATTGCATTACAATACCGAAAACGCAAAATTAATAACTTTAAAGTTACTCGATAATGACGATTTCACCCCAGTGTTCGCACCGGGCTATCATTTCATTCTGAATCCACTAAAGGGTTGCTCATTACGCAAAATCGAAGCCCCCCTAGGGTTCCGTTGATTTTTTGGGAGCTTCCTACAACGATTCGATTTTGCAGCCTAAATGGCAGTTGTATTTTAGTTGTACCGAAAATTGATCCCGATCCGATTTCTTTCGATACCATAAATCTTATCTCGGAATACTCATCGAGACCATATCATTTTCCTTAGACAATTTCACCCCGAGGCATTCCCTGCAGCCAATTTGATACTTATAACTGCTATCAAACCAATTTTTCGGTATTCTAAATTTGCTTAAATTACGTGGAAACTTCATATAAACATGGGGTATTACATTCTCCCTTCCTTACAAAAATTTCGTCCTCAAAATTTGCCACATATTCTAATTCTCAAAATTCCATCTTCAAAATTAACATCCGACTAATCGAATAACTGGGGAATATCCTATCTCATTATCTTATCTCAAATAATCCTGCTAAAGCTTTTTATAGCGATCTTATCTCTAGGACAACTATAATGTCTATGACCGTCTCTTAATCACCAGACCTCTAGCACGTATATTTTATTCGAAACTTAAGAATGTCGTCACACATATAAATCAGAACCCTTGGGTTGGCCATGCTCATTAATCCCTAGATAAATACACTTGTCAGCCATGCTTGCCTTTCTCTTTGAAAACTCACAACTGCATGACCCCGTCCTTGGTCCATGTAACGACCCGTAAGTGGGTTTGGGTAATGTTAAGGAGATGATAAAATATTTATTTCGTTTGGGAATAATTTTGAGGGTTTTATTTGCTTTTTGGTGATATGGCCAGAGAATTTGGAGTAGGGCCAGGACTGTGTCTCGGTTCTGATGTATGTGACCCGGGTGCGGGTATACTTACCTTGGGGTATTTCGGGTATTTGTTAGTAGAGAAATCTTAATTTTATTATTATGAAATAATTATAAGTGAAAGAATTTGGAAGGCGACATGCAAGGAATTTCTAATAAAGACAAATATAATTGAGGGAAAGTGGGAGAATATATAGGAGGTAATTGGAGATGTGAAGTAACAACTAAAAAAGGAGAAAGGGGGAGCCACGAGAGGAGAAGAAAAGAAACAAGGGAGAACTAAGGCTCACTTTCTTCTCCAATTTTTGGATGATCAAAGGTGGATCAAGAGTTCTTCTCTTGTAGTGGTTGCATCAAGCTTGAAATCAAAGGGGAAGCATAGCAAGGCAAGTTCTACTCCTCTACTCCTCTTCTAAATCTTTAAGTCTTGATGTTTTGAGGGTTATTTGTGTTTCATGCTTTTGGTTGAGATCTATGTAAAGATTAATGTTTTACACTTGTGATTAGTTTTGATGATGAAAAACATCATTTGGTTTTGATCCCCAAGTCATAAGTCAAGTTTATGGTTTTCAACAAAAATCAATTTCAAGTAAGTTGTTAAAATAAAAACCACAAAGATTTTTTATATTAGTTGGAGATTTGCAAAGTCAAGTATTTAGTCTTAAAAGAATCTCCTAAAAATGATTTTCAAATTAGCTTTGAAGTCGTTGGTTAACATAGAGCTAAAATTGTTCTAAGGCAAAAGACTAACTAGAACATAAATGTGTTTGATGAAAATCCAATCTTAAGTATGAAAAATCATTTATGTTAATTTCATATTTCAAAATAAGCTTTCATATTTTGAAACGTGCATGAAAGGTTTTGGCTTGAAATTTAAACGTATGAAAAATCCTTTACTTCATGCATCATGTCTTGAAACTCGTTTTGATAACGTTTCAAAATTTTTCTAAGTCTGGAAGACTAGCACCTTATAAGGAGACATATAAGAAAATGATTTCATTTTGGAAAACTATTTCTCGGTATTTTGATATCTTCTATCCATTAGTGTTAAAACGATTTTTAACGAATTTTTCAAGAAATAGAAAGTGTATATCTTGGAGGTGGTAAAATCGTAAAATCCTAAGTTTGTACTAAAACCCAAATTCTACTTTCTTATTCTTATGGATTTTGATTTTTTAGATATTTTTATTGAATCCAAATGGAGGGTACTTTCTTATTTACATTTATGTATTAAAGTAAATGAAAGGTAAAATATAAATAAAACGAAATGTAAATAAGTTGTTCTGTATGCATATCCTGAAGGATGGCTTCATTTGTCAACAGATTTCTCACCATTTGTCGACCGACTCTTTATTTTTTGTCCATCTGTCGATTGATGCTCTTGCATCTGTTGACCGATAGAATGCTTGCATGAGGAACTGTCAACCGGCTCATATGATTTATCAACCGGTTTTCAAATATTTGCTAATCTGTCGACCGATGCCTTGCATCTGTCGACCGTTTATGTCACAGAAACCCCCAACGGCTAGTTTTTCCACTCACCCAAAGTGGCTCTTCCACTACCAACGGCAAGATTCGTGAATGGGCTCTCAAGGGACTATAAATTCAAGTCAAATGGATGATTCAAATCAACCAAGAGGATTGATTTTAAGCTTAGAAGTGTTCATTCTTTCAAGAGCTTCATTGTTTCAATTGTGCTTCATTTTTCTCTTTAAAGGCTTTGATTATCATTTGTATTATCTTGTTCAAGCCTTGTTTTCTCTTGGTTAGGTCACCTGAGGCGATGTTAGAGTCGACTATGCATCGAAAGTCGGTTGCCTGGTGTCGAAAGTCGACTCCCGCGGTAGACTATACTGCGCACCCTATATTATTTTGGTCATAACTTTCTATGTAGATATCCGATTGACAAAATGTTTGAAGTTTCATAAACTAGACTCGATGGGCTTCGATTTGATATATTATGGGTATTATTTGGAAAATATTTGAAGGGTATCCCTAGGTTTAAAGTCATATAGACTAGAATTGGGAGCCAATCCGCGATCCATGGCATTTCTTAGTTTGAGATTTAGGGTCTTATGAATGGATATTATGAAAGATGGTTGAAATGCATATTTGGGGAGCATATCATGCATTCATGGCCTCGAGTGATAATGAGAATTTCTTAGCATTTCAATGCTCGAGTTTCAGGTTAAATGGAAGTTTTTATGGGATCCGGGGTTGATTACATACTTAGCCAAGTTTTAAATGGTTGCCTCTTGGATCCACACCATGTCTAATTGTTCTTAGAAATTATTATGCGTTCATTGGCATGTCACTATGTGAGTTGGGATTTAGGAAAGGCTAAGTTGGGATGATTCCCTCATAATCCCTATGCATGGTTAGATTCTCTTGGGGGATTATTTGGGCATTCTTGTGTATGGTTCGTGCATGAGCTGAGGGTTCACAAATTGAGTAATGCAATAGAATATTATAAGCTTAATTGCATATGATAATTTGGATATGCTATATGGGTGGATCGAGGCACTGAGCGGAGCTGATTGGCCTCTAGGGAGGTGTGCATATAGGAGCATGTCCCTAAGTGTTGAGCTATTTGGCCTTAACGACTCGAGCATAAGGTTGGTGTAGACCTTGGGTGGAGTTGACTAGCCTCAGGTGTTAGCCTAGAGTTGAGCTGTTTGGCCCCGAGTGTCAAACTTTGGGTGGAGCTGACTGGCCTCAGGTGTTAGCCTGGAGTTGAGCGATCTGGCCCCAAATATGAATGGTTAGGTATGGAGATCTTGGGTGGAGCTAGTCGTCCTCAGGCGTTGACCTGGAGTGAGCTATTAGGCCCCAAGAGCTAGCATATTTTTCATATGTATTTAGAGGTCTAGGGTTGAGCTAGGTCATGGGGGGCCCAAGGGCTATGTCGTTATGTGTGCACTGGGGCATGTATCACTTCCTTTGTTCATGTGATGGTGTTGTGTCAATGCAAGTATGAGTGATTTGGGAATGTGATATAGTATAACCATGGTATGGGTTTGCGGTATGATATGAAATGTCATGTGTAAGGCAAGTATTAATAAGCAAGGGTTGTTAGTTCTTTTCTTATTAATTCTCTCATGACAGGTAAGTTATTTGTTATTGCCTCATCTTTATTGATTATGTCAGTGTTATGAATCTTATCCTACCTTTTATTAGTTATACGTGGACTTGCTGGGTCGTGAGGCTATTCTTTTGTTCTACATCATTCCAGGTAAAGTCAAAGCTAAGGCTGAAGACGGGTTTGGTAAATGCAGTTCTTTGAGGGATTAAACGTGTACAGAGCTCACCTAAGGTCTGGATCTCGGGAGGCTTATGTATGCATGACTAGTGATGGCTAGGCTATTGTGTTGTGGGGACTTATGTATATTTTGTGGTTATGGCTTACTGTGTTGTGTTTAGTGGAATTCTAATGGTTATGTGTGTATGTCCTGATTGCTTGGTGGCAATGTAAATGAAGATTTAGCTATTCAACTGAGCTGTGTAGTCCCCATACTAGGTTTTGAGATAAGAGGTTTTGAGAATTCTTATATAGATTATTATTATATCATACGAGTGATGACCTTTTCATGGATCCCCTAGGCTAACGGTTGCTCTTAGAGGCAAGCCGTCATAGTCCACGAGTCTCAACTCAAGCTCCTATCCAAGTCAGTACGCATATCGTCGTAATGAGCCCCCAACTCTCATATCCACGTTATCAATTTCAATTTGCTTTTCACTAAGTCATCCAATCGATATCATGACACTTCTCTAATTCCGATTTCCTACGGCGTCATTCATCTTGAACTAATCAATCATGCTTTGATAATCTTCCAACCTTAACCTAAAAGTCCCTGATCTCGATATATCTTGACTTTTATCAAATTGATCCTCAAAGAAATATTTTTTATGTCATCAAACTATTTCATGTACCCTTGGATCCAAAAACATCACAAATATACATCATCACATATCCTCAAAACTAGCTATGTCTCACCTTAGGTCATCTCAAACTTAGTCATTGCTTAATCTTTACTTGTGCTAATCTATTCCAAATTTCTATTGTTTCCTCATTCTTGTAGGTATTGATCACCTGATGTAATCTCAAGTTTCTGCCAATTGACTATAATCATATTCTAATCATGTCATGTAACTATTTTCTCAAGAAATTTTTACAATTAATAGATTCAATCTATCTCCAAATCTTCCTTTCGTAATCTAACTTTTACTATCAATTTGAAACCTAACGTTATCTTCCAATCTAGCAATACTAATATCTATTCATCCATACCCATAACTCAAATAAGTCTTCATACTTTTCAAAGTGATCCTCAAATAACATTTTATTTCGTCAGATTAACCATTGAATCCTCAAATTTGCTTGACCTAATCCTCGAGTAATAACATCTCATATCAACTAACTCTAGTCTTGCTTAATCCTTAAGGCACCATCTCATGCCAATCATACTTTATCATATGGAAATCATCTAATTTCTTTCCTCACATTTGACCATCGGCTCTTTTGACTTCCAGTCAATCGTAGGACAGGTTCACTTATCAACTCGCAATCTCTAGACTTGCGCATTGACTTTATTGTCTACTTGTCTTGGCAATAGTGCTATTAACTTTATTCGTACTATTTTAGCCTCTTAGTCCACACAATTTATGACATCATTATTATCCAATCAAAATCTCGGGACCATTTACCCTCAAGCATCACAATGAAGAACGTCACACATAACCTTAATATTACAAGGTTCTACTTTACTCTTCGATCGCGTATCAATCCTAGAAAATATCATAGTCTCTTGCAGCTGTTTAATAATTCATCATTAAGAAATAATCCCAATAGATCTTCCAAGAATACCTCTTGGTATTTTTCATTTTTCTTACGGTTTTTCCATTGACCACAAGTGCCTGTACCATATCTTAGTAGGCTCCTTATTTCCATAACTTACGGACATCACTCAGCGATACATCTCCTAATTTGCCTACCAGGCTACATACGAGTTCCATTCTCCAAAATCAAAAGTCTTGAATTTCTAATCGATCTAGGTCTGTAGCTTTTCCTATAACCCGTTATCCTGACACATCTGCTATTACTTGATTTTCTCAATCACGTTCAAGATTTATACAATCTTCAAGACGACAATCCGTAATTATACTACCAGCTAGGGTAGGCAGGTACTTTTGTCACCTAAGGTACTCCAATCCTTGTCGAATTTCTTCATGAAAACTCTAAAGTTTCATCACGATTTCTTAAATCCTTGATCAATTCTTTCAAGAAATTCCTTAAGAATCTCAAACCAATTTATCTCCAAAAAGCTTGAATCAGATCACAATATCTAGTTCCAATCATTTTTCGAGAACTCTATTTTCTTGCAACTATTGCTCTCAATCCACCATTCATCATGGCGCTTCCGAGTTCTCACCGACAACTTTACGTAATTCCGCAAGTCTATTTGGCATACTGAACCATAGTCACAACCTCCATTGACTAGGTCTCTTTATCATTCAGTTAGGGTTGATATGACCTATCAAGCAACTCTTTCATTTTTCGGTACTCGAACTCTACTTTAAACCGAGGTTGCCATCTCACTACTCATCGTTAAGGTTTTAGACTATCCATGCTCCACTACCTGAAATCTCATTTACCGAGAATCCATTGACTCTCGCATTTCGTTCTTCAGATCTAGCTGATTATCGGCACACAACCTATTAAATTAGTTCTTCCTAGGCACTACACTTTCTGTCAGCTAGCACACAAGCTGCTACCATCCACCGGTTCACATAGGCTTATTCCTATATTATTCGTTGACTCTCACATGGCCGGTGATTATGTCACCACATAGGTAGCACCTATAAAGCTCACGAGCATCTACCATATCTATTTCACATGTCAGGTAGGTTTTATTTTGTGCCACCCAAAACACAACCATCTCATGATCCCATTACCATACTAGATACCGAGGTGTTCTATTTCTCGGGCCTCACATTATTCGTTATGTCACCCACTTCCAAGATGACTGCGAACCTCAATACAATTCTTTAAATAGGACGCTCAGTCCACATTCAATCCATTTCATTTCGGGTTGATTCCCTAGACTTCTGGCCTCTTTCAACCTCAACTGGTGGCATACCTTGCACCCTAGACTATTGGGACTTAGACCCATACAAGGTACAAACCCTATTGGGTTGTCTTAGATCTTCAGCATCTGATCGTCTCTTATGCAGTCCACTATGATGCTTTGATCGACGAGCTTCCCGTACCTTATCGTAAGCCATCCATCAGCCTTTTGCATGTGGGTCCCCAGATCCAGATCCGTCATCGCGAACACCGAACCAATAGTGTCGTCACGCTGCTAGGGTTCCTTATCCTATCACTGCGAGTCACATTGATTATACGACCGTCACCTCATCAATTGGCGCAACTCTTACGCCATCATTTGGCCATCTTCGGCCTCTTTCTTGACCCAATATGTTGGATCCCTGATCTTTACATCTCATTTTCGAGACACTAAATGATCCTCGAAAAATATTTATCATTTGATCCTAACTCTTTAACTAAGCCATGTCACATCAGACTAATAATTCTTGATTTTGATCATCCTTGATAACCTTCAGTTATCTTATCTTTCATTGTACGAATTCTGACTAATGACCTTAAATCAACAGTCTCTAAATCTCTCAGATCCATAATCATGGTTACCGAGTTAACCTTACACTCGAATCATACCATCGGATCCTAATTTCAATAGCTAGATAATTCTTCTTGTACTAGCTTCTATTAGGCTCCTACTATTCACTGAGAATAATAACTTGACACTGGAATAGTGTCTGTACGTGAATAGTACACCGGGTAAGTTCCTAGGAAAAAGAGAGGTGGGTCACAAATGGACACACTTAAATACCAAGTCTTTCCTTAGCCAGAACTTTCCTAGACATGCACTTCCATTACACAAAACTTAAATCCAGTAGCCTCTAACCCTTCAACCGACAATCCTTAAATCTCCCAAATAAGGATTTCATCTTACGAACCATTAATTTATTTCCCCTAAGCCTCCACTTGGGGTTCCTACTAACTAGTTTTATCAACATCGGACCTTCTTAAGTCTCCAAGCTGCTATTCCCTAATCTCCAAATAGGATTTAACTCTGATATCAACTACACCAGAGTCACTTAAGTCTTCCATTAAACTTAAGCTCTGATACCAACTATAACGCCCCCTTTCTCGGGGGCGTTATAAATTGGGACAATTCTAAGACAATATTTTTTTTTCTTTCAAACTAATTCTAAACCACATCATTCCTCGAATTCGTCCCAAAATTCCCATACATTAATCTCGAAAGAGAATCATTATACACATTAAATTGTGGAAGCTAGAATCGAACCTGATACCTTAACATTAATCAAAATTCAGTTCAATATAACTTTATAAAAAGCATAAGTTCTCATCAATATTCCTCAAAACGTTCAGAATTCAAAATAGCAGAACTTAAGTACATGGGTTACATAACATACATTTCATTCCTCATACACTCTACTAAGTGTCATTTCAGGCTTCATTTATCCTCGTATCTGCTACAATCTCCATCTAGAACGTTTGAATATTCCAGGGGCAAAGCCCAAGTTAGATGATGAATCATCTAAGTAAGGGTACAGAAAACATATTTCGTGCATGAATGCAATGTCTTACTTATCGTAAGGGTCAATTGCACCCTTCATACTACTCACCATTTTTGCAGCCACCTCTTTCAAAGCCAGGGTGTATGGGTGCACCCTTGGTAAAGCAGCGGTGCCAGTTCGTACTCCTTACAGCCACAATGCGTGTGATCAATGATATTAATGTGTACATATGCATTTCATAGCATGTCATGTATGCAATCTACGTGATGGATACATATCAGAGCATGTCAATATGATGAAAGCATCCCTGAGGATCGAGGTTTGAAACCTAAATCACCTACAACCAACCATTTTCCATAAAACTAAATCCAGTTGGAAAGTACCAATTACCTTCTTAAGCTTATCGGGCTACCTCGATATTCGTGCATCGCCTCGTGCATCACCTCAATTTGCGTGCCAACCTCAAAATTCGCACAAGTTACTTCAACTTAAGCCTTAAAGCATCCTAATCACCATAATTATTTAAATAAGCATCTGAAACCTATTTTCCATAATTTCTTGCATTTTCTTTTTTTTTTTCTATATTTTTCCTATTTTTCTTCAATAAATTCAAACTAAATATTTCTAAAATATTTTCTCAAATATTTCACTACGAAAATTCATAAAATAATATTCTTGAATTTTTGGAATTTTTTAAAAATTTTTACTTACCTTAACTTAGCATCTTTGGCTTCCTTAGTATGCGTGGTGTATCCTCAAAATGCATGCCCGAACCATTTTTGTTGCCAAAATCTCTGAAAAATTACTAAATCCCCAAATCTTATTTTTCATGATTTTTCTAGCATTTTTCCTATTTTGTTTCTATTTTTCTTCTATTTCTTTTTCTTTTCTTTTCTTTCCTTTTCTTTTTTCTTTTTCCCCTCATTCTTCCTCCCGCCCCTGCAACTGCCATATGCCATTCTTCATTTTTTTCTTCTTCTTCTTTTCTTTTCTTTTCTTTCTTTCTTTCTTGTTCTTCTCTTCTTCCTTCATTCTTCTTCTTCTTCTTCTCTCCCCTGCCTCCTCCGCGAACAGCCACTGCTGCCGCCTCCAGCTGGCCTCCGTCGACCGCTTTGGTGGCCTGCTGTGCCTTCTCTGGCCTCCCGCGAACCACCGCCATCGCGGCTTGCTCCACCTCTGCTATTGCCCGCGGCCATAGCCGCACGAGCTGGCTGGAAGCTTGCGGCCATGGTTGTCGCAAGCTGCTGCAGCTTGCCCCGACTACGCCTCAGCTTAAGCTCTCTCATGATCTCCTTCAATCTCTCACTCTGTTTCATTCGGCCCAGCTCTTTGCTTGCAAATGGCCGATTGCTTCCTCTCTATTTCCTTTCCTCTCTATTTATAGCTGATCTCCACCCCTCTCTTACCTCACTGCTCATCACATCTTATGTCAAAATTACTTCTCTTGTAGCCAGGGATTTGCAGAGCATGGCGTCAAGGTTGCAGAGGGATGGCCTTCACGCACGCGTACATATCACATTAATGCTAAATCTCCTAAAATCCTGCTGCCATTTTCTTCCAATTTGCGCAAATCTCGAATGCAGAATCATGATTGTGGCATGGAATGAATTTGCAGGGAATGGCTGAGAATGGCCTCATATACGCACGCCTACGTACATATTATATATATAACTATATATTAAACTATAATAATAGAAAAATTACATATTTTAATCTAAAAATTCATCCCTATTTCACTTATAAAATACCCTAATTGAAAATACGCCCTCAAACACTGAATTAAATTGCATTACAATACTGAAAATGCAAAATTAATAACTTTAAAGTTACTCGATAATGACGATTTCGCCCCAGTGTTCTTACCAGGCTATCGTTTCATCCTGAAACCATTGAAGAGTTTCTCGTTATATAAAATCGGAGCCCCCTAGGGTTCTGTTGATTTTTCGGGAGCCTCCTACAATAATTCAGTTTTGCAGTCTAAATGGCAGTTGTATTTTAGCTGTACCGAAAACTGTTCCCGATCCGATTTCTTTTGATACCATAAATCTTATCTCAAAACGCTCATCGAGACCATATCATTTTCCTTAGACAATTTCACCCCGAGGCATTCCCTGCAGCCGATTCGGTAGTTATAACTGTTATCAAACTAATTTTTCGGTATTCTAAACTTGCTTAAATTACGTGACAATTTCATACAAACATGGGGTATTACATTATTCTTTTAATTGAGTATTTTTTATGTGCACTCGAGTAAGGTTGATGTATAATTGACTATGTTTTAGTGATAACCGAGTATTCTATGCATGTCTCTGTAGGCTGTGTGCAGAGAAAAAATAATCAAGTATTAGTTGAGTGTAATTGAGTGTTAGCAAAACCCGTTGCAAGTGCATTTAATGTATAGTTTTGACCATTATAACTCCAAAAGTGCTCTAAATTTTCTCACATTCTTTTATCTTAAATTTTGAATATTCTAATGATTATTTTAAGGAAAGAGAAAGTTATTCCTTACAGATATCTCTCTTTTAACAACAAGTATAAAAGAAGAAGAAGATGAAGAAACAATGTTGTTGTTCTTAAATACTTTCTACTACTGCCTAGAGCTAAAAAGTTTCTTCAATTTTTATCTTCATTTAGAGAAAGAGTTTCCATTTTCTTAATCTTTCAATCTTTCTTTTACTTTTGAGAAGTTACCTTTATTATTTGATTTCAATTTTGTAATAGCTTCTCAAAGTACTTGATTTATATCTTTCACTTATCTTATTGTGGTTAGTGCTTGAGCCCATAAAAAGCATCAGTTGATCTTTGCAAAAGCTATGCATTTAGTTACTGCTAATCCATTGAAAAGTAGAGATTACAGTTGCATTTATTAAAAGCTCAGGTTATAACTGATTCTGCAAAAATCTGTAATGGATTGTTAAAATCCTTAGTGAGAAACCAAGAGAGTGGAGTAGGTTATTTGAGTTAGACCACTATAAAATTTGTGTGTGCTAATATATTTCCCATTTCATTTCAGCAAGTTAAATTTTTATTTTCAACATTCAAAATTTGTAGTCACAGCAGTATAATTTGATCTTGCAAAGTTCATTGTCATTCAAGTTATATTTGCATCATTATTTCTTAAACCACTAAGATTTTAAACTTTCAATAAAATCTCTTATATTCATCTTTCAAAGATTCTAAAATGCCAAACAGTTTCCTTTGCACAAAACTTTTAAATCTAAAAAGTTTTTGAAAACTCAATTCACCCCCCTCTTGGGTGTCTATTTTTTTCTTTCAAACTTTAATGGAGATATTTTCCCGGATAAGTCTCACATGGTAACTGAAGAGAATCACTAGTACGGCGATATGGGTAAAAATAAAATTTTTATAGTGTATCAGATGTACGCAGCAGAATATAACATACATGTCATACACTAGATTCTGTATTTAAGCAACACACATATTCAACAATTGAATATAAATAAATGTGTACTTGTTGTCTGATGTAAGGATAGAGTGTAAAAACTATAGTACCCAAGAATTTCATAAGGATTCAAGTATAGTTATTTTGGGGCATAAGTGAAATTTTCTAAAATTTTAAAGCTAAAGTGTAATTTTTAAAAGTTATGGGAATTTAGTGAAAATTCTGGGAACTTGAGGACTTGAGGGCAAGGGGGTGAAAGTGCAAAAAGTTGAAAGAGAGAGGGCCAAATTGTAAAGGAAGTGTGAACACTGCAAATGTAGTTAACGGCCGCACTGGCCACAGATGTGATGCGGAGGTCAAATCCCGATTGTTTGAGGGTGCTCTAGGCCATCATGGCCTAGGCCTAGGCCTTCTGGTGCAAGGCACGACCGTAATTGGCTGGAAAATCAATTGAAAAGGCTATAAATAGTTGAGGATGGGCCGAGGGTTTTCATCAACTTTCAATGGAAAAATCTAAGATTTTTGGGAGAAATTGTGAGGCTTTGATAGAAGGGTTTTGTTCTTGAGATATTAAGGATCATTTTTGGAAAGTTTGATTGAGTTTTGTGTTGATTTGAGGTAGTTTCAAAGCTCGTCAGAAAGTTGCAAGTCGAAAGTGGTCCCAATGTGTTCGAGGGAAGAAATAAGGCAAGACAAGAAAAGGAATCGAGGAGTTTAAAGTAAACCAAGTGGTCGGCGACAAGGAAATAGCTAGAGAAGACAAACGGAGCAAGGGCACGTTGTTGAGCCAAATTGCTCCAATCAATCTATTGTGTGTTTTGATGATTAATAAAACATAATTTCCTCTAATGAATTTTTGATATGTCTTAAATATTATAGTATTTTGTGTATCAAAATGAGCCAAGAAATACTATTTGTTCTAAGTAGAATATTAACGCATTATAAGGGGACATCTAAAAAAATATTCTTATTTTAGAAAACTATTTCCTGTATTTCGATAACTAATATTCATTATTGTTAAAATGATTTTTAATGAATTTTTCAAGAAATAGAAGATATGTATTTTGGGGGTGGTAAAATCGCTAAATTCTAATTTTATACTAAAACCAAAATTCTATTTTCTTATTGATTTGGATTTTGATTTTTTAAATATTTTTATTGAATTCAAATGGGGGTACTTTTTATTTACATTTATGTATTAAAGTAAATAGAATGTAAAATATAAATAAAATAAAATGAGGACATTTACTTAAATTGTATACTTGCTATATGGTTTATATCTTCAAACAATTGCTATATGTATAAAATCTATTTTTTGTAAAATTGGCTTCAGAAGTAAACTCTTGTATATCTAGAGTCGACTCCCCTTAAGCTGAAGTTAACTGTTGCAAAGCTAGAGTCGACCCAGTTGAGAGTAGTTGATGCAGAGTCGACCTAGCAACATTAGTGTTTTTTGAAGAGTCGGCTTTGGCATAAGAGAAGTCGACTCTTGTATAGTTAGAGTTGACTCCCACTTAAAATAGGAGTTGACTCCTGTTTTAGAGAAGTCGACTCTCGGCTTCAACGATTGAATTTTTTCTAGTCGTTACAAATTCGTTGGAAACTCCACTGTATATATCAAGAAGGGATTTTTGGAAAAGGTTAATGCTCTATCATTTCCTATCACTCTAAAACACACCCAAGCTCTCAAGCACTCAAGAAAAGCAATCCAAGGCTCAAGCTTAACTATTCATCTTTGGAGCCCAATGCAAATGAGATATTCTCTCCAAGTGTGATAAAAATTGTATCATTTTATTTGTATATTTGCTTTGTATATTGTTCTTATATTGGTATCCATTTTAGTCCAAGTGTGTTGGACATAGGATTGGTTATTTGTATTTATTGTGGATTGTGAGTGGCCTCCTAGAACTCAAATAATCTAGGTGTGTTGTATTATTGTATTAGTTTCCGGGGTGAGCTAAGGGGAAAACCTCGATGTTATGTAAAAGTTCCCTAGGTGAGCTTGTTGGAAAACCTAGGTGTGATTATAGTGGAACCTCAAGTGTCGGATTGACCTTGAGAGCGTGGAGTAGGTGTTGGAGACACCAAATCACTATATATTCTTGTGTTATTATTATTGTTTGCATATTTATGTTGCTATCACTCTCAATCATCATATAAATTTATAACAAGTATTTTCTTTATATAAGAAAAGCTCAAGAGTTTTTAAAGGGGAAGAATTCGGTTTAATAAATTTTAATCACTCAATTCACTCCCTTCTTTTGAGTGGCCATTGTGTGTCAAGGGACCAACATGCGTTAGATGCACGCATTGGGTGAGCAGTTGCAGGCGCGTGAGAAGGTAAGAAAAAAAAGGAAAAGAGAAAAAAAAAATAAGAAAAATTCAAAAAAAAAAAATCTAGAAAATTAAGAAATTCAATTTTATTAATTTTTCAAAAATTTGGGCAAGAAATTTGCCAAGGCACGAGTTTTCAGGTCAAGATACACATATCGAGGAAGTCTAAGATGTAACACCCTAAAATAAAATAAAGTAATTTCAGAATTTTTAAAAAATTTTCAAGTGACTATGAAACAGTTTAGGAAACTAGAAGTCAGTGTAATAAGTCGAATCCACTGAAGGGAGTACCCTAAAACTCAGATACTTAGAAGAACATAATATTGACGAGTGTCTTGAGACGAGATTTATGACGCTAAAAGAAATTAAAATATAGACTATTTTTGGTATAGTTAAAATATAGCTTGAAAAATCGAATGATCGTAAAGAAATTCCAGAAAACCAACAGAACCCTGAGGGGACTCCGATTTTGTATAAGAATCAACTTTGAGGTGATTTTGGGATGAAACAATGATCCTGTAAGGACACTGGGACAAAAAAGTACTTATCGAGTAAATCCCAAATTATTAATTTTGAATTTTAATATCTCAATGAGAATTAATTAAATATTTGTGGGTGTAATTACAATTAGAGAAAATACCCAAGCGAGATGGATGAAAAAAATTCAAAAATTTAAATGAATAATTTTTTACAATATTATATTACATAATATCTATATAATAAAATAGAATGATTTTTAAAAATACTTAAAACGAGATGAGTTTTTAATGTTGATCAAAGATCAAATACCAAATCCCAAATCCATTCCCCCCCCCCAAAAAAAAAAAAAAAAAAAAACCATTCCTCTCTCTCACTGCCTAATACTCACTCTCTTTCTCTCCACTTTCTCTCTGTTCTTCTTCCCGCCCAACACTCACTGCCTCTCTCTCTGGCAGCCCAATTTCCTTTAGTGCGTGGGATGCACATGTTTCCCATACTCCGTGCGCCCAATTTCCTTTATTTTCCAGTACTGCATGCGTTTTTCTCTCCCCTTTAATTCCAGTATGCTGTGCGTGCGGGAGGGAGATCCAAAATTTCTGATGAAGTGTGCTGGGCGCACAGGATTATTTGGAAAGTCAACGTTGCCTCTGCGTGTTCCTGATTTTCCAGCGCCTCACTGTTCCGTCTCCTTCCTTCCTTTGTTCTTTCTGTTCGATTAATCCACCGAGAATCCCCCGCCCGCCATTGCTGCAAAAACTTGCTTCTCTTTCTCTCTCTCTGTTTTCTTCTTCTTCAACGAATCCCAGACTATACAAAAGAGAGAGACGGCGAGAGGCTTAGCAATCAATGTTTCATTAGAAATGGTTCGTTTGATGTTTCCCATTCGGCCCTTGCATGAAATCCGGACTCCATTAGGATTAATCACAGAGAAAAAAATGATAAACCCACACTAATTACTGTCAGCGCCAGAAAGTTTTCTTCGTTGAGCTAATACAACGTTGACTAGATAAGCATCATCAACCATCAGTTAGCTTCAGAAAACCCAAAAATAAATCACGATTCGTTTGGATAAAGGGTAGGAAAATTAGCTTTTTCTGATCGAATTCAATGACAGCTAAGATTGACTTTAACAAATTGGCTCTTATCCAATCATAGTGTGAGCTAGCAAGCGGCTTGAAGGAAAAATCAAGCCTTTAAAAGATAATTAAAATAATAAATTCATAATTTTTTATTGAATGGCTTCGGATAGATTTTTTTAAATAAGCAAAATCACTCTCAATCAAAAATAAATAATATTTTTATTATAAAATTTAAATTTAATTAAAATAATCAAATTGAACTAATTAAAACTGACGGCTCGATTCAGTTTGATATCATTTTTAAATTTAAATTTTTTAATTATTTCAATTCGCGTCAATCTACTTATTAAAAATAACTAAAATAATTAAATGGACTAAAATTCACAAGAGTTAATAGAATAAAAGTTGTACTTAATTGAGGTTAATAAAATAAAAATTATACTTAATTAAATAATTTTTCTTATTTGAGTAACACTTATTCTTATTTAAGTAATACTTATTCTTCAAATTAATTATATTTGCTTCCACTTTGTTATTTTTTTATTTTTATTTTATTTTTTAAATTTTTTCAGTGTTTCGATTTGAACAACTATTCAATCGATTTGATTTGATTTCTGAAAAAAATTCGGTATATTCGATTTGAGCAATTCACTCAGTTTAACAACAAAACTAATTGAATGTTTATCCCTAATCGTTAATAAATTTCATGTTCTTCTTATTAGTTATTACTAATTGTTATAGTTGAAATCACTTAAAATTTCTGGAACTATGTGATGACATTTAACATCGAGATATTTTGTATTTGTATTGATATAACATAAAATATAAAACATCAATATAAGATGTTATCATAAATATCAAAATAAAATGTTCAAATGACATTTCTATTAATTTAATGGGTAAAACAATGTAAATTATGAATTTGGATATTTAAAAAAGAATTAAATTGATCATCTTACGTTATTTTTGTTTTACATATCTAATTATAAGAATTAAATTGACTCAAAAATTTATTTAATAAAGCAATAGGATTTTTAAAAATATCTCAAATGTATGAGAGACATTTCAATGGCTGAGATGAATTTCTGATTCATTTGAATGGCTGAGATTAATAATTTTTTCACCCACAAACACACACATACATATATACACACACAACCACACACATACATAGGCACATATATATCTATACACATAGGCACATATATATATATATATATACACACTAGTTGGCCGGCCTGAAGCGGTGGGCACCGATCGACCATGGCTATGCGGTGAAGTAGCGACCAATAGTAGAGGCCGCCGTGCAACAGCAGTGGCCAGTTATGGAGGCTGGTTGGGGGTCTCAGCGGTGGTGGAAGGCAATCGCTGCCAAGAGTGTCGGTGGCTGGTGATGGCTGAAGCAGCAGTGGCGGTCGGTGGCTGGAGGCGTAAGGGACTAGCTACAGTGGCTCACGGTCGATGGCGGCTGTCGTGCGGCGATCGAAGGCGGCCAGTGTTAGTGAGGCTGGTTGCAGTGGTGGCCGGTGAAGACCCAGGCGGCACTGACCAACGGAGGTTCTACGCGCAGGTGAGCTATGCGTGTGAAGAAGAAGAAGAAGAAGAAGAAGAAGAAGAAGAAGAAAGAAAAAATAAAAGGGAAGGAAAAAATAAAAAAAATAAGGGAAATTTTGAAAAAAGAGAAAAATGAGAAAAAATAGTAAAAAATTGAAAAAAAAGGAAAAATTTTCCAGAGGTGGAATCTGGGTGTAGGGTGGCAACCAAGAAGGTTTCAAGCTAGCGAGAGTGCGTGCAAGTTGAGAATTTGTCATTTCAAGGTAAGTTCCTAACTCATTCATCATGTTTTTCAATCCCTATGCAAGTCTCTATCGTTTTACATATTTTAATCTTTCCGTTACCATAATTCGGTTTTTTAATTATATAAATACGCGTAGTAACCATTTTATAATGTAATACCCCATGTTTTTATGAGCTTGCCACGTAATTTCGATAAGTTTAGAATACCGAAAAATTGGTTTGATAGCAGTTATAAGTACCGAATCTGCAGTAGAGAATGTCTCGGGGTGAAATTATCTAAGAAAAATTATATGGTCTCGATGAGCGTTCCGAGATAGGATTTATGGTATTAAGAGAAATTGGATCGAGAACGATTTTTGATACAACTAAAATGCAGCTTCCATTTAGGCTGTAAAATCGAATCATTGTAGGAGACTCTCAAAAAATCAACGGAACCCTAGAGGGGCTCCAGTTTTGCGTAAGGATCAACCCTTCAGTGGTTTCGGGATTAAACGATGGCCCAGTGAGGATACTAGGGTAAAATCGGCATTATCGAGTAACTTTGAAGTTATTAATTTTACGTTTTTTGAATCGAAATGCAAATTAATTCAGTGTTTGAGGGTATAATTGTAATTAAGGAATTGCTCAAGTGTAATAAGGATAAAATTTGGAATTTAATGTGTAATTTCTCTATTATTATCGTGTAATATATAATTATATATATATATATATACAGATAGATGCATATGCGTGAATGGCAAATGGCCAGCTTCTACGAAGCTTTAATGGGCGAGATTTTGGGCTACAAAATGGAAGATTGTGGCAGCGTCAATTGAGGAAAGAAGTCTGTAAGAGGTATGGAGTGGGTAATGAAGCAATTAATATGATGTATAATATATATATATATATATGTATTCGAATGGAGTAGTGGTCGGGCTGTCGAACACCGATAGATTAGATGAATAATGATTCGGATTTGCAATAAGGGTGCAACCCAAAGTCATCTTCCAACGAACCTCAAACGGATCTGTCAAAACAAGACTAAACGGGGGGGGGGGTTGATGAAAAACAAAAAACAAAATAAACAAGAACACAGTAAACCGAGATGCAACTAGTTGCAACCTTTCCTCCCTACCCGGGTATCATCATCCACCATATAAAGAACCTATTTATCTTTAATCCCCAGATAAAAAAAAATGCTTGACAATCGCCGAAGACTAAATCGAAATAAATATAAGAATCACAGAAGATCTTCTTAATCAATATACAAGTTTCAATTTTTTAGCACACAGATCTGAAACCGACATGAACAATCGCCCACTAAGTTTATGTTGTTTCTTGCAAACCAATACCCCAACCGAGCCTATTAGTCAAATCTGCCCAAGCATCATGCATGCATTCATATGATCACATAAAATACATACACACTTGAGAAGAAGCAAAGAAAAAAAACCATAAGATTAAAGATGAAAACAGATATACAAAAACGTCCAAAGATTCAAACCGGATAAGGAGTATGGTATGCAATCGGTTACAAAATCCTTAGCCTTCCATCTTGAAAAGAACAATGGATAAAAGGAAAATTGGCTACTTTTCACGTGAGAAAAGAAAATTAATTCCCCCCTAATGGCCTCTTAATGTGCTTAAATAGAGCTTAGGGAGGAAACCCTAGGTTACCAAAACTTCACAGCTGATTTCGAATAGGATAACGTGCGTTATGGGCTTCGGCCCCTTCATAAAAATTGTAGATCAGGAAGAGTAGATGAATTTGGGATTTTTAATAACTTGATTTGGATATCGGACGCCTAAGTTATGGCCTTTTAAAGATTCAGCGTCTGTGTAGCTTTCCTAATTTGACCCAACTTTTTGGTCCCAACTTTGAAGAGATATTTGGAGGCCCAAACAAACTCGGATTTGGACAAATCATACCATTCCAGAAATCCCAAGAAGTCCTCTACAGTATCTCTGAAGACATCATTCACGTTCTGGGATTATAACTTAGCCAAAAATTTGAAAGAAGCATAGAAGGTCAAATTTGTCAGCACACTTTTGCTTCTTTGTCTCCAATCTCCTTGTTTCCCTTCTTGCCATCAAAATTTCTCTTGACCCAGGAAGCCCAAATCTGTCAAAAATAAAATAAAATAGTGTGAAGCTCAATTCCTATAAAATAAAATAAAACAAAATTAAGATGAATAAAATGACACAACTAATGTGCAAAAAGACTAAATATGAGGACTAAATAATATGAAAATATGCGCTCTATCAAGTAGCGGCCAAGGCAAGGAGGTCTATAAATTGGGATGCATTTTGGCCTATTGAGAGCAGCAAGCAAGGAAAATTGAGAGAGAGAGAGGGAGAGAAAGAGAAAGAGATGGAGCTGGAGTCCAATGGGGAGGTGGGTCGCGGCTATAGCTGCCGCGAGCGGCAAGCTCGAGCGAGCAAGGTGGCCACGACGAGCGCGCGGGAGCTGCCAGCGAGGTGGCGCTGTAGGTGCAGCATTTGGTGGAGACGCCAACAGTTAGCGAGGGCGACGGCAAGGCTAGCTGGCGCACGGCTGGGCATGGGCGATGCTCGTTCGGCCGCTGGAAGAAGGAGCAGAGAAGAGGAAGAAAGGAAGAAGAAGGGAAGAAGGAGGAAGGAGAAGAAGAAAAGAAAAGAAAAGGAAGAAAAGAAGAAAGGAAAAGAAAAAAGAGAGGAAGGATGGTTGGCGTGCAGGTTGTAGGCTGTTGCAGGGGAGAAGAAGAAGAAGGAGGATGAGGGAGGAATAAGAGAAGAAAAAAAGAAAAGAAAAGGAAAAAAATGGAGAAAAAAATGTTAGAAAAATCCTGAAAAATAGGATTTGGAGATTTAGTAAATTTTTAGAGATTTTGGCAAGAAAAATGGTTCAGGCACGCGTTTCGAGGATATGACACACATATCGAGGAAGCCAGAGATGCTAAGTTAAGGTAAGTAAAATTTCTTAAAAAATTTTAGAAATTCAAGAATATTATTTTAAGAATTTTCGTGGCGAAATATTTGAGAAAATATTTGAAGAATATTTAGTTATATTTATTGAGGAAAAATAGGAAGAAATAGAGAGAAAAATAAAGAAAATGCAAGAAATTATGGAAAATAGGTTTTAATATTTATTTAAATAAATATGGTGATTAGGATGCCTTGAGGCTAAAGTTGAAGGGACTTGTGCAAATTTTTAGGTTAGCACGCAAATCGAGGTGATGCAAGAGATAGGCACGAATATCGAGGTAGCCCGGTAAGCTTGAGAAGGTAAGTGGTACTTCTCAACTGGATTTAGTTTTATGGAAAATGATTGGTTGTAGGTGATTTATGTTTCAAACTCCAATTTTCGGGGATGCTTTCATCATATTGACATGCCTTGATATGTATCCATCACGTAGACTGCATACATGACATGCTATGAAATGCATATGTACACATTGATATCATTGATCACACGCATCGAGGCCGTAGGGAGTAGGAACTAGCGCCGCCACTACCTTACCAAGGGTGCCCCCATACACCCCGACTTCGAAAGAGGTGGCTGTAAAAATAGTAGGTAGCATGAGGGATGCAGTTGACACTTACGATGAGTAAGACATTGCATACACACATGATAAAATATTTTGTACCCTTACTTAGATGATTCATCATCTAACTTGGGCTTTGCCTCTAGAATATTTAAACGTTTCAGATGGAGATTGTAGTAGATACGAGGATGAATGAGGCATGAAATGACACTTAGCAGAGTGCATGAGGAATGAAATGTATGTTATGTAGCTCGTGTATTTAAGTTCTGTTACTTTGAATTCTGAATGTTTTAAGGAATGATGATGTATAACCTTATTTAGGGTTAATATTAGTTGAGAATTTATGCTTTGTATAAAGTTATGTTGAGGAACGATGATGTAAGAATTTCAATTAATGTTAAGACATCAGGTTTGATCTTTGCTTCCGCATTTGATGCGTATAATGATTCTCTTTCGAGATTAATGTATGGGAATTCTAGGACGGATTCGAGGAATGATGTGGTTTAGCATTAGTTTGAAAGAAAAAATTTATTGTCTTAGAATTATCCCAAGTTATAACGCGCCCGAGAAAATGGGACGTTATAGTTGGTATCCGAACTTAAGTTTAATGGAAGACTTAAGTGACTCTGATGTGGTTGATATTAGAGTTAAACCCTATTTGGAGATTAGGGAATAGCAATTTGGAGACTTAAGATGATTCGATATTGATAGAACCAGTTAGTAGGAACCGCAAGTGGAGGCTTAGGGGAAAGAGATTAATAGTTCGTAAGATGAAATCTCTATTTGGAGATTTGGGAATTGTTGGTAAAAGGCTTAGAGGTTACTGGATTTAAGTGTTGTATAGTGGAAGTGGATGTCTAGAAAAGTTTTGGCTAAGGAAAGACTTAGTATTTAAGTGTGTTCATTTGTGACTCACCTCTCTTTCCTAGGAACTTACTTGGTGCACTATTCACATACAAACACTATTCCAGTATATGGTTATTATTCCCAGTGAATAGTGGAAGCCTGATGGAAGCTAGTACAAGTGAAATGATCTAGCTATTGAAGTTAGGATCCGATGATATGATTCGGGTGTAAGGTTGACTTGGTAACCATGATTATGGATCCAAGAGATTTAGAGACTGTTGATTTAAGGCCATTAGTTGAAATCCTTACAATGAAAGATAGGATAGTTGATGGTTAACAAGGATGATTGAATCAAGAATGATTAGTCTAATGTGACATGGTCTAGCTGATGAATTAGAAATTTTCGAGGATCATTTAGTGTCTTGGGAATAAGATGAGTAGGTCAGGGAAACGGATTGGAGCAAATGAGAGGCCGAAGATGGCCAAGTGATGGTGTACGAGTTGCACCAATTGATGAGGTGACAGTGGAATAACCGAAGTGACTTGCAGAGATGGGATAAGGAACCCTAGCAGCATGATGACACTACTGGTTTGGTGTTCGCAATGACAGATCTGGATCTAGGGACCCACGTGCAAAAGGCTGATGGATGGCTTGCGATAAGGTACGGGAAGCCGTTGATCGAAGCATCATAGCAGACTACATGGGAGACGATCAGATACTGAAGATCTGAGACAGCCCAGTAAGGTATGTACCTTGTATAAGTCTAAGTCCCAATGGTCTAGGGTGTAAGGTGTGCCACTAGCTAAGGTTTAAAGAGGCCGGAAGCCTAGAGAATCAACCTGAAATGAAATAGATTGAATATGGATCGAGTGTCGTGTTGAAAGAATTGTATTGGGGTTCGCAGTCATCTTGGGAGTGGGTGACATGGCGAACAATGCGAGGCTTGAGAAATAGTATGGCAATGGGATCATCAATGGTCGTGTGCTGATAGTTAGCTGCATCTAAAGAGCGAAATGCAAGAGTCAATGGATTCTCGGTAATGGAGCACAGCTAGTCTAAAAAACCTTAACGATGAGCTGTGAGATGGCAGTCTTGACTCAAGGTAGAGTTCGAGTGCTAAAAAGAAAAGAGTTGCTTGATAGGTTGTATTGACCGTGAAAAGAATAATGAGACAACCTAGTCAACAGAGGTTGTGACTATGGTTCAGTGTGCCAAATAGACTTGCGAAATCAGGTAAAGTTGTCTGTGGTCAACCCAATGAAGAGAACTCGGAAGCACCATGATGAATGGTGGATCGAGAGCACTAGTTGCAAGGAAATAGAGTTCACGGAAGATGATTGGAACCAGATATCGTGATCTGATTTGAGATTTCTGGAGATAAAATTGATTTGGGATTCTTGAGGAATCTCTTAAAAGAATTGATTGAGGATCTAAGGATTTAAGATGAAACTTTAGGGTTTTCAAGAAGAAATCAAGCGAAAATTGGAGTACCGTAGGTGACGTAAGTACCTGCTCTAGCTGGCAGTATAGTTATGGATTGTTGTTTGGAAGATTGTGCCAGTCTTAGATATGATTGAGAGAATCAAGTGATGGCAGATGTGCCAGAATAATGGGTCACAGTAGGAAAAGCTGCAGACTTAGATTGGTTAGAAATCTATGATTTTTGATTTTGGAGAATGGAACTCGTATGACTAGACGGTTAGTTTAGGTAGCCTTGGTGAGCAAGTTGGGAGATGTATCGCTAAGTGATGTCAGCAAATTATGAATATAAAGAGCCTGTTGATTTGTGGTACATGCATTTGAAGTTAGTGAAAAGCCATAAGAAAAATAGAAAATACCAGGAGGTATTCTTGGAAGATTTATTGGGATTATTTTTTAATGATGAAATTGTCAATAATAGTTTGAGGTTATTAGATGCTTAGTTATAAGTGGCTTGATTGAGGACGTAATTATCGGGCTTTGAAAAAGGTGATAATTAAAAGTCGATATCTCAAACTTGATGAATTATTAAACAGCTGTAAGAGGCTATGATATTTTCTAGGATTAATGCGTGATCGAGGAGTAAAGTAGACCCTTGTAATATTAAGGTTATGTGTGACGCTCTTCACTATGATGGGTAAATGATCCCGAGATTTTGATTGGATGATAATGATGTCATAGATTGTGTGGACTAAGAGGCTAAAATAGCACAAATAAAGTTAATAGCACTATTACTAAGACAAGCAGACAATAGAGTCGATGAGCAAGTCTGGAGATTGCGAGTTGGTAAGTGAACCTGTGCTACGATTGACTGGAAATCAAAAGAGCCAATGGTCAAATGCAAGGAAAGTAATCAGATGATTTCTTTATGGTAAAGTACGATTATAGTCAATTGGCAGGAGATGGTGCCTTAAGGATCGAGCATGATGATTAATTCGATCAAATTTGAGGATCAAATGATTAATCTGATGATATAAAATGTCATTTGAGGATCATTTCGAAAAGTGCGAGGGATTATTTAAGTTATGGGTATATGGATAAATAGGTATTAGTTTGGTGACCAAGTAACAAAGGAGCAAGCGATGCAAAGATATTAGTATTACTAGACTTGGAAAACAACGTTAGATTTCGGTCAATATTAAAGAAGAAAGATAGAATCTAGATTTCTTGAGAAAATAGTTACATGACATGATTAGAAGATGATTGTGGTTAATTGGCAGAAACTTGAGATTATATCGGGAGATGAATACCTACAAAAATGAGAAAACAACAGAAATATCGAATAGATTAGCACGAGTAAAGATTAAGCAATGATTAAGTTTGTGATGACTTAAGGTGAGGCATAACAAGTTTCGAGTAGGATCTTCTCTAGTTATTCGATTAGTCGGATGCTAATTTCGAGGATGGAATTTTGAGATTTGGAACATGTGACAAATTTCGAGGACGAAATTTTTGTAAGGAGGGCAGAATGTAATACCCCATGTTTGTATGAGCTTGCCACGTAATTTCGATAAGTTTAGAATACCGAAAAATTGATTTGATAGCAGTTATAAGTATCAAATCGACTGTAGGGAATGCCTTGGGGTGAAATTATCTAAGAAAAATTATATGGTCTTGATGAGCATTCCGAGATAGGATTTATGGTATCAAAATAAATTGGATCGGGAACTATTTTTGGTACAACTAAAATGCAGTTGCCATTTAGGCTGCAAAACCGAATCATTGTAGGGGACTCTCGCAAAATCAACGGAACCCTAGGGGCGCTCCGGTTTTGCGTAAGGATCAACCTTTCATTGGTTTTGGGATTAAACGATGGCCCAATGAGGATACTGTGGTAAAATTGGCATTATCGAGTAGCTTTGAAGTTATTAATTTTGCGTTTTTTGAATCGAAATGCAAATTAATTCAATGTTTGAGGGTATAATTGTAATTAAGGAATTGCTCAAGTGTAATAAGGATGAAATTTGGGATTTAATGTGTAATTTCTCTATTATTATAGTGTAATATATAATTATATATATATATATATATATACAGATAGATGCATGTGCGTGAATGGCAAATGGCCAGCTTCTGCGAAGCTTTAATGGGCGAGATTTTGGGCTGTAAAATGGAAGATTGTGGCAACGTGAATTGAGGAAAGAAGTCTGTAAGAGGTATGGAGTGGGTAATGAAGCAATTAATATGATGTATAATATATATATATATATATCTATGTATTCAAATGGAGTAGCGGCCAAGGTAGGGAGGTCTATAAATTGGGATGCATTTTGGTTGATTGAGAGCAGCAAGCAAGGGAAATCGAGAGAGGGAGGGAGAGAGAGAGAGAGATAGCTGGAGCTGGAGCCAAATGGGGAGGTGGGTTGCGGCCATGGCTGCCACGAGCAGCAAGCTCGAGCGAGCAGGGTGGCCGCGACCAGCGCGCGGGAGTTGCCAACGAGGTGGCGCGATCAGTATAGCGTCTGGTGGAGACACCAATGGGTCGGGGAGAGCGGTGGCAAGGCCGGCTGGAGCGCAGGTGGCCGCGAGTGGTGCTGGTTCGATCGCTAGAAGAAGGAGCAGGTGAGAGGAAGAAAGGAAGAAGAAGGGAAGAAGGAGGAAGGAGAAGAACAAAAGAAAGAAAAGAAAAGAAAAGAAAAGGAAGAAAAGAAGAATGGAAAAGAAAAGAGAGAGGAAGGATGGCTGGCGCGCAGGTTGCAAGTGATTGCAGGGGAGAAGAAGAAGAAGGAGGTGGGAGGAAGAAGAGAAGAAAAAAAAAAAAAAGAAAAGGAAAAAAAATGTTAGAAAAATTCTGAAAAATAGGATTTGGGGATTTAGTAATTTTTCAGAGATTTTGGCAAGAAAAATAGTTCGGGCACGCGTTTCGAGGATATGGCACACATACTGAGGAAGCTAGAGATGCTAAGTTAAAGTAAGTAAAATTTTTTAAAAAATTTCAGAAATTCAAGAATATTATTTTATGAATTGTCATAGCAAAATATTTGAGAAAATATTTGAAGAATATTTAGTTAGATTTTTTGAGGAAAAAGAGGAAGAAATAGAGAGAAAAATAAAGAAAATGCAAGAAATTATGGAAAATAAGTTTTAATATTTATTTAAATAAATATGGTGATTAGGATACTTTGAGGCTAAAGTTGAAGGGACTTGTGCAAATTTTAAGTTTGGCATGCAAATCAAGGCGATGCAAGAGGCAGGCGCGAATATCAAGGTAACCCGATAAGCTTGAGAAGGTAAGTGGTACTTCTCAACTGGATTTAGTTTTATGGAAAATGATCAGTTGTAAGTGATTTATGTTTCAAATTCTGATATTCGGGGATGCTTTCATTATATTGACATGCCTTGATATGTATCTATCACGTAGACTGCATACATGACATGCTATGAAATGCATATGTACATGTTGATATCATTGATCACACGTATCGAGGCAGTAGAGAGTACAAACTAGCGCCGCTACCTTACCAAAGGTGCCCCCATACACCCCGATTTCGAAAGAAGTGGCTGTAAAAATAGTAGGTAGCATGAGAGGTGCAGTTAACACCTACGATGAGTAAGACATTGCATACACACATGATAAAATATTTTGTACCCTTACTTAGATGATTCATCATCTAACTTGGGCTTTGCCCCTGGAATATTCAAATATTCCAGATGGAGATTGTAGCAGATACGAGGATGAATGAGATATGAAATGACACTTAGCAGAGTACATGAGGAATGAAATGTATGTTATGTAGCCCGTGTATTTAAGTTCTGCTGCTTTGAATTCTGAACGTTTTAAGGAATGATAATGTATAACCTTATTTAGGGTTAATGTTAGTTGAGAATTTATGCTATGTATAAAGTTATGTTGAGGAACGATGATGTAAGAATTTCAATTAATGTTAAGATATCAGGTTTGATCTTTACTTCCGCATTTGATGCGTATAATGATTCTCTTTCGAGATTAATGTATGGGAATTCTGGGACGGATTCAAGGAATGATGTGGTTTAGCATTAGTTTGAAAGAAAAAATTTATTATCCCAGAATTGTCCTGAGTTATAACGCGCCCGAGAAAGCGAGGCGTTACAGTTGGTATCAGAGCTTAAGTTTAATGGAAGACTTAAGTGACTTTGATGTAGTTGATATCAGAGTTAAACCCTATTTGGAGATTAGGGAATAGCAATTTGGAGACTTAAGATGATCCGATATTGATAGAACTAGTTAATAGGAACCCCAAGTGAAGGCTTAGGGGAAAGAGATTAATAGTTCGTAAGACGAAATCTTTATTTGGAGATTTGGGAATTGTCATTAAAAGGCTTAGAGGTTACTGGATTTAAGTGTTGTATAGTCGAAGTGCATGTCTAGAAAAGTTTTGGCTAAGGAAAGACTTGGTATTTAAGAAGAAGAAGAAGAAATAAATAAAAAGATAAAGAATGAGGAAAAGAAAAGAAAAGAGAAAAAGAAAGGAAAAAGAGAAAAAGGGAAACATGAGGGAAAAAATAGAAAAAAATTTAGAAAATTCTAGGAATTAATTTGGGGCTAAAGGAGAATGATCAAAGTTAGGAAATTATTCAGGCACTCATTTCGAAGTTAGGGCACACAAATTGAGGAAGCTTCAGAGGCTATGTCAAGGTGAGTGTTTTTTTTCAAAAATTATTTTATGACTTGCGGTGGTGGAAAAATTGAGAAAATGTTTGATGAATTATTTAGTGTGGAATTATTGAGGAAAAATAGGAAGAAATAGAGAAAAATTATGAGGAAATGAGGAAAAATAGAATATTGATATTCTTGAATAAATATGATGGTTAGGGTACGTTAAGGTTTCAAAATGAGTACATTTGAAGCCAAGCATGAGGATCAAGATATTCTGAGATACGTTCGTGGTAAGTGGTTCGACCTTAAAACTTGGTTTTATGTAAATGATTTTATCATGTTTTCATGCCTTGTCATGCTATGCATCATGTAGATTGCATACACATGTTATGTTGAAGAGAAATGCATATATTCGTTAGTGAAGTTTATTTATCATGCATTACATGTTTTTTGGGTGACACGAGAAATCGATGGTTTATATGGATGTTATATTACATCCCAACCTTGGAAGGGAGGTTGCCTCAGAAGGGAAGGTTGATGGATCATCACGAATGTTGATGAATGTTTCGGCCTTAGAAGGGAGGTTGGAAAATGGTAATAAATGTCCCAGCCTCGGAAGGAAGGTTGGGAAATGATTTCTCGTGGTCACTAAAGGAAGGTGAAGAGATGATGTTATTATTGTATTTTGCATTCATGCTTAAATCATGTTTATTATAAATCCCTTATTTAGATGATTCAACATCTATGTTGGGCTATGCCCCTGGAACATTTAAATGTTCCAGTTGGGGTTTACAGCAAAAGCAAGAAAGTGGTTGAGATGTAACAACACGAGACGTCATGTCCGATGGGTTTAATTGTTGTCCATATATTTTATTTCTTCATGAAGATGAGATTATGTTTTAGTCATGTTAAGAAACTTATATTCCGTTTCATGAATATTCTTGTAAATAAAAGAATGTTATGTGATACGAATTATGTTTAAGAAACAATCGGGAAATACCATTATGATTCTATGTTATTTTGAGGTTTAATTCTTAGCTTCCGTATTTGATATTTATGATGATTCTCATTCGAGATAGATGAATGATAGTTGGAAATTTTGGGATTGATATGAGGAATGATATGGTTTAGCATTAGTTTTGAAAAGAAAAAATTTACTATCCTAGAATTGTCCTAAGTTATAACACGCCCAGGAAAGTGGAGTGTTACAGTTGGTATCAGAGCAAAATTCTAGTTGGAGACTTAGAAAATATATAATTTGGAGACTTAGGGATTGTTGATAAAATAGAGATTTGTGATTTAGGACAAATCTTAGAGAATGACATGGATTTGAGCTATGAAAATTTTGATTATGAGATGCGACTAGGAGAGATTTGCATGTAGTCTTGGACATTAACTGTTACCTTAGTTTGAGGATTCATAGAACAAAACTCTACTCGAAGACTAAGGGTTTGTGAATTCAAAGCAAACTAAGTTAGAAACTTCGATTGGAGACTTAGGACAAAACTTTGAGTCCTAGGTTGATTGAGAATATTCAAACTTAAATCTAAGAAGTCAGTTGCTTGAAACTAGAACACATGTCCTGTCTTGAGGTTTCTAACTAGATCTTTTACTTAGGTGACAACATGGCTGGGAACAACCCCAATTGGAGACCTAGAGGGGCTAACTACTTATAAAGGATTATTGATCTGGAGACTCAAGAGATTATTGAGTCTAGGTAAAACCCCACTTGGAGACTTAGGGAAAGAATTAGTTGAGCGTCTATTGATATGTGTGTGAAAGTCATAGAATTAACAACGATAAACTAAGCCACCATTCATATGATGAATGAGGCCCCTATTGAGAAAGATGAAAAATAAGTAGACCCTTATCTCGTTGCTTGAGGATAAGTAGGTGCCCAAGTCATTGTTAGACATAAGCCCTTAAGACTAGTTCTAGTGACACAGTAGGGTTTGATCTTGTAATTCTTTAAATTCTATTTAATGGCAAGTTTTATGTTTAATTTAAATTGCAATATGGTTTGAATTGAACATACAAATATCCTTTAGTATAATAAAGATTGGATACCATTCTTAAATGTTAAGAATAATCAAGATGGATAATCCATAGTACGTTATAATATAAATATGTTCTTGGCTGTAGAGTTCCTAACCTGGATAATTAGTAACTCACAAAGGCCGGCATATTGTCTTCTGCCTTGTTTGATATGAGATACCAAAAGATAAGATTGGTTGGTTTTGTACCACTCTGTATAAGATATAGAAGGAAGACGAGTGGGTGCTAGTTATAGGAATGAGTTCACTGAACGAGACTGTTAATATTGAATCACATGGGTTTTATCTTATTGGTCAATGATTCAATATTAACTACAAATTTGAATTAGTCCTTAGACTTGAGATGAGATGGATATCTGTGTGTTGGTGGATTAGGATATCAATGATATTATATGGTTGTCCTAATTAGGGATAGCCATACGTATTTATGTGTCCAGTTCAGTGACACACGAGGTATGTCTATTAGACATGGAATCTATCACCTCAAGATATATGAGGAGGATATCATATGCGATCCAATGGTCACTTGACGATAAATCCTTGGTCGAGGTAATATGAAGACCGAATTTGCAGGTGTAGTCGCTTCGTGCGACGTTGGCCCTCAAGTTGCAAGCTGGGCCCACAAGTCTTCTGCCCCTCTTGGGCCTGCTCGCAAATAGTTCGCGGGCCATGCAGGCGCATGGGGGCCGCGGGTCACACTTGCGGCTTTTGGCTACACTGTTGGGCTAGGCCGCGGCCATGCACGTGTGCACGCATGCGACCTATGCCTTTTTTTTTTTTCATTTTATTTATTTATTTTATATTTTCTATCAAATTTAAAAAAATGGTTTTTGAAACACTTTATGTATAATTGTTATACCAATGTCCGACAATCATATAAATTTTATAATATGCCTTTAAATTGTTAAATAGCATGTTGAGAATGCCTTATCGCATATCGGTATTAGTCATGGACTTAAGACACTACATAATTGACGTACGCATTGTGTGGATGTATGGATTGTTTTATTTGTTGGTCTACGGGCTGAGATTTACCTTTTTTGGATAACGGTTGTAAAATTAATTGTTTAATTTTAATTTTACTTTTATTTAATTATAAAAGTAGTTTATAGTGAATGTAAAAGTGGAGATTCAACTGATGAAGGTACGACGTGGAGTAGAGTCATTAAAGGAAAAACAATCGAGGAAACAAAGACCCTATGTAAATGGGTTATGCTTGTAATAGTTATAAATAGTTTTCTTTTAATGCACCCACGTATGCACCACACGTTTCCAATGGCCGGAATCGTGCCTAGAATGCATGTTTGAGTCCATGACTATATCAACTACTTTATGCAATGTTTATTTTACATAGTTGATGTATGGTGATTAAAACATTGCATGTGTAAAGTGAGACCTAAAAATTATACTGAAAATCTCCCATATTTGCAAAATTAAATTGTAACCAGTTAGACCTTAAGAGTTAAGGAAATTTAATCAGGGCTCTCTATCACGGTAGAGATTAGAGCATTTTGATTCATGTGTTGACCGCCTATGGATACATAGGGGTTGCACACTAGTTAAAATGTTTTGATTTCTATTTATCATTTGATGAGATGGGGATGCACAAATATTGAGACCCAATAACCTATTATGTGAGAGGATCGATATTCAACTATGTAGACTTGTTAGTGTGATGGTATAATTTAACCATGTTCAATTGCCAAGAAACTATTATGTGAGGTATATTGGACTAGGAGCCGAAAGAATATTTGGGCCGTACATAAGATGTACTGGACAAGAGTTGTCCACTTTTTGAATTTGTTATTCCAAGAATCTATTATATAAGGAGTAGTAAGTTTGATAAGAATCCAAATACCCAGTGGAATTCATGCCAACATGAATTCGCATTTTCCTTCATTGGGAGTAAGAAATCTAAAAAACTTAGTGGGAGACACTATTTGATTTAAAGACCAAAATCAAATAGTAAAGAAAGACAAGATATCTAATAATCTATTTTTTTTTTCTACAGATACATCAAATGGCTTCATTGCACTCATTTACTAGAAATCTTGACAAGCACCAGCTAATTGGACCAAATTTTAATGATTGGCTCTTAAACTTGAAACTAATTTTGAACTTAGAGAAAATTACTTATATGTTGGATGCTCCAGTACTTGTGCCTACTTATGATGATGGAGGGAAAAATGTTCCTCAAAACATTACTCAAGAGGAGCAAGATACTATCACTAAGTGGCGAGATGATGATCTCACCACTAGGAGTTATATGCTTGTTTCAATGAGTAGGGAATTACAGCATCAATATGCGAATATGCTTGACGCGTACTCTATCATCACACACCTACAAGAGTTGTATGGTGAGCAAAGTTGGAGTACAAGATTTTAGATATCTAAGGCACTATTTAGGGCAAAGATGTCTCCGGGAGGATCAGTAGGAGAACACATTCTCAAAATGATCTCTTTGTCAGAGAAGCTGAAGGATTTGGGGGATGAGTTGAATCTTCACCTCCAAATTGATTTGATCCTTTAGTCTTTTCCAGATTCGTATGGGAATTTCATATCGAATTTCTATATGAATAAAATAGAATGTACCCCGGCAGAGTTAATGAATATGCTTATTACAGTACAGTGCAACATGAAATCGGGTACTGTGATGGCTGCTGCCTCTTTCAGTAAGACTAGGAAGGGGAAAGGCAAGAAAATGGCCATACGAGTACCATAGGGGGGCCAAGACAATAAGTAAGAAGAAGAGCAAAGCTGCTACCAAAGGAAAATGTTTCCACTGTGGTAAGGACGAGCATTGGAAGAGGAACTGCAAAGATTACGTCAGTTCCTTGAAGAAGGAAGCGAAAGGTATGATGATAGTTCATGAGTATTTTTTTCATTACTCATTCATCTACTTTATGGATTCTAGATTCTGGAGCGAGAACTCATGTTTGTGCTTCTGTATAGGATCTGGAGCAAAGTAAAAGGCTCGCAGATAATGAGATCATGCTGAAGGTGGAAAACGGGGCAAGAGTTGCAACCACAGCTATTGGCACTGTTACTTTATCTTTACCACATAGACATAGTTTAGTTTTAAACAATTGTTTATGTGTACCTAGAGCTTTTAAGAACATTATTTATATTCTTGCTTTGGTGAAAGAGAATTATGGATTTTCTTTTAAGAATAATGTTTGTGAGATTTAGTTTGGAAATAAATTGATTGCTTATAGTAATTTTGCCAATGGTCTTTACATTTTGAATGTAACCATTGATAATGATAAACATTTGCATGTATTGAATAATAACAAAAGACAAAAGGATAACCCAAATTCCAAAATTCCATGGCATCATTGATCAGGTTATATAGGGGATGACAGGATCACTAAGTTGGAGAAAGATGGGATTCTTGGCCAATTGGTTTCTTAACCTTATCCAACATGTGAATCTTATATCCTAGACAAAATGACCAAATCACCCTTTGTTGGACAAGGGGTTAGAGTTACAGAATTATTGGGACTCATACATTCTGATGTATGTGGGCCAATTAATGTAATGGCTCGAGGGGGCTATCAATACTTCATAGCTTTTACAATGATATGTTTAGATATGGATATGTTTATCTCATGAGAGATAAATCTAAATCTTTTGAAATGTTCAAAGATTTTAAAGCTGAAGTAGAAAATCAAACTGGTAAAAAGATAAAAGCCTTACGATTAGATAGTGGAGGCGAATATCTAAGTCACGAGTTTGAAGATTTTTTTAAGGTCTCGGGTATTATTTCACAATGTACTCCACTAAGAATACCTCAACTAAACGGGGTTTCAGAAAGGAGGAATCGAACTCTATTAGATATGGTCCAAAGAATGTTAAGTTATTCTGACTTACCATTGTTCCTATGGGGTCATGCCTTTTTTATTGCAATATACCTTCTAAACAAAGTACCTTCCAAGTCAGTTCCTACAACACTACATGAGACATGGTTTGGTAGGAAACTAAGTCTTAAACATGTTAAGATTTGGGGATGTACAGCTTTTGTGAAAAAGCTTAAATCAAAAAAACTTGACACTTGATCTTTAAAGGGTAGTTTCATAGGTTATCCTAAGGATACCTTAGGATATGAATTCTATATTCTCAAGCTGCAACAAGTAATTGTTAGTAGAAATGCCATTTTTCTTGAAAAAGAGTTTATTCAAGAAGGTGGAACAAAAAGGAAAATAAAACTTAGCGAAGGGTTCGCCAAACCTAAATCTATCCCACAAGATGTCCAATTACCAAGTGAGGAGTGTTGCACCTCCCAATAGGAGAGTGAGAGGATACCTCGACAACCTGAGAAATATGGTTTCCTAAGTGAACAAGAGTTGTTCATAGTAGGAGACCATGATCACTCAAATGACCCTATCACTTATCGAGAGGGGATGTCAGAAATTGACTCACAAAGATGGCTAGACGCTATGAAATTTGAAATGGATTCCATGTTTTCGAACTAGGTTTGGACTCTTGTAGATCCACCAAAAGGTATAATACCTATTAGATGTAAATGGGTCTTTGGTCGGGCTGTCGAACACCGATAGATTAGATGAATAATGATTCGGATTTGCAATAAGGGTGCAACCCAAAGTCGTCTCCCAACGAACCTCAAACGGATCTGTCAAAACAAGACTAAACGGGGGTTTTTTTTTGATGAAAAACAGAAAACAAAACGAGAATACAGTAAACCGAGATGCAACTAGTTGCAACCTTTCCTCCCTACCCGGATATCATCATCCACTATATAAAGAACCTATTTATCTTTAATCCCCAGATCTAAAAAAAATGCTTGACAATCGCCGAAGACTAAATCGAAACAAATATAAAAATCACAGAAGATCTTCTTAATCAATATACAAGTTTCAAATTTTTTAGCACACAGATCTGAAACCGACATGAACAATCGCCCACTAAGTTTATGTTGTTTCTTGCAAACCAATACCCCAATCGAGCCTATTAGTCAAATCTGCCCAAGCATCATGCATGCATTCATATGATCGTATAAAATACATACACACTTGAGAAGAAGCAAAGAAACAAAACCATAAGATTAAAGATGAAAACAAATATATAAAAACGTCCAAAGATTCAAACCAGATAAGGAGTATGGTGAAGGATCATTATCGAGGATACATAGCATGCAACGGAAGCGATTTTTAAAAAAAAACTTTCCTCGTATTGATTAGAATCTAGGAAACTTACTTTTCCTTCGGATTACCAGACGGAATGAAGCGACAGGCGGAGGACGGGCGGGTGCTTCTTCTCGTGGTGGAGACGACGGCTGTCCTGCAATCCTTCAGCTCCTTCGCATCAGAACTTGAAGGCTCTCTTTCGATCTTCCGAGGTATGACTCGAAACTCGTGGCCTCTCTTTTGGTGAAGAAGAGTAAAAATAAAATCTTGGATGAAAAACAACCAAAGAGAGAATATATATAGGGAGAACCCTAGGGTTAAAACCCTATGCAACCGGTTACAAAATTCTTAGCCTTCTATCTTGACAAGAACAATGGAGAAAAGGAAAATTGGCTACTGTTCACATGAGAAAAGAATTATAATATATATTCTCCCTAATGGCCTCTTAATGTGCTTAAATAGAGCTTAGGGAGGAAACCCTAGGTTACCGAAACTTCATAGCTGATTTCGAATAGGATAACGTGTATTCTGGGCTTCGGCCCCTGCATAAAAATTGTAGATCAGGAAGATTATATGAATTTGGGATTTTTAATCACTTGATTTGGATATCGGACACCCAAGTTATGGCCTTTTAAAGATTCAGCGTCTGTTCAGCTTTCCTAATTTGACCCAACTTTTTGGCCCCAAATTTGAAGCGATGTTTGGAGGCCCAAACGAACTCGGATTTGGACAAACCATACCATTCCAGAAAGCCAAAGAAGTCCTCTACAACATCTCTAAAGACATCATTCATGTTCTGGGAATATAAGTTGTCCAAAAATTTGAAAGAAGCACAGAAGATCAAATTTGTAAGCACACTTTTACTTCTTTGTCTCCAATCTCCTTGTTTCCCTTCTTGCCATCAAAATTCCTCTTGACCCAGCAAGCCCAAATCTGTCCAAAATAAAATAAAATAGTGTGAAGCTCAATTCCTATAAAATAAAATAAAACAAAATCAAGATGAATAAAATGACACAACTAACGTGCAAAAAGACTAAATATGAGGGCTAAATAATATGAAAGTATGCGCTCTATTAGTCTTCAAGAAGAAGATAGGTTTGGATGGAAAGGTAGAAACCTACAAAGCAAGACTAATGGCGAAAGGTTATCTTCAAAGGCAAGGTGTTGACTATGAGGAAACTTTTTCCCAAGTTGTCATGCTTAAATCCATCAGGATTCTACTAGCCATTGTCACTCATTATGATTATGAGATTTGACAGATGGATGTGAAGACAACCTTTCTAAATGGTATAGATCAGGATATCTATATGGAACAACCTGAAGGCTTCACACCTAAGGATCAAATAGGGAAGGTATGCAAGCTTAAGAGATCCATTCATGGTCTGAAGAAAGCATCCAGGAGTTGAAACATTTGTTTTGGTAATGAAGTCAAATTATTTGGGTTCATTCAAAAGGTTGACGAGCCTTGTGTATATAAAAAGGTTAGTGGGAGCGCGATTGCATTTTTGGTCCTATATGTTGATGACATCCTACTCATTGGGAATGATATAGGATTGCTATAAAAAATAAAAGCATGGTTGTCAAGAACGTTCTCCATGAAAGATTTGGGAGAAGTTGCCTACATTCTTGGCATTCGGATCTATAGGGATAGAACCAAGAGATTGATAGGGCTTTCCCAAACCAAGTACATAGAAAAAGTGTTGAAAAGGTTCAATGTGGAGGATTCCAAGAGAGGCTTGCTACCCTTTAGACATGGAATCCACCTTTCTCAAGATATGTGTCCCAAAACACAAGAAGAGAGAGATTGCATGTCTAAGATTCCTTATACTTTGGTAATAGGAAGCCTGATGTATGCGATGTTATGTACTAGGCCTGATATCGCTCATGCTGTAAGTGTTACAAGCAGATATCAGTCTAATCCAAGTGAGCAACACTAGATTGCTGTTAAGAACATCCTTAAGTACTTAAGAAGGACTAAGTATTTGACTCTTACATATGGAATGGGAGAACTTAAAGTGAAAGGTTACACAGATTCAGATTTCCAATTAGATGTTGATGATAGAAAGTCTATCTTAGGTTATATGTTTACCTGCAATGGTGGAGTATTCAATTGGAAGAGTTCCAAACAAGATACTACCGCCGATTCTACTACAGAAGCTGAGTATATCGCAACATCCAATGCTGCGAAGGAAGCCATCTAGATCAAGAAGTTTGTGACAGAACTTGGAGTGGTTCCCTCAATAGAGTCTGTCATGCCCTTGTTTTGTGACAACAATGGGGCAGAACCAAGGTCTCACCAAAAGTCCAAACACATTGAGAGAAGCTTCCATCTCATTTGAGAGATTGTTGGTAAAAGAGATGCAGTAGATCCATTGACTAAGGCCATGAACCAGAAGCAACTAGATTCTCATCTAGATAGGTGGGGTATGAGATACCATTCAAAATGGTCTTAGGGCTAGTGGGAGATTGTTAGATATAAGGCCTTAAGACCAATTCTAGTGACACAATAAGGTTTGATCTTGTAATTCTTTAAACTCTATTTAATGATAAGTTTTATATTTAATTTAAATTGCAATATGGTTTGAATTGAACATACAAATATCCTTTAGTATAATAAGGAGTGGAAACCATTCTTAAATATTAAGAATAATCGAGACGGATAATCCACAGTACGTTATACTATAAATATATTCCTGGATGTAGAGTTCCTAACTTGGATAATTAGCAACTCGCAAAGGCCGGTACATCATCTTCTGCCTTGTTCGATATGAGATGCTGAAAGATAAGATTGGTGGGTCTCGTACCACTCTATATAAGATATAGAAGGAAGATGAGTGGGTGCTCGTTATAGGAACGAGTTCACTAAACGGGACTGTTAATATTGAATCACGCAGGTTTTATCTCACGGGTCAATGATTCAATATTAACTATGGATTTGTATTAGTCCTTAGATCTGAGATGGCATGGATATCTGTGTGTTGGTGGATTAGGATATCATCGATATTATATGGTTGTCTTAATTAGGGATAACCATACGTATTTATGTGCCTAGTTCAATGACACACGAGGTATGTGTCCATTAGACATGGAATCTATCACCTCGAGATATACGATAAGGATATCATATGTTATCCAGTGGTCACTTGACGATAAATCCTTGGCCGAGCTAATATGATGATGGAATTTGGATTCCATAGAGGTTGTGTCATGTTAGTCAAGTGTGATTATTGGTGTAGTGGCCAAAAAAAAAACCACAACAATAGAATTTATTCAAGGGGGGAGGAATCATCACTTTAATACCCAATGTACTGGCTAATGTGGGATCTTTTGGAGAGGGAATAAGCTTCCAGAGAGAAAATGAGCTTTTGAGAAGTTAAAAGTCTTCCCTAGAGAAATATGGCTCTCGAAGAGGCGCTACAGATAGAATTCCCCACAGAGGGTTCTCGGTATTGCGGAGTGAAGCAACTTCCCTTCTATTGGCGGCTTGGGGCTGTAACGGCTAACAAAGGTGCTGATCGACTTCCGGAGAGAGCTAGCTGTAGATTCTCTCAGGAAGGTATGCAGATGATCCAGAAAGGATTGGAGCTCCCTAAAGAATTATAGACTGGAAAGAGAGTTAGAAGGCTTGCGGGAAGGAATTCCCGCAAAGACCCTCTGATGAGCAAGTTAGTATAGGGAAAAGGGAATAATTGCGGAAAGGAATTCAATTACTTTTGGAGAGAGAAACTAGAGAGAATATGAGAGGATTACCCATTTTTTCATGCATGATATTATGTGGGATGTTGCCTTTTATAGAGGTCGGGTGGTGGTCTTAGTGAGAATCACACTTCGATAGAATCTTTCGGAGGCCCTAAATCCTTTCGGAGATAATAGCCTCTTCCGGAGAGAATTGTCCCTTAGAGACTTACCCATAGCCTTCCGGAGAGACATCCCCGGGGTCTCTCCGAGAGAGGGTACAACAAATGCCCCCCAGTCTCTGCTTTTAACTTTCGGTGAAAGCGGAGACTATAACTTTTTCCAGAAACATATCCCTCCAAGAGAGGTACCTCTCTGAGAGATGTGCTCGATTGTGTTCCCGAGGACTCGTATATAAATAGGATGCTGCCGTACCGATTCCCATTTAGCGCGCTTCTGTAGTCTCTCCTCTTTTTCTCTTTGCAATTTTCTCTCCAAAAGAAGCTCTTTACAGTGACAACTCTCTCCGCGACCAGTGAGTTTACCCCTTAGAGAAAAATCCTTTCTCCAAAAGATATTCCACTTCTTCCCGAAAGACATTCCATTCTCCAACTCTTTCTGAGATGATTTTTGTTTCCTTCCGAGAGAGTCCTCTCTTGGCGTCTACTTCTTCTCGAAAGACCTTTGCGTCCCCCGAGAGACTTTACTCTCTTTCCTAGGAAAGGAAAACTATTGCCTTCATCGAGAAATCTCTTCAGCTCTCCAAGAGACTTCTCTTCTCCCCAAGAGAAACAGTTTTCACCAGCTCTCTCCAAGAGCAATATTGTACCCTCGAGAGCTTCTGAGAAGACTATTCTTTCCGCGAGAGGCTCGGTCTTCCCGAGAGACAAAAAGAACATTCCTTTACTATTTTTTCCTCCTCCTTTAGTCTACTGAGCTCAACCTAGGAAAATGGCTAGTGCCAAGGTTTACCATAGGGAGACTGGTGAGCATGGACTGGTGCGAGCTCTTCTCAAGGGCATGCATTCCCGTATGTCAGAGGACAAGTTAACACTCCTCCGTTCTAATCATGGGATCCCGTTTTCCTATTAGACTAGGCTTCCCAATCAAGCCGAAAACTACGTAGTAAATGTTGAGGAAGGGTGGGTGAGCATCTTTGAGGCTAGCGTTCCCTATGGTTTCAACCTTCCTTTACACGATTTTGGTCTTCAATTTCTTAGAGCTAGCGGTTTAGCTACGGTCTAGCTACATCCTAACGGCTGGGCTTAACAGGTCGCCTTTTTCGTGCATTGTCGAGAAAATTATGTGATCCCTTCCATCAAACTTCTCTCATACTTTTCTACCTTCGCTTGGTAAAAAATAGATATCATTTGTATACCTTGCACGACCCTCATCCCGAGGATTGTATCTTCCACGATTCTCCTACTAAAACTGAATCTTTTGACATGAAGTGGTTCCTATTCCAACCTCCCCCCGACGTATGGAATGCCCCCTGTAAGTGGGTTACTGACCCTGAGAAGGTGGAAAAACTACTTATGGGTAATCTTGCCTCCCTCTGGAAGCAATTTTGTGAGGTTCACGGAGCTGTTCTTCTGGGTGACCCCTCACATCTTTATGACTATCTCTCGGCCGATAGGTTAATATGGGCTAGGTGGATTCAAGGCTTCGCTAATGCTCCCTACCACCGGGCTCCTAGAGCCATGCTAAGTCGTTCACCTACTACTCATATGGACGCAGGGGAAGGGGACATCCGTCCACAGGAGGAGCATTCCCCAGAGGGTGTGGATCCACCTGACTGCTTTCTTTTCTTTTTCTTTCTCTCGAGCTTCTCAGTTTCACGTTTTCGATAAAAAAAAATTTACACATGACTTATTACCCCTTCTTCTTATCTGAACGTTAGCCACATTTTTCTTCTTTGTAGGGATGAGACAAATGGCTTTGGGGTCACAAAGGAGGGTAGTGACTACCCCTCCTCCTGAGGGTGACATACCTGAGTTGGTATCTCCTCTTCCTCGGCCCACAGAAGAGGTCAGTGAGATGACGGTTGCTCCCTGCTAGAGGAAAAAGAGAAGAAGCCGAAGGGAAGCTGAAGAAGATGTCGCCACCTTCGTTCCCCTTACGGATATGACTATTCCAAAGGAAGGAGAGATCCCTGCCCCCGATGAACCCCTTCCTCGGGCATACGCATTCCCCACTCCAGCCTCTTCCTATGAGGAGAGCCATCGAGGTACTCCTTCGGGAAGTCATGGAACTGCGGGGGTTGCGGCGGGCTCCAGCCGAAGTCCTCTTGGAGAAGCAGAGGTTGAAGTGGACTCAAGATTTGATCAGGCGGCCATAGACGCTACTCATAGGTGAGGATGCGATTTCTTCTGATGAACCATGATCAATCCTCAATGACCCAGTCGTCGGGTGCTAAACATCGAAGAATCTCAAGAAGGCCTTCGCCATATCTTACCAAAGATGCCCCCCATCTAGAAAGCTTATGACTTGGCTATGGGTGTTGGGCATGAGGCAAACCTTTCTAAATCCAGGTGGGGGTCTTGGACACAAACACGATCAATAAGCCCGGTGTTAGCGCTCACCTACTGTATTCCACTATTATTCCTCGTGACGAGAGTCGGTATTTTTGGAACCCTTCTGAAGATATGAATAACTTCGAACATTACCTAGCTATTGTGAGTTCTCTCTTTAGAAATTTTTTTTCAATGGTCATTTTCGTCTCTCAACAGCTTTCATCTTATGGTTCTTTTTTGCCACTCACAAGGGGCTTAGGGAGAAATAGCAGCCAACGCTGTAAACTGAGCTCTCTTGGCGGTTAAGGACGCAGAATTAGCCGACTGGAGGTGCAGGTCCATCTCCTGGAATCGGGAACGGGAACGATTGAACCAAAACCTCAAGGAGATGGAATACGTAGAGGGGGAGGCACATAATGAGAAGGAGCACCTAGCTTCGTCTTATCGATCTTTGGAAATGAGCTACGCCAAAATTCAATAAAAAATGGAGCGTGGGCAAGCCACCTATAAGGGGAAATTGCCCGACTGCAGGCGGAGCTAACCAATGCTGGGCAACAAATGGTGGAGGCGGAACATGAAGCCTCCAAGTTGAAAGAAGAGAAGGAGGAAGTGGTGAGCAACTGCCAGAGGACCGTAAAAGAGGCCGTGATGAAAGTGGTTTGCGATTATCGACCTTCTGTGGATTGCTTCCACCAGAAGGACGAGTATGCCTCCTGCTACTCCAAATTTGGCTTCTATCATGGTCGTACTTTCTTGGAAGCAACTCGACCATATGAATCCTTCGAAGACATGGTTTTCGACACTGCCATGACCATTGTCCCTCCCCAGGACTGGAGGAAGTATGAACCAAATGATCTGGGGCCTGAGGAGAGCGTGCAACGGGCGTTGGAAGATAACTTGAGAAATTTACTAGGTCCTTGGAGTCCTTTCATGCTGGATCTTGAGGAGGGTTTGGCACACACATGCCCTGCTGCTGCTGACGCTACCCCTACCTTGGCCGATACCATCCACTTCATTTAGCAGAGCCTGGACGAGGACACCACCAGCCAGATTCCACCATGTTGGTTCCCTGGAGAGGGCTCGAGGAGGGCGGATGACCCTTCTAACTAAGACGAGAGCAGGCTTTTTTTGCTACATTTCCTCTTTTGCACGATTGAGATGTATTTTAATATTTAGTTTTCATACTTTCATGTCAAATTTGCTTGTTCCAAACATAGGTGGTTCTTGGGGGCGTGCATTCCTCCCCAGTCCTTTACTTGTTAATGCATTTGATTTATGAAATCAGCTTTTCTCTCTTTGCACATTATTCACCTGGTTGTCTTACTTCTTATGGTTTTTTGGGGATTCACGTTTTTCGCTTTGTTGTGAATCATAAGGATCACCAGAGTTTCATTTCGAGGTTCATTCAAAACTCCCCCGAACCAAATGGCTCTACATTAGATAATCACCATGCACTCATGTTTGCCCTGAGAGGGACCTTACCCTAGATTCAGTCACGCACTTGGTTCGGTCGAGAGACTTAGCACCGGACTCTTCTAGGGAGCCTAGGAGAAGCCTGCCATCTTAACCTCGGCTAGCTATGAGGGTCTAGGTTAGTCTTGGATCTGGACATCGTACTACGTTTGAGAGTCTAGGTTGGTTTAGGGGTACCGCACTAGAGTGTCTTCAGTTGTCTATGATGACTATTCAGCTTTTTACGTACTTGTAGTGCCTCTTGTTCCTTTTTTAAGCATAACTCTTCTTGGGTCCAATCTGGAATTCTTAGTTAGAATTACTCTAGAGCTTTCAAATCAGCCCGGAGGCTTAGCGCCGGATTCACTAAGAGGCCCAAGTTAGCTTATAGGCTTGGCATCGGGCCTACGTAAGGGATCTAGGTTAGCCTGTGGGTGTAACTTCAGACTTCATTAGCAATCCTTCTGGGTCTACTTGATATATGGGTTCTAGGTTAGACCCCGAGTCGCTTGCCAAACTACGGCCGATCTTCCCAAGTTTTGCCGGGAGGCTTGGCTCCAGATCAACCAAGGGGCTCAGGTTAGCCTATAGGCTTAGCACCGGGCCCACGCGAGGGATCCAGGTTAGCCTATGTGCATTGCATTAGAACAAACTCGGTAGTCTTAGTAAGCTCGTGGTCTTGGCACTAGAACACCACCTATCAAACTAGACCCCCTGAGACGTAAGCTTTCCATCATCTCCTTAGCTTTGCTGCTGTCAGACTTTGTTAGGACTACAATTCATTATGGTTTATCTTTTACCTTGATCCCTATATTAAGTCTTCTTTTTATGGCAGCTATACATATATAAATATACTTAATGCTTGAAAGAACTTATAGAGATAAGTTAATAACTCTGCTCACTTCCATAGAAGTACTAGGGGCATTTTCCTTTTATTCAACAAAAAAGAGGAAATTACAATATACATGGAAATCAAAAGAGGAAAAAGGGGATCTAGATCCATAATACAATCAGGGAACATCCCTTACATCATATGACTCCCCCCACTTTGCTAGTTATCTTCCCCGTTGCCTATTGCTACTGGAGCAGATGAGAGGTATCTTTTGAGATGCATGGTATTCCACATCTTATCTAGCACTTCGCCTTGTAATGTCTCTAATACACTTGTATTGGGCCCTAGCATCTTCATGATTTTGTATGGTCCTTCCCAATTTGGCCTGAGTTTTCCTTCCTCCTTAAGGGCGTTGGTGATAGCTGTTTTTCGGAGCACTAAATCTCCTTCCTGGAAGGTCCTAGGATGAATTCTTTCATTGTAGTAATTGGAAATCCTCCTCTGGTAAGCTGTTACCTGCATAGCTTCCTTCTGCCTCAACTCGTCAAGTAGGTCCAAATTCTCCCTCAAGCGATCCCCATTCCCTTCTTCGTTGAAAGCCATAACTCTTGGAAAGATGAGGTCTACCTCCACGGGGATAAGTGCGTTAGTGCCATAAACCAAGTTGAACGGTGTCTCCCCCATTGGTATGCGGCTGGTCGTGCGATAGGCCCACAAAATGCTAGGTAACTCATCGGCCCATCTATCTTTTGCCTTTTCTAATAGGGTCTTCAGCCCATGCAAGATGGTTTTGTTGCTGGCTTCTACCTGCCCATTAGCTTAGGGGTATGCTACAAATGACATTCTTATACTGATTCCCCACTTTTGACAAAAGGTTCTAAAAGCTTCAGAGTCAAACTGTGTCCCATGGTCAGTGTTAAGAATTCGAGGGACGCCGAATTGGCAGATTATGTCATTCCACACCATCCCTTCCATCTTCTTCTCAATTATGGTTGTTAGGGGCTTTGCTTCAATCCATTTCATAAAGTAATACGTAGCCACCAACATAAATTTCCTCTGTGATGATGCCATTGGGAATGGGCCCACAATGTCTAATCCTCATTGCGCGAACGACAATGGCTGAAACACCGACTGCATTGCCGAGGGGGGACAGATCACTAGGGGTGCATGCCTTTGGAACTTGTCACACCTCCGGACTTTCTGAGTTACATCTTGTTTCAGGGTTGGCTAGAAGAAGCCAGCCCGTAGGATCTTACCAGCCAAAGCTCACCCCCCAAGGTGCTCCCCACAATCTCTTTCATGTACTTCGTTTAGGGCCCGCTCGGCTTCTAGGGGCCCTAAGCATTTCAACAATGGTGTAGAATTTCCTCTCTTATACAGTTCACAACCAATAACTGCAAAGCGAGCCCCAGTAGTCATTAATCTTTTGGCCTCGGCGAGAGTCACGAGAAGTTCCTGATTAAGCAAGTACTTCCGTATGGGCGTTCTCCAATCTTCGAACCGTGTTAACGCAGTTTACCTCTCTTTCCCTTTCATTTATGTTGGGTTGCTGCAAGACTTCCATGTGGATCAGTCGTCCTGAGGTATCTCTAGCAAAAGCCAATTTAGATAATGCATCAACATGTTGATTAAGCGACCTATTGATCTGAACTAGCTCAAAATAACTGAATCTGCGTGCCAACTCCTTCACTTTTAGTAGATATTGGGCCAATATTGGTTCTCTCACCTCATAAGTACCCTGAAACTGTTGTACTACCAGCTGAGAATCACTGTGGGCTACTAGATCGCTTACTTCCGATTTTTTAGCTAGCTTCATCCTTGCCAGTAATGCTTCATATTCGATCACGTTATTAGAATTGGGGAAGGTGAAGTGTAGAGAGTATTCCAACAGTTCCTTTTTGGGTAAGATCAGCAACACTCCCGCTCCACTCCCTTTGGTATTGGACGCTCCATCTACCAATAACATCCACTCATTCTTTCGAATTTCTTCGGCCGTGGGTGCATGCATACATTCCATTATGAAATCTATTAATGCCTGCCCTTTTATTGCCTTCCTAGGCTCAAAGCTGAGATAGTACTCACTGAGCTCGATTTCCCACTTGGTTAATCTCCCTAAACATTCGGGCTTTTGTAGGATTTGCCTTAACGGCTAATCAGTTAACACTGTCATGGTGTGCGCTTGAAAGTAAGGTCTCAGTTTCTTTGCCACCATTACTAGTGCCAAAGCGACCTTCTCAGTGTAGGGGTACCGGGTCTCAGCTCCCTGCAACACTTTACTCACATAGTAGATTGGGTTGTCTACTTGTTCTCCTTTCTTGACAAGAACTGCGCTTACTGCGTAATAGCTAACTCCCAAGTATAAGCATAGCCTATCTCACATTTCAGGTCGAGTGAGTAAAGGAATCTCCCTCAGGTATTCTTTTAACTCTTGAAAGGCCTTTTCACAGTCAGCCATCCACTAAAAGTTCTTTCCTCCCCTTAAAGCTTTAAAAAAGGGGAGACTGTGCTCGGCATACCTCGCGAGGAATCTACTCAGGGCTATCAACAGCCCGTCAACCTCTGTATTTCCTGCACTGATGAGGGGGAATGCATATCAGTTATCACTTACACCTTTTCGGGGTTGGCTTCTATTCCCTATTAAGTAATCATGTACCCCAAGAATTTTTTGGACTTCACCCCAAAAGCACACTTACCCGGGTTCAAGAGCATGTTTTTTTCTTGAAAAATGGCCAAGACCTTTTCTAGCTACCGAGCATGTGATTCCCCCTACTTACTTTTCACTATCATGTCATTGACATAGGCTTCCATCACTTCTCCCAACAAATCTTTAAATACTTTATTGACCATCCTCTGATACGTGGCCCCAGCGTTCTTCAGGCCAAAAGGCATCACTCGATAACAATACGTCCCTTTTTCTATTATGAATGCAATTTTTTCAGAGTCAAGCGGGTGCATACTGATCTGGTGGTAACCTGAAAATGCATCCAAGAAGCTTAGCGCCTCATACCCGGAAGTATCATCCATAAGCCTGTCTATCCTAGGAAGCGGATAGGAGTCCTTTGGATAAGCCTTGTTAAGATCAGTGAAATCTATGCACATACCTCACGAGGAATCCACTCAGGGCTATCAACATCCCTTCAACCTTTGTATTTCCTGCGCTGATGAGGAGGAATGCATATCAATTATCACTTACACCTTTTCGGGGTTGGCCTCTATTCCCCTATGAGTAATCATGTACCCCAAGAATTTTCTAGACTTCACCCCAAAAGCACACTTACCCCGGTTCAAGAGCATGTTTTTTTCTCGAAAAATGGCCAAGACCTTTTCTAGCTACCGAGCATGTGATTCCCCCTACTTACTTTTCACTATCATGTCATTGACATAGGCTTCCATCACTTCGCCCAACAAATCTTTAAATACTTTATTGACCATCCTCTGATACGTGGCCCCAGCGTTCTTCAGGCCAAAAGGCATCACTCGATAACAATACGTCCCTTTTTCTGTTATGAATGCAATTTTTTCAGAGTCAAGCGGGTGCATACTGATCTGGTGGTAACCTGAAAATGCATCCAAGAAGCTTAGCTCCTCGTACCCGAAAGTATCATCCATAAGCCTATCTATCCTAGGAAGCGGATAGGAGTCCTTTGGACAAGCCTTGTTAAGATCGGTGAAATCTATGCACATCCTCCACTTTCCATTGGCTTTTGGCACCATTGCAATGTTCGCTAACCATTCAGGGTACTGGACCTCCCTGATGAATCCGGCTTCTAGGAGTTTTCTCACTTCTTCTTCTAGATGTTTTAACTTTTCTGGAGTGATATGTCTCCTTTTCTGTTTAACTGGTTAGGCTCCCGATCTTACATTTAGCTAGTGAGATATGATTGTTGGGCTGATCCCAAGCATGTCGGCTAGGGTCCAGGTGAATACTTCAGCATAAGACCGCAGGCACTTAATGACCTATTCTTTCTCCAAATCTCCTAATTGGCTCCCCACGTGCACCTGCTTGCTGTTGTTGCCATGGTACAAAGGAATCACCTCAAGCATTTCAACTGGCTAGGGCTTGTTATCTTCAAGGGATTTCTAACTGATCATTAGGGTCTCTCCTGTTGTCAACTTTTCTTTTCCTTTGTTGCTCTTCGTTGAGCTAACATAGCACACTCTAGCTTGTTTCTGGTTACTTCTTACTTAGCTTGTACCTTGGGGTGTGGGAAATTTCATCAAGAGATATATGGGTGAGATGACTACCCTCATGGTATTTAGTAGGGATAGCCCTAAAATCACATTGTAGGCAGGGGAGAAGGTTTTTACCACCATAAAACTTACCTACCGAGTAACCACCTGCAGGTAGCTTCCCAAAGTGACTGGGAGCTGGATCGCTCCAACTACTAAAACTACTTCTCCTATAAAGTTGTATAGTGGTGATGCCACTGTTTTTAATCGATCATGCGTGATATGCATTTTTTCAAAACAATTCCAATACAGTAAATTTACAGAACTTTTTTTGTCCACGAGAATGTGTTCCACCTGATGTTTTGCAATGACTACAGAGATCACTTAGGGGTTATCATGGGGTAAGAGTATCTCCCCTTGGTCTCCCAGTGTAAAAATAATGGGGTTTTCATCCTCTAACACTTTCGGCACTGAGTTCACTTACAACACCTATCGTGCATAGGTATTTCGTGTTGCGTTAAAGTCTCCCGCTAGGTTCTCTCCCCCTAAGATCATGTTAATTTTATCCATGGTGGGTTCATTATCTATTGCTTCAGTGCGTGGTCCCACCCGTTCCCCCAAGGGACTCCTTTATCTTTCTCGATGTTGTTGACCATCTCTTCTGTCGCGAGAGTGATCCCTTGGATGAGGGGGTCTTCTCTGATTATCTCTCTTCTGCCCACCTTCCATGTTCTGTTAGTTTTGGGGCTTATCTAATAAGAATCGATCAAGTTTTCTGTCCTATATCAACTGTCCGATCTGATTACGTAATTCCCTGTATTGCTCTGTATCGTGGCTTGTGGACTCGTGAAATTTACAGAAGGCTTCCTTATTTCTCCCCATAGGCTATTTGGAAGGAGAAGGAAAATTGATGAGACCCGTATGTGCGAGGGATCATAGGATCACCGCTCTAGGCTCCCTAAGGGGAGTGAAACTTTGAAATTGCACCTTAGTGGGCTCTTCCCTTCTCCACGTTTTCACTGATCGATCGGTCTCCGATTCTTTCGACCTTCCTCTTCCTTTTGCCTCCCATACCTCCAGAATTTCCATCTGAACTATATATTGTTCTGCTCGAGCGAACAAGTCGGTTATGGAGTTGGGCTCTGAGAAGGTTAGGGACCTTTTGAGCAATGTGTAGGTAGTTCCATGGAGTAAAGCTGACGCTACCAACCTAACCGGGAGGTCCTGTACCTCCCGTGTGGCTTCCTGAAATCATTCCATGTATTTCTTCAATTGTTCCCCTTGTCTTTGTTGTAAGCTCATTAGATACATCGCGCTCTTTTTTTTTGGCACATAGGCTGAGAATGTTTGTAGAAATTCTTTTTCCAACTCCCCAAATGATCATATGTGCCAGGCTGGAAGATCCGTGAAACACCGTTGTGCTTACCCTGCCAAAGAGAGGGGAAAAGCCCTGCATGTAGTTGCTTCGTTCCAATCGTGGAGCACAGCTACAACTACAAAATGTTGATGATGTCTCTTAGGGTCCTCTTTTCCAAAGTAAATTAGGAGTTGTGGTAGCTTGAACCCCAACTGGACAGGCTACTGCTGGAGTTCTTCTGATAGAGGAATCCTTTGTTAGAGGCTTTTACGGGTGTCATTGCCACCTACTTCTATTCTAACACTTCCTCTATGAGCTTCTTAATGCCCGCTGCATCTAGTGCTTCATGCTTTCTCTCTTCTTTTTGAAGAGAAGGAAGGTAGAGAGCTTTGGAATTGGTGCTTTCGGCTGTCTCCTTATACATTGGAGCTTTTTTGGCTCACCGGCCACTTTCTTTTGGTGGTCCTGACAGTCTAGGAGTACGGTTGTCTTGTCTTTGCACCTCAGTGCTCATCCCTGGTGGCCTTACCCTTGGGGTCGGGTCTCACGATTCAAGCCCACTTCCTCTGATCTCATCTTGCTCTATACGGGGAACATGTAAGTCAAGCATTAACTCTCGCAGGAGGGTAGTGATTCCTTGCATTCTTCTCACATTTTCTTCATTGCTTCTCTAAAGTCTTTCATAATCAATGAGGGGCGCCATAGGAGATGCTATCCTAGAACGTACAGAAACTCCCCTTCGTGATATGATGGGGCTTTCTTGTGTGGATGATGATTCCTCACGAGAACCCGGCCCGGGGATAATGTGGGGCGGGGGCGTGGCTCGCCTCCCCTGCCCTTCCATTCTAGCACCCAAGTGGGTGATGTTCACTTCTCCTTGTCCTGATAGCCCACGGCCCCCAATATCAACTATAGGGTCCACCTGGGCAACCTAATTGCCTCCTTGTCCACTAGCTCGGTCATTTCCCAACCGCGGTATATGTCCAAAATGAACTTCCTGATCCCGAGGATATTCGGTATGTGCTGGTTGCGGTGTTGGGATCAGGCCAGCCTCAATGGTAGCTATTGTTCGAGAACGTGTATTCCTCTGCATTGGATGTGACAGACTTCCTAGGTTGGTTGATCAAGCATTCCTTGTCATTTTGGCTTTTTCCTCGAAGCCTTCCCACAGACGACACCAATTGAAGTGGCCAAAAAAAAAAATCACGACAATAGAATTTGTTTAAGGAGGGAGGAACCGTCACTTTAATGCCCAATGTATTGGCCAATGCAAGATCTTTCGGAGAGGGAATAAGCTTCCTGAGAGAAAATAAGCTTTTGGGAAGTAAGAAGTCTTCCTGAGAGAAATATGGCTCCCGAAGAGGTGTTGCGGACAGAATTCACCACGAAGGGTTCTCGGTCTTGCGGAGTGAACCAGCTTCCCTTCTATCAGCGGCTTGGGGCTGTAACGGCTGATAAAGGTGTTGATTTACTTCTGAAGAGAGCTAGCTGTAGATTCTCTCAGGAAGGTATGTAGATGATCCGGAAAAGACTGGAGCTCCCTGAAGAACTATAGACTGGAAAGAGAGTTAGAAGGCTTGCGAGAAGGAATTCCCGCAAAGACCCTCCGACGAGCAAGTCAGTATAGGGAAAAGGGAATAGTTGAGGAAAGGAATTCAATTACTTTCGGAGAGAGAAACTAGAGAGAATATGAGAGGATTACCCAATTTTTCATGCATGATACTATGTGGGATGTTGCCCTTTATAGAGGTCAGGTGGTGGTCCTAGAGAGAATCACACTTCGATAGAATCTTTCAGAGGCCCTAAATCCTTTTGGAGATAATAGCCTCTTCCGGAGAGAATCGTCCCCGAGAGACCTACCCATAGCCTTCCGGAGAGATATCCGTGGGGTTTCTCCGAGATAAGGTACAACAATTGGATTTGGTCATATGACGAGATTGAGTGATTTGACCTGTTGATCGTGATCTCATATTTCGTCGGGATATAGGATGATAAAGGGATTGTATTACATGGCACCATAGCATAAGGTTCACATTACCTGCTTCACATTAAATTGGATAATCATGACATATTGCTAGATGTCACTCATGATTTATGAAAATTAATAATTGATTAATTTTCGTTGTCAATTTAATTGTGAACCTAGAAAATCCCACCCAATAGAAATTGTTTTAAAAGAAAAAGGGCAAATTTAGTAATTATGGAATCACTAAATTATAAGTGCAATTATTTATTAGATAAATAAGGATTATTAAATAATTAATATGATTATTTATTTAATTATCAATTTGGATTTGGCTTTTTACTAGCACTTAAAGCTCGATTTAATAACACTTAGGGTTTTAGGATTTTGTCTATAAATAGTGTTGGAAATGTATGCCCTAAAGACACGTTTTGTTTAATTTATGGTAATGATGTTTCTTTTTATTCAGTTTATGGCACATATATTATTTGCATTTAATTGTTGGAAAGGTGTCCATGCTATTAAGTAAGTGATTCATGTGATGGGTCGTTCTTCACAGATAGGCATGAATCATGGGTACTTAATAAGCAAGAAAATATAACTCTTGATCTTTTGATAGAACTGGGCATTCTATCATGATAAGATCATTGTACAATAGATCCTAATGGAGGATGGCTTGCCTTAGCCAGTAAACAGTCCGTTTACTCTAATTGTACAAGCGCATTTGGAATGCGTAGAGTGGACCTGTGATAGAAGCTAATGACAAAGTACTAATTATCATGGAGCTAGTCTATCACTGCTACTACGTGGACGAGTACTCTAATACTTGAGTATTAGTTGGTGGTCTAGTGAACCTAGATCTATATTCTTGGATTCATTGTAAGTGAGGTCTATCAAAGATCAATATCCTTTTGAGTTGGGAGTATGGTTTCTAATTAGCTAAGACAGACTATTACAAGATAGTTTCTGTGATTCACCCCCTTGTGATTGTCCAAGAATAATCGAATAATCCAGGGCCCTGGGAACGTGACTTAAGAGTGTGTGCTTCTGGGTAGCTCCCAGTGATAAGCAAGTACATTCGAGTAGTCACGGATTATTGGACTAGTGATCTAAGGATGGTAGAAGTCATTTAGAAAGGTGTTAGTACATTATTCCTTTCTAAATGATGGGTGTTACGCAGAGGGGTATTTTCGTCATTACACTAGTAGGTCAAAGACATGGCATATGCAAAATTATTCGTGGGGTCAGTGTTACCATATGGTGATAGTTGGAACACTTAGAATGACAAAAATATAGCTACTAGGTAGCAGGGATATTTTGGTCATTTTAGCAGCCGTGAATAATTTGTCTTTTGGTCCCCGGGGTAGCTCGATGTAACTCATGTATTTTTTAATACATTTGGCTTGTTGGATGAATTACATTAAGAGAGAATTATTTTATTTAGAATGGTCCATTGGGCTAAAATAAAATAATGGTTCATTAGGGTCTTAATTAATTAATTGGGCTAACCCAATTAGAAAATTAATTAAAAGATCTTGGCCCATTAGGGTTTGGCCCACTAGGGTTTTAACCCTAGGGTTCTCCCTATATATATCTCTCTTTAGTTGTTTTTTCATCCAAGTCGTTTTTCATTCTTCTTCACCGAAGAGAGGCCACGAGTTCGAGTCATACTCCGGAAGATCGAAAGGGGGCGTTTGAGTTCTGATGCGACGGAGCCGAAGGCTAGCAGGACAGCCGTCGTCTCCTCCACACGAAGAAGCTCCCATCGCTCCATTCCGTCCGGTAATCCGCCGTAAAAGTAAGTCTCCTAGACTCTAACCAATACGAGGATCGTTTTTATTTTAAAACGCTTCCGTTGCATGCTTTTGATCCTCGTTCATGATCCTACAAATAGGCCATTAAACCCAGAATCAAATAGATCAATCAGTTGAATTGAAAACTGAAAATTTTAGAGAAAATTTTCGTGTCCCTTTTTCTCTCAAGTCTCACAGAGTCTTGGTTATTTCGGGTGGACCGACTCGATATCTCACGCGTGGGAGATATCAGATGGGTTATCGGCTACGAAATCAGATTTCATTTCGAGGTAATTTTTCGTTGTCTTTGATTTACCTGTAAGATTTGAAAAATGTGATACCAAATAAAATCAGATTTTATGTTTCCACTACATATGATCCGATCATATTTTCTAACAGTTATGAGATTTCTTTGGGAATACCGATAAGATCACCCAATCAAGGGTATGAATGAATTGTGAGGAACAAGAGGCTAGAATTGATTAATTGAGATTATGAATCCAATACGAAGTCAAATGATCTGTGAAGTAAGTGCCATGAAGGGTGAGATTTATGAGATAAAAGCTAACCTTGAGTTGAGATTGCTAAAACGTGTGCATGGATCTCTAAAAGTTGTGATAGGCTGAACATGTGGATGTGGCATGGTTACGGAATTGGTAAGGGGTTATGGTCAAGTGTGGATCCAAAATGTGTCATTGTGTGATAATGCTTGATGGATTTCCAACAAATATAGATTTTCGGTAATGATGAATTTCCAATTGATGACACTAAATGGACTTTCAGTTGATTTCCACGACTGCCACCAACTTGAGAGTTCAACAAGATCTAGAGATCAAATTAGACAAATTTTGAGAAAGTGATCCAAGTCTTAGAAGATGGTTGGTTGGAATAGGGATATATGACTCGGATGAATATTACTTCGAAGATGAGGACAAAGGATAAGCAATTCCAATGTAACTTGAAATGACTCCCCTAAGTAAGACTGATTATGAGAGAGTAACAGTTGATGGATTTCTTAGAAAAATTACAACCACCGTAAGGTACTCCCTAGCAAAAGCCAATGTGATGACAAATGCCATGAGTAAGGAAATGAGTCCTATGACATGAAGTGGAATCGTGAGTTTCAAAATTTGGAAATTATAATTTGGGGCTAAGATAATTTGGGTAGCAATTAGACCACCTAGCTATGAATGATATAGTCAGTATATTTAACGACTAGGTTATTGGTTAGTAAGTCTATGATGACTTTAAAGCCAATGTTGTAATAATCCAAAAGGTCTAATACAACAAATAGCAATAATTCCACCATTCTTTTTATTTTTATTTTTATACATAACAAGATAGTTATTGTCATGCATATATCACTTGGTTATGCCAAAGGGAATACAACAAACCCCAATAATAAAATACAACCAATAACATGGTACAACCCAACCTGCCAACAAATGGCCCCAAAACCTTTTATTCGAGTGAGCTCTGTACACATCTAACCCAATAGATCATACCTTGCTAGGACCCCTCTCACCATTCGCTTTACTTGCAACTGGAATGATGTGAAGATAAAGAATGAGCTGCAAGGCCCAGCAAGTATAATATAACGAAATAAAGCATGAGATATATCGAACACAGAGACTCAGTAAGCATTAACAAGAAATACATGGTAGGATCATGGCATAATCATAATTAGGATTAGTATAATCTACACAAATAATAAACTCCTACCATAGCATGGATAAGGCACACTCCAGTAGCCTCACTACTATATAGTCTCTCAACCAATCTAATGTTCTAAGCACAACACTCTTTATCATGCAGTATCGTACATTCAAGTCACAAGGCATCCCACTCTGGGCCTATAATCCAATCTACTCTGCGGCACTAGCACTCGCTTGCGAGCTATTGTGGGACTCAAACCTATAGTCTAAGCACAACACCCTTTATCATGCGGTATCATACATTCAAGTCACAAGGCATCCCACTCTGCGGCACTAGACTCGCCTGCGATACCACAGTCTTATGCACCATAAGGTAAGGCTACTGTGGGACTCAAACCTACAATCTTACGCATCATAAGATATGGCTGCTATGGGACCCAAACCCACAGTACTCCATTAGCAATTGTGGAACGATATCCACCCATACCTTAGCCCATACTAGGTGACATTACGAGCTGTAGCTCCCACGGTCGGGCACTAGCCGCTGGCATAACAACCACAATCAGGTATAAGCCCACTAATATGATAATCTCGATAGGGCATAAACCCATCGGCATGATAATCACGGTCGGACATAAGTCCACCGGCATGATAGCCATGGTCGAGCATAAACCCACAGACATAATAACCACGATCGACCATAAGCCCACCGGGATGATAACCATGGTCTGACATAAGCCCACCGGCATGATAATCATGGTCGGGCATAAACCCACTAGCATGAAAATCAAGGTCGGGGATAAGCCCACCAGTATGATAACCACGGTCGAGTATAAGCCCACCGGCATGATAGCGATGGTCGGGCATAAGCGCACCAGTATGAAAACCACAGTCGGGGATAACCCATCGGCATGATAACCACGATCGGGCATAAGCCCACCGACATGATAACCACGATCGAACAAAAGCTCACCGACATGATAACCATGTTATAGTTCATAGGGCTAACTCCCATACACAATTATACTCTCACATGCCTAACATGAGCTAACTCCCATACATAATTATACTCTCACGTGCCTAACATGGGGCTAACTCCCATACACAATTATACTCTCACGTGCCTAAGTTATGTCCTCGTCACATTACAATCTCTATAGCCACCCACCATATCGCAACCATTATAAATGAACACATATATTTATATTCATACCCCTTCCTTCCCAATTATAAGCCCACACACGTCAATTGCAATGGTTGCACTAAGAATTAGATAGCAATGTTGATTGGTTAGAGAATACAAGCAATACAACACCAAAGTCTTGCATAAGTTACACCTTAACCAAGAAAGCATCATTCCTAAAGAAAGATAGGGTGAATAAAACCCTATTTAAGCTTTTAACAAGATTCAACATAAATCCAATAATACCAAAAGGTTTACAATGCAAGGAAATGGGCACGATTCATGATTTCATCCATAAAATGGATGGATAAAACAAAGGACATTCCATAGACACAATTTCCAATTTCTCAATTTCATACAAGCATTTCAAAGGAACCTCACGGTTTCAAAACTTGGCTATATGGCCCAAATAATATACTAAATAGAAGCCCTTCAATTTTAGGTTACAAAAAAAAAAAAAAATGGATCTCAATTCCGATATTTGTATGAAAAGTTATGGCCAAAACAGCCAGACATGCGCAGTCTAAGTTGACTTACTCCGAGTCGACTCGAGCTCAAACGAGTCGACTCGACTGCTGCCGAGTCGACTCGACTGCTGCCGAGTCGACTAAAACCACCCTCGAGTCAACTTGGCTAAGAGCTAGAAGTGTCGAGTCTACTTGGGATGCAATTGAGTCGACTCGACAGCTTAGAATTGTGAACGGACAAACCAGAACATCCAAATCCATCGCCAACACCCATAATGATCAATACAAATCCCACATACATCATTTTTATGAAGGGATGAGGTAGAATGAGGCCTCGTCACAATTATAAAACCAACTTACAAAAATTTTTGGGAGAAATCTCACAACGCAATCAACTAGATTTATTTACATAAACCCTAACTCACATCACAACACCCAAAATTTCACAAGTTAAGCACAATCTTCCAACCGAAAGCCATCCTTGAACCCACAAGACCATAAAGCAAGATTTGACCATACAAGGAGAGAAACATTGAAGCTTTCACACAAAATGAGAAGAATAGTGCAAGCAAGAATTTGCCTTTGATCCCAAGTGGAAGCGTTTGAGGAAGAAGATGAGCCTCCAAATCTCCACAAAAGCCCTCTAGTTCCAGCCCTTGATTCCTTCCTTGAGGCTCTAAAAATGAAGAAGAGAGACTTAGAGGTATAGAGGGAGGGAAGAAGAGAGTGATGTGAGAGAGAGTGAAAAGAGAGAAATTGGCATAGCCTTCTCTCTAACCCCTTTTATACCAACTCCCTATTCCCATTTTGCCCTCATGAAACACACATATGCCCACTTAGTCCCTTCTCCTTTTCTTTTCCTTAATTACATGGGAAAAATCATATATATATATATATATACAATACTTTAAACATCCCATTTCAATTATATTTCAAAATTTCACTCACATATAATCAATACCCAAAATACCAAAATATTTTATACTCATATTCGAGTCGTTACAAGTGTGGCTATTAACTAAATGATGTAGGCTTAATAGAGGTAAAATACAATAGGAATTTGAGAAAAGTTGGAGTTCTCTAGGATTAATCATAAAGAAATAATCCAGGTTTTGGAGACATAGTGCCGACATGATTAAAGTCAATTGGCGTGAAGATGATTATAGTCAAATATTATGAGATGATGTCTTGAGGAATATTGTATTTGCAAGTCTAGCAACGTAGATCTAAACAAATGAATTAGACAGAGGTTAAGGACAAACTTAAGGATTCGTCAATAAAAGTTCAATGGGTAAATGATCGCCTAATAGTTATGAGCTATCATGATTATGGATTATAATCAAAACTATGGTTAACCCTAAAGTAAGAGGGTGGAATCACTTAGGTAAGTGGAAAAAAGATTCAGAATGAGTTGTGAATTTAGGGACATCGGGATCGACGATTGAGAACTTAGGAACTGTTGGTTCAAGATTGCTAAATAGAATCTATAGTGACAGAACAACTGGAAACTATCCTAAATGATTGTTAGAATTATGAGTCAAGGATGACTGGTGAGATGTGGATAAAGGTTAAAATGATCTAGCTATTAAATTAGGATCGGATAATATGTATTTTTGAGGTTTGAATGGAAGATTGACCTAATAACTATGATAATGGGATGGGAAGTTAAAGGATCCTAAAGAATAGGTCAAGATAAGGAAGCCTATGATAATCAATGGTACCTTGAGTTGGTATGGGAATTGAGGTCAGGAGTGAACAACTCATAAGAACGAGTGATGTTGGTTTGGGATAAAATGATAAAAGGCCAAGGTGCAGTCTTGAGCCTCATAAAGATTTCAAGTTGGAAACCTAGTTGTTCTTGACTTGGGAAATGAGATAAAACAATTCAATATGTATAGAATCATTATGAATGTGAAAGATGATGGTATGAAATTTGGGGATGACAGTATATACATTCAGAGAAGACATGTGATAGCCAAGGCTTGAAAAACCAAGGTGACGTGGTAGGACCACTAACTTCTTGTGATAAGATGGAAGCCTATGAAACAACCTAGTAATGACAAGATATGTGATGATGCATATTTGTGATGTTTAAGGATCAAAGGATACATGAAATAATTTGATGACATCAAATATTTCTTTGGGGATCAATTCGATAGAAGTTAAGATGTATATAGATCATGGGCTTTTGTGCTAAGATTGGAAAAATATCAAAGCATGATTGATAAGTACAAGATAAATGACGTGGAAAATTGGCAATAGAAAAGTAATATGTATAAGGATATCGATGGGATGTCTTAGTGAAGTGAAAATTGAAAATTGATGATGTGGATATGAGAGTCATAGGCTCATTATAATGATGTGTGTACCGGCTTGGATGGGAGCTCGAGTTGAGACTCGTGGCCACAGGGAGCAGGTTATGTGTGTAACACCCCACTTTTCCAAATATGCAATAACTTTAAATATAATTAAGACATCAGCTACGGGCGTTATGGAAACCCTTACCAACGGAAGCATTGGACTGAACATGCAAGCTTAATCAAAGCTTAATAAAAGGGGTTTCCACTATATTTCCTTTATAAGTGCAAGAAATGTAAAAGACACAACTTATTACTATAGTACAATTGTAGGGCACCCTTTTATTACAAACTTGAGTACCTTAGCTGCTATTACAATACATCATTGTTGTACAATTACACGGGTACATAATAAGTCAAAAACTCAAAGCTAGCGGAGCTCCACCTTCTTGCCCACGTTTGAACTAGAACCTGAAACACCTGATACTTTTGATAAACCTGGGACATTGAATGTCCCAGGGGTATGAAACACTCAAGTTAGATAATAACATCTAAGTGAGTGACTCAGAAAATGAGAGTACATGCGTGTAACTGCAATAATGCCATTATGAAATCCACCCTTGTGGTAGCAATGCTAGGGTGTTGCAATCACTCTCGCGGTCATCATAGTCACCCTTGACTCACCGTAAGAGCACGAGTTCTTCCATGATGGCCCAACAACTAGCCACAGTCACCAACACAAACATGATATATGACAAAGTAGAAGGAATATGCATAACCAAGGGAAAATAAGACGTGTAAGCCACAAAGGCATGTTATGTAAGCCAACATCCACACACAAGTGAAGCAACAAATGCTCAAAGTGTCACAAAACATGCAGGAATCACTCACCTTGACTAATCACCTTAGGAAGCATGATTTACAACGAGCGGGATGGCTTTTCTAACTGCTTGACATGAACTTTGAGAAAGACTCAAAAACTCGGGCGAGGCCCGTACCCCCTCGATTCTCCACCGATTTTCCTCCTTCTTTTTTGCAAGATTCTCTCATTTTTCTCAAGAACAAGACCCCCCCACTTTGTTTCCCTCAATTTGGAAGAGATTCTCTTCTAGAATGTTTGGAATGATTTGCGATTAACATAGGCCCTTATTTATAGACTTTTCTTACTAACTACATGTCGCCACCTCAAGGGTCATCATGAGTCCTTAACTTAGCTTCCAAGTAGTCCAATGGTTGCTTGCCATGTGTCCTTGAAGATAAGGTTTGGAGACTTTATCAAACTTGGAGACTAAGTAATTTTTATGGCCAATCACGCGATGCCACCTCAAGGGGTCATTATGAGGCATCATGTGATCTTATCTTTTCTTCCAAATAACCAATGGAAGCTTGCCACATGTCTCTAGCTTGGAGACTAAGCAAAAGACTTGGAGAAGACTTAGAAAAGACTTGGAAAAGACTTAAAGAAGACTTGGAGAAGACTTACTTTAACAAAGACTTGGACTTGGACTTCAAAACGATCCAAAGCTACATTTAATTTGAGTTTGAAATCCAATATATTTTGAAGTGATATTTTAAGGTTTCAACAAACGACGCTTCAGCCTGAACTTTTCACGTAACTGTACTTAGACCCTTTGCAACTTAGTTCTCGGGCCATTTTTAATTGCACTTTTTAAAAATGGATAAATTACACTTAGCACCCCAAGATTTTAGATAAATTACACTTTTACCCAACTTCAATATTTACGATTTTGCCACTGGTTCAGAAATTGAACCTTTGTCTCAAGGCTTCTATAATCCTTTGAAATGACCTATTTCCTTAAGTATTAGAACGTAATAACCTTAGATATTACCTCATATTTGAGTTTAAAAATTTGGGGTATTACAATGTGGTTATGTGATTATGAGCTTTGAATGGGAAATTCGAAAAGAAAATAACGGAACTAAGAGTTCTAGCATATCGATAACACCATAAGTGCATAACCTATAACAATAGACTTGAGGCTAAGGACCAAGGCAGAGGACTAGTGGTTGGCTCGAGATGAATGATAACCAGAGCAGCCACAGTGGAAGGACTATAAGCTAGCTTGTGGCAGAGGGACAAGACCCAAAAGAGTCAGAGTAGCACAGTGTACTATAGGAGATGGTTAGGTGCTGAAGTTTGGGCAGCATTATGGATGTTATGTTAAGGTTAGAATCCAATTTCTAAGAAACTAGAGCAATGTGGTTTATAATCCAACATGAGTGGAATGCCAGAAAGGCTATAATGGTCAAAGGAATAGGTACGAGGAAAATTACTTAGTGTTGGCAATAATGGCATAGGCGAAAGCCTTACCTATGTGCTAAGATTGTTAAAGAGTTGAATATGAGGTAGCAATGGTAGGAAAAGTTTTCTTAAGGACTACAATGATGTTATGTTACCAAGAGCATGCTAATGAAGTGACTGATGCATTAAGTGGGAATATGCCCATTAATAAGATCAGGTTGATGGCCTGTAAATGGCATTTGATAGAGGTTTTTAGCCTATTGATAATGACGGTAGTACTGAGAGGATCATCTGACCTTGTTGTTAACCTAACTATTTGGCTGAATTTAATAAAGAGATGAAAGAGACATATAAGTCTATGAGTAAATGAGTATGGCCAATCTATAAAAAGGTAATTCAAGATGCGAAGTAGCATTCTTAGGATTTGAGGAAGGATATATGAACTTTGAATAAAAGTTCTTTGAGGTTATGAGTATAAGTCAAATTTCGAGGACGAAATTTTTGTAAGGAGGGAAGAATGTAACACCCTAAAATAAAAGAAAATGATTTTGAAATTTTTAAGAATTTTTCAAGTGACTATGAAGCAGTTCAAGGAACTAGAAGTCAACATAATAAGCCGAATCCACTGAAGGGAGTACCCCAGAACTCAGATACTGAGTAGAATATCATTTCAACAAGGATCGGGTGATAATTATCAAAATTATATTAACCCAAATATTATTTAAACAATTGATTAAAAGGAATTAATTTAAGAAAATAAAATAATAACGCATAAAGTAAATATGGAGAGTTTCAAGATTTGGAGAACACTAGGGTATTTCGATTTCACCTAATTAATCCAATTTAATTTAAATGGTTGATAATTCAAATTTAATTATTCATGCAATGATAATTAACCACACAAGTTAAATTTTTACTTCCGTTTCAATTTATTCTTGTGGTGTTTATTATCTAGATTAGGTTATAGATTTTTTCTTCCGGTCTAAATCTATAACAACATATCAATCAAATATTAGTCAAGTATTTGATAGCATTAAGCATAATAATAAACATTTCCATGAGTACAGAAAATCAATCCATGAAAATCAAATTATCATAATTAGACTACATCAAAACACCCTAGTTATAGAGTTTAGTTCATATTACAAATGATAGAATCCATAACAAAACAAATGAACATAAATATAGGATTTAGAGGAAATGGAAGAAGAGAATAAAACTCTTTTGATGTGTAAGATTTCCTTCTCTAAAAATGATGTCACCAATTCTTGAAAAAAATACAAGAAATATTTCACCAAGAATGCTCCAATTCTCCAATCATTCAAGCTCTCTCACCTCCAACTCCCCATTTTTTCAGCCTTCCTTCTCAATTTATACTCTTCAATTTCTTTTTTTCCTTAATTTTCTTCTTAAAACATGGGTCAAACCATACCCTACCTCCATAAATTCCTCCACCATGTTTTACTTCTTAATTTTCTCCTCCATGTTTCATACCAACCATGTCCACTCAAAAGTTTAGGTCTCATACTCAATACAAAATAATCCCTCAAAATATCAAGAATTACAATTTAGGAATTTTTGTAAGATATAGGCTTAATTTGATTAGACTTTTGGGCTAGTCTTCTTAGGTCCAATTGAGACTAAATCTTCATGAAATATATAGCTCTAATAACCCTTGGAAAGGCCTCTTAATTCATCTACAATTCATCCCAACTTGGAGAAAATGGAAGATAAATTTGTAGGTATTGCTGATTTTTAGGCAACTTCAACCTTCTGTCACTCCACTAGCCATAACTTTAAGTAGAAAATTCAAATTTATACACTGTTTGAAGCATTGAAAAGTAAACATATAGATATCTCACATATATTTGTGTCAGAATTTTTTGACATTCTAACTAGTACAAATTTGATTTTCAATTAGACCTTTGAGCAGCGAAAATTTATAATTTTTAATCTTCTTTCTCACTTTTCCTTCAAATCATGTCAAAATGGTAAATTACCTAAACTTAATATAAAAAACATATAAAAGCATGAGAATTAAACATAAAATTAAGTAAGAATGATATAGAAAATATGTAGGAAATATTAGCACATCAAATACCCCCAAACTTAAATTTTTGCTTGTCCTCAAGCAAAAGAAACACAAATGAAAACTTAAACAGAAAATAAAGAGACCTTATTTCATTTAGATTTTTCAAAGGTTAGCCTCAAAGATATCCACAAATTTATAACTTAAAGAAAATTTCAAATATTACAACAATTTATATTTAAATCATAAATCAATTTTTCTTCATAAAGAAATTTTTAGTGTGTGTGTGTAGCCAACTGTAAATTATTGATGCACTTCTGTTATAGGTATTTCCTGTTCTACTCCTCACAGGTTGGGCTCAAAGCAGTGGGCCGACCCAGCATGGGCTCCAATAGACCTCAAGCTAAGTTCGCCGAAGCGAGCTCATACATTGTCGAAGCCCAAACTCAAATCGCAAGTCAAAGCAAGCTCCCAGAAATACCCCCAGTTTGCCAGCCTATCCGAGCGAGCTCTCAACTACACTTCGAGCAACCTCCCAGCAATTCTTGCAAGTTCGTTGGCCTAGCTGATCAGCTCGCACGACGAGAGAGTCATATGCCAGAGAATATAAGCCAACTAGGGGTCGCCCCAACTAGGCCATTCAAGCCCAATTTGGCCCCATTCTCTCTGCCCATGTTAGTCCCATCCTGACCCCTTGCAACAGTCATGTCTGGGTTTTCGCGCATTCACCTTAGATCCCATCCTCATTAATGACGAATTCCATCCATATTAATGAGGGTCTCATCGGCGCCGTTTATTCTGTCTTATCACTTATAGGCGTATAGCCCAAGCCAAAGGAGATCTCATCCCCTCCTATATATCAACCAGTTTTTGTGAGAGCCATGGTATGCTTTTTCCACCAACTTACTGATACTCTGCATTTCCTTACTCGTTTACTTACTTGAGCATTGGAGTATTATTACAGGGACCAAACGACGAATCAACAGACTAAACCAAATAACCCCCTTTCTTCCCCCTATCGGACTCATCACACCAGTGCGGGCCAAAAATCACGGTCGACCAAATCCGAATGTCAACATTTTGGCACCAGAAGAAGGGCCCACTCTGGTCAATATCAATGCCAAAAATGAGAAACAAGAGAGGATCCGAGGTGATGACCAATCAACCTATAAACAATGCTAACCAGTGACTGCTACGCTACCCTGCACATTTATTTATCAAAACTACAACCAAATTCATCAGACGTCAATCATTTTATTAAAGCAGGTGTAGGGCGATTATACTCGCGAGTGTGCGTGTAGTACAATTTTAAATTTATATTTCGGTGAGTCCGAGTCGATTCACAAGGAGATTATTTATGGATGAAAATAAATGTTACAGAATATTTTGATTTTAGGAGGTGATTAAAATGATTTAAAAGTAAGAATTAAAACTAAACTAATATTGAATTTAAGCAGCTTGGGTCAAGATAATTTTAGTGCCAAAATCAATTAATTCCCAATTTAATAGAAAAGATCAGTAATATTATCTGATTTGAATTTTTTAGATTTGTCAGTAATTTTAGTTCAAGATAATGATAATTCTTGTTTAAGCAATCTCCATACATGGCATGAAAATTCTAAGTTAAGCAATTACCATAAATTGAATTATATTCCACAAACAGAATTTATAGATACAGATTAATCATTAGGGCTTGGATATGAAAACATTTCCAGGTCTAGCAATCTCCATACGTGGCATGAAAATTCTAAGTTAGGCTTTTGCTCCAATCCAAACTCAAAGATACACCATACGCACACTACTCGAATTAAATCAGATTAATATTACATATATGAAGCCCAGCTTTCTTTGGGAATCATTGGCGTTGGACACTGTCCTTGCCTTAGCCCAAGATTAGATTTAGCTACTCATTTTCATTTGAAAATAAATTGGCAAGAATTTAAATGACGGGAATTAAAAGACAATATTGAAAGATAATTTTTTTAACCGATCATATAGGCGGTGTATAATTAAAAGACAATAATTGAAAGACAATTTTTTTAACCGACCATATAGGCAGTATATAATGAAAAGATAATAATTGAAAGACTATTTTTTAACCGACCATATAGGCGATATATAATGAAAAGACAATATTTAAAGACAATATTCAACCAACCATATAGGCGGTATATAATAAAAAGACAATATGAATAACATAATACAACTATATGGAAACAAAGATTGAAGATTTAAGAGAGAAATTCTAAAAACAAAACTATATAGAAACTAAAGTGAAAAATTTGAGAGAGAAATCCTAAGAACACAACTATACTTTCATTATAAGAAAATTGAATGGTTACAAATGCATCCTAAGTGCTCTATTTATAGGCTAAAAGATACAATAGAAACCACTCAATTATATAATTTAATAATACAAAATATCTAAAGAAAAACAAAATACCTAATTTAAAAATACAAAGATAAATAAAATATCTAATTACTTAAAAAGTTCGGGCCAAAGTGTAGTTCTTGAAACTTTGTGACTTGATGTAAGCGATGACATCATTCTAACCCATGATGTAAGCGATGATGTTATTCCAACCCATGATGTAAGCGATAATGTCATTCCAACCATGATGTAAGCAATGATGTCATCAATTTGTGAGACTTGGGCTTTTCATATTTTTTGGCATGGGCCTTCCTTGTGTTGGGCTTAGGGTTTCCTTGTTTTGGGCTTAGGCCTTCCTTGTGTTAGGCTTGGGCTTGAGCTTTTCATATTTTTATATTATTATATATATTATATTATTATATATATTATATTTATTTTTTATATTTTATATATTTTATATATATTTTTATATTAATATTTTTAAACATGCACAAAATCACAAAATGCATAATGATATTCAATTTAAACCATTTTAAGATCAAAATAAGGGTGAAATTATAACAAAATTTTTACAAAATTAATCGTTAATCACACCCCCCAACTTAAACATTGCTAGTCCCATAGCAATTAAACTTTACACTAGCCAGATTTATTCACAATAATCGCATGAATATAAAAATTTCAAATTCGAAATCGAAATACATAGAACATAACAAGTTATCTGTCATACAATCGAATATTCTAAATCAGATTTCGGTCAAAGGTCATACAATCTTAGGAACGGCAATTAGGATGACCATCATTCTACTTTACTTCCTCGAAGTTTCGACTTCAAACCTTACTATGGATTTTCCCTCCAATAAAAAAAAACGATTCCTCTAGTGTACACACAAGGGGGTGCACCGTTTTAAGAGTAAATGCAAAACAAGTTCAAACTCGGTGTCATCCCAAATACAAAGAACGTATTTTCATGAAAGAACAGGGAATTTAACATAGCTTCATGACTGGAATAATGCCATAGAAAAATAACCTCTAAATTTAAACAGAATTCCCTACTCCGAATTCGAATCCTGAGATTACATGATTTATAGCATCAAGATGGACCAAATCGAATTGTAATGGGACTATGAGGTTAATACTGGTTGTCAAAGAAAAGGGTAAAGTGTGCAGAGGGTGTGTCGGGATTTTTTTTTCTCTTTTTTTTTAACACTAATATCAAATTGGATGTAATATTTTCTTCAGCATTTATTTTGAAACACTTGTGCTGAATATCTAAGAGAACTTTTTTTTTTCTTTTTTTCCTTTCTTTTTTGCTTTTTTGTTTCTTTTTATATGAAAATACCAAGATAGATTGATTCCTAAAAACACACTAGGTTTGGACAGACTTCATGTGGTTACAGTTTAGATGAGGGTAAAAAAAAAATGTGCTAAGAACAACTCAAATGGGATAGCAAGGGAGGTTAATGTAAAGAAAAAAAAAAGGTTAATAGGCCCAAATTGAAATAAATTGATCCCTCTATCATGCTTCTACAAAACGACGTTACTCAGTCAACTAATTCAGAGTTTGAAACCAGCCAAATTCATCCGCTATCATACTAGAGATTCAAAGCAAATTGATGTTTTGAAGCTATTGAAAAGATGAGATAAACAATAAAGCACATTTAGAGTAAGTGTTATTTCACTCAAAATTAACGATTATTAAGCTCAAACACTTACTCGGGTAATAGTCTCCACTTTTGTTGAGGGATCATGCAGTGTGTTAATCAGCTAATTACCACTGTCTTTGACTTTATGACCGATAAACCAATTTCTAATTATTGAACATCCGATGCATGCAAATCACTTATTCTAATCTCATATATCTACGTTTTCAAATAAGAAATTAATGTATTCATAATTCATACTGCAAATTCAACTGGTTATCAGTATATAACTCCAAAGCTTTAGCGATAGCATTATTTTAACACACAATTTTTTTTAAATTTTTAATAAGAGTAGATAAAAGTAAATAATTCACACAAAACTATAAGCATGCAGTTGCAAATTCACAGTTTAAACATGGACCAGATAGTTCATAAATATACCTTACTCCCCCCAACTTGAATTGCAGTAATAAAATAGGGTTGTTAGGAATACCTGTAACTGCACAAGTCTGTAAGTTTACTGTGAACTGCTAAAACTTCAACAAACAAGTAAGAATACCCTACATATATATTTTTTTTCCACACCGAAATAAGAAAAATCCATGCAAGTCATATAATTAAGAGATGCATCTCAAGAGTACAAAAAGTACTCCTTACTCAGCCATCTTATGATAGGCTTGCCTAACAGCATTCTATAATTTTTTTAAACAAAAAGTAAAATAAATTCATGTAAGTCAAAATAAAAAGATGCGTCTCAAGAGTACAAAAAAAATACTCCTTACTCAGCCATCTTATCATAGACTTGCCCTCCTTAGAGGGATAAGTTTAAATTAATCGGACCTCTTTGACGCTTACTTCCAATTGCCTTAGACCAGTCTATCCGAGGCTCATAAGGATCGTGTTGTGGAACATAAGCGTGTAATTTCTCTAGTAGCTCCTCAATGGTGGATGCGAAAATGAGAATATTTCTTGCAGAAAAAGAAATGAACTTTTGTTCCACAACCTGATTAAGAAAAGAGAGCAACCCATCAAAAAAATGGTTAATATTTAAAAATCCAATGGGTTTGGTATGGAGATTGCTCTTAGCCCAGGAGATTATACAAAAGATTTCTTCAAGTGTACCAAAACCTCCTGGAAAGCCTCCTCCAAACGAAAGAGAAGCCGAAAGAAATATACGGTGAGCTGGATCGGTCCACTCCTCTAACCTACGCTCTCCAAGGATGGAAGACAGCGGCACCATGATGAGGAACTAGAGGTACATCTTGCCAAACAAAGGGCCAGCGTGAGCCCTTGTAGAGATCGCTCTCAAGACGTTCATGAAGGGAGTCAACGACGTGGGGATCCACACTGAAGGAATAGCTTGGTTGGAGTCATCCTTAGTTATGCTGCCCACCGCTACTCCCTTGATCGTGAGAATAGGAAGCAACCTCCTCCGCGAGACCACCATCCCTCAGAGCATGACCCCGCACGGGAAAAACAACCCCTCACTGGGCGATCTGCAAACCAGGACCCGGTAGTGGGGGAACTACTGTTGAGGATCCAGCAACTGGAGGCAAGACATGGGGCACATAACCAGAGGGAACGCCATGAAGAGAGGACCCCATTTTCTAGAGCCTCTCCCCCACGGATTCAAGGTCCTCGGTATTCCTCAATACAATGGGGACAGCGACCCATATAACCACCTAGATGCCTTCAATGTTTAGATGGACCTGTAAACTTCTAGCCTATTAGCAAAATGCTGGGCTTTCCCTGCGACCTTGGGAGACATACCCCAAGCATGGTTAAGAAGACTCCACCCTCACAATATTTGTACTTCCAACAGTCCAGTGATTCTTTGAAAGATTATATAAAGAGATTCAGGCGCGAGGTGAATAATGTGGAAAGCCCTTTCGATAAGAGTATCTTGACCGCAATCTCCGCCTGCCTTCAAAAGAATGGGAAGCTCTACGAAAGCATTTACAAGTCCCCCGTAAGAGTCCTAGGCAAATTCTATGAGCGAGCTGCGAATGAGGTCTGATGGGAGGAAGCTTTCGACTTGAAAAAGCTGAGCGATCAGAAAAAATGAGGAAAGGGCCCAATATTTATTCAAAGAATTATTTAATTAGCTGTTGAAGTATTTGATTAAGAGATTTTTCCAATTAATTATTTAATGTAGCAATTTAGAGATTTTGAAGGAAAATAATAGCATTTAATTCTTTTTAATTTTGGAGTTAAAAGAATTTGCCAAGGTGGCAATCTAGTAATTTTTAATTGAGAGAATAACATTTAATTCTTTTTAAATAGCATTTAATGTCATTTATTTATTGTGGAAATTAAATGCAAGGGTATGAAGGTAATTTTAGAGTTTAAGTATTTGAGAGGTTTAATAATAATTTCTTATTATTATTAATTAAGTGAGATTATGTATTTAAAGGAGAGTGAGAATCCAAGTATGAGATGGATTTGGATTGAGTCTCCTAGTTAGATTTGGAGAAGGAATCCAAGTTGTAGAATAAGTGTGATCTAGGGCTTCTATGTGTATATATATAACCCATTAGCCATAGTTTTCTCCTCACGCCGTGAAGGAGCACGAAGCCAAGAATAGAGAGCTATTAGAGGTTGCAATAGAAGGTTCAAGGGTTGCATAAGAGGCTCTCTTGAGATCACTAAATTGATCAAGAAGATCCTAAGGCAAGTATTCTTCCTGTCATCCCTTCCATTATAGGTTCATATCAATTTTTCAGATTATTCTAGTTCTTCAATGAGTTCTTAGATTTTATATTAGTTGTAGTGTATGTATATATATATATATATACGTAAATAGTGAATGCATAATCAAGAGGTACATGATTTTATAGAGATTCGATCCAATATTATCTTTGAATCATCCTTAGAGTTGTTTCATATCAGTTGGGATTTATGTTTCCAATATTTCTTTCAGAATGTCATAGTTTCATTGAGTTTTGATCAAGAACATAGCCTCTATAATCGTTCATGTTCATCGAAAATAGTTGCAGATATCCAGATGGATTTTTTTTTCAGAGTTTGTGAGTGATATCCAGATGGCCCTTGGGCATATCCGGATGGCTTTAGCAATATATCTGGATGGTTTGTATCATATCCAGATGAGTCCAGTGCCTATTGTGAGTAATATTCAGATAGCTCTTGTTCATATCTAGATGGCCTAGTGATATCTGGATGCTTCGATTCATATTCGGATGTGTCCAGCAGTGATTGTGCATTGTATCTAGATGCCTTAAGTCATATCCGGATGGGTCTAGTTGTTTGTGAGTGATATCCGGATGCTTTGTGTTGTATTCAGATGAGTCTAAGGCTTTCAATGAGTAATATCTGGATACCTTGCAGTGCATCCAGATGTGTCTAACATTCTTCGAAGTGTGATATCTGGATGGTTTGTTCATACTTCCGGATAGGTCAAGATGATATCCGAATGCCCTTTCTTCTATCCGGACAAATCTAGTATATCTAGATGCTTCCTTTCGTATCCGGATGCCTCTCTCCAAAGTTGAATTTTTCATTCGAATAGTCTCCAGTTATATCCAAATGCATCAGTTAGATATCCGGATGACCATAATCATATCCGGATGTCCTAGTTTCTATCCAAATATATTCTAGTATATCCGAACAGCTTCTTATTTGAGCGTCAGTGTATCCGGATGAGCCTTCTTCATATCCGGATGTCTTTTATCATATCTGAATGGCTTTTCCAGAAATCTAATTGAACTTCCAAAATAGTTTAATTCAAGTTTTAATTAATTTAAATTATTCAATAACTTCCAGTAATGAGTTTATATGCCAGAATTTAATCATGCCCATACCATAAATCATAATTCATAGAATCTTTGTATTCCAATATATAAATGAAGATCATATCATGTTCAACATTATTTTATTTTGGCATGATCAGCATTATTTTATGAGATTAAGTGCATACATTTTGGTATGAGTATTGAGCATGACTTTATATGGAGCACTATATATTGTGTGCTAGCATGTATGTGAGCATTGCATTGCATTATACGCTAGGCGGCTTAGTCCGCGGGGATCCTACCAGTTTCAGTTTCAACTCAATTTATGAGTTGCCCGCCTGGTGGCCACTAGGGGGCTAGGGGCATATTGCCGACAGTATGTGCTTACAGTTTTTTATGTATGCAGGATTTAAATCAAATAGATATATAATACAGTTATGTGGGCCTAGGTGCCAAAGTTGCATACCTACATTTAGTTTACAGTTTATATGCATTACATTTTTGTGAATGCAAACCGACAGTGATTATACTCAGTACAAGTTCAGTAAGTATTTCTCAGTATCAATATTTTTTTATTCAGTTTCAGTTACTCTTTCCATCTTATTACTTGTTGAGCTTTGTAGCTCACATTATACTCTTCACCCTTCCAGGTTCTAGTAGGGGAGTACCAGATGTGGGGCCTAGTAGCAGTAGTCTATACTGTGTGTACGTGGAGCCTCTTAATATTAAAGATGTCTAAGAGTTTGTTAGTTTATAGTATTTATCAGTTTAGTATTAGTTTTATATTTTAGTTTAGGAATTTTTCCTTAGATGTAGTTTATGGTTTTCAATTGATGTTAACTCAGAGTTTTATTTCAGATAATTGAGGTACTCATTTATGGTATCAGATTTTAGTTTATTAGTTAGTTTATCAGCCTACATGACTATGTGGTGCGCCTAAGAGATCAACAGTCCAAACAACCAGCCCAACCGAGTCCTCATCCAGCTCCCAAGCTGGACCAAACACCTACGGTAAGAACCATCTTTACCATTCATGGAGGGCCTCATGTTGCAGGGACTTCAACAGATCCCACGAACGGTATGTTCGGGAAGCTGGTCACCTTTTGCTCGTAGGGAATAGCAACCAAGAAGGGCCCTCCAAGAAATCCAGATTGGCTTCAGATGATATCGCTTTCACCAAGGATGATTCCAGAGATGTGTACTGGTTGCATAACAATGCCCTCATGGTCTATGCTCGAATTGATAATAGCAAGGTGCAAAGGATCATAATGGATACAGGTAGTTCGGTAAACATCATGTACAGAGGTTGTTTTGACCAAATGGGACTAGGGTCAGACCTGCTAATAGCATCCCCAGAACCACTGTATAGTTTCACCGGCGAGGCAGTAATTTCGAAAGGACGCATCAAGCTGCCACTCACGATTGGAGAGTCAGATCTTCAGGCCACGACGATGCCAGATTTTATTGTCATTGATGGCCCCTCTACATATAACATCGTCATGGGGAGGCCTGCCATGAATGACCTGAACATAGTTGTCTCAACCAAAGCCTTGGCAGTCAAGTTCCCTACTCCAAACGGGACCGGATGTGTAAGAGGTGAGCAGTATTCGACGAGATGCTGCTATGAGGAAGCACTAAAGATAGGGCTCAAAGGAAAAAAGGTCAATATGGTTTCCGAAGGGGAAGCGCAAGTCATCGGTAGCAAATGAGTCAGCCACGATCTGGACCCTCGCGATGTGGATTGCTACCGAGCTGCCAGCCTGATAGACGAGCTAAAGGATATTGTGGTCAACGACCTCGATGCTAAAAGGTGCCTCAAAGTGGGCAAAGGCCTCTCCCTCAAGGTAAAGTCCCAGCTGACCAATTTTCTTAAAATGCATTTAGATTTATTCGCATGGAACCATAAAGATATGGTGGGAATAAACCCGAATATAATGCTGCATTGGCTCAATATCGATCCCAACTATAAGCTGGTTCTCCAAAAGAGGAGACCCATGACGGCTGAGCATTAGGTGGGCTTGAAAGAAGAGGTAAACAAACTCCTGGCCAGCAAATTCATCAGGAAGCCCATTACCCGACCTGGGTGGCGATCCCAGTCCTAATGAAGAAGAAGAATGGAAAGTAGAGGACATGTGTCGACTTCACAGATTTGAACAAGGCTTGCCCAAAAGACAGTTTTCCTCTACCTAGAATTAACCAGCTCATGGATACAACAGCTAGCCACCACCTTCTGAGCTTCATGGATGCCTATTTAGGGTACAACCAGATCCCTATGAACCCTGACGAGGAGGAACATACATCATTTGTGACGGATCGAGGGCTATACTGCTACAAGGTAATTCCTTTTGGACTAAGGATGCAGGAGCAACGTACCAGCGGCTGGTCAACATGATGTTCGAAAATCTGATCGGAAAAACCATGGAGGTGTACGTTGATGATATGCTGGTGAAGTCTAGATAGGTCGCTAACCACATCAGCAACATAGAAGAAGCATTCCAAGTTCTGAGAAAGTACCAGATGAAATTAAATCCGCTCAAGTACTCATTCGGTGTGGCTTCCGAAAATTTTTTGGGATTCATGGTGAATGAAAGGGGGATCGAGGCCAACCCCAAGAAAATCTGAGCTTTGCTTGACATGCGATCACCTACTAAGGCGAAAGAAGTGCAAAGCCTTGATGGCCAGATCACTGCCCTCAGCAGGTTTATCTCCAAGGCGTCTAATAAGTCCATTCCATTCTTCGATGCCTTAAAGCAAGCAAAGAGCTTCGTGTTGACGGAGGAGTGTGAGAATGTTTTCCAACAACTGAAGGAATATATGGGATGGGCTCTCCTTATGTCTAAGCCAAAGGAAGGGGAGGATTTGATTGTCTACCTGGGAGTGTCTAAGCATGCTATCAGCGTAGCACTAGTGCGGGACGAAGATCGGGTGCAGTACTCAGTATATTATGTGAGCCATAGGCTACTTGATGCTGAAATAAGGTACACCCCCATGGAGAAGCTCGCCCTTTCCCTAGTGGTCGCATCGAGAAAGCTATGCCCCTATTTCCAAGCTCATTAGATTGGCGCGCTTACCAAACATCCACTAAAGTAGATCTTGCAGAAACCTAACTCATCCAGTCGTCTACTCAAGTGTGCCGTTTAGCTTGTCCAATTCAGCATGGAGTACAAGATAAGGTCAACCATTAAGGGGTAAGTGTTAGCAAACTTCATCACAGAATTCACAAGACCAGTGGAGGAGCCCGCCTCCTCAGTATTTCTAATCTGGGAGTTATTCGTAGATAGTTCCTCCAGCGTGCATGGATCTGGAGCTGGCATGCTCTTAATAAGCCCAGAGGGGCACAAGATTTCTTATGCATTGAGATTCGGATTCAGAGCGACCAACAATGAAGCAGTGTATGAAGCGCTGTTAGCTGGCCTATGCTTGGAAAGAGAAGTCAAGGCAGAGCGATTAGCAATTTTCAATTACTCCTAGCTTGTAGTTTGTCAGATACAAGGGGAATATCAAGAAAAGTGCCCAAAGATGGTAGCATACCTTGAGAAAGTTAAGGAATTATTTTGCCTCTTTGAGGAGTGAAAATTGAATCAAGTCCCGTTGAGCCAGAACTCTCACGTCGATGCCCTTGCTCACTTGGCATCAATAGGAGATGCAGACTCATTGGGGACCATCCCTATGGAGTTCCTAGCCACACCAAGCACAGAGGGGAAAAATGAGACGTTAGCAATTGAGCTAAGGCCGGATTCATGGATGAGGCCCATCATTAAATATTTGCAAGAAGGAAAGCTGCCAAGTAACAAGTTAGAAGCACGACATACTCAAGCTCAGGAAGCCAGATACTGTCTTCACGACGATATGCTGTACAAAAGGGGGTTCTCAGCCCCATTACTTAGATGCATTGATGAGCCTAATTGCCAAGTGGTTCTCGCAGAAATCCATGCTAGACACTGCGGCAATCATGCTGGAAGAGTATCTTTGGCTCAAAAGGCATTTCACCAGGGTTTCTACTGGCCTGCCATGAAGCGAGATGCTATAAATCTTGTGAAGAAATCCAACGCGTGTCAAAGGTTTGCAAAAATACCGCGAGCTCCTCCCACTTATTTGCAACAAATGAGCAGCCCTTAGCCCTTTACCATATGGGGCATCGACTTGATCGGGCTACTTCCAACAACTCGCAGTGGGTGTAAGCATTGTATAATAGCTATAGATTACTTCACCAAGTGGGCAGAAGCGAAGGAGCTCACACAGATATCTACCACGAAGGTAGAAAAATTTGTATGAAGCAATATCATCTGCAGGTTCGAAGTTCCTCAACAGATTGTCACAGACAATGGTACCCAGTTACCAGGTCATGGTTTGATGCCTATTAAGCTACCACCTCGATTAAAAACCTATTGAGTCATGGTCCACTAGTCGGGGTCCTCTCATCTTAACAAAAGTCGTGGACTGCGATCTACTTAGGTGTTCATCTTGACCTCGCTAAAGCCCTTAAAGGTCATGGTACGTTAGCTAGGATCGAATTATAATCTACCTAGACGTATAACTTGACGGCAAAATGCGAATTAATTTAACGATACAGCGAGCTACCATATGTTAGCTTAGATCATGGCCTACTAGACATATGGCTCAAACTAATGATATCTTACTCAAACATGTTATCTAAAGTTGCTTGTTTTTAAGATTTATGATCAGGCAATGAGCTAGAGGTATTCTTGGATTAACTAAATTTAAGTTTGTCTCTATGTTCGGATTTCAATTCATAGTAAATGACAAAGAGGCAGAAAATTCAATTGAATAACAAAAATGTATTACTCCCAAAGTCCAAGTACAAGAATAAAGAAAGAAAAAGAAAAGAGTCTAATGGCCTAAAGGGTCTGGGCTTGGAGCTGCTGCATCTTGGGAGCAGGATTAGTGACATTCTCAACAGAAAGATCGACCACAGTCTGATTGGGTTCGGACAGGGTGGCAACGACTCTTGAGCTTGCAGCATCGGCAGCATATTTCTTCACCGCCTCCACCACTTTCTTGCCGAAGCAGGAGAAGTCGAGGTCTGGGTGCGCTTTCCATAAGGTGAAAACAAACCCACTACAGATATCAAACTTGACCTCCTCAGGCTCTTTCACAATCCAAACCTCGACATTGACCTTCAACTGCTTAACCTTCTACCTGGACTGCTCCAAAGCACCTCACACCACAACCAGCTCCACCTCAACCTTATTTAGCTTTGAGGTCGCCTGGGAGAAGGTCGACTCATACATTCTCTTCTTACGTCCCAGCTCATCCTCAGCCTCCCTCTTGGCTCTCTCAGCTTCCCTAACCCAGTCCTGCATTCCCTCAGCCATGTTCCAGTATTTCCTGGATTCGCTGGTCACGAAAGCCAGATTCTCCTCCAGTTTCTTCTTGTCTTTTTTCAGTGCCTCGATCGCGGTCTCGAGCTTTTCTTTTTCTTTTGCGGCGCAAGATCTTTCTTCTTTTTGCTTGAAGATGCCCAGGGAAGCCTATAAGACTTGAAAGGTCAACACACTCGAAAGAGATAAAATAGAGAAGTACAAGATAAGGAAAAGAACCATACCAAAAGGCTGTGGCAAGCAACATAGTCATTAAGAGCCTCGCCCGATATTTCCCTCATGTTCAGGTTCTTGGCGTAATTACCAAGGACCATATCCAAGCTATGAAGGAGGGGGGCGAAGTACGTCCCATCGGCCACGACCTCAAATGCACTCGGCTCTACAGAGGTGCTTGTCTTTTTCCTCTTGTCAACTTGGGCCTGCTAGGTCGAAGGAGCCTTCCTTTTACTCTTGGGAGCCTCCTCATGAACCATGGACTTCCCGCAACTCACGGAAGCTATAACTGCCCTTGGCTGTAAGGAGGTACCTACGGGAACTGGATTTGAGGGAGCCACAACAGTTGGTACGGGGTCAGAACCAGGTAGACTGATAGGGTCGAGACTCGAGCCGGCCATTTCAGTACGAGCTCCCACCCCTTAAACTGTAACGAACCATTAGAGGGCCTAGTATTTATTCAAGAATTATCTAATTAATTATTGAAGTATTGATTAAGAGATTTTGCCAATTAATTATTTAATGTGGCAATTTAGAGATTTTGAAGGAAAATGATAGCATCTATTTTTATTTAATGTTGGAGTTAAAGGGATTTGCTAATGTGGCAATCTAGTAATTTTCAATTGAGAAAATAACATTTAAATAGCTTTTAAAGGCATTTATTTTTTATGCAAATTAAATGCAAAGACATGTTGGTCATTTAAGGAGTTGATATTAGCATTTAATTATTAATTAAAGTTATTGTGATTAAGGGATTAAGAATCCATATGAAAGGAGGTTTGATGATCCGTCCGTGAAGGGATTGGGATTAAGGTCTCCTAGTTATAGTAGGAGAAGGAGAGGGATATCTAGGGCTTCCTAATGGCTTGCATCTATATATCCTCTTATAACATAAGTTTCTCCTCACGCCGTGAAGGAGTAGGAAGAAGTAACAGTGGGTGCAAGTCTTGCATAGGAGATTTTCATTAGAAGCAGTTGATCCAATCAGAGAAATTGAAAGGCAAGTATTCTTCCTGTAATCCCTTTCATTACAGGATCATAACAGTTTGTTTCGAGAATTTTTAAGACTCTCGTTTTGATTCTCAGTTTATCAACCAGATTATATATTCCTATATGTGTGTTTAGATTAGCATATCAAAGGCTTCATTAAGCGAGCATCTATCCCTGTAAAACATTCTTACGGGATCGTAATTCAGTGATTAATATCAGTTTTTTAGTAACTCTTTTGTTGAGTTTTAGTTGTTATAGACAGTGCACGTATATATATATCTATATGTGGGTGTGAATAACAGCGAGTGCATGAAGAAGTTATGCATGATTCTTATAGCAATTCTTTTAAATATGATCTCCAAATCATGTTAGCATATATTCTCAGATTAAGCAAGACTCTTCATGTCCTTCATTGAGTTCCAGATTTATGTTTCAGTCAATGTGCATATATATATATATATGCACGAGCAGTGAGTATGTATTCTAGATCATGCATGATTACTTCTAGCGATTCTTATCAATTTTATTGTTGAATCACTCATAACTTTGTTTGGAATCAATTGGGATCTGTCCTTCCAAGAGTTCTTTCAAAATGGTGTAGTAATGTTAAGTTTTGATTCAAGATATCATTTCTATGTCATGAGTTTTATTTCTGATGAGATTCCAGTCATTCGAATGAGTCTTGTGTCATTCGAATGAGTTTTGAGGCATCCGAATGAGTTTCCAGTGTTATCGTAAGTTTTTTTCCTTATAATATATCAGTCATTCGAATGAGTCCTTTGTCATTCGAATAAGTCATGTGTTATCGTATCATTCATATGTATTTTTGAAGTTTTGAGACTATCATTCGAATGAGTTTTCTTGTCATTCGAATGAGTCCTTGAAGATTTGAATAAGTTGTTGCTAGTATTCGAATGAGTCTCTTTGTCATTCGAATGACTCGTGGGTACCCCATAAATTCATTCGAATGAGGGTACTGTTGCATTCGAATAAGTCAGTTTTTGCCAGTTCAAAAGTTGGAAAATTCCAAAATCGATTCGAATGAATTTGGAAGTCATTCGAATGAGTTCTTGATCAGATCCGAATAGCCTTTGAATATCATCTATCATTCGAATAAATCCTCTGTCATTCGAATGAGTCTCTGTCATTCGAATGAGCTTTCAGCCATTCGAATGAGCTTGCTGAAATCCGTTTTTTTATTCGAATGGGCTGCTGTTTCATTCAAATTGCTTTCTTATGCTTCATCAATCATCCAAATAGTATCAAATGGCATCCGAATGGCCTCCAATAAATTCTTAATGCAAGTCTTAAATTTAATATAAATATTCAATTATTCAAATATTGAATTTTTATGCCAAGATATGATAAAATCCAATATGCCATATCTATACTCAGAAATTTCAGAATATTTGAGTCTCAATATAGATGATAAAAATCATATCATGTTCAGCATTATTATAAGATGATCAACGTTGTTTTGTGAGATTATGTGCATACATTTTGGTATGAGCATTGAGCATGACTTTATATGGAGCACTACATATCATGTGCTAGCATTTATGTGAGCATTGCATTGCATTATGCGCGCCAGGCGGCTTGTCCGCGGGGATCCCATCAGTTTCAGTTTCAGCTCAGTTTATGAGTTGCTCGCCTGGTGGCAACCAGGGGGCTAGGGGCTTTGCCCACAGTATGTGCTTACAGTTTTTATGTATGCAGGTTTCAGTTCAGACAGGTATGTATTATCAGATTATGTGGGCCTATGAGCCAAAGTTGCATACCTGCATTTAATTTACAGTTTATGTGCATTACATTTTTATGAATGCAATCAGATAGTGATTATTCAGTACAAGTTTAGTGAATTATTTATCAGTATCGATATTCTTCGATTCAGCTTTAGTATTCTTTCCAGCTTATTACTTGCTGAGCTTTTGTAGCTCACCTTATACTCTTCACCCATCTAGGTTCTAGCAGGAGAGTACCAGATGTGGGGCCTAGCAGCAGTGGTCTATAGTGTGTGTATGTGGAGCCGCCCAAGATAAAAGATGTCTGGGAGTCTGTTGAGTTTTATAATGTTTCCTTAGTTTAGATCTATTTTACATTGCAATTGAGGGATTGTCCCTTAGATAGAGTTTATGGTTTTCAGTCTGTATTGACTCAGAGTTTCTATTTCAGTTGATTGAGATATCATTTATGGTATCAGATTTCAGATTATCAGTTAGTTTATTTTATTTTCCCGTAGCACCTCTTCTTGAGCAGTTCTAGGAGAGGGGGTGTTACATAAACTTTTACAGGAGAAGAGGATGCATGAACAACCTTAGGTACTCTCGAGATCGTGGAAGAACTGGGTCATTCAAGCTAGAGCCTCATCGCTTTTAATAATGTTGGTAAGGCCGCAACCATAACTCCACCATGAGCTCTACCCTCCCTGACTGGGCTCCCGTTAAATTATGTTATAGACTTCGGTCCCATGGTTTTAGACTTTGGTCTCATGATTATAGTTTTAAAAGGATTGCATGTGATGAGCATGAATGCATGTTTCATCGTGTTACCATGTGAAAGTCTCTTAAATGACATTCATGATTCTTTTGCTTCTCGATACCCATGACTCTTATGCTTACTTTCTTCCAGTTATACTTGCTGGGCCTTGTGGCTCATATTTGCTTGCATCATTCCAGGTAAGGGTAAGGATAAAGAAGAGGGCAAGCCAAGTGAATCTAGAGCCTTGGTGTAGAAGTGTGTACAGAGCCATCCTAACCAAAAGGTCCTTGGGGGGTTGTTTTGTGATGTGTAATATTAAGTTATGCTTGTTTATGTTCTAGGTTGTACCCCTAAGGGGATATGGTAGGTTTGTGAACCCTAATGTAGTGTGTAATATTAAGTTACGTTTGTGGGCATATAGACCCTAATGTATATGTCTATGAGTAAGAATGTATAAGTGTGGCTTTCGTTGTTATAACAAGGAGTATGTGTAATGCTTTTAGTTGGTTTTGGCATATATATCATCTTTTTTGTGGGTCCCTAGTTAAGGGCACCTACAATCACTAGTATAGTAGTATGGGAAAAAATAATTTTTTTATCGTATATCAGATACACAGCTGAATTTAACACACACACCATACACTAGCTTGGGTATTTAAACAACATGCATATTCAGCAACTGAATATAAATAAATGAGTACATGTTGTCCGATATAAGGATGGAGTATAGAAACGGTCTCTGTAATGAGATCGAATCCACCTTAAGATGTAATGGTCTTAGTCGGCCTATACCTAGTATACCAAATGATACCATTTCAGTCACCTCTTCCAGTGTTAGACACAGAGGTTCTATGTATCACCATTGCCCACATCTCAAAATTATATGTGTAACAATTACACGTATAATTTCTATGACAGCATAATATTTTCTGAGCAAGCAAAGGAAGGAGAAAAATAAGAAAACATATGTAGGAGAGAGAGAAACAGAGAGAAGGTAGAGGGCTCTGCCTCATTTATTAATCCCCCCCTCCCTCCCCCCATTTCCCTTTTTCTTCTTCTCCAAATCCAATTCAATTTGGATTCAGCTGCCCCCTTTTTTTAATAATGTAGTGCAATAATGCACTGCACTATGCACTATTGGCAAGGGGGCCAAGGGTCAACTTTTGATCAATCACTTTCAGAGACATTTTGGGCACAAGATAACGATACCAAACGCAACATTATATGGTGTCTGACTTTCTAGATTGACTACCCATTAACAATTAGATAATACCAAAATCTCTTTCGGAATCGATCAACCCCTTAACACAAAGGAGAGAAGACTGAGCTCAAAGAAGTGTGGCTTGCCTCATGCAGATATGGGGTCTCTTATAGGGCTGTGGAAGTCACCATTCCAACAACTACACTTGGCTCGAGACGTGCCACAAGTGCAGGGTCACGTCTAGCGTCTCCTTTTTCAACGTTCGACGTTTCTTTTCAACGTTCCGCGTCTCCTTTTTCTTTATAGGGCAGTGTGTCGTTTCCTTTATAGGGCAGTGTGATTGCTCTGCCCAAAAAAAAAAATAGTTGTCATCGGCGTTGAGTTTGTCTCCTTCTTATATTGTTATATATATATATATATATATTAAGAAAATAAAGTTTTTATTTTATTATATATTTGTTAATAATTTTTTTAATTAATTTTTTTAATAATTTTTTTTTAAGGGGCCCAATAAAATCAAAATCACATATACCACACAAAACAATTCCCACCTTACCCCCCAACTTGAATTGCGCATTGTCCTCAATCGATAATAATAGAAAAGATAGAGGATAGACATACCTGGCGGTCATCGATGCATGAATATGTGATGTTTTCTTCACCCTGAATAGCTACAGGGGTTGTTATTAATGTCCTGGACCTAAAGACATCCATTTAACCTAAATGGAAAGGTGGTCTTTTAACGTCAGATTCCCAGACGATACGAAACCTCTTTTACTTATTTAATGGTGGATCCCCTAAATCCACACTTCCTTCGTCTTCCTCGTAACTATACTGATAAGGTTTCAACCTATGACCATTGACCTTAAGGCATTGCCCTGACTCTTGATTTTCAATTTCGAAAGCCCCATATTCCAAGATGGACTTGATTATGAAGGGGCCAACCCATCTTGATTTTAATTTTCCTGGGAATAAATGCAATCGAGAATCATACAAAAGTACCTGTTGCCCGACATGAAAGCTTTTCCTAATGATGTGTCGGTCATGCAACTCTTTCATGCGAAGCTTAGCCAGTCGTGCATTTTCAAATGCATCGTTTCTTATTTCATCAAGCTCATTTAATTGGAGCTTCCTAGAGAAGCCTGCTTCGGTCAAACTCTTGTTGATTCTTTGAATTGCCCAATATGCTCTATGTTCAATTTCGACGGGTAGATGACAAGGTTTACCATACACTAATCTATATGGAGACATTCCTAAGATCGTTTTATATGCAGTCCTATATGCCCAAAGAGCTTCTACTAATCTCAAAGACCAATCTTTGCGATTGGTGGCAATGATCTTTTCTAGGATATGTTTAATCTCCCTATTAGCTAGCTCAGCCTGACCACTAGTTTGGGGATGGTACGGCGTGGAAATCTTGTGCAACACACCATATTTTTTCATGAGACCTGCCACGACCTTGTTACAAAAATGGGAACCCCCATCACTAATGATCGCTCGTGGCATCCCAAATCGACTGAAAATGTTTTCCCTTAAAAATTTCACCACAATCCTATGGTCATTGCTCCTTGTCGGGATTGCCTCAACCCATTTGGACACATAGTCAATAGCAAGTAAGATATACTCATGCCCAAACGAACTAACAAATGGACCCATAAAGTCTATACCCCAGCAGTCAAAGACTTTTAACACCTGGATTGGTTGTAATGGCATCATGTTTCTCTTGGATAGACTGCCTAGTTTTTGACATCGATCACAACTTGAACAAAATCTGAACACATCCTTAAATAATGTTGGCCAATAAAATCGACTTTGTAGAATTTTTGCAACTGTTTTCTTAATGGAAAAATGGCCTCCACAAGCAAGAGTGTGACAAAAATTTATGACACTTTGTTGTTCATGATTAGGGATGCATCTGCGAATGATTTGGTCAGGACAATATTTGAACAGATACGGGTCATCCCAGAAAAATGTCACCACCTTCCTAAAAAATTTTTGTTTATCTAGTTTGGACCAATAATCTGGGATCTGTCTAGTGACTAGATAATTTGCTATATCAGCGTACCATGGAAAGGTGAGTGGTTCAGTTTGAGTGTTTGTTTGAAACAATTGTTCGTTAGGAAAGGAATCTTGGATTGGGTTTTCAAATTGATTAAGATTTTGGCATGGTAGACGAGACAAGTGATCGGCTACCACATTTTCTACCCCTTTTTTGTCTCTGATCTCGATATGGAATTCTTGTAACAATAAGATCCATCTAAGGAGATGGGGTTTTGCATCCTACTTTGTTAATAAATATTTAAGAGCAGCATGGTCAGTAAAAACAATCACCAGTGACCCCACGAGGTAAGACCGGAATTTGTCTAGGGCGTAGACAACTGCTAGCAACTCTTTCTCTGTCGTGGTGTAGTTCTTTTGAGCTTCATTAAGAGTTTTGCTAGCGTAATATATCACATAAGGTTTCTTGTCTTTCCTTTGCCCTAACACGGCTCCTATCGCGTAATCACTAGCGTCACACATTAGCTCAAATGGTAGGGACCAATCAGGGGACTGAATGATAGGTGCGGAAACAAGTGAGTTTTTTAATTTCTCAAAAGCAGCTTGACACTTACTGGTCCACTCAAAGGGCATGTCTAGGACTAAAAGGCGACATAAAGGTTTGGCTATAGCACTGAATGAAGCAATAAAGCGCCTATAAAAACCAGCATGGCCAAGAAAAGACCTAACATCCCTCACATTCTTTGGGGCGAGTAATTTTTGAATTAATTCAACCTTAAACTGATCGACCTCAATACCCTTAGAAGAAACAATGTGTCCTAAGACACTTCCTTGAGTGACCATGAAGTGGCACTTCTCCCAATTTAGCACTAAATGTGTTTCCTTGCACCTCTCTAAGACTCTTTCTAAATTTTTCAGACAACTGTTAAAGCTGTCTCCATACACTGAGAAGTCATCCATGAAGACTTCCACCACATTCTCTACCAATTCACTAAAAATGCTCATCACGCATCTTTGAAATGTTGCAGGGGCATTGCATAGACCGAATGGCATTCGTCTGTAAGCAAATGTCCCGAATGGACAAGTGAATGTGGTCTTCTCCTGATCCTCTAATGCGATTTCAATTTGATTATACCCAGAGTACCCATCCAAGAAGCAGTAGAAGGCATGTCCCGCTATTCTCTCTAAGACCTGATCTAGAAATGGAAGCGAAAAATGATCCTTCCTTGTCACGGAGTTGAGCTTCCTATAATCAATGCACATACGCCATCCAGTTTGGATGCGCGTAGGGATGAGCTCATTGTTCTCATTTGCTATCACAGTGACTCCTGACTTCTTAGGTACAACTTGAGTCGGACTGACCCATTTGGAATCTGAGATGGGGTAGATGATACCTGCATCTAACAGTTTAAGAACCTCTCCTCGGACAACTTCTTTCATGTTCGGGTTCAAACGCCTTTGCATTTGCCTTACAGGTTTCGCATTTTCCTCTAAGAATATCCTATGGGTGCAGGTGAGGGGGCTAATGCCATGTAGGTCAGAGATAGACCATCCTATAGCTTTTTTGTGCATTCTGAGGAGATCTAGTAATGCTTCCTCTTGATGTAATTCTAGGCTTGATGAAATCACTACTGGAAAAGACTCCATTTCACCTAAGAATGCGTACTTAAGGTGGTTCGGCAATGGTTTTCTCTTAAGTTGGGGTGGGCGAACCAAAGATGGTGGGGTTTCATTCCCAGGTAATTTCAATGGCTCTAGGCCAAGCATCAGTTATGTGATCACCCTGGCTGACTCAACGTCAGGCTCTATCCCTTCCGAAGTTTGCTTCTCTAATTTATAAATAACCTGCTCATAAAGAGCCTCCTCAAAGTATTCTTCACTTAAGGTTTGGATTAAATCAACTTCCTCAAATTCCATTTCGTCATTTGGTTGCTTAGCTACCTTGAAAACATTCATCTCCACCGTCATATTCCCAAATGATAGTTTCATGATCCCATTCCTACAATTGATGATTGCATTCGAAGTAGCAAGGAATGGTCTCCCTAGGATAATGGGAATAGGTGACTGAGGACCCTGGTGGGGCTGGGTATCTAAGACAATAAAGTCCACTGGGAAATAGAATTTGTCCACTTGGATTACGACATCCTCCACAATCCCGCGAGGAACTTTCACTGATCGGTCAGCCAATTGAAGAGTGACCCTAGTGGGCTTGAGTTCTCCTAACCGTAGTTGCTGATAGACACTGAAAGGCAACAGATTGACACTAGCCCCTAGGTCAAGAAGTGCTTGGTCGAATTTTTGGCTTCCAATTATGCAAGCAATGGTAGGACATCCTGGGTCCTTATACTTTGGAAGGGTCTTGAATTGAAGGATAGCACTTACTTGTTCCGTCAAGAATGCTTTTTCCCGCACATTGATTTTTCTTTTGACTGTACAGAGATCCTTCAAAAACTTAGCATATGAAGGTGTTTGCTTAATTGCATCCAATAAAGGAATGTTTATCCTTACCTGTTTGAATACTTCGTATATGTCTGCATTTGTTTTATCTCTTTTTTATTGGGCTAATTTTTGAGGAAATGGTGGTCGAGGTTCAAATTTGGATCTCTCTTCAACACTCTTCCCTTTTTCCTTTTGCTTTCTCTCTTGCTCTCTTTCTTCCTTCTCAGCTTTCTTTTTACCCTCTTTACTTCCTTCATTCACTTCCTCATCATTCATTTCATCATGCCCTTGGTCTTTTTTACTAGTGGTAGGCCACATTGTCCTAGGGTCCTTAGGCTTCTCAATTACTTTCCCACTCCTAAGGACAGTGACAGACTGGACTTGTTCATGATTCTCACTAGATGACCCTTCGGCCCTATGGGCTTGACCTACGGGGTTCGGACTTAGTTGTGAGGGAAACTTCCCTGGTTCTCTAACACTCAAGGTCTGAGTCAACTTAGTTAGCTGACTTCTCATGTCTTCTAGAGCCCTATTTGTTTGTTCTTGAAACTTGGCTACTTGGGTATTAGTTCCTATTTGACCTTGCATGAATTGTTGTAGGGTGTCCTCTAGAGATCTCTTATGAGGAGGTTGATATGCACCAGATGACCCTTGGTTTGGTTGGTAAGACTGTGGCTGTGAGGGGAATGGTGCATGGGGTTGGGTGGCAGAATTATTTTTCCATGAAAAATTAGGGTGATTACGGGAGTTGGGGTGGTATGTATTGGAATTAGGATTGTACCCTAAGTAGTTCCCACTTTGATTCGGATTCTAATAAGGCCTACCCTCTGTCTGACGTGGTTGTGCTCCAGATGCTTGGCCATATAGGACCTCTTTAAAAGCAGGAATGGTAGGACGATCTTCTGTCATATGGCCATTCGACTCACAGACCACGCAAAGGACTTCCACCTCATGGACGGCCTTGGTTTTTTCTAACTCTAATTCTTCCATCTTCTTTGTTAATGTTGTTAACCGGGCATTGATGTTATCACTTTCACTTATTTGAAATTTTCCTCGAGGTTGTGGACTGACATGCTCTCTTGAGTTTTCCAAAGACAATGGACTTACCTCCCAATTCCTAGTATTCTCAGCTAAAGTGTCGAAAAAATGAAAAGCTTCTTCAGGTGTCTTCTCGTAAAATTCACCATTGCACATGGTCGACACTAACATCTTAAGGTTGGGGGTTAAGGCATCATGAAAAAAACTAACCACCCGCCACTGCTCAAAAGCATGATGTGGGCAAGTAAGAAGTAAATCTTTGAAACGATCCCAAGCTTGAGCAAATGACTCGGTGGGTTTACAAGCAAAGTTCATCATTTGTCTTTGAAGGGATGCTGTCCTATTGGCCGGAAAGTATTTCTTTAAAAATTTAGTTTACATTTCTCTCCATGTTCCTATTGATCTCAACTCTAATGTGTTTAACCACATTTTAGCTTTGTCTTTTAATGAAAATGGGAACAATTTTAGCCTCACAGTATCCTCATTGACATTCTGATCGACACAAGTGCCGCAGACCTCTTCAAATTCTCTCATGTGAGTGTACGGATTTTCTGAATCCATACCGTGAAAAGTAGGTAACATCTGAATGGTACCCGGTTTAAAGTTGAATCTATGATGGTTAACTGGAAGTACAATGCAAGAGGGAGTAGTTTGCCTCGAAGGGTGCAAATAGTCCCTGAGAGGTCGAAGCATTTCAGCTCCCAAGGGATCTTGATCAGCATGATCACCCCCTTGAGCAGACATGTTATCATTTTGTTGAGACATTAGAGATTGTGAATGGACTTCTTGTTCTAGCACTCTACCTGATCTAAGTCTCATACACTGTTTAGTAACTAAAAGTTACCTAACAAGTTTTTTTTAAGTATATAGATTTTTTTCTTATCTTTAAAATTTTTTTTTTTTTGTTTTTTTTAAAAGTAGTAAAACAACAAAAATAACACACTAAGTTACCAATTAATCTCCCCGACAACGACGCCAAAAACTGACTGCTACGCTACCCTGCACATTTATTTATCAAAACAACAACCAAATTTATCAAACATTAATCCTCTTATTAAAGCAGGTATAGGGCGATTATACTCGCCAGTGTGCGAGTGTGCGTGTAGTACAATTTTAAATTTATAATTCGGTGAGTCCGAGTCGGTTCACAGGGAGATTATTTTGGATGAAAACAGAAATCACTGAATATTTGATTTTAAGAGGTGATTAAGATAATCTAAAGGAAATGATTAAAACTAAATTAACAATGAGTTTAAGTAGCTTGGGTCAAGACAATTTCAGTGTCAAAACCAATTAATTCCCAACTTAATAGAAAAGATCAATAATAGTCATCTGAATTAAGTTTTGCAGATCTATGAGTAATTTTAGTTCAAGATAATGATAATTCTTGTTTAAGCAATCTCCATACATGGCATGGAAATTCTAAGTTAAGCAATTATCATAAATTGAATTATATCCCTAAGATAGAATTTATAGGTACAGATTAATCATTTGGGCTTGGGTATGGAAACATTTCCAGGTCTAGCAATCTCCATACGTGGCATGGAAACTCTAAGTTAGGCTTATGCTCCAATCCAAACTCAAAGATACACTATACGCACACTACTCAAATTAAATCAAATTAATATTACACAATTGAAGCGCAGCTTTCTTTGGGAATCATTAGCGTTGGACACTGTCCTTGCCTTAACCCAAGATCGGATTTAGCTACCCATCTTCATTTTTAAAATAAATTGGCAGGAATTTAAATGACGGGAATTAAAAGACAGTATTTAAAAGACTATTTTTTAACCAACCATATAGGTGGTATATAATGAAAAGATAAGAATTGAAAGACTATTTTTTAACCGACCATATAGGCGGTATATAATGAAAAGACAAGAATTGAAAGACTATTTTTTAACCGACCATATAGGCGGTATATAATGAAAAGACAAGAATTGAAAGACTATTTTTTAACCGACCATATAGGCGGTTTATAATGAAAAGACAAGAATTGAAAGACTATTTTTTAACCGACCATATAGGCGGTATATAATGAAAAGACAATATTTAAAGACAATATTCAACCGACCATATAGGCGGTATATAATAAAAAGATAATATGAATAACATAATACAACTATATGGAAACAAAGGTTGAAGATTTAAGAGAGAAATTCTAAGAACGAAACTATATTGAAACTAAAGTGAAAATTTGAGAGAGAAATCCTAAGAACGAAACTATACTTTCATTATAGAAAAATTGAATTCTTACAAATGAACCCCAAGTGCTCTATTTATAGGCTTTAGGATGCAATAGAGACCATTTAATTATATAATTTAATAATACAAAATATCTAAAGAAAAACAAAATAACTAATTTAAAAATACAAAGATAAATAAAATATCTAATACATGATGTAAGCGATGATGTCATTCCAACCCGTGATGTAAGCGAAGATGTCATTCCAACCCATGATGTAAGCGATGATGTCATTCCAACCCATAATGTAAGCGATGATGTCATCAATTTGTGAGACTTGGGCTTTTCATATTTTTGGGCTTGGGCCTTGCTTGTGTTGGGCTTGGGCTTGAACCTTCCTTGTGTTGGGCTCGGGTTTGGGCCTTCCTTGTGTTGGGCTTAGGCTTGGGCCTTGCTTGTGTTGGACTTGGGCCTTCCTTGTGTTGGGCTTGGGCTTGGGCCTTCCTTGTGTTGGGCTTGGGCTTGGACCTTCCTTGTGTTGGGCTTGGGCTTGGGCTTTCCATATTTTTATATTATTATATTATTATATATATTATATTTATTTTTTTATATTTTATATATTTTTATATTAATATTGTAAACATGCACAAAATCACAAAATGCATAATAATATTCAATTTAAACTATTTTAAGATCAAAATAAGGGTGAAATTATAATAAAATTTTTACAAAATTGATCACTAATCAGTGTCCACCATGTATAATGGTGAGTTTTATGATAAGACTCCAGATGAAGCATTCTAGTTCTTTAATACCTTAGCAGAAAACACTAGAAACTGGGAGGTTGGACCAATATCTTCTAATGACTCAAGAGAAAATCCACAGTCTAGAGGTAGGTACCAACTGAGTGAGAGTGATTATCTGAATGCTAGGATAGCTGCCTTGACAAAAAAGATTGAAAGTCTATAAACTAAGAGAACATAGTCTGTTAATCAAGTGGAAGTAAAATATGTAGTTTGTGACACAACAGAGCATAAGACTGAGGAATGTCCTACATTATCTGCTTTCAAAGAGGTATTGTATGGACAAACAAATAATGCACATTCACACAATTTTAAGGGTAGGCACAACCAAAATCAAGGGGGGAACTATTACGGGTAAAACCAAAATTACAACTCATATCATCCCAATAATAGAAACCACCCAAATTTTTCCTGGAAAAATGATTCTGCAAATCATTCTCAACCACCCTTCCCTGCTCAACAATCTTTCCAACCAAATCAAGGTTCCTTATCCAACACTTACCAGCCACCTCATAGGAGACCTTTAGAGGACACTCTGCATCAATTCATCCAAAGCCAAACAGGAAGCAATAATCAAGTTGCCAAAACTCAAGAGTAAACAAACAAAGCCATAGAAGACATTAGGAGCCAGTTAACCAAGTTAACACAAACATTGAGTGTGAGAGAATCCGGAAGGTTTCCATCCCAAACTAATTCTAACCCAATTAGGCAAACCAACCAGGTAGAAGCTTCAAATAGTGAAACCAACACTCATGAACAAGTGCAAACAGTGACTGCCCTAAGAAGTGGAAGAATAATTAAAAAACCAACTAATCATAGGATAAACCAACCTGCTACTGAAGAGGAAGAACCAAAAGATCATGAATCCACCGTGGAGAAAAATGAAAAAAATGAAAAAATGAGAAAAATAAAAAAAATGAAAAACAAAAAGAAGATGGGAAATGTAATAACATTTCATGGAAAGAAATTCAATACAGGCCCAAATCACCTTTTCCACAAAAATTGAATCATTTGAAAAAAGAGCAACAAAATGCAGATATATATGAAGTGTTCAAGCAAGTGAAAATCAACATCCCACTGTTGGATGCAATCAAACAAACACCTTCATATGCAAAAATTTTGAAAAATCTATGCACTGTCAAAAAAAAAAAAAATGTACACAAAAAGGCATTCCTGACCAAACAAGTCAGCGCCATTATCCAATTGAAAACTCCTCCCAAATACAAAGACCCAGGCTGTCCAACCATTTCATGCATCATAGGAAGTTAAAAGGTTGATCGGGCACTCTTGGATTTAGGAGTTAATGTCAATTTGTTGACATATAGTGTGTATCAATAGTTGGGATTAGGTGAGCTCAAACCCACTAGAGTGACCCTTCAGCTGGCTGATCGATCAGTCAAAGTTCCATGAGGAATTATGGAGGATGTTTTAATACAAATCGATAAGTTCTACTTTCCGGTGGACTTTATCATTTTGGACACCCAGCCACATCAGGGGCCTCAGCCTCCTGTGCCAGTCATCTTCGATCAACCATTCCTTGCCACATCAAATGCCATCATCAATTTTAGGAATGGAATCTTGAAATTGTCATTTGGAAATATGACTTTGGAAACAAACATTTTTAGGGTTTCCAAACAACCTGATGTGGAGAATGAGACTAAAGAAGCTGATCTGATACAAACATTGAGTGAGGAGTACATTAACTGTGAATTTGCTCAGGAAAATTTTGAGTTGGAGGAAATTTATGGAGCAGCAAGATTGCTCTTGAGAGAAAATTGAATCTGTCTTAAGCTGCTCACCCGCACCTGAAAGGAAACCATTGCCAAACAACCTTAAGTATGCATTCCTAGGTGAAAGAGAATATTTGCCTGTGGTGATCTCATCAAGTCTGAATCCTCAATAGGAGGAACAATTGTTGAATCTGTTAAAGGTACATAAGAAAGTTCTAGGTTAGACTATAGAAGACCTGCATGGCATTAATCCCTTAATTTGCACCCACAGAATTTTCTTGGAAGAAGATGCAAAGCTGGTAAGATAGATGCAAAGAAGGTTAAACCCAAACATGAAGAAAGTGGTTAGGGGAGAGGTGTTGAAGCTCTTAGATGTTGGCATCATCTACCCTATATTTGATTCCAAATGGGTTAGTCCAACTCAAGTCGTACCTAAGAAGTCAGGAGTCACTGTGATAGCAAACAAGAACAATGAGCTCATTCTTACACGCATCCAGACTGGATGGCAAATGTGCATAGATTATAAAAAACTCAACTCTGTGACTAGGAAGGATCAATTTCTCCTCCCATTTTTGGATCAGGTGTTAAAGAGAATAGCGGGACATGCCTTCTACTGCTTCTTATATGGGTATTCTGGGTACAATCAGATTGAAATTACCTTAGAGGATCAGGAGAAAACCACATTCACATGTCCATTTGGGACATTTGCTTACAGGCGAATGTCATTTGGTCTGTGCCATACCCCTGTAACCTTTCAAAGATGCATGATGAGTATTTTCAGTGAATTGGTTGAGAATGTGATAAAAGTCTTTATGGATGACTTCTTAGTGTACGGAGACAGTTTTGAGAGTTGTTTAGAAAATTTGGAGAAAATTCTAATCCGGTGCAAAGAAACTAATTTAGTGCTAAATTGGGAGAAGTGTCATTTCATGATTACTCAAGGAAGTGTCCTGGGACATATTGTTTCTTCCAGGGGTATTGAGGTTGATCAGTCCAAGGTTGAGTCAATTCAAAAATTACCCGCCCCAAGGAATGTGAGAAATGTTAGGTCTTTTCTTGGCCATGCTGGTTTTTATAGGCGCTTTATCGCTTCATTCAGTCCCATAGCCAGACCTTTATACCGCCTCCTAGCCTTTGACATACCTTTGAGTGGAATGGTGAGTGTCAAGTTGCTTTTGAGAAGTTGAAGAAATCACTCATTTCAGCACCTATCATTCAGTCCCCTGATTGGTCCCTCCCATTTGAACTTATATGCGATGCTAGTGATTACGCGGTAAGAGCTATGTTAGGGCAAAGGAAGGATAAAAAACCTCATGTGATATACTATGCTAGCAAAACTCTTAATGAGGAGCAAAAGAATTATACTACTACAGAGAAAGAGATATTAGCAATTGTCTTTGCCCTAAACAAGTTCCGATCTTACCTCGTAGGTCACTAGTGATCATTTTTACCAATCACGCTGCTCTAAAGTATTTGTTCACAAAGTAAGATGCAAAACCCCGTCTCCTTCGATGGATCTTACTCCTCCAAGAGTAACATTGAAATCAGAGACAAGAAGGGAGTAGAGAATGTGGTGGCTGATCATTTGTCAAGGATTCCAGGTCAAGATCTCACACAATTTGATGAACCAATCCATGACAATTTCCCCGATGAGCAACTATTTGAAGTGAATGTTATTCCTGCATCATCTGTTGTCCCTTGGTATGCCGACATTACGAACTACCTAGCAACTGGTCTGATCCCAAACCATTGGAGTAAGCTAGATAGGCATAAATTCTTCAGAAAAGTCAGAACCTTCTTTTGGAATGAGCCCTACCTCTTCAAGTATTATCCTGACCAAATCATCCGTAGATGCATACCCAATCATGAGCAACAGAGTATCATTAATTTCTGTCACACTCTTGCATGTGGAGGCCATTTTTCTGTCAATAAAACAGTTGTAAAAATTTTTTAAAGTGGATTTTATTGGCCAACACTGTTCAAGGATATGTACAATTTCTATTCAAGTTGTGATCGATATCAAAGGTTAAGAAGTCTGTCAAGGAGAAACATAATGCCATTACATCCAATCCAAGTGTTAGAAGTTTTTTACTGTTGGGGTATGGATTTTATGGGCCCACTTGTCAATTCATTTGGTCATGAATACATCTTACTTGCTGTTGACTATGTGTCCAAATAGGTTAAAGCGATCCCGTCCAAAACAAATGACCATAGGACTATAGTGAAATTTTTGAAAGAAAACATATTCAGTCGATTTGAGATGCCACGAGCAATCATCAGTGATGGGGGTTCCCATTTTTGTAATAAAGTTATGGCAGGATTAATGAAGAAATATGGTGTACTACACAAGGTTGCAACACCATACCATCCCCAAACCAATGGTTAAGCCGAGTTAGCCAATAGGGAGATTAAGCGCATATTGGAAAAGACTGTTATTGCTAATTGTAAGGATTGGTCCTTAAGACTAGTAGACGTTCTTTGGGCGTACAAGACAGTTTACAAAACAATTTTAGGAATGTCTCCCTATAGGCTAATATACGGTAAATCTTGTCATATGCCGATGAAAATTGAGCATAGAGCATATTGGGCAATTCAAAAGATCAACAAGAGTCTAACTGAAGCAGGCCTATCTAGGAAACTCCGATTGAATGAGCTCGAGGAAATTTGGAACGAGGCATTTGAAAATGCATGATTGGCCAAGGTTCGCATGAAAGAGTTGCATGATTGGCACATCATTCGAAAAAGCTTTTAGGTAGGGAAATAGGTACTCTTGTACGATTCTCGATTGTATCTATTCTCAGGAAAATTGAAGTCTCGATGGGTCGGCCCCTTTGTAATCAAGTCCATCTCAGAATATGGGGTCTTTGAGATAGAAAATCCGGAGTCAGGACAACTTCTTATAGTCATTGGTCATAGGTTGAAACCATACCAGGGTAGTGTTGAGGAGAATGAAGGAGTTGGGGATTTGGATGATCCACCATCATTTGATAAGTAAGGGAAGTTTCATGTCGTCTGGGAATCTGACATTAAAAGACCACATTTCCATTTAGGTTAAATGGATGTCTCTAGATCTATGACATTAAAAAAAAAATAAAAGGAAGTATATATATATATATATAAGTTGTTCCTTTTCTGCATTACTTAATTAACTTTGACTCAAATAGTGTTTCTCTATGTGTAATCTAAATAAATTTTTTGCATACGAGTTCATGCATTGAAGACCGCCAGGTATGCCTATCTTCTATCATTTTATTGCCGATTGAGGACAATGAGCATTTCAAGTTGGGGGGTAAGGTGTACTTAAAGAAATTGATTTATTAGTATTTGAAATTGATCCATTGTACAAATAATTTTGTTTCATTTGATAATATTATCTTGTGTGGCATATACAATTTTATTAGGCGCTTAAAAATTTAACCAAATAATAATAATAATAATAATAAGTTAAAATAATTTAAAAAATTAAATTAAGAGAGACAGAATTGACGCTGATGGTAGCCATTTTTCTCGGGCAGTGCAATCACACTGCCCTATAAAGAAAGAGGCTGTAACACCCCAAGTTTAAAAATTATAAACCTAGATGTGTTTACATTTACTTCACTTTAAATGCGAAAATAAAATAAATTTGACTTCAAATTATCTCTTTTTACTTCCTTTATTTACCACACATATATATATTTATTTATTTCATATTTTATTTTAAAAAGAATTCTATAGAAATTTCAGCAGAGTCTCCCCTGCAAATTTAACTTAGCCAACCTATAGAGGGACACCACATCCACAACTATAGTGTGGTGCCATAGAAAAAATAAAATAAAAAATAAAAAGCAAAGCTGGCGGCAAATTGCCGCCAGCATTGCGGCTAATTGCCGCAAGCGGCCTCACGGCTGCACGCCGCGAGAGCCGCGGCCATCTCAAGGGCTAGCTGCAAGGCTAGCCGCGAGGCCACGGCTGGCCTCGCGAGCGGCAGCCTCGCGGCTGCACGCCGCAAGGGCCGCGGCCCATTTCAGGGGCTGGCTGCAAGGCTCAGCCTTGCGGCCATTTGGTGGCTGCCTTGCGGCCACTTGGCTGGGCCGCAAGGTTCAAGCCTTGCGGCCACTTATCTCGTGCCCCTTGCCACAATTTGTCTCACGGTAGGTTCGTGATGATCCCCATTCGTTGAAGTTACCCTCATTTAGCAAACGCCACGTGTCAACACCAGCCACCCTTAAGAATCGTGCCCTATAAATACCCAACTACAAGACATTAATGGGGACCTCCAACCTGGGTAAATCTTATCACTTTGAATATACTTTGACTATTTTTTCGTGAATATTCATCGGGATTCGAGACTGACTTTGGCATCGGAGGGCCTTCACGGGGAAGATTCCCGCGAGCCTTCTAACCTATTTTCTCAGCATTAACAGGGCCGAATCCTTGTGGCGAACCTAGCAGCGAAGCTTGTGGCAAAGCTCGTGGCGAAGCTAGTGGCGAACCTCGTGGCGAAGCTAGCAGTAAAGCTTGTGGTGAAGCTAGCGGCGAAGCTTGCGGCAAAGCTTGTGGCGAAGCTAGCGGCGAAGCCTTATGGCGAACCTTGTGGCGAAGCCTAGTGGCAAAGCTAGTGGCAAGACCTTGTGGCAAAGCTAGTGGCAAAACTAGTGGCAAGACCTTGTGGCGAACCTCGTGGCGAAGCTAGCGGCAAAGCTTGTGGCGAAGCTAACGGCGAAGCTTGCGGCGAAGCTTGCGGCAAAGCTTGTGGCCAAGCTAGCGGCGAAGCCTTGTGGCGAAGCCTAGTGGCAAAGCTAGTGGCAAGACCTTGTGGCGAAGCTAGTGGCAAAGCTAGTGGCAAGACCTTGTGGCGAACCTCGTGGCGAAGCTAGTGGCAAAGCTTGTGGCGAAGCTAGTGGCGAAGCTTGCAGCAAAGCTTGTGGCGAGGCTAGCGGCGAAGCCTTGTGGCGAACCTTGTGGCGAACCTCGTGGCAAAGCTAGCGGCAAAGCTTGTGGCGAAGCTAGCGGCGAAGCTTGCGGCAAAGCTTGTGGCGAAGCTAGCAGCGAAGCCTTGTGGCGAACCTTGTGGCGAAGCTAGTGGCAAAACCTTGTGGCAAAGCTAGTGGCAAGACCTTGTGGAAAAGCTAGTGGCAAGACCTTGTAGCGAAGCTAGTGGCAAAGCTAGCGGCAAGACCTTGTGGCAAAGCTTGTGGCGAACCTCGTGGCGAAGCTAGCGGCAAAGCTTGTGGCGAAGTTAGCGGCAAAGCTTGTGGCAAAGCCTCGTGGCGAAGCTAGCGGCAAAGCTTGTGGCAAAGTTTGTGGCGAAGCCTTGCGGCGAACCTTGTGGCGAAGCTAGTGACGAGAGCTAGTGGCGAAAGCTAGTGGTGAGAACTAGCGGCAAATCCTTACGGCGAGCATCCTAACGGCAACCTCCCTTGAAGCAACATCTCTTACGGCAACCTAACTTCACCCGACACCGAGCTCGAGTGAACCCCACATCACAAAATTTTAATTGTTGTATTTTGGCAACAACATATAGAAATATTAACTAACTAAGTAAATAACTCATTCCAAATAGAAGATTTGAGTCCAATCAAACTAAAACTATCATATTCGAAATCTCAAAATTAAACAATTAAAGAAAGGGGTAAATAAATTATTAACGAACAAGTGTTATAAACCACAAGTCCAAAACTAAAACCATATGCCATGGATTGCTGGGTGAGTCTGCCTCCAAGCGATCTCCTCAACTCATTTAGCTCTCATCACCTGAAACGTGGGGAAAATAAAAGGGTGAGCTAAAGCTCAGCAAGTAAACTCCATGCACATGATGCATGCTTGTGACATGCAAGGTTTGAATAAATTTTGAAAACTACATCCCCATTTACTTTAACTTCTCAAAACATTTCATTTCTATTGTGAGCTCATAGGGTGTGTCATCTAGCCAATCATAATGCAGTGGGCAATTCTTATTTGGAACTAGGTTCATTTCACAAGTAGTACCACAAAGCGGTTAAAAATTTCTTTCCACTTTCAACTTTCACATTCACATTACTTTATCAATCGGGTGCGCCGGTCCCCCATGCCCCATTTCCAACTCACATTATTCATGGCATAGATATTCACTCATTTCCTTTAAAACTTGAGTTACATATCTTTGAAAGAAAATTTGTACCTGTACACATCTTTCCTTTGAAAACATTTAACTTTCTCAAATCAATGCCTATGCGTGCTTATTGATGCAATGGCATGATATATATATGTACATGCTTAATGATTTTCATTGTATGTAAGGAAATGACACAAGTAATGAAAAGATTTAGCATTAAATACCTACAAGCCAACCACAAAGCATAATTTTTCCACCTTAACTGTTCCACATGAGTGAAAATTAGAGAGAGTTTACTTACATGGAGTCTTTAAAGTTCACTTCTTGGATTTGCAAGTGAAGGAGTCTTAGTTGCCCACGACGTCAATGTGCCAAAAACCCTAATTCATTATCAATCATTTTAAAATTTTCAATAATTCTTACCTTCTAAACATGACTCCAATTCACTACTATATTTTTCTCAAGTGAATTTATTATAATACTACATGTATAAATAGCATTCAATGCAAAAACATAAATGACACATTTACAATAGAGACCTATTAGTGAAACACTACCCATTTACGAAATTCAAACTGTCGGCCTTTACGAAGACAAGCATAAATTTAAATTCTTAGCACAAAATTATGTGAATCCAATTTGGTGGGATAAATAACTTATAGAGGTACATTCTCAATTAAATTCACATCAAGATTCAGATTACAAGACCCTCAAAATATTTTCCCAAATTCACAAACATAATTTATTTTTTCTTCTTTGGCAGCATGTAGTAAAATATTTCAAAAATCATTTAAAAATAGGAAATGATATCATAAAATTATAAAATATACACAGGATATAGTAAACTCTTATAAGTTCATCATAGAAAACAATGAGCTCATTACAAAAACGTTTGGGGTTCCAAATCATTTTTTCTATCCTGCAAAATACTGTTCTCATATGAATTTGTCCATGTATACAAAAAATATCATAAATACTTATACGAGTCTCCAAATGATATCATTCCAACTGAAGATGATAGACAACTCACAGCGGGTCATTTTCCAATTCGAATCTTCCCAAAATTCAATATATACAATTTTTGACAATTTTTTAAAGTAAGAGCAGAAAAGCTGTTGAATCTGGGCAGTATTATTGTTCCATTAGATCTATCAAAATTACATGCCTATAATACCCAATCAATATAAAATCAAACCAATCATATGTATTCTTCCACATCTATGTATATATATTGTATATAAAATATACATCCTATTAAAGGTTGATTTGGGGAGAATTAAATAAAATGATAGTTACCTTTTTTTTCTTTTTCTTCTTCTTCTTCTTCTTCTTCTTCTTCTAGGGGAGAGGTGATATGTGGGTTGAGGGAGAAGAGAGAATTGAGATGGATGAAGGAGAGAGGGAAGTGAGATGGGTGAGGGGGAGAGAGAGAGACGTGAGGTTTGGGGAGGGGAAAGATATATTAGGGTTTCTCTTTCTTTTATTAGGTTTTTGAGTTGGGTGGGCTTTATTCGGGCTTTTGGGTTATTTTATTTTATTTTATTTTTTCTCACTTATTGGGCCAAGAATTAAGCCCAACATTAAATTAATTGGTGTTTTAGATTCTACTAAATGCTATTAAAATTTGCAACTCAAATAAATGTATTTAATCACTTGAATTGAGTTTGATAAAAAAATAATACACTTAGAAATTTTTAAATCAATAATAACACATTGAACCCCATAATAACAAATTATAATTTATTTTTATTTTTATTATTATTATTATTATTATTATTATTATTATTATTATTATTATTTGACACATTGAGCGTGACGACGTCCATTTCCTTCCACTGCAATACAAGGCTCAAAAGTTTTGACAGTAATAATTATGATTTAATCATTTATTATGGCATAAGAAATAAAATTACGTAAAATTTATAAATACATGTAAAATGACACTCGGTGTTATAGAGGCACATTGCCAAATATTGAAAAAAGAGGCACCAAGCGTTGAAAAAAGAGACGCCAGACGTCACCTTGCAATTATGGCATGCCTCGAGCCGAGTGTAAAATAGTGATGTCCATTGCTCTATAAGAGACTTCATATCTGTATGAGGCAAGCCACACTTCTTGAGCTCAGTCTTCTCTCCTTTGTGTTATTCTCCGATCAGGTGCTTTCATCTCTTTTGTAAAGTTCATAATTCTTTACTTTCTTCTTATTATAGTTGTTTTTTTTTTTTTAAAAAAAAAAGAAAGAATGGATCTTCCGCTCTCAAAAATTCGCAAGTATTATCCATCTCTCTCACATAATGATTTGAAAAAAATTTATGTTACTAGGTGTGAAAGACTTAGGCTGTTGATACGTAATAACATCCCTGAAGATATTCGTTGGCTGATCGAAGTAAAAGTTTGATTAGCTGGCGAAACTTCACCTAGTTTTAAGCACTTCCCTGTCTTATGGAAGATTAGTTTTGCGAAGAAACGAAGAGCTAAAAGAGTGAATGGTTGTCACAAATGTACTCGATGGACCTGTCACACACAATGCAAATCTGTGGGGTTTACGTCCGTAAATCGAGAAGATAAAATTAGTTTCATAAAGGATGGACTGAGTAAGGAGTCATTAGATGATATCCAATTGACTCTTGAGATGCATCCATGTGGAATAGTGTAAAGAGAACTTCTTACTTTATGGACCCAGTTCATAAGTGACCACCAACGCTATAGTCTTGGGAATCTGACTAAAAACGACCATGTTTGCCAATCTATAAGAAAATTGGATGGGAAGCCTATCCCTACTTCACAGAAAGTGTTTAAGCCGTTTCTAGACGTAAAATCGGAGGAATATGTGAGCCATAATCACAACTACTTGTTAAACACGCATGATTTTTGTTTGTGTTTATTTCTTATTGAATTCCTATATAGCTACTTTTGATCACCAAACTTCTTTCCAGGGCATACAAAAGGAACAAACATGGAAGGCCAGTTAGTTCATCGAATCAATACCACATGTATACTTTGTGGCTCTCAACTTGGGAACGATATTTGTTATACACTTGCAGCAAGCGAACTAGGCAAAAAATTAAGAGAGAAAAAAATTAATTTGGTATATGGAGGGGGAAGTCGTGGATTGAATGATTATGTTTCACAAGCTACACATCTTGGAAAATCATATGTGGTAGGTGTAATATCAATCCCTTTGTCTGAACCACACATTTTCGAGATTACACACGGTCAACTTATAGAAACGACTTCTATGTCTAAACGCATGGCTTGTAAGATTTATCAGTCAAACGCCTTCATTGCTTTACCAGGAGGTTTTGGAACACTTGAAGAAATATTTTGTATAATCTCTTAGGCCAAGAGTAATCTCTATACCAAACCCATTGGACTTTTAAATGTTAACCTTTTTTCAATGGATTGCTCTCTTTTCTTGATCAGGCTGTGGGCCAAAAGTTCATTTCTCTTTCAGCAAAAAAGATTCTCATTTCAGCATCCACCATTGAGGAGTTGCTAGAGAAATTACATACTTATGTTCCACAGCACGATCCTCATAAGCCTCGGATAGACTAGTTTAAGGCAATCAGTTATTATACACTGTGAGGAGTACAAAAAGTAAAATAATTAGATGCGTCTTAAGAGTACAAAAAGTACTCCTTACTCAGCCAAAAGGGTCCGATTAATTTAGATTTATCACTGTGAGGAGTGCTCTTTGTTAAAATGGCTGAGTAAGGAGTACTTTTTGTACTCTTGAGACGCATCTAGTTATTGTACAACTTGCAGGATTTTTCTTGGTTGTGTTCCTATAAAAAAATTAATTAATTAATTAATTAAAAAAATTGTAGAATGTTGTTAGGCAAGTCTATGATAAGATGGCTGAGTAAGGAGTATTTTTTATACTCTTGAGACGCATTTTGTTTATCTTATGGCTTGCATGCAATTTTTATTTTGGTATGAAAATATAAATATTTATATGGTATGCTCATTTGTTTGTTTGAGTTTTAGCAGTTCACAATAAATCTATGGACTTGTGGAGTTATAGGTATTCCTAACAACCCTATTTTATTATTGCAATTTAGGTTAGGGGGTGTAAGATCTAGTTATGAATTATCTACTTCATGTTTAATTGTGAGTTTGCTATTGCTAGCTTGTAATTTTGTGTAAATTGATTATCTTTATTTGCTCTTATTAAAAAAAAAAATTGTGTGTTTTAAATAACGCTATTCCTAAAGCTTTGGAGTACATGCACTGATAGTTGGTTAAGTTTGCAATACGAAACATGAATGCATTGATTTCTTATTTGAAAACGTATATGCATTAGAATAAGTAATTTGCATTCATCGAGAATTCAAAATTTAAAAATTGGCTATCGGTCATAAAGTCAAAGGTAACAGTAATTAGCTGATTAGTATACTGTATGATCTCTCAACAGAAGTGGAAACTATTATCCAAGTAAGTGTTTGAGCCTAATAACCATTAATTCTGAGTGAAAAAGCACTTACTCTAAATATGCTTTATTGTTTATCTCATCTTTTCAATAGTTTCAAAACATCAATTTGCTTTGAATGTCTAATATGATAGCAGATGAATTTGACTTGTTCCAAACTCTGAATTAAATAACTAAGTAACATCGTTTTATAGAAGCATGATAGGGGAATCAATTTCTTTTATTTTGGGCCTATTAATCTTTTTCTTTCTTTAAATTAACCTCTCTTGCTAGTCCCATTTGAGCCATTTGTAGTACAATTCCTTTCGTTACCCTTGTTTAACCCATAACCATATAAATTTTGTCCAACCTGGTGTGTTTTTTTGGGGGGGGGAATTAGTCTATCTAGCTATTTTCATATTTAAAAAAAAGAAAAAAAGAGAAAAAAGAAGAAAAAAAATGAAAAAAGAAGAGAAATTCTCTTAGCTATTCAATACAATTGTTTCAAAATAAACGCTGAAGAAAAAAAAAAGAAAAAAAAATTTCTGACACACCCTTTGTACACTCTACCTTTTTTTGACAACCCGTATTAACCTTATAACACCATTACAACCCGATCTGGTCCCTCTTGATGCTATAAATCACGTGATCTCAAAATTCAAGTTTGGAGTAGGGAATTATGTTTAAATTCAGAAGCTATTCATTTAGGGCATTATTCCAGTCATGAAGGTATGTCAATTTGCCTATTCTTTCCTGAAAATACGTTTCTTATATTTGGGATGAAACCGAGTCTTGAATTTGTTATGCATTTACTCTTATAATGGTGCACCCCCTTGTGTGTACACCTGATGAATCCTTTTTATTAGAGGAAAAATTCATAGTAAGGTTTAAAATCAAAACTTCGAGGGAGTAAGTCTGTGTGTTGGTTATCCTAATTACAATTCCTGAGATTGTATGACCTTTAACTAAAAATTTGATTTAGAATGCTAAATTACTTATTTGATTTTATGCATTTCAGTTTCGAATTTAAAAATTTTACATTCATACAGTTATTGTGAATAAATCTTGGCAGATGTATAGTCTGATTGCTAAAGGACTAGCAATGTTTAAGTTGGGGGTATGATTAGTGGTTAATTTTGTAAAAAAATTTTATAATTATAACCCCTATTTTGATTTTAAATTTGTTTAACTGAATAATTATTTACAATATATATAAATATATATAATATATATCTATAATATATAATATAATATATAAACATAATACATATATATATATATCCATATAAGTGCACCCCATACGTGCATATCATATAATCATGCATAATATATAATATATTAATATCACATATGTTCATGCGTGAAGCAGGGCTTGCTTGGAGGATAAAATTATTAAAATTACAATTAAAGCCTAATTTAGAAGACCCAGCAAGGAAGGCCCACATTTAAATGCAAGTTGGAATGAAGAAAAGGCCTAGCACATGTCCATTAAATTGAAGGCCCAAGGCCCAGTGCATGTTTAAGGCCCAACTTGAAAAGCCCATAGAAGACATCATTTAGAGAATGCCCAAACATTTTTTCCTAATAAAGGCCCAAGCATTTTTAATCCTAATGAAGATCAAAAACCCAATTGTAGAAATTTATTTTTTTTATTTTTAAATATTTATTTTATGAGTGCTTTATTATGTGTGTTTTTTAGCTAAAATCCATTTAACTTTAGGTGTGTATTTTAGCTAAAATCCATTTAACTTTATGTGTGTATTATAGCTAAAATTCATTTAACTTTAAGTGTGTGAGTGCCCATTAGATATAATTATGTCTAATTGAATAATTGAAATTGTGTGGTTTGTATTACATCTTGTGAGTTATAAATAACTCACTTTATTGCATTTGTAATGGTGATTATTATTCTGGAATCAAAGCTTAGTTGTTTTCTTAGAATTCTCTCTTTGAGAATTGCTTTTGTTCTCTCTTATTTTTTCTATTGTTTTCTCTTGTGATCTTACTTTCTTTCTTTCTTTCTTCACTTGAATTGTTATGTTATTTATTGTTACTTTATTATCCATCGCCTAAATAGCCGGTTAATTTCTACTATTTTAATTCCTGTCATTTAAATTTTGTTATTTAAATTACGCCATTTAAATTCTTATCAATTAACTTTTAAATGCAGATGAGTAGCTAAATCCAATCTTGGGTTAAGGCAATGACAGTTTCCAAAGCCAATGATTTTCAAAGAAAGCTGTGCTTTAAATGAGTGACATTAATTTAAATTTCAGTATGAATGTGTATTAATTATTGAGAAATCACTAGGTTTGGATTGGAGCATATGCCTAACTTAGAGCTTTCATGCCATGCATGGAAGTTACTAGAACTGGAAACGCTATCATACAAAAACCCGAATGATTAATTTAGTTGTTTTGTGTATTAATTGCAATTGAATTTATGGTAGTTGCTTAAATTAAAATCCTGCATATCATGTAAGGGGATTGCTTAAACTAGAACTATTATCATCTCTAATTGCATTTAATAACAAACTCTCATATCTGAAATTAAATTAATGTTGCGAATCTTGTCTGCTAAAAATTGGGAATCAACAGGTTGGTGCTGAAATTGTCTTAAAGTCAAGTACTATCCAATTTCATATATTCAGTATTTATTTCAACTTCTGCCTTACTTTATTTCCTAGTATCTGTTATCTAAAAATTCATAATAAAATCTTGTTGCTAATTCATCTAAATGCGTGTACGTGTGTGTGACATTCTTTTTTTCTTTTGCCATAAATAAATCTCTTAATGGACACTTGGACTTATCCAAAAAATATAAATTTAAATTTGAACTACAACTACACTTGTATACTAATGAGTATAAACCTTTCACCAAAAATAAATAAAAATATATAAAAGTTTTATTGTGATTTTTTTTATTGTGTTTTAATTGCAGGGTGATAGTGCAGCCAGTGACACATCATCCTCCCATTAGTATCCCATACTGAACGAGCTAGTAACCCCTGTGGTAGTCCATAATCGAACTCCCCATCCAAAGAATCTAAGAATTAGGAATAATCTAAAAAGTTTTGTTACTAGATAATTTTATCACACAGTCTCAACACCTTGAGAATAAGATTTTAACACAAAAGATCTATGGATTCATTCATATAATTGATTGGGGTTTCTTCTAGGCCTAATATGTACTTAACCCAAGACAATTCTATGTACCCTTGTGCATGTGTGCCATGTGTCCTATTATTGACATTTTAAGGGGTATTTTTATTTAGAGGGATCTTTTTGGACTTTTCAACTTCTCTCCAATAATTACACCCAAACACTTCATTAAGTTGTTTGTTTATTCAAAAAGAGCGGTTCTTTCTCCTAAAGTGATTTTTTTTCCTAAACTACTTTTACTTCCTTTTTTTTATCATGATTAGTATTGACTTGAGCATGGAAGGTCCACATGAGAGGAATCCTCGTGTGCCTACCGACAATCCTCTACCTTATAATTGCTCTCTCCCAGACAACGGAGCTTAGATCTCTCCCGCTTTCACAACATAGTTGCTTCTTTAAGAGACAAACCAATTGAGCTCTCTCTCCAGCAATGGTGTGAGCTCTCCTATGGGTAATAACCTTCTTCCTTTCTCTCAGCTTGGTGGTCACCTCAAGTTTTTGCCTAGCTCTATCTTTGCCTGACTTTCCTACATTATAAATTCAATTATTATACTTTTGACAACAACAATATACGTATGATATGTGATTTATGCACAATTAATTTAACCAAGTGTACATTTGTCAAATATACATATAATGATAAAAAGAATGTCAATTCCACATAGACAAAAACACAATACCAAACCAATTTTAAACTAACCCAAGTTTAATTAATTAATTAGATGAACTAGAAGAAAAATAAAAATCAACAAGTTCTTTCTTCAATAAATGAATGCAACTAGAATTTAGATTTTATTTAATCTTGGTTATATAATTATCCATTTAATTCAATTCAAAACCAAAAATACTTTTATAATATTTTAGAATTATTTGTGTGTGATGATAGATTTTTCTCAATTTATTAATAAGTTTTTTCAAGTTATATTAATCCTTTATGTATTCAATTCTATTGCCAAATTTTCAAGCAAATGTCAAAAGAACAAATAATCATTAACTTCTTTAGAAACCTCTAATCTTGGAAGGGGTTTAACTTTATGAGTTTCTAAAATTCTCACACATGAACTAATTATCTTTTAATATCATAGTCTAACATGTGATTTATCTTGTATATGAATTTAATTTATAACAATTTTTTAGTCAGTCATACGTCAATCATCAGATCATTAAAATGTGGTCAATTCTTTTAAAACATTAAGTGTAGCAATATAAATTCTTCATGTAAATAATAATTAAATTTTGAATTAAATTAAATAAATAAATAATAATATAATCTCAAAATTAAAATTCATCTAAATCCTAACTAAAAATAATTTAACTAAACATTATTAAAATTAAAATTAAATAAAAAAGAGTAAACTCCTTACCCAGATCTGGGTCACAACGGATCTGCGCCCGCCCACGTTCGCTTGCGCCTCTATGCGGCTGCTGCGTGAGGCGGTTGTGCGGCTTGCTTGCTTGCTGTGCACCTGCTTTCCTTCTCCCCAATTGCCGCTTTCAATTCTCCAATTTATTAAATTTATATTCCTTGGCTCCCTCGCTTCTTCCTCCAGTTACACTCCTTTTCCCATTGCAATTCCTTAATTTAATATTCATTTAATTGAATCCTCAATTGTCGCCGTCCAAGTGATCCTCCAATTCCAATTTGAATTCTTTCCTTCTCAATCTCAATCTTCCTCTTTTAATTTTGATATATCTTCCTTATTATTTTATAATATTTCTTCTTTAACCTTATCTTAATCTTCAACTCAATTTCCTCCATGATTTCTTCTCCTTGCCCATAATTCCTTCTCCTTCTCAAATTAATCTGTATTATAATATTAATTTATAATATCTTCTTTAGACCTCAATTTTTTAAATTTAATTTCTTTACTTGTTTTTTACAAAAAAAAAATTAAATTACATAAAATCCATATAAATTCACACTTTAAATAAAAAAATTACATAAAATTAAAATTGAGATTAAATAAAAATATATATAAAACTAAACCCTATCAACCAATTAGAGAGGTGATTCATATTCTGCAATACAAGTTGTTGCGGAATAACACTTACCAAAATAGAGGGTTAGAACAAAGTATATGTAAAACCAAAAGAATATCAAAACAACCAAGATCATAGAAGAGTAAACAAAGAGAACTCCCGGTAAAATATCTCATCAAGGGTCAGATTTGGATTTGTCCAGTGTGTACCACCCAAGTAACTCCAAAAATAGGGACACCAAGCCTCACGGAAGTACACAAGAACCAAGCCACGAAAACCCCCAAATCGGAGCCCAAAACCTCTCGACCAGAACACCAAACCTCCTCCCCAAAACCACACAAGTTACATTCATAGCAAGATTCACCAAGGAACAAGAACAATCACAAAGATATGGGACGAAGAGCAGTGACGAAAACCTTACCTCTAAGGGATCTGTTGAATTGAATAAATAATCGCCACTCACCGATCGACCAAGAGCTTCCAAAGGAAAGGAAGACCACTGCCATGAAAAGAGATATCTGACTAAAAAGGGAATAACCAACTCATGAAGATCTGCCATCAAAGGAAAAAATCAGGAGAGCAAAGAGAGAAAGAAAGAGAGAGAATTCGGCCATCAAATAAAGGCAACAAGAAGGCAGAAAGAGCCTTTTATATGACGGTGCTAGGGCAAGGCAGAGAGCTAAGAGGGCTTGGGCTTCCTTAAGTCTTGAGCAAATAGGCTCAGCCCATTTCTCCTCCAAAGACCTAATTAAGGGCTTATGGCCCGACTTCTTTAATGGGCTACCAATGGGTGGTACAAAATATGGACGACACTTCAATCCCAGGCCGAAACTTGTGAAAATAAACCCGAAAAAAATTCATCATAGTCTTGGGCCTCATTGGGAAACAAAAACAACACAAGTAATAAAATATAAGATCAATGAAAGTTCACTTTTAAGGGGTGACATTTAATATTTGTAATTTAGCTTTTTTTACACAATTTTTAAATAAAAATGGCACCCGGCATAATGATAAAGTTATTTTTAATTTGTCATGATTTGAAGATTAAAGTAAAAAAAAATAGCTGATTCAATTTTTGTGTTTGTTTAACAAAATAATAAAGAATACTTTGAAAAATCAATAACTTTCAATACTAAATTACAACTAATATATATATATATATATATATTTTATAAAACTAGTAACATGTAAATCCAAATAAATAAAACTTCTGACGCACGGAAACAATTCGAAAATGCTATTTCGGCGTTTCTAAACCGTTTCTATTTTAGAAACGGTAAAGACAACCCTAAACATTTTTAGAATCATTTCTGTAATTTGTAAAAAGTTTCGAGGGCATTTTGTAAATTATAGAAAATTGTCAGAAACATGTCTTTGGCAAGAAACACGTTTCTGACACAAAATTACTAAGTCAAACGAAGTCAGAACAAGAATAAGGTTCTTAACAGTGAGATCAAGCACCTCTTTCCAGTCACAAACATTCTTAGTAAGTTTAGCGTCATAATAACCCTGCGGATTCGCCTCATCTCTCCTCACCTTCCTCTTTTCCTCCGGCAACTATGCAAGGAACCTCCTCACCTCTACTTCCAACTTCCAGCGCCTTTTCGGTGGCACCCCATGGTTTATCACCTAGAAGAACCCCTAGTTCTTGTAGGCAGTCATCTTTTGTGACGGCGTAGATGTTGTTATTTAGGTCAATAAGTGGGATGCCTTCGGCTTTAGTGAAGGATAGCTGTGGCCTGTGTTCGGCTGCTTAGATGAAAGTCAAATCCACCTCTCCCATGGTTGTTGCAGATTAAACCTAATTAAGCTTGTAATTAAACCCCCAATGTATATGAATGGCAATTATAGAGATAAGAACGATGAACTAAATAAACTTTTATAAATTGTATTATGTTTGATTTTATTTTTTAAATTTATTGTTTGTTTTTAATTACTAAGTCATTGTAAGGATAATAAAACTTTGTAAATATTGTTGATGGTTGTTTGAATATATTACGGACTTTATGTTTATATTTGTTTGAATGCATTATAGAAATTATATTTATTGTTTATGTTTGTTTGTATTATATTTGAACTATTTTTTATAATTTTTTATATTAAAAATTATATTTACAAAAAAATCCTATATTTTTTCAATTTACATTTTACCCCGCATTTTCGTTTCCTATTTTTTTAGAAAAATGTTATTTCCCCATTTTCACTTCCTATCAAAAACATTTCCCGTTTTCGTTTTCATGTAACCTAAATTAAAACTAAATCATATAACACACATGATATAATACCCCATATTTTCATGAGATTGTTACGTAATTTAAATGAGTTTAAAATACTGAGAAATTAGTTTGATAGTAAAATAAATCATCGAATTGACGGTATGAAGCACTTTGGAACTTAGATGTCTAAAGAAAGAGTATGACATCGACGAGTGTCTCAAGGCAGGATTTATAACACCGAAAGAAATCAAATCAGAAATGATTTTTGATATAGCTATAAGTCAGTCTAAAAAATTGAATGATAGTAAGGGACTTCTGGGAAGTCAACGAAATCCTAAAAAAGCTCATATTTTGAATAAGGAATATTCCTTAATAGGTTTCAAGATGAAACAAAAGGGTTTGCGATCAAAACATGCATTCGACCTTAAGTGTAATTTTCAATTCTAGTTGTAAAGTGGTTGAAAATGATTTTTTCCTAAATTTGTTGGGCCAATTGAGAAGCATGAGACTTAGGGGTTCATGTGGTAAAACATCAAAGTCTAGAAACTTCAAAGGAGGGCCAAAATGGCATTTGGAGAAAGGCTGGGATAGAAGTGTAATTTTAGAAACTTGTAGCCATGGCCGATCTGACCGCTAGACGTGGAGCCAAAATTCGGTGATGGGACATCAATATCTCACCAAGGTATGGCCAAGCATGGGCATAGGAAGCTTGGGGCAAAGCTATGGCCTGTGATTGGCCTAGGGGAAGTTGGATTTCACCTATAAATAGGTGAGGGTTTCAACCAAAAATGGAGTATCAATCTCTCGAATTTGGGAGTGTTTTTGAGAGATTAGATAAAGGGTTTTTTCTCTAGGGGTCTTGGGGATGATTTCTTGAAATTTTGAAGGATTTTCAAGATGATTTGAGTGGTGTTCGAAAGTTGGCTAGAAAAATGAAGAGTCGCTAGAGCCGAATTATTTTTGGCCGGTTTGAGGCATTTTCGGTGGTGCTTTCTGGCCAAGAAGCATGCCAATAGGATTCACTCGAGGAATGCCTTGAGGTGGTGCAAAAAGATCGATGATGGGAGTATCTTTGATGATCGAAAAAAGGAATAAGACAATTGACGCGTGCATTATAAGTATGGGTCATCACACAAAGTCCACTGGCAGGCGCGTGAGATAAGGTATCTCTTTGGAATTTTCTTTAATATTTTTAGAAAAATATTTTATGAATTATGGTGGAGAAAAATTTGGGAAAAACCTCAAGGAGGTATTTATTTTGAAATTTTTTAGGAGAACATAAGGAAAAATTATTGAAAAAAATAGGAAAAGTAGATATTGATATTCCTTTGAATAAATATGATGGCTAGGGATCGTTGAAGCTTAAGGTTGAGCAATAATACGCCTAGCATGAGAATCAAAGTCGGGCACGAATTTTCAGGAATCCCGAGTTAAGTTCAAGGTGAGACTCCGGTACTTATACTGCTATTTTGTGTGAGGCTCCAATACTCCAAACCCTAATTTTCTCCTAAGTAAGACCTTTATTTCATGAAACGTGTCTTGTGTAAAAACTCTTATACTCAAACTTCTGTTGTTTCTCTTACATGAAATTATGTAGCATATTTAAAATGTGTTTTCTTGAAAATATATGTCGTTAACCTTCAAACTGTTGCATTCATAAAGTTTGTGTGGCCATACTGTTGTACTTATCTATTGTTACCCGAAGGCAAAAGTCTGGATATCTCACGAGAGACGCTATGCATGCGCCATCGAGAAAGCTCTCGTGAGGAAGATCGTGAGCCTAAGAGACAACAGATGTGGTATTTGCATGAGTTCTATATATGAAGATGGGCCAAGGTGACATTGTAACACCCCACCTTCTAGGGCGTTAAAATATATGCTAGGATTTTTTTTTTTTTTTTACATCAAACATGAACCACAATAAATCTTTAACATAACCTTTATACATTAACACTCCCAAACATAGAGAAAGAATGATATACTTTATATATAAGCGGAAGCAAGATCAAAACCTGTAAGGAACCTCGAAAACATAACATACATGGGTACATATACATCGATCACCCAACATAACATTACAAATTCTATTAAAACCTAAATAATATAGCTGAATAAAATAGATGGTCTTAGCCCCGCATGGGACCAACAAAATTTCCGTCACGATCATGCCTCGATCATCTCTTTGTCCATCCGACTGTTTACCTCGCCTGGAACGTGGAATATTCCAAGGACATAGTCCAATATTAGAAGATGAAATCTTCTAAGTGAGGGTTAAATAATTATGAATGAATGAATGATGCATGGACATATATAAATAGATACCCCAATATAACTTCTCTGACCTGCCAACCCGGCACGGAACCTTAGGTAGAATCCCAAACCTCTGCAGGATAATTCTAACGTTGTTCCATCAATTGTCCTTGGGGAATTACGGCTACACTATCAAGGTGACATCCCAATCCCATGCACAAGTTTCAATATGACAAAAAAATCGTGCCATGTGAATATCACAACTTTCCATGCAATAGAATATGAACAAATATGACAAAGATGATCATAACATACATAAATATCATGCATAGAAAGGTAATCATGTCGTATATGGGTTATAGGGATAAAATCGTTCACCTTTCACAAAGTTTGGGTTACCTCAAAAAGCGTGCACCTACCTCGATTTTCATGCTAACCTAAAAAATCGCACCAACTACTTCACCTCAAATCCCAAAGCACCCTAGGCAAGATATTTATTTAAATTATCAATAAAAACAATTTTTCCTTAATTTTCTTGTATATTTCTCTATTTTTCTTCAATTATTTTCTCTAATAATCCAAAATAAATACCTACATCAATTTTTTTCCACCAAAAATCCTAAAATATTTTTCTAGGAGTAGTAAAAAATTTTAGAAATTAACAAGGCCCTATGCGCCCACACACGCCAGCGCTTGATAGGGCGAGTGAGACTAGTGCGTGAAGCCCACGCGCTGGTCGTCTTTTCTGGCAACGGCACATCGAAAAATTTAGATTTTTGCATCTCGACAATCTACAAGCTAAGTCGATCACGATGGTACCTTGATTGACTCAAAATGAGGTTGGGAAGAGGCTCAATGGAGAGCTCAAACTCTCGAGCCAGGCAGTCCGCCTAGGGCTCCAGCAAGGTTTCGGATATCTCCTTCGTTTCTGCTCCGTTGGTTACCAAACGCTTATCGGGTAATTTTAGAAAATTACACATAAGCCCGATTCTTCGTTTTGACCGTAAACCTACTTGTTTCTTCCTGAAACCACTGAAGGGTTGCTCTACTCGATGAATCGAAGCTTCCTGAGGCTTCCGTTATCTTTTCGAGAGTCTCCTACGCTAATTCGATTTTTCATCCCGTTCTATAGTTGTACCGAAAACAGTTCCTGATTCAGTTTATTTCGATGCTAAAAATCATGTCTCGAGATGCTCGTTAGAGGCATTCCTATTTCCTTAGACATTCAAGCTTCAAGGTATTCCCTTCCCTGAATTTCCATTTTTCCTTTAAAATAATAACCCAAAGTTTTTGGGTATTATATTCTTGCCCCCTTAAAGTAATTTTATGCTCAAAATTTTGCATTTTGACCAATCATAAACACCGATATCTAGCTAATAACTCGCAAGAGTAACGATTTTTATCTCTTAGCCACGCATTATTGCTAATACTTTTGTAAACACGTCAATTTGCACTATTTTCACGAATAATGTCTATCGGGGATATTATGTCTTTTACAGAATATCTCGTTGTAACTTTTTACCATTGGTCACATACATCAAGAATAGTCTATATTTTCTCAAATGTAAATATACTATTCATAATCATCTCTTTATTTCACAATATTTTTGGTAACATTTCTTAGAAAACCATAAAAAAATTGTTACTCTCATTCTATTTTCTCGAACAACTAGGGATATTTTTCCCTAATCGTACCCTTAAGCTCCCACGTAGCTTTTTTCTCAGTGTGATTTCTCCATTGAATCTTTACCAATGGGATGAATTTATTCCTCAAAGCTTGGTTGTGATGATCTAAAATCTGTTCGGGCAACTCTGGATAAGTCAAATCGTCTTTTAGCTCGATTACTTCCACCCGAATTTCTTGGGTCGGGTTCAGTATATGGCTCAGAAGCTCAGACACATGGAAAACTCCAATATATTGCTCCGCAAACTTTTAGACTAGCCTATCCATCCGCGTAGGCAAGAAGTGTGTTGACTTTGTTAGTCTATCTATGATGACCCAAACGACATCGTTACCTTTCTGACCCCTCGGAAACCCTGTCACAAAATCCATCGTGACATGCTCCTATTTCCATTATGGAATATCTAATGGTCTCGTGAGCCCATCCTATTTCTGGTGCTCGATCTTTACCCTCTGGCATGTATTGTATTGAGTTACCTTCCTTGCCACACTTGTCTTCACTCCCGACCACCAATAAACCTCTCGAAGATCTCTATACATCTTTATGGCTCCTAGGTATACTGTATAACAAGTTCTGTGGGGTTCATTCAAAATTCTTTGCCTTAAGTCTTTCAAGTTTGGCACGTAAATCCTTCCCTGAAACCTCAGTATGCCATCATGCATTTCAAAATTAGATCTCTTAAACTGGCCATGCTCGTCCACCCATAGATGTATTTGCTTATCATCCACATATGCCTCTCATATTTCATTCACCAAATCCAGCTGAACTACCATGCCAACAATAAGGACGAACGATTCCACGGGCACTACACTCACCGTCAGTTAGCTAAAAGCGTCTAACATCTGCCACTCATGGGTCATCATCCTGGCCATAGAAATAGGCGCATTCCTACTTAGTGCGTCAGCCACCACATTGGCACGCCCTAGGTGATATCGTATGGTGCAGTCGTAGTCCTTCAAAAACTCCATCCAACGTCACTGCCTACGGTTCAGCTCCTTTTGCGAGAACACATACTTCAGGCTCTTATGGTCTATGAAGACCTCAAAGGTTTCACCATACAGGTAGTGTCTCCATAGTTTTAGAGCATATATCACTACCGTCAATTCCAGATCATGAGTCGGGTAGTTTACTTCGCCCCTCTTCAATTGTCACAATCCATACACTATCACTCGTCCGTGTTGCATTAACATGAAACCCAGACCTATCTCAGAGGCATCCGTATACACAACGAATCCTTCTGGCCCACCTAACATTGCTAAAACAAGTGTTATGGTTAATCTGTCTTTAAGTTCCTAGAAACTTTCTTCGCACTTAGTAGTCCATTCAAACTTGACATCTTTTCGTATGAGCTTTGTTATAGATGCGGCTATTTTTGAAAATCCCTCCATGAATCTTTGATAGTAGCCTGCCAATCCCAAAAAGCTTCGTACATATGTTATGTTCATTAGCTGCTTCCATCCTTGAACGGCCTCAATCTTTGCCGGATCTACCGAGATTCCTTCGATAGAGATCACGTGCCCAAGAAACGCAACTTGGGGTAGCCAGACTCGTACTTTGAGAACTTGGCGTACAACTGATGTTTCCTGAGAGTTCCTAGCACCACCCTTAAGTGCTCTTCATGATCACTCTCATTCGAGGAATATATTAATATATCATCTATAAACACGATCACAAACTGATCTAAATAAGGTCTGAACACCATGTTCATGAGGTCCATAAATGCTGCTGGAGCATTCGTTAGCCCGAATGGCATCACGAAATACTCAGAATAGCCACACCTTGACCGAAAAGCCATTTTTGGAACATCGTCAAGCTTAATCCTCAATTGATAGTATCCAGACCTCAAGTTAATTTTTGAAAATATCTTTGCTCCTTGCAACTGATCGAACAGCTCATCGATCCTCGAAATTGGATACTTATTCTTTACCGTGGCTTTATTCAGCCGACGGTAGTCAATGCACATCCTCAAGCTCCCATCATTCTTTTTTACAAATAGCACTAGCACGCCCCACGACGATGTGCTAGGCTTAATGAATCCTTTATCAGTTAACTCCTGAAGCTAACTTCTTAATTCCCTCATTTCTGTTGGAGCCATTTGATATGGAGGAATTGATATCGGTTTGGCTCTTGGCACTAGCTCAACCGAGAACTCAATCTCTTGAAGTGGCGGTAGTCCTGGTAATTCTTTCGGAAACACATCCTCATACTCTCGTACTATCCGCACCTCCTTGAGCTCTAGGACTTCTTTTCCTTCCAAACAAGCATAGGTTATACATCCATGAGCTCCTTGGCTTATCAACTTTTCTGCCTTCTCGACCAAAATCATTTTTCTATTCTTGGGGTCACCCTATCCCCGAAATTTGACCTATTGCCCTTCGGGTTTCTTTATGGTCATTACTTTTCTTCGACAATCTATACTGGCATCATATCTGGACAAGAAATCCATTCCTAAGATTACGTCGAAGTCGTATATCTCTAGCAAAATTAGATCAACCTGGAATCGTGCATCACTTAAGCTAATTTCACATCCTTCTATCACTTTTGAGGACCTTGCACTTTTACCCATCGACGACGAAATTATTATTGCATATTCCATAGGTTTAGTTTCTACCCCCAAACTCTTAGCCAGTGCATATGACATAAATGAATGCGTTGACCCAGGGTCTATCAATGCATGTACAGGGGTTTTCAATATAAAGAGCATACCTTGTACAACTGTCGGATCTGTCCCCGGATCTTCCTTGGTGAGATTGTAGACATGTCCCTAACGAGTCCCACGAACCTCTCCTACTCTTTCAGCTGGTCCATCTGCTTGTCTGAGTCTTGGCCTCTTCGGACATTTCCTTGAATAGTGCCCTGGTTGTTCACATTGAAAACACACCACTTTCATTAGATCTTTCACTGGAGGTGTTTCTTTCCTCTTACGAAAGTTTCTACTTATGTGTCCTAGTTCTTCGCACGAGTAACAGTTAGACGTCCCTGCCAAGCATTTTCTCCTTGGATGGTTCTTCTTGCATTTGGGGCATTGTCTGCTGTTTTGGGGATTTTTATTTCCCGATTTTTGTTTCGAGTTTCCTTTCTATTCACCAGACCTAATGAGCTTCACTTGTAGAAGATTCCTTTCTGTCGTCAAGGCTTTGCTCAAGGCTTCCTCATATGAGTCAATCGACCAAGTGCTTAAAGCCTACAGCAGCTCTACTCGAAGTCTCGACCTAAACTTATGTACCTTTTGCCATTCATTGGCATCATACATTGGCACATACTTAATGAGTTGGTTGAATTTGGTGCCATATTAAGCCACACACATTTCCCCGGTCTGCTTCAGGTTTGCAAATTCCCAGCTCTTCTCCTGCCTCTAGCTAAGAGGGAAATACTTATCATTGAAGGCTTTCTTAAATGCCTCCCAGGTCGACACCGGAGTCTCATCGAATTTCGATCCTTGCCTCGAGCGGGATAGTTGTAAAGCTCATTCTGCTGTCTGCCACCATCTTCCAGCTTCTTCCTCCAACATAAAAGTGGCACAATTCACTTTATCCTAGTCATCATACTGCAAATGTCGAATCAACTTTTCTGTCTACTCCAACCAGTACTCGGCCATGCTGGGGTCATTGTTGGGTTTCCCTTTGAATGTTGGTGGTCTTTATTGTCGGTACTGTTCTAGCACATTATTAGTGTGCCTGGTTGGTTCTCCCCTGGTTGAGTAGGTTAGGAGATTCTCTATGACCTTCTCTATCTAGTCTAATCGTCCTTTGGAAACTATTGATTCCGTCTCTTATTCCCCAGTCCGAATGCTACTACTATCAATGCAACCATAGTGGTTATTCCCACTATTTCTGACATCCTCGATTCCCCGATTGGGGCTGACATAAGTCATGTTCCTTTGTTGCCTCGTAGTTACCATCTGAAAGAAAAGACAAAATCTCATTCCACAAGAATTTCTTTAAAAAGAAAATTTCATTTCATAACACAATATATAACATAATTTAAGAAAAAGCACAAAGCACACATTCGACACACTAATAAGCGAAAATAAAATCGTTCATGATTCTTTTCTATGGGCTGGATGACTTCCAGATCCAAGCATCATTGTCCATTGTGTCATCTCCAAACTCGACCTCGGGTCCATCGAGGTCGTCATGCACAATTACCCCTTCCTCTCATCGTCCGAGCTAAGATAGTCGGCACCCATCATATGGCTTTGACCGCCTCGATGTCGTCTCAATCTCTATCTAAGTCCGACATTTCTTCTCCTTCTAATACAACCCCCTCGTACATGTTAGCGTCATGGTAGCGGAATTGCTGATAATAGAAGAATAAAGACGCATAATTTCCTTGAAGGCGAAGTCCTTCAACTAAGTCTCTCCAAACCCCTTCCAAGTGATTTATCAAAAATTCCACCTGGGCATGCATTAGGGTTGGCTGCACAAAACTACTCGGCAGCACATCTCTTAATATACCTTCAAGAATATCAAGGCGACCAAAGACGTCATCCATCATTCGTTTGTTGTCCGCCCATCGACTGATCCAGTGGGTTACCCAGAATTACTCAAGATAATCTCTTTCAATTTCGATATTGAAAAATCGATCAGATTTTTACTATTAAATAGTAACCGTATAGTGTTTGTACGTGAATAGTACACCAGGTAAGTTCCCAGGAAAGAGAGATGGGTCACAAATGGACACACTTAAATACCAAGTCTTTCCTTAGCCGGGACTTTCCTAGACATGCACTTCCACTATACCACACTTACATCTATAACCTCTTTAATCGAAGTTTTTCTAAACCTCAGGTTCATAGACCCCTAATGATCTCTCTTAAATCTCCAAATAAAACTTTGGCTCTGATACCAATTGTAACACTCTGCCTTCTAGGGGGTTAAAATATATGCTAGGATTTTTTTTTTACATCAAACATGAACCGCAATAAATCCTCAACGTAACATTTATACATTAACACTCCAAAACATAGAGAAAGAATGATATACTTTATACATAAGCGGAAGTAAGATCAGAACCTATAAGGAACCTCGAAAACATAACATACATGGGTACATACACATCGATCACCCAATATAACATTACAAATTCTATAAAAAGATAAACAATATAGCCGAATGAAATAGATGGTCCTAGCCCCGCATGGGACCCACAAAATTTCCATCATAATCGTGCCTCAATCACCTTTTTGCCCTTCCGGCTGCTTACCTCGCCTAGAACGTGGAATATTCCAGGGATATAGTCTAATATTAGAAGATGAAATCTTCTAAGTGAGGGTTAAACAATTATGAATGAATGAATGATGCATGAACATATACAAATAGATACCATAGTATAACTTCCATGGCCCACCAGCCCGACACGGAACCCTAGGTAGAATCCCGAACCTTTGCAGGATAATTCTAATGTTGTTCCATCAATTTCCCTTGGGATAAAAATCATGCATAGAAAGGTAATCATGTCGTATATGGGTTTAGGGACAAAACTGCTCACCTTTCACAAAGTTCAAGTTACCTCAAAAAGCGTGCATCAGCCTCGATTTTTGTGCCAACCTCGAAAATCTCACCAACTACTTCACCTCAAATCCTAGAGCACCCTAGGTAATATATTTATTTAAATAATCAATAAAAAATATTTTTCCTTAACTTTCTTGCATTTTTCTCTATTTTTCTTCAATTATTTTCTCTAATAATCCAAAATAAATACCTATATCAATTTTTTTTCCAAATCTTTTTCCACTAAAAATCCTAAAATATTTTTCTAGGAATATGAAAAAAAAAATTCAAAAATTAACAAGGCCCCGCACGCGCCAGTGCGTGATAGGGGGGAGTAGTTACACTCTCACCCTACAATTAAAACACAATAAAAACACATTAAAACTTTTATATTTTTTTCTTTATTTTGGTGAGAGGTTTATACTTGTCAGTGTACGAGTGCAATTGTAGTCCAAATTTAAATTTATATTTCATGGATGAGTTCAGGTCGTCCACTGAGAGATTTATTTATGACAAAAGAAAAAAAATGTCACACACACGCACACGTATTTGGACAAATTGGCAACAAGATTTTTTTATAATTTTTTTTTAGACAACATATACTAGGAAATAAAACAATGCAGAAATTAAAATAAATACTGAATGTGAGAATATAAAATAAGATAGTACTTGGGTTAAGACAATTTCAGCGCCAACCCATTGATTCCTAAATTTTAGCAGACAATGTTAGTAACATTAATTTAATTTCAGATATGAGGGTTTGTTATTAACTGAAATTAAAGATGATGATAGTTCTAATTTAAGAAATCTCCATACATGATATGCGGGATTCTAATTTAAGCAACTACTATAAATCCAATTACAATTAATACACAAAACAACTAAATCAATCATTCGAATTTGGGTATGATAGTGTTTCCAGTTCTAGTAACTTCCACACATGGCAGGAAAGCTCTAAGTTAGGCTTACGCTCCAATCCAAATCTAATAATTTCTCAATAATTACTACACAACCATACTGAAATTTAAATTAATGTCACTCATTTTAAGCGCAGCTTTTTTTGGGAATCATTGGCGTTGGACATTGTCCTTGCCTTAACTCAAGATTAGATTTAACTACTCATTTCCATTTGAAAGTTAATTGACAGGAATTTAAATGACGTAATTTAAATAACAGAATTTAAATGACAGGAATTAAAATAGTAGAAACTAACCGGCCATTTTGGCGGTGGATAATTAATAAGACTAGAATTAAAATTGTAAAAATTTAAAGGTATAAATTAACCGGCCATTTAGGCGGTGACTAATAAAGTAATAATAAATGACATAAGAATTTAAAAGAAGAAAGAAAGGAAGTAAGATCACAAGAGAAAACAATAGAGAAAATAAGAAAGAATAAAAACAATTTTCAAATAGAGAATTCTAAGGAAACAACTAAACTTTGATTCAAGAATAATAATCACACTTACAAATGCAATCAAGTGAGCTATTTATAGCCCACAAGATGCAATACAAACCACACAATTTTAATTATTCAACTAAACATAATTATATCTATTGGGCACTCACACACTTAAAATTAAATGGATTTTATCTATAATACACACGTAATATTAAATGAATTTTAGCTAAAATACACACCTAATAAAGCACTCTTAAAGTTAAATGGATTTTAGCTATAATGCACACCTAATAGTTAAATGAATTTTAGCTAAAAAATACACCTAATAAAGCACTCACAAAACAAATATCTAAAAATAAATTTCTACAATTAGGTTTTTGATCTTCATTGAGATTAAAAATAATGCTTGGGCCTTCTCCAAATGATATCTTCCATGGGTTGCTCAAGTTGGGCCTTAATTCTTCATGGGGTTTAATTCTTCATGGGATTTAATTCTTCATGGGCTTTAATTCTTCATTCTTCAATCCAATTTGAGTCTCCAAGCCCACATTCTTCATGTCTACAAGCAAACAATTAAGTGTTATTAAATTATATATTATGTATATATTTATATGATATATTATATAGTATATTATATACTTATATATTATATAAATGCTCCATACATGCACTCCATTGAGTATATGTATTTGAAGGATCATCACGAGGATACATAGCATGCAACGGAAGCGTTTTTAAATAAAAAACTTTCCTCGTATTGATTAGAATCTAGGAAACTTACTTTTTCTTCGGATTACCGGACGAAATGAAGCGATGGGAGGAGGATGTGCGGGAGCTTCCTCGCGTGGTGGAGATGACGGCTGTCCTGCAATCCTTCGGCTCCTTCGCATCAGAACGTGAACGTTCTCTTGATCTTCCAAGGTATGACTCAAACTCGTGGCCTCTCTTTTGGTGAAGAAGAGTAAAAAAAAAACCTTAGATGAAAAACAACCAAGGAGAGAATATATATAGGGAGAACCCTAGGGTTAAAACCCTAGTGGGCCAAACCCTAGTGGGCCAAGTTCATTTATTTAATTTTCTAATTGGGTTAACCCAATTAATTAAAAACTAATGAACTATTATTTTATTCTAGCCCAATTAATTATGGACCATTCTGAATAAAATAATTCTCTCTCAATGTAATTCACCCAACAAGCCAAATGTATTAAATAATACATGAGTTATATCGAGCTACCCCGGGGACCAAAAGACAAATTATTCACGGCTACTAAAATGACCAAAATATCCCTGCTACCTAGTAGCTATATTTTGTTATTCTAAGTGTTCCAACTATCACCATATGGAAACACTGACCCCACGAATAATTTTGCATATGCAATGTCTTTGACCTACTAGTGTAATGACGAAAATACCCCTCTGCGTAACACCCATCATTTAGAAAGAAATAATGTACTAACACCTCTCTAAATAATTTCTACCATCCTTAGATCACTAGTCCAATAATCCGTGACTACTCGAATGTACTTGCTTATCACTAGGAGCTACCCAGAAGCACACACTCTTAAGTCACGTTCCCAGGGCTCTAGATTATTTGATTATTCTTGGACAATCACAAGGGGGTGAATCACAGAAACTATCTTGTATTAGTCTGTCTTAGCTAATTAGAAAACATACTCCCAACTCAAAAGGTTATTGATCTTTGATAGACCTCACCTACAGTGAATCTAAGAATATAGCTCTAGGTTCACTAGACCACCAACTAATACTCAAGTATTAGAGTACTCGTCCACGTAGTAGCAGTGATAGACTAGCTCCATGATAATTAGTACTTTGTCATTAGCTTCTATCACAGGTCCACTCTACGCATTCCAAATGCGCTTGTACAATTAGAGTAAACGGACTGTTTACTGGCTAAGGTAAGCCATCATCCATTAGGATCTATTGCACAATGATCTTATCATGATAGAATGCCCAGTTCTATCAAAAGATCAAGAGTAATATTTTCTTGCTTATTAAGTACCCATGATTCATGCCTAACTGTGAAGAACGACCCATCACATGAATCACTTACTTAATAGCATGGACACTTTTCCAACAATTAAATGCAAATTATATATGTGCCATAAACTGACTAAAAGAAACATCATTACCATAAATTAAACAAAACGTGTCTTTAGGGCATACATTTCCAACAGTATTATGTTATAATATATATATTATATTTACATGTTTATTATAATATATTATATTATATATATATTACACATAACTATTCAATTAAACCAATTTAAAATCAAAATGGGGGTTATAATTATAACAAAATTTTATAAAATTAACCACTAATCAGCGAGTGACACTAGTGCGTGAAGCCCACGAGCCGGTCGTCTTCTCCTGCAACGGCACACCGAAAAATATGGATTTTTGCATCTCAACCATCTACAAGCTAAGTCGATCACGATGGTACCTTGATTGGCTCGAAATGAAGTCTGGAAAAGGCTCAATAGAGAGCTCAAAGTCTCGGCTAAGCAGTCTGCCTAGGGCTCAGGCGAGGCTTCGAATCTCCTTCGTTTCTACTTTGTTGGTCACCAAATGCTTCAGAAATGATCTACTACTCTTTGGCAACAAAAGCCCTCTATCCTTAGCTCTCAATTCATTCAAAAGGCCTTCGATTTGAAGGTCAAAGTTCTGAAAATCTCAGCTACTTCACGCTTTATTTATAGGCAAAATCGAACCCCAAAATGCCTTTAGCAGCCTTACCCATTACCTTTGACATCTCCCCTTCCCCTAGATCGACCTGGAAGCATCCTCATCCGACCGAAAAAATGAGTTACAGGGTTTAACATTTCGGCTAGCTTTCTTGGTCGGATTTCTCAAAAATCCGGCCACCTCGATGGCCGTTATCAGTTCATGATCACTCCTTGGCCATCCCTGACCACCCCCTGTGCGAACCCAGTAGCTGAAAGCGACGTTCGACAACCAGCAGAAGCATGATCGATTTCCCATTGCCATGACTTTTCTGATTTTGTACTTTTACCCCTCCAGATTTGGTTTTCTCACATTGACCCTTTTTCTCATAATCCCTGGACTTACCTTAATTTCTACTGAGTCCCTTAAGTTCTAATATTTTCATTTCTCCCTTGAAAATCCAGGAAAAATGACTTTTTGGCCTCTTTTGGGTAATTTTGGAAAATTACACTTAGGCCTGATTCTTTGTTTTGATTGTAAACCTACTCGTTTCTTCCTGAAACCACTGAAGGGTTGCTCTACTCGATAAATCAAAGCTTCCTAAGGTTTCTGTTATCTTTTTGGGAGTCTCTTACACCAATTCAATTTTTCAGCCCGTTCTATAACTGTACCGAAAATGGTTCCTGATTCAGTTTCTTTCGATGCTAAAAATCATGCCTCGAGATGCTTGTTAGAGGAGTTCCTATTTCCTTAGACATTCAAGCTTCAGAGTACTTCCTTTGACTAATTCAATAAATTTTTTGGGCTTTTCAGACACCAATTTTTTTCGAATTTCCATTTTTCCTTTAAAATAATAACCCAAAACTCTTGGGTATTACAGACATAGTTAGGGACCTCTTGAGAGGCGTTGTGCATGTGTCGTTGAGAAAGCTCTCATTGAAGGAGGCTGACATGTTTTCCAAGGCACTTTAGAGTAGTCCTCGTTGTTTTCTAATACATTTTATACCTGTTTATGTATATATATAAATTATTTTGGAGTTCTCACGAGAAGATTTATCTTCTAATTGGACTATGTCACTAGAGTATTCAAACGTTCTAGGTTCGACAAGCGACTCTAAGGGAAAATAGATAGTTAAAAAATAAGCTTATTTTGTTGAATGTAGCATGTTTTAGCACATCTTTAATTGTATACGAGAATTTCAGTTGATCCAAACCTTAGTATGTTTTCGATCATGTTTGAGATGTTTAGTTAATGTTTATGAGATATGATATCCATGTAATTCATTTTGTAGATGTTTTGAACGGTTTCTTATATGATGAATAAAGAGTTATGGTTATGTACCAAATCAAGTTCGGTCTAGCTTTCGCAATTGTAATAATAGCACATGTCTTAGCTATTTGATCTTTGGATTTGATAGGCTAAGAAGGTGAAATTGGGATTTTTAGGAATTGTATGTTGTACATCAGTGGATGTGGTGTGAAAAAAAAAATAAAGAATTCCTGAAAACCTAAGTTATAACACGCCCTAAAAATCAAGGGTGTTATAGTTGGTATCAGAGCAAACATAAGGAAAGGTTTGCATGTGGAGATTAGTAAGTTCAAGGATTATGTGGGTAGGTTATACCCTAGGCGCCCACATAAAACCCAAGTCATTATCGAGTTAGCCGAATGATAGATTTTTGAGATATTTAGTGGCATACTCTAGTTGCTTATTCGATTTGAATTATGCCATGCCTTAGTGATTTAATGATGATAATTCGCCTTGTCTTCTTTTAAGATGGTGAATATAAGAAGACGTAGGCATGAGAGAGGTAATGACAAAGAAAGTAACACCAACCCCCACCCAGGAAGCAACATGGGAGGGTAAGGAGATGCAAGGGCTGACCTCTGTGAAAGTTGGATGGATAGGATCGAGAAGGTCCTAGACAATATGGCTGGGCGAATTTTGGAGTTGTAGCCTGAGCAAAGAAGAGTAGATACTTTGGAGAGGTATGTGTGACAAAATCCACCAATATTTCAAGGAAAACTGACATATGACCCCACTATCAGTGAATACTGGTTGGACTAGACTGAGAAGATCCTACAAAGGTTGAGAATCTTGAATGAGCACAAGGTCGAGTGTGCGACCTATATGATGGAAAAGGAAGTGAGCCAATGGTGGAAGACTATGCAGTGGTCGATACCAAACTTGGCAGGATCTTAGGGGTCAACGACAGACAAAGAATTGGGGGAGGCACCCCAGATGTCATGGGAACGGTTCAAGGAACTATTTAATAGGAAATTTTTTCTCACTTGCTAGAAATTGGCTAGAGCTCGAGAGTTTATGAGCCTACGCCAAGGGTCAAATATGTTTGTGGCCCAATACGAAGTTTAATTTTTGTAGTTAATCAAGTATATGGCGTTGTACGAAATGGACAATGTGGAAAAAGGACAAAAATTCTTGTAAGGCTTGCGAATTGAATTCCAACAGCTGATGAGCCTGGTCCACATGGAGTCTTATGCAGACATAGTTTTCAAAGCTATGACAACAGAGGAAAATATGACGCAAGTGATAGAGCTGAAGGCCACGACAGCTCAAAGTGGAGGGCAGACGGAGAAACCAAACACGAACTCAGGACCTCGGCATGGGAGAATTTTGAAAAATGGCAAGGTATGCCCTAGATGCAAAAAGAAGCACCCGGGCAATAGGTACGATGGCCACAGCATTGTTTGTTATGCCTATGGACAGCCCAGGCATATTTCCAGAAATTGCCCAAGGAACGTGGTCCAAGAGGATAAGTCCATGGCAGCAGCACCAGGGGGCGTGATTTGCTACAACTGCAACCAACACGGGCACATCTCAAGAAATTGCCCGAAAAAGAAAGAGCAGCAATTGAGGATCGAATAAGGGAAAGGGACCCGATAGGGGCGGGTCTATAATTTGACCAAAGAGGATGTAGAGGCAAATCTCATGATTATTCAAGGTACTCTCTTCATTCTAGATACTCCTGTGCATGTATTGATAGATCCAGGATCTACTCATTCTTTTATGTCGTATGCATTAGCTAGTAGTTTGAGAATATAAACCGAGCCTATAGGGTGTCTGATGGTGATTTCGACACCTATGGGAATAAGTATGAAGTCCTCAGAAATGGTAAGAAGATGCGAAGTTAGTCTAAGTAATGTTCGGTTTTAGGCTAATTTAATTTTATTGGAAGTTTATGACTTTGACATCATCTTAGGGATGGACTTCCTATCCAAGTATGACGCTAATATAGATTGCCAAAGGAAAATAATGACCATAAGAAAACCCAAGAGAGGGTGGGTCAAATTTGGGGGGCAAGGTGACCCCGATGTTGGAAAAATGATTTTGGTAATGAAAACGGTGAAGTTGTTGAGCCCTAGGAGCTCGTGGATAACTTATGCTCAGCAGGAAATAAAGAGGTACCAAAGCTCAGTGAGGTATAAGTGGTACAAGAATATAAGGACGTGTTTCAGGAAGAATTATCGAGACTACCCCTACCTCGAGAGATTGAGTTCTCAATTGAGCTAGTACTAGGAACCCAACTGATAACAATCCCACTGTACCGGATGGCTCCAGAAGAGATGAAAAAAATTAAAGAGTCAACTATAGGAACTGACTAATAAGGGGTTCATTAGGCTAAGCACATCGCCGTGGGGCGCGCCAGTGCTATTTGTAAAGAAGAAGGACAGGAGTCTAAGGATGTACATTGATTATCGTCAGCTGAATAAGACCACGGTAAAGAATAAGTATCCACTCCCGAGGATAGATGAGCTATTTGATCAGCTACAAGGAGCAAAAGTATTCTCGAAGATTGATTTGAGATCTGAATATTATCAGTTGAGAATTAAGCCAGATGATGTTTCGAAAACGGCATTTCGGTAATGGTATGGCCATTTTGAGTATTTCGTAATGCTGTTCGGACTAACAAACGCTTCAGCAGCGTTTATGAACCTCATGAATAAGGTGCTCGGACCCTACTTGGATTGGTTTGTGATAGTATTTATAGATGATGTATTAGTGTATTCTTCAAATAAGAGTGAGCATAAGGAGCACTTGAGAATAGTGTTGGGAACTCTCAAGAAACATCAATTGTATGTCAAGTTCTCGAAGTGCAAGTTCTAGCTATCCCAAGTTACATTTTTTTGGGCATGTGATCTCGACCAAAGGGATCTCAGTGGATCTGGCCAAGGTTAAGGTTGTTCAAGGATGGAAAAAGTCAACGTGTGTTGTAACACCCCGCCTTTCCAGGGTGTTAATATCATAAACATATGCTAGGATTTTTTTTTTTCATAGACGAAACATACTAAAATCCTCAAGCATATCCAAATAAGGTATAACACTCCCAAAACAAAATTAAGGTAATGAAATACTTAAATAAAGAAGAAGCAGGGTCAAAACCTTAAGTAGCCTCGAAAATTGCAATACAACGAGTTCATACATACTATTTGTCCATAATATTACAACATCAGTTTAAAGCCATACAACATAATTAACCGAAAATAACTAGGCCTAGTCCTGCATAGGCCTTACAAAGACTTCCATCTCGCTCATGCCTCGATCACCTCTTTGCCCTTCCAACAGCTTGTCTCGCCTGGAACGTGGAATATTCCAGGCACATAGTCCAACATTAGAAGATGAATCTTCTAAATGAGGGTTAAAATAAGCATAAATGAATGAATGAATGATGCATGGACATGAACAATCATTTTGCCCTAGTGTAAGTTCCATGGCCTAGCCCAGCACGGAATGTAACGCCTCGCTCCCACCACGGGTGTTACTAATAAATAATCAACTAACTATTCATTCGCTAAGGCAATAATGAAGAGACGAGCTATGTTTCAATAAGAGACGTCCTAGGGGGGAACTAGGCTTCGCCCCTATCTTCGCTCCAATTAAGAATTCAAAAAAAATATCAAAATACCTTGCAGAAATAAAACTCGAAACCTTAGTGAAGCGTCACCCTTCTCTAGCTCTTAATCAAAAGTCAATGATGACCTTTCCCAAGATTCAACAAAACAAGCAACCCACACTCGCTTTACTTCACTATGGCATAAGGCCTTAATTATTTGAAAATATATTTAGCCCAATTATTAACCTATTTTCTCATTCCCAATTACCTTAGAAAAATACTTGGGTTAACTCTTCTTGAAAATTTACTAAATTTTTCCTTAGCCAAATCTTCATTTATTTTCCTTTTATTTATTTCAAAAATACACAAAATTCCAACCTTTAGGAAGTAAATTTTTGAAATTCAAAACATCAAGTTTTTCTCATCCATTCTCCCATAATTCAAGGAAACTACTCATTTATTTTATTTTCCAAAAATATAGAAATTTTTTTGGAAATGCCTCAAAATTTACATTAATTTAATAAATAATTTGGAGGCTCAAGTCCAAATTTATTTATTTTTATAAACATGATTTTATTCCAAAAATTCTAGAAATAAAATAAATAGAATAAAAAGGCAACAAAGGGGCAGCAGCAGCACCAACCGCGCCCACAGCGTGCCTGCCGCGCTAGTCGCGAGCTCGGACCGCTTGTGCTTGCGACCGCGCCCGCGCATGCCTGCTAGCAGCAGCAACCTCCTGGCCCTTTCTTTTTCTTTTTTTTTTTAAACCATAATTTCCAGAATAGTAAAATACCTCAAATACCTCCAAAAACAACAAAGTTTTCCTCGTTTCTCTCACATCAAGCATACATACATCTCAACCAAAATAAAATACATCAACTTCCACTATACAAGCCAAAAACATACATCTTCACATAACTTTTCTTACTCAAATATCTTTCAACCCTCTAAGATACTCTTTCCCTTTGAAGATTCCCCACCTATAAAGAGGTCAAAAAGGACCTTATGAGCCATTGCTCAATAAGGGTACCATGCATAAGTAAATGTAACATGAGAAAATCATGTAATGCAAAATGTAATGCAACAATGGGTAGTCTTTCATGCCCTCATAACCTCCATAAGTTAAGGTACCAACCAACCCTTCCCATAACACTAGTCCTCCATATGGCCATAAGTACACTAGAACACATATCATGCAAATGTGACCACTACATGCAACTCATAAATAAACACTTACAAATGCAAGCAAACCCCACCACTTGGGGTCATCCCTTACCTTAAATCTCTTGAGAGCCTTAACAAGATTTAGCTTCCAAGACTTCTTTTGCTTTCAACCACCTTAAGAAAAAGATTCTTAGAACATTAGAGGATCTTTAAGACTAAGAGATGAGAGGGAGAATGAAGACTTTTCTTTCTTTCTACTAGAAAAGACCTAGATCAAAATCTTACCTTCCTTTCCTTTGGAAGCTCACGAGAGAACTCTTATTTTGCTCTCTAATTTTCTTCCACCAAGCAAAACTTCCACTTAGAGATTTTTCTTCTTTATATATAATGACTTGGCATCTCACAAATTCAAGACCAATTTCTAGCCCTTGATCATTCTTTTAAAGAACAAATCCCAACCCTTGAAACTAGCACAATTCTTGTGTTTTAAGAAGGTTTATTCTTAGCCATAGATCAAGATGAAACTAAGTCTCCACCCTTAACGAAAAGCACAATCCTTGCCATCTAGTCTCTTCAAATCTCTACTCTTGATGATAAATTAGAGACTAAATCTGCATCATCCATTCTTTTTATTAGGCTCATTATATATTTATTTATATATACTTTTTGTAATCCATGCCACTTTCAAAAATTAATTGTAGCCATTAGATCTTGATCCTCTCCAAGCTAAATCCTCAACCATTGGATCGCATATTTCTTACTATTTAATTAAATGAGACAATTTTCACTATATCACTCTTGAAAGACATAAATCCTTTTTATTTGCATTTACTTTATTCCCACTATTTTTTCACATAAATGCATGACTAATATCTAATTTCATAAAGAATTTCTTTAATCAACATAATGATGTCTCTCATTTAATGCTTGAAAGATCATTTTCTTTTTCCTTTTTGAATTTCTTTTAAATTTCACATCTTGCTTCACAAGATCTTGCCAAGTGTCACCAATCTATTCCACTTGGCTTCCATTTTTAATTACTAATATCCATGCAATTTTTCCATGCTCTTAAACAAGAATTAAATTCTTCCAATTCCCCAATATATAAATATTTTCTCCAAAAAATAATTTACCTTTATGGGAAGGAACTCCAAATTATCAATTTGCCCTTCTTAAGGCATCCTATATTTTTATATGCCTTCCCTTTAATTCAAGGGCAATTATGAAAATTTTCATATACCATTATTCTCTTAATTATCAATTTTATCATAACTCATCAAAGCTATTACACGGAACCCTAGACAGAATCCTAACATCTCCTAGGACAATCCTAACATTGTTCCATCAATTGCCCTTGGGGAATTACGGCTACACTATCGGGGCAACATCCCATCCTGACACAAATATCGATATGCCAATAATATCATGTCAAGAAAAAATCATGACTATCGATGCAACAATATATATATACAGATATGGCAAATTTCGAGGCCTATTTATAGTTGAATTCGGCCCCCGAAACCCCCAAACTCACTTACATCGATGCCTCAAATGTCTAATATTCCCCTTGATCAGCCCAAAAGTGGTGACAAGTGCCTCTAAATACTAGTTGCAGGTCTCCGACATTTCGGCCAAGACTGGCCGGGTTTTTTTGAAAAATCGACCACTTCTCGTGGCCTTTGTCAATCCAGAGTTGTCCCCTATGCGTGCACGACCACCCTCCTGGGGTTCCCTGATGTCAGAGTTGCCGATCAAAGGCTTACAGTGGTCGGTCGGGCATGACAGCTTGAACTTTGGGGATTTTGCACTTTTACCCCTCCAACTTTCGACTTTTCTCATTTTACCATTTTTCTTCAAGCCCTAAACTTTCCTTTATTGCTAACAAGGCCCTCAAGATTCAAGATCCTCATATACACCCTGAGAGTTTGGAAATAATGATGTTTCGACCTCCCTCGGCCAATTTTGGGAAATTACACTTAAGCTCGATTTATCAGTTCGATTGCAGATCCCTTCGTTTTGATCCGAAATCACTTAAGGGTTGATCTTCTAAAAAAATGAAGGCCTCATCAGGTCTCCGTTGCCTTCTCAGAAGTCTCTTATGACAAATCAATTTTTCAGCCCGATTCATAGCTGTATCGAAAATGGTTTTTGATTCCATTTCTTTTGGTGCTAAAAATCATGTCTTAAGGCGCGAGTCTAAGGTATTCCTATTTTCTCGGATATCTAAGCCTGAAGGTACTACCTACGACTGATTTAGTAAGTTTTTAGGCTATTTAGACACTAATCTTCCCTGAATTTCCGTTTTTCTAATGAAATACTTATTTCTTAATAACCCAACGTTCTTGGGTATTACATACATGACCAAGGTGCGAAGCTTTTTGGGATTGACAGGATACTATCCAAGATTTGTGAAAGGGTTTTCAAAGATAGCTGCACTTATGACGAATCTCATACGGAAAGAGGTTAAGTTCAAATGGACTACCAAGTCTAAGGAAAGCTTTCAGGAGCTTAAGGGCAGACTGACCTCAGCACCTATTATGGCAATGCCTAGTGGGCCCGATAGGTATGTTGTATACATCGATACCTTGAAGGTTGGCTTGGGTTGTGTGTTGATACAGCATGGTCGGGTGATCGTGTATGGATCACGTTAGTTGAAAAGACACGAAGTAAACTACCCAACACATGATTTGGAGTTGATAGTTGTGGTATATGCTTTGAAGCTATGGAGGCACTACTTATACAGAGAGACGTTTGATGTATTCACAGACCACAAGAGTCTGAGGTATGTGTTCTCGCAAAAGGAGATGAACATGAGGTAGTGGTGGTGAATGGAACTCCTAAAGGACTACAACTGCACCATTTTGTATCACCTGAGGCATGCCAATGTGGTGGCTAACGCTTTGAGTAGGAGTGTGCCTATTGTTATAGCCGAGATGATGGCCCGTGAGTGGTAATTGTTGAAGGCTTTTAGCCTGATGACAATGAGTGTAGTGTGGAAGAGATCGTCCATCCTAGTAACTGGCTTGGCAGTTAGGCTGAACTTGGAGAATAAGATATGGGAGGCATGTGGATGTGATAAATGTATACATTTGTGGGTAGATAAGCATGGCCATCCCAAGAGTTCAAATTTTGAGATGCGGAATGGCATTCTTAGGTTTCGGGGTAGAGTATATGTGCTGAACCTTCAAGAATTGAGGCAAAAGATTCTGGATTAGGCCCGCAGAGCTAAGTATATCGTGCACCCAAGAGCCACGAAGATGTATCAAGATCTTTGAGAAATCTATTGGTGGTCTGGGATGAAGGCTAGCGTGGCTAGAAGGGTAGCACAGTGTGATGTATGCTAAAGGGTAAAAATTGAGCACCAGAAACCTGCAGGGTTGATGAGACCTTTGAAAATTTTCGAGTGGAAATGGGAACATATCATGATGGATTTCATGACAGGATTTTCGAAGAGTCGGAAGGGTTATGATCTCATTTGGGTGGTGGTAGACAGGTTAACAAAATCAACACATTTCCTACCTACAAGGATTGACCAACCAATGAGAAAATTTGCAGAACAATACGTAAAGCAAATAGTATGACTCCATTATGCATCGGTGAGCATAGTCTTAGATCGAGACCTGAGATTCACCTCGAGGTTTTGAGAGAGTTTGTAGGAGTGCATGGGGACACAATTGAAGTTAAGTACAGCTTATCACCCACAGACTGACTGACAATCAGAGAAGACTATTCAAACACTTGATTGATTGTGGAGGAAATTGGGGTGAGCATCTACCATTGGTAGAATTTGCATATAATAATAGTTACCACGATAATATCAGGATGACTCTTTATGAGGTTTTGTATGGAAAGAAGTGTTAGTTGCCCATCTGTTGGACCGAAGTAGGGGAATGAAAGATGTTAGGACCTAAACTTGTGCAACAGACTATAGATAAAATTCGAATAATCCAAGAAAGGATCCAAGCTGCGCAAAGCTGACAAAATCGTATGCTGATCATAGAAGAATGGATCTAGAATTCAAAGTAAGCGATTTGGTATATCTCAAAGTGACACCTCAACATTTGGTGGCACGTGGAAGCAGTAAAGGAAAGCTAAAGCCAATGTATATAGGGTCATATCCGATTGTGGAGAGAGTCGGACCTTTGGCCTATCAGTTGGAGCTCCCACCTAGTCTGTCCAGGATTCATAATGTGTTCCGTGTCTCCCAACTTCGAAGGCATGTTCCAGATCCAACCCTCAAAGTTCGAGTGGAGACAATTGAGCTAAGAAATGATTTAACTTACCCAGAGTCGCCTAGAGTAATTTTGGACCGCCAAACTTAAGTCTTAAGAAATAAAGAAATCTCTTTAGTGAAGGTTCAGTGGGGAAAGCACTCTGATGATGAGGTAACGTTGGAACTCGAGGAAACAATTAAGAGGAAATATCCTTATTTGTTCGAGAAAATGGAAATGGGATATGAATTTTTTATATTTTCTTCCAAAAATTATATTCCAAAGTGCAATATTTATTTGACCTTCGATGAATACGAGTATATGTCAAATTTCGAGGACAAAAATTTTTGTAAGGAGAGAAAATGTAATACCCCATGTTTTCATTAGGTTGCCACGTAATTTAAATGAGTTTGAAATATCGAAAAAATGGTTTGATAGTAAAATAAATTGTTGAATCGATGACAAGAAGCACCTCGAAACTTAGATGTCTAAAGAAAGAGTATGACATCGACGAGCGTCTCGAGACGAGATTTATGACACCGAAATAAATCAAATTAGAAAGGATTTTCGATACAACTACAAGTCGGCCTGAAAAATTGAATGATGGTAAGGGAATTCCAGAAAGTCAACGGAATCCTAAGAAGGTTCATATTTTGCATAAGGAACAACCTTTAAGAGGTTTCAAGATGAAACAAAAGGATTTGCGATCAAAACATGCATTCAAGCCTAAGTGTAATTTTCAATTCTAGTTGTAAAGGGGTGATGATATTTTTTTTAAATTTGTTGGGCCAATTGTGAAGCATGGGACTTAGGGTTTCATGTGGTAAAACATCAAAGTCTAAGGACTTGAAATGAAGGCTAAAATGGCATTTGGAGAAAGGCTAAGGTGGAAGTGTAATTTTCGAAACTTACAGTCATGGCGAATCTGACCACCGCACATGGAGCCAAAATCTGGCGATGGGATGACAATATCTTGCTAGGGTATGGCCAAGCATGGGCCTAGGAAGCTTGAGGGTAAAGCTATGGCCTGTGATTGGCCCAAGAGAAGCTGGATTTTGCCTATAAATAGGCAAGGGTTTCGGTTAAAAATGGAGTGTCAATCTCTTGAGTTTGGGAGTGTTTTGGAGAGATTAGATATGGGGCTTTTGCTCTAGGGGCTGTGGGGATCATTTTTGAAAATTTTAGAGGGTTTTTGAGATGATTTGAGTGGTATTCGAAGGTTGGATGGAAAAATGAAGAATCACCAGAGTTGGACTATTTTTGGTTAGTTTGGGGCATCTCCGGTGGTGTTTTCAAGCCAAGAAGCATGCTAATAGGATCGACTTGAGGAAGGCTTCGAGGTGGTGCCAAAAGATCGGTGATCGGAGCATCTCCGGTGATCGAAAAAAGGAAGAAGACTACCAGCGCGTGCGATACATGCGTGGGTCTTCATGCTCAGACACGTGAGGGCTCGTGGGATAAGGTATTTCTCTAGAATTTTTTTAATATTTTTAGAAAAATATTTTATGAATTATAGTGGAGAAAAAATTGGGAAAAACCTTAAGAAGGTATTTATTTTAGAATTTTTTAAGAGAAAATAAGAAAAAGATATGAAAAAATTAGAAAAAATAGATATTGATATTCCTTTGAATAAATATGATGGCTAGGGATCGTTGAGGCTTAAGGTTGAGAAATAGTATGTTTGGCACGAGAATCGAAATTGGGCACGAATTTTGAGAAATCTCGAGTTAAGTTCAAGGTGAGACTCCGGTACTCATACTCTTATTTTGTGTGAGGTTCTAATACTCCAAACCCTAATTTTCTCCTAAGTGAAACCTCTATTGCATGAAATGTGTCTTGTGTAAAGACTCTTGTACGCAAACTCTTGTTGTTTCTCTTTTGTGAAATCATGTAGCATATTTGAAATGTGTTTTCTTGAAAATATATGTCGTTGCCTTTCAAACTGTTGCATTCATAAAGTCCGTGTGACCATACTGTTGTACCTATTGTTGTTGCCCAAAGACAAAAGTCTTGATATCTCCTGAGATGCGTTATGCATGCACCATCAAGAAAGATCTCGCGAGGAAGACCGTGAGCCTAAGGGACAACGGATGTGGTATTTGCATGAGTTCTATGAGAATAGGCTGAGGTGACATGGTTAGGGATCTCCTGAGAGGCGTTGTGCATGCGTCATTGAGAAAACTCTCGTTGGAGGAGGCTGACATGTTCACAAGGCACTTTGGAGCAGTTCTCGTTGTTTCCTCATACGTTTTACACCTGTTTATGTATATATATAAATTGTTTTGGAGTTCTCACGATAAGATTTATCTTCTAATTGGATTGTATCCCCGAAATATTCAAACGTTCCAGATTCAATAAGCGGCTCTAAGGGAAATGAAATAGTTGAAGAATAAACTTATTTTGTTGAATGTAGTATGTTTTAGCATATCTTTAATTATATACGAGAATTTCAGTTGATGTAAACATTAGTATGTTTTCGATCATGCTTGTGACGTTTAATTAATGTTTATGAGAGATGATATCCATGTAATTCATTTTATAGACGTTTTGAACAGTTTCTTATATGATGAATTAAGCGTTATGGTAATTATGTACCATATCAGATTCGATCTAACTTCCACATTTGTAATAATATCACCTGTCTTAGCTATTTGATCATTGGGTTTGATAGATTAAGAAGGTGAAATTAGGATTTTTAAGAATTGTATGTTGTACATCAGTGGATGTGGTGTGAAAAAAAAATAAAGAATTCATGAAATCCTAAGTTATAACATGTTTGAAAAATTAGGGGTGTTACACTTGATGTTAAAAGAGTTAAAATATAAAAAATATATTAAACTATGAAAATATCTGTCAAAATTCTATATAACTACCCTAGTATATATTTTTGTTAATTAATTCCTCTAATTAGTATCACTGAAAATGAGTTAAATAATAATAATTTCATATAAATTGAGCTCTGAAGCACGAAAACGACTGGGAGACGTTGTGTTGGCATTTCTAAACCATTTCTCATTTCGGAAAATGTAAAAACAGCTCAAAAAATTTTTCGAGCCATTCTTATTATTTGCGAAATGTTCCAAGACCGTTTCGCAAATTACATAAAATGGTTAGAAATGCATTACCAACGACCCAACATCACAAATCCCAAAGTTCCCTCTCTTTATTCAGTCTTCTTCTTCTTCTTTAGTGTTTTGTTTTCGAATTCCGAAGTTTCTTTTCTCAGTCGTTAGAACTTGTTGCTTCGGGTGCTCCCTTGTCGTTCTTTTACTTTTAGTAGCCATTTCTTCTTGCTGCCCCCTCCCCATTCCCTTGTTGAAGATCATCATTCCCTCGGTGTTGATTGTTCCCTCTCTCAATCATCACCATTTTATCATATGATCTCTCTCTCCCTCTCTCTAATTTTCTCTATAACACTGTCTCAAGAACACCTCTGGATTCACAAGTTTTGTAAAATCTGACTATCCAATCTTTGATCTAACCATACTTTCACCTTGAAAGTGGCTCAGATCTACAAATAGGTAAGTCTTTCAATTTTATTATTAACTTTTGTTGCAAGATCCATTGATATATATATATATATGTATGTATGTATAAATGCGTATTTGGTTCTTTGGATAGAAAGTTTAACCTAGATCTACGAAGATTTAGCCATCAGATCTTGCTAGTTTTTGGATATGTTGGTTGTTGGGGGTAAGAGTATTGGGTGGTTGCCTTTGATTGCTGGAAACAATCATCTGCAATGGCTTGTGGCGATTGGTAGTGCGCATTCCATTTTGGCCGAAAACTTAAAAACCAAATCTATGCAAATTCAATTGTTAAATCTGGCCCATTTTTGTGTATGTTGACCCCTTGATTTGGTGTTTCTAATGGTTGGCTCTGATTGTAAATATTGTTGATGGTTATGTCTTGTGAATGCATTACTGCAAAATTTATGTGTATGTTTGTTTGAATGCATTACGAAATTTATAGTTATTATTTATATTTGTTTGTATTATGTTTGAACTATTTTTTTATAATTTTTAATATTAAAAATTATATTTACAAAAAAAAATCTTATATTTTTTTAATTTACACTTTACTCCACGTTTTTGTTTTCTATTTTTTTAAAAAAAAATACCATTTCCTCATTTTCGTTTTGTATCAAAAATATTTTTCATTTTCGTTTTCGTATAACCTAAAAATTGAGAGCATTTTTCTTATTTTTATAAGATAATTTTAATACCTCAATAATAAAATAAGAGGCTTAAGTGGTGTTCTCTTCATATTTTAGTTTTAAGTTTTGAATTCATTTTCAGTTTTGTATTTTGAGTGTCTGTTTTAAGATTTTTGAAAATGTGTTCTTTTTATTATTCTGAAAAACTGTTTCTTAAAATAGAAACTAGAAAACGCGCTTACTTTGAAATTTTGAAAAATTATTTTTTTTTGTCATTATGATATTTTATTTAATGAATTTAATTATTAAATAATAAAATTAACTCATTTTAATGAAATTCTACTATTAAAATAAAATAATAAATTTGATTAATAAATGACTAGCCTACATTTTAGCAATAATTTATATTAAATTATATACTTAATAATATACTATATGTTATCCTATATTTTTAATTATAATGTAGATATACTACATTTTTTAAAATTTTAAATAAATATATAATTTTATTTTTAAAATTGAATAATAATTTTTTCTTTTTTTCTCTTTTTTTTTTCCTTTCTTTTCTTCTTCTCCAACACTCTACATCTTCTTCGTCATTAGCAACCACCGTCGGCCGAAGATTCACACGATACGAGCCTACCATTAGAAACTCCAACTTAAGGGGGTACATACACAAAAATGAGCCAAATTTAATGATTGGATTTTCATAGATTTAATTTTTAATTTTTGGGCACAAGTGAAAAATGCATTGTCAATCGTCATCGGCTATCGTGGCCGATGGTTTCCGACAATCAGAGACAATCACCCAACACTCAAAGGTCTATCGATCAACATACCTAAAAACCAGCAAGAGAAGAAAGAGAAGATATGAGAGATGAGAGAAAAGGGGAGAGAAGAGACAAAACTAGCAATAGAACGATGGGGGCAGTCAACGGTGGTGGTCGAAGTGGCAGTGGCGGGCACAATTGACGACGGTGATAGTGATGGCAGTGACGGTTAACGACCGAAAGAAGAGAAAATAGAAGAAAGATGAAAAAATAGGAGACATGAGAGATGCTAAGTTTGTGTGAGATTAATAGAGGGGTTGGCCGAGTGTTTTCCATCTTTTCAGTGTTTTGGATTTTATATTTTTAAAAATAAAAAAAATATTTTTAATATTTTAAAAAATTAAAAACTCAAAACGTTTGAAATAGTCACCTTACTATTTTAACTTATTAAAAGATAAGAACGAGAAAGCGAAACTACTTCTTTAAACCACCGACGATGTCTATGACTGGATTCTGTAGCTTGACCAGGCATTGAAGTTGAACGGCTCCTCTCTCTCTCTCTCTTCAATCATGGTCGCCATGCCCGCTCGATCGCCAGAAAATCAAGGTTTCTATCTCTGTATCTAGAAAAATGTTTATCTGTGTTTGTACACAATTTTCCAGTGGTAATTCTTTATTTGGTTTATTGTGCCGAATATTGTTTGGACAAGCTCCGAGTTCAGAGTATATGTTGTTGGTGTTGGTGATTACGCAGAGCTTTTTTGATCTGCGGTGAAACATAGGGTTAGAATTGATTGGAATTTGACGAACTGGCTGCGCTTTTTTTTATTTTTTTACTCTTTTTTTATTTTTTTTATTTCTGTGGCTTTCAGCAACAGTATCAGTTTTTATTTCCTTCCTAGCTTTGTATAGTGGCTGAATTTGTTTCTGTTTTTGTGGACTTGGGTGTTTGTTTAATCGAAAGACTTGGCTTTGATGAATGCAGATGAGCGAAATAAAGATGAGAAGAGTTCGTATTTCAATTTACCAGCGTTGGACATTTCCCTTGCTTTTCCACAGGCAACTCCGGCTTCAGTTTTTCCTCCCTGCAGTAAGAATTGGAAAACTTTATTCTTTTACCTCTATAAAATCTTCTGCTAGAAATAGAAAACGAAAGGGAAATAATAGCTAGCTAAATCGAAAATTATCTTCTTTTGGTAAAGACCTATGCATCTTCTAAGCGAAAAAAAACAATCTAGCTTCAAGTGAGGTCATATTCTTTTTCCTTTTTAACGGGTGTATGATTTGTCTATTCAAACGAATATATTAGTAGTATGTTGATGTTCCCAGTTATGCTGGAAGCTATTTAGATGATATCTAGTAGTTATAATTATTTATGGGAATTACAGAACTCTTGCATTGTGTTGCTAGTGTGATAATTATGACTCAAAATTCTAATTTATCTGTGATTGAGTTTCTTAATTTGACCGTGATTATGATTTCGAATTTGACTGTGATTAGAATGTTGTTAAATTCGATTTTGAGTGAATTTATCTTATTTGGAGGAATATCCTCATGAATCATCTTCTGATTATGATATGATTTCTTATGTACATTTATATATGATTTTAGATTTATAAATAGGTGTCTAGGTCATTGGAATTATGTGGCAATATCACTTTTATTGTAACAATATTTGTTTAGTGATATTTTATTTTTTCTGCTCGTGATTTTTCTCAATTTGGGTTTTTTACGTTAAATTCTGTATTCATGTGTGTGATTGATGATTTGATTGTGGCTTGTTTTTTATTCAATTTCGTAACAAACTAGTATCAGAGCCGTTGGATCAAACTATCAACGTTTGGTAGATCTCAACTGTTGGATCTACAACCCTTCATCACCTTCATGTGCCAGGGTTTCAAGCTACCAAGCTGTCGCTGTTGCCGTCGTTGGCAGCATCTATTGTCAACCGCCTCCTCGCCTATTGCCTTGCACGCAATCATCGGTGTAATGACCTGCCACCCGAAGCATCCGCTAGCATAAAGGATCGGTGAGAGGGTCATTAATAGAATGATATAAAAGTAACTTAAAACCAAACTCCACTAACATATTATATAAACTCTCGTTAGAAAGCATCATGACGCAACATTACCAGATTTCTCTTTTACATTAAACATATACATTCCCACAGGAAACAAAAGATACACCCTTTGGTTATAATACATCCAATCATAATCACAACACGTGTATATATACTCTTATGGTTCAAGAGCCTAACTAGCTCTAACATCTCAACACAAAAGTGCCCAAGACCTTTCTTTAGGTGAACTTTGTACACATCTATCCACAAAAGATTAGCCCTTGCTAGACTCACCCTCGACCTTATCTTTGTCCTTACCTGGAATGATGCAAAGCAAAATAATAAGCCACAAGATCTAACAAGTATAACAATGAATAGCAAAAGACATGAACCAATACGATTAAGTCACAATAACCCAATAGAAAAAAGTAGAACAAAGCTAACAAATCATGTCCATGCTCTGCATATAAAAGAAAACCCATGAACCAACATAAACAAGAACAACACCGAGGCATTCCGTGCCTTGCATTCACCACCACAAGTGACTTTTAGGGCTTGATAGCTCACTCCTAGGGCTGCACTCCCTCACCATACAACCTTTGAGGACAATCAGCTCCCACCCAAGTTTATAGTCATATGACATGCCACGAGGTCATTGGGGCCATAAAGCTCACTCCTAGGGGTATGCTCATGAGTACATACACCCTTAAGGACAATTCGCTCCCACCCAATGCCTTGATCTACCCATATACCATGCACAAGAAGAGAAATGCAAACATGCCCATAATGTGCACTTTTATCATAAACCTCATAACAAATTCCAGGAAATGGTATCTACATGCTCAAAACTTGGCCAAATAATCCAAATTCTATATCAAAATGAAGCTTATGAAGTCTAGTTTATAACGCAACAAACGAATCTCGAATCGGATATAACTACAGAAAGTTATACCTAAAAGAGTACAACATGCGCAGTCTGAAACAAAAAGTTGACTTTTGACATGGAAAGTCGACTCTTGGAAAGTCAACTTCCAGACTTGAAAAGTCGATTTTTACATCAACTTAGTCGACCTGGCCGAGAGCTTAATATACATAGTCGATTTTCACTCAAAATAGTTGACTCCTGAGACCTAGAAACGAAAACGGACGAACAGGATGTACCCAAATTCAGCCAAAACTTACATGGCTCAAATCCTAATCCAAAAATACATCATTCCTTTGAAAAGATGAGGTGAATCAAGACCTCATTTAGACCATAGACCCGATTTACCAAAATTTCAAGAAAAATCGCACGAAATACAAATAATCGGGTTGGAACCCACATACATCACAACAAAGTTGGGTTTCAAGCATTAATACCCGAAAATAGACGATCCAAGGACATTGAGCCAAGGAAAAGGATCAAGATTTGCGTATAAAGAGTAAATAAAAGGAGATCTTGCATATTAGAATAAGAAGGGAGAAAGAACATACTCTTGAAAGCAATAGAGGGGAAAGAACTTGCACATAAGTGGAGAAGAGAAGAGAACTTGCCTTGAAGATTTCGGATGTTTGGACCCAAGAAAAGAAACAACCCTCCAAATCTTGAACTCTCCCTTTCTTTGAAGCTCCAAAATCAAAAAGAAGAACAAAGAAGATGGTGGAATGAAGTAGAAGAAGGGGGTAAATAGCTTGCACGACAAGCTCAAATAGCCACACTCATTTCCCTTTCCAAATATGCCCCCACTCACTTTTCTCTTTTCCCATTATGCCCTCACTTGCATACATACACTTGCACACACACACACACACACACACACACACACATATATATATATTCCCCCCCATTCTCTTGATTTTTGATTTTTCTTTCCACAAAATCACATTTACAAACTTTGACTTTTCAAACATAATGCTATCTTAGTTATTTTTGCCTCTTTCACAACACATAAAATAATTCCAACATATCGATTAATTAATGGCAAAAAAATATAACACACGTAGAAATATTGATAGCTCGACCTAGACCCACCAACGGGTCGTTACAGTCGGTCGCCATCTCCTTTTTCTTCTCTGGCAGTCGCCATTGTCAATCATCGCTTTTCATAGTGTTTTCGGCTGACCACTATCGCCTTCGCCTATAGCTGATCGTGACCATCGGTCTTCTACCATTCAACCACCACTGAGAGCCCAGTTCCAATCGCCGTTATCAACCATTATCAGCAGTTTTTGACTCCTTTGCGTTTTTGTTCAACTATTTTCAAAGCCACCATTGACGGACACCTTTGCCTCTGTCGTCATCAACAACCACCATCGCAGCCTTTGTTTGTTCAATGTGACTCTTTGATTTCTTCGGTTACTTGTTTGACCACTAGCCTTTTCCTTGCTTCCTCAAAGATCAGTTGTCTTCCTTCTTGCCATCGTTTCTCTAGCCACTCCACCATCGTCGGCTATTGAAGCTCCCTCGTCGTCGTTAATTTTTGCTCATCCCTGCAAGCTTCTGCCATTGAAGAAGCTTCAAGCTTCAAACCCAGATCCTTGCCCAGATTTGGTTCGGATTTGACCCAACCCAATTTACCCATCCAGACTCATTTTAGATTTGGTCAGCCCAGAGTTGACCTATTAGGCTAGATCCGATGCTAGATTTGCCAGATAGATTCAATTTGGTTTTTTGCCCATATTTGGTATTTTTTGGTCTGTTTTTAATTTGGTTTCTTATTTAAATTATTTGATATTATTTGGGGTTATTTAATGACTTCGTTGAAGTATGATATTCCTTTGTTGGATCGGAATATTAGATTTTCGCTATGGCAAGTTAAGATTCGTGCAATTTTGGCATAGATGGATTTAGATGATGCATTTTTGGGCTTTAAAAAAATGTCAAAATCATGGAGTACTAAAGAAAAACAGTGTAAGGATCATAAGCCCTTATCTCAAATACATCTGCATTTATTAAATCAAATTTTACAGGATGTTTTGAAAGAAAAAACTACTGCTGCTCTATGTTTTAAATTGGAATAGCTATGTATGATGAAGAGCTTAACTAGTAAGTTGCGTTTAAAGTAAAGGCTGTATTCTCATCGAAAGGCTGAAGGTACGTCTATTAGAAGCCATTTAACAGTTTTTAAAGAAATTGTTTTTGATTTGAAAATCATGGAGGTTAAGTATGATGATGAGGATTTGAGTCTAGTTTTGTTATGTTTTCTACCAGCCTCGTATTCAATTTTTAGAGACACCATATTTTATAGTTGTGATACTCTCACCCTAGATAAAGTTTATGATGCTTTATTCTTGAAAGAAAAAATCGATAAGTAGTTATTGGGGAATTTTGAAAATCAGGGAGAGGGTTTGGTGATTAGAGGGAGAACAAATGATAGAAATTCTGGTGGTAAAAGGAAAAGTAGTTCCAAGTCCAAAAACAAAGAAAAAACCTGTAATTATTGTAAGAAGAAAAGACACATAAAGGAGTGTTATAAGCTGTAGAACAAACTTAAGAGATAGGAATCTGACTAGAAAGGGAAACAACCAAAAACTTCCAGTGAAACCAATGTTGTTGAAGATAACAGTAGTGATGGGGAACTTATGGTGGTTACTAAACCTAGTGAAGATTGGATTTTTGACGCAACATGCACGTTTCATATGTCTCCTAATAGGGATGGGTTTTCGACATATAAAACTTCAACTTCTGGTGATGTGTTGATGGGTAATAATTCTTCTTGTAAAATTGTTGGCATTGGAACAATTAAAATTAAGATGTTTCATAGTATCGTTCGTATTTTAACTGATGTCAGACATGTTTCGGATCTCATAAGAAATCTTATTTCATTGAATACTCTTGATTTGAATGGATACAAGTTCATTGGTGAAGGTGGAGTTATTAAGGTCAGTAAAGGTGTTCTTGTTGTGATGGAAGGTATAAAATAGTACGATAGATTATATGTTCTGCAAGGTTCTATCGTTACAGGTGATGCTTCTGTTTCTACTTCTTCTTTATTTGATATTGATATCACTTAGTTATGGCATATGCGTTTTGGACATATAGTGAAATAGGTATGGTTGAATTGAGCAAAATAGGACTTCTTGAAGGGCAGAGTACTGGAAAATTAGAGTTTTGTAAGCACTATGTATTTGGTAAGAAAAAACAAGCCAGATTTAATAAAGACATTCACAATACTAAAGGTATACTGGACTATGTTCATTTTGATCTTTGGGATCCAGTCAGAGTACCCTTTAAAGGTGGTGCCAGATATATGTTAATTTCATTGATGATTTTTCTAGGAAAGTCTAGGTATTCTTCTTGAAATAGAAGACTGATGTTTTTGCTACTTTCAAGCAATGGAAGACTATGATTGAGAAACAAACCGATAGACAGATTAAATGTCTCCGCACTAATAATGGTTTAGAATTTTGTTCAAATGAATTTAGTGATTTTTGCAAGAAAGAAAGAATTTTAAGACATTTAACAGTTTTAGGTACCCTATAGCAAGATGGTGTAGTTGAGTGGATGAATAGAACCTTGTTGGAAAAGGTACGATATATGCTGTCTACTATCTAAGTCTTTTTGGGCTGAGGCTGCTTACATGACATGTTTTCTGATTAATTGGTCTCCTTTGTTTGCTATTGATAAGAAAACTCTAGAAGAATTATGGTCAGGTATTCCTATGAATTATTTTGATTTGAAAATTTTTGGATATCCTACATTTGTTCATGTTGATAATGGAAAATTAGAATCATGGTCTAAATGGTGTTTTTTCCTTGGTTATAAATTTGGTGTTAAGGGTTGTAAGTTATGGGATCTAGAAGTGCCTAAAGTTGTAATTAGCAGAGATGATATTTTTGATGAAATTGCTATGCTTCATGGTTCATCTGTAAAAGAATCTAACGCTATAGGTTGCCAAAGGTCTGATATTCAAGTGGAGCTTGAAATCGACAAAAAGAAACATCTGAGCCGTCGTCATCTTAGATTAAGTCAAGCCCCAAAACAAGTTCGAAAGAACGTGCCAGTCCATTAGATTATTGTATTGCTAAGGATAGATCCAGAAGAAATATCAGACCTTCTCAAATGTATGTTGAAGCTGATCTTGTTGCCTATGCCTTGAGTGTGGCTAAAGATATTGACTATAGTGAAGAGCCTTCCATTTATTCTGAAGTAGCTAGTTATGCTAAATCTGGGAGAGAGATTACAGCAAAGTAATGCAAGAAAAGATGAAATCTTTACAAAAAAACAGTAGTTAGAAGTTGATGAAACTACCCGAGGATAAGAAAGTAGTTAAGTGCAAATGGATATTTAAGAAGAAAGAAGGTACACTAGGAGTTGAAAACGTGAGTTACAAAGCTAGCCTCATAGTGAAGGGATACAGTCAGATTCCAAGTGTGGACTTCACAAACGTATTTTTTCTAGTTGTGAAACACAATTCCATTCGGGCACTCCTTGGTATTGTGGCTATTCAAGATCATAAACTTGAATCGTTGGATGTTAAGACAACGTTCTTACATGGGATACTTGATCAAGATATCTATATGTATCAACTAGAGGGTTTTGAAGTTCTAGGCAAAGAAGACTATGTGTGCTTATGTCACATACTACTCCTAAATTCCCTTACTACTATAAAATTTCTTATTGTAAATGCAAGTATAAGAGAGTAACTAACCGCACATGTAGTGTTAGTTATAGGGCGGGAGTAATAAGTGTGGGAAGCTCCTTTTCATTCAAATTTGTAAGTGATCAGTATAAAAGGCTGATCGCTCATGATAGAAGTATGAATACATTGATTCCAATTCAGAAACACTCTCCTCTCTAAAATTCTCTTTCCCTCCCTCTAAATTCTATCTCTCTCCCTCTCTTTGTCAATTCTCTCTTTCGCGTGAGTTCTCGAAGAACCGAGAGTTCACCGCTGTCAGGCTACACCTGACAATTTGGTATCAGAGCGATCCCAGCCAATCCAGCTGCGAACAGATCTAGTGATGGCAAACATCACAAGGATGAAGAACATGGAGGCGCAACTACACCAATTCGGGTCCACGGTCTCTGACTTACAGGCGCGAGTAGATAAGCTCGAATTGGGATCAAATCGTAACCACGAGGCGATCATTTCCATTGATTGCAAACTGGATGGGGCAGTCAACAGGTCAGGGAAGAGGTAGGAACGCAAATTAGAGAGCAACTTCAAGGCTTCATGGTTATGTTTGCGTTGGAACAACTGGTAAGTCTCTCTCCATATTTTCCTCCTCGGGATAGAATGGATCCGATTCTTCCCAGCCACGGGATGAGTCAGAGGAGGCCAGTAGCCTCGAAGGCTGGGGAGGAGCCGGGGGAAATAGGAGATCACGTGACTGACCAGAGGCAAGGAGGAAATGGTACCCTTGGGCATTCGGGGATACCGATGCCAAAATTGGATATCCCCATGTTTGATGGGAATACACCCCGCTGGTGGATTAGGCGATGTGAAAAGGCCTTCGAGTGGTTTGGAATTCCGGAGCACCAGAGGGTAGCCATGGTTATGGCCTACTTAAACGATGCTGGGGATGATTGGTATCAAGGATGGGCGAAGACAAAGGAAGAGTGCAAAGTTTGCAACAGAACTCTACGAGCGGTTTGGAGAAAGGGGAATGAGTGACGTGGTGGAAGAATTTAACAAGTTTAGGCAAAGTGGATCAGTGGCTGAGTACCAGAGGAGGTTTGAAGAGTTGAAGGCATTGATGCTCAACCATAACCCTTACCTCACGGAGGCTTATTTTGTCTCTAGTTTTATTAGTGGTTTGAATGAAGAATTGAAGCCTATGGTGAAGGTGCTACAACCCCAGACTCTTAAGCATGCTACTGGTAGTGCCCGGTTGCATGAGTTAGCAGTGGAGTCGCTCATGAAGAAGCAACGGTTGGTGAGTAGGGGAGGAACACACAATGTGTTAACTCCCGTGGGAAGGGCTCAGATTAGAGAAAATTGGAAGGGAGTACAAGGAATGCAGAATTCACTTCCACCAGCTCCCATAGCTCAAGGGGAGAAGCTAATAGAGTAGAGAAGACAAGCTAATCTCTGCTATAAGTGTGGGGATAGGTGGGGGTCGGAAGCTGAGGCAGCGTTTGAACAGCTGAAGAAGGCCATGAGTGAGGTGCCCGTGTTGAGATTGTCGGATTTCAACAAAACGTTTGTGGTTGAAACAGATGCTTGTGATAATGGGGGTGGGGGCGGTACTGATGCAAGAGGGCAGACCCATGGTCTGCCTCAGCCAAGCATTATCCCCACGACATGAAAGGCTAAGTATTTACTAGAAGGAGATTGTGGCAGTCTTATTAGTAGTGGAAAAATGGAGGCACTACTTAGAAAGAGGGCAGTTTGTGATCAAAACTGACCACCAAAGTCTCAAATACTTATTGCAGCAGAGACTCCACACACAATTACAAAAAAAAAGGAATGGCTAAGTTAATGGGACTTGATTATACAATACAATATAAAAAAGAGAGACAACGTAGTGGCAGACGCTCTATCCCACTGTATGGAGAAGGGAGAGACCACAGCCATTTCAATGACCATACTTGAATGGTATCAAGAAGTAGCAAGCAGTTATGAGCTTGATGAATCGGTGAAAAAGATATTGGAGCAACTGGTGTTGGACCCTAATAGTAAGAAAGGGTACACATTACAGAATGGGGTGCTAAGATATAAAGGGCGGATAGTGGTTGGAGATTGTCCACAGCTAAAAGACAAGATCCTCCATGCCTTACACAGATGTCCTTTGGGGGGACATTCAGGGATTCAGAACACCTACATCAAAGTTAAGCAACTTTTCTTCTAGCCAAAGTTGAAGGAAGCAGTAGTTCAGTTTGTTATGGGGCGTGATGCTTGTAAACGATGCGAATATGAAATAGTGGCCACACCGGGACTCCTATAGCCTTTAGAAATTCCAGGGCAAGCATGGGAAAGCCTGTCCATGGACTTTGTGGAAGGGCTTCCTAAGTCTAAAGGATAGAACTGCATAATGGTAGTGGTTGATCGGCTCACGAAATTTGCCCATTTCATCGGGCTATCCCACCCCTATACTACCCAAGAGGTCTTGAGAGTATTCTTGGATCAAGTTATTAAGTTGCACGGGGTTCCCAAGACCATTATTTCTGACTGTGACAAGGTCTTTACTAGCTTGTTTTGACAGGCTCTATGGAAGAATATGGGGACCAAACTTAGCATGTCATCGGCTTACCATCCTCAAACGGATGGGTAGACGAAAAGGGTTAACCAATGTTTGGAAAATTACTTGAGGTGCCTAAGTTTTGAATAGCCGAAGCAGTGGTACAAGTGGCTGGCTTTAGCTCAGTGGTGGTATAATTCTAACTGCCACAGTTCTATACGAAGATCACCATTTGAAGCTCTTTTTGGATATAAACCCCCCTTCCTACCAGTACCCCTAAGTTTGTTAAAGTAGCTGTGGTAGATGACTACCTTCAGCAGCGGCAAGGAATTTTTCAACAGTTAAAGAAAGACTTAGCTATGGCAAGAAACCGAATGAAGCAACAAGCCGACAAAGGGCGAAGCGAGAGGGAGTTTTCAATAGGGGAGTCAGTGTACCTAAAGTTGAGGCCAATGCAGGTGAGGGCGGTGACTGGAGAGCCCACTACTAAATTGAGCCCGTGGTACCATGGTCCATTCTCTATAACAGCAAAATTGGGAAAGGTTGCTAACCAGCTCCAACTATCGAAGGGATCTCTAATTCACCCGGGCTTTCACGTATCATTGCTTAAGAGAGGTGTGGGAGACTAACCTACTAGTTCCTGCCTACCCACCAAGAGTCCAGAACCTGAGTTGCCAAGGGAACCAGAAGCTATCCTCGACAAAAGAGTGATCCATAAGCACGGGGTTGCCCTAATCAAGTGTTAGTGAAATAGAGCCAGTTGCCTACTGAAGACAGTACTTGGGGAATACCTCCCGGAGCTACTCAAACAGTTTCCGAGAGTTGCCAGTCTATTTTGTATTTCTTGAGGACAAGAAATTTTTCAAGGGGAGGGTAATTGTCACGAACTACTCCTAAATTCCCTTACTACCCTTAAATTTCTTGTTGTAAATGCTAGTATAAGAGAGTAACTAACCGCACGTGTAGCGGTAGTTATAGGGCGGGAGTAATAAGAGTGGGAAGCTCCTTCTCATTCGAATTTGTAAGTGATCAGTATAAAAGGCTGATCGCTCATGATAGAAGTATGAATACATTGATTCCAATTCAGAAACACTCTCCTTCTCTCTAAAATACTCTTTCCCTCCGTCTAAATTCTCTCTCTCTCCCTCTCTCTGTCAATTCTCTCTTTCGCATTAGTTCTTGAAGAACCGAGAGTTCACCAGTGTCAGGCTGCACCTGATAGCTTATTGAAGAAGTTTCTATATGGTCTGAAAGAGTCTCCTCGGCAGTGGTATAAAATGTTTGATTTCTTTATGATTAAGCACAATTTTAATAGATGCAGTTATGATAGTTGTGTCTATTTTAAAAGGAACAAGAACTGGTCCTTTATATATATGCTTCTATATGAAATACATGAAAGTCTAGAATTCATGTAGCCGACCCCACATAGTGGGATAAAGGCTGAATATGTTGTTGTTGTTTTATGTTGATGATATGCTAGTAGTATTGAAAGATAAGGATGAGATAAGGAGATTGAAAGTTCAGCTCAATAAAGAATTTGATATGAAAGATTTGGGAGTAGGAAAAAAGATACTTAGAATGCAAATTTCAAGAGACAGGGAGACGGGTAAATTATATCTAAGTCAAAAAGGATACATTGAGAAAGTCTTAACTAAATTCAATATGTAGAAAGCTAAACCTATAAGTACTTCGTTAGTTGCACACTTTAAACTTTCATCTAGCTTGTCTCCTATATCAGATGTTGAAATTGACAAGATGTCTAAAATTCCATACTTTAGTGTAGTTGGTTGTCTCATGTATGTTATGGTTTGTACATACCCTGATTTGGCTCCTACAGTGAACGTAGTTAGTAGATACATGGTTAACCCTGGTAAAGAACATTGGAAGGCGGTCCAATGGATTCGTTGATATTTGCATGGTACCGTTGATGCATGTTTACAGCTTGGAAACTCTAGAAATGGAGTTATAGGTTTTGTTGATTTAGATTTTGCAGGAGATCTTGACAAGAGAAGATCGCTTATCGGGTATGTGTTCACCATTGGTGGTTGTGCTATTAGTTGGAAGGCTATCTTATAGTCCACTGTTGCCTTGTCTACTACAGAAGCATAATATATGCTAATTACTGAGGCCATTAAAAAAGCTATTTGGCTGAAGGGGTTGATTGATGAAATCAATGAGAATCTTTAAGACAGTTCGGTCTATTGTGACGGTTAAAGTGCTTTTTTCCTCACTAAAGATCAGATGTCTCACGAGAGAACGAAACATATTGATGTGCGATATCATTTTATTCAAGATAATATTGCTTGTGGTGAAGTTATTGTGAGAAAAATCAGCACGCATGATAATCCTGCAGATATGTTAATCAAGTCCCTGCCTATTGTAAAGTTTGAGCATTGCGTGGATTTGGTTAGTATTCATCAGGGAGATTAATTCTCCGTGATTTCGTTGGAAGAAAGAATTCTAGATAATTCCATATGTAGATTTAGAGTCAAAGGCGAAGATTTGTGATAATTATGACTCAAAATCCTAATTCATCTATGATTGAGTTTTCTAATTTGACTGTAATTATGACTTCGAATTTGACTGTGATTAGGATGTCAAATTCGATTTTGAATGGGATTTATCTCATATATAAGAATATTCTCATGAATCATCTTCTGATCAGAATATGATTTTCTGTATACATTTATAGATGATTTTAGGTCTATAAATATGTGCCAATATCACTTTTGTTGTAGCAATATTTGTTTAGTGATATTTTATTCTTTCTGCCTGTATTTTTTCTCGATTTGGGTTTTCCACATTAAATTCTGTGTTCGTGTGTGATTGATGGTTTGATTGTTATTTGTTTTTGATCCAATTTCGTAACTGCTAGTTTAACTTGTCAACATCAATGCATGAAATTATGCACTTGTACTGCCTGAAAACTAGGGTTGTTTCTTGGGAAATTGCTTTGTATTAAATATCTTGAGCTCCTAAATTTTACAGCTTCAGACTATTATGAATTTGATGACCTATTGACTCCTGAGGAGCAGACCATCAGGATGAAGGTGAGAGAGTTTATGGAAAAAGAAATAGCTCCAATAATGGCAAAGGTATTTTCTCATTCTCCTCTGAACTCACTCAAAGCAGCAGTGCTATATGGATTTTTCTGTTCCCCTTTGTACATTGCCCATAGGATATGAAGCGTATAGGATATATGCCTGACATGATAGAATTTGATCCTCTAAAAGTTTAATGATATTTAAAGGAGAAAAAAAAAAAAAAAAAAAACTCTCATATGATTGTTTGAAGCTTTCAGTCATTCCAGATGAATGGGAGATAGAGGTCTTATTTTCTCTGAGTTCCATTTAATCTCAAATACATTCCTAAATAATAATGATATGTTAATTAGAATAACAAATAATGCATATTAAATATGCACAATGAGTTTACAAGAAATATTGTAGAATTAACAGTTTAAAATGGTCTGAAGGCTAGACCATACCTGCATTAGATACTCATACCACAAGCCATGTAAAGTGGCCTGCATGTGCCGTTATGACTTTATTAGTTGTTAGATACAGAGTGTACTGATTGAAGTGACTTTCTCATATGTTTGTTAATACTTACGCCTAGATTTTTCCCTACAACTTATGTAGAATTGTATTGTTACCATTTTCAGTACTGGGAGAGGGCAGAATTTCCATTTCATGTTGTTCCAAAGCTTGGTGCCCTAGGTATTGCTGGTGGCACAATTAAGGTATTTTCATTACATTGTTTTCATCTCTATTTTTTAGCTTGTTTTAGTGGGAGCTGGGACATTAAGTTTATTTTTTCTTCTAGGGGTACGGATGTCCAGGTCTGTCCATCAGTGCAAGTGCCATCACAGCGGCAGAAGTTGCAAGAGTTGATGCTAGCTGCTCTACCTTTATTTTGGTGCATTCTTCTCTAGCAATGCTCACTATTTGTAAGTTCGTGTCATATTTTGACTTTAAGTTTATGTTGTCAGCCATTCCATTTCTCATCACTCTTGCAACTATGGTTTATGAATGCTGAGTTGTAAGACTTTGTGTTCTGTTAACAGCAATAGGTGGCTCTGAATTGCAAAAAAATAAGTACTTGCCTTCATTGGCACAATTAAATACCATAGGTTGTTGGGTAAGAATCCAATTTTTTTCTTCTTTTTTCCCTCTGATGTTTTTAGCATCTTTATATTCTCATGTAATTATGATACAAGAATCTGCTGCCAACATGTAACCTAAATTGTTTATTCACACTACAGGGTTTGACTGAACCCAACTATGGAAGTGATGCAAGTGCTTTGCAGACAACAGCAACAAAGGTTTAAGTTCCTCATTTCTTGCATAGTTACTCTTTTTAACTACCACGTTTGAAGATGCATACACACTTCTAAAAGGGTGCCTTATTGTGTTGGACATTAGTTCTAATGCATGTTGGATGCTCATCAAACATTTAATATTTTTTATGCTATTAAAAATTTAATTACCAACTGGACACTAGAGGACACTCATGTTACAGAGGGACACATGTACATCTGTTACTTAAACAAATTAGAACCATTTTTTAGTAAAAAATAAACAATAAAATAAAACAATTAAGAGTTATATCTACTAAACCTATATTTAACTTTTTTCTCAAACTTTGAATATGGAACTTTTAACTCATTTATGAAAAGATTTTGCAAAATGGATATTAGGAACGTATGATGAATGTATAAGAAAAAAAGAAAAAGAAATAACATAATGAAAGGACTACGGTATTTTAAAAGTTTAGAAAGGCACTCCTAGTGCATGAGTCTCGACAGTCCATGATGATTGTTTTTGCACACAACCTTACCCATATGTATTATGCAGTCGCTGTTTCCACACTCAAACCCATGACCTGCCAATCACAAGGGAGCAATTTTATTGGTGTTACACAAAGCTTGCACTCACAGCATTTTATTGTAATATAATAAAATGTGTATGTAGCTGTAATACACAAAAAATGAGAAACAGTTTTCTATTTGTTGTACACATATAAGCCATATATTTATTTTCTTATGTATCCTATTTTGTCTATGTGCTTCTTAATCAAATTCTTTTTGAGTGTTCGTATCAACCTCTTTAATTTTAACCTCATGCTGTTATCAGGTTGCAGGAGGTTGGATCCTTGAAGGTCAAAAGCGCTGGATAGGAAACAGCACTTTTGCTGATGTACTGGTTATTTTTGCTAGGAACACATCCACAAATCAGCTAAACGCGTAAGCAAGAAATGTGCAGTTCTGATATCTATATTAGGATGAAGATACTGGAAGTTTATACTTGAGGATGGATTTGTAATTACAAGTGCAGCAAAGGAGGCTGCAACTATACAGAATAAACCATTAGGATAGGTCATTTACTTTATATTATCAACTAGTAATAATCCAAAAGTACCAGAAATGCAGAAATTCCAGAAGAAAATATTGAAAAATTCATATTTATGTCCAAATTTACGAGACCTTGAAAATTTGGAATAAAAACATTGTTGAATTGTTAACCACCATCTCATCAAAAAGTTTAATTTGATAGATAGGTGGTTAATTTTATCTTTTGTATTTTTATTTTTACTCTCAATATGTCTCGTATGTGTTGGAGTGTGGAGTCTGATTCGATTTATGACACCTACATCAAGCTGGCATTAGGTCCCGCTGCCCGATTAGCAAGAAAGGGTCAAGGGGGGTAGTGACCCTTGTGGGGGCTCGCGGTAGAGCCCTCGAACCTTAAATAGGAAATTGTTTCTGAAACCTAAACAAATTTAGAAATCCTATTTGAATTAGGAGTTTTATCTCCCTAGTTTTCTTCTATAAATATGTGGGCATAATTCTTGTAACTGTAACCTTTTTAAATAGTGAAAAACACCTAATGTGGCCGTGGACATAAGCATTCTTTGTTGAACCAATTAAATTTTATCTTGTGTGTGCGTGCGATTTTTTTCCAAGTTTTGTTATCGCTTGATTCGTTCCATAACAATACATGTGGTGAGGTTTCATTGCATAATTGGTCCAAACACTACAACTATTTAAATATTGGGTTAGCAGTACCCGTTACTTGCTCTAATACTATGTTGAATTGTTAATCACCATCTTATCTAACAGCTTAAGCTGGTAAACAGATTAATTTTATCTTTTATATTGTGGCGATTGCCTCAATTGATTGTATATCATAAAAATTGTATATGCGTTGTGTATATATACGCACAAAGGATCTAATTACATTCCTAAATCTAGAGATTTCTAAGAATCTTCAATCACCATAATCAAAGGCGTAATAAATGAGATTTGGAAGCTGTATAATTTCCTAACACATGGCCTAAAATAGGAGGATATTGGATCTTAACTGGATATAGGATCTTGACACTCCTCCTCAAGCTAGAGAATATAGGTTTACCATTTCTAGCTTGCCGACAATTTTTTGGAATGTTTGATTAGATAATCCCTTAGTGAGAACGCTAGCAAGCTGATCCTTGGATGAGACATACGGCGTGCAAATTAATCCACTGTTGAGCTTTTCCTTTATAAAGTGTTGGTTTACTTCTACATGCTTAGTCCAATCCAGTGATCTAAAACGCGGCCAAGGTGGCTGCCTAGGCGCTAGGTGGCCCTTGGCCACTGCGATTAAGCCCTAGTTGGCACCCTTAGGCACCGGGCCTGATTGATCAGGTCCGATCAGCGCCTAGGCCGCCCAAGCGGCGCCTAGCTGCCTTGGTTGCCGCCTGGGTCGAGCGTAGCCTGGGTCGCGTGCAGCTTGGGCCGATTATCTCTCTCTCGTTGTCACTCTCTCAGTCTCTCACCACTTTCCTCTTCTCTCTCGCTTTCTCGTTCACTTTCTCTCGTTGGATTGATGTCATCGTTTGTGTCTCTCTCGTCTCACTCGCATCCGAGAGGGTTGTTCTCTCCCGCCGGTCCTTGCTCCTTGCTCGTTGTTGTGGCTTGCTGCTTGCTGTAGTAGCAAGGAGGAAGTCCTTGCTCGTTTCTACTTGCAGCAAGTAGTAAGCCAACTTCCTCCTTGGCAAGTAGCAAGTTACAATACTCAGGAAAAAAAAAAAAAATTATTGTTCAATCTTAGCAAGTAGCAACAAATTGTTGTTAATCTTTCTTAGTTGTATATTTTAATTCAATGTCAATTACTTAGAAAAAAAAAAAAAAATCAAATGATGTCGGATGGGATTGGGAGTACGGGAACATCATCTGAAGCCTCCTCAGTTCTTGAAAGGAAGTCAAATGCTAAGAAACAGAACGACATATCTGAAAATAACATCAAATTACATCAAAATGTTAAAATTAAAAAAAAAAAAAAAACATTTTTCCTAGGCCTTGCTTAGGCATCCTAGGTGCTAGGCCCCCATCTGGCCCTCGACTAGTGCCTATCGCGTTTTAGAACATTAGTCCAATCACGTTGAACAAGATTGTGAACAATGCTAATGGCTAACTTGTTATCACAATTTTGTTTCATAGAACCCTCGCACTTAATCCTGAGATCTTCTAGTATTATCTTGAGCCAAAGTAGTTCGTAAATACCGACTGCAATAGACCTAAACTTAGCTCCCGCACTTGATTTGGCTACTACTGGTTGTTTCTTGCTCTTTCACGTGACCAAATTGCCTCCAACAAAGGTGCAGTAACCTGAAGTTGATTTCCTATCAATTATGGAACTTGCATAGTCGACATTCGTGTAGGCTTCAAGACTGAGACTTGTACTCTTCTTGAACATAACTCCTTTACCCATATGAGTCTTCAAGTACCGAAGGATGCGATAAACTGCCTGAAGATGTGTCCTCTTGGGATTGTGCATGAACTGACTAACTAGATTGACTGCATAGGTTATATCCAGTCGAGTGTGTGATAAATAGATTAGTCTTCCAACAAACCTCCGATACATTCCTCAATCTACTCACTCATCATCAGCGGTTTCACTGAGCTTGTGGTCAGCCTCAAGTGGCATGTCTGCAGGTTTGCACCCTGTGTGCCCAGTCTCATTAAGTAAATCAAGAACATATTTTTGTTGTGACATGAAGATACCTTCTCTCGACTGTGCCACCTCTATTCCTAAGAAGTACCTTAACCGTCCCAGATCCTTAATCTCAACTTTTATAGATAGGCATTTCCTTAGGGTTTTTTCCTCCTCATCATTACTATAACAACAACAACATATTCAGCATTTATCCCATTATGTGAGGTTGGCTACATGAATTCTAGACTTCCATGTATTTCTGCCTTTTGTCATATCTTCATTTAGGCCCATACACTTCATATCAAACTTTAATGTCTCTCCCAAAGTCTTCTTAGGTCTGCCTCTATCTCTTTTTTTGACTAATTGTTCTATTTCATCAACTCTCCTCATAGGAGCATCTCTTGGTCTTCTTCTCACATGGCCAAACCATTTTAGTCTAGTCTCTCTCATCTTCTTCTCGATTGGCACTACTCCTACCTTATTACGAATAACCTCATTTTTAATTTTATCTTTTCTTGTATGACCGCACATCCATCTTAGCATTCCCATCTCCGCTACGCTCGTCTTTTGCTCATGCTGGTATTTGACTGCCAAACATTCTGAGTCATACAACAAGACTGGTCTTATAATTATCCTATAGAATTTTCCTTTCAGTTTTAATAGGATTTTACCATCACATAACACCCTTGATGCATTTCTCCATTTTAGCCAACTTGCCTTAATTCTATGCGTGACATCCTCGTGAATTTCTCCATCTTTTTGAATCACTGATCCCAAGTATCGAAAATGGTCTTTTCTTTGTAAGATTTGATCTTTCAATTTTATTATAACTTCCTCCAGTCTTGCATTCTTACTAAATTTATGTTCCATATATTCTGTTTTCCTTCTACTTAATTTAAATCCCTTAGATTCTAAATTATTTCTCCATAACTCAAGCTTAGTGTTCACTCCCTCTTTTGTTTCATCCACCAACACTATGTCATTTGCAAATAGCATATACCATAGCACCTCTGTCTAAATGTGTTTAGTGAGTTTATCTATTACTAAAGAAAATAAGTATGGATTTTGTGCAAAACCTTGATGCAGTCCCATTGTAATTTTAAACGGTTCAATATTCCCTCCGCATATTCTAACCCTTGTCTTTGCACCGTGATACATGTCCTTAAGGGCTTGTATATAAGCTATTCCGACTCATTTCTTCTCTAAAACCCTCCATAATACTTCTCTAGGGACCCTATCATAGGTCTTTTCTAAATCTATAAACACCATATGCAGGTTCTTCTGATGACCCCGATACCTTTCCATTAGGTGCCTCAGTAGGTATATAGCTTTCATTGTTGACCTACCAGGTATGAAACCAAACTAATTTTCTGAGACGTCTGTTTCTTTTCTGAGCTTCTGCTCTATTACTCTCTCCCAGAGTTTCATAGTATGAGTTATTAACTTAATTTCTCTGTAATTTTCACAATTTTTAACATCTTCTTTGTTTTTATATATAGGTACCAAAGTACTCTTCCTCCACTCATCAGACATCTTTTTTGATCTAAGGATCGTATTAAATAATTTCGTTAGCTAGGAGATGCCCTCTTCTCCCATGCATTTCCATGCTTCTATTGGTATATTATCCGGTTCCACCGCCTTATGATTTTTTATCTTTTTTAATGCTTACCTTATTTGATTTGAACTTATTTGTCAATAAAATGTATAGCTCACGTTCCCTTCAGAGTTACTAAGATGTCCCAACCTAACTCTTGTGACCCCACCATCATTGAATAATTTTGTGAAATACTCTTTCCATCTCTCCTTAATCGCTTCCTCATTCACTAATACATTTTGGTTTTCATCTTTTATGCATTTCACTTGATTTAGATCCCTTGTTTTTCTTTCTCTTGCTTTAGCTAATTTATATATATCCCTTTCTTCATCTTTTGTATCAAGTCGTTTATATAGATTCTCATATGCTTTTGACTTGCTTCACTAACAGCTATTTTGCTACCTTTTTCGTTTCTTTATAAGTTTTTAGATTTTCTTCATTGTTGCACTGATATATAGCCTTATAGCAAGTTTTCTTATTTCTAATTTTCAATTATACCTCTTTATTCCACCTCCAAGACTCCTTAAGGTTTGGGGCTCTACCATTTGTCTCTCCAAGGACTACCTTTGTTATGCTTCTCAGGACAGTAGTCATTTCCCTCCACATTTGGTTTGCTTGTCCTTCTCCATTCCATTCCCTTCTACCCCTTAATTTTTCTTTAAAGATTAATTGTTTCTCCCCTTTTAAATGCCACCACCTAATTCTTGGATTTTGTTTTATGTGACTTTTTCTCTTCCAATTTCTTACTTGGACGTCAAGTACCAAAAGTCTATGTTGAGTAGTCAAACATTCCCCCGGTATCACCTTACAATCCCTACAACATGACCGATCCTCTTGTCTCATGAGGAAGTAATCTATTTGGGTGCTTGATGAGACATTTTTATATGTGATTAAGTGTTCGTCTCGTTTTTTGAACCTAGTATTGGTTATGATGAACTCATATGCTATAACAAAATCTAAAATAGGCTTACCCTCATTATTAACTTTCCCGAATCCATACCCTCTATGTACCTCTCTATAGCTATTTCCGTCTCTACCCACGTGACCATTTAAGTCATATCTATAATCACTTTCTCTTTTCTTTGTATCATTTGTATGAGTCCCTCTAGGTCCTCCTAGAATTTTGATTTTATCTCCTCCCCTAACCCCGCTTGTGGTGCATATGTACTAAAGATATTCATAGTCATTCTTCCTAGACCAACGTTCACCATAATAATCATATCCCCTATTCTCTTTATATCCACTATCTCATCTACCAAGCTTTTATTCATAATAATCCCCACTCCATTTTTCGCTCGATCATTTCCTGTGTACCATATTTTATATCCAGTTTCTGATAGAGTTTTTTCTTTTTTCCCTACCCATCTCATCTCTTGAAGGCACATAATATTAGTCTTTCTCCTAATCATCACATCTACCACTTCCATAGCTTTGCCTGTTAATGTTCCTATGTTCCATCCTTAATCTATGATTTTGGTTTTGAATTTGATTTTGTTTTTTTATTTTGGTTTTGATTTTGGACTAACTTCTTTACCCACATCAGTCCAAGCAAATGCGGGGACCCTTGCTCATTTGTCACTACATTCGAACGCCAATGTAGCGGTCCTAGCTCACTTGACACTACATGCGGGCAGTGTAGTGCGTCGCTATGAAGGGTTACGCCCTAACAGTTTTTCATAGTTTGTCTAGAGTTCATGATTTGGGTCCGACTAAGTTTTACGTTGGCTGTCGGCTACCTAACACAACCATCCTCCTTTATTCGGGCTTGGGACCGACAGTGGATAACATCCCCATGCAGAGTTTCCTTCTCATCATTACTAGTAACAATAATATCATTCACGTAAACTAGGAGCATAGTCACTCCCCTTGACCCTGTGTGTTTCACAAACAAGGTGTGATCCCCTTGACTTTGTCAATATCCTATTGATAGCATCGCTTTTGTAAATCTACCAAACTACACCCTAGGGGACTGCTTTAACCCATAGAGAGCCTTCTTGAGTCTACATACCTTGTTCTTCATATCGGTGTCAAATCCTAATGGATAGAGCATGTAAATTTTTTCTTCTAGATCCCCATGTAAAAAGGCATTATTCACATCAAATTGGTATAGATTCCAATCGAAATTTGTTGCCAATGATGGTAAGACTCTCACGATATTCATCTTAGCGAATGTGTCTTGATAGTCAACACCATATGTTTGGGTGTAACCCTTTATAACTTGCCAGGCCTGTATCTCTCCAAGGATCCGTCTGCCTTGTATTTCACAGAAAACACCCATTTGCAGCCAACTGTTTTTTTCCCTCACGGTAAATCAGCCACCTCCCATGTTTTGTTTTTCTCTAGTGCATCCATTTCCACTTTCATGTCATGTCTCCACTCCTCACTCTCTAGAGCTTCAAACACAGTCTGTGGAATCTTGATTGAGTTAAGATGGGTGAGGAAGCTTCTGTGTGAAGGTGGCATCCTATCAAGAGTCAACAAAATGGGACAAAGTGTGGCTTGTGCATTTCTGGCTTCCTTTTCGAAGGGCGATAGAGAGATTAAGATCTTGCTCCCGATTATGGGATTTTGAGAGAGGCAAATCATGGTTAGAATCAATAACAGGAGGAGTAGAAGTACTAACCTCTGTATTTACTCCAAGGTTGGGATTCGATTCAGGCAGTTGAGCGTGGTTTAGTGAAGCCATGGTACCCTTTATTCTTGAATAGACTGACTCAATAAGAGGCCTTTATTTAGGTTCCAGGAGTGTTGGTTGTTAGGACTCAGGCTCGGTCTGGGGTTCAATGGGGGTGGATTCCCGAGAGATCGATGGGACAAGAGGTTGTTGGGGAATCGAACTAGGTAAGGATAAGAAATGAATCCAATCGCGGTCTTTCACAAGTAGAGGCTCCCACTGAAGACCAGGATTGTCAAAGAACCACTCATGTTTAACAAAGGTCACATCAACTGAGATAAAAGTTTTTCGCAAAGAAGGGTGATAACATTTATACCCCTTCTGAGTAGAGGAATACCCAATAAAGACACATTTGAGAGCTCGAGGGTTAAGTTTGCTACAATTGTAGGAGTGAAGATGGACAAAGACAGCACAACAAAAGACTTGAGGGGGCAAGAAGGTAGAAGTAGTGAAATGGGTATAGAACTAGGAAAACACTTGCCAAGGACCCTAGAATCCAAGAGTATGAGAGGGTGTGCAATTGATGAGATGAGCAGAAGTAAGAACAGCTTCCCCTTATAGATATTTTGGGACTTTATTTTGAAACATCAGGGCATGAGTAGTGAACAGCAGATGGCCATTTTTCCATTCGGTCACACCATTTTGCTAGGGAGTATTGACACATGAAGATTCATGGATGATGCCTTCAGTGTGAAAGCAAGAAGATAAGGTGTGATTGAAATAATTGCGTGCATTGTTAGACCTTATCTTTTTGATTTTTACCTCCAAATTGATTTTGAATCATAGTGTGGAAGATTGGAAAAATAACACACACATCAGATTTTTTCTTTAATAGATAAACCCAAATTACACGGGTGCGATCATCAATAAAAGTAGCAAAACTAAGTAGCGCCAGAGCTATTGTGCACATGAGACAATCCCCAAACATCAGTATGGATTAGAAAGGCATGGAAGATCTTGTAGTACTAGGAGAAAAATGGACACGCTTGTGCTTGGCAAGCTCACAAGTATCACAATGTAATGTGTTGATATCAACATGTTTAAACAAGGATGGAAACATGACTTGAAGAACCTTGAATGAAGGATGACCAAAACGATGATGTTGTAGCCAAATTTGATGCAAAGTGGAGCTGCTGGACAGCAAAGAAGTGCAGCAATGATCCTTATTGAACCCATTGATGTTATCAGCTTCTTCTAAATAGTAGGGCCCATTGCTTTCCTTAGCACGCCCAATCATCCTCCCTGAATTTCGGTCCTATAAAACACGGCCATTGAGAAGAAAGGTTAGGTGGCAATTTAAATCATGAAGCAAGTGGTGTACGAAGATAAGATTGGTGGCGAGTTTTGGAACTTGTAAGGCATTTTTTAAAGTGAGTGAAGGGCTAAGATGAATATCACCAATCCCTGCCACGGTGATGGGAGAACCATCAACTGTGATAATTTTCCAAGAGTTGGAACAAAGAATATAGGTGGAGAAAGAACTTGAAGAGAAGGTCAATATGGTCAGTTGTGCTGAAATCAATTATCCATGAAGTGGGTTGATTGGAATTTAAGCCACTATAACCTTGAGAGGCAAGAGATATACCTGATTGCACAAATAAGCAAACACCGGAGCTAGTAGAGGATGTACCTTGAGTCTTGAGAAAGGCTTTCAGCCTTTCAATATCCTGTGTGTCAAGCCTCATTGTGCTAGAGGACTCTTGAGATCCCATCTCCTCCTTTGATTGAGGCAGCTCTTTTGACTGGGATAGATTGACCTGCCCCTTCTGTTGTCCGCCATATCCACAATCAGCCTCTTGGGGTCTGCCATGAAGCTTGTAGTATTTATCCTTGACATGTCCTTTCTTCTTGCAATAATTGCACACAAGATGAGATCGGTTATTTGACTTAGAATCAGACCACCTACCTGCTGGCAGCGGAGCAGTTTGCTTGGCTGCCAGGTTATCCTTGTTGCCTCGTGTGGCTAGTGCTGATCCCTCCTCTCCTTGGTCTGTAGTCAAGGTTGTTAAAATCGTAAAATCGTAAGAGGGTGTACGACATGTAAAATCGTAAAATCGAGTGCGATTCAACTTCAAAATCGTAAAATCCTAAGGGTATTCGGTACAAAAAATCGTAAAATCGTACCTGTAAAATCGGAAGTTTAACAACCATGTCTGTAGGAATCACATTCCTCCAACTTTCCTCTGCCCGAGCAATGGCTATGGTCTCATTTAGAGATGGCAGCTTTTCCTTACCAAAAATCTGCTCCCGAACTTGATCAAATTCAGGTCGAAGCCCAACCTAGAAATCTTATATACGATCCTTTTCTATAAACTGTCGTAAAGCGGCAGCATCCTCTTGGTCTTTCATTGGAAGGGAATGATAGTGATCCATCTCCTACTATAGGTTCTTCAACAAATTTGTATATTCAGTGACGGAAAGATTACCTTGTTTGGTAGTCATCAGCTTGACCTTAATTTCATAAATCTGGGTGAATCATTATTCTTGGAGTACGTGTTCGACAATCTCCCAAATCTCCTTTGCAGTAGAGAGAAAATGCATGTATTGCTGATTTCCAGCTCCATTGCGTTCCACAGCCATGCCATAACCATTGAATCTTGTTCATCCCATGCTTCGAACTTGGGATCATTGGATTTTGAACCTGTACCAAGCAAGTGGCTGAGCTTTCCCTTCCCTTTGAGGAATGTACGAATCAATTGTGACTACTTTAGGTAGTTCCTTTTGTTCAATCTATACGAGGCATGGAGATTTTGTAATTCTCCTGAGGATGGATGGCTAGTTGGGTCATTGGTTAAAATGGGATTTGCGGGACCGCTGGTGCTAGAGGATGAGTGATCAGACATAGTGGCATAAGAAGGTTAGTTGGTTGAACTCGAAAGAAGGTGTTGATAGTAACAACCACTGGTGATTGGTGGTAGAAGTAGTTCTTGGCATTTTCCTCGATGCAGAGGAGGCCCTGTTGTGGTCTCCGATGAGAAGCAACAACAAACAACTTTCCTTTGGCATCGATTGTTGGCTTGGGTTGGGACAATACTAGCGACGATAGAGACAACACGGGTTGGTAAGATCGATCAAGGCCGATGACCATGAACCTGGCTCTGCATTCAAGTTGCACGATGTCGACGAGTTAGGTAGGTTGGGATGGTGTCGGAATTGAGCTGAATGTACTGTTTTGGCGCGGACTTGATGTCAGAGTCCTTTTGCCCGTTGAATTTCTGGTGGGCAGCACCAGTGGTGGCGGCGGCGGTGATTGGTCCCAACAGAGGAACCCAAAGAAAACCCTTCGTTAAAAAGAGGGTAGGGTAGCTAGCAATGAAGGCTGGGAGACAGAACAAGCCATGGGATGAATATCAAACAAACACCCTAGGAGCTTTGCTTTGATACCATGTGACGAATACCTCAATTGATTGTATATCATAAAAATTGTACATGCGTTGTGTATATATACACACAGAGGATCTAATTACATTCCTAAATATGGAGATTTCCAAAAATCTTCAATCACCCTAATCAAAGGAGTAATCAATGAGATTTGGAAGCTGTATAATTTCCTAACTATACATTGCCTAAAATAGGAGTATATTGGATCTTGACCGGATACGGGATCTTGACATATATTATTATTTTTACTCTCACCAAACATAGAAGAAAAAAATGAAACAGTGTAAGGTTAATCTGTTGATGTTTGCTCAATTGGTTAGCAACTGAATGTTTTCAGGGGCAGGAAACTGACCAACAGTGTCTGCAGGTTAGTTCATCATTTTGAGTGATTGATAATGTAACCTGCATATCTGTGTGTTTACATCAGTATGCTGAAATTGGCAATTCTTTTTTTTTTTTTCCGTAAATGAAATTGGCAATTCACTGTTCTTGCATTTTCCATTTGTTGTTTCTGAATGCCAAAAAGATATGGTAGACCAATTGATTTCTGCTTGAACATATTAGAAAATATATATATATATATATATTTAAGTTGAGAAGCTTGTAATTGATTTCTGTTTGACCCATTGTTGTTGTGTTCTGGTTTTTGTGGTTTTTAGCTTTTAGCTTGCAATACCCAGATGTGAAAATGCTAATTGTTTGTGGGTCTTTTTGCATCTTTATACTCTATGTCATCACAACTTGTGCTTCAATTTGTTTCAGTTTTATAGTAAAGAAGGATGCTCCTGGTCTACAAGCTACTAAAATAGAAAATAAGATTGGCCTGCGGATTGTGCAAAATGGAGATATTCTATTGAAGAAAGTTTTTGTTCCTGATGAGGACAAACTGCTTGGTATCACTTCTTTTTGGGACATAAACAAGGTATGGCAATGAATAAGAATTTATGCTCAATGGCCCTCTCAACCCTCTAGATAGATACAGAGGAATGCATACTCACATAGGCTCCTTTTTGACTTTTACAATGGAAAATTTAAAACATTTGGTATCTTGCTGTCATTAGAGGTCCTTGTGCTACCCTATAGAAGTCACCATTCAGTTCTTGCCTTCCATAAGTACTTGTTTTATCGAGTGAGTTCTACATGGAGATTTATGTGTAGTTGTGAGGTTGATGGCCAAAACAGAACATCAATAGTGGCAACAACATTAGGACTATCCCTCCTAAGTGCTGTTTTGACCCTTATCGCAAGATTAAAAACGCTAATTTGGTTTTTCTAGCATGTCTTGAACTCCACGCTTATGCCAGTAGGTGAAAAATTTCTCCCAACAAGTTGGTGTTAGAAAAATACTGAGATTCCCATTATATTCAAGGATTTATTTGCTTGATTTGTATTTCTATATTTCCTTTATATTCCTCTCTCTAATCTTAACTGTATCTTGTAAATCTTTCCTATTTTCAGTAGTAACTAGATTAGGAAACTGCCTAATGTAGAAGACTATTAGCCTTTACCAACTGTATATAATCTTGAAAACCCTACAATGAGGAATAAGATTGGTGTTTTCTCAGCTACCTTTGACATGGTATCAGAGCCTTAGGTTCATATTCCTAGAGCCAGCCATTGTGTTTTTTGGTTGACTGTAGCCAACATTGATATCCAATCCATTTTCATAGCTATCAAAACCCTATAACCATAACAAATTCAACAGAATTCAGTGGTACAACGGAGGTACCTTTTTTTGGAAATTATGGCATTGCCTTAAGTGGAGAACTGCAAAATATTCAAGTTGCTTATAGATTGAATGGTAGGAACTAGTTGAAGTGATCCTAGTTGATCCAAACGTTTCTGAAGGGTAAAGGGAAGCTTAGCCATCTACTTGGGACCAAACCTAAGAAGGAGGATCCTACATATGCAGTCTGGGATGAAGAAGATTCATTGGCCATGTCTTAGCTCTGGAATTCCATGCTACTAGAGATTAGTGACACGGTGATGTTTCTAAACTCTGCTAAAGAGATTTGGGATGCTGTGAAGCTAACATACTCTAAAGTTCATGATGTTGCACAAATTTATGAGATAAGTACAAAGGTGATGCCAACCTCTTGTAGACCTCATGGCAAGAGTTGGATCATTATTAATGTATCCAAATGAAGTGCAATGATGATGCAACTTTATAGAAAAGGTTTGTTGAAAATGAGAGAGTATATGATTTTCTTGCTGGGCTAAACTTAGAGTTTGATGTAGTTAGAGTTCAGATTCTTAGAAAGGAGGATTTGCTATCTCTAAATGAGATGATCTCAATTGTGCGGGCAAAAGAAGGACAGAGAGGAGTGATGCTTGAGACTTCGTCTACAGAAAGTTCAGCACTTGTGATGGTAAGGGGTTCTAGCTTAGAAAAGCAACCTAAGGAGGAAAGGAAGGTGTTTGATTCATCAAACTTAATTAACAAAGACTCCTTATGGTGCAGCTATTGCAAGAAGCCTCGGCACACCATAGAAAAGTGCTAGAAGCTTCATGGTAAACCCTCTGAGGGTGGACAACTAAATGGCTAGGGGCAAGCTCATGTGGCTAGTAGCTAGCAATTTGCTAAGGGAAAGGGTCAAGACCAAGCAGAAACGATGGAGCTCAATAGGGAAGAAATTGAGAAGTTGAGAAGCTTGTTGGGGTCCTTGGAAAAGAAACTCGGGACAGGTACTTGTACTCTAGCTTTCACAAGTCTAGCTTCCTCTTCTCTTGCATTTCATGCTTCAGATACAACCCTTCCAAGTACATGGATTCTCGACTCTGGAGCCACAGATCATATGACCTGCTCCTCCCACCAGTTTATAACCTATACACAATGCCCTAGCACAGGGAAAATAACCATGGTTGATGGGTCATTGACAACTGTTGTTGGCCAAGGAGATGTTTTCATTAACAGTCTTCTCACCCTAAAAAATGTCCTACATGTTTCTAAACTTTTCACAAACCTTTTGTTCATCCAAAAGCTTACTATAGATTGTAACTATAATGTCATTTTTTGTCCCTCCTTTTTTGAATTTCAAGAGCAAGACATGAGGAGGAGGATTGGGCGTGCTAGGGAGAGAGATAGACTATACTACCTTGAAGACCTTAGTGGACAGGTTCAGAAAAGGAAAGTTTCTCCTTTATCATTCCTAGTTAAGTCTAATAAAGATCAGTTGTGGCTTCATCACTTTTGTCTTGGTCATTCGTCTTTTAGGGTCCTTAAGTTGTTGTTTTCCTTTATTGTTCAAAGGCTTAGATGTTGAGCATTTTTATCGCGATGTGTGTGAACTTGCAAAACATAAAAGAGTCTCATTTCCTCCTACTAATAAAAGAAGCTCTCTTCCATTCACACTAGTTCACAATGATATATGGGGCCCCTCTACTGTTCCTAACATTTCAAGAGCTCGGTGGTTTTTCCCTCGTGAGGTAAGCTCAAGTGATCCAAGTACAATCATCAATAAAGGAAACAAACTATCGGGGCCCAGTGTAATTACGAACTTGTGAAGGACCCCATACATCACTATGAATTAATGAAAAAGGGAAAACAACTCTTTTATTCACTAAGGGAAAAGAAGTCCTAAGATGTTTGGCAAGTTCACAGATTTCACACTGAAGATTGTCAAGAGATACATTGTGAAATAAGATAGGAAACATAGTTTTTAAGAGACTAAATGGAGGATGGCCAAACAAATAGTGCTGTAACAAGATCTTGGAAGGAGTAGGAAAGGGTTGACATTGTGATGAGAGAGCCAATTGGTGCCCCGATCCATTAAAGTACTCGCTATCTCAAGATGGTAAAGACCGTCCTTAACCTTAGTAAGTTCAATCGTCCTCCCTAAAATCTTGTACTGACAAATACAGTGTGTCTAAAAAGGTAACATTGTAATTCAAAGATTTTGTTGGCTTATGGATAAAAGGTTGGCAGATAGCTTGAGAACATGAAGAACATTAGTTAATGGGATATGGGGAATGAGATTGATGTTGCCTTGACCAACAATAGGAATATGAGATCCATTCACAACAACAATCCCTTTGTGGCCCGAAAGGGGTTTATAGGTTGTAAAAAAAAGTGGGACACAATGTCACGTGATCAGTGGCACCTAAGTCAAGAATCCATTAAGGAGGATGTGGGCTTGCATGACCATTAAAGGAACAAGTAGAGAGACACTTACCGGAGGCGGCTAGAGAGCATGCAGAACTAGAGCTAGAAAGAGATTTGATGAAACCTCTCAACTATTCGTCACTGCTAGCAAAAGCATCTTGGGACTAATCTGTTACTTTGGCAGTGCTTGCTAATTGTTGTGCTTGTCCCTTGAATCCACCGGTTCAACTTAGAACCTGAGCCTTTCCATGAAACTTGAAACAATTTTCTTTCGTGTGATATGGCTTCTTACAAAATGTGCACCAAAGACCATCTTTATTGGAGGGCTTAAGGTAGTTTGTGAGACTCCCCATGGTTTTCTTTCCTCCATTAGGCTTCCTTGATACAATGGCAAACCCTTCAGTTTGCTGAGATTCAAGCATAGCCAGGCGCCTGTTTTCCTCAACCCAAACAATAGAGAAGACTTCCCCCAATGGTGGCAACTTTCCTCTTCTAAGGATTTGAACTCGAACAGGGTCAAATTCTGGATTTAGACCTGCTAAGAACTCATACTCAAACTTGTTTAATGAACTCCTTCATGATTTGGGCATCCTCATTGACTTTCATCTTTAAATTCTGATAGTGATCAAGTTTTAACCACAAGCCATTCAGAGTATTGTAATAGTCAGTCGCAGAAAAACTTGCTTGTTTCGTGGATGCAATTTTGGTTTTGATTTCAAATATCAAGGCTACATCCTGCATTTTTGAGTACGTCTTCCGAACAGTTTCCCATATCTCCTGGGCAATGGATAGAAACATGCGGTTGCGGCTAATTTCAAGCTGCATAGAGTTCCATAACCATGACATAATTGCCGAATCTTCCTCATTCCATGCTACAAATCTCGGGTCCTCTTTTGGTGGTCCCATTCCATTAAGATGATCCAGCTGCCCTTTACCCTTCAAGAATATCTCGCCACTTGAGACCATTGTAGGTAGTTTCTCCCATCTATTCGGTAGGACGGGTTAAGATTCTGGAAGTCACTTCCTGTAGTATTGTAAGCAGCTCCAAATAGCATAGAACCAGCGTTAGGGTCAGCTGAGGTGTGGCTAGGGTTGCTGGTTACAGAAATCGAAGAAATATCTCATCGGGGCAAAGTAACAGTCACTGAAAAAGAGCCGGACAGTCACTGGAGAAACTCAAACAGTCGCCGAAAGATACCAAGATTCACTGGGGAAACACAAACTGCCGCTAGCTGAAGATGAACAATGGACGAGGGATGCTGGGAGAGATGGTAGCAATGAAGGCCAACAAACTGACAATGAAAACCGAAGAGACAATGACAGCTGGAGACCGGTTAGAAAAATAGGCAGCAGTGAAGGCGGTACCCTAGGGTGATGGCTCTGATACCATGTAAAACAAAGTTATATTGCTTTAATTGTATTTCATACTTTGTATTGAGTTTAGATGGGTATTTATACATGAGCTAGGCCATGGTTTACTCCTAAAAAATAAGGATAGGATACAAAACACAAGTTTAAATATGCTATAAACAGGTAAGGTAGGATTTAAACTCAAGTGGTAGTTTTATTTAACAGCTTATCTCTTTATCTCTATCTTCTCCTTTTTCTCATCTTTCTTATCTCTTTAGTTTCAAATACTCCTTATCTTCTATTTGAACTTGGTTTCTCCAACACATTTTCAAATACTCTTTATCTTCTAGTCAACTTGGTTTCTCCAACACATTTCGTCTCCTTTCGGCTTCTATTTAAACTCTGTTTCTCCAACAAGAAATATATAAATGCAACATGTAAATAATCCTTCATTCCTTCATACTTAGGCTTTACATCATCAATATCATCCACAAAAATCATACCCTCCAAGTCTAGTCATCCAGAGAAAGATTAGTAATTTCAAGCATCCCAACATCCCCAAACGAATCCAACGAATCTCCACCTATATCCTTAGCCTCTCCTTTCATTTATTGTGGAGATCTTCTTGACAAAAGATGAAGGTTATTATGAATGAAAACCAAATCTTCAACACGCTTTAGAGTCATCTTGTTTCTTTTCATGGAATGCACAAAAAAGTAAATATTCCAATTTCTTTCACAACAGGAAGAGGATGATGTCCGCATAAGTAATCTAAATCCTGACCCCTCAAGCAAAGGAGCTAAAGACCCATGGAGGCTCTGCTGTGTAATTGGATCCATTGAGTATTTGTCTGCTATAGAGTCACTGTCTGCAAACTCCTCTCTCATCAATGAAAAATCTGTAAATTCAATAGCAACTCTTAACACATTCCTCATTATTAGGAAAATATATTTTCATGCACTTTCCTCGTTCTTCGTTTACTTCTTGTTAGAACTTCAGGGATTTAGGCTAAAATCAAGTGGTAGGGGTTGAAGTTACCCTACAGCTCCTTCTCTTTATTTGTATAAAATGGAAGGTACAGAATAGGAAACATAAAAGGAAATAGTACAAAAGGAAATTACAGAATTTACAACATATTTACAGAATAATAAAAAGCTGTCTCTCTTGACTATTGCCTAGGAAGTAGCTATCATAATTGGCTGTCATTCTAGTCAACCATCCTATATTTAGCTCATATTATCCTTTCCGTAATTACTTCCAACACTCCGCAAGATGATGTGTGAATATCCTTCATGCCCATCATGCAGATAATAGGATAAAAATCGTTATTACTTAAGGCTAAGTAAAGATGTCAGCCAACTGATGTTCTGATTTCACAAACGGAATGCAAAGCTGGCCACTAGATAATTTCTCCTTGATGAAGTGTCAATCAATTTGAATATGCTTGGTTTTATCATGTTGATCTAGGTTGTTTGCAATGCTTATTGCTGCCTTATTGTCACTGTACAGTAAGAGTGGTCTATCCTTAGCTAAACCAAGTTCTTCCATCACATTCCTTAGCCATATTAGCTCAAAGACACCAAGAGCCATTGCCTTATATTCAACCTCAACACTGGACGGGGCCACAATTGTTTGTTTTTTGCATCGCCATGTAAATTTCCTCCTACGAAGGTGTAGTAGTTTGATGTTGATCTGCGGTCATCTAATGATCCTGCCCAATCAGCATCAATGAACCCTTCAAAGTTTACATGGCCACTATTAGAGAAAAATAGACCCTTCCCTGGTGCTGACTTTAAGTAGTGTAAGATCTGATATACAAGCTTCGAGATGAGTAGATTTTGGATTTTGCATAAACTGGCTAACAACTCCAGCAGCATAGGGAATGTTTGGCTTAGTGTGAGAAAGATAGATTAGTTTACCAACTAGCCTTTGGTATTTGCCTCAATCAACTCCTCCTCCCTCATCACTCTTGAGCTAATGATTGACTTCAATTGGTGAGTTTGCTGGTTTACATCCCAGCATGCCAGTTTCTTCAAGTAGGTCTAGGACATATTTTCTTTGAGAAATAAAGATACCCTTATTTGATCTGGCAACCTCTATTCCTAGAAAATATCTTAACCTACCCAAATCTTTGATCTCAAATTCTTCTCCTAAGTATCCCTTTAAGTTGAGCATTTCTTCAGAATTATTCCTTCTCACTACTATATCATCCACATAAACAATAAGTATCGTGACCTTGTCCTTTACTCTCTTAATGAACATGGTATGGTCAACATTACTCTGCTGATACCCAAATGCAACTACTGCCTTGTTGAACTAATCAAACCATGCCTTGGGAGATTGTTTTAGACCATATAAGGCCTTCTTTAGTTTGCTAACTTTCCCTTCATTTTCTGGACTTATGGAGCCAGGTGGAACCTCCATTTAGATTTCTTCTTCCAGGTCTCCATGTAAGAAAGCATTCTTAACACCTAGCTGATGTAATTCCCAGCCAAATATAGCAGCATAGGACAATAGTATCCAAATGGTGTTCATTTTTGCAACCGGAGCAAATGTCTCCTCATAGTCTACTCCAAATGTTTGGGTAAATCTCCTTGCTACCAGCCTTGCTTTGAATCTCTTTACCATTCCATCAACTTTGCTGTCCCACTTACAACCTACAGTCTTTTTCCCAGCTGGAAGAGGAGAGAGTTCCCAAGTTTTATTTTTTATCAATGCCTTCATTTCTTCTATCTTGGCCTCTTTCCATCATGGGTCATTGATTGCTTGCTTTCAATCTGTAGGAATTGTTATAGACTCCAATCTTCTTGAAATAGCTCAATCATGGTTTAATCATCGTGGTTCATTGACAAGGCAGACAAGAAATAGCTCTAATCTTCTTGAAATGTAACATCCATACTAACAAAGAATCGCAATGTAGGAGGTGATAACATTTGTAGCCCTTTTGTGTGGCAGAATAACCTATAAACACACACTTAAGTGCTCTAGGATCCAGTTTACTCAATGTTGGAAAGTGATTCCTAACAAAACAAGTGCAGAAAAATACCTTCGGAGGAATTGTATAAGTTGAATTATCCAGTAACAATTCCAAGGGTATCTTGAAGTCAAGGGTCTTAAGGGTGTCCGATCAATGAGATATACAAATGTGAGTACTGGATATCCCCAGTAGCATTTTGAAACCTTATAGTAAACAAAGAGAGATCTGGCCACCTCAAACAGATGCTTATTCTTCCTCTCAGCAACACCATTTTAAGCTGGGATGTCAACACAGCTAGTCTGATGCACAATCCCCTGATCACTTAGATACTCTTGAAAACTTCTTTCTTTGTACTCCAAACAATTGTCACATCTTAACACTTTGATCTTAGCATCAAATTGTGTGGAGACCATTTTGTGAAATGTACGGAAACAAGTACCAAATTCACTTTTTGTAGTCATTAAGTATAACCATGTAGTGGGACTATAACAGTTGATGAAAGTAATATACCATCAATAGTTGGACAGTGAAACGACTCAACTAGGGCCCCAAACATCTGAGTGGATAATTATAAAAGGAGCAACACTTATTATTACTACTTGTAGGATAAACTTTTGTATGTTTAGCATATTCACATGCATCACAAACTAAAGTCTTGAGACTACAATGTTTTGCTAAACCTAGAAACTGTTTTTCTAACACCAAAAAGGATGGATGTGCTAATCTACAGTGCCACTGAACCAATTGCTTCTGTGCTGTGGTCATGGAGGAGCTTGTAGGGCTTGGCTGTCAGGTTTGGGACTGGAAAAATAGTTCTCCGACAAATACAATGTCACGCATTCTACCATAGCCAATTGTTTTCCCTGTGCTCAACTCCTGAAATAAAAATGAGTTGGGAAAAAAGTGACCTTGCAGTTTAGATCATTTGGGAGAGAACAAAAAAAAAATAGGTTATTTGAAAAGTTTGGAGCATGAAGTGCAGAAGAGAGTTTTAGTGATAAAGTGCAGTTTATTGAGGCCTTTCCAGAAATTGAGGATAGGGTTCCATCTGCAATTCTCACTTTATCTCTGCTAGAACAAGGAGAATAGTTTAGGTATAGTTGGGAATAACTTGTCATATGGGCTGAGGCTCCAGAATCTATAACCCAAGGACATGGATCTAATGAAGTAGAAACATTAAGAGCTATAATAGAATCTATAATAGAATTAGGGACTGTAACAGGTTTACATTTTTGAGCATAATGAGAGGAAGGTATTGAGGAAGAGGATGATGAAGCAGATGGTTTCAACCTAACCTTTTCCATCAACTATTGTAAAAACATCAACTCTTCCTTTGATAGATTGGTAGCACCTATTTTAGTCCTTGATTTATTTTTCACTGAAGCAGTCTCTGACGTGTGCTTGAGGCCGCCTTTCACTTTTCTTCCATTGTCCTTTGTTGGGTCGACCATGAAGAGACCAATATGTCTCTTTGGTATGTCTTGGCTTTCCACAACATTCACAACGAGGTAAGTCTTTGTTGGTGGTCTCTTGGCTTGAAGTTCCTCTGTCAAATGAGGACTTAACTGCCATGGCTAACCTATTGTTTGTTGTGGGTTGGAGCATGACATTCCTCCTACTCTCTTCTTGTTGGACATATGAGTGTCTGTTTTACAGTTGGGAATGGATCTCGACCAAGGACTTGGACTGTTGATCTGTTGGAGAATCACAGGAGTACAGCTAGAACTAATTATGGGAAGGTTGAAAAAATGACAGGAAATTATGGCAGCATATTTACTGGGTAAGAATTAGGGAAGACAGCATTTTGATAGACAATTTTTATGTTTTGTACATATGCCATAAAATATGTAATTTTCATGTACATAGTTTCCATTTTAGGATTCCTATTCTGTATCTTCTAGTTTATATAAATAAGAGGAGTCGTGAGGTAAGTAGTCTCTCCTACCATTTCATTCTAGCCTAATTGTCTAATATTCTAACATGGTATCAGAGCCATGATTAGGATAGAACTAGGGAGGCATGATCTGAGCAGAATGTCTCAAGAAGAGGTTCGGTCCTCTGGTGTAACAGGCAACTCAGAATTCTGTGAAGGAGTCAAAGTTGCAATGCCTGCTGATAATCCGTCTCTTTTGATAGGCCCAATGAAGCTGGATAAACAACTACCTGGCATAGTCTTGCTCCTACAAGCTGTTCATCAAAGCACAGGGATTTGAAGATTATATCACTGGAGTGAAAGATAAGAAGCCTACTTCTGATGATATCAGTGCTCGAAAATGGGAGATAGAGAATTCCTTTGTCATGTCTTGGTTTTGATAAATTCAATGCAGCCAAGCATTGCAAAAGGGTACTTACTACTAGATTTTGCATGGAAGATCTGGAATGCAGCATCTTAGACCTACTCACAAATAGGGAAAGATGCATAGATCGATGAAATCAGGAAATGCAGCATCTTAGACCTACTCACAAGGAGAGTGGACTGTGGTTCAATATTATGCAGAACTGAGCAGCTTCTGGGGAGAACTGGACCACTATCAGAATTTTCAGCCTGAATATCCTTCAGATGCCTCTAAAGTCCAGAAGATGATAGACAAGGAGAGAGTTTTTCGATTTCCTTGCTGGACTCAATGTAGAGTTCGATCAGTAAAGAATCTAAATTCTAGGTAGTAGATTCATTCCCAACTCTAAAACAAGCTTATTCCTATGTTCAACAAGAGGAAAGCAGAAAAAATGTCATGCTCCTACCCACTACAAATAATAGGTCAGCCATGGCAGGAAAATCCTCAACTGTCAGAAATACTTCCAGTCAAAGGACCACCAATAAAGACCTACTTCAGTGTGACTTTTGTGGAAAACTAAGGCATACCAAAGAGACATGTTGGTCTCTCCATGGTAGACCTAACAGAGGAAGAGGGAAGAAAAATGAAGGTCGTCCTCAAGCACACTCGTTAAAGACTGCACAGGCAGAAACTGAATCACGTGCTGAAGTTGGGACTGCCAATCTTTCACAAGAAGAGTTGGCATTTTTGTAGCAGTTGATGACCAAGGTTAAGATGGAATCACCTGCCCCATCATCATCACTCTTCCCTACAGTACCTTCCTCTCATTATGCCCAAACAGGTAAAACTGTTACAATTTCTAGTCCTATTACAACACTTAACATTTCTACCTCATTAGAACAATGTCCCTGGATTATAGACTCTAGAGCCTCAAGGCCTTGTTTGATCAATTTAACAAAGCAGTAATTAAAATTGGATATCATCAAAGTAATATTGATCGTACTATGTTCTTTAAGAAAGGAAGGGACAAGGTAACAATCCTTATTGTCCATGTCGATGGCATTGTTGCGACAGGAGATGAGCCTGAAGAAATACTGAATCTGAAGGAATATTTAGGAGAAGAATTTGAGATCAAAGACCTGGGTAAGCTAAGGTATTTCCTAGGAATAGAGGTTGCCCAATCAAATATGGGTATTTTCATTTCTCAAAGGAAATTTGTCCTAAATCTGCTAGAAGAAACTAGCATGTTAGGGTGCAAATCTGCAGACTCACCTATTGAAGTCAACCATCGGCTTAAGAGTGATGGAAGAGAAGGTGTTGATAGGGACATATATCAAAGGCTAGTGGGTAAGCTAACCTATCTTTCTTATAGTAGACCAGATATTGCCTATGTTGTGGGGGTTGTAAGCCAGTTCTTGCAAAATCCAAAGTCTACTCACCTTGAAGCTGTAAAAAGGATCCTAAGATACTTAAAATCAGCTCCTGATATAGGTCTGTTGTTTTCTAACCAAGGTCATGCAAATGTCAAAGGATTCACTAATGCAGAGATTGGGCAGGATCATTGGATGACCACAGGTCAGCCTTGGGTTACTACACCTTCATTGGAGGAAATCTAGTTACATGGTGTTGTAAAAAACAAACTATTGTGGCTAGGTCTAGTGCTGAAGCCGAATACAGGGTAATTGCTCTAAGTGTGTGAACTCTTATGGATAAGGAAAGTGATGGAAGAACTGGACTTCACTAAAGAAGGATTGCTCTTACTGTACAATGATAGTAAGGAAGCTATAAGTATTGCAAACAACCCGATTTAACATGATAGAACCAAACACATTGAGATTGAAAAGTACTTCATAAAGGGGAAATTATATAGTGGCTAGCTTTTTATTCCGTCTGTACAGTTAAAGCATTAGCTGGCTGATTTTTTACTAAGGGCTTCAGCAGTAAAGACTTCCATTCTATTATCTATAAGATGGGCATGAAGGATATTCACACGCCATCTTGAGGGGGAGTGTTGGAGAATCATGGGAGTATAGCTGAAACTAATTATGGGAAGGTTGAAAAAATGACAAGAAATTATGGCAGCAGATTTATTGGGCAAGAATTAGGGAAGGCAGCTTTTTGATAGACAGTTTTAATGTTCTGTATATATGCTGTAATATATGTAATTTCCATGTACATAGTTTCCATTTTAGGATTCCTATTTTGTATCTTCTAGTTCATATAAATAAGAGGAGGAGCCGTGAGGTAAGTAGTCTCGCCTGCCATTTCATTCTAGCTTAATTGCTTAATATTCTAACTTGATCAAACTCAACATTGAGTCCAGCAAGGAAATCAAAAACCCTCTCTTTGTCTATCATCTTTTGGATCTTAATAGCATCTGCATGACATTCTACTTGGAAGTCTTGATAGTAATCTAGTTCTTGCCACAAATTGCTAAACTCTGCATAGTATTGAGCCACAGTCAATTCTCCTTGTTTTGTCTTGTGGATTTTCTTATCAATCTCATGGATCTAAGCATCATTCCTTACTTGTAAGTTTGAGAAGCTACACTTTGGATCTTGCATGTAGTATCGAGGAGTAAGTATCCTTTTGCAATACTTGGCTGTATTGAATTTATCAGGAAAGATATCACAAGGGAGTTCTCAATCTCCCATTGTTGAGCACTTAGATCTCCAAAAGTAGGTTTCTTCCCTTTTACTCTGGTGATATATGAAGGATTATGTCAACTTTTGGTGTATCATGCAAGGGTTTTACCGGTTTTCAAGAACTTTTTCGAAAACACATACAATATGTAGCGGAAATTAAATCAAGATCACCTTGCAAGACTCGGTATCAACGACCATATGCAATACAAAACTAAAACCATCCATAGGGCATTAGAAACATATACCTCATTGGCAGTTCCAAGTTCGATGTAAGGTCTGAGTTTCCACCCGTGGCAGCAACTATTGCTCATTGACAGCTCCCAAACGGCTCCATCAAGCAGTCACCTACTGCTCCGATCAACAAATTGGATGACCGATCCATCCCCCCAAAAATACGAGGGCCCTAGTTGGTCCACGCATTGAATAGAGGTTGAGACTTACAAGAGAGCCTATGTGCTAGCCAAGCCTCTTGTAGGTTATTCAGGTTGAAATGGGTTCAAATCTAGTGGTTCCAAATCCACAGTGTCACTATTGGATTGGAATTGCTACTATAACAATGACGAAGAAGGAGAAGTGGGGAGCAATGGGAAGAAGGGTTTCAATAAGGCTCTGGAAGGAAGAAGAGAGTTGTGGTTGAGAAAGTGTTGTAACAATTGTAATAGCCCTAAAAACAAAAGCTCTTTCTTTCTTCTTTCAAAATTGCCTTATATATGAACATGTATAAACCCTAATTGCTCAAGATTGGACAAATAACAAGGCGAGAGAGGGAGGGGACAAGGGGAGACAAGATGGATGCATGTCGTCCTTTCCGATCGTCCTCAACCACATGTCCCAAACCATTACAAAAACGATAAAGAAATCGTGCTAAATCGCAACCTCGTTACTAGAAAACGGTCGATCAGTTTCGGGGATCCAGTCAATCAGTTTTCACCTGTCAGCAAGATCCAATCGATCGATTCTCAACCTGTCGACTGATTTGGCCACGATCCGGTCAACCGCCTCTAAGGTCGGTTGATCGGTTATGTTCCCTTGTTCCAAGTTTTCGTAAATTGCATCTAAGCCCACCATTAACACTTAATAGCCCTTTTATTATCTTATAATGAAACCAAGGCCCTTGTTAACTCTTAACGGCATGCCTGTCAACTCTTGACAATTGCTCCAATTAATTTGAACCTGATCCGTTAACTCTTAAAGGTGTCATCATTAACTCTTAATGGTGATCAATAATAATTACAGCATTTCATCACTTAGTCAACCACTACACTCAAATGTGCGTGTGACCTTTTAGGTTCACCACTAAGTAGCAATCGAAATATGTCTCACACTTTGGTCTACAACAAGGATCTCTCTATCTCCCCGATGTACCCCGAAAAACCCTGATTAACAACTAGCATTATGTCAAGGCAATCCTACCAGTAATGAAGTCATACTTCAAGAGAACCTATTTGGGCTTTCGATTCCTGTGTATTTATAATCCCTCAATCGACTAACATTTCGATTGAGAGAAAGTCATGGACTGATCAAATTCACTAACTCGATAGATATGCCAAGATCAAGCGTGGTGTGATCGAGATGACACATCAGAACTCCTTTTGACATTGGAAACACCTTTCCAATCAAGTGCACCTTGGCCAGAGAATTATACAATCACAACCACCATTGATCGCATAGGATGTTCATTTCACGCCAGAAGTCAATAAATCCCATTAGCAATCACCTACCTCCATATGTTACTACATAGACCACATAGTGCATCTCCCACTGCGGAAACCGAGTGGTTCTTATCAAAGGCAAATCTCAGGCACCAATATACAAGACAACTATATTACCTCCGGTCTAAGGACAAGTAACATAATCGAAGCCAATGACAGATCATAGATCCTCTTAGCCATGTGATCTATCACTTGCGTCACATTCAGTAGATGTTCAACTATCCATCTCATGAATTATAGCATGTGACTCACCATCCTTTATCATTAGTATCCCATACCAATCAAAGGTAGTAACCTATGTGTCAGTCCATAATTGATTGATCATAACCCTCTTCTGAGAAATCTAAGAACTGAGAATCACTTTAAGAGATCCTTAATCCGAAAAGTCTTGTCACATATTCTTAACACTAAAGAATAAGACTTTCATCAGGAAATCTAAGGGTTCATTCATATATATGGATTAGAGAGGTATGAATGAAGATATGATCTTAAAATATAAAAATATTTTTTATTATATTTGTAAGATTTACATCATTAGTCCCAAAATACAACTGTTAGATGTCATCTAAATCCAACATTAAAGGCACTAACACTAACAATATAATCCTCTAGTCCCTATGCCTTGATGAACAACTTGCATGAACAAGACCATGCTAGGTAGTTGCTTCTATCCAACTTCACAAGGCTTATAAAAAAAAGAGGGATTATGTGCTAGCATAGTTGTGGCTCCTTCACTAGTTTGTACATTGCCTGTTACACCAGAGGATCTGTCTTCTTCTTGTGACATTCTGACTAGAGAATGACTCTACTAGTTCTAGCCTAACCTGGCTCTGATAGCATGTTAGAACTTCAGGACTTAGGCTAGAATCGAATGGTAGAGGTTGAAGTTACCCTACAGCTCGTTCTCTTTATTTATATAGAATGGAAGGTACAAAATAGGAAACATAAAAAAGGAAACAATACAAAAGGAAATTATAGAATTTAGCTCATATTACTATTGCCTAGGATTTGGTTATCATAATTGGGTGTCATTCTAGTCAACCATCCTATATTTAGCTCATATTATCCTTTCCGTAATTACTTCCAACACTTTGAAATCCTTATCTAGAGCAATTAGATTTGGATCTTCTTAGAGCCACTTTTCATTGTAAAACCTTTAGTAAAACATAGAGTAAAAAGAAAAAAAGATAAAAATCAGTTTGTATATAAATGACAAAAACAAAAACTCAATATAAATTTAAACAAAAAAAAAGATAGAAAGAATTACCTTGGATTTAAAGAATAAGCTAAACAACAGTGGTGTACTATTTTTGTCCAACAATCAATAAGTATGTCATACACCACCTCATAAAAGATAGATAATTCGGTTAGGCTTTTCCCCTCGTGCCTATATATTGTTGCCTTCACATTTTCAATCGTAGAATCCCACATCTCATAAAGTAAATTGAGACAAGGTCTATCTGTGTCACAAGCTCTAAGCATGTCATATATAGGCGTTGTGAACTTAAGTATATAATCAACACCATCCCACCAAAGTTCATCCAAAATCTTACCCCTCACAAACCTTTCCTTAATGGGCAAAGGAATTTTTTTCGGCTCATTCTTCTTTGCTATTTTTTTAGCTTCATTGGCTAAGTTTTGTACCTCATTGAAATCATTTCCCAGAATATTCTACAAGCTGGAACACCTTCTCTTGATATTTTTGGCAAGTGAGCTCTAATCCTTGTATATGATCTAGGACTTCTCATTGCAAAAGTTACATTGCCATTGAACCTTACCCCTTCCCTTTTGAGAAGCATTAATTTTTGTAACATATCTCCACAAAGGCTTTTCCAAGTTTTCCTCCAAATGAATAGTAGTAGCATCAACATTAGAAAGAGAGTCTGTCTTTGAGACTAAGCAATCTAATAAAAATAAAATACAAAATATATATTAACTAACTAATATGTATAGAATAATATAACAAAAAATGTTCTTGAAATATAATAAAGCATATATTATTTTATATTACATTTTACATATATTATTTTATATGTATTATGTAATGTAAAATAATATTACATATATGCTTAAATGGATAATATAAAGCAAAACATATACATTCAGATAAAGCAAAGCACAAGTAGCAATTGGCAAATGCACCTAGTCTGGCAGTCTCCAGTCGCTGTCATTGATATTGCCACAATTCGCTAGAGATCTCAACTTCATGGTTCACACCACGCCAATTTGCTAGCAACTTGATGAAAACAAAGCACGGGCTTTCCTTTCTCATTCACGTTCCAAACTTCCAGTTCCAACAATTGATGAATGATGTTAAATACAGCTTAAGGGAAGCTTCAATAAAAAGATCGAAGAATTAGATGAAGAAACCAATCTAAAAGTTGTGCGACAATAATAAATTGGAGTCAGACAAGTCGAATAGCTAGGTATCCATTCATCTTCATTGTGTCCTTAAGGGGACATGCGTGTCCTCCCCCCCACCCCTAGTGTCCCTTTGAGAATGATGAAAGTAGTAATGTGGCGTGCCTGACACATATCACTAGCGTGTCATCACGTTCGACACGCTGAAGACACTAGCATGGCGACCTCTTCTCCATGTCTATACTTTTACAGGTAAGTACATATAAAAGAAATGTCCTAGCATATGTTATTTGCAAATATTCTTTGGATGCAACAAAAGAAAGCATAAATATTAAACTTGAATTCTAGGACACCTTAGAATTCAAAGGCTTCAAATTGAGAAATTTAAAACTAAATACATGGAATGTAAATATAGTGAAAATAGAAATGGGATAATGTTGTCCTATAATGAAATTAAGGCTTGATACGTTGTTTTGTAGAAATGGGGAGAATGTTGTGGTGAGACTTGAAAGTCAAGTTAATTGACGAAAAGATTGTTTAGATATCTCATATAAATTATTAAGAAAAAGGAGGGATTATTGAGGATGTTACACATGAAATCAAGGAAAAATGGTTGAAGTAGAGAAATGCTTTCAACATTTTATGAGATTGTAAAATCTTTTTAAAACTAAAAGGGAAGTTTTTATTAGATGACTAAGACTAAGGTTGTTGTATGGCACAAAATTGTCCGAGATATAACCATAACTAAGAAGAGGATGTATCCTACCTACTGGGATTAAGGCTTATGATTGTTGTTTTGTAACTAAGATGAAGATGTTAAAATGGATGTGCAGCTACAAGAAAAAACAGAATTATAAATGGAATTATTCACAATAAAGTTCAAGTGATAGTTTGAACAAGTGAGAAGAAGATCGGTAGATGCACCTGTGAAGTGAGTGGATGAAATGAAGAAGCATGTAGGCAAAATAGTTGAGGAAGACCAAAGAGAACTTGGTGAAAGGGTCTTATGGATGACATGGAATATAATGGTCTTGGTAGAAGATATTGTCATGAGCTAGAGGTGATTAGCAAGTTAGAAAACACATAGCTAACCCCACCTAGTGGGATTAAGGGGATTAAGGCTTGGTGTTGTAGCGTTTTGTTGGGACATGAGGGAGTTTAGGCTGAACATCAGAAATTGTTTAGTTCCTGGCCTCTTTATGCCAATTCTACTTCTGTGTTTTCTAGCTGTTAATGATCTTTTTTAGTTGTGAATTCTATTTCCTCTGCAGATTAGGTGAGGGCTTTCCTTTTTTTGTTGTTTGGGGGGAGGCTATCTTTTACTCTCTGTCAATTGTATCAATTCAATTTATATTGCTTCATGATTTTTACTGGCTTGCATGTTTACTTTCTGCTGCCTGTTTACAGGTCCTTGCTGCTTCACGTCTCATTGTTGCTTGGCAACCTATTGGCATTTCCATGGGTGTATATGATATGTGTCACAGGTATGGATCATTTATGGGATTTCACTAGATTGAACCTTTTGACTGCTGTTTTTATCATCCTTCCTTTCTGGAAGAAGATCATAGGGTAGAGGGCTACCACTTAACCTCCTATCAACTATTACCTGAAGGAGCCAGATTATCGCAGTTGGAAAGTCTTCTTGACCCCCTCCTCAAACTCAATCTACAAATATGTGGATAAGGCAACTGTCTAATCTTGTGAGTGAAATTGCTATCTGACACCCTCTTTTCATGTAGAGCAGCTTGACACCTCAACACCTGCTGGTGCTTCTTGGACAAATAATATACCTCCTTTTCCAGTCTCTGTTTCATACCATGGATCAGGCCAATTAGTATCTTATCCTTGCATATCACAATTTGGCCAATCAAGTTTTAAGATGCATTTTGGTATTTTATGACTTCAGTTCCTAAAAATTCCTTCATCTCCACCTTAATCCTCAGTCTCCACCAAACCAAACCTTCTCCTTGTTTTTGTGCATTCCATCAGAAAGCAAAACCCTCATCCTTTACTAATACTTTGGCCTAAGATATAATAGAAGATGATTTTTACAATGGACATCATGTGTTCATAGTTGACTTGAGCTTGAAGATGACACTTAGCCAGCCAGAAGAAAAAGAAAGAGGAAATAAGAGAAGAAAAGAAACAATTCGAAGGAATTCCCTTCGTGATTTTCTAGAAGGAAAAATTTGAAACTAGAAATTAGAAGCAAGAAATTGTTTGGTATCTAGGTGGAAGTAGGATTATGGGATGTTATTTTCTGCCGTATCTACTCTGTTTATTCATCAACCCTCTTTTTTTTTCCAGTGTCAGTTTGATAGGTTATGATTTTTTATTTTAACTGGCAGGTATTTGAAAGAGAGGAGACAGTTTGGAGCACCGTTGGCTGCTTTCCAGATTCCCCAACAGAAATTAGTTCAAATGTTGGGCAATATTCAGGCAATGATCCTTGTTGGTTGGCGTCTTTGTAAGTTGTATGAAAAGGAGAAAATGACTCTAGGTCATGTTAGCTTAGGAAAGGTAGGATTTTTTATTTTATCATTTTCTTTAGGCAATATGGATTATGATCATGTTGCATTGATAAAATATTTCTACATGTTTCAGGCATGGATCACTTTGAAAGCAAGGGAGACTGTATCTCTTGGGAGGGAGTTGCTTGGTGGAAATGGAATCTTAACGGACTTTTTAGTTGCAAAGGTTTGCATCATATCTTGATTTTAGAACTCCCCATCTAAGTTAATCTGAAAAGGATTGGATTTTTGTCTGAATTCACACCACAAGGTACAAACTTGGTTTTAGAACTCCCATCTACCATCAGGGCCCGTTTGGAGTTGAGCCTTAAAAATGAGTCAGAGGTAAGGTTGGGGGGATTATATAAATTTTTTTCTTAAATTATCTACTTGACTTTTAGTTAATAAAATATTATATTATATTTTTATAATACAATATAATTTGATATTATAATATATAAATATAATATTTTATAATAATATAATATCATTATATTATATTATTAAGGTTTAGTTCATAATTTAATTTTTTAGGCCTGGAATCATGTCAAATTGTTGAAAGCTTAGAATTCATCTAACCAAGCCCACTTGGTGGGATTAAGGCTTGGGATTGTTGCTGCCATTGCCGTTATTTTTGTAAAAATTGTACTGGAAGAATGTCCTGGACAAGAAGTTAAAAATAACGGATGGCTGCCCTAGCAAGTATTGTTTGTTAACTTAGATTTTATTGCACGGCCAATACATTATGCAATATGCAACAGGCTAGCCCGGTCAATGCATGCTTGCCTCAGAACGTTTTAACTATCTGAATCCTTGCACGTGATTAAATCTGAGACTGAAATACTAGTCTAATTTGTGTTCTGGGTTTCAGAATACCTTAATTTGTGGTAATTTACTTGGTAACATACTATGTACAATTTGTAGATCAGAAAGAAAATTGACAGACTAATCTGTTCCTATATCCCCAGTCTTTAGTCTAGGTTTTTTCCTTTTTTCTTTTTGACAATACTTCCACTACTTGGAACTGGAACCGGTGGCAATTCTCCAATGATTGAGAAGTCATCTTCATCTACCGTTGCAGTGATTTCCATGCTTCAGATCAATATGTTGCATGACAAATCTCATTTTGAAGCTAAACTGTCCGGATTCTGTTTCTTGTCTACTTTTGACCTGCAAGTACAGATAATAGAAGTTCATATTCTGAGCTGGTCCTCAATTCTTCTGTTTAGGCCACCTTTACCCAAATCACTTCTAACATCAGCATTGACAGCTCATTTCGGGTGTTTTTTCAGGCTTTCTGTGACTTGGAGCCCATACATACATATGAAGGCACTTACGATATCAACACCTTGGTCACAGGCAGGGAAGTCACTGGAATTGGCAGTTTCAAACCAGCTGCATTGAACCAGCGCAGCCGCCTGTAATGTTGCATACTTTCCCTCTTTTCGCTGGTATGTTACTGCAAAAGAAATAATGGCAACAAATCAAAAGCTTCTATGGATTGTCTTTTGTGAAATATAAGGGTGAACTAAAATTGTAAATAGATGTAATTTCATTTTGCTCAGGTAACTGTTGGAGAAACTCTAGTTGAAGTTGTTACAAGTACTAAAACCTCTTGCTTTCGAGAACATTTACTGATTGTGTTTAGTTCTGAGTGATGTCGTGCTGCATTGCATGGTATCCTCCAAAAATACTTCCATCTTAGGACACGAAACCAAAGAATGCATGCGGTTTCAAATTAGCGCTATAAGCATAATAATATTCCGACATGAAACTAAGGTAATAAGCATGAGTGATGGTATTCTCCCAAGAAACCAACTTCATTTCCTTAAAATTAAGCTTGATAAGTGTTAATGTGTTGGGAAAAATTATGGGGAATTCTGTATAACGTGATTTTGTCTACAATGAATCACTATCTTTTAAGGTGTTATTTGCTCCCACTAGAATTGTTGTAGGGTTAAAATGATGATTCACCTTTAGAGTTATCAAAGTCCCAGAAATCTACAACTAACAACTTGTGAAGATTGTTCTTTTAGGGTAACTTGACTTGGTATATTTTGAGATAAGGAGATAGAGAGAACAATCAATTTAAATCCATTAATATGAGTTCACCCATATATAATGGGTGAAAAGACATGCCTCTCTGTCTTAAAATTGTACTTTTTTTGTTTTAAATATAATTACACATATAATTATGAATGGATTATGTCCTTTTAAAAACATACATGAATACGCACGTTTCTTAATTTTTAAACAAGGTTTTTTTACCTTGAAAGTTAAACGAAAACCTACGTTTCTTCACTTTAAACTAATAAACATGTCTCTTGACATATAATTAAATTTAAAAGTCACATATTTTTATAAATAGTCATAATTTTTTTTAGAATAGTTATGTCTATTTAGGATAGGAAGCCTTATATCTCTTAAAAATATAACTACCTATATAATAATATTTCTTTTCCTTCTCTCATTTAATAATGTGAATTATTTCAAAATTAGGTTTGTAACCTAATATTCAATGCGAGATTCTTCCCACAATTTTATGCTGTTTTAGGAGCATTTTACCTGTCTATTTGATGTTCAATGGTCATTGAAAGAAAGTGGGTTTTACTTTTAACAAGGATTCATTATGTAATTCTTTTTGTTAGGCAAAACTTCCATGCCTGTGAACTTCAGTTTTGATAGGTTACTTGCTGGTGAATTGTAGGGGTGTTTGCAGTTCGATTTGGTCGATTTTTAGTCAGTTTAAAGTGTCGAACTGCAAGCTCAATTTTCTACCAAATCAAACCGAATGGTTTCATTTGGTGCGAAAAATTGAACGGCAAAATGCAGTTCAATTTGGTTCGATTTTCGCAATTTGACAATTTTTGCATTTGGTCCGGTCCGGGCCGATTCGGTTCGACCTGAACCGATTCTAAATTTGTATTTTTCTGCTACGAACTCACTGTTTACACTAAGGAAATGCAAAATAGACCTAAAATCCATATGTGGTGAGCTCAAGCACGCCATGATAGCAACAAAAACAAGCATACTGCCAGTAATCGAAGAGGATGATTTATTTGCAAAAATCAAAGTCTATGTAATGGGCGCAAGTGGAAGGGGCAGGGGCATGTTAGATGTTCAGTCTTTAGTGAAGGGGAAAACCTAACATAAAACAATCAGAAACAGTTGTGAGAGAGAGAGTCGTGAAGGTATACTAGCAACTGGCGAATCGATCGGAAGCGCTGGGGGAAGAAGGCGACGGGCTCTGCTGTGAGGCAACGCCATGGCGGTGTCAAGAGATGCCTATACCAGCAATCGATGAATCGGCGATCGAAAACGCTGGGGGAAGAAGGCGATAGGATAGCTGTTGCGAGGCAACGATGGTGGTGTCAAGAGGTGCGTCCGCCGTCTGCTACGACCAGAGTCTGCGATGTGGGGGGGCCGCTGGTAGGTTGGCACCGATTGACGATCCGAGGGTCCAAGGGGAGAGAAAGACTATGGCGGCGGGTGGGTAGGTACGAGTTAGGGTTTGGGGGAAAAGGGAGGAATAGCCGATGGCGCCCCTTTTATATTTTATATTTTTATTTTTTTTAATTATATATTATATATATGCGGGCAATTCGGTTTTGAACCAAACCGTGAACCGCGTGGTTTGGCAGTTTTTCAAACCGAACCGAACCACCAATTCAAAAAACTGGCCGGTTCGGTTCGGCCGGAAACCGCGATCCAACGAGTTTTTTGAACACTCCTAACGAATTGGCACCTTTTGTGTAAACTATTATGGAATCAGTACTCTATTTAGCCTTTCACTTAGAGATGGAAAATGGGCCGGGCTAGCTGGCCCACCTCGCAACTCGACCTAGCCCAGCCCAACTAGAAGAATGCGGGCTGTGTCGGGCTAGTGATCTGTGGTTCGCGGCCCGGCTCGGCCAGCTAAAATAGCCCGGCCTAGCCTACCAAAAACTAAAAAAAAATATTTAAAAAATTATGTTTGTAATTAGTAATTACAAACATAAACATATTTTAAACTAATTATTTATAAACATATTTTAAAAAATATTTGCTGTCTTTGAGAAAAAAATTAAAAAAATTATGTTTAAAAATTAAAACATAATTTATTAAGGGCCACGTGTCGGCCCAGACAGCCAGGCCCACGGGTCCGCCCGATAGGGGATGGCCCGGCCTAGCCTGCCTTGGCCCATTTATTAAGGGCCACAGGACCGTATCAGGCCCCAATTTTCATTACCCGGCTCGCCCATTTTCCATCTCTACTTTCACTAGCCATGTATGTGTAACTGTAATTAGTTTCTAATGGCTACTGCTATTTTTTTTTTTTTACTTAGGTTGTGTTTGTTAATCAAGATATAAATCAAAAAAGTGAAATAGGAAAAGTATTTTAGATATAAATATTTTTCATTCTATTTGTTAAATTTATCTGATGACCCTTGAAAAAAAAGTCACGTGATTTCTTATCTGGATTTTTTTAGATAAATTTATCTATCTTCTATCCAGATAAATTTATCTTGATGCTTACAAATTAAAAAAAAAAAAGAAAACACATACGTCTTTTAGTGTATTTTAAAAAATTTAACAAACAGTTTAATAAGAATTTTAAAATATTTTTTAGACTTATCTTGATCATTCTATATTTTATTTTAGAAAGCATTCCAATTTTATCTTAATATAATTGTATCTTACTTATTTTAACAAATATTACTAAGTAAAGAGTGAGCCATCTTTTTTACAACAATAATAAGGTTACATAATTGGGTTATGAGAATAGGATTTTTGTAAAAATGTAACATACATGAATATGACCCCTCTCATCTCTTAACAAAATGGATAGACTAAGGCATCGGGAATGCACACTTTAGTATCGAGCAAAAGAGTTGTAGAATAGAGCGATCAAGTAGTTCTTTACCAAGGTATAATTTAAGAGACTCTTTCATTTTTACCATGTTAGAATTTTTCACAATGTGTAATATTAATTGGATCTTATTTTGAGAAAAAAATCAGTTAGACTATAACTTAATAATGTCTGGAGGCCCAAATGGGTTATATGTGATCATAATTGGACATTGGATTTCGTGTACCTTAATAAACTTAAATCTATTTGTATATATATGATTTGTGGAATAAGTATAAGCCCAATAGAGTTTTGTGATGGGTAAAACTCTATTGGCTTTATATATATATATGATTAGGCTTATTCTTTTCTCTAATCAATCTATTACACCATTTTTTTTTCATTAAAAAAATGTTAAGGCACAATAGAAGAGAAGAAGAGGAAGATCTAGTTTGGTGCATTGCATTTGTACTTGCCATTTCAATCAAGTTTTTTCATCATCACTTATGGATCGAAGAGGTATTTTTGTGTTAAATAATGTTTGTTTTATATGGTATGTGCATTTAATATATTTTATTATCCAAAAATATTTACTCATAAAGATTTAGAGATTGATTTTCATATAGTTATTATCAAAATTATTTTATTATCAAGAGTAAACTATCAACTAGTACCAAAGTAGGGATATTTTTCTCTTTTTTCTTACTTGGCCAACAATATTGGACTCCTATTTTGACAAAAATATCGTTATTTTTCTCTTTTGAAAATGACATGTGACTCACATATTAAAAAACATGAAAAAAGGTTTAGAATACGATATATTCTTTAAACCCACTTAGGTTGTGTTTTGTTTGTAAAATTTAATATATATATTTGAAATTTTAACTAATAACAAAGTAATTTTCATGTTTAATATGTTAAATTCTTTTTCTCTCTCCATTTCAATCGTTCATTTCAATTAGAACAATGCTGTTCATTTCTAGTGAAAATAAATAATAGTGATGTGCCAGTCTATATGTAATACCCTGAGAGTCTAGAGAAGTTAGTATATATCAAGAATAGTGTAAGAAAGGAAACAACACCAGCTGGATACCTTTTGGGCTGAATGTTGACAAAGAACTCCCAAGTTAAGCGTGCTTGACCAGGGGTAATCAAGAGATGGGTGACCCCCTTGGGAAGTTCGTGTAAACCCATCAGGATAAGTTGTTCCGGACCTTCCTATCGCTCGAGCGGGATGACACTATATATATATATATATAGAAATATTTAATGAGTATTATATATTTATTTAAATAATATAAAAAAATAAAATAATAGTGATGTGACAGTCTATTTAGACATCATTTCATCTTTTCTAGATAAATACTTTCACACAAGTTATCACAATCATTGCTATTCATCTCTATCGGAGATGTTTGAGTAGCATTACCACTCAATTAACCGTTTTTGTTGTTGGGTGGTTGCCTTTCAGTAAATAAGAGTGCGGTGATTGTTGTTGGTAATATGCATGCATGCTTTATTATGATACTCTCACTCAGGGAAGTATTTTATTACTATGTTGTTTCAATACATATTAATAATTATTATTATTATAAATTATTAATTCTTCTTAATAAATGGTCTTTTATGCCGAATTCTTTAAATACTTTTTCATAAATTAAATTCAAGACATCAATCGATCAAACGCGCCTTAATTTGGAATTAATAAATTCTTAATAAATCACAGCAGTCCACATCCCACACGAACGAACGAATGAATGAATGAATTTCAGAAACCTCTCAACATTGTCCGTCCGTCCGTCCAATTGGAGTGTGGTTGATGTTGGAAAAACATGTGTATTTTTGAGGCGCCGTAACGGAATTGGGCCTTGCAACGGGAATATATATTGTTTCTATAATATTCAACTAAGATTGTGATGTTATGCGACTAACTAATCCATGTTTCAAATTTTTAATAGTACATATAAATGGATAGTGTATGATAAAGATTAAAATAAAATTAAAATTAAAATTCATTTTTACCCACTTTTTATGTATGAGAACTTTAGAAAATCTTAATTTTACCCGACGATTACAAAAAATTATAAATTATCAATTAGCTCTATAATTCATACAAGATAATTTTTTGTCAACTCTGTTGGCTTTCGTTAATTTTTTAAATCTTCTTTTACAATATTTTTCTATTTTGTCAGCTTGCTTTGTAAATATTTTTATTATTAATTTCTTTACATAGATTTAAACTATTTTAATTACAACTTTCTTTGTCTTATGTCCATTAAGCACCATCAAACCTTATCATACATTTGGCCTCAATTCATTGTTACGCTCATGTTTTGGCCACTTGGGAGCATTAACACCAACTAATTATATGTATATTATTGTTTAGATTATTTTGATACAATATGATAATATCTATATAAATAAATCTAATACAATATGTTTGCTTGTGTTTCAAAATTGGTGGTCGGGCTAAGGAGGGTGAATTGATGTGCTGAAAAGTTAGAGATTGATCTTTGCTTGGAGCGATTTCAAGTCGTCGAGTTGAATGAGGCATGTAGCAAAGCTCAATAAGAGTATGAGAGGCTCGAGACTTAGCTTGCAAATCCTACCTCCCTTCATGCGATAAAAGACTCCCTCAAGCCAACTAAATGAGGTATGGAAGCAAAGGTTAGCTCGACACCAAGCTAAGGTTGCTCAGGCGTTCCCTAAGCTCATTCACTCCTCCATCCAATCTATGGATGAGGTGATTGCCGAGATGGAGCAGGTGCCAACTAAAGAGAAAACCAAAGAGGTAGGGTCCAAGACAAGGGAGACTCTAACTTAGTTCGGGGACAAGATGGCCCTTCCTAATCAGAGTTTTTCTTTTACATTTATTTTTAACTCCTCTCTGTACTTTCGACACTTCAATGAATGAAATGAAAATGTTCAAGCAACTCTTTCAATGTCTGATTTTTTTTATTAATGTTTGATCGGCATTGTAGCTTGGTCATGTACCGAGATAGGAATATTTCACCTTAATTGTTTGGCTTTGTGGCTCATTCTGCAATATTCTTTGGTTTAATCCTCAATAGAGATAGATGATTCATAGTTAAGAATTTTTTGGTTTGTGATACCTTAGCACTAGGAAAATGTGAGCAACCATAGACCTCTTAGCTAGCCTTTAATTATATTTTAACCTTTGTTTACTTAATGTGAGATTAAGGTCAAAGACTTCGAATTGGAAATCAATCCTTTAATGCTTAGATAGGAGCTGAGCTAGTTATCCTTCCCCGTATGTCGATATATCCTCTGTGAGAATCAATAGGGGTGGTTCCCAAGATGTTTTTAACAACTCGGGGTGTCCTTGACTCATTCATCGTATGTTGACAAAAAGTGTTAGAAATGGGGGTACATCATTGATACCCAAAACATTTGTACATCTAGAATGGAGTAGTCTCTTTTCTATATTATTAATAGAACTTTCAAAGATTTGGAATGTTTCAAGTATGTTTGATCCATGAGTTGAGTGTTTCTGAGACTCAGTAAGACCCTTCTCAATTTGGGGTAAGTTTATTGTCATAGTATGGTGAAGGACTGAGTGTCTCCAAGCAAGGAGCTTTTCATTTGCATGAGACGGTTATAGTATTAGGCCATATGTTGATTATACATGACCTACCTAATCCTTGCTCGATCCTGCACCTCATTCAGCAAATCCAATTTGCCTCGCAAACCCTGCTTATTAACCTTAGATCAAAGCGATAAGTGTTTTTCCCTTTTTCTACCAAGACGAGGGCTTTTGAACCATAACATAAACAAAAATGGAGTTTACTTGATTATTGTCTAGGGAGTAGTTTGGTAGGACCATAGGATGCTCGAAAATTCTTCAGCTCATCAACCATTCACTCTTTCTACTCATGCTCAAAGCCCTTAGAATGAGGTCTTGTTGGTTAATTCGATTTATCTATTCACTTGGGGATGAGCTACCAAAGTAAAATGTTGCTTAATTTTGAGCTGCATACACCATTCTTAAACCAAGCAGTCTTCAAATTGCATTTGATTATTCATCACGAGAACTTTAGGAATCCCAAACTAACATATGATGCACTTCTAAAGGAATCGTTTTACTTTTTGAGCAATTATGTGGCCACTAGCTTTGACCTCCACCCACTCATAAAATAATCAATGACCACTATCAGATATTTGTTTTGCCCAATTACTAGAAGAAAAGGGCATATAATGTCTATCCTTCTTGAATGAAAGGGTAGGGTAGAGCCAGGTAGATGAGCTTAGCCATTGGGATATGCACCAAGTTGGAAGTATTTTAGCACCATTCACAACTTTGTATTAAGTGCTTAGCATCACTCATCATGTTGGTGTAATATCCGAAAATTTTTGTACTTAGGTGTAATTTTTCAAAGTTATTGGGGTAAAAGTATAATTTTTTAAAGTCATGAGGACTAAGTATATTTTTTTGAAAATTAAGGAGATCTCCTTTGAGTTTCAAAATAGGGTTCATTTTATCTTATAAACCTTTGGGAATGATGCGTTCCTTGTTGGGATGTAGCTGGTGTACATGTTTGTGCTTAACTTGCATATTTTGAGCGGTTATGCATTTATTGGCATGGCATTGAACTCATTTGTGTGCATTGAAAAGAGTTAGAAGACACCACATGAGCATGTTTACTTATACATATATAGTTAATGTGCATGGTATAAGGGTGGATAGAGGCATTGGGTGGGAGCGAAATGTCCTCAGGGGTGTATGTACTCATGAGCATCACCCCAGGAGTGAGTTTTCTAGCCCAATGACCTTGTGGTTTGTGTTATGATTATAACCTTGGGTGGGAGCTGAATGTCTTCAAGGGTTGTGTGGCGAGAGAGCCGGCTCTAGGAGTGAGCTTTCTGGCCCCAAGCATCAGTGGTGGTTGTGGGCGTAAAATAAGATGTCACGATACTACTTGTGTGATATACGAACTCATGGGTTGTTTGGTATGCATGGCATTGGCATGTTTCGTTAGCTTATACTCGTGTTATGAATTAGGTTGTTAATGATGAGTTATTGATATTTCTTTGTTCTTGGATCATGCTTTCTTTACTCGTTATACTTGCTGAGCCTTGTGGCTCATTCCTTTCTTTGCATTATTCCAAGTAAAGGCAAGGATAGGGTTGAGGCTGAGTCTAGCATGGGCTGATCTCGTGTTTATAGATGTGTACAGAGCTCACTAGAAGAAGGGTCATAGGGTGTTTTGGCTGATGTATTGCTAGAGTTAGTTGGACTCTTGTACCACGAAGATGTATTATGTTTGTGGCTATGACTTGTTGTATCATATTCAAAGGATGTATCTTTTGACTCGGTTACTTATATATGCTTGATGGTTTTTATTTATGATGATTTGGGTATTGAGTGGCTTTTATATCACACTACTAGCGACTTTCTCATGGATCCTCTATGCTAATGGGGGTCTCGGAAGACGGGCTATTACAACTTTACCCGAGAAAGATGTCGCTTCACTTTTGAACTACTTCAAGGCGATGCTCTTACACAGGGGCCAGCATGATTAGGGAATTATGACCTTCATCATCAAATCCCAGCTTAAGAAGGGCATGCATGAGGGCACGTCTTCCTTGACCTTCCAATTTTCCTAGCTTAGTTCCTCAGGAAGAGGGATGCACATGAAAAAATATGGGAAGGTATGTTTTTCGCCCAAGGAAGGGCATAATAGTGGGGGAAAAGCCTTGGAAGGCTTATAATAGTAGGAGAAAAGTCTCGCGGAAGCTCCTTATTGATTCTCAAGAGGATTTGGAAACTGAGTCCCCAGAAAGTGCTCCATGTGGGGGCGTGAAATTGTTGGGATTGCCAAACTAGAGCAGCATGCTTACATAAGCAGTCTTTATAAATTTCCCCATGGTAGATGACCTTTCATCCATTTCCCGCAAACAGTGTCATATTGTTGTTTCCAAACTACAACAATTAAATTTATTTATCTTGAGAACAACTAAGTAGAGTCCCTTGAGGGAACGAAGAGGACTGAGATGTTGTTCAAAGGGGTCAATAGGGACTAGGGCTTGATCTGTAGCCTGGGAGGACTAAGGCTTTGGGGCCCCCAGAGGGTCTTCGAGAAATTGTCTTGTGGATTTTCGAGGAGTCGTCTCAAGGGTCTTTGGGGGACTACCTCGAGGGTATTCGAGGAACTGCCTCAAGGGTTTTCAAGGAACTAGCCTCAATGATATCTGTAGCACAAAGACAATTAGAAGGCACATAGGGATCTTCCCTATGAGGGCCCTTCGATGCCTAAGTCAAACTTTGATGTCTGAGAATGGAATGCAAATGTATGCAAATGTGTATAAATGTGGTATGTCCAGTGTAGGTCTTTGGGGAATTAGGCTCCTGATGGGTTGTATAGGGTCTAGAGTCTTAAGTTTTTGAGACTATGGTCTCAAGGAGGTTCGACCAAAAAGGTCTATTTGCTATGGAATAGGCGGGTATTTATAAACATCAGGTGGGCTCCACAGACAAAAGTCTCTTGGAAGATGCATCGGGTGAGGCCAAAGGGTCTGGTGGTATCCTCGAGGTAAAAGTGTCTCGATGAGTATCCTCCGAGTGGGTCTGAAGACTCTTGGGAGCCACCGAGTGAGTTGGGCCCGAAAAAGTCTGGGTGAGTCTTCGGGCTAAGGATGCTGAGACTCGACTGTCCTGGAGACTCTCCAGAGGCTCTAGGGGACTCTAGTACACGAGGCTCTCTAAGGTCATCCGAACTTATGCAAAATACTTCTCTAATTTTTTGGATGTTGGGATTTTCTTAAGGTATTCTGCAGCAATATTCTATATAAAATTGAAATTAAACATAAAGTTTAGTGTATTATTAAAAAATTAAAAGTTAATCATAAAATTAAAATAAAACTAAAAGTTTGGTATATTACTAAAAAAATTAAAAGTTTATTACAAAATTAAAGTAAAGTTAAAAATTTAGTATATTTTTTAGCAATTTATCCTCATTAAAAAGCTAGAGAGGTACTAAAATAATTATTTGTGGGTTAAATGAAAAGGTGTTTTTTTAACATTTTCTTAAATTATGAAATTCCCTTTTATCTAGTAAAAATTTACTTTAAAAATGTCAAGTATTTAAGTACACTATCATGTTATTTGTAATAAAGTTATCATAATGTATGTTCATGATAAGATGTATATATAATTAGAGGTGTTTAAAATAATTTACACAGAAAGAAGATAATTAGTAAACACATGTATTTAAATAAAAGAATTTGTAATAAAAAAGATAGGAAAAAAAAAAAAAGCAATAAGGTGTTATGCTTAACTATAGATGCAAAACCTTTTTTAAAAAACAAATAAACAATAAAATGTCGAAATCAAATATAAGATAATAATACTTCAAATATTTTTATTATCCTAATATATATATATATATTGAGAAATAAAAATTATAAGATATATACAAAATATAATGCAAAAAACTACAAAACTACAAAACACACTAAAGTAATATATATACACTAAATTATACTTTAATTAATTTATAATTTTTTTAAAAAAATAAATATTTGATTTAATGGACCAAAATTAGTACGCATGTTAGTGTTAGGTTTGAATAGCAATGGCGCTAATACCGAAGAAGGGGAGTGAATTGGGTTGTAAAAAATTTATTGAATTTAAAAATCCTTTTGATGAAAAACGAGATTTTAGTAGAAGTGATAATTATTAAAATGCTTGGACCAATAAATGAAAGGAAGAGCACAAGTAAACAAGAGACAAAACGATATACAGTGGTTCGACTTAAACCAAGCCTAATCCATTACCTTAGTTCCTCACTAAGGATTTTTCAACCAATCCACTAAATATCTCCTATCTCTCAGGATAGACCCTCTAGCAATAAGTTAGGAATTTACAACCTCTTGCTTAAACAAGTAAGCCCTCTAGCTCCAAGTTATGTATCATAACCTCTTGCTTAAACAAGCAAATCCTCTAGCAACAAGTTAAGAAAATCAAGAATAATAAAAGGGGAGGATATAAGAGTAAATACTCTTAGTTACAAGATCTCTCAATATAAACACAAGGCTTGAACAAGAAAATACAAATGATAAATAAAGCCTTTAGAGAGAAAAATGAAGAACAAATGAAATGATGAAGCACTTGAAGAATAAACACTTGTAAGTTTGTAATGATATCTCTTGGTTGTATTGATTCATCCATTTGATCTATATTTATAGAGTATCTCGAGGCCATTCAAAAATATAGCCATTTGAGACTTGAACAATGGAGAATCTAGCTGTTGGAAGCTATTTGGGACATAAACTGTCGATTTTTTATGAAGAACTGTTGACAGTATGGAAGAACTGTCGACATTTTTTATGCAGAAGTTGTCGACATTTAGATACAGAGAATAAAGATTTGAAACTGTCGACAGTTTTTATTAGACTGTCGACATCTTGAAACAAACTGTTGACAATTTGCCAAGACAAAAATTCATTGTTTGCTTTGATGATACAATTCACAACATATTTACATTTCTTTAGTTTAAGTAAATGTTCACATTTTCTTTTATTTATATTTTACCTTTTATTTAATTTAATACATAAATGTAAATAAGAAAGTACATTCTCTTTGAATTCAATAAAAATATCTAAAAAATCAAAATCTATAACAATAAAAAAAAGTAGAATTTGGTTTTTAGTACAAAGTTAGGATTTTGCGATTTTATCACTCCCAAAATACATACCTTCTATTTCTTGAAAAATTCATTAAAAATTATTTTAATAACAATGAATATTAGATATCAAAATATCGGGAGATAGTTTTTCAAAATGAAAACATTTTCATATATGTCTCCTTATAATGTACTAATCTTCCAAACTTAGAAAAAATGATAGATTATTCGATTTTTATTTTCACATAGGTACTTGAAATTAATTTTTGTTAAAAATCATAAACTTGACTCGTTATTTGGGGATCAAAACTAACTAATGTTTTTCATCATTAAAACTAATCACAAGTGTAAAATATCAATTTTCATCATCAAAACTAATCACAAGTGTAAAATATCAGTTAGGCCCTATGCAGTGTGGAAGGGATGACAAGGAAACTTGTTTGCTAGGAGTAGGACTGGCCTTGTGCCCTACCTCATTTGGGGCAAAGTCAAAGGCTTGAAATTGGAGATTGCAGGGTCGTCACTGAATATGGTGGTCGTTGATGGCCGTGGGGAAGGAGAGAGATGACGAGGAAGGCTAGCAAGGTTTTGGATCATCAATTGTGGCGAGGGATTCTAAGGTTGTAAAATTTTTAGCGAGCTGATTTGGTTATAGTGAGCTCCGTTAGAACTCAATTTTCGTATTTGGCTCCCAATACATGATTTTAGCGAGCAAAATGACTACCCATAGTAGATAGCCTAAGAAGAGGAAAAGAAAGCAAGATGAGAGGTAGGCCTAGATTAAAATGATGTCGTTTGACTGATTTAAGGTTCTCAAACATATAAATCTAAAATTATATTTATACAATATGTATAAATTTAATTATATATTTATAAAAAATCACATCTCTTATTTTATAAAATATAAAATATAATATATATATATATGTTCATTTAAATTTTTTATTGTTAAACTACATACATATATATTCGGACAACAAGCAATTTACTTGCTTTTAAATTAGTAATTTTTCTTACTCCTTATTGCTTAATATAAAAGATGATTTTTTTTTTTTAGAATAAGGATTTGCGTCCTGCTTAGGGGCAAGGCTGGAGTCCAATTTTAATCCACCATCTAGGCATTGGGGTGGAGGTTTGGGGTGCAGGGACAAGGACGCAGACAGTCTTGGTCACCATTACTTGGCATTCTATAAACTAAAAAATATGAAATATAAAAAATATTTTAGACAAAAAGAGATTTTTATTATATTTGTTAAATTTATCTATTAATATTTTTAAAAAAAAGTCATGTGATTTTTTATCTAGAATTATTCAAATAAATTTATTTTTTTTCTTCTAAATAAATTTATCTTGTACTCTATAGATAAGAAAAAAAGACATATATTCTTTAATGCACTCTAAAAAATTTAATAAAAAAATTTAAATATTTTTAATATTATTTTGATCAGTTCGTATTTCAGTACGAAAAATATTTAAATCTTATCTTAATACAAATTTATTTTATTCATTTTAACAAATATTATCTAAATAAATTATCTTATTTTTAGTCATGGTAATAAAGTTTTTGGGCTTTGGCCAACATGGCTCAACAGCTTTCATGTCCTTTTTATATTTAGAAAAACAAATTAGAATTTAAAGAACTAGGATCATCCAATACTATAGTTTGTTTAAAATCAATTCTAATAGAATAGAATTCTAATTCCATAATTATTCAAAACATTAAAAACTAGAATTAAATTATGATGCGAGGAATATTATCAGCCCCACAAACACTAAGATCACCGCGTCACCATATATTTGCCAACGCATATTACTATGTTGTTTAAAGTGTAGTAATTTTAAAGTCTATTAAAATGAATAAGATAAAATTAAAATACTTTTAAATTAAGATATAAAATGATCAAGATAAAGTTAAAAATTATTTCAAAATTTTTATTAAATTATTTGATAAAATTTTAAAAATGCATTAAAAGATATTTAGGTTTTTTTTTTTTATCTGTAAAGTTTAAAATAAATTTATCTAAACATGATGAGAGAAATTTATCTGAACAATTAAAGATAAGAAGTCACGTGACTTATTTTTTAAAAATTATTAAATTTATTTAATAAATATAATAAAAAATACTATCTAAATAGATTGTAAAATACAAGGTGATTGGAAAGTCAAACTCAAGGTTGACTAAACATGCCCCCAACCAAACAATCCGCGCGCCACCAACCTCCAGATTATGCTTTATCCATCCGTGCCATAATTTAAAAACTTCCCTTCACCGCTGATACAATTATCAATCTTTCCATACAAATGTAAATTTATCCGGTGTGTCGTTTTATTTTTTTTAAAATTGTTTTTATTTTTAAGATTTTTTAAAGATCATTTTATAATATTTAAAAAATATCAAAAATATATTTCTAATTTAAAAACATATTCCCATCCACAAAAAAGTTACAGGGGGAATTTTTTTCATCTCTAACATAAATTTTTTATTTTTTAAAAAAATTTGTTTAAATGTATTATAAAAATTTTATTTAATTTTAAATTGAATAATTATTTTTTATAATTTTATGTTAAAATTATATTTATAAAAAATCCTGTTATTTTTTTATTTCTCTTTCATATTGTATCTATTTTTTATTTTTGTTTTTATGTAATGTGAACCACCGCTGGCACTAAATTTCAATTAAATAAGAATAGAATTAAATTAGTTTGACGAGGATAAAAATAAAATAAAATTAAATAATTGGTTTGATGATATTACCATTAACAATCCAATGAAATTAAAAAGTTAATATACAATATTATAGAGTTAATTTTAATTGTTAAATATCCTCCACAAACTAAATAATATTGAGTTACAACCATTTATATTGTAAAAAACAAAAAAAATAAAAAAAGATATTAAGTACCAAAAGTAAGATGACGTAGTTAGTAGTTATCACGTGTATAATTATAACATTATTTAGTTAAAATTGCGGTAAGAAAAATAAGATATTAACTAAACAATTATAAATACGATTTCAAACAATTATTTTCTTTTTCACAAATGAGAAATAAATATTATTAATAAAAATGGAAATTTATTTGCAAAAATGAAAATAAATAAAGATTATGAATTTCAATTCTTTAATAATTTCAACTAATCTTAATGGAAATTCTAATTCTAAAGTTTGATGCGAGATTCCAATTCCTATAATACTTCTTATTATTATTATTATTATTCCAAGCAAAAGAATTCATTAAAGCTCTTGAGCGGAAATCCATTTTGAAGTTATAAAGTATTAGGGTGCGTTTGATAGAGTTAAAAAATGAGGATAGAATTCTAATTCATGGAATTCCAATTCTCACCTCAACTCTTAAGAATTCAAATTCCTTGATTTCAAAAAAAATATTCACTTTTTAAACTAAAATCGAATTCGAATTCTATGAAATTGAAAAACTGTTTGATAGAATTTCTTGAAATTTAGATGAAAATAAATTTCATCCTCATTTTTCATATCTATCAAACGCACCCTTAGTGTCACGTATAGTTATATTATACAAATATATATAATAATGATTAAATTTTAAAATTTATAATAAAATAGGCTACGTTCTTTTACTTTTCAATTTTTAATTTTAAATTTTGAATTCATTTTCAATTTTCTGTTTTACTAATCTGTTTTTAAAAAATTAAAAACGTGTTCTCTTTGTCATTTTAAAAAACTATTTCTCAAAATAAAAAATTAGAAAACACGTTATCTTTGAAATTTTAAAAATAGTTTTTTAATAATATTTTATTTAATAAATTTGATTATTCAGTAAATTATAAATATTTAATGTGAATATATTATTAAAAAAATATGTACATTTTTAAATTAATAAATTTTTTAATATTTTTTTCATTACAATAATAAAATATGAATAAATAAATGTGTTTTGAATTTAGAGTTTGTTTTGAATGAAAATACTCAAAATAATTTTTTGTTATTTTGAGTTTTCTTTATAATTTTTTTTTTATTTTCAAAATGTATTTTTAAAAATAGTAAAGAGAATGTGTTTTCATTATTTTAAAAAATTGAAAACTAAAAATGACTTGAAAACAGTAAAGAGAACGCAATCTTAATTATTAAAATTTAATCATTCATTTTTATTGCTGGCCAAATTGTATGAATATGTTAAAAAAATTATGCAAAAAAAAGCAATTTATTAGAAAGTGTAGTAATAATGATATATGTTATGCCTGACAAAAAAAAATTGGGCAAAATATAAAAAGAATGGTGAAGAGGATGAAATGTCATGTGGTGGCCTTTGGAAGCGCCACGTGGCAAGCTAGCCATAGGTGGCCTCGCAGGCCATCCGGGTGGGGCTGCCACCCCCGAATGGGGGTCACGGGTGGTAGAAAAGGCACCCTTGAGTGCCACTTAGGGGACGCACAAGGCGCCACCCACCCGCGGGCCACGTGACAAGCTGGCGGGGGCACCTCGCGTATAGTCCTACCCTCACTCGAGGTGCTGCGCCTTAGCACGCGCACTAACACGCACGGCCCCGTGCACCTTCGCACTCGTGACCCCGTGCACCCTTGCGCCTGGCCCCGTGCGTCGGCTCGCACGGCCTCGTGTGCACAGCCCCACCCGCATGCACTTCTCTTTGCCCGCGCCCGCGTCACTACCCGCACTCACATACACCCCCTAGTAAAGGTCATCCAGGGTACCATACCCGCATCCGCATGCCCTGTGTTCTCACGCCAACACCTCATATAGAATCAACCTAGATTGCTCCCGCGAGACTCGGTCAAAGCCTTTCCGATATTCTTGCCGTGGAGATCGGGTCACACGACACATGGATGCCCCTCCCATCGCTATAAATACGGGGTTTCTTCCCCTCATTCGATACGCAAACTCTAATACTCAAACTTACTTTTTGCTTTCAAGCATTTCACTTCTACGAGGGTTTGACTTAGGCATCGGAGGGTCTGCGCAGGGATTCTCACCCGTGCCTACAACCGATTTTTTTTTCAACAGGTCATCCATCCCCTAAGGGAGGTCATCCATCACTCGGCTCAGAGTCATCCCTCCCCCGAGTAAGGTCATCCATCGCTCAGATAAGCCATACGCGAGTTATCCATCGACAGTTCCCCATCTACAAATTTATTGTTGTAATCGTGAAACAACATTTGGCGTCGTCTGTGGGAAACTCGAACAAAAAGCTAAAGAACAACTCCCTCGCTATGGCACAAACCTGAAGCAATCGTCAGACTCTCTCCCGTGGCATCCAATCATCCCAAAGAGAGACCCTGTCTTGTGTGGAAGAACAACATCAACCCGCTCACGAGGGCCAGGTGCCCTTTATCCATGGGGGGTAGCCACCCGACCCATGAGGGCTCGCTACCCCTCATCCATGGGGGCCAGCCATCCCTCATCCATGGAAGTCAGCCACCCCTCACCCATGAGGGACAACCGACCCTCACCCATCAGTCCCCTCGTGAGGGTCATCTATCCATCACTCATCAGCAACCACCATTTCCAGGGACTTCTCACCCATTGGGGATCTAACTTCAGGTGCCACCTCTTAATACCTTACACGTCATTTCAGGACCTTACTCAAGTATACAGATCCCATCTGTGGTTCCTTGGGATGAGTACGAGGCCCTACGACAACATGCCGAAGGGGTGCAGAAAATGACAACTATCGGGAAGTGACCCTCAAAACTAATGCTCAATTTGTCCCTCCTCAGGTAATCATCCAAGGTCTCCTTTGAGAGGGGCTCATAGCCAAGCTTATCCCCATTGGGGAAATCAAGGAGGGACTGATCGTCGAAGGGTAGAAGGACGAAGCCCTCAAAGGGGATGATATTCCAAAATGATGGCCAGCACTCCTATGGAAGAAAGACAGAATTCCCCTAAGCCTGTAACCAAATGGAATGACGAGCTTGATGACAACCCTACAACATTCAGTGTGCGGGAAACAGCTGATATGAAGAAAATAATTGAGCGAGTGCTGCAACAAAATAAGCTATTACCAGCTCCAGAGGAATAGTCTCAGGGAAAACTGCCATTTATGGCAGGGGTAATGGAAAAACCCATGCTGAGAAAGTTTAAGATGCCTCAGATAACCCCTTATTTAGGTAAGGACGACCCTTATGATCATGTGCAAAATTATGAGTCTTTAATGATGCTTCATGGATGGGACGACTAGATAATGTGTAGAGCCTTTCCATTAACCTCAACTGGGCACGCTCGGGCCTAGTTTAACGGTTTGCCAAAAAGCGTCAATTTCTTCATTTGGCCAGTTAAAAATGGAATTTATTAAAGTATTCATTATCAACAGTCAGAGGAAGAAGGATGCAACATTTCTTCTTAGCATTCGACAGAAGAGTAAAGAAACCCTATGCAACTACGTGGACAGATTTCGGAATGCCACACTTGAGATTTGTAATCTAGCGATTGAAATGGAAGTGTCCACTATGTTCCAAAGGACACGACTAACTTCCTTGCAAAAATCATTGTTTCTAGACCCTCCGAAATCACTACCAGACTTGTTTGTTAGGGCCAATAAGTACATACTCCATACGGAAATAATGAGAACCGTAGGGGGAAATGAAGATGGGGAGAGAAAGAGAAAGGAACGAGACAATGAAGAGGGTTCAAACCAGCGAAAAGAACGGATCAAGAGATCAGATATAGCTGGACCACAATTCCATCACTACACTAGGCTCAATCAACCCCGATCAGCTATATTAGCGGCCGTAAAAGGATCGGGCCTTCTCCAACTTTCGAAGAGGGAAGATCGACCCATGGGTAAAAATTAAGAGGAATACTGCAAATATCACCGAACTCGAGGCCACTCCACCGATCAGTGTAGGGAGTTAAAAAAACAGATTGAAGCACTCATTCGTGAAGGACACCTGCAAAGGTATGTAAGAAGTGAAGGAAGAAATGACCGAGAATGTCAAAGGAGAGAAGAAAGGCCCAAGGGTTCAAGACAGATGAAATGTGCGGCAAAACGAATGAGAAAGAAATGACAGAATAGTGCCCCCCTTGATAATAAGTCGACACACCAGGCCATTCATGTTATCTCTAGTGGTGAGACTTTAGCTTGGGATACTTCTTCTTCTCGAAAAGCCTATGCCTGTCAAACTTACCAAGTTAATTCAGTGATGGAAGTGAGAGAGGATGAGGAGCCAATCACATTCACTCCTACTGATAAGGGTGATATAATACTCCCGCACGACAATCCAATCGTAATTTCTACAGTTGTTGCCAAACACCCCATTAGTAGAATCTTGTATAGCTTCACTAGGGAGGCTGTCCCAGTGGCAAGGTCTGCTCAGTTACCAATCACATTGGTCACAGACCCCCAAAGTGTGACTCGATAAACAAACTTTATGGTGGTCAAAGCCCCTTCAACAGCACAAAACGTGATTTTGGGCTGACCTCTCCTCAATGATATAAGGGTTGTAGTGTCCTCTTGCTACTTATTGATGAAGTTCCCCACGCTCTCAAGAGTGGGGTAGGTTCGTGGGGATTGGAGGAAGGCAAGGTCCTGTTATGTGTCATCTACAAAGGAAAAAAAGACAGAAGAGACTTTATCCATTGCTGAGAAGGTCATACATAAATCCTTGGCAGAAGAGATCGCCTATAAACCCCAACCAGTGGAAGAGTTAGAAGCAATATGCTTAAGCGATACTGATCCCGAGAAGTTGACATATCTTGGCACACAGTTTCCAGAACCAGTAAAAGAAGAGATCGTGAAGTGTCTTAGAGAAAATTTGGATGTCTTTACTTGGACACCAAAGGATATGCCGGGAATCAATCCAGACGTGATATGTCACCATCTGAATGTAGATCCTCAGTTCAAGCCTGTTCGACAGAAGAAGAGGAATATTGCCCCTGATAGACTGACAGCTTTAGAAGAAGAAGTCGATAAATTGCTAAAGGCGGGTTTCATTCGAGAAGTGTTGTATCTAGAATGGCTGGCAAATGTCGTCGTGGTCAAAAAGCCCAATGAAAAATGGCGCGTGTGTATAGACTTCACCAACCTCAACAAGACGTGTCCCAAAGATTCCTACCCCTTGCCTCGAATTGACCGTCTTGTAGATGAAACATCTAGGTATCAACTGTTAAGCTTTTTGGACGCCTTCTCAGGGTATCATCAAATAATGATGTATCATCTGAATCAGGAGAAAACGTCGTTCATTACAGAGAATGGGACATGTTACCAGGTCATGCCTTTCAGGCTCAAGAATACTGGGGCCATTTATCAATGCATAGTGAATAAAGTCTTTAAGGAGTTGTTGGATGAGACAATGGAAGCATATGTTGATGATATGATTGTGAAAAGTCGAAAGAAGGAATCACATGTAAAAAAGCTGGCACAATGCTCGAAGTTTTTAAGTAATACAAAATGCGACTAAACCCAGCAAAATGTGCATTTAGGGTACAGTCCGAAAAATTCTTGAGGTATATGATCACACAAAGGGCATCAAGGCGAACCCCAAAAAAATTCAAGCGATACTGGATATGGAACCCCCAACATCAATTAAGGATGTACAGCGGCTAACAGGTCGGATGGTGGCTCTAGGACATTTCCTCTCCAAGTAAGCCGAGTGGGAGCTCCTGTTTCTTCAAACGCTAAGGGTTGGGAAAAAGTTTGAGTGGACAGAGTAGTGCCAGAAGTCGTTTGAGTTATTAAAGAAATACTTGAAAGAAGTTCCCCTATTGACCCATCCTGAAATGAGGGAGACATTATATTTGTACTTGGGCATGAGCGACAAAGCAATAAGTGCAGTGTTAATTAAAAAGAAGGGACAGGTGAACCGACCGGTATACTATGGCAGTAAGGTTTTACAAGGTCTAGAGGCACGTTATCCCTTCACTGAAAAGGTGGCACTGGCCTTGCTGAATGCCTCCAAAAAATTGAGGCCATACTTTCAAGCTCATTCTATCATTGTACTGACAAATCAACCATTGAGAAGCATCTTACAAAAGCATAAATGCTCCGGTCGTCTCATCAAGTGGTCCATTGAGTTGAGCAAGTATGACATACAATTTCATCCTAGGCAGGCCATAAAGGACAAGCGTTAACAGATTTTATTGTTAAATGTACTCCCTTTAAGGAAGCCGAAGAGGAGAGCGGAACAGAATGGTTATTATTTGTTGATGGGGCCGCCAGTTCCCAAGGGAGTGGGGCTGGAATAGTGCTTGTCCCGCCAGAGAGGGAACCCCTTGAATACTCTTTGAGATTCGTCTTTCCTAACTTGAATAATGTGACTGAATATGAGGCACTAATTGCTAGTCTGAGGTTAGCTCGAAAACTTGAAATGACGCAATTGATAGCCCATAGTGATTCTCAATTGATCGTTCAGCAATACCATGGGTAGTACGAAACTAGAGAGCCGATCATGGGGCAGTATTTGTAAAAAGTCAGGACCCTTACACAATTGTTCGAAAGTTTCCAGCTAGTGCAGATCAACAAATCCCTCAATGGTCATGCAAACGCCTTATCCAAATTGGCTTCCACTAAAGAAACCACTAGAAGAATAGTGTACGTGGAAGTCCTTTAGTGACCAAGTATAGAAGAACCTGAGGTAGCATGCGTTGAGAATAATAATGACTGGAGAACCCATTTTAACAAATACTTGACTGCGGGAGAGTTACCGGCAAACCCAAGGGAGGCTAGGAAAATTAAAATTAGAAGGGCTCGTTTCATAGTGATCGATGGAATACTTTACAAACGAGCTTTCACTATGCTGCTCCTCAAATGCTTGGGTCCTCAAGAGGCGGGGTATGCCTTGATTGAAGTTCATAGTGGAATATGCAGTGAACATCTAGGGGGAAAGGCCCTTGCAACCAAAATCCTAAGGGCTAGTTTCTTTTGGCCCACATTACAACAGGACGCTCAAACGAAAGTCAGGGAATGTGATAAATGTTAGAGGCACACTCTGATTCACTTCTGCTCCGATATCACAATTACAACCCACATTCCAACCCACATTCCAACCTATCCCCTTTGCTCAATGGGACTTGGATATTCTAGGCCCATTTCCACAAGCTATAGGTCAAAGGAAATTTCTTTTGGTTATAACGAATTACTTCACCAAGTAGATTGAAGCTGAAGCTCTAGCCACTATTACTGCAAAGAAGGTAGAGGCCATGGTGTAGAAAGATATTATATGTCGATTTGGAATCCCACGAATCATTAACACCGATCATGGAAGGCAGCTTGACTGCGATTTCTTCCGAAGTTTCTATGAGGGCCTGAGTATTTAGTTACGGATTTCCTCAGTGGCGTATCCCCAAGCCAATGAACAGGCAGAAATCAGCAACAAAACAATCTTACATGGCTTGAAAACCCGATAGATGCAAAAGGAGCATGGGTGGATGAATTACCTATCGTCTTGTGGGCCTACTGAACGACCAGCCAGGTCTCAACAGGTGAAACACCCTTTAACCTAGTGTATGAAACAGAGGCCTTAATTCGGTAGAAATTTCGTGCAGATCACCCCGATTGAATGCTTTTGAGAAATGTGATAGCTCAGACAACTCTGATTCACTGAGAGAAAGTCTTGATCTTATGGAGGAATAGAGAGACAAGGCGGCTGTACAAATCCCTGCCTATCACAAAAGGATTACCAACTACTACAACTCTCGGGTAAAGAACAGGCCTCTGAATGAAGGAGATTTAGTCCTCAGAAAGTCAATCATCATTAATGCACTCCGAGATAAGGGAAAATTTCAAGCTAATTGGGAAGGGCCGTATCGCATCCAGAAAATGATAGGCCCTAATACATGTATCTTCCAAATACTCTATGGTGAAACCATGGGCAAGACTTGGAGCACAAATCATTTGAAATTGTACTCTCCCCCTGACATGTAATGCAATAATAATATGAGCCCGAGGAGGGACTGTGGACGTAGGCACATTTGGTCGAATCACGTAAAAATACTTGTGTTTGGTTTTTTGTTAATTTTATTCCCAGACAAAGGATAAAAGGAGCGACTCACTACAGGTCCTCACCTCATAAAAAAAAAACTTTTGCTTCCCCGCAAAACAATATGGCTAGTCTTGCCTGGAAGTGAAAGAATTAAATATCAGTATCCCTTAAACAATATATGTCCCGCTAGTAGGATATTCTACTAAGCCCAATAGTAATACAAAAGGCCCTGCCACGCAATATGTTATGTGAAAAGCATGGCTCAATAGGCCCAACGACTATGATTAACGTCCTACCCCAAAGCCAAGTGGCTCAGTCCAATGAAACAACAAACATGTTCAGCTAACTTGGGAAGGGCCAAAAGCTATCCCAGCAGCCTATTAATTGGCAAAGCCTAATAGCAAGAAATTGCTAAGGGACCACTAAGGGCCTAAATGCCAATAGTCCGCCTTATGGCATAAAGAACCTAAATCCTACAGTCAAAATAAGACCTTTGATGGGCAATGATAGTAAAGAAAACTAGTGATATTCTACTATTAAAGAAAAGAGACAAAGATATCAATCTTATTTATGCAAAAAAAAAAAGGGAAAATAAAAAGCTACCACACTCAACAAAGAAGAAGCAAAAGGAAATATTCTTTACGTCCGCTTCCTCCTGCCAAAGCTGGTAGAGGCATAAGGGGGAACACTACTACTCAGGGCCAATAGGACCTCACCTTCTTCTTGACCAGATGATGGAAAAGTTGTGTCATTAATTGCAGGGAAGGCGTCGGTCATCTCCACTTCCTCTGAAGCAAAGGCATACGACTTCCATGGACTCGACAAGTTTTCCAAATTATCAGTTAGATTGGCATTCAAGTAAGTCGTGGGACTCGTGGGATCTGGATCGTTATATCTATGCCAATCTGGAACCTCAGACTCCTCCACCTTATCTGTGTAGACCAATTCAGGAAATTGCTCTCATGGGCGCTTGGATTCCAAGTATGAACGTGCAAGGTAAAATCCGTACTTAGTAAAACAACCCCCGTAGCGGACTTTGCTCTCTTGGCAGTCCGTCGAGAGGCGAGAGTCCCTCATAGCCTCTTCCCACGCTGTCGAAATCTCCTCATTTCTTCGATCCTTGAGCAACCTATATTGCTTCTTTTGGTGAGTGAGGTCATCCACCCTCAAGGAATGCTCTTGCAAGAGATTCTCATGGGTTTCTCGGACCCCTATGAGCTCTCTCGTTAGTGACTCCTTAGTCCTTCGGAGCTCTTCTATCTCCCCCTTCATGCTTGAAAACTCAGCATGAGCTTCCGTCAGTTTAGAGCGCGTGTCTTCCACCTCACGGCCCATCTTTTTGAGGTTTGCTTGGTAGGAACGCTCACAATCCTACCACTTTATCATATTTTCTCTCGCATTCGCCTTCTCCTGCTCTGCCTGGTGATGGTACTCTCTTCCAATAACGTTGGATATCACCAACCCTTAGACCCCTCTTGGGAGCAAACAGTGCATTATAAGACCAATAACCAAGTCAAATGGGAAATAAGATATGCAAACACAATAAGGGAAACTTACCTCGATGATCTTCTATTCAGGAGCGTTGGCAACACTAGGCCAAATGCCAAAGAACTCCTATTCATCCTAAGGGAGCACAATAGCATATATCATCCTGGCGCCAACCCCTGGGTCTTTTATCGAGTCTGTGTCAATTAGCACAGGGTGCACATGGAAGTGGTCTCCCTTCACTCGAGTGCTATTAGGAATGGGTACTGAATTTCGTCTAGGCTCAGCAATGGGAGGAAGAATTGACTGAAAATCTGAGAGCTCAGCTTTCAACTTTCATCGATCCCTACGAAAAGGGAAAAATGGTTGACGACTCTCTTCCCTGATTCGATCAAGTTCATTACAAAAAGGGGAACGAGAGCTACCAACTCCCATTCTTTGAGAGCCAGGGTGGACCCCCAGGAGCGCCTTCGAGGTTAGGAAGGTCTAACATAGGTACGTCCAATGTTGGGACCAACGATTCAGGGCAAGGAAGGCTGGATAAAGTACCCGCTTCAGACCTCTTCATTTTAAGACACCTTCGAGACAAGCTAGGAGCTAGTGGGGGAAGAAGACTAGGATCTGGCGCATCGACGGAGGCCCTTGTAGCGAGCCAAGAGGTGCTGGTGGATGAGGTTGTGGGCTTTGCTCGCCAGGCGAACGTGAATTCCTACCACGTCATTTAAGCGTTTAAGCGTTTATTCTCTGAATATATTCATGTCTACAAACAAGAGATGAAAGTAAAAGTCAACAACTGATACTAGTAATTAAAAGGCAATCTCTGGGATAATGAGGTTCTACCCTCAGAGGAAAAACGCCCAAGAAAGACCATACTCCCTAAAGAGTTTCCCCCTTCCTCTTTTTCTTTCTCGGGGCCTTCGTCCTCAATTCCTCGCTACCCTCTTCCTCCTTACTTGTAAGGCATCCTCAGGCATAGCCGATGGTGGCACAAAAGCAAGAGTGGAGATCCCAGGCATGTCCTCGAGCCGAATGCCCCACCCTGCAGCTGTAATGTTTTATGGGGTAAGCAAGTCGGGTAGATTACAAGCGCCAATAGCACATAATCTCTCAATTACTCGGCGATAGACAACTCGAGAAATCTCGATGTCGTCAAGCTTCTCCGACTAAATGTCCCGCTCGTTATCCCAACACCAACGAAGCGGTGCTTTCCAACTGGGAGAAGGCTCGATCACAATCCATCGAACTCGAAGTCCATCTTATTTTGAAGTTTCTGAAATAGGGGGGGTAGACCTACAATTCTTTGAAGTGTGAAAAAGACTCCCCTTTGTTCGACTCTTCTCAACCTATAAAAACAACCAAACAACTCGATGGAAGGAGGAACTTGGATCATATGGCAAAGAACGGTAAAACCGACCAACTGAGCCCAACCATTAGGATAAAGCTGTACTAGAACAATGCAATGGCAATCAAGCCACTCCATACCAAAGCTAGATAAAGGAAAACAAAGACCTACTCTTAAAGAAGCCAAGTAAACCTCGAAACCGTGTCCTCCTACTAGGGTAGTACTTATCTCTTTAGGTGTAGGGAGCCTAATATGGTGGTCGATGAGAATTTGGAAATGAGACTGGATCCCGGCTAATTCCCTCTTCTTCATCGAGGACCATCGTCCAAGAGATATATATACATTGGAAACAGGAGGTGGAGGTGGTAAAGCAATCTTAAAACAACCCCTACCAAGCGCTTAAATCCTAAAGGGAAGAAACAAGCACGTATGCTTCAGGTGGACTAGAACTCCTATGGATGGGTCACACAAAGATAAGGATGAGACCCATGGATGAGGGTCACAGGAGGTAACAAACAACAAATGGATCTATGGATGAGGGTCACGCAGGAGAGAAGTATCTACAAGTTCCTATGGATGAGGGTCACGCAGGAGAGAAGTATCTACAAGTTCCTATGGATGAGGGTCTCTTGGGGGTGACACAAGACCATGGATGAGAAAGTATACTGTGTAGAAATTTAGAATGTCGAGAGAATTCTTACGGAAGAATGGTTAGAGTAATGGTCAAATGAAAAGCTAAGCCTTCCTTTTATAGTTGTCCGTAGGAGACATTGTAGAAAAGATAACTACGAGAGACTTGAAGATGGAAGAGATAGATACAGAAAAATTCTCTCAAAAAGAAAATAACCTCTTGAAAATAGAGTTACAATACAAGCAAAATATTCTTCCTCCCGAGACTCTCGACAGAAAGAGTAGGGAGTAATTGTTATGCCTGATAAAAATATTGGGCAAAATATAAAAAAAATGGTGAAAATGATGAAATGCCACGTGGTGGCCTTTGGAAGTACCACATGGCAAGCTAGCCATGGGTGGGTGGCCTCCCAGGCCACCTGGGTGGGGGTCACTTGGGGGGAGCGTAAGGCGCGGCCCACTCTCGTACCTGGCCACGTGCCCCTACTCGGGGTGTTGCGCCTTAGCGCGTGCGGCCACAACAGGTCTACGCGCACACCAGCACGGGCGATCCCACGCACACTTGCGCTGGCCCCGTGTGTTAGCTCGCACAACCTTGTGTGCACAGCCCCGCATGCATGCACTCCTCCTTGCTCGCGCCCTCGTCATCGCCCGCGCTCGCATACACCCCCGAGTGAGGGTCATTTGGGGTACCACGACCGCATCCGCATGCCCCGCGTTCTCGAGCCAACACCTCCGATAGAATCAGCTTAGATTGCCCCCGTAAGACTCGATCAAAGCCTCTCCGAGATTCTTACCGTGAAGATCGGGTCACACGACACATGGATGCCCCTCCCATCGTTATAAATAGAGGGTCTCTTCCCCTCATTCGATACTCAAAATCTAATACTCAGACTTACTTTTTGCTTTTAAGCATTTCACTTCTACGAGGGTCTAACTTAGGCATCAGAGGGTCCGTGCAGGAATTCTCACCCGCGCTCCTAATCGATTTTCTTTTCAGCAAGTCATCCATCCCCCGAGGAAGGTCATCCTTCGCTTGGCTTAGAGTCATCCCTCTCCCGAGTGAGGTCATCCATCGCTCAGATAAGCCATATCAGCAGTTCCCCATCTATAAATTTATTGTTGTAATCGCGAAACAATAATATAAAATTAATTTTATGCATACATGAAATAGAAAAATGTTTGTTGGAGAGAGAGAGAGAGGGGGGGGGGGGGGTGCAGAAGAAAGAAGAAGGGAGAAGGACGCGAAAACTAGAGTTGGGTATAAAGCAGCAGCAGCTGCTGACCCAATGGATTTAGGAAATCATTGATGTAGTAGTAGTAGTAGTAGTAAGACATAATTAAAATTTAGTAAATATTTAACTGAATTTAACAAGGGGAAGGGGAAGGGGAAGGGTTCACACCCCGCCTCTTTCCTCTTGGTTAAGTGAGGATTTTGAGCATACATGAAGCAATCACATTTTTCATCATTTCTTTCTTCTCAACTCTCTTAAGAACGAACTTCCTTCCTACACCACCACCATAAACCATCACCCAAACCAAGCCTAACCAAAAGCATATATATATATATATATGTGTGTGTGTGTATGTATGTTAATGATCAAGTAGTAAACCCAGATGCCGCGGGTGCTGGGCCCCTCTCCCGCTGCAAGCCCCACATCCTGATCTTGAGCTGCAGCTGCGCGGCCGCCGCCAGGAACTTCACATTCTGAACCGGGTTCAGAATCTCCACCACCCTCTCCGCCGTCCTCGTCCTCAGCGTGTCGGCGCTTCCCAGCACCCCCTCCATCGCCGCCCGCAGCGCCTCCACCACGGCGTCGGTGTCCCCCTCCTCTCCCTCCCTCCGCCCCTGCCCCTGCCCCTCCCGCCTCACCAGCTCCACCACCGGCGGCGCCGCCACGCTCTCCTGAATCCTGGCCAGCTGGTCCGTCAGCGCCTTCTCCTCCGCCCTGGTCTCCTGCCTCAGACGGGCGACCCGCCGGCGCTGGTCCTGGGTCAGGTCGTCGACGGCAGTCTCCACTAGGCTGAACGCCATGCCGGGCTTGAAGCCGCCGATCCACAAGAAGGTCCTCTCGAAGGGAGTGAACCAGGTGGGGGAGAAGACGATGAAGACATTGCAATGGGCGGCTCGGGACTTCTCCTCGTAGTATTGCTGGTAGTGGGAGAGGACCCTCGAGATTAAGTCTTTGAGGTCGCGCTCGTGGGATTCGTGGTGGTTTTGCTGGGCGGTGAGGAGCTCGTCCAGGTAGTGCTCTTGACGGACCAGCCAGCCTTCTAGAAAGGATTCGAATGAAACACCAACGCCGCCATTGTTATTGCTCGTGGATGCTCCAGAAGAAGAAGGCATAATTGTTGATCAGAGAGAGAGGGCATTTGTGGGTGTGGGGGCAGAGTGGAATGAATTTATATATACGTATGTATTGGGGGGGGGAATTTTGATTTTTGATGTTGAATGGAGGCAATGAAGGGACTAGGGAAGAAGTAAAGGGAAACTGTCACAGAAGGCGTTTGTCAACCGGGCGGCCATGACTAGAGAGCTCCTGGGAATTTGTACTCACGGAGAGAGAGAGAGAGAGACGTCTTTGAGTAAATAAATTTTTTTTTTTTTTCCCTTTAGAGAGAGGGAGAGAGAAATAGGAAAGAAGGGGGGAAAAGGAGGGGAAAGGAAGGAAAACGGTGGCTCTATCTTATCGGCAAAACCCACCCACCGACAGGAAGGAAGCACCTTTTGGGAGCTGGGAGAGAGGCGGGGGGCACTCTACTCTGGGTGTTGTTTGTCGTTTAGTGGGACGTCGTTTTTTTCTTTTTCTTTTTATTTGTTTCTAACAATTTTGAAAATAAAAAAAAGGGGTTCTAGAATGGGACGCACATCTTACTTATTTGGGCTTTCTGTGAGGATAAATGGGACCAAAAATTACTTAATTTTGGGGTCATTTTTATTTTGATCACTCAACTTTAATTTTTTATTTTTGTGATTATATAAGTCTAATTTGTTTTGTAATATAATCACACTTTAGATTTTTCGGTAACCCTTCGTCAAAGTAGATAATGTGACGCAAATGTGACAAAAAATAAAAATTTATTTGTTGATTGTGTAATAACAACTAATCAAAACATATCACTTGTCAACACCCCCTTTCTTTTTTCTCATCTCTTCTCTCCTCATCTGAGCATCAACAGTAGCAATATAACGAGTGACCAAAGGTAGAGGCGACAACAAAGTAGTCGGAGGTGAACATCGACGAGAGGGTTGTTGGAGGTGGTGACGGTGCAGGCGAACGGCTTGTACCCTTCCCTCACTCTCCCTCTCTCCTCGTTTGAGTGTCTGCGACAGTGATACAACGAGTGACCGAAGACAGAGGCGATGACAGTGCAGGCGAACGGAAATGGAGACGTCGGTGAAGGCTACAACAACGACGAACAGAAGCGTTGATGGCAGAGACAACGGCATAGGTGAATGGCCATGGAGTGGAGGCATTGGCGGCGGGTACAACAGAGGCGAACCGACCAGACACGTTAATGGCGACAGCGACAAACGGTGATGGAGGCAATTGTAGCTGCATCAGAAGGGACGGACGACAACTGATGCGACGACGGGTGCAACGACAAGGGTATAGGTGCGGGCTCAAACAAGGAAAGAGGGGAAAGGAGAAAAAGAATTTAACACATGGCATGTTTTGATTAGCTACTATTGCACAAGCAACAAATAAACTTTTACTCTTTGCCATGTCACCCACTCTGGCGAGGGGGTGTGATCACATTGCAAAACCAATCAAACTTCTATGATCACAAAGCAAAGAATTGAAGTTAAGTGACCATAATAGAAAAGACACCAAAGTTAAGTGATCTTTGGTGTGATTTTCCCGTTTTCTATGCATTTACTCTTTATGGTAAGAGGTAGAGGTTGTGTCTTCCAACTGTATTACCCGTCTTCAAATTTGATTCAAGAGTCAAACACATCTCACTTCTTTATGCCCTCCTCCTATTTTTTTAGGAAGTGTTTGTTAACCAAGATAAGATGAAGAAAATGTCAGATATGAGAAGCATTCCAAATGTTTGGCCTTTCCAACGTATTTGTTAAACTTATCTGACCATTTTCGAAAAAACCCTCACGTGACCTCTTATCTCTCTCTTTTAAAATAAATTTATCTGACTTCCCCCCTCAGATAAATTTATCTAACATTTTATAAATAAACCTCAATTACCTATATGACCCTGATAGGATAGTTAATGTTATTTAATACATTTTAAAATTTTAAATTTATTAAAAAAACTTATTCATTTAAGTCTCATAATTAATATTATTTAATACATTTTTAAATTATCATATATTTTAATAATTTATAAAATTTAAATAACATTATCCCCTTCATCAATTTTTAAAATTTAAATTTCTCTCACCATATATATATTTTATTAACTAATACAATTCTTTTTATCAATTTTTAAATTATTTTATTTATTTTTTATTTTTTATTATAAAAATATATTTTAACCATTTTTAATTATGTAGTTGAAATTATTATAATTCCAAAAATAATTATTTCTACTTTTTCAACTCTTTTTAAATTTATTTTTAAACATAAATTTAAAAAATAAAATTTTATTTTTATTTTTATTTTTATTTTTTTGACAATTCATATTAATTATAAAATACTATTTTAATCATAAATTTATTATTAATGTTAACAAATAATTTTAAATAAATTAATAATAAAATATTTTGATAAAAATAACTCTTATCTTAGTGTTTAACATATGTATTAAAAAATACATAAAAAAAATACAAAAGTAAATTTTAAAAAATTTAACAAACAATCTATAAAAAATATTAAAATATTTTCCAACCTTATCTTGATCATTACATATTTTAATTCGAAAAATATTTCAAACTTATTTTGATATCTTTTATCTTATTCATTTTAACAAACGATATTTATTATATTAAGAGTAATACACACTCACTCTCTCTATTTTCATATAATTTTCATTTTTTTTTAAATAAAAATTAAGTCCCCTATAAGATTATCTATTTTTTTTCTGTTTTTTTTTTTTTTTTTATGCTAAAACTTAAGACCACAACTAAACAAGCATTAGTAAGCTATTCCCGCTCGAGCTTACAAATAAACAGTAAGTTGCATTCAACATTCTAAAGTTTCACCAAATTACATGCAGCCATCTGAATTTCGGAAATCGCACTAATCTCTCATCTCTTAAACAGGGTATCCCATGTAATGTAAATTTAAAAATAGAGTAATTTGATAGGACAATTGAACCATAAGGATAATTAATATATATATATATATATATTTTAAACAGGAGGGAGTTCATGCATTTATACCAAATCTCAAAACTGCATGGTGTATTTAGTATTTACCCTAAAATATAAAAGGCTCGTGCTGGAAATAAATAAAGAGATGTAGAATCAATATAAAAGGCTCATTGAATTGATAATATCCTAAACCCAGCTCGACATGGCAGCAAAATAATAAACAGGGTCTCACACACAGCTCGTTTAGTTTAGGGCCCTACATCTGAGTGATAATGGAAAGGAATCCAAGGGGGATACATGTAGCAGAACAAGTCAGGCAAAGAGTACAAAAATTGGCCTTGAAGCAGCAGTAATCATCTTATCAACGCACAAGGCCAAAGGCTCTTTCTGAGTGCCAGCTTAGAAAAATGGCCTCAAAACCATGGGCTATGCCCTTCGTCCAATGTGCCATTGGATCTGGGCGACCCTATCCTCTCAATATTTTGTAGCTACAAAATGCCATCTAACCATTCTGAATCTAGGCGCATTAGTAGGTGTCAAACTAAACAAATGAAGACAACAGCCAATCTCATCATATATCTAATCAACCCATGAATTTTATTGAACGAGTAGTTGCTTCCGGTAACTCAGCATTATTGATTCTACATCTATGGAACAATCTTAGGTTGGTGCTGTATTTATTCTATCCAGTTCATTTCATGCAGTTTACATGGGATTCTTATTTAAGGGTAAGTTACATATACTTACAGAAGGCCACACAAGCGCGGCCTTGAGCAGAACTGCCTGCCATTTGCTCTGGCAAGTGCCATCATTCCGGCAGCTACACCAGCACATATCAGTGAGGACATATAACGCTGTGTATTTCGTCCAGCTGCCAAATAAGTTTTAGGGGGCGGGGCAGAAAGAAAGAAGGGTTAGGACTCTGGCATGAGTAACAGACTATTGGCTATCTATGTGCATGAATGTGACCACCGCACAAAAATGCACTAAGGTATAATTATACCAACTCAACTAACCGTAAAAATGCATGAAGCAAAAAAAGAAAAATGTATGCAGCTGCATTAAACAGAAAAAAAAAAAGTATGAAGCAACACATTGGCATTCTTGGGGTATATACATTATACCTTACTATAACATGCAAAACATTACCTGGCCAATATCAAGTTTCTAGATTTTATTTATTTATCGTTTGGGGGGTTAGCCGGGGGGGGGGGGGGGGGGGGGGATTGGCATTAAGCCATTAAAATGGTAACAACCAAGATAAATCCAACAGGAAGACAAAAAAGGCACCTTCAAAGAAGGTTCACTGTTGTTTCATGTCTAGCTAGCTATTGCATAAGAAACGGTCCAAAAGTGTAGCAATACCTTGGTTGAGTGTGACTGATGTTGCTGTCAATCCTCCAATTAATAGAGCTGACGCTACAGGGAGGTACTGCAATTTTTGCAATAATGAGAGTTGTAGCGTAAGACAAGTAATCCAATTAAAACATCTACTACTGATACAGACTCATCAAATCTTTAGTTTGCAACTACTGTAAATTTAGAAAATCTGGCATAAGCCTGACTGCAGCCATTGCTCTTTGTCTTGTCTTGTTTTTGTTTTTTTTTTTTTTGGCCCCTTTTTAGCTGCTAAAGAAAGACCCATATGCTCACCAGTTTTCCAATAGGGTTATTTTGTACCATCTTCAATTATCATTTCTCAATTTTAAAAATCATAATTCATCCTTAAGTCAATTGAATGTTAATGAGATCTCCACTTGAGTTAGTCATCATGGATTGATATCATAGTTGTTTCCAGGAACTTGATACGTTCCAGGTAGTGATACGGAATAGGCACAAAGTACATTAGCATGCTAATTTCTGGTATGGAAGGGCTAGGCTTAACAGGTTCATTATTTAGGGTCATGCTATGTTTTATAGTTATACTTGGGTCGAAATTAGTTGGATTGATACTTCCTTATTATACATGCTGGCATGTTTTCTTTGTTTTGTTTTGAATTCTTTTCTATGTTCTTGTACAACTTATGCCATGAAGAATCCTATGCAAATGAAGTCAGGTTAGAATATAATTTAAAATGCAATAGAAGGTACAAGAACTGAGGTATTGCAAGCTTGTCTTTCTCTAATGTTCTTTGAAAATTATTCAGACATTATTCAGACTTTAATGTTCTGGATTCTGTTCCTTGTGATCCAGGGACGCAAAAGAACCAACATCTAGAACACATGATCCAAATTGGAGTTCCTATGAGGAGGAGAGAACCTGGTAACTAAGGTTGACATTGATGCCAAGGATCTGGTCAAAAAGCAAGCTATATATTCCGCCACATGCTCTCTCATATGTTACAGTCATAATTATAATTATCATAACCAAACCATAACTCAACCAATGAACTTGGCATTAGTTCAAACAGTGGTTTCAATGGTTTTAATAGATATTTATTAATTTCTTCTTCATATATTTACTAGGCAAGAAATAAACACAAAAAGTTTGTAAAGCAGCAGAACCAAGCAACACCTTCCACACTCAAGATTGCTGTTAGAGCCTTGGCAGGCTCCAGATATAAATTTTTCGAGATTTTTGGCATGGAAGCTGACAAATAACACACACAAAAAACTTCCAAAGAAGAAAAAATCTTATGAACATATGGCATTTATCTAATGATACTGAATCAGCATGGTTGTCCACTATGACATCACCTTTGAAATTTAGTGAATGCCTAACAACAAATGCTTTCTTTGTACTGGCCGTAGGGTTATTAATATGACTGTTCACTTCTCAAAGTAGATGATTTGAGAAGACATAAAATTCCCACAACATTCATCCCTATGTACCAAACTGAATGTAAAATGAAGGTAATATTTTCTTACAGAGAATGATTCAAATCCACTTTGCTGAAGTGGGGAAGGACTGTTTTGGTTGACAGTGTAGCGACCACTTATAAGATCCATTGCATCCTGAAAATTTCATTAGGTTTATATGGCTATCATAGACTGTAATCTACTGTCTGCTATTGTAATAGTTTGAAAACCATTTAACAGTCACAATGCTGCAGGAATCTTGCCTGGCGAACACCATCTTGAAAGTTATTTAAATAATATCTTGAAAGTGCACTAATCCCATCTTGAATTAGTCCTGCCATAGTCTGCTTCCCATATCTGCAATTCCAGAAGCTATGCATCACGAAGGATAAAAATGTGTATAAATTCTCTGATATCTCAGTTTAGTGGAGATTTACCTGACAAGATCCCGTTTCAGTGCATGAGTCCCAGAATACTCAAGGCTTATCTCATCGCCTTGCTCCATCCAGGCTTCAAAAAAGACAAATTCAGTAGAAGCAGAAAAATAATCATGCAGAATATCCAAGTTTTGAAGGTAGAAAAAATTAACATTACCAGTTCTGAAAATTTCAAAATCTTCAGCAAACATAGAAATGCACTCGTTGGAAGAAAGTACAGCAAGCCTTTGCAGCTGTGAATTCAAAGACTTTTGAGCCAGGTAACTCTGTCAAAACAAAATGTGAACCACACAAAGTGATCAACACAGAAAACCTCACAAGTCATACCATCTCTGACAGAAAAGAAGATTTAAGGAAAATAAATGCAAACTTGTCACTTATTCAACACAGAATCCTAATATTTATAGTGCTTCAAGTTTCATTTTGTTCCCCATATGTTTTAGAAAAGAACCAAGCATTAGTACAACCCCTCAAACCTGTGTAACATTCGTTCGATCAAGACAGTCAATGCAATTAGATCTGATAATGCCTTTCTGCTCAGATAGTATATTTCCTACTGCGTCCACGAGGAAGTATCTGCTCAGCTGGAATAGTACGGATTAAAAACAGAATTATGGAAAACCCATATACCTGGATTGTGACATTTTATTCAGAAAAAAGTTAGAAATTAAAGAAAACCATTATCAGGTTTGTTGATACCCTTGCTTCTCTAAGTCCTCAGAGATTTGGTCATAGAGAATATTTATATTGTCAATATTTGAGTTGCCACAATGGTGATGGAAGTCGAATGGAACATATCTGAATCAACAAAAGTGTAATTGGTCATGGAAGTCAAATGAAATATATCTGAATCAACAAGAAGCAAAAAGTAAATTCTCCATTCTTAAGTAGGAATTGAAAATCTAAAAGATGCTGTTATAAGAAGCATAAGCAAATAGATAATAGAGAACACAACTACCACAAGCCAAAAATTCATACCACCTAAACCGTCAAAACCACCCAGAGCATCATTTGCAATTCTGATTACAACCTAATTCATCTCACAGAACCATATACTTTCTCCAATTCCTGGAAAAACCTATGGTGCCCTCACTTAAGCTTCAATCTTTCAAATTCAGGTTCTCTTCAATGACCTGCTGGGTGTCCAGTGATGCACAATCCTTTCATTGATTAACACAAATAAAGATAACTATTTCCAACCCTGACAGCTTATGTGATTTAAGAAGGTATGATCTCCCTGTTTTAGGGCTCTTATTTATGTAAAAATTAAAAAAAAAAATAAAATACATAATTATATACAATAATAACAATATATTTATATGTATAAACACATATACACAGGCCCTTGCCTGCTAGATTGGGCCAGGGCACAGTTTCTTTTAAGCCTGCCAGGAAGTAGGCTGTGCAAAGTATTGGGCCACACAGAGGGTCCAGCCTCATTAGGGCAATGGTTGGGGGGGGGGGGGGGGGGGGGGGGGGGTGGTCTCAAATAGTTGGGAACCCTCACCTCCCCTCCCCCAACCCCAACTAAAAACCCGACCTCTAGCCTTGATGCTTACCCTCTACTATTCATATACTTGTTATTCCCCATTCTAACAGTTTGTGACAATAGGGGGTCAAACAATCCCAGTAACGGGTCATAACTCAATACAAATAAGTTCCATATCCATCATGAATGTGTGTATTGACTTCCCATTATGTTGTCAATATGTTTGGGTGTTTATAGAATATTTTAGGGCCAGTGTCATGTAATCTCCTGATTCTTCCTGTATTCAATGTAGTCAGCCTTAGTCTATCTGTGGGTTCTTTTTTTGCTTTTCGGGTGTTAGGGTTTTACCATTGATTAGCCTAAACTCATGGGCATGGTTTGTCCACAGTTTTTCAGGTTGGGAATTGTTATTTGGATTTTTGCAGTAGTTTACCCTCCATTAGGGTTTCCAAGTATCATCTCCATCGTCTTTGGTGTACAGTCAATTTGAAGCCATCGTTTTCCATTCACTAGATACTCCTAACCTTTGATATTCCTCTTTTGCCTATAGAAATAGGCAGTGCCTAGGCGGCTTCAGTTATCTTCTTGGCTAGAGGTGGCAAACAGGCCCCCTTGAGCCATGTGCCATTTCGATTTACAACGCAACCCTTCTTATTCTGAGAAACCATTATTCAAACCCTTCAGAATTCCCCATGCTTGGTCATAAGGACAGTCCTATCCTCATTTTAGATAAGGGTATCCTCATGCCAATTGAGAATAACAAATCCCCAGTTGAGATAGGCTCAATTCAGGTTGCTTGGGTGTTAAGTCATATATTAGGTTTTGATGTTGATGAGAAAATAGTTTTGATGATGATATGCAAAACAATGTTAGAGATGAAAGTTTATAGAGGTATAATCGAGTAAGGCATAATAGCATTCGAGTATGTCATCATATCACTCGAATATAGGTCGTTTTTGAATCGAGTATATCAGAATATTAATTGAGTACATATTCCATGTTACTCAAATAAAATATTGATTTAGGCAATTGAGTCTCTATAGCCTATACTCATCATTTTAATTGAGTATAAAGTCAAATTGTAATTGAGTACATCTCTGTACTCTATCCTGTAATCGAATAAAATATTTCTTTACTTGAATAATAATCTCATTTGAAGTAAGCAAGCAAGTTAAAACAAACTCAATTGAATATGTCTATTAGTCAATTGAGTAAAATCTTGTTATATTCAAGTAAGTCATTTCTGCATAGAAGATAATCGAATTACAAGTTGCATTGTATTCAAGTAAGTATGAAAGAATACTCGACTAAATCTGCTTTTGTAATTGAATATTTATGTCAAGTTTCTAGAGTGGCAAGAGTAATCGAATACTCAAAGCTATAATCGTGTAAATGTCTTAGTACACTCGAGTAAATCCAAATTCTAATCAAGTACTAATTCTCTAGTGAATTGTGGAGACTCTAGACTTTTAGTGTAATTGAATGTTCATATTTGTAATCGAGTAGATGTTAAAGCATAATCGACTATATTCAACAATGCAATCGAGTAATCATTACAAGTCTTTGTCTCAAAAATATAATCGAATACAAATGTTTTGTAATCAAGTAAAATACAAAATTAGTCAATTACAAACTATATGAATACGAGTATTTATCAAAATTAGTCAAGTAATCTACAAATTCTACTCGAATAAATTCTTGTTTTTTAATTTATAGTTGTTACAGTGCATTTAATGCATGCAATTTCTGCTTTTCAGTTCATGATTGGTTCATTAAATGCTAATTGATCATTTTTAGAAAACTTACATATAAACTATCTATTTCTAAGTTCTTTGTGAGCTTGTGTAGAGTGAAAATATGGCTCTTACAAAGAAGAATTTTTTTTATTCAAGAAAAACCAGCTGAGCATTTAACATGGAAACACTATATAAAGAGTTGGAGTTTTGAAGACAGCAGAAGAACTAGAAATGAGATAGAAATAAGAAACAGAAAGCTATCTGCATTCTCAAAAAGCTTATTTCAAGTGTGCTTCATTCATACACATCCTTATAAAGAAAAAGAGAGATTGAGCTTACCTTTTCTAACCTTTCTTCTCTGTAATCTAGGAGAAGTGATTGTATTATGTTATTATTGCATACCTTCTCATGTATATCTTTTATCCACGTTCATTTGTGAGTTGTAAAGGTTACGCCTAATCTTTGCAAAAGGCAGTGGTTGTGGCTAAACCTGTTAAAAGCCACCTGTAAGAAGGTTTGTAGCTGATCCTCTTGTAAAAGCTACCCAAGTAAGTTGGTTGACTAAATCCGTGGTGTGAAGTCAAGGTAGTAGAATAGGTAGGTAGCCAAGCCACTATAAAATCTGTGCGCTGCATTCTTTAAATTTTACCTTACATTTTACTTCAGTTAAATTGGGATATTTTTAAGGGTGAAGCTTAATTACCCAACCCCCCCCCCCCCCCCCCCCCCCCCCCCCCCCCCCCCCCCCCCCCCCCCCCCCCCCCCCCCCCCCCCCCCCCCCCCCCCCCCCCCCGCGGCGCAGCCCCTCTAAGCTAACTGTGTTTTTCACTGGGTAAACTTGAAATTATAAATAATAAGGTCCAATTGAGCGAGCCTAAGGTGTTTTAGGCCCAAGTGGGTCAAGTCCAATTCAATCAAGGCCCAAAGGGATTGGCCAACTTATTGAGCTTAGCCATTTGAGCTAAACCCAGGGTCAGTTGGCCTAGCTCAACCAGGCCTCGCCTAGCCACCAACACAAGGCTTGTTGGACTCTACCCACCTAGGCCCAAGCTCAAGGGCCAAACCAGATTTAGTGGACATCAACCAGCCCAGACGGAAGGCCAACGACCTATATGGCTGGTTGACCTAGTTATGGTTGAGGCTATTTTGGCCTATTTCAGTCTGCTTGTTGCAATTGAATCCTACTCTACATCGCTAGGATCAAACAAGCTAGGTATAAGATATTTTAGATACATCAAGGACAAACTCCTAATGTTGTTTGGTTTTTCTGGTTATAGGCGCACTTGATACATTTCCAATAGGGCCCAATTCACTATTTTTAGTTAATTTTATGCTTGATATGTTGTTTAATGTGTTGTTGCTGTCCATCATTATCAAGAGAGGCCTTAATCTCACTAAGTGAGACAGCTACATGAGTTCTATATGATTACCTTATTTGTTCCTATGTTGTCCATGTCACTTAAATTACCTTGGATTGTTGAGCTAATGAGCTAGGCTATATGCACTGCATGCTTCAAGTGCCAAGGTAAGATTATGTCAATCCATATTCGCTCCCAACAAGATAAGATAACGAACTCAGGGCCCTCAATCTAAAATCACATTCCAGTTTGTGAAAACAAAGGATATTCTAGAAGTGTAAGCCTAACACAAAGTGCATAACACTATCCAAGAATGAGAACTGGAACATAAAAAGAAGAGACCATGACATGTCTCTTTTCACAAGGGTATATCTCATCCAACTTATTATCTGCACTGATTTTGCATTTTATTCTTAGTGGGATTGAAAAACACTTGCAACAATATATCAAGAGTTAATCCCACAAATTTGGGATAGGCTACATGAATTCTACCTCACTAATCATTTGCATCTATGGCCTTATCTTTTGAGACCCTTATAATTCATATCATACCTAAGCCTCCCACAAAGTTTTTTCTTCATCTTCCTCTACCTCTTTTGCTCAATACATGTTCAATTCCATCCACTCTTCTCACAGTAAACCTCTATTGATTGTCTTCTCACATGACCAAAATGTCCTTAATCATGTCTCGCACATCCTATATTCTGTTAAAAGGTGAACAATTTTCATAAGCATAGCCATTCAGGAAACATTCAAAACTTGCAATGAAAATTATTAGATATTTAAATCTTTTTATCTTTTCATTGTTTCCATGGATGTTAGAAAACAGAAATTAAAAGCTTACAACATCATATATTCAGAATTTAAATTAAAAAATGGAGAGAAAATTACCTCACATTTGGCAGTTTTTTCATTTCAGAAGCATAGGCCATGCTCAGTTGACCCTCGTCACCATGCTATATTTACAAGATAACATAAAAATGAATCATATTCAAATGGGAGAATATACAAGAACATTGGAAATGTGTAAAAATATAGTAAGCTTATGTGCACAAGTTTTTTGAATGGGACTCAATCAAGTCAGCCAGGCTGGCCAGCTGAGCATAAACCTTAAACCAGATAGACATCATCATAGAAACAAACAGAAATCAAGAAACGGCATATCCATTTCATTCTCTCAGATTGGAATGGCCAAAAGTTTCCATTTCTGTTTCCTAGGTGACAGACAATATAACAGCATTAAATAAATGTCCAATATTTCTAAGGAAACTTATTGAACCTCATTGAAACATTTAAGAAATTAAAAAATGATGAGATGTTTTGACACTTGTTACAATTATCAAATGACATTTACTTCTATTACCTTTTCCATTAAAACAAAATATTAGAGAACAAATTTTAGAGAAAACAAAATAAAGTTTATTCTTAAGTTTATTAGAAAACAAATGAAATCTAAAAATTTATTGCAATGGAGAGAAAAAAAAAATAAAAAAATATGGACATAGTAAAGACAATAAGCCTCTTGCTTTGATACTATAGATATTGTCTTGCCTCTATTAATATTATAATTGGTGCAGTCTTCTTCTTCCTTTCCTACTATTACTTGAACCTAAAAGTTATGAGCCCAATTCTCTAATTAACTGCTTCAACTTTTAATTTAACAGTACCTAATACTTGTTTGTTTTTAAAGAACGTGTTTGTAAGAAGGATTTCCCAAACTTTAGAAATAACTACTTTTGTTTACTATTAATAGCATGACAGTTACTATTTCAGATAAAATGGCAAGTTTATTTTATTGGAACCCGCATATGAGTTTATGCTTGATGAAATTAATTTGTTTAGAAGTTGCTTATGCCTTATATTGAATTATACTCAGATTGACTGATTGAGCCCTTTACTTCTTAGTTTTTCTTTCCAAACGCCTAATATGTTTCTAAAATTTTTTCATCAGTTAGCCTACTTTTCCAAAACATTCCAAATTATTCACTTTCAAACCAACCAGAACAGCACACAATATAATATTTGATTCTTGATATAAAGTTTATTTTAGTCTTTGCTACCATAGTGATGATTTCCTATTAAGCATCATAAAATCTCTTGTTTATAGAAAGATTCTGGACAAAAAGAAAATCACATTGTATCCATTGTCTGGGTCCCCTAAGCTTCTAGGTAAAACCATGGACAAGATATTGAAACTGCAACTGGGTTCATGCCCAGGTGTAAGCACTGGGGGGAAAAAATTCCCTTACCTTGTCAGTTAGATCAACTGGTACAGTCTCTCCATACCTTTGTATAATATCATGAAAATGGCGCTCCACAACCTTTGACTGAAGGTAGGAAAACATAGTCAGATGCATATAACTCAAATACAATGGGCTTCCTCGAGGACAAAATGCTTACAGTTTGTTCATGATCGATAATATTAAGTCGTGGTTTGTAGCTCAAATCAACAATTTGCTCCCAGATGAGGGGAATGGAACCACGAATCTGAACAGAGATACAGAAGTAATTCGTACTTAATAATATGAACTCATATCCTCAATATATTAGCAAATGTCACAAAGAAGGCCTAAAACTGCAAACAGATTTGGTATGCATAAACATCATGTGTGTGGTACGCTGAGTGCTAATTGGGGATGGAAATGGTGGTTACTGGGTGGTGGAAGTGACAGTAAAGGTTTTCTTTTTCTTTTTTTTTTTTGGCTGTAGGTGGGGGTCTTAGGTAAAAACCCCACTTAAATGTTTATCATTTTTTTTATTTTTTTTTTTTTGGAAACCACTGCAAACACAAAAAGGTAACAACAAAGTTCCCCAAACATGTTATCTTTTTCAGTTTTTAGAATTTGAAAATAAAAACAAGAAACAGAAAGCAAAAGGATAAGTGCAGGGCCTGAAAGTGTATATCACAAACAAGCATTAGAAACCATCCAAACAAAGAAAAGAGGGCATTCTTTAAGGAATGGACGGAGTACATTCAATTAGGTTGAAATAATAATTCTTATTTGCCAATCCAAAAAACAGAAACAATGCACATACATAAAACACCTCAAGCTGGTTTAGCAAATTGAGAAACAGGAAAAGTCAGCATCTAGAAACAGATTCATCAAGGAGCACAAAATAAAAGGAAAAAAATGTCTACCTTCCGACAAGGATAGTTCTTTCACATTTTGTTCAAAGAAATTTAATTTGGAAATGACTCAGAAAAAGGAAGTGTCAGCTAACTGATCGACTTATAATGAGTCAAAAAAATATTCAACTAGCAAAATTACTACCTGAACATATATTTAGTATTAAAGTGATACCTGTAAAAGCGAAGACTTAAAACCTTCAAACTCCAAAACTTGCTCAGTTTCAATAAAATTTGCAGTGTCTCCTTCAAGGTTAGCTCCTCTTCTCCACATTCGGGTCCCTATGCTCAGAATAACCACTAGTTAGCACTGTTCACCGTAGCCATATTAATAAGAACAAAAAATAATAATTTCAGTATTGCCTTACCTAGGCGGCGTGTACACCTTCTTGAAATTAATGTAATTGTGGCAGGTGAATCTTTCAACTTCAGCCATCCAGCCTGAAAGCTTAATCCTTGGTTAAGAGAAAACACCAAAAATTGGAAGCAACTCTTGCATCTTTAGCTAGTATTTAACATGCATGCATGTCCACATGCATGCAAACACAGGCACATTGGCAGGAAGGGGGAAAGAGACAGCATAGTAATGAAAAGGATATTCCCTTGTAACAAAGGAATGATAAAACCATCAAGCTGTAAAAGAAAAGGAAAAAAAGAACTCATTAGACAGAGTATTGAAAGGATCACATTTCAGATATTCAAATAAGAGGGATGTTTAATCTCATCACGGATCTCATTTTTCCCTTCTATTTCAAACTTAATATTTTGATTACAACCATGTGCTTCTAATTATTTACAGAAAAAAAAATGTCCTTCTAATTACTATTCAGTGATGGATTTCACAGAGAAGAAATGTCTAACCTTATTCTCGATGAGCTGTTCCATTATATTTCTGTTCCAAACAAATCGGGGGTCAGCCTGAAATACAAATAGAAATATAGAACCCATAAGTATTCAGCCAATGTCCAATAATGGGTCAAGTGTAAGAAAAGAAACTGTAACTTGCCAAGCGGAAACAAGGGGGAGGGATTAAAAACTTTACATTTGGATAAACCCATAATTGAGGACAACAACTAAAATCAAATAAATAGTCTCCCCCTCCTCTCCCTCCCTCCCTCTGCCTGCTACCTTGGTAGGATTCATTTTATGGTAACCCAAACCCTGACAGACCATGGCCATTATTAATACCTTGTTAGGGAACATCTTTAGTAGCATCGTTAATCCACCCCCACACTACTTAAACTTGTGGAACATATGGTGTGAGACCATCTTAGCAATAACAAGGTTCAACATGACCAGAACCCACAACCTCGATCTTGGGTAAGTGCATGCTATGCCAACTGCTATCTAATGGTTAATGCTCTTTATAACAGCTATTGGAACAATGCAATGATGAACATAACTAATAGTATGAAGAGAAATTTAGCTATGGTGACCCAAAATTTTTTATCTTCAACTGTCATTTGAGGAGAAATTAATGCTTTATTTTGTTTGCTCTTCTATTTTTGTTACAAAATTTCTTCCTTTCTATCGAAAGAAGAAAATTGAATAAAGAAAAAAGGCAGACTGACCTGCTTCCAAATTGGTTTGTTCATCCACCGTTCAGCCAACTTGAATCTTCTCTGTAAGCTGGTAAATACTATTCAAAAATAAGATGGAAGATGATATAAAGCTGAAAGTAAGGATGACATCTAATTATTATACTTAAAGCACAATTACATGAAGGGAAATTTAGTCAAGGATCAAGTAGGCAGAAGTACATACTTCAAGGTTATATCTGTTTCATATGAATAATACAGTCCTGGAGTTGATTCCACTATCTTTAACAAGGTCCTGAAGTAAGCCTCATCTCTTTTCTGCACAAAAAAATCCCTCATTAGGTTCTGGCCAATGATTCAGCTTTCAGTCACTGCTGAGACTGCTTTTCTAACTTCTGACTCCAGAGATTGAAGGAAAGAAAAGCGTACTTCTTGATTGCTTGAAAGCCTCATAGCCTCATTACATGACAAGAACTTCATGGACATCACACGGAAAACAGGAAAACCAAGATAATTCCCAACTTCTCGCCGAGATGTTATCACCAGTACATGTGTCCCTACAGCAAAATTAAATGAACAGGTGCAAAAGCCTGATATAGATAACGTAAAGATCATATGATTTTCTTAATATTTCCTATTTGTCATGCACTTGGGAATACTCCTTAACTAAAACCTCACCTTAAATGTAAAAACACTTATATATATATATATATGTGTGCATATATAAATTAATGCAACAGCATATTTTTGTGAACCAATTCTTCAGTTATTGTTTGAGTACAGAAAAAATCATCCCCGCACATAATTGTATTCTACATATCTCTGACAAGTGCAACTTCTGCAAAAAGATATTCAAAACCAACTCTAGCATTTTCATCATGCAGCATGATGTAAATGAACTCCATTTTTAAAGGACATTTATTGCTTAAGTCCTTAATTTACCATGTCTACTTCAATGATCCACCATTTCTTATTTTTTATTTTTCCTTAAATTAATTAATAGAAAGCTACAACAAACACCTCCAATAAGCCAACTCAAAAGTCAGAATCCAGAAAAATATCATGACACTTTCTTTTTAGCTAAGTTAACACTGTTTGAATTAAAGCTCATTTGTTAGTATAAGTTGCTTGCGTTATCAGTCTTCAAAATGTAAAAGTTGGGACAATATCAGAGGAAGAACCATAAAACCGATATCTCCTTGTGTACATGATGTTTCAAACAAATAAACCTCATGCGTATATGGCCCTTTTTTTTGTGCAGGATTATCCTAATTTTAGCAGTATGTTGGTGACGTACTTCTTATTTATCAAAATGGAAAACAGAAAGCCTGATACATGTCTGGACACTGTAACATAGCATGAAGTTTTTGGTAATTTTCTCATATCAACCAATGTTACATTGATTAACACCCATGATGACATCCCTATGTTCTGGCATTAATAAGTATCAAATTGACACCAGGGAAATTATTTTTTCAGTTCATGACAAAATGGGGCATGAGTATGACTGAGAATTACCAATCCATAGCATGAAAATTAATAAAACAATATAGCTATAATAAGATCCACATCGAGGACAACTTTTGCCAACCCCACTTAGTGGGATTAGGCTTCTGATGATGATAAGGAAGACAACTTTCTTGGAAAACAATATATGAGATCCATCCATTTGGTTATTTCACCTCTTCCTCCTTTTTTCTTTTTTGGATAAATTACGTAATGTCAAACTTTTAAAGGACAAGCTATAAATTGAACTCAACAAAACCATATAAACAAGAGGGGAACTATATTTCCTGCATGTTAAAACTCCCTAATTTGCAATACCTAAATTTGCAAACACATAAAAAGTCAGTGCCCATTCAAGATGAAGTCATATCCACATGGCCATGCATATGTGAACAAAAAAAGTAATGTGCATGAGACCACAAACTCATATGGAATTCGGCACTTCATGCAGTAATTTGTTGCGTGAATACCTGCAAGTAACCTAATAGTTCCAGCCAACCCATAAATTGTAGAGACCTTGAGGGGATTTGCAGAAGCATCGTCTGTGACAATCAGTTAGACATTAAATTCCAGAGCCATTAATAAAATATGTCAAGTTTTCAACAAAACAGTCATTCTAGTATGTATGAGAAAGATACAATAACTAGGCACCATCCAGTTCTAAAACGCGGCCTAGGCGGCTGCCTAGGCACCCCTGAGGCGTTAGGTGGCCCCTTGCCGCTGCAAATACATGCAAGTCAGCATCCTAGACACAAAACAATGCCGATCCCCAAAGAAAACCCCCCTTCCCTACTTCGTGTGATATTTCAACCTTCCCCTCAAAGAAATCCCTAATTCTCCTCACTCTTCCCCCGCTGCCGCCTACAGCCTACAACCGTCATCTCTTTCCCCCATCGCCACGTTGCCGCCACTGCAAGTAAGTCTACAACCCGTTGTCATTTTCTTCTCCAAATCGTTCCTATCGTCGTTCTTTTCTCTGAACCCAACTCAACCCATCTCTAACCAGAAGAAGATGATGAGCAAGAAATCAATGAATTTTGAGTCCGATGAAGATCGTGTATTGGAAGAATATGGAGAGGAAAAAGTCCAATTAGATAAATTTTGAGTCCGATGAAGATCGTGTATTGGAAGAATATGGAGAGGAAGAAGTCTAATTAGATAGATTCTTCGGATATGGTTTATGTTGCATTATTGCTGCTTCTACCTTCCTGAACCCAGAATTAATCTACAACAATTTTTTTTCTTAGACTTAATTCCATTATTTCACTTGTCTTTCCAACTTTGATTTACCCAAAAATAACATCAAATTACATGATACATCAAAAAGTTAAAAAAAAAAAAAAAAACACACAATTTTCTTAGACCCAGCCTAGGCGATAGGCCCCAGTTTGGCACCTGACTAGCGCCTAGCACATTTTAAAACATTGGCACCATCAATGTTATTAAAGGCGCACCTAGAATGCTTCCAGGTGGGCGCAGACCAACAAGGCGCACCTAGGCCCAAGGTGCCTTGAGCTTAGGCAAGCCTGGACTTTTTTAACTATTTTTTTAAGGTTTTTATTTTACTATTTATTACTGTTGAACAAGATAGTTACTAGAAATGTTGAACAAGATAGAAAAGAGGGAAAACCATTCTTTTAGAAGTAGAACTCTATGCTAGGTCTAGCATCCCTCTATTGAAATTTATAGTAAGTTGTACAATAATTAAGGCTAAAATTAAGACATAAATTATAGCTAATTACATCTAATCATATGCTTAATTGACTGCTAATTACATAGAGATTGACAGCTAATCTTTGACTGCTAATTACATGCTAATTAATAGCTATTCATTGATTTGTGGCAAATCTTCCTTCCTTGATTTATGACAACTCTTCTTGATTTTTCTGCCTTGATTTATGACACTCCCTCTCAAGCTAGCGAATAGACATTGTTCATCCCCAGCTTGACGATAATCATATGCAAGACAAGACTAAATTAGAACATCAGCTAGTTGGGATTCACTTGGTATATAGGGAGTAGTACAAATAAACTCTTTGTCCAATTTCTCTTTAATAAAATGTTGGTCAACCTCAATGCGTTTTGTTCGGCCATGCTGTACAGAATTGTGTGCAATACTGATGGCAGACTTATTATCACAATAAAGTTTCATAGGGTTGTCACACTTGAGTCTCAAGTCTTCAACAATAATTTTTAACTATAGCAACTCACATATACCTTGTGTCATTGCCCAAAATTCCGATTTTGCACTCGACCTAGCCACAACAATCTGTTTTTTACTCCTCCAAGTAACTAGATTTCCTTCCAAGAAAATGCAATACCCTATAGTAGACCTCCTATCAACCGTTGAACTTGCATAATATGCATCAGTATAGGCCTATAAGGTAAGTTTAACTCCCTTTTTTAACAAATTCCCTTTCCTAGGGTGCCTTTAAGGTAGTGTAGAATTCTATAGACTGCTTGCAAGTGAAGCTCATTGAGTTTGTGCATAAACTGACTTACTATGCTCACTGCATAAGCTATATCTGGTTTTGTATGAGATAGATAAATTAACCTACCAACTAATCTTTGATAGGCTTCTTTGTTGGTATCCTTGTCTCCCTCTGCTTCTCCCATTTGTGATTAGGATCAATCGGGATGCTGGCTAGTTTGTGAGCCAATTTCCCTGTGTCCCTCAAAAGGTCAAAAACATACTCATGTTGAGATATGAATATCCCATGCCTAGATCGTGCCACTTTAATACCTAAGAAATATTTTAAATTCCCTAGTTCCTTGATTTCAAATTCCATAGCCAAACATCTCCCCAAGTTCTGTCTCTCCTTTTCATCGTTCCCTATCGCTATAATATCATCAACATAGACAATAAGAGTTGTAACTAAAGCTGAACCTAAACCTAAGTGCTCTATGAACAAAGTGTGGTCCCCTTGGCTTGGTTTATACCCCATGGTTTGCATCACCTTGGAAAATCTCCCAAACCAAGCTCTAGGTTATTGTTTCAGGCAATATAGTGCCTTCTTGAGTTTGTAGACTTTAGTTCCAAGTTTGTTTTCACTGAATCCTAGAGGTGTATCCATGTAGATCTCCTCCTCCAGGTCTCTATGTAAGAAAGCATTCTTCACATCGAATTGTTGTAAAAGCCAGTCAAAAATAGCTGCTAGGGATAAAAGAATTCTTACCGTATTCAATTTGGCTACTGGAGCAAAAGTTTCCTGGTAGTTAATTCCATATGTTTGGGTGTATCCCTTAGCTACCAACCAAACTTTGTACCTTTCAAGTAACCCATCTGCTTTATATTTGACTATGAAAACCCATTTGCAGCCCACTAGTTTCTTTCCTTTTGGCAAATCCACAATTTCCCAAGTATTGTTCTTCTCTAGGGTGGATTTCAACACTCATAGCATTCTTCCACTTTTTACACTTTAAAGCCTCTAATAATGTGGTAGGAATGGATACCATATGAATGTTTGCAAGAAAGCTTTTATGAGTTGGAAAGCACCTTTGAAAGGATAAAAAATGAGATAAGGGATATAAGGGATATTTTGTACACTCTTGGATTCCTTTCCTTAGGGCTATGGGCAGGTCTACTTTTGTCCCGAAATTAGTCTTAGAATGTGAGCTTAGAGATCTTACCTCATTTCTAGAATCTAATTCTGATGATAGGTGCAACCTCGGTTCAGGTTCTGGATTAGTCCTTCTTGTATAAATCTGTGAAAAACGGTCGTTGGTAATGGTTTGTCCCTTTCCAGGGTCATGGGGTTTAGAGAGGTTTGATATAGGAGATTCTAGTTAAGGTAAGCAAACTAAGGTTGGGTTTCTGGTGCAGGGGTAAGGCAAGTTCTGTAATTGTATGTTCAAAAGCAGGGTCTTCAGGATTTACAGCTTTAGGTAAATGTTCTGGCATGGGATTGGGTGCAGCTTCAAGTTTCTGCACTTCTAGTGGAAAGGAGGTAAGGAGTGGCATAGGCTCATCTTCATTTTCCATAATTGAAGTCTCCCTCTGAAGATAAGGTTGAGAAAAATAGGATTCATGCTCAATAAAAGTAATATTGACAGTGATTAGAAACTTTTTAGTGGGAGGGTGATAGCATTTGTATCCTTTTTGGTTAGAAGGATAGCCCACAAAGACACATTCAGCTCCTCAAGGATCCAATTTCCCTCTATTATGGCTATGAACATGAACAAAAGAAACACACCCAAAGACTCTATGGTTGAGGGGAGATGTGGAAGAAAGACCCGAATAGAAGTGAGATAATATGGCCATTGGAGTTTGAAAATTTAACATACGGGAGGGTAAGCGATTGATGGTGTAAGTTGTTGTAAGGACTGCTTCCCTCAAAAGTGTTTAGGCACATTATGTTGAAACAACAAGGCCCTAACAATATCTAGAAGGTGACCATTCTTTCTTTCTGTAAGGCCATTTTGTTGTGGGTAGAAACACAAGAAAACTCATAAATAATACCCTTTTGATGGAAATAGATGGAAAGAGTCTGGTTAAAATAATCTCGAGCATTATCAGACCTAAACCATTTGATTTGAGCCCCAAATTGAGTTTGGATCATAGAGAAAAAATTCTGGAGGATGTCACTCACATGAGACTTAGATTTAAGGAGAAAGATCCATCTAACCCATGTATAATCATCGATGAATGTGACAAACCAACGTGCACCAAAAATATATGGAATAGTTGATGGACCCCAAATATCACTATGAATTAAATCAAAAGGAAAAGGGCTTACATTATTACCAGGAGGAAAAACAGAACGCTTGTGCTTGGCAAGTTCACAAATGTCACAATGAAATTTGCTAATATCTAGATTTGTAAACAAAGAAGGGAACATAATCTTGAGTGTGGAGAAAGCAGGATGTCCTAGTCAATAATGATGCAGCTAAATAGTGTCCTTGTGGGGCGGATACTATTCAGAGAGGTAGATTAGGGGCTGGTTCCATTTGGGAGCAATTTGTTTCTCAAATTTGTCAAGGTAGTATAATCCATCCCGTTCCTTAGCACACCCAAACATCAGTCCCGAGACCTAGTCCTGAAGTAAGCAACAAAAAGGTAGAAAAATAACTTTGCAGTTGACATCATAAGACAATTTAGATACAAAAGGGAGATTGGTGGACAAATTAGGCACATGAAGGACTTTTTTAAGATTGAGAGTAGGGTTATTTGTAATTTCTCCTATGCCAACTACTATGATTAATGAACCATCAGAAGTAGCTATTTTTCTATGGCTAGAACAGAAAGCATATGAGTGAAAGTACTGGGAGAAAGGTGTCATATGATCAGTACTGTCAGAATCAATGATCCAGGAATCTGGAGAATAAGTATTAGAGGCATTTAAAGCATAAGAAATAAGAGGTTTACCTAAATGTATCAAGGAGCAATTACCTGAGATAGATGGTTTGTCCAAGGCACTTAGGAATTGCCTCAACCTTTCAATCTCTTTCTCATTGAATTCTTTCTATTCTTTTGGTTCATGGATCTGTTCTTCCTTGTGTGAAGTGGCCATGTTGGCTTGCCCTTGACTTCGATGCAGTTGTCCACCCTTATTTCCCTATTCTTTACTTGGTGGCTTTCCATTTAATTTCCAGCACATCTCCCTAGTATGCCTAAGTTTCTTGCAAAAAGTACACCATAAGTTGTCATGGTTGTCACTCCCTGTGTGCTTAGGAACTGTCTTATCGTTGTCTCCATTCAATTGGGTCTCTCTTGAATCCACAGCCTCTTCCATTAGCCACCAATGCTGAAGCCTCGATTGGTTTAGGGTGCAACATTAGACCCCTTCTGCTTTCTTCAGCCAATATAATTGAAATAACTTCATTAAATAAATGTAAATCAGCTTTACCAAGGATTTGGATTCTTACCTAATCATACTCTCATTAAGTCTTGCTATAAAATCATAAATTTTGTCTTTCTCTATGAAGGTTTTCAATGTGGCTGCATTATCACTGTTTTTCATCTCAATAACCCGGTAGTGATCTATTTCTTGCCAAAGTCCTCTTAGGGGATTGGCATATTCTGTGGCAAACTTGTTCCCTTGTTTTATAACAACGATTTTGGTTTTCAATTCATAAATCTGGGCTGCATTGTTAACTTTCAAATAGGTTTGTTGAATAGACTCCCAAACTTCCTTGGTTGTAGGTAGAAATATACAAGTGTCACTTATTTCGAGTGCCATGGAACTCCACAGCCATGCAATGATCATGGAATCCTCTTCATCCTATGTTGCATAGACTGGATTTTCCTTCGTTGGTCCAGTCCCCGTGATGTGACTTATCTTTCCTTTCCCTTTAAAAATGGTTCGGATAAGTTGAGCCCATTTGAGGTAATTTCTTCCGTCCAATCTGTAGGCTGCATGAATCTGCTGCAATTCTCTAGAGGGTAGGATCCCTAGAGGTGTTGTTGTTTCTCTTGTATCACAAAAGCTAATCTCACTAGTTTGAGTAGACATCTTGATTGAATGGAGAAACAAGGCTAAAGAAAGAGCTACGGATCAGTAGGTGTGGTTGCAACAATGAAGGCTGCCAAAAACTGAACAGCAATGAAGGCTGGAGGTTAGGAGGATAATCGGCAATGAAGGCCGGAGAAGGGTTGCCCACAGAGAGTTCCCTAAAGCTCTGATACCATGTTGAACAAGACAGAAACGAGAGATGTTGAACAAGATAGAAAAGACAGAAAACTCTTCTTTTAGAAGTAGAACTCTATGTTAGGTCTAGCCTCCCTCTATTGAAATTTATAATAAGCTGTACAATAATTAAAGCTAAAATTAAGACCTAAATTATAGCTAATTAAATCTAATCACATGCTTAATTGACTATTAATTACATAAAGATTGACAGCTAATCTTTGATTGCTAATTAATAGTTATAACTTGATTTGTGACAAATCTTCCTTCCTTGATTTATGACAACTCTTCTCGATTTTTCTACCCTGATTCACAACAATTACTTTATTTAATTTTTTATTGTTTAGGGTTTATATTTATTGTTTCAACTGCAAATTTTACAATGAGTAAAAGGGCTACTACTTCAAATGCTCCAATTAAATTTGAACTTGATAAAGATGGAGAGGGAGATGACATGGAAGATGAGGATATTAAAGATGATGCTTCTAATGATGAAAATATGAAAATGTCTGATCTTGATGATAAGGATGAATTTTAGATTATTTAAAATGCATAATTAGTTAATCTTAATTAAGATTTAAGATCTATAAATTGTTTAAGATTTAATTTAACTTGACTTAAAGACTTTTAAATTGCATCTTTTGGCATTTTTTATTGTTCTTTTCATTAGTATATGTTGAATTTTTTAATTTTCTTGATAACATGTTTGTGAATATGTTATTAGGAGTTAGGATCTATTTTATACCTTAGTTTTAAACTAGAATATATATTTTTCATTTTTTTAGTTAGCATGCACTTAGTCCCATTAGGCACGCGCCTCACCTTACGTCTTGCGTCTTGCGCCTTAAGCTCTAACACCTTTTTGCACCTTGGGCCTTTAATAACACTGGGCACCATTTCTGCAACATATATGTGATTTTGCACGGCAGGCCTTGACAGCAACGGGAAAATATGCTCATTTTTTACTAAAAGGTTATCAGTTTGAGTTGTGGAAACAACCTCTTTGCAAGGTAAGGATAACAATATGTATAAAAACAAACATCTCCCAACTCTTGCAAAGTAAGGAACCTTGTGCACTAGAGATGCCCTTTTATTTATGTGCTTTTACTTCTTAGTAAATTACATTTGGCACCCCCTCACATTTTGGAAATTATAAAAACCTCCACTCCATTAAACAGACTTTAAAAAGTCCCTGCAAGTAAATAAAACATAAGGGGTATCTTGTGTAACATAAATATAATGGATGGGGTCCTGGGGATAATCTGATACAACTTTTGAACAGTAAGGGTAGTTAATTAATTTCCAAAAGGTGAGGTACACCCTGAATTTATATCAAACCCCAGGGGTGCATGTTATATTTTACCCTAATTTTTTTATACTATACTTGGAAATTATACCAAAAAAAATTGTCTGGTTTTATTATGAAATAAATAGAAAAGGTGAACTGCAACAACAGAATGAGTTATATCACCCATCATGCATAAATATATACCTATGAACACCTATATGCAAGCGTATGCTCTTCAAATTATTTGTTTTACCAATCTAACATGTTGGATATCACTAGCAAAAGCTTCATATTACCCGAGAAAAAATACATTCAACATTCATTTCCAAGCTTCTGATTACATTTTCTAATTTCTCACTTAACTTCTATAGAAATCACTATAATCAATAAAATGATTACAAAATTAATGTGACTAAACATTCAAAAATTATAAAACCCAAAAAATCCATAGTTATGCGATTTCCATAAAGGACAATTTTTTTTTTTTGCTAAGAAGAGTACACAATTAGGGACAAAGTTAGTAATGGAATGGAATGCAAGATATCTTCTCCTCGTTTGGGTAAGTAGGGATGGAAAGTAGGACGAAATGTTTCTCCTTGTTTAGGAGAGTAATTGAAATGAATTGATGAAATAATATTTAACAGCAAACAACCACTAATAACTTTTTAACATAAAGATAGAACATTACGAAGTCAAGGACAAATTTGAACTCTTAAAAAAACAAACTATTAAGGTTAATATTGTCAAAACAAATTAACGTTACTTCCAATTTTCATTCCATCCATGCTACCGATTCAGGGAGACAAAAACAAGGGGTTTGGAGGGTATGGCTGGAAAGTGCGCCCATGCATTTCCCTTACCATTGTCTCTCCCAAACAAGGAGAACCTTCTCCCACCCCCATCTCCCAAACGCACTGTAATGGACGTATGCTCAAAATAGTTAAAAAGGAAGAAACGGCCGCATAATCAAATGCTTTCCATTTCTATTTATCACAGCAACGAAGCAAATCAAAGAGCTTAAAAATATCCGAAACACGAAAGTACTGACCGACGAGTGGCTCGATGGTGCCATCGGATCGGCGGATAGTGAAACCTTGACCGGGGGATTCGACGGCCTGGATCACGAACTTGTCTTCGAATTCGTGCAACTCCAATTCCTTCCACAGCTTGAAATGGACTGGCTGTGGCTGAATCTCCATCGAAACAAACAAAAAGAAAACCCTAGAATCGTTTTCCGATCGAACAAAACATCGACTCAATATTCTGACTAAAACTGAGGAATCGTCGATAAAATGACTCTAAAACCCCTAACCATATTCCAATTATTGTAATTTTGCAACCACCCAGTTTCCATTTTTTCCCATCCACATCACCATTATTTAGACAAGTCAAGACACGTAGTGTGAATAAAATATTTTTGGAAACTATGAAAATGGTAGTTTACACAGTTATCTGAGCGAGTTTTATAAATTTTAAATAAATACTCCTAAGTTTTACATAATTTTCCATCATATTAAATAAAATTTAAAAGGTAAATAATTACATATGGTCACATAAACTTAGTAAGGTATTATTTGATCGCTTGGATGGCACTTTATATCTTAGATAAGATTAGCAGCAGCATAACTTGCATTTTACTTCAACTCATAGATAAAATTGGAGAATTGAGTAAGGTCAATTTAACCCTAACTATTCCCCAAACTCTCAATCTTACCCTTTAGGTTGCTTAGAAACAAAGTGAGGGACTTATATCTTTTATAAAAAAAAAAAAAAAAAATAGGGCTAATTATCAAATTTTAGCTAATGTATAAATCCGACAACAAAGTTTAAAATTTATCAATTTTTCAATTAAACTTTTAATTTTGTGTCAATTCCACAATATCAATAACTTTAGAATTGATATAGATAATTGATTAATGCATCAAAAGGGTATTGATTATTCAAGTTTTAATGATATTTTAAAATTGATACAAAAAAAATAATAAGTTTTATAGTTTGTTATAGAATTGTTCTACTATTGAAAGTTTGGTAATTTTTTAGCAATTAAACATAAAAAATAAATTAACTTATAGTGAGACTCACATTTATTATTTAGATCGAAGTGGTAATTGGACTTTAACCTCAAGGCCAATTTGGCAACTATAAATTTAGAAGAGTCAAATAAACTATTATACTTTCAAATTCAATATTAAATTGACCATGCATTTCAAAAAGTGTTAGATAAATTACTATACTTTTAGATCTAGGGACACATTAGTCATTATGGTTGATATTTTTAATGTCAATGTTTTAATTCTATAAACAACTTCAACTCTTTTTCTAATCAAAATAACCCCATGTAATCATAAATTCAAATTCGAAGAACCCTGAGTACTTGTTGTTTATATTTTTTTAAAGTACAATAACTAATTTAATCCCATCTTTTAAAATACAATGACTTATTTGATCATTTTTAAAGTATAGTGATCAATTTGGCTCTTTAACTAAAGTATAGTGACTTCTTTGACACTTCATCTTACTATTTACTTTTAATACTAATAACCACAATATAACAAAATAGTTACAACACAACATAACACAAAGAATATTTTTTCTATTTTAGACAAAGAGTTTTGTTTTATAGTCATGCAAGACAACTTGTTCATCATTTTAGAAAATAATTCAAGTCAACTCATCAAGAATAACACCTAATATAGACACAAGCAATGGAGAAACTCATTCCAATACAATAAGAATCGATTGTTGTTGGAGATGAGTTATCATTATAACATTGAGATCCATTGTTAGAAAAGCTTAGCCTTATCATTCTAGTTGTCATTGCCACGAGACTATCAAGATAAGACATCCAAATTTAAAGAATTTGCAAAAAAAAAAAAAAAAATCAACCATGTAATTGATCGAGGATTATGTGATATGGTTAATGTAGGAGTCTTTTGATTTAGCTCTTAATCTGGAAGATGTGGTTTATAATTGATTTAATTTGTATAAACTATATATTAACTCATTTGGTCTTTCAATATCCACATATGACCGGGAATAAGTTTTGGTAATATCTATATTTGATTTGGGTGTGTTACACAATCTAGCATTTTGTGTAATATCCAAAATTCTTTATCAATTTACACAATCTAGATTCTACTTCTTTATCAATTTAGGTCCTTAAAACCATTTTCATTTACACTTAATTCCAAAACTTCCATTAAAACACTTTATTGCATCACCCAACCTTTACATTAGATTTTTGGGGTATTATAACTTTGCTTTTGGGTGTGTGATCTTCTAGGTTCACCGGAAAATAGCAATCAAAAACTTCAAACCCATTTGACACTGATCGAACTCTTCGACCTATTTTGAGAATCTTTCCATCTTCTCAAAATACCTCGAAAGGTTATGGTGACAACTACCATTATATGAAAATGATCCTATAAAATAATCGAGTGAGAGCCATGAATTGATTAAGCTCACTAAACTCAATAACTAATGCCACAATCTAATTTTATGTGATCAAGTGGAAACTCCTTTCCAATCATTCACACCCTGGCCAAGGATTTCACCAATCAACCACTAACAAAAGATTGCATAGGATGTTCACTTCACGCAAGAGGTTAATGGATCTTATTTAGCAATCACCTACCTCCATACACTAGTAGAAGAAGAACCACATAGTGAACATTCCCACCTAGTAATTAGATAGTTTAGCTCACTAGCAAATCCCGAACACTATCATACAAGACAAGTGTGCCACCTCAAGTTAAAGAATCAATTACATAATTGAAGCAAATAATAGATCACTAATTCTCTCAACCATGTGATCTATTATTTACGTCACGTTCAATGAATGTTCAACTAACACCCACATGTTTATTATTTTCATCTCATGCAATATGTTATGTGACTCACTATTCTTTATTATTAGTATCTCATACTTATCAAATGTAGTAAACCATGTGTTAGTCTATAATCAATTAATCAAAGTCCCCATTTGAAAAATCTAAGGACTAGAAACACTTTAAGAAATCCTATATTATAGAAGCTCGTCGCAATATTCTTAACAACTTAAAAATGAGGTCTTTAACAATAGATCTAGGAATTCATTCGTAGGCAAAAGGCATAAATATGCCCTCAAACTTTGCCCAATGAGCCATTTTTCCCCCTCAAATTTGAACTGAACCTATCGTGCCCCTCAACTTTCGAATTTAGATCAAACACACACCTCACTTTGTAATTTTGGTCCAATCATGCACGTTTTGTTCTTGTGAGCATGGCGTGTGAAAGCACGTGTGTATGAGGAGGGTGATGGGTGAACAATAGCCTCCAAAGCGTGGTGTTTCCTCCATGTCGCTGACGAACGAGGAAGACGACTGCTTGCCTCCCACACCATCGACCCAAATCTGCTCACACACATCATTGCTATTGTCTGCCCATCTGCATCTGTTGCCGGCGACTTGCACGAGAAAGGAAGGCAACTGATTGACCGCTCGCCTCCCACGCCACCTGCCCAACTTTGTCTAGCATATATATTTCATGTGCGCCCAATTGGAATGAAGTGTGTGTTTATTCCAAATTCAAGAATTGAGGGGCACAATAGGTTCAGTCCAAAGTTGAGGGGGCCAAATGTTTAACACCCATATGTTTACTATTTTCGTCTTATAAATATATATATATGTGTATATATATGTGTGAGAGAGAAATACATATATATTAAGAAAAAAAGATAGAAAAATAAAAGATATATACATATATATATAGTATATATTTATGGCCATGCACCTGCCAATTGGCCAAGGCTATACATTTTTTTTTTTTTTTATTGTAACACTAGAGGGTTTTGGGTGTGGTGAAAATTTTTCTTCATATTATTTTTACCTTCAAAAGTAACTTTAATTTAAATAAAAAAAGACTCGTGTTATAAAAAAGGACCGACACTCTGCTTGATCCCTTAATAAAAGAGTCATGTTTGATTGGGTTAGGGTCAAGCCAACCTTGATCCTTGTGGGATAGGTTTTGGTTTAAATGAGTTAGGGCATGTAAATTTTAAAAAAAATAATTTGTAAAAATTTTAAAATATAAATACAAATATTTTAAACATATTTTTATTCGTTTAAAGAAATTTAACCTCCAAATGTTTTGACATATTATTTTTAGTTTTGAAATTAACTTCAAAACTTAAATTATTATAAAATGTACTTGATTTATTATTATTTTTATTTTATATTTTATATTTTTTTCACTAACAAGCCAAATAACTCATGCCACAGACATGCTATGCTAGGTTGGGCCAAAATGATGGATCAAACAGACATGACCTCCTTGTTACCCTAATAGGTCATATTGATTTAGGGTAATTGATAGATATGTTGCACCAACTCATGAATGGCCTAACCCATTTAACACTCAAGGTTATAAAGCCAATCACCAACTCATGCTTTTTCGATATTTTTTTTGTTTCAAGATTGTCTTAAATTCGAGTTTATTTAAATTGGCTCTTCCTACTAAAAAAGAGCATGGGAGCTAGTCCTTCTGTAGATCCTTCAATATTTAGTCAATTACTATATTTAAAAATAATATAATAAATATATAATATCCTAAAATACGATCCCTTTATATAGAGAGAGATAGAGGGATTAGTAGTGGGATTAGTATTGTTGATGACAAATCACAAGAAGAATCTAATTTGACTCTCTAGATGTGATAGACCAACTAGCAATGGGCGTAGGCTTTGAGGCATGACCGCCTAGTTACTTGATTGAATTGTCTTAGGCCAAGTTTTCAAACAAACCTGACTTTTGAGGCATCCTTTTAACTTGATCTCAATCTTAAATTTAAATTACTCTTTTTAAGTTTTTGAAGGTTTATCATCAACATCTCATTAATTTATCTTTATTCAGAATCATCAGTTCTGTTCGGGCAACAGAAAAGAACTTTCAAAATCACATCATCTATGAAACATAATAATATATAAAAATATTGTTAGGAATACATTATTCTTTCTAATTAAATCATGATTTATTGTTAATATTAATATTTTGAGAGAGACAGACAAAGAGAAAGAGATGGGTTGTAGTCACCGACAAAATTGATTGATTGTCCCCATTTTCTTTTCACTTGCTAGAATTTTTAAATTTTAATGAATATAATTTATGATAAAAAATAAATATCCAAAAAAAAAAAATTGTAAGTTTTGACAGTGACAGTACCTACAACTATATTTTTAAAATGCAAGAATAAACCCAACATAAAATATCCGAACCCATTCACCATTCACCCACCCACATGGTTTGATGCCATCTCCCCTGAAACTGGTTCGCTCTGCTTCACATACCTCTCGTCAATGGCGGCAATCAACCTACCATCACCGGCTCAAGTTTCCTCTTCCTCCTCCTCTCTGCGTCTTCTCCCTTCCTATTCTCTCCAAAATGGCCCCACCCTCTCGCTCTATTCACACCCCAGCCCTTCCCATCTCTTTCCCTCTCTCTCTCTCCGACCCAAACCCCCAACCAGACCTCACCGCCGGACCGCCGTCGCTTCGGCTCTCGGGAAGCTAGCCGAGACCGATTCCGTCGTCGTCCCGCAGGAACCCGACGAATTGGCCGCCAAATTCCCGGGGGAGACCGGGGTGTACGCGGTCTACGATAAGAACGGCGACCTGCAGTTCGTTGGGATATCTCGGAATATCGCCGCCAGTATTCTCGCCCACCAGAAATCCGTGCCGCAGCTCTGTTGGTCCGTCAAGGTAACGCCTTTTTCGCCTAAGCCCTGAAATTTTATGATAATTCCGTGATGAACGCTTCGCCAACGACGTCGTAGAAGTGGTCCGTGTTGTTGCTTGTCAGCAGGAAGCCTTGTAGAGGCTTTAACTGTGGAGGGCTTTATAAAATAGAATTTTACTTGGTGTTTGGCGTTAATTTGAGTATCACACACACAATAGCACTGACAGATGAAGAAATGGAAGCTAACAAATAAAAATAAAATATAAGAAGTATTTAGAGGGTGTTTGGATCTGTGAGTGTTGATGTAAGCGCAAAATGGGATTTCACCGTTTTCCGCCCACCAATTCAGACAGAATGTCGGTGTACTTTGCCTAGGCCTTGATTCATAAGACCACGTCCTTGCTCATCCTTTGAACTGCTTGGAGTTTGGACTTGTATTCTTATAACTTGTAACCAATTCTTTTCAATTTTAGTGAAGAAAAGATATTAAATTGTGGGAGAGGATTAGGCTTTAGTTGCTTCTTTCCTGCAGCCACAGGCTCTTGTCTGAGGTCTTCCCCAGCCTTTTTGCTTGGCTGTGAATTCTAAGGTGGCGTTAGTGAGTTCTTCTGTTCTTTTTATAACTGGGTCCTCACATTTTAAGTGGAGTTTTTTGGATTGCGAGATTGATCTAATGAGAGCATTTCTTGGAATGCTTTACGATCAGTCACTAGCAAGGCAGCGAGAATATCAATGGGTTTGGGCTTTGAAGGCTAGTGGAGGAAACCCTCTTCTTTCTCTGTTTGCGTTTATTACGGTGCCCCATCTGATGAGAACAAGTGTTTCCTTGGAAGACGGACGCAGTATGGGGGGGGGGAAGAATCAGCAAAAACAAGAGCAAAAATTGTGCGAAAACAGTGTAAGATCAAATCTGGAATGAAGATATGAAATTAGGGTTTGAGTAAACCTCAAATGTTGAATGAGAATAAAAACAGTTGCTTACAAAGTCCCTTAAAAGACCATTTATACTACGTTACAGCTATAATAAAGCCTAATCCTTGATCACAAAGGAATCCATACAATCTTAGGAATCCATCTATTTTAATAGTCACATCCTAGCAACATTACAACTTTTTAAAGCTAATAAATAAAAAAATTATTTAAAACCTAATAACTTAAATACTAAGAAGAATTAAAAAAATAAAAATAAAGTAAAAACACTAATAGCAAAAAAAAAAAAAAAAAAACTGCTCCTGCATCAAAGACTATACTGGAGTCGGATGCTCCACAGAATTCCATTATTCATCTAGACAACTCTATTGGTGCTTTACTTATGGAGAATAGTGTCCATCTATGAAGCATGGACAAGGACGCGGCAATATGGGGACACGACACTTTTAAAAAAGTAGGACGCAACACAGTTGAGATACATTAATTAATAAAATAAATTCTTACATTTTAAAAGCATAATAAAGTATCAAAATTATATTACAACTGACAAATATGCATATTGGCAGATTAATGGGTGAATTAATCTGCATTGCCAATATGGAAGATTTAGGAGAATGTGCATATTAGTGCATATTTGTCATTTGTAAATTTAAAATTCATAGTAAATGGGCGATTCATGATTAGGCGTCCAGAAATTAGGTAGGGGGAATGTCCAGTTTCCATATTGGCAGGTAAATGGGTGCTATTTTAAGTACAAGATCCCTTGGCTAGAAGAAGTTAGTTCCTTGTGATTATTGCAAGATGTGACCCCCACTAAGACAGCTGCATGTGAATTTTGATCCTTCCCTTGGTCTAGCATGTTCTTAAAATATGCCAGGATATTTATGGGAACATTTCAGGCAAGTGCCTCGACCTTTAGTTACGAATTTTTCTTGTGAACACCAAATGCTGTAAGAGATTATCATATGCTACAAAGGTGTTTGGCTTATGAATCTGTAGCATGTTGTTCATGCAATGTTTACTTAACAGTTATCCTGTCTATCTTTGGATGTTTAGAGTTGGCATTGGAGGATGATGCCAAAAAGGTTGTGCAATCAAAATTGTGGGTAAGCCTTGGCAGGGAGGGTCAAATTGTTCTTTTGTGACTAGAAGGTCACGGATTTGAGTTATGGAGATAGTCTCTTTGCAAAAATGCAAAGTGAATGTTGCTTTCAAATATAACTCTCCTCCAATCCTCACAAAGTGCAGTCTCACGCACTAGAGACACCTTAATCAAAATTATATAGCACTTGCATTTTGGTGCCTTTGATCCTCCATGCCTGTGAGTTTTGAGCATTAAGTGGCTTCAGATAAATCAAGCTGAGTCCTTTGAGGTTGAGCAGGCCAAACTAGTGCCAAAAAAAACAAAACTGGCTCCATCTCCGCTTCAGCTAGCAAGTTGAAAGTGGTGAATTCTGTTATTCAATGGTCGGATTTTCAAATGTGTAAGTTTGGCTCTTAAGGTGTAAAGTGTAATGTTGCTGTAAGCAGATTTCTAGCAAGTATATGCCGCTGTATTCAACTTTTTTCTTTTTGTGTTTATAGATGGGTAACATGATTCTAATATGACAGTATTTTGTTCTAAAATTTCTATGCAGGTTGGAGTGATGGATGAGCCAGATAGAACAGCTCTAACCCAGGCCTGGAAATCATGGATGGAAGAACACATAGGAGCCACAGGAAAGGTTCCACCAGGCAACGAGTCAGGAAACACAACATGGGTTCGTCAGCCACCAAAGAAGAAGCCTGACCTACGCTTAACCCCTGGCCCCCACGTCCAGCTTACAGTCCCGCTGGAGGAACTCATCGATCAGCTGGTGAAAGAAAACAAGGTGGTGGCCTTCATCAAGGGATCAAGAAGCACCCCATTATGCGGGTTTTCACAGAGGGTGATCAGCATACTGGAAACCGAAGGGGTCGATTATGAAAGTGTCGACGTGCTCGACGAAGAGTATAATTCCGGATTGAGGGAGACACTGAAGAAGTACAGCAACTGGCCTACATTTCCTCAGATTTTTGTGAACGGTGAGCTAGTTGGGGGGTGTGACATCTTGTCTTCAATGTATGAGAAGGGTGAGCTTGCTAGTTTGTTCAAAAAGTAGAATACACCCTCTGTCTGTTGCTATAGGAATGGTGTGGAGTGCAAATGGGACGAATATGATTTAGGATCATAGAGAAACCCAGACTTTCAAGTCAACTATTTGTTAATTGTGTTAGATTGATTAACTTCTGTGAGGAATGAGATTTTGAAGTTTCTGAATGATGGTATAATGTTATCAGAAGAAGTATTGATATGATTAGCTGGGGTTGAATGAATGAATTTTAGAAATTTTTGGTCATTTTTATTTATGGTTATATCTTGTAGGATAATAAAATGCGACATGACATAAACATGGTATGCAAAAAAATTGTCTGCAATTTCATTCATATGATGTTTTCATAGTATCAATCGAAGATATAAAATGTTTTAGGCCGATAAATTTATCAACCCAAACTCTCTTGTCGTTAAGTAAAGGCAGTTAATTTTATAAAAATTCTTAAAATATTTCTTCTCACTCATTCTCTCTCTTTCTAAAATAAAAAAATAAAATAGAACAACTAAAACAAATTACTACCAAAACCCATTGCACTATAGGTTTGTCATGTGGAACCCGCTGGTGTGGGTTCCATAGGAGGAGAGAGATAGAAAGAGTGAATCAGAGGAATTGGGGTGACTTCTTTAAACTTAGATTGAACTTAGAAATTTAGGTTTATCAAATTCAGATTTTTGAGTTCTTCATTTATGATGGGATTGACTATAAACCTCATCTATCACAGAAGTTAATCAAGAGAAAGAGTGCTCGAAAAATTAAAAATCAACTCAATTTTAGGTTTGAAATCAAACCACGATAGGTTTGGTGAATAAACATATCTTGATTTGACTTTAAATATAGAAATTTAAGTTTAATGAATTCAAGCCTAGGTTAGTCCAACTTAACATCATTTGTCAAACCCAAAAATCTAAGTTTGAACCCATATTTTTTGTTCGTTCACCAATCACGCGAGAGACAGAGAGAATATACCAACATCTTCTTCATATATTCTCTTATCAGTATTCAATCGATAAACTAAATGAGTTTTATTTTACAAACGAAGAAGATGAAAAAGAAAGGAGTTGAAAGAAATAGATAATAAATATTAGTTCAATGAAGGTATATATATATATATATATATTTTTAACCATGCTAGAGAAAAAGGAAAGAGAGGTTAAGGGAAGAGGGTAAGAAAGAAATTGGAGAGAGGAAAGAGATAAAAAAAGAAGTAATTTGAATATAAGAATAAAATAATCATTACATAAAATTTGTTACTATTAAAAAAAGGTCAGTGTCATTTGTAAAAATACATAAATAATTGATGAAATTTAATTAAACTTTAAAAATGGTACATGAAATTTACCCTAAATGTTATGAAAGAGTGATTAGTGGTTAAATATGTCAAATATTATCATATTTTCATCCATTTTCTATCTAATAAATAAGATAATTTGGCATGTTTATTTATTTTTGCAAGGACTTATCGAAATTGTGCCTAAGCCATGCAAATAGCGTAAGTGATCAAAGTCATATCTGGGTGTGTGGAGAGAGAACATCCGGATGTTACTCAGCACATCCAGATGACCATCAAAGGTCATCTGAATATGAAGATGCCGCATCTGAATGCATGAAGACACATCCGGATGACCATCCAAAGCCATCTGGATATGAAGATGCTGCATTCAGACGTCTCTCAACACATTCGGATACAAACGAAGAAGCTGCCAAGAGAGATATTCGGATACCTCATAGTGTATCTAGATATGAAGAGTATATATCCGGATGTCCCTCAACACATCCGGATACAAGAGCAAAATCCAAAAAATACATATCCGGATATTAATGAAGAATCCAGATGTAAGACACAAAACTCGCGCAACACATCTGGATACCCCACAACGTATCTGGATATTAGATAGAAGAGGCAAAGACTAACATCCGGATACCCCACAACGTATCCGAATATTAGTGAAGTCATATCCAGATATTACATTACATATCCGGATGCATGATAAATAATTGCATAGAGCACACCTTCGCACGATGGGAACAAATTGAGTATAGATATGCTTTACATATGAAAAGAGAGCATGAGTGGAAAGTCTTTTGCAGAAGCATGGGCAGAAGAATGATGAGGAATAATGAGAAATGAAAAAAAGAACTATCGGGAGATTTGAAAATTGAGAGTTCCGTTAGAAAAAAAATAGAAAGGAATATAAAGGGACTAATGCTCATTGGAAAAAGGGGGGGATTTTTTTTTAGGTGAAATTTTCGAAAGATTTTTCCAAATCATGGCTATCATCAAAGTCTCCTTACCAGTTACCTTGAAGCAGAGACTCAGCTACTGTCAATTTTTCTGGTTATTTTATTTTCTTTATTTTCTTGCATTAATGTTCTTTTCTTCCATTTTCGATTAAACAGATTCATCTTATCTTTGTTCAAGAAACTTCATCTCAAGTATTTTCAGTTACGTAAGTTCATCTACACCTTTGATTTTCAAAGTTAAGTTCTTAGCATTTTAAACCCTGCAAATTACACACTGAATGTTTTCATTCTGTAATTTTAGGTTTCTTTCATATTCTGTAATCTCTTGCATATAATAATGGAGATTTGTGGCTAAACAGTCTAGTGCCATAGACTGCCTAGAATAACCAAACCCCATATGCATGAATAGAAGTCTGGTTAATTTAAATGTTGTGTGTGTATTGAATCTTTGGACCTAGACTATAAGCATGAATCCAGCTTAGAGTCTCCATATCATACATGGAGGTTACTAGAATTGGAGATGCCATTATTCCCAGATTCAAAGAAATTATCTGCTATTCATTATGTGTAGTGAATGTATTTTAATTTATGGTGGTTACTTAACTTATAATTTCTCATATCATATATGGAAATTACTAAATCTAGAGCTATCATCATCTTGGAATACATTTTAATAGCAAACCCTTAAAATTTATCCAAATTTGTGTTTCAGTTATCTAGTTATTGAGAAGTCATAGGATTGGTACTGAAATTGCTTTGACTCAAGGTTCTCTACACTTAGTTACCATTTACTTCATTTTTGCAACTCTTAGTTTAATCAAACACACTACTGTTCAAATTAAAGAAAAAAAATAACAAAATATTTTTTTTTCTGGTATAATTATTTACTTCTATAGACAATCTCTCAGTGAATCGACTTGGACTCATCCAGAAATTAAATTTGCGCTACACATTCACTCATACACTGACGAGTATAAACACCTCACTCTTATTTCTAATAAATAGCGTACTAATTGTTGAGTGAGTGTTGCAAACAATCAAAGAGCCACCAATTCAAATGTTCTAATGGTAGCTGTCATCTCAAGCAAGCATATATATATATATATGTATGCATATTGATAAATACTCAAAATAATCAAACTCTACTCAATCTCTATATGAACTTGGGATGATCGCCCTTGCGCGGCTCCCACTGTTTATGCCCTCGATTATGTCAGGAGAAGTAAATTGTAAGTTGGGTCTTTGGCTCTTATATTGAGCGAGAATCGAGCTCACAATTCACCGAATTGATATCGATATATTACTCATCTAACCGCTCGACTTATATCCTGAATACCTTTATATCAACTTATTCCCATATATAACAATCATTATATTATGTACAAGCCATTAATAAAAGATTAAGGAGTTAAGAACTCAACCTCTTCCATAACATATTATTATCCAATATTATTTTGTAGAGATTTTTCACATAATTTGTCGATCATTTGACTAAAATTGTCATTCACTTTTTCACATCTTTTGAGAGTTTACTAAACCATCATTAAAATTGTTGATTTTTAATTTTTATTTTATCTATTTACAATGTTTACTTTATCTCATGATTCAAAGAAATAGAGTGTTTTAGATCTATTTTCCATACCTAGTCTTATCTTTATATTCGAAACCCATTAAATAAGAATACTTAATAAAAAATTAAGAATAATATAATTTATCTTAAATTATTATTTTGTGCTTCAAGTCATATTTTTCCTATATAAATGACTTACACCACATACTACTACCAAAATTTAAAAGATTAATAGCAAATACAATAATAATTAAAATCTAGATCTTAATATTCAAAAGAACCCCCCCCCAAAAAAAAACATTATTCATAAAACATCATAAGTACAATTTTTTATTTGGAAAAATAGTAGATTTAAATATTAATTTTTAATTTTTCAAAAAGACCTTATTTCTAGAATCTAGATTAAAAAAAAAAAAAAAGATCATGTGTCAAAAATAAAATAAAATATTTAAAATTATGTTTAGCCCAAAATAAAAATGGATAGGAGGACCCACTATAAATAATGCCATTCCTGGCAGACATTGCACATTACTTTGTGGAGACTTATGAATGGCATTCCTTGCAGCAAAGTTACTACACATTACCTCCATGCAGCTTGAGAAAGTTCATAGAACTTGTATTGGCAAAAAAAAATAAAAAATAAAAAATGGCCTTCAACCATGTCAAAGTGGTTGGAGAAACCATAATCCACAACTACCATATTCAGGTCATGAACCTTGTGGCTGCTAATGTTTCCCTAATTCTCCATATAAAACACAGTTTAATGGTTAAAATTACCAAAAGATAGGCCTTGAAATGAAAGTTTGTTTTTACTCTGAAAGTTTGTTTTTCTTATAATGTAGTCAATTAATTTCTTCTTGATACTATTGAACAAAGCCTACACTTTTGGGCTATTAGAGTCTAGATATTCACACTTATTTTACTTAGAAAGTTTATGTTGAAGATTATTGGAGATTTCTTAGAATTTATTCCTAAATATATCCCCTTTCCTAAATATGTCATTTTCCTATTTCTTAGAAAAAAATTTCTATTTTTTCCTTTCTTTCCCTTTTGTATATTTCGTGATCTTCTCTATTATTCTCTTTCCTAAGATATTGAGATATGATATCTTGATCTCTAGTATATATTGTAAAACAATATTTATTTCAAGATACTTTCTTCATGGTATCAAAGCAACTCGTACTCGGGTATCTCTAACCCTTTACATTATTCATTATTTCTTGTCAGCCTTCATTACCGACCTCTATTCTTCCCTAGGTATCTTGTTGGCCTTCATCGCCATCACCTTTGTTGCTTTGGTCTTCATTAGTTTTCTTGTTCTCTTTAATCTCCTTCATTGTTTTTTGATTATTCGATGGAAAGATGTATGAGACTTTTGAGAGTGTGACATCCAATCTTAGAGTTGTTCTTGATTTCCCATCGACTAATTTAAGTGGAGAACTTCAAAGAATCAATAGCCACAGATGGTGAAGACGCTCTTGAAAGGGAAATGGAAGATTAGCCACTTAGATTGGACTAGTCCGGGTAGTGATAACCCTAAGTTCCAAGAATGGGAAAAAGACTTTGTAAGAAATAATATACACCTAAGAGGGGGTGGATTAGGTGTTTCAAAACTTTTTTTAATTTGAAGCAACTTTATGCACAGAAAATTGTTTGTTTTTTTTAGAGCTTTTGAAAAATAATGATAAAAGTATTTATTGAAAGATTTATCTTTAGTTGATTAAGAAAATAATGATGTGAGTATGATTTAAGTGAAAATGAACTTTACAAGATCAATTTTAGAACTAATACAAAAAACTTTAAATGCTGAAAATAAAAACTTAACATGTTGAAATGAAAAGTAGAAATGAATAATACAACACACAAAGATTTTATAGTGGTTTGGCTCACACAGCCTACTCCACTACCTTGACTCTTCACTAAGGATTTAGCAATCAACTTAACTTTTATATGATCAACTATAATCTCAACATTTAATAGATGCAATTGTAACCTCTACTTTTAAAATGGATCAGTAGTAATCAAATACACAACTTTTATATGGATTAGATTAAACCTCTTACAAATGCTTTTTACAAACTTAAGAACAAACACTTGGAGCTTTAGACAAGATAGAAAAAAATAGGGTTATTAGCACGAGAAATCCAAAAGCTTTAATTTTGGCAATAAGGTCCTAATTTGATCAATTGGTTGTAATTTTATTCACGACCCATATCTGATTCGAGAGGCATCCAAGACTCGCTGATGCGACTTGTCACTTGGCATTTTAAAACATTTTGAGTGAGTCCCATATGCACACATGTAAAAAAAATAAAATAATATTATATATATGTTATATATATATATGTGTGTGTGTGTGTGTGTGTGTGTATTATAGATATATTTACAGAGGAAAGCTAACAGAGGATGGGGACGACGATGACGGAGGACGGCAACGGCGATAGGCGACAATGTTGGGTTTGAGGCGGTGGTCGATCTAAAAATTGGAGGTGGTGATGGAGTCTGATCTGGAAGAAGACTGAATCTGGAAGCTTAATGGCCGATTGTTGACATTGATGGGGCCGGTTCAAGCGATCGACGGCGAGGCCGAGGCAGCAGGAAAAGGATGTCATCTGCCAGCAAGAGCAGAAGGTCATCGGTTGCTTTCTATGAAGTGGCTTTGAGCAAAAGGAAGCCTAAATTGATCGTCGCCTCCAACTTACAGATTGATCATCACCATTGTCGTTGGCCATCGTAGCGATTGCCATCTCCGTCCTCCTTTGTCACTATCACCGTCCTCTACCCGTCTACTTCCTTCTCTTTGTGCATATATATATTTATATATATAACATATATATATATAACATCATTTTATTTTTTTATTTTGTACACGTGTGCATGTGGGGCCAACTAAAAATATTTTAAAATGCCAGGTGACATCCCATGTCAGCAGGTCTTGAACGCATCTCAAATCGAATCCTGGTTGTGGATAAAATTGCAACCAATTGATCAAATCGGGACCTTATTGCCAAAATTAAAACTTTTGGATAAAATCATAAGAACTCAAAAAGGTTTGGATTTTTCATGCTAATAGGCTAAAAAAATATAAGATAAAACTTAGAGAAGTTGTTACAATATATCACTCAATTAATGGAGATAGCTTCTTACAAAGAAAAGAGAGATTGGAAGAATAACAAAATAAGAACTCTCTTTATCTTTTTCAGCATATAGAAGATGAAAGTTTGAAGAACTCTTTGGCTTAAGGTAGGAGTAAAAAGAATTCAAACAACAACTTTTTCCTTAACCTTTTCTCCCTTTTATACTTTTTCTCTTTAGAACTGATGGCTGTCTTGAGAATAAAAAATGTAATATTTGCAACAACAAAAAAAAACAACATTCTTTCTCCTTAAAATAATTATTAGAATATTAAAAAATCAAGATAAAAGAATGAGAGATAATTTAGAGCAATTTTATAGCCTTAATAGTCAAAAGTGTGCATTAAATGCATTTGTAATGGTTATATTTTTTAGCTTTAGCAAGAATTTATTCGAGTACAAATTGTTGTAATCACGCTGAAGGTCAATAGTTCCCATTAGCAATCACATGCCTCCATATGTTACTGCACAAAGACCGCACAGTGCATTTCCTATTGCGGATTCTAGGTGGTTCTTAGCAACAACAAATCTCAGGTACTAACATATAAGACAATTGTGTTGCCTTTGGTCTAAGGACCAGTAACACAATTGAAGCTAGTGCAAATCATAGATCCTTTCAGCCATTTAATCTATTACTTGTATCACATTCAGTAGATGTTCAACTAACATTTACCCACATGTCTACTATATCCATCTCATGAATTATGGCATGCGACTCACCATTATTTATCATTAGTACGTATCTCATAGTAATCAAAGATAGTAACCCATGTACCAGTCCATAATTGATTAATCATAGTCCTCTTCTAAAAAATCTAAGAACTAGAAATTACTCTAAGAAATCCTTAATCTGAAAGTCTTTGTCACATATTCTTAACTGACCTTCATCAGAAAATCTAAGAACTCATTCATATTATAAGATTGTAGAGGTATGAATGAAGATATGACATTAAAATATGAAATTCATATTTTATTACATTTGCAAGATTTACATCATTAGTCCCAAAATACAACTGCTAGATGTTATCTAAATTTAGCATTAGAGCACTAACACTAACAACTACTTCTTTAAGGAATCATATGATATCTTGTAAAAAAACACTCTCATGCTATTAAAACCCAACAAATGCAATTATGATTGCAACCAACTTCAGATGAGGGTGAGAATATCAATGTACTTATTTATTGGAAATTTGATTAAGGAATTGCTAGAAAGACTTTAGTTCATGTGGTGATGGTAGATGAACATCCTTTCAAATTTGTGGAGTGTGAAGGGTTTAGGAATTTTATGTCAGTTGTTTGACCTAAATTTTGAATTCCTTCTCGTTAGACAATTTCACGTGATTGTTTTGAGCTATTTAATGAACAAATGTTGAATTTGATGAATAAGTTGAAAAATTTCTGTCAAAGTGTGGTGGTTCACTCCCAGATAGTCCCACTAGCATAGGATATCCGAAAAAAGGTTATTACAAGGATGATATAGAATAATAACATACAACACCTGTAAGCACCCCCGCCCGGATATCCCAACCGCCTGGTCTATCCGAACGAAAGCGCTTACATAAAGGAAGAGAAATAAACACAAGACAAAAATACCCTGTCATGCATACATAAGAAAAATACAACAGCGCAAGCAAAACGATATACATGCACGCCCACAAGAACCCCGCTGGAACAACGGTCAAGGATTATATAAAAATATACAGACACCTGTGCCAACAAATAAAAGATACAAGGAACAACCTGGCACAGATAAAAATGAGAGACAGAACTCCAACAAAACATCAGAGACAATGGGGGTAAGCTAAATGTACACCCTACCGACACGGCTAGCTACTAGGTGGGACGATCCTCGCCCTCGACCCTCACTTTACCCTTACCTGGAATGATGGAAAGCAAGGTGAGTCGCAAGACTCAGCAAGTTATAGAAAAGGAAGGTTGTACAATAAATAGAGGAGATCACCCCAACACAGTCCCGCAGGTACACACAAGCCATGTGACGCAACAATACAATAGTGCAGCATAATAAAAGCACATATCAATCCTTAGGGCCCACATAAGACACCTGTCACCCAAGTCCCATACCAACCTGTTGCTGCCTTGAAAGGCAACCTGTGCGCATTGTCCCAGGTCGGTACTCCCGTCACCTGTATCCATGTCGGTACTCCCGACACCCGAGCCATAGGCTCCCTCGGAACGGTACTCCCGTCCGAGAACTAATAACTACCAGTAACCATGCAATGCACATAAAAATGCAATGGCGTAGTGAGCATTAACTTGATACATGGCGCTCATACATCCAGGCATCAGGCCATGCTCCGCCCATATAGTAAACCACATGACTGCACTCTCACCCTGTAATTAAAACACAAAACAAAACACAATAAAAAATTTATATATATATATTTTTTTTATTTAGGTGAGAGGTTTATACTCGTCAGTGTACGAGTGCAGTTGTAGTCCAAATTTAAATTTATATTTTCTGGATGAGTCCAGGTCGTCTACTGAGAGATTTATTCATGGCAAAAGCAAAAGAATGTCACACACACGCACACGCATTTAGATGAATTGGTAACAAGATTTTGTTTTATGAAAATTGTTTTTATTTTTTTTATAACAAATATTAGAAAATAAAGCAAGGTAGAAGTTAAAATAAATGCTTAATGTGAGGATATTAAATTGGATAGCACTTGAGTTAAGACAATTTCAGCACCAACCCATTGATTCCCAAATTTTAGTAAACAATATTAGTAACATTAATTTAATTTCAAATATGAGGGTTTGTTACTAAATGCAATTAGAGATGATGATAGTTCTAGTTTAAGCAATCCCCATACATGATATGCGGGATTCTAATTTAAGCAACTACCATAAATCTAATTACAATTAATATACAAAATAACTAAATTAATAATCCAGATTTGGGTATGATAGCGTTTCTAGTTCTAGTAACTCTCATGCGTGACATGAAAGCTCTAAGTTAGGCTTACGCTCCAATCCAAACCTAGTGATTTCCCAATAATTAAAACTCACTCATACTGAAATTTAAATTAATGATACTCATTTTAAGCGCAGCTTTTTTTGGGAATCATTGGCGTTGGACACTGTCCTTGTCTTAACCCAAGATTAGGTTTAACTACTCATTTTCATTTAAAAGTTAATTAATAAGAATTTAAATGGCATAATTTAAATAACATAATTTAAATGACAAGAATTGAAATAGCAGAAACTAACCGGCCATTTAGGCGGTGGATAATTGAAAGACAAGAATTAAAATTGCAGAAATTTAAAGGCAGAAATTAACCGACCATTTAGGCGGTGGATAATAAAGTAATAATAAATGACATAAGAATTTAAAAGAAGAAAGAAATGAAGTAAGATTACAAGAGAAAACAAGAGAGAGAATAAGAGAAATTCTCTAAGGGAAACTCTAAGAACAAAACTAAACTTTGATTCAAGTAATAACCATCCCTCACAAATGCACCAAAGTGAGCTATTTATAGCTCACAAGATGCAATGCAAGCCACACAATTATTCAACAAAACATTCACCTAACTAATGGAAGAAAATTAGGTAAAAGACAAAAAATACAAAAGACTTTGTGTGGTGGACTTCTCATAAGAATACAAAAGACTTTAGGTAGTAAATCACTTAAAAAAATTACAAAACAAAGAAAAGTCTTCTACAAATTGGGCTTTGTTGGGCCTTTGATTGGTCTTGGGCCTTTGGTTGATCTTGGGCCCTTGGTTGGATTCCATTTGATAGTTGGGCCAAGTGCACTTGAAATATCCTTTAGCCTTCATAATTGGCCTTTGAATTTGAGCAATTTTAAAATGGGTAATCCAATGTCTTCGATTATGCCCCTAATTAATTGTAGAAGCCAACTTCCTTGTTTTATCCTGAAATAATATGTAATACGAATAATTATTTACTTTAAGCATAAATATAAAGCCAAAATAGGGATATAATTCATTAGGATATAGGAAATATTGATCCTTATCACCACACGCGATGCATATGCCCGTGCTAGATGCATCATAACCAAGCTAGGATGTCCGTGACCAAGCAAAACCAGATCATGAAAACCCCAATATGCATCTCGTACCCATGTGCACATCAAAACATGCAACAAGAATAAAATGATACCAGTCATGCTATAATCACGTAACGGTAGAGCTAGTCAACAGTGCTTGGCACCGGTCAACGGTCAGTGAATAGGAGAGACTAGCCAATGGCCTAAGATAAATCGTACAACAGTCACTCCGTCACCGAACAACTGATCCTTGCCCCTACTGCCCAACCGCTCTAGCCTATAAACAATCAAAATCCATAATAATACCCGAATAGCTAAGAACCTAGCCCCGAGTGAGTACGACATTATTCCCATAGGCTTGGGGGTGGCACAAACCCCCATAGGCAACCAACGAATAAAATCCTCAAGACCAGTTTAATAAATTAAATTTTAAAACAAACCATTTAAAATTCCATAATTTACTAATAGTCAAAACAAGCGAAGGGAAGTCAAATAAATTGACAACGAAAGAAACGTTGAGGAGGCATAAAGAACTTGCCTTTACGAAAATATCCTTAGGCTCGAATAGACCCAACACGGTAAAAATTATACAAACTGCAATATTCCAATTATTTGCCAAAATTAATAAAATTGGACCCTAAACAAAATTTCGACCGTACAAAATATTTATTACTAGCTTGTCTACATACCTGGCAAATTAAATCTTAAAGTAAACTGGATTTAATCTGAATTTTCCACCCAAATTCTCCAAATTTTTCTCCCGTGCATGCTGCCTTCTTTCTGGAAATTTGCTCACTATTTAATTGCAAAAAGAACGCCCAAAATCGGGCTTAAATCGGCCAAAAATGAGCGGATGAGGCGCAGCCACGTGGCAGCGCGCGGGCCAGCCACTGGGAGGCCACTGCCTCACCAAAACGATGTCGTTTCGGGACGCCCTTGGCTAATTAAAATCAGCCAAAAATCTAGCCCTCACGCACCCACCTCGAATCGAACCCGCGCCCGCACGCCACCTTCAACATATATATACCTTACGTTATATTTGAAGTAATTTTTGGCCTTTTCTGAAATTCGCACTAGCACCCCCAAACTTCCATAATTAACACACACACCCTCCTATTAATTACACTAATGCCCGAAACTTTTAAAAATCCCACAATTTAATTTATTTCAATTTTTTTCTTATTCTAGAAATTTTCTAAAATAACATAATTAATTATCATAATTTCTTATTTCCTTAAAATCACATAATTTATTTTTATTTATAACAACAAGTTATTATAATAGTCCCTTTTAATTTAGATTAACACAATAAATCAATAATTAATTTAATTTACTATTTATGAGTCGCTACAACACCAAACTGTCAAACTTTATTAACTTATAACCCCAGTACACTCAAACTTTCAAACTCATAATCTTATGTGCATCCTAGTTAGTGCACATCCGTGCAATCTAATAATCAAATATATATGTAATTCTATTTATAGAAGAAGAAATAGGTCCAAAATTCCAACTTAACTTAATTGATTATTGGATTAATTACAAAAATTTTATATGTACTCGTATTTTGAGTTGGGTTATCTAAATTCAAATTAAACCCAAACTAAACAATTCTTCATATCGACTTGAATTCCTTTAACATTGTAAAAAGTAAACAAAATTTTCACCTTCTTCATCCTAAATCAGGGTTGGCTCAAGGCATAGGGCCTCTTAAAAAAGAGGGCCCCCAAGAAGCAAAAATTACATAGCAGAGTAAAACAAAGCACGGCAACAATAAATGCAATAAATGTGAAGATGCCGCAACAATAAATGTGTGTTGACATTGACTTTTGAGTGATATGTGATATGAGTGAAAGAGATAGAGAGAGGTGTGAGTTAGGCTCATCTCACTACTGCTGGCTGACATAGCTAGCTTTTCTAAATTTACAGAATATATGTAGCTATCACTTATCACTTATGAGATTGGGATTTGGGGTAACGGTAAGAAATTAAGCCGTTGAAATTGAAACAGAATGAGAGTATAAAAAGTTTTAGCGAGCTTACATTTAACCCCCCTCTCTCTCTATGTATATGATTTCTCTAATTTTTCTAATTTACTACAGCTTACAGAATACAGAATATTGACAATTTAGCAATGTGGCAATTGATTTTTTTTTTTTTGGTATTTCTCTTTCTGTTATTTTTATTTTAATATTATGATTAGTTTTTAATAGTGTATATTTTAGTTTGTTTTAATGTTATGATTAGTTTTGAATGGTGTATATTTTCATTATTTTTTTTGCAGGTAATAATATCAAGTTTTATTGCTATTTCATCATAAAGTACATCTAAAGGAGCATGGTCAAGTGCTACCCTTCCTACTTTCTTGTATTTTTTAAAATTATTTTTATTTTAAAAAATAATATTAAAGGGTTTAAATTAATTATTATTTGAATAAAAATGTATGGTAAAAAGTATGATTCTGAATTTGAAAAAGGTAAGAAAAAAAGAAAAGTAGAAGAATTAATTCAATCCCAAAAAAGTGTACTCGATAGATTTGTTATTAATACTAAACACCAAATGTTTGAAAAATCAAATGAAAAATTAGATGAAAATTGTGAAGAAATTTTTTAGGATAATAATTTAAATTCACCAAAAAATAGTGAAGAATATGAAGAAAATTTAGAAGAAAATGTTCTAATCGACAAGAATAAAAATGAAACAACTATTAAAAATATTTATGATCCAGCACAATAGAAAATTTTAAACTCAAGATTAATTGATTTATTAGTTGAGAAATGTCCAATTAAACATGTTTTAGATTTTCCAAGAGATAAAAATTCTAGACACTTTTCTATAATTCATTATATTCGAAATTTACCAAATGGAGAAAAATATAATAGAAAATGGTTAGTATATTCAAAAGAATTAGATAAAGTATTTTGTTATTGTTGTAAATTATTTAGTTTGAAATCAAATATAGGTCAATTAGCAAATGAAGGATGTGGAGATTGGAAAAATCTTAGTACTAAATTTAAAAGTCACGAAACAAGTAATGAGCATGCTATAAATATGAACACTTGGCTTGATGCTAAAATGAGATTAGTTAAAAATAAAACAATTGATCAACATTTACAAGAGAAAATAAATAAAGAGAAAAAGTATTGAAATAATATACTAATAAGAATTATTGCTATTGTAAAAAATCTTTTAAAAAATAATTTGGCATTTCATGGTACAAATGAAAAAATTTATCAAGATAATAATAAAAAAAAATTGAGTTTAATTGAAACGATTGTTAAATTTGATCCAATAATCCAAGAACACCTTAGACACATATAAAATGGAGAAATTCATAGTTATTACCTTGGTCATAATATACAAAATGAGTTGATAAATATTTTAGTATTAGAAATAAGAAATATTATTATTAAAAAAATTAAAAAATCAAAATATTTTTCAATTATACTTGATTGTACCCCAGATACAAGTCATCAAGAATAAATGTCTTTTATATTAAGATGTGTAGATATATCAACAAGTCCAATATAAATAGAAGAGTATTTTATAGATTTTTTAAAAGTGGATGATACATCTGGTCAAGGTATTTTTAATGTACTCACAAATAAAATAAAAAATCTTGAACTTGATATAAATAATGCAAGAGGACAAGAATAAGATAATAGATCTAATATAAAAGGTAAACAACAAGGTGTGCAAAAAGATTATTAGATATAAATTCTAAAACATTTTATACACCATGTGGTTGTCACAGTCTTAATTTAGTGCTTTGTGATATGGCTAATTCATGTGATGATGCTATGATATTTTTTGGAGTCACAAAACGCATATACACATTATTTTCTTCTTCTACAAAAAGATAGAAAATTTTACAAAATCATGTTTTATATTTGACACTTAAACCATTATCACAAGCACGTTGGGAAAGTCGTATTGAAAGTGTTAAAGCAATAAAATTTCAAGCTCCACATATAAGATATGTTTTATATCAATTAGTAGAAACTACTAAGAATCCTAAAACAAAAAGTGAAGCTATTTCTTTAGCAACATATGATATTGAGAATTTTGAATTTTTGTTAGGTATGATTATTTGGTGCAATATGTTGTTTGCTGTTAATACAGTTAGTAAATATTTACAAAATAAAGATATGGACATTACTATTGCAATAGATCACTTGAAAGGTCTTATTGCTTTTTTAAAAAACTATAGAGAAACTGGTTTTAAATCTTCTATATGATTTTTGCTAAAGAGATTGCAGAGCAAATGAATATATAGAACCAAAGTTTCGTGAAAAACATACAATAAGAAGAAAGAAACAATTTGACGAGAATAAAAATAAGGAGATGAAATTATCTAGTGAAAAATCTTTTAAAATTAATTATTTTACATATTTAGTTGATCATGATATTTCTTCTCTTCAAAATAGATTTGAGCAATTTAAAATTTATGAAGATAATTTTGGTTTTCTTTATAATATAGAAAACTTAAAAGTGTTTATGACGACCCCGCCCTTGGACACCCCGGCCGAGGCACCAAGGGAAAGGTGTCAAAAAGAAACGGTACCTGCTGGGGCTATGGAAAAATACATACATACACTAGACTGGAAAAGATAGCAAAATTCTACAAATAGCTAAGCAACCAACTGCTATGGACAATGGGTCATACATCTGAAAGATTACAACAAAAGACAAAATAAGGCTCACAAAACTATATATCTATAGTCCAAGTACACACCAAAAACTCCAAAGATCTTTTGGTCATGGACGGCTCTGTACACAACTAGACGTTGGACCCTGTCTGGCTAGGCTCCCCGTCAGCCACAGTCTTGCCCTTACCTGGAATGATGCAAAAACGAATGAGTTATAAAGCTCAACAAGTAACATAGAATAAAAAAGCAAGAAGAACGAGGAGAACCATCCACAAATAACTATAAATATCTCATCGAAACACAAAATAAGGAGGGAAAACGTATACATGCAAGTTTCAGCCATCATAATGTATACATAGGCAAGATGCATGCTTCTACATTACCATCACAACACATATAACAAGTATAACAAGGTAATTTGGGTCCCACACAAGTCCAGCCTTACAGCCCACTCGAGCTTACACGAGTCCGGCTCTCAAGCCACCCAAGCTTGATGATGTAGCACCGTAGGGGAAATTTACACACACATAACATGTTTTATGCTCATAACCATGCTCAATAAAGTGAACAATATACATATGATACATGCACAAGATCTCTTTACTTAAGGTGTATAAGGCTAGCTCACTCATTTAATCATGGAACATATGCATGGGATGTATTTATGTACAAGGAAACCCGAGATAAGAGAAAGAAAAAGGGATTCAAAACTTGCAAGAGGCTTTTAAGCCAAAACAGGGGACTGATAGTCGACATATTGTTTCCAATCTATCGACAAACAGATCCCCAAAACCCCGGATTCCCCTACTTTCCTCACACGAAACCTAGGCAAGATGACTCAAACTCTTGCCTCTTTCATCCAACAAGACACATCATTCCCAAGCAAGATTGGGGAGAACAAATTCATTTGGAAGCATTAAAGAAGAGATTAAATGAAGAAAAACAAGTATGTTACAAGTACGTAGGAGTTTACTCCAAAAGCAGAGGGTTTTGATAGAAATCCTTTTTAACAATTGAAATTCCAGATTTAAACCATAAACAAGAGTTAGAACTTTCCTTAGATTCCTTGTCTCACACTTTCTAGGCTTTCTTAACCCTTAACACCTCACGAAACCTGCCATACATAGGGATTTTCAACTTCTCTTAGCTACAAAACAGGGGACAAACTGGACTCTAAGTTAGAGAATGGTTATTAGATAAATTTCCTACCTTGAATTCCTCCCTTGAGACCTCTAGCAACCACCTAAAGAAAAGATTGAAGAAGAGGAAGAACCCTAGCAGCTGAAAGCTCTCTCTCTCGAAGCTCTCCACCGCCTCTCGTTTCTCTTCCTCTCCCAACTACTCCCTATTTATACTCTCCAATACTTTATTTTAATTTAATCAATAAATTTCCAGCCCTCTTTAATTCTTCATTTCCCTTCATTTTTATTGCATTTCTCATGAATTAAAGACTACTTACCCCTTATTTCAAACTTAGCCCTTGGGTTGACTTGCTTTCTTCTCCCTTAACTTTAAATTTCTTTCTCTTCAACTTACCAAATTAAATTCCCAAATTAGTGCTATTCCAAATGAGAAGAAATTCCCCAAAATACTAACATAAACGTACCATAATAACGAGACGTTACAAGGTCTTCCCCCTTATTAGAATTTGGTTCCCCAAATTCGTACCTAGTCATTCAAATAGCTGAGGGTAGGCTTATCTCATTTTGTCCTCTAACTCCCATGTAGCCTCTTCTGGACTATGGCGTTGCCATTGCACATTTACATAGGGAGTACTTTGGGTCCTCAACACTTTTTCTTTAAGGTCCAAAATACAAATAGGAACTTCTTCATAAGATGCACCCTCACCTACCTCAAGAGTCTGGTAGTCAATGATATGCTCAGGATTGGGCACATATTTTCATAGCATGGATACATGGAACACATTATGCACATGTGACAACCGTGGGGGTAACGCTAAGCGGTAGGCCACAGATCCCGCTCGCTCTAGAATCTCAAAAGGCCTAATGTATCAGGGACTGAATTTCCCGGTTATTCCAAACCTCTGCACACCCCTTAAAGGCATAACTTTTAACATCACAAAATCACCGATAGCAAATTCTAATTCTCGCCGCCACTTATCCGCTTAACTCTTTTGTCTGTCCTGGGCAGCCTTCATATGGTCTCAAATCATTCTGATTTTCTCTGTTGTCTGCTCCACTATTTCAGGCCCTAATGCTTCCCTGTCCCCTAGTTCCTCCCAACATAAGGGTGATCTGCACAGTCGACCATACAAAGCTTCATATGGCAGCATTCCAATGCTAGAGTGATAGCTATTATTATAAGCAAATTATACCAAAGGTAGATGAGTGTCCCAACTACCTCGAAAGTCTATCACACAAGCTCGTAACATATCCTCTAATGTCTGTATTCTCCGTTCTGACTGCCTATTTGTCTATGGATGAAATGCCTTGCTAAATCGCAATTGAGTCCCCAATGCATCCTGCAAAACTTTCCAAAAATGAGAAGTGAAACGTGAGTCGCGATTGGACACAATCGTCAATGGCACTCCGTGTAATCTTACAATCTCTTTAAGGTACAATTTTGCCAACTGACTCAGGGTATAAGTCTTCTTCACTGGAAGGAAGTGTGATGTCTTCGTCAATCTATCAATGATCACCCATATGGCATCATATCCTTTCACTGTCCAAGGCAAGCCAATAACAAAATCCATGGCCATATCATCCCACTTCCACTCTGGAATGGGTAAGGACTGTAACATACCCGCTGGTCTCTGATGTTTTGCTTTTACTTGTTGACATGTAAGGCATCAGGATACAAATTTGGCCACATCTCTCTTCATGCCATCCCACCAAAACTGATGTCATAAGGTCTGATACATCTTAGTCATCCCTAGGTGTATAATGTACCATGCTCCATGAGCCTCAATAAGAATTCCCCATCTCAAGTCCTCATCGTCTGGCACACATATTCGTCCTCTATATAACAATAGCCCATCCTCACTCTGGTTGTATATCAAAAGAGTGAACCTCTTCATATCCCTCATGATCTTAACTAATAGCCTGTCATCTCCTTGGCGTGCTCGAATCCGATTAGTCAACTCTGGTTGCACCTTCATGTAAGCACAGTATATTAGAAGTTTCTCGTTCATAGGGGTGATAGTCAACTCACTCATATGCTCTAAGAGTTCCCACTCATATACCATCATTGCTGCTATAAATGGCTCACGACGGCTCAGAGCATCCGCCACCACATTAGCCTTACCAGGATGGTACAAGATCTCACAATCATAATCTTTAAGCAACTCAATCCAATGTCGTTGCCTCATATTTAATTCTTTTTGAGAAAATAAATACTTAAGGCTTTTATGATCAGTGTAGACCTCCACTTTCTCCCCATAAAGATAATGCCTCCAGATCTTTAAAACAAAGACCACTGCGGCCAACTCCAGGTCATGGGTAGGATAATTCATCTCATGCTTCTTTAATTGCCTAAAGGCATAAGCATTCACTTGCCCCTCCTGCATCAAGACACAACCCAAACCTGAGTAAAAGGCATCACTATATATAGTAAACCCTATACTACTCCTAGGAATGGCCAAGATCGGTGGGGTAGTTAGTCATTGCTTCAACTCTTGAAAACATTTTTCACAAGCTTTGTTCCAATCAAATTTCTCCCATTTCCTGGTTAGCTTAGTCATAGGTAAGGCCAAACGGGCAAATCCTTCAATAAATCTTCAGTAGTAGCCAGCAAGCCCAAGGAAACTCTGAATCTCAGTCACAATCTTAGGCCTTGGCCACTCAACTACCGCATTTGTTTTCTCCGAATCCACAGCAATGCTTTCCCCAGAAATTATATGTCCCAAAAATCCAACATGCGTCCATCAAAAATCACATTTACTGAGCTTCGCATACAGTTGCTTCTCTCGTAGCCTCTGCAATACCAATCTAAGATGGCCCTTATGTTCCTCATAACCATGAGAGTATACCAGAATATCATCAATGAACACAATCACAAAACAATCCAAATATTCCTGAAACACTCGATGCATGAGATCCATAAAGATAGCTGGGGCATTGGTCAGCCCAAACGGCATCACAACAAATTTGAAGTGTCTATATCGAGTACAAAAAGAGGTCTTCGAAATATCTTCATCTCTTACCCGAATCTGATGATAGCCCGACCTCAAGTCCATCTTCGAGAAGACCGACGCTCCTTGCAACTGGTCTAGTAAATCATCCACACGAGGGAGAGGATACTTATTCTTTAAAGTTACCTGATTCAATTGTCGATAATCGATACATAACCTTAGTGACCCATCATTCTTCCGCACAAATAAGACCCATGCACCCCAGGGTGAAATGCTAGGCCGAATGAACCCTTTTATCTATTAACTCTTGTAACTGCATCTTCAATTCCTTCAACTCATTCGGAGCCATTTTATATGGAGCTTTAGAAATAGGTTGAGTCCCGGGTACCAAGTCGATCGAGAAGTCTATCTCCCGCCGGGGAGGTAAGCCTGGCAAGTCCTCTAGAAAGACATCAGAAAACTCGCATACTACAGGTATCTCTGCAATCACCACCTTATGATCCTTAATTGTACTAAATTTTATAAAAAAAGGTAAATTCTTTTCCAAATACGTGGATAGCTTATAAAATATTATTGACCATTCTTGTTACTGTAGTTTCAACAGAAAGAAGTTTTTCAAAACTAAAATTAATAAAATCTTATTTACATTCAACTATGTCACAAGAAAGATTAAGTAATTTGGCTATATTATCAATTGAAAAAGATTTATTTTCTTAATTTTTCTACTTGGGTTGGACCCGTGACTTCATTAATTAATCAATTGAGACCCTTTTCCCTTAAATTCCTGATTTCATGAACCATAAAATAAAATTATGCAATCTAAAATTATTTATGTGCCATCAAGCAATTTATCATTTAAATATTAAAAATACTTAGACCCACATTTTAAATGCCATTAAACTGACGTTAAGTATTAAAATACCTATACCCACTTTAGGGTCGTTACATAGGGCCCCTATATGCTTGAGTCGGCCCTGCCCTAAATAGAGTATTACACTTGGTGAAGTTCTGGCAATCAAGATGGGTTAATTAAATGACCGCTTATACAATCAAATTGTGATGACTCAAACTTTGGGTTAGACCTAAATTAGATCAACAACCCTACTTGGTTGGCAAACCAAAATTGATTTAGGTAGCTAATTATTCAAATAAAGTCATAGGACTCCACCACATTGGGTTAAATCCCAATGCCAAATGGTCTAATAAACTTGGTATATCCAACATTCGTCTTTCTAGGCTTGTTACTAAGATAAAATAAGATTTTTTTTTTTACATGCTTAATATTATCAAATTTTCTTATTTCATTAAAACTCTTGTGATACTTAGTTTAAGATCGAATTTTTCATGAAAAATTAAATATACTCATATAAAGTGTTGTAAATTCATTCATGTTTCCTTACACATCGAATACTTTAGCAAAAATTATTACAACACAACATAAATAATTAACCTATGGAAGTTGAATTATTAAATGAGTAGGCACTAATAATTAACCTATGGTGTTTTTTTTATCCATGGAGGTATTTGGGTAACTAGTAAGTAATGAAAGCACTTAGTGACCTCCTGAAGTCATTTTTCATGCACATACGTGCTTGTGATCTAGCTATCCATACTTTAAGATCAAGTGGTTGCAAAAACACCAATTCATTTATCAATTGAATCTAACACCATGGTTCAAGATAATTAACACCATTTACTCGCTATATAATGAATTATAGACTCTTTTTATAAATCACTAGGTCATAAGGAAATAACATAGTCATGTATGAATGTTTAATGATATTAGATTAGGATTCAATTCAGTTAATATGAAACTTCAAGCATATGTGTCAATATTTTAACAATTTGGGGCTAATATGCAATTTCATAAAGTCAAATATGCATAAAATGTCAAATAGTGGTCACATATGCAATAAATAATAACCTGTAGGTCTTGATAAAGTTTGGATTAAAAATCAAGGCATAAAATAAAATTTTTAAAAATTGTCTAGGTAAAACTATAATAAAACAAAAGTTTTAGGGTGAAAGCGACACCTTTCAAAGTTTAGATACGTCCTTAAATTGCGTGCCTCTCCTTTAGTTTCTAAAAATTGCATTTGCACCCCTTCTTCTCTAGCAGCCTCTTTCACAGCTGGCAACTCTTCGACCATCCTTAAACTGCCTTTGTTTACCACCACAAACTATCGAAATCACTTTCTTGTTGTCTTTGAACCATTGTGTCGTTGTCCCCTTCCTGTAAAGGTTGTCAGAGACTTTTATGTGTTGATTTTCAGTGACCTAATTTGCCAAAATGGTTTTTCTAGCGAACTTTGATTTTTTCTTTATTTCTTGTTTTTTTTTTCTCTATTTTTTAGACAATTTCAGCATTTTCTATCACTTTTTGGTGTCTTAGAATTGAAGAAAAAACCCATTATTTAAGAGCAGAGCTCACACCCTTGTCTTATTGCCAGTCATCTCTTATATCTTCATGAATCTGACCACTATTACCACCAAAGTCAGGCTATCGCTTCCCTGATCATTCCCCGTTGTTCAATTGCTTGATTTGTAGTGATTTTAGATAAATTTTACAGTGACTCTAGGATAAGTATAAACCATTGATTCCTTGTCTTTTTGGTTTAATCTAACTGGTTTTCTCCAAAAAATTTTCCCATTTTTAGTTCTAAGATAACTAGATTGGATTTGCATCAATCTGAGCACAATTTGATTATTTCATGGCTTTAACCAATGGTTTCTTGGTGTTCTTTTTAGTTATTCTACCACATTGTTTCTTCAATGCCTAATATCTTAAACTTGATTAATCGAAATTGGAATTTGAAAACCCCGTGAACTCTCTTTAATCTTTAAGTCAAATGTCTTTTATTAGTTTAGTTCATTTCAACTTTTTTTGTATTTTATCTGAGCTCAAAATTGAGATAGTGGTTTGGTCCTCTTGAATTAGTTCTATCATTGAATGTGAATATCTTTCAATTTGCTCAACGTTTGTCAACGAAACAAAGTCTTGTGGGTTTGATTCAATCTCGACTATGAGACCTAGTAATGGGCTCGAGCTAATTTTATTTGGTTTGCTCAAATTTTACACCCAAAATGGGTTTCTTATCTTGATAAAAAAAATAATTGTTTTAACAATTGAGAAAAATTACTCTTAGATTCTACTTCTTTATCAATTTACTTTTGATTCCTTTAATTTCTTCTAGATTCTGTAATGATAAATGCTTATTTAAGAAGATTTGAGTTGGAGAAATGGGATTGGAAGGTTAACCTAAAAGTCTTAAAGCATTGTGATAACAATAATTACTTACACCCTTAATTCAAAGTAAGATAAACTTGGAAGAATTCTATTGGTTCACCAAAAGAAAGGGATAAGAAGGGTTGCTTTGAAAGCCACGTGAAGAGCAATTGGAGGCATGAGATTGGAAGAATGAAAATCTTTCAAAGAAAGGAAGAATCAAGGGAAAGAAATTCAAAGCTAGCCATCATTACTAAGGTAGAAAATAGCTAACCTAAGAAGTTAAGTGTGATCTTGAAACTTAGGGATAAAAGACTATAAAAGGGGTGGAAAAGAGGGCCATGTAGGGTAAAAGTAGGAGAGAAAATCAAAGGAAAGAAAGATCCAAAGAAAAGAAAGCAAATGAGGCCAAAATAGAGAGACCAGATTGAGAAATCACCAAAAACAGAAGAGAAACCAAAAGGTAAGCCACTTTTCTTTTCATAAGATCGTATTACTCTGAAAGGGGAGTCCGTAGGTTCAAATGGAAGGTGAATCGGAGTTAAAATGAAAGAGTTATGGCCGTTCTAAACTCCAAAAGCAGAATCCGTAAGAACTAGGGGATCGACGCGTGTAACACACGCTTCTGCAGCAGCTACGCGTGGCCGCGCGTGGCCACCCTTCTGGTGGCGCGTGAGGGCGTGTGGCTAGGCTTCTTGCTCTGAAATTTTTATGGTTTGCTCCTTAAATGATTTCCTATGTTCCTATGTAAAAATATTTTGGTTTGGTGACCCGAACTGTATGAAACTGCAGCTTAATAGGGCTTAAACTCGTAGAATCGGTGGTTCAGCAAGAGTTACAACAAGGGTGAGTGGTTTTCTACATCATTTGTGCTTCATATTGTTCATCCTTGAATCATTTGTGTTATATGTGGACATACTTACTTACTTCCTTTGTTTAGCATGCTATTTTACTTATTTCATCACTTCATGGCATGTGGTTGTTTGTGGCAAGTTAGTGGCTGCCATGAGTGGCTCTTGGAGTCACATATGCGTGTTTGAGGTGAGCATGGCGTGCGCGGGGGTGATTGCAACACCCTGGCTTGGCTTCCACAAATGGGGTTTCATTTTTGCATACTTGCATTTTCATACATGAACCATTCTTTCCTTGAAACCATCTCACTTAGATTTATATAATCTAACATGGGTTGATGCCCCTGGAACGTTCCGCATTCCAGGTATGTTTAGTGTACCAGGAGCTAAGGAAGCGAGGGAAGCAAATGGGAATGAGTCTATGGATGTTTAAATGCTATTTTGTCATTATATGTAATTTTATTTCAGAAGTGATGTACTTATTCGACAATTGTACTTCTTTTGTTGTGCTAGACTTATATTTTATCTTAACGAAAGGTTTGTGCATGTTTAGCTTGTATGGGAACCCTATAAATATTTCGGCAAGTTCGATCCAATGTTTTCGCTGCTAGGGTTTCCTAACGCCTCTTGGGAAATTAGGTGTAAACCTACCGTGTTATTTGAAACGAGGAGGCATTACAAAAGCACTGAATTAGTGATGCTTAGTTGGTATATTGTTTCATTGACCATCATTAAGAGTTAATTAGGTTAATCATTGTTAAGAGTTAACAAAAGGATCAAATTGTTGTTAAGAATTAACAAAGGGCTAAGGTGTCGTTAAGAGTTAGCAGGGTTTAGGTTCCATTAAGAGTTAATAGCGGACCTAAGTACAATTAGACAGAAGTTTCAATGGGAGACACAAAACTATCGATCGGTCGAATGTTTTCAGAAAATTGTTGACCAGTCCTTAAAAACAGTCAACAGTTTTGTTCGGCAAGAGTTTCTGAAAACGAGGCCATTCTTCTATCTTCTCTGTTAAGGGAGCATTTAATTCCATAACAACTTTAATAAATGCACTAAAAAATGCAATTAATAAAGAGAGAATGAAAGAAAATAAGAAAATGAGAATGCTTCTCTATGCTTGTGCATTTTGAATTCTCAACAGACAACACTCTCAGCTTTCTTGCCTTTTCTTCTTCTTGCTCTCATAGTCTTCTTCTCATTCTTACTGTTTCCTTCTTCTTCTCTATTGACCCTTGCTCATGTTACGAGTAGATCTCCTTAAAAGAACCTAACAACAGTTTAGAATTACCTTTGGTTTGGTTTTATCTAGCACAAGTGATCAGTAAAGGGTTTCAACTAGTTTGCTTGGTATGAACTAACTTTGTCCTTTACACTGATGAAGGAGGCTCGAGGCTATTTGTGAAGGAGCTCCAAAGGATTTAGAATTGCATACAAAGGGAAACAACTGGAAACAACTTTTTCTCCATTAAGAAACCACTACTATTTGGTTTTCCATTATGGATGAAAAATATACACATGGCTAAAACATTTGAGTTTGTAAGAGATTTTTGTTTCATTTTTGCTACGTTTTATGTTTTTGAAAATCCTAATGAATCTCTTATGGTACATGCTTAGCGTAAGGGTAACTTTCATTTATATCTTATGATTTATTTTCCTTGCTCTCGTTTAGAGTTAACAATATATTACTGTTAAATTTAGGGTAACACATATTGTTTGTAATGTTTCACAGACATTTCTCACACTAAATCATTGCGTAAGGGACTTAGATTCAACGTAACATTTCCTACTAGTAGCCTTTCTTTAAGTTCTTGAGACTCTTTTTTCCTTAAGTGACGTCACCCATTGGTGAAGTTTTTTTATTAGTTTCCAAGGTCTGTCTAATCAATTTTAATAGATTTAGGTAAACTATCAAACATATAAATGCAAATAGTTGTTCTAATTGAAACTAAATACATTATCAACATGTTGAAAGCCTCTACTAGTTTCCACTCACGCACTATCAACCCAACCGCCATAGTAGGTTTCCTCCTACTTATGTGTTTGTTGTCTTGGTAGCTTGGCTGAGGTGATACTATATAGTGTGGTCACAGTCCTTACAGAACTTTATCTATCATTGCTTGCATGTTCAGTTCCTTGCAAGGAATCTTTTATGTTAGACTTTACGATCCAGACTCATCTTGATTGTCAATTATAAAGGTAGTAACTTTTTTTTTTCTTTTCTACAAGGTTCTACTTTTAAATTTTTAGTCATATATCAAATAACTAATCCTATACATTCAATCTCCCCATTATGAGACATCTCAATATAACATAAGCTTCCATTTTCCCATCAAGCCCCATTTAGGTCTTGTAAATTCACCTCTCATTGTGATCACATGATCTTTCGAATGTATCTCAATCATGAAATGCAAAAATTCAAACACTTTTAAATGAGCATGAATTTTTTTCTTTTAACGCATTTGTGATCAAGGAATGGTACCCCACCTTAAACAAAAGATGTACCACCTTTACACAAACCATGTTAAAACTTCATGACCACAATTTCATCAATGCAAATAATCCATTTTCATTGATGTAGCGCCAAATAATAATATAGAGATCATGCTAGACAAATAGTAAATAGAAAAAACATTTATTGTGTTAATTTATAAAAATTTTGTGCACAATTTTATTATGAACATGAATCTTTTCCCCGACACTTTAGTGACCCATAGAGAGTATCCTTTACAAACCAATGACACTATATCAACCCTATGGTTATAGCAATATGCATGCAATGAAACATTCATTTCTTTCATATGCAGGGTATAGGAATCATGAGTCCATGCTTTGATGCACATTTAACCAACCATATAATATATCTTGAACGAACATTTTTCTTAACATTTTAGTAACCTATGGAGAGTAACCTATAGAGAGTAACATTTACAAACCTTTACCAAGTCAACCAACTTGCAATATTGATATTGACATGCAATCCAATGATTCTCCCATAGCAAAGGATGTACTATTTTCCATATAGTACTATATCAACCCTATGGTCACAACAATATGTATGCAAAGAAAAATTCGTTTATTCCATATGCAAGTATCAAAAATCACAGATTCATGAATTTTATGCCTTGATGGACAATATTTATCATGCCAAATGAAGTTTAGTCATAAACAAAGAACTTTCACTTGAACATTACTTGCCAACTTCATGATAAGACTTTGGATCTCTATCCAACTTATCAAATCTATTCCTTAGATTTTGGTTGAATAATTAAACTAGCAACTTAAGCGACAATCAATTAAGATATTACATCCATAGTCATTAAACTACATGCCTTTTACCATCTATGACAATCAATCCAGTGCCCATAATTAGAGTCCACCTATTTATTGTTATGCATTCCTAACACATTACTAATTAACCTATGCTTGTGAAACCATAGTCCTTTACAGTCACATACCCAACTTTAGATGCCATAAGATATAAAGATCCATCCCACCTTAGAGTTTATTTGTCTCAATTTTCTCATAACCTTGCAAGAACTCAATATTCTTATTTCATGGTTGACTTTTCACCTTGTAAGCTTCACTCCTCTAGGTAACACCTACCTTTTAGATTTTCATGGATCTTCTATCAATTCATTATTTAGACCTCAATTACACTTCACGATTTCTCAAATAATGTTGCTGGTCACTTCTCATAGAGAAAATATTATGACCTAACCAACCCTTGTAAGTTCATGAATCCTTTATGTATTAGGATTCCAAATCACATTGAACCTATAAACACCTTAAGTCTCACATTGATCATACTTATCTTTGTGTGCTCTAGGATTCCCTTTGTTCCCATACTTTAAGTCACCACACAATGTCACAAGTTATTCATCACATGGTTACAATAACCTAACTTGTACATGGTTTCATCAAGAACTTTTTTTTTTTTTATGAATAACATATTGTTTCCGATTAGTAGGTGACTGTGGTTCTCTTAGCTTCACACAAAGTTGAAAACCCCATATCCCTAAAAATTGTTCCACTACTAACAAGTAATGACCCGGAGGTCCAATACAAGATGGGACCAAAGCGTAACTCAATCAAAATCATTTATACCATACAACAAATAACAATGATTCCACCATTTCTTTTTTTTTTTTATATAGAAAAAATAAGCATAATCATTTACATTTCATTAGGCTATCCCAAAGGGGAATACAACAAACCCCAATAACAAAATACAACCAATAACATAGTACAAACCAACCAACTAACAAACGCCCTCGAAACTTTTTATTCGGGTGAACTCTGTACACATTTAACCTAATAGATCATGCCCTACTAGGACCCCTCTTATTCTTCGCTTTACCTGCACCTGAAATGATGTAAAGAGAAAGAATGAGCCGCAAGGTCCAGCAAGCATAATACAACAAAATAGAGCAGAAGATATATTGAAACAGAGACTTAGTAAGCAATAACAAGCAACATATGGTAGGATCGTGGCATAGAGTAATACTAGGATAATTGTAATATGGAATATCATGGTCATAATCATAATCGATATCAGTATAATCTACACAAGTAACAAACTTCTACCATAGCATGGATAAGGCGTACTCTGGTGGCCTTGCTACTATATAGTCTCTGGAACCCATCTAATGATATAAGCACAACACCCATTATCTAGCGGTATCCATTCATGTCACAAGGTAACCCACTATGGGCTTATAAATCCAATCTACTCTGCAACACTGACACTTGCCTATGATACCACCCGCTAAGTATGTTGTGGCCCCATCATAGTAGTGCTCTTAGACTGCTCTCAACTCTGCGACATTAACACACGTCTATGATACCACATGCTTGATATGCAATGGCCCCATCATAGCAACGTTCTCAATTCGCTCTCAACTATGTGGCACTAGCACCCGCCTATGATACCACACGCCTCGTATGCAGTGGCCCCATCATAGTAGTGCTCTCAGACCACTCTCAACTCTACAACATTAACACACGCTTATGATACCACACGCCCAGTATGTAGTAGGCCCATCATAGCAATGTTCTCAATCCTCTCTCAACTCTGTGGCACTAACACCCATCTATGATACCACACGCCCCATATGTAGTGGTCACATCATAACAGTGCCCTGAATCTGCTCTCAACTCTGCGGCACTAGCACTGACCTATGATACCACACACCCCGTATGCAGTGGCCCTGTCATAGCAGTGCCCTCAATCTGCTCTCAACTCTATGAGACTAACACCCACCTATGATACCAAACTCCTCGTCTATAGTGGCCTCATGATAGCAGTGCCCTCAATTCGCTCTCAACTATGTGGTACTGACACACACCTAGGATACCTCATGCCCAATATGTAGTGGCTCCATCATAGTAGTGCTCTCAATTTGATCTTAACTCTGTGGCATTAACACCCGCCTATGATACCACATGCCCTATATGCAGTGGCCCCACCATAACAGTACCCTCAATCCTCTCTCAACTCTGCGACACTAGCACTCACCTATGATACCACATGCCCCATCATAAGCTGCTGTAGAACTCAAACCCACAGTCTTACGCATCACAAGATATGGCTACTGTGGGACTCAAACCCACAGTCCTATGCATCATAATCACAAGCACATACCACTACCATAGTCTACACATGCGCATGAATTCATACAATTCATCTTATCTCTTCCCATAATTGTAGTTACAACCATGATGTATACTTGGACATCCTCTTCCACATCCAAATTCATAAATCATTCCTCAAGGGATGTGTCCACAAATCATAATAGAATATCCCTAAACAATCCACTTCACAACCCATTTACTAACCCTTATATGCACATTTAAACCCCAAAACTTTAGATTTAAGTCATACCTGCGTAATGCTCTCCAAACACAAGTTCCAATATGGCCCAATACTAGCACATCGTCATCCTCAATTATTAAGCCTATCATGAATCCTCAATTCACATAACACCTTGCCATTGAATACCTAATTGTTCTCAAGAACATATAAACATGTCTTTGGACTAAGAATAAACCCCAAAAACTTGGTCAAATCATTCAAATCCTATGCCAAATCAAAGCTTATCGAGTCTAGTTTACAATGCATCAAACGGATCTCAAATTTGATTTTTTTTTACTAAAATTATGCGAAAAAAGAGTATAAACTGCACAAAGTTATCTAGAACCCTTAGTTGACTATTGAGAAGTTTAGTTGACTATTGAGAAGCTTAGTCGACTATTAAAAAACTAAGTTGGCTGGGCCGAGAGCTGATCTTTCGTGGGTTGGCTAACTCACTTATTAGTCGACTATTGACCAAAATAGTCGACTATTGAGAGCAAAAATGCATAAAAACGATTAGGAACACCCCAAAATCATTCCACATCCCACCATAATCCATCTCAACCCCAAACACATCATTCCCAACAAAATATAGGGTGGAACAAACCCTATTTGAAGTTATGAAACCACTCCAACTAACACAATCAAGAATTTGGTGGAAATATTTCAAGGATTTTACATACAACACCAACCAAGAACCCACTTAAAAAATCATGGGGTTTTTCACCATTAATCCTCATTACACTAAGATTAAGGAGTTTTGGAAAGAGATAGAGGAGTAGAACTTGCCTTAATAATCTTTTCCTCCATGGTCTTGCTTGAAGAATCCACCACAAAAGCCACCACACTTTCCTACACCCCAAAACAAGGGAAAATAATCAACATAAGGAAGATGAATCCACCCACAAGCTTGAATTAATCTTACCTATTGATGCACCAAGAACCAAGATCGATGAAGTGGAAGTTGAAGAATCCAAGCCCTAGCTCATTTTCGTCCTCTCCCATTGGCTCCCCCTTTTCTCTCTTGATTTTCACTTTTTAATTTCCTTCTCTCTCATATATATATATATATACACTTCACATTTCCTTGATTGCCCCTCTTCATTACCCAAAATGACATGCATCTCCCCCACTTTCCATTTTTAACCCCCATACTTTAATATAAATATCCCTCATATCCTTTTTCAATTCTTCTAAATAATAAAGTATATATATAATTTCTTTCTTTCTACTTTTCTTTTAAATACAACATAATTGTACACCCTTAAATCTAACTTTCTTTCCACACATGCAATCTCATCTAGATTAAAATTACACACACTCACATTATTTAGTTCCAATGTCAGGAATATATTTGGTAAGTGGGACAGGTAATACCGGAATATTTCACACACATTAATTATCTTTGGTATTTACTTAGATCAAATAATTCCAAAATATAACATTCATCAAAATACCATCAAAATATCTAAACTCACTAATGGGTTGTTACATAACAAGTAGTGCATTTTATGTTCACTTGATCATCATATCACAAACAATAGTGGCTTAGTAATGCATGTACTAACTCAATCTATGAACACCATAACTGGATAATTTTTCATTCATTTCCATAATACCTCACATAGTGCCATTACAAACCAAAACATAGAACTAACATGAGTTTAAATACAACCCTTAACATCATGACCCTTGATAATAAGTTGTTGTCTCACAAAACACCATGAGTTGACTCATCAAGGAGTCAACTTTAGCTTCATAACTAAGAGGAATGAGTTTCCATCTATATTGCATTCCTTCATCATTTCTCTTCTTCAAAGTTGAGTTTAATTTTTCTTTTATTTGGATAATTCCTTGAGATATGTCTTGGTTAATCGTATACATAGCAAATTATGTCCCATGAATAATTTTCAATGCTTTTCACCTTTTTTTTATTTGGACAACCACATTTCATGTGTCTTTCCTTTCTATACTCAAATATGTTCTTATGTGTTATGCATCATCTGAAGGGAATCACTAATATAGTGGTATAGGCAAAAATAAATTTTTTACCATGTATTAGATACACGTAGTGGAATATAATATACACGCCATACATAACTTGGGTATTTAAGCAACACGTATATTCAATAATTAAATACATAAATAAATGCATACATGTTATCCGAAGTAAGGTTGGGGTACATAAACTATTTATGTACTAAGATCGTGTCCACCTCACGTTGTGGTGGTTCTAGACTGTCCATACTTAGTATGTACTAAGGTACCATTTCGGTCACCTCTTCCCGTGCTAAACACAGAGGATCTGTGTATCATCGGTGCTCGCATCTCAAAATTATACGCATAACAATTACATGTATAATTTCTATGATTTTTAAAAGGAAAGAAAAAGAAGAAGAAAAAGAAGAAGAAAAAGAAGAGAGTAGTAATGGAAGAGATGAGAGAGAAAAGGCAGAGGCCATGCCTCTATCCTTTTATCCAATCTCCCTTCCTTTATTTTCTTCTTCTTAAAAATCAATTACTTCTCACGTTTGTCACCCCTTGTTATTATACACTCAATAATTGATTTTACTATGCACTATACACTATACACTATTCACTATTTGCAATTCGCTACCTCTTACTGTGCAATCAATAATTAATTTCATACTATGCACTATGCATTATGCATTATTACTATGTACTATGCACTATTGGCAGGAGGGGCCAAGGGTCAACTTTTGATCAACCATTTCCAAAGATATTTTGGGCACACGATGTCGATAACAAATGCAACACTATATGGTATGTGACTTTTTAGGTTCACTACCCGCTAGCAATCTGATAAATCAAAACCCTTTTTGGTATTGGTTAACCCTTTGACCTATCACCGAAATTTCTCCAAATTCTAATGACATTCCAAGAGTTCCTGAATAGCACCTAACAGCAATTCAGGACAATATTGGTGGCAGTGAAGTCTCACTTCAAGTGAACCTATTATAGTTGATGATTATTGTATGCTACAATCCTTGCATCACCTAACGTCTCGACTGAGCGAGAGTAATGGAGTGACAAACTCACAAACTCAGTAACTATGTGTCAGACCTCATTAATGTGATTAGATGACATATCAGGAATCAACTTTCCTAACTTTCAATCTACCTTGGCCAAGGACTATCTCGTCACAATAATAGTAGATTACATAGGACGTTCACCCCATCAAATATTGACAAGGGTGAAAAATCCTATTCCCAATGCCTGTCTCCATATATCAACAATACGAAATTACATAGATGAACATTGCCACCTCGCAATTGGATGGTTCGGCTCATTAGCAAATCCCACACACCAATACACAACACAACTGTGTCTGTTCAAGTTTAAGGATCAACACACCATCGCAACCTAATGACATGACCATTATCCACTAAGCCATATGGTTAGTTATCGGTTTCACATTCGGCTGATCGTTCACCAGCAACCACCATAGGTCTACTAGCGACATCTCATATCATATGGCACGTGACACATTATCCTCCCATCGGTATCCCCATACCAAACGAGGTAGTAACCCCTGTGATAGTCCATACTCGATTAATTGGAGTCCCCATCCAAAGAATCTAAGGACTAGGAATAATTTAAGAAATCCTGTTATCGGAGAATCTTGTCACACAATCTCAACACCTTGAGAATAAGATTCTTGCATAGAAGATCTAGGGACTCATTCATATAATTGTTTGGAGAAAATATGAATGAAGAAAACCTTGCCTTTTATAGATTTATACAAAGATACAATGAATGCATAAAACAAGCCCACTAAGCTAGTTAGATGTCATCTAAATCTAGCATCAATGCACATAACACTAACATCATCTAACTTGACCTTGTACATCCTTAACTAACCCAATTAAGTTTTTACTTCGACACTACCTACCTAGGTATCTCATTACTTTAGACTATAGTTATTAATTGTATAGCCCTTGGTCCCTCAGTCATCTCGACCTTCACCTTAGGCTCGTTTAACACACTATCCCAATCCTTTGTACAATCTAGCTTTTCCATGATTAAACTTAATGTAACATAATTTGCATGATTCTCATTATTGTAACTCTCATAAGAGTTGCTATTAGTCCACTTTCAACCTTAGGTTAGGGATGCATTGTCTATGAGTTTCCTTGCCACTTTATTGGATGTTAAACAGATATGTGGCATTCTTCTTCCTTTGATTGTTGATTATGAAGATCTTAATAAATTTTCTTCTTAATTGTTCAAAGGAGAAATAGATCTCTTGGTCAAGCCATTAAACCAGGTTTGAGCATAATCAATCAAGTTTTGATGCAGTTACTAATATTCAAGACCTGGTCCAAGGCTGACCTGGCCTAAATTGGAATAGTAACCGGCTAAAACAATAATACTACAGTAGCACCGGAATAGTAGTGCTACAGTAGAACTCCATAAGTTTTTAGGATTTTAGAGTTTTTAGGATTTTTACTTCTATTCTACTTCATATGTTTTGGGATTTTAATTTTATTTCATATTTGATTATGATTTATTTTTATTAGGATTCTAGTTGGATTTTATTTACAAATATTAGATGGATTTGGATTAGCCAAACACTATAAATATTCCTAGAACCAAGAGTTTGTAATCAGTTTTTCTCAATACAAATTTTAACAATCTATTTGGGTTTTCTTAACAAAACAGTCTTGTTTTTGCATCTTCTTAAAAGTCAAGGTTTGGCCATTGAATTTTGTTCTTTCAAGGGTTTATTTTACTGTATTTTTTTCACACACGTGCTACACACTGCATCAAGCGGTATCAGAACGGTTAACCAACCAATCAAATGGGAAATCTTGAAAGTAAAGGTAGCAACCAGCCTCGTGATGGTGACCAGGGGCTGCCCGCAGTTTGGAGAGTAATCAAGGAACAGCGGGAAATAACTCATACAATGAAGCAGCAATTGGAGTGAATTCGCAATCAATTGGGCGTTTTACAATGAGTTAATGATAACCGGAATAGGACTACTGGTGTGAATCAAACCAGCTATGTTAAATGAAGAAGACCAGTCATTAATCCTATCCTCGTTAATCCTAGAAGACTAATGATGGATGATAGCAATGATGAGAATGATCTTAGTTGTATAATAGCCAACCCTAGTGGAAGAGGGGTTAGGAGGAATGTGCAACAACACAATCATTGGGGAAACGATGAGTATAAACTAATGAATGGCTTTTTGGTGAATTTAGAGCTTGATCTCGAACATTATGTTGTCCAAGCAACCTCAACGTTTGCAAACTCAGGTCTAGTTTATGCTGCTAACACTATAGAAACTCCAAGGTTGTTGATTCATACTGGGTATTTTCTAGTCTTGAGGGCTCAAGCATTACTTCGTAATCCAAGAACTCCATAAGATTTTAGGATTTTTGATTTTTTAGGATTTTTACTTTTATTCTATTTCATATGTTTTAGGATTTTAATTGGATTTTATTTACAAATATTAGATGGATTTGGATTAGCCAAACACTATAAACATGCCTAGAACCTAGAGTTTGTAATCAGTTTTTCTCAATACAAATTTCGACAATCTATTTGGGTTTTCTTAGCAAAACAGTTTTGTTTTTGCGTCTTCTTGAAAGCCAAATTTCAGCCATTGAAGTTTGTTCTTTTAAAGGTTTATTTGGGATTTTTTTTTCACATGCGCTACACGCCGCGTCAAGTTTAATGAAAAATCTTGACAAATGATAATATCTTCTCAACCATTCAATAACATTATAAATTCATAGTTTTGAATGTAATCATGAGAATCACCTTTTCTTGAATAAGTAGTTAACTGAGGCATCTTGAATTTAGGTGGAAGGGGCTTCTCCATAATCTCAAGAGTAAAAAAAAATCTTCTTCTCTTGTTGATCTTCAATGAATACCAGTTTCTTTTGTTCTTATTTGCTCAATCATCATTTTCATCTCTATGGCATCGCCAGCACTAAAGATGGACTAATTATCACCTTCTTGTTCCTTCCTAGGTTAAGGTCTTGGTGAGATTTTAGCTTTTCATGCTGTCATACTTTCCACAATATTTAGGTATTTTTCTCTATGGGTCTAAGCCACCATAACTTCTTTTTGAATTATGCCAGCGCCTAATCTCTCTTATCAAATCGAGAGGGTCTCCTAAACCCCCCTCTCTCAACAAGTCTTTAGGAAAGGTGAGTGTTCCTATAGGAAACTATTGTAAGGTCTCTGGAGAGTTCTCAGGCAATGGTTCATTATGCCCACTATTTGCATAGTTTTGTAAAGTGGGTAGAAGTGGAGCTCCAGGTATGACATTCTATAGGAAGACTGTTGTGAATACTCGTAGGAGTGTATACCCAAGAGAGGGTAAATTGGGTGTTTCAAAACTTTTTCTAATTTTGAAAATCATGCACAAAATTTGTTTTAAATGATTTCATTTATTTGAAAATCTTTTGTTGTAAATAAAGATTAGTAATGATAAACATTTGTAATTTCAAAACTAATGCACTAAGATAGAATATTTATACTAGTGATATAAAGACAATGCTTGAATTATAAAATGAAGAAGCATATAATGTGTGTTGAGTTTTATGTTCTTAAATGTTTTGATGATTATCTTATGCAAAACTTTAATGTAAGGATTATTCTATGTTAAGGATGATTTGAGAATTATCTCAAGGAATCTTATAATCTTATTATGTTATCATAGGCTTATTAATATGTTTTGTATAAATTTTATTATTCTTATTGGTTAAGGACATGGTAAGTCTATCTTGATAGAATATATGTTAAGATTGCTTTGAAAATATATAAGCTCAAGGAACCTTGATAGGTTTATCATTTAGTCCTTCAGCATGATTAATCTAGTAATAATCTCATGTGTGTTAAACTTATTTTAGTCATATGCTTTATTGATATATTTTTAATATGCCTCTCTTTAGAGTCATCCTAAATATAATACATGAGTATTTTGTGGAGTTCATGTTTTTCTAAATGTTTTGTGTGACAGCATTACTCAATGTTTAAGATTAATGTATTCTATATTTCATATTTGATGTTTAAGTGTTAGACATCAAGATTGTTAAGTAAATGATCATATACTGAAAAGAAGATACTTGAGTTTTGATTTGTAGAATTATGTTATATTATCCTTCATGTTAAGGTTATGCTAATAACCTTAATATATTTGTGATTAATATTGATCTTGCTTATATGCTTAATATATTGATAAGTTTCTCTAGCATCTCAAGGGATATTTTAAGTATCCTAATTCATTAGTGTCATGGATAAATGTTATATATCCTCATGACACTTAGAGTAAGTATAAGGTTGGGAAATATCTTAAGTGCTAAAAATATGTGGAACCATTTCTCATTTTAAAGAGCAATGTGCTTTAGTTGATGCATAAGTATCTAGCATCCTTGCCCTTGAGTAAATGTATTCATGCTTAGGCAAGTGATCCTAAGTTCTATTTCATAGAGCTACAATTCCTAAAGTTCTCAAGACCTTAAATTTAGGAAAAATCTTTTGAAGAACTTATAATGTTGAATGTATGTTGCTTGATAAGAAAAATCATTTAAGTTCTTGAGAGAATTTAAATGTTGTATATTTTTCAAGCAATACTTCATAGTGTTGCTCAAGTTTAGGTTCAATGCATTTGAGCAATAGAATTCTAAAATTTCTATCTTTCAAGAATTACTCAAAGTATGCATTAGTAGAAATTGTGTATGATTCTTATAGAATATATATCATATATATGATTTATTTGTCTTATGTGTACTCTTGTCTTGATAAATATAAATGAGATATCGTAATGATTAAGGTAGGGCATCTTTGTGATATATATTGTGTGTAACACTCCAAATTTCTCAGGCGTGTTATATCTTAGGATTTCAGGAATATATATATATATATATTTTTACTCCACAATCACTGACATACATCACACAAATTCCTAGAAACCCTAATTTCACCTTCTCAGCCTAACAAACCCAATAATCAAATAGCTAAAAAATGCGATATTATTACAAATGAGGAAGCTAGATCGAACCTAATATGGTACATAACCGTAATACTTTATTTATCATATGAGAAATCATTCAAAATGTCTACAAGATGTATTACATGGATATCATCTCTCGAAAGTGATAACCGAACGCTTTAAACATAACTAAAACGTACTAAGGTACGCATCAACTGAATTTCTCATACATACTTAAATATATGCTAAAACATGCTACAAACAGCAAAACGAGCTTATCCTTCAACCATCTTTTTCCCCTTAGAGCTGTTTGTCGAACTTGGAACGTTTGAATATTCTAGGGACATAGTCCAATTAGAAGATGAATCTTCCAGTGAGAACTCCAAAACAGTTTATATACATGCATGAACAAATATAAAACGTATGAGGAAACAATGAGGACTACTCCGAAGTACCTTGTGAACATGTTAGCCTCATCCAACGAGAGCTTTCTCAATGGTGCACGCATAGCTCCTCCCAGGAGGTCCCTAACCATGCCACCCTGGCCTGACCTCATAGAACCAATACAAGTACCACATCCACTATCCCTTAGGCTCACGATCTTTCCCACAACAGTTTTCTTGATGGCGCACGCATAGTGCCACTTGGGGGATATCCAACTTTTTCCCTCGGGCAACAACTGATAAGTACAATAGTATGGCCCCACAAATTTTATAAATGCAACAGTTAAAAGCCAACATCATATATTTTCAGGAAAATATATTTTATATATGCAACATGATTTCACGTAAAAGAACAATAGGATTTTGCTTACGTGAACGTTACACAAAACACGTTCCATGCAGTAGGAACTTTACACAAAAATAAGAGTTTGAGTACCGGAGTCTCACATAAGAGAACAATAAGATTTGAAGTATAGGAGCCTCACCTTGTACTTAATTTGGGATTCCTCAAAACTCGTGCCCGACCTCAATTCTCGTGCCAGGTGTACTATTGCTCAACTTTGAGTCTCAACGATCCCTAGCCATCATATTTGTTCAAAGGAATATCAATATCTATTTTTTCTAATTTTTCTCCTATTTTCTCCCTTGAAAATTTCCAAAATAAATACCTCCTCAAGCATGTTCCCAAATTTTTCTCCACCATAAATCATAATTTATTTTTCTAGAAATTTTAAGATAAAAATCAGGAAAAAATCACCTTAGCATGTGCCTCCACGTGCTAGTGCGTGGACTGTGCACGTGAAACTGCGCATGAGGCCCACATGCGTCTTCTTCTCTAGCGATTCGAATTTCTCCCCGATTTCACCAATTTGAAGCCCTCTTCCAGTTGATCACCATGGCATTCCTTTTGGCCCGAAACAATCACCGAAAGGCCTCCAAATCGACCAAGATCAGTTTGGTTCTTGGCTCTGTGCACTTTTCCAGCCACCTTCGAAAATAGCTTCAAACTAGCACGAAAATGCCTCAAAATCTTCAAAAATGGCCCTATTCTATTGGGGAACAAAAGTCCCTTATCCTTACCCTAAAAAATGTTCCAAAATGCGAGCAAATTGAAGCTTAATCTTGAGAAAACCCTCGACCAAGACTCGACTATTTATAGCCAAACCCGATCGTTCTTCAGTTAATCACGGCCAGTTGCGTGTGCTATGATGTTCTACCCTTGTGCTTAGTTTTGATGATGAAAAACATAGGGGGAGATTGATGTTCTACCCTTGTGCTTAGTTTTGATGATGAAAAACATATGTTATTAAATCCCTAAGTCATGAATCAAGGTGGTGGTTTTCAACAAAAATCAATTTCAAGTGCATTGTTAAAATGAAAACCAAAAAGATTTATGATTTTCTATTTTAGTTAGAGATTTGCAAAGTCAAGTTTTTAGTCTTAAAAGAATCTCCTAAAATGATTTTCAAATTAGCTTTGAAGTTGTTGGTCAACATAGAGCTAAAATTGTTCTAAGGCAAAAGACCAACTTGAACATAAATGTGTTTGATGAAAATTCAATCTTAAGTATGAAAAATCATTTATGTTAATCTCATCCTTCAGAATAAGCTTTCATATTTTGAAGCATGCATGAAAGGTTTTGGTTTGAGTCTTAATCATATGAAAAATCCTTTAGTTCATGCATCATGTCTTGAAACTCATTTTGATATCATTTCAATATTTTTCTAAGTCTGGAAAACTAGCACCTTACAAGGAGAGATATATGAAAATATTTTCTTTTTAGAAAACTAACTCCCGGTAATTCAATAACTAACATTCATTAGCGATAAAATGATTTTTAACGAATTTTTCAAGAAATGAAAAGTGTATATCTTGGAGGTGGTAAAATAGCAAAATCCTAAGTTCCTACTAAAATCCAAATTCTACTTTTTTATTCTTAGGGATTTTGATTTTTTTGATATTTTTATTGAATCCAAATGGGGGGTACTTTCTTATTTACATTTATGTATTAAGGTAAATGGAAGGTAAAATATAAATTAAACAAAATGAGGACATGTAAATATGTGGTGATGTTTTGTATTAATCAAGTGTGCTTCTCATGTTATCTGTCAAGTTTCCAGATTTTCCAAGAAGATAGTCGACTATGTTGTTTAGTGCTGTCGACTATGCATAAGGATAGTCGACTATGCTTGTTCAGTCTGTCGACTATATCTTGCATCTGTCGACTATTTTTGCGTCTGTCGACTATTGTGGAAGGATAGTCGACTATGCTATTTCATCTGTCGACTATGTTTGTTCATGAATTTCAAAATTTTCTTTGTAAATTTTGATCTGTTGACTATGTAAAATGATTTGTCGACTATGGGATTTTTTGTGTTATAAGATAGTCGACTATGCTTTTCTGTCTGTCGACTATGGCTAGTATTATTTGATAAAATAGTCGACTAACCTATTTTCTCTGTCGACTATGTGTTTCACAGAAAGCTTCCAACGGCTATTTTTTTAAATCCCACGGCTCCAAACGACTATATTTCTCTTCAACTTTGTGGGACACTTATATATACATGTCATGGATGATCAAGAGAAGGCCAATGGACGGGAATGAATTAATTTGAGCTTACTGTTACTCATTTGTATTTACAGTGATTGTGCTTCAATTTTTTTCTCTCTTCAAGGCTTTGATTTTAACTTGTATTAATTCATTCAAGCCTTGTTTTTATTGTGAGAGAACTTGTAACTAAGAGTGCCCACTCTTAGCATCTCGTTTACATTTGTATCACTCTTACTTTCCTAGCTTTGTGCTAGAAGACTTGCTCGTTAAAGCAAGTGGCTGTAATTCCTAGCTAGGTGCTAGAGGGCTTGCTTATATAAGCAAGAGGTTGTAATTCCTAGTCTTGGACTAGAGGACCTACTTGGTTTAAGTAGGGGGTTTTAGTGGATGGTTTGAAAAATCCTTAGTGAGGAGCTAAAGTAGTGGATTAGGCTTGGTTAAGCCGAACCACTATAAATCCTTGTGTTTTCTTATGATTGTGTTCTTTGATATATTTATCTTTCCAAGCATTTCATTATTCCTCCTCGGTTCTCATATTTATCTTTGTTCATTTGTCATTTTTATGGTTTACGCTTTAAAACTCTAAATCCTCAATCTGTATCAAAAAGTTTTTATATTAATGTTCTATCATTTAAGTTTTTAAAATAACCAATTCACCCCCCTCTTGGTGTGTGCCATAGAACCTACCTGTTCTAACATGCTAGGCAACCTGCCTCAAACCCTGATGGCCTAGGCTGCCTTCCCCATGCCCCTGAGATGGCAATTTGATCGGTAGCAGGCGGCGGTGGCAGTTCGACCATGCTTTTGTGCAGAAATTCTGAAAATTGCATATTTACCCCTTGAAATTTTCTTTTGCATTTTGGCCCTTTTCCTCGAGCTCCTGAATTATCCAATAATTCCACTAAGCCCCATAAGTTCCAAAATCTTCATTTCACCCCCGAAGACTTAGAAAAACCATTGTTTTGACCACTCTTGGCCAAAAAGGAAGTCATTAGTTGAGTAACATATTTTGTTGTATAAAAGCCATGTCCTTTAAGAATATCTCCTTTATCTTCTAAGACTTTCTATGTAACTATGTAAATGTGATTGGAAAGTTAGTCCTAACCAACTTTCACAAACAACACTTGTGTTTTATATATTTAAGCTCATTGTTTATGATATCTTTGATATTATTTTGATGATATTCAAAACAATATATATTATTTGAATGATAGTCAAGTAAGGCATAGAGTAAATCGAGTATGTTTAAATAACACGTAAATACTCTTAGTAATCGTGTAACGGCCCATCCCAACTAAGACATATGGTACAAAATACTTACATGGGCATTATGGAAAATCTCATAAAAATACAACTAGGACTGTAACCTGAAACATGTAGGGACTTTCAACAAATATTTAGTTGTATACATAAGCATCTTGTTTGTTTTCTAATATTATAAATATGTCTTTTCTTTTATTTTTTTTCCTTATACAACATGATAACAAAGAGTCCAAAGTTCAAATACATCATTTGCAAAATTATTACAAAACCCATGGTACAACAATACAACAAAAAGACTAAACTTGAGCAACCTCTTCTCCTTCTCTTGAGCTAGACCTTGGGATACCTAGCACCTTTTATATACTTGGAACGTTGAATATTCCAGAAGTATGAAACACCAAAGTTAGATAATTACATCTAGGTGAGGGTTTAAAATTAGTTCCGTGCGTGCAAATGCAATATGATATGAAATCTGTCCCCAAATAGCAACGCTAGGATGTAGCAATCATCCCCGCTAACTCATCATGTCCCACAGTCTTTTCCCACAGCCAAACGATGCTTGGCATCACCCATGATGAGTTCCCCGTGTCAGCTAGCCTGCATGCTATGATATATGCCAAATACAAAGAGATATGCTTGCCAAATGGAAAATATGATATGCAAACCATAACAAATGAAGCCAAAAATGTCCATGATGTAAGAAACCATAGGAAAGGAACCACTCACCTTGCTGCTTTACCTAAAATCTAACTTACACACTTCTCAAGGCTTGTTTTGCTGCAAAAATAGAGAAATTTGTAAAACAAATACCTAATATCTTTACATAAACATCTTTATTTTTTCCCCTATTTTTTTATATTCTTTTCATATTTTTTTTTTTACCTTCACACATGCCTACATGCACCTAGAGAAGTGTGCCCACGCGCTATCAATGCATAGCTTTGCCTGGCGCATGTTCTTCACTCGTTGGTCTTCTTCCTTGTGGCCGTTTATTAGACTTTCGAGCCGATTTTTAAAACAACCATATCTTATTCGTTTGAGCTCCACTTTGCCTCTCGTTTGGTCCTATGGACTTCTATTTTCATTCTCTACAAGATTATAGCTTTCAACCTCTCATTTGGAGCCATTTTTTGGTCGATCCAACCCAGATTTTAGCGAAGGTCAAAAATCTAATCACTCACTTATATCTCTCTCATCTTAGCACCAGAACTTTCTCTGTTTTTTGAAAAATATTCCTCTCCCTATTTTGGTTCTATTCCTCACCTGGGGATACCTCAAATCAACCTGGATTTCTCCCAGTTTGGACTGGTTTCATGGGTTGTTCTACATCCTCCAAATTTTCTTCCATATTTATAAGCAACTTGGACCAATCAAAATTTACCAACATTGAGGACACCTGGGGAGGACACTTGTATACTTCTGAATGGCCAATTGCTGATATTTTTGGCCTTCATGATGGCTAGTTTTGCTCCATTTTACTATTTCGATCCCCAAGTTTCTATTAATTTCACTTCCACTATCTTAACTTTCTAAACCTCATTTCCCCTCTTGAAATGCTATTCTTCCATTTCCAAAAATATTCCAAGGATTCTACTAGACTTCTTACACCCTTGAGCATCAATCTTTGTCCAAAACGATCTCCAAATATTTTTGAGAAATTACATTTTTGGCCTGTTATTTAAATTATTTTGTATTTTGATCTCCTTTGACCTTGGAATCCTATTTTCCCCAAAAAGCTTCATTTCCCATCCTTCAAAGGGTTTCTAAGAAATTATTGACTATCAAATTGATCTTTTTGAATGATTTTCAAACTTTTGAAAAATTACACTTTTGCCCCAAATTTTCCAAAAATTATATTTCCCCCAAAATTCACTCATTTCTCCTTGAATCCTCAAGGTATAATATTTTCTTCAAAATAGACAAATTCTATAAAAATCCCAAATGTTACAAATTGTGTATTTATTGCAAGTTTCGGCTATGGCAAAAGCAATTGAGTGATCAAAGTTGTAGTCAAGTGTTATCCATTTTTTAATTGGCTAAGAGATATGCATAATCAAGTAAAATCTTGTATTAGTCAAGTATTTCGATTCAATAGTCAATTGATTATGCTTAATCAAAGATTATAAGGTTTTATCTATTTTTAATCGAGTATTTTTTATTAGCAATCGAGTAAAAATTGATGTATAATCAACTATCTTTGAGATATAATTGAGTATCTTTTATATTTCTCTATTGGCTATGAGCTGAACAAGTTCAATTGAGTAGCTGATAAACATAATCGAGTAGCTAATAAATATAATTGAGTAGTTATTGAGTATACTCAAGTGCAGTTAAATCTTACTCAATTAATGAAACATAATAGTTGACTAATGAGCTATAATACTCGAGTAAAGACCTATATTAGTTGATTATTTTTGTGTTAAAGTTAAAAAATATAGTCATTGAACTAACCATTAAACTAGCCATTGTAAATACTTTTAATGCACATTTTAACCGTTTAGACTCCAAAAAGGCTCTAAATTTCCCCCCAATTATTTAACATGATATTTAAATATTATAATAATTATTTTATGGAAAAAAGAATGTTGTACTTGCAAATTTCAGTTTTTTGATAGCAACTATAAAAGAAGATAAAGATGAAGAACAAGGTTGTCGTTCTTGAGCCAAAGAGATTCTTCAAACTTTAATCTTCAATTAGAAAAAGATAGAAGGAGTGGTTATTATCTTTATAATCTTTCTATCTCACTTTTATTTGTGAAAAGCCAATCTTGTTATTTGTTCTCTATTTTTGTAAAAGATTCTCAAAGTGTTTCAAATTTTAAACTTTCCTTATCTTGTTGTGATTCCACCTGATTCTTAAAAGGCAAGAGGTTATGCCTTATTCTTTAAAAGGCAGTGGTTTCGGTTGAGTCTTGAAAAACTATTGTAAAGTTTTGTATTGGTTATTGTAGAGCCTTTGAAAAGCAGAGGTTATAGTTGCACCTGTGAAAAGTTAAGGTTATAGCTGAGCCTGCAAAAGCTATAGTGGATTGTTTAAATCCTTGGTGAGAAGCCAAGGGAGTGGAGTAGGCTAGTTGAGCCGAACCATTATAAAATTATTATTTGTTCTCTAATGGATTGCTATTCATTTCTGTCTTTTATTACAGCTTGTCCATATTTTATTTCCATCATTTATAGTTTGCTATACTTGTTCTAAAATTGATTTTGAGAAATCCATTTTCACTTAAATCATACTCACATCATTATTTCCTAAATCATCTAAAGTTAAATCTTTCAATAAATAGTTTCATTACTAGATTTCAAAAGTTCTAAAAAGGTTAAATAGTTTTCCTTACTCAAAAGTCTTTAAATTAAAAAGTTTTTGAAAACCCAATAAGAATAGCTCAAATGGTCAAAAGTAGGTGCATATGCTCTATGTAATGGGTATATTTTTCAAATTTCGTACATAAATACTTGAGTGAAAAACAAGATTACTTGATTGCTTTTAGCAAATACTCGAGTAGATTTGAAGATAGTTGATTTAGCTCAAACTTTGCTCGACTGCTTAACCCACTTAGTTGATTACTATTTTGAATACAAAGACCCACTCTATCAAATTAATTTTACTTAACTAAGTCACATAGATACTTAATTATATAATAACATTAGCCGAATATTGAACAGATCATAATCGATTAGCATATGTGTTCAGAAGGAATACTCGATTTGCCATTTTTGGTATTTGGTTGAATCATGTCATTAATTGATTATGATATACCTAATAGTTGATTAATAATGAGATACAAAGACTCAATTTCTGTTCAGCATAATGTAATTGGCTAAGGTACATGTTTACTTAACTAAGAAACAAAATACTCAATTTTATGGATAACTCTTAGTTGATTAATGTTAAAATACAGATACTTGACATTTTAAGTCAATATTTTACTCAAGTAAGAGAATTTATTACTCGACTAAAAAGATAATATACTAGATTACTTCTTTCTTTCAGTTGATAAAGAATATAAGCATATAGGTTTGCTATTTCAGTTCTATTTATTACTCAAGTACTAAGTATATTCATTTAACTAATATCTCAGTTACTTAATTCACTCGATTTAAGTATTTTTCAGTGCATAACTCAAGTACAACTATTGTGGGGTGCCCTAGAGACCTAGAAAATCCTAACCCCTAAAAATTATCCCGTTGAAGTCTGAAGACCCCAGAAAGTCTCCAAGGCGAGAGTCCCCCGAGGCCTCCAGAGGGTTCCCCGGATAGTCTGCCCTTCTAATCTTCATGGCCCTAAGACTCCACTATAGTATTCCAAGCACAAGTTACCCAGTAGCCCCGATATCTCCAGGCCCTCCGGCCTTACCCAATGCATCTCCCAAAAGAATCTAAAAACTCATTTGTTGACCCCACCGAGCGTTTATAAGTATCTGCCTCTTCCATGGAAAAAGGATCTTTTTGGAGACCACCTGTCTAGAATCATATCTCCTCTTTGAGGCTTAAGACTTAATGCCTTAAGACTCTTACCTCATACGTAACTCACCAGGAGTTTTCTCCCCGACGACCTACCTTACATATATTAACATATCGCATTCAGCATGTATTTGCACTTTGCTTTAAATATAACACTATATGACTTAGGCATCAGAGGGCTCGAGTCGGGAAGATCCCCGTGTGCCTTTTAACTGTCTCTTTTGTTGCAAATCCATCGAGAGCCACAACCACGCATAGTGACTAGGTGTCTTAAGACTAGCCTTAAATTTCGGCCAACAACCTTGTGATGGTTATAAGTTTGCCCACTTAGATCAGTCGATAACCCTATGAGGTTTAAGCACAATATAGACGGAAGCACACACAAAGGATACGAGAAAATTCCCAACTTTATATTCAGATTCAAGAATATAAAGAATGGCCCTGGATTTGCTCTCTAAAAGCTACAGAATTCGCTCATCTAGCCACATATATAGGGTACAAAATTACAAGCAGTTATGCCCCATAACTGTCATAATTGCCTCAGTCGCGCGCACTTGCTGGGCCTTCGAAGGCGTGCATCATGCAGACGTGCTCCTTATATTGTGAAAATATGTGGGTCGCACCCGCGCGGGTGCTGTAATTGTTCCCTCTTCTTGGTCTTGCCTCCCGCCAAGTCTACATGGATTTCCCCTGTGTCCCACACATCTCATCCAAATCAGCCCACATGTGTCTCCCGCATTTCCTTACTTGCGTGGCAGCCCCCACTCAATCTGATCCAGCCATATTTGTGTGCACTAGCCATGCCAACCATTTCCTCGTGTACGAGCACCTTAGCCATCGAGGCCCATTCCCCTGCACATTTCCACTATAACACCCAAGAATTTCTAAAGGATTCAAGAGTAAATTATTTTTGGGTAAAAATGAAAATTTTAGATAAATTGAGGTTATAGGTTAATTTCTTACCGACATGAATGACTGAATCGACTGCAGGGAGTGCCCTAGAGCTGAGATGCCAAAGGAAAATGATATGGTATGGATGAGTATTTTGAGGCATGATTTATGGCATCGAAAGAAATCAGATCGGGAACAATTTTTGGTATAGCTAAAATACAGCTGCGATTTAGGCTAAAAAATGAATCATTATAGGAGACTTTTGGGAAGTCAATGGAATATTGAGGAGTTTCATATTCGGCATGTAGAAAAATCCTTCAGTGGTTTCAAGAAGAAACAAAAGGGTTTATGGCCAAAACGAAGATTCGGGCCTAAGTGTAGTTTTTCTAAATTATCGGAGGGAGATCGGAATGATGTTTTTTCAGAACCTTTGGGAATGAAATAGATGTTTTAGGACTTGAGGGTCTTAAAGGCATAAGAGAAAAAATAGGAGAGGCAAAAGTGCAATATTTCAAACTTGGAAAGGAACTAAGTTGCTATGGCCGACCATCCTCATCTGATCGCGACAATGGGGAATTGAGAAAATGGGTCAGGGATGCCTTAGGGTCAGGTCTGAGCCTACAAGGAAGCTTGGGTTGGCTAGATTTTGAAGCTTTCCGACCAAGTTCTTGGCCTAATTTTGAAAGCAATGAAAGTCATCATTACGGTCAATTTTTGCAGCAATTTGGTTGATCCAGGGGCAGTAGAAGCCTCAAAGGCATCGGGTTAGCAAGCCTCGAGCGTTTAGAAGCTCGGTTCACCTATAAATAGAAGTAGCTGATTGCCTTCAAAAATTAGAATTTTAGATCTGAGCATTTGATAATAAATTGGGAGAATCGAATAAGGGGCTTTTATTCCCCATGTCCAGAGGAGAAATTATAGAAAATTTGACCCATTTTGGTTGAGAGATGAGGAAAGTCCAAAGCCTCATCGAAAAAATGAGTTTCACTAGAAAATGAGCTTGAGCAGTTTGAAAATGGCTTCGTTTGAGGGTTTTTAAGCAATTATCCAGTAGAGGGAAAAAAAAAAAGAAAGTCGTAGGTTCAAACGGGAGGCAAAACAGAGTTCAGATGAAAGAGATATGGCATAAAACTAGGCGGATCGCGGGATGTCAGCGAGTTGAAAGAGGAAGAAGATCGGTGCGTGTAACACACTCGCCAACTGGGCCGTGTGAGTAGGGGCACGTGAGCCAACTTCTAGGGGGCGTGAGGTGCATCTGGACTTCAAAAATTTTGAAACAAATTGCTAAATTCCTCTAAAATCAAGCTCTAGAGGCCTGTGCAAAAGTTTTGGATTTGGCCTTCCTGGTTTCTCAATTTCTACAACAACCAGCCTCGTTTTGCATGCAAATGATGCTTTGAGGTAAGTTTTAGAATTTTCTTTTGAAGTTCTTAGAACATTATGAAGTGTTGTGGAAAACGATTTGAGAAATAAGTTAAGGAGGTATTTATTTGGATTTTTAGAAGGCAAAATTGGAGAAAAATGAAGGAAAATAGGAAGAAATTAAAGTATTGAGATACTTAGTGAATAAATATGCATTATAGGATTGTTGTGCTCAAGATTAAGTAGTTTGTGTAACTTTTGAAGTTTGGCACTAAAATCAAGGCCGAACACCCAAATCGAGGCGATGCGCATTTTCGAGGTATTCCGAACTTTGTGCTAAGGTGAGTGGTTTTATCCCAAGAGCTTATGTATGATATGTTTGCTTATATTATGCATTATATTTATGAAGTTATGATATTTTGTCATATTGCATGGAAAGTCGTGATTTTCGTGGCACGATATTATTGGCATATTGATATACATGCATAGGATTAAGATGTCACTCAAATAGTGTAGCCGTAATTCCTCAAGAGCAATTGATGGAAAAACGTTAGGATTATCCTGCCGAAGGTATCAGGATTTTGCCTAGGGTTCTGTGTCGGGCTTATGGGCCAGGAAAGTTATAATAGGGTATGTGATTGTTCATGTTATTGTATCATGCATTCATGTATGTATTTTTGGACCCTCACTAGAAGTTTCATCTTCTAATTGGGTTATGCCCTTGAAACATTCAACGTTCCAGTTGAGACTTGCAACTTAGGCAAGGAAGTGATTGAGATATGATGACACGGGGTGACGTGTCCGATGGATTCAGCAAGTGGTTTCGGTATTTTGTCTATCCAGATATGTTTTCAGATGAGTTGAGAAATGGAAATGTATGATTGAGGTATCATTAGATTGCACCTGAGATGTTTAGTTATTATCTTGGGAAATGAGTTTCCATGTATTTATGTATTAAGGCTTTTGAAGATATGATGTAATGGTATGAATTCTTATGTTATAATTGTAGTAAATTGATTATGTACCATATCAGGTTTCGATTATTGCTTTCGCATTTGTAATGATATGCTGGGGGTTTCTCTTTGTAATTCGGTATTTGAGGTTTAAGAAATGTATTTAAGAAAGAGAATGTGTATTTATATGTTGGGCCTCAGTATAGTGACATGCTTGAGAAAGGCGGGGTGTTACAGCCACACATTTGTTGCATTCCCTCGCATGCTGTCACCTTGGCACGACTACCTTGTGCCACCCAACACCTAAGCCTATCATCCACCCATATCCCACCATGACACGCAACCCTCGTGCCATGATGCTTCACCGAAGTCGGGCAACTTTCGATGAGTTTGTCGAAGACGTCACAGACCACCCCCACAAAAAGGTTTAGATGACCTCGTTGGAAGTGAAGACAAGTACTATTGTATGATGTCTTCAAACTGCCATAGAGTTGTATCCCTTTCCCAACCTTCTTCCTCTTCTGGAGCCCCCTTCCATCTTACTAAGTATTGCACACGCATATTCTTCTTGCTTGCCTCTAACATGCGATGGTCTAAGATTGCCTCAATCTCACGATCATGCTGCACTTAAATAGTTGGAGGGACCCTCTTAGCCTACACCTGACTAGGTGTGTTGTCTTCATAATAAGGCTTCAAGAAGCTCACATGGAAAGTTAGGTGGATTTTTAGCCTCTCGAGTAATAACAATTTGTATGCCACAGCACCAACTCGTTGCAATACCTCAAAGGGTACATCAAATCTCGGAATCAACCCACGATGCACCTTCTTATTAGTTATTTGCTTCCAAATCTGGGGAGTAAGTTTCAGCCATACCCTTATCCTTCACAACAAATCCAATGGTCGTCTCCCTTGATCAATATACTTTTTCATGCGGCGAGCAGCTTTGTTTAAGCTGTCTTGTGCTTCCTCAAGCATGTCCTGCCTCTCTTTGGCCCATCGGTATGCAGCGAGGCATCGACTCATTGCATCCATCCTAGCCACTTCATGAGGCATCAAAGGCTGTTAGCCTATGGCCAATTCAAATGGACTCCTACCCGTTGCTGAAGACATATGCAAATTATAGCAAAACTGAGCAGTGTCCAAGAGATTTACCCAATTCCTCTGGCTTGCTATCACATAATGCCTGAGATACTCCTCCAATAGTGCATTCACCCTCACGGTCTGACCATCAGTTTGAGGATGGTTTGTTGTTGAGAACTTCAACTCAGAGCCCATTATGTTGAACAATGAAGTCCAGAACCGACTTATAAATTTTGAATCCTAGTCATTGACCACGTCATCAGACAACCCGAAATACTTGACCACATGCTTGAAAAAGAGCTCAGTAGTGGTCTCAGTCTTTCATGCTTTCTATGTAGCCACAAACACCGCATACTTAGAGAACCGATCTATCACCACCATAATCATGTCTTTCCCATCCACCTTGGTAAAACACATTATGAAATCCATTGAGACTAACACCCACGATCGTTTAGGGACTAGAAGAGGCTATAGCAAACCTGCTTCCTTTATTCTTTTGACTTTGTCCTACTGGCAGACCATGAAGGTCTTGACATAGGCTTCTATGTTGTCATCCATCTTGGGCCAATAATAGCTGCCTAAAAGCAATGCGTTCGTCCTTGCGATTCCCGAGTGGCCAATCCATGTCGTGTCATGGGTCTCCCGCATTAGCAGCTGCCACAAGCCTGCGCCATAAACCACTCCCTTAGTTACCTGTTGCACCAATTTTTGATATTGACTGTTAGCCTTTGCCTACTCCCACCCAGTTTCAGAATAGAGTATTGAAGCTGCTAATGGATGCCACAATCACTTGCACATGCTTCCTACTCTAAGCGTTAGCTACCTGATTGTTGGCCCCTACCTTATGCTGCCACACAAAGTCGTATTTGAACAAAATTGGATGCCAATGTGCCTGCTTGGCTGTTAACTTCTTCTGTGTTGAGAAGTAAGTGTTGGCCATGTTGTTAGTGCACACCAAAACTGTCGTTGTAACGCCCCACTTTTTCAAATATACAATGATGTAAAATATAAGCCAACATCACCCCGAGCGTTATGGAAACCCTTACCAACAGAAGCATTGGATCGAACCTGCAAGCTTAACCAAAGCTAAATAAAGCGGGTTTCCACTAGACTTCATTTCCAAGCATAATATATGCACATGGCTTCCAATACGCCAAAACACAACATACCACTATAGGTATAATTGTAAGACACCCATACACACCTCTTACAACTTTGAGTACCCTAGCTGTTATTCACAATATATTACTTAGGTTACAAGGGTACATAATGAAACCAAAATCCCAAAGCTATCGTAGCTCCACCTCATTGCCCACGCTTTGATCTGCAACCTGAAACACTTTATACTTCTGATAAAGTTGGGACAATGAATGTCCCAGGGGTAGGAAACACCCGAGTTAGATATTATATCTAAGTGAGCGGTATAAGGAAAGAAACTATGCATGCAAGAGCAATATGTAGCTTTGCCAGGAAACATGCAAAAATAAGTATAAACCTCCAAGATCATATCAATATAAAACCTCCCCGAGTCACCGTCATCCCTTCCAACACTTGTGTCACACATCTCAACCTCACCTCCAGGCTAAGTCCCACCTCTGGGCACGTGATCGTGGTCCAACCCCTCACGCCCGTCAGCACTTGTGTGAAACATCTCAGCCCCACCTGTAGGCACGTGATCGTGGTCCAATCCCTCAACCTCACCTCTAGGCACGACCCCACCTCTAGGCACGAGATTGCTCCTCGATCATCGTGATGTTTCACAAACAAGCTGCTAACCATCATATACAAGTTCCCGATCCACCAATAGCGACTATCACCAAATAACATGTACAGAAAAAGGCATTAATGAAACACTTGCACCTAAATCACACAAAGCTTTAGAAAAATCAATATCACCAATAGTACAAGGGATAGAAAAACTCCCTGGATCTCTCAGCTTTGGTGGCAGCTTCTTTTGAATCACAGCACTGCATTCTTCAGTCAAGGAAATGGTTTTATAATCCTCCAGCTTCCTCTTGTTCGACATAATTTCCTTCAGAAATTTTGCATAAGCAGGAATCTGCGTTAAAGCATCTGCAAATGGAATGTTAATGCGCAATTGCTTAAAAACTTCAAGAAATTTTTCAAACTGTTTGTCAACCTTGTTTTGTTTAAGCCTTTGAGGAAAAGGGATAGGAGGCACATAAGGTTTAACAGGTGGTGTTAGGGATGGTATCTTGTTCTACTCATTCTCATCACTAATCTCAACATTATTCTTTTTATCAGCATCACCTGTAACATGTTTACTACCTACCTCACCAAGTTGCTTACCACTTCTTAATGTCACTGCCTTGACCTTATCTCTTGGATTCACCTCAATTTTGTTGGGTAATTTATCTTGATCTCTCGAATTTATGGCATTTGATATCTGCCCCAATTGAACCTCCAAATTTCTGTTGAAACTGGCCATCTGGTCTACTTTTGCCTCCAGCTTTTCAAATCTATCCACAGTGGCATTTGCTAACTTTTCAATTGCCAACTCCCAAGATGGCTTGTTTTCTTATTGCTGTTGCATCACTCCTTGAGGTCTTGGTTGAAAACCAGGAGGATTGCTAGGCCTAGAATTGCTACTGCCGCCCTAATCCCTCCAGGAAAAATTGGGGTGATTTCTCCAACCTGCATTATAGCTGTTAGAATATGGGTTATTTTGCTGGTTTTGCCTATTAGAATTTCAAATATACTGTGCTTGTTCAACCTACATACAATCAGAACCCAAGTGAGAATTCTCATACCAATCACAATTACTGGCAGAATTGAAATTAGAATAAACAGCATTGACATTCCCCAACTTACCAAACATTTTTACAAGATTGTCCACCTTGGCTTTCTTAGGCATACCTCTTTCAGTAGGCCATTGATAATTGTTGGAAGCCATTTCTTCAAGTAGCTCATATGCATCCTCTATAGACTTACCCATTAGCACACCTGTTAGTGTAGGTGCTCTAGACCCAATCAGATTGGGCATGTTGTACACTGACAATTGTAATCATGTTATTATTTGAATAAGGAGTTATTCAAATTCACAAGAAGTCATTCTATTAGTTTCTTGTTATTATTGTAATAACCAAATGAAACTAGATAGAAGTCCATATGATGTATACTGTGAATAATCTATAAAGATGTGAGATGATGCATCACAGTTTATAGACATCATTAAACGTCCCAAGTCGTAGCAATGTCAAGAATGGACATTGACAATTGCGGTAAAACTTGTATGTGCTATGTTTTTGCTATGTGATAGCAATGGGGGTCTCACACCCATAGGCATAGGGATGCCTAGACAAGTACATAGGTGACCAATGTTGGAGAACGTGTCACTGGACATGACTTGCCATGAGAATCCATTTTGGTTATATGTTGATGGAATTCTCATACGAGATGGGTGTAACTAATCCTTGGACCTGAGGTTGTCACGGTCATCTCATAAGAAGACCGGTATGCTTTGACATCGTTTCGATGGGCCTAGACAAAGGCTGCACGTGGGCGATCGTTGGGTATATCATGAGGCTTATGGAGATGGGCGCATAGCCAAGATGGGACTCGTCTATCCCTTGATAGAGGATGATGTATCTAAGGCGCATTCGGTGGATATTCACTTTAAATCCATGGCCATGGTGAAAGAGATCAATAAGGAGTTATTGATTCACTTTCTATTAAGTGAAGATATCCGAAAGTCCGAAGAAAACTCATGTGATCGTTATCAAGCAACACATCGCCATACTTGAGATCACATAAGATACATTGACGAGAGGATCGTATTACACGGTAACCATGCTCGTGAAAGGTTATTTGCGGATTATGAATCCTTCTGAATAATTGGGTAGGCATGACGCCTTGCTAGAGGCCAATCTTGTCTTATGTGTTCGTACCGACACATTGCCAACATATTCGGAAGCCTAATGAGTCATACACAATAGGCACGGTCCCTGGCTTAAACCAGGAGAGTGGACGTATGGTTAAGTGGGACACTTCGGCAAGAAGTTGTGCCGTCGTAGGTTCTCACGGAAAAAGAACAGATAGACGTAATGATGTCGATATGACGAGGAGTCGTCGTAATGGAAAGAGTTTCCTAAAAATGGCATTTGATTAAATTAGGAAGGAGTTTCTAATTTAATGATTTTCTATTTGTTGGAGTGGCAAATAGGAAATAAAATATTTTTGGGCTTAAGTTAATATTTGGACTAAATTAGATTTGGGCCAAATATTAAATTAAATATTATATTTGGACTAAATTGGATTTGGGCCAAATATTAAAATAAATATTATATTTGGACTAAATTAGATTTGGGCCAAATATTAAATATTATATTTGGACCAAATTAGATTTGGGCCAAATATTAAATAAAATATATTTGGGCTTGAATTAGATTTGGGCCATAATATTTTATTTAACCTATAAAAGGATTGGGCCATTTAATTATATTTCTAGTTGGACTAGAATAAGCCCACTTATGATTCTAATTAAATTAGAATTAATGGGCTAGCCCAATCCATTAGGGTTTTAGAAACCCTAGGATATTTCATTATAAATATCCTTTTATAGGTTGCCCATTATGGAGGTGATTTTTGGTGTCGTTTTTCAAGAGTTGAAAAACGCATTGCCGTTCACTCTTCCCCGTTTCTTTTGGCATCGATTTGAAACGTGAGTGTTCTTTTACCGTCCATACACAAGCCGCGCAAAGGAGAAGGAGCTAGCACTCCTATTCCGCTCTCCTTGCCAACGGACGCGTGCCGCGTATCACGAGTTAGAGGCCGGACGCTTGGACGGCTCGAATCCGCGAACGACTCGATAATCTAAAGGTTAGATTTATTTATTTGTTTGTGAATGATTTGATTTCGACGTTGATCCAATCGCCGGGATCGGGGTAAGGTTCAAAATTTTTGAACTACGCTGCTTGCCCCGTAGCGATCTTGCTTTACTTTCAGTGGTATCAGAGCCATCGTCGAAATATTTCAATTCCTTACGTGCGGATTCGGTTATGTTGTTATTTGTGAAATAATTAAATGATTGTTGCGTTTGTATTTTTGGATTGCAAAACGTTTTTGGGTGAAGGGCAAAAGATCGTATATGACACGAAAAAGGGCGAAACGGGGTTCGGGGTGCATACGGATGCACCGGGGCATCGAAAGACGCAGCCGAGCGGGGCCCGCGCGCCCTGGGCACGGCCTGGGCGCGCGCAGGGGCCGCTGGGGCGCGGCCTTGCGCGCTGGTGCGCGGCCGTGCGCGCGCATGGCGCGCACAGGCGCGGCCGCGCGTGCGCAGGCGGCCCCAGGCGCTGCCGCGCGCGCGCAAGGCTCCCCCATGCGCGGCCGTGCGCGCGCAAGGCGCAGGCGGCGCGGGCGCGACCCGCGGGTGCGACCCGCGACCCGCGGGTGCGACCCGCGACCCGCGCGCGGCCGCGGGTGTGACCCGCGACCCTTGCGCGCCCGCGCGCGGCCCTAGTGGCCCGCACTTGCCGCCCCGCGACCTTTGCCGCGCGCCCATGCGCGCCAGGCGCGGCCCATGCGCGCCCAGCGCGCGCCAGCCGCGGCCCATGCGCGCCCTACGCGCGCCAGCCGCGGCCTTTGGCCCTGTTTGGGCTGGCAGCATGTGTGACATGCTGCCCAGCCACCTCCCGGCCCCTCCCGCTCCCTCGGGCTTCGGTTTGACCGTTCCCGGGGGTCCCCGTGAAGCACCCGGGTTGACCCTTCGGTGGCCCAGTGCGTTCCGTTCTTTTTGGTGGGGCCCGGCCAAATTGTTTGGCTATTTTTATTATTTTTATCCGATCCATGAGTGTATGACACTTATGGGCCGTGATTAAAAATGGGCCAGGGCCATTAATTGGGTTATTTATTAATTATTGGGCTGCTAATGTATATTTGACATACATTGGTTGATCCAAGGCCTGTTGAGCCTTGTTAGTTAGACTAATGGATGGAGCCCAAGCCCAACACAATTAAAATAATTTTGTTTTTCCAAAATCATACAAATTTTTCAATTTATTGAAAGCGTTTCATTAAGTTTGAAATAAATGCGACAATTAATTAACATAATCTAAATGAATCAATGTGATTGATTGCATGGGTGTATGGTATGGATCGAGTTGACCATTTATTTTATGTTGGGAATGAATGCTTGTAAATTTGGTTTTTGAAATAGGGCCTGCGTGTCCTGCCTCTCTTATACTCTGATGTACATTCTCTTCTCATCTCACTCCCCCCGAATGTAACTCGGGGTTTCTGATTCTATGTAATGTATGTAGAATAGAATAGAGTAGCGATAGTTGTAGTTTGTATGAAGAGCAAGAGATGGAGCCAAATTGAAGATAAGATTCGAAGACCAATGAAGGCTTGAAGAATGTGCTTATGAAGCAAGATGTGATTCTTCACCTAGGTTTGACCAGCTAGCTTCCCTTCTATGGCTCGAGGGGACTAGCCGTAGTTATCCATACCATACACCGGTTTGAGTCGTTTATTATGCATTATTAATTTGATTAATTGCATGTGATGAGACCTAAATAAATAAATAATAAATCCCTCATTAATATTAAGCCAACTTGCCTTCCATCATTATGAAGCATTAGGTTTCTAGCTGGCACTTGATTTGTTGAGTCACTCAAGGTCATGTGTCACCTATGATTCCTATGCTTCATGGGCCATGAGATGTCCCTGAATGATGGGTCCGACTTAACTAGAAAGGTGGGGTTTGTTGAGTCACTCAAGGCCTTACTGAGTATAGAGGCAAAGATTGGGAGTCACATAAGATGTGTTTGGCAAGGAGTTGTCAACCCAATAAATCTAGGAGTTGCATGGAGATGCAATTGGTAGCAAGTACCTACCTAATCGATCCTAACACAATTTGTTGAGTCACTCAAGGTTGTGCGAGGGGAGATGGGATCCTAGCTCACTAGGAAATCTTCCAACGGGATTTCCTGAGTTATGTCTAGAGGGTGGCAAACTCGTAGAAAATAGTGGGAGCAATCATAAAATGTTACTTCTTGCAATTTATGATTTCGTAATTCAATATGATTATAATAATATCTCTATTCAGTTGTTGATCCAGAATGTCTGGAAACATGTCGATAAGATCGATACTCGAGGGCAATAATACCTTTAACGGACTAATTTCTCTGACTGGGAGATCATCTTGAGGATAGTCCTCATGTATGATAAGATTCTTTATGTGATAAAGAGCTATCTTCTTACGAAGCCACCAGTTAAAGAAATAATAGCACATTAGGCCTGGACGATGCACATGGGTGATATGATCATCGCTTGATATATCGTCTTGGCTGCCATGACCCCGAAACATAGGTCGCCACATAAGAGTTATGATGCCTATGAGATCATGGCTAGGCTCAAGGATCATCTGTTGAGAAGCATGTCATGAAGATGATATGTTTTATCAATAGGTTGCTAGAGCTGAACTTGGGTATGGATGCTGAAACTTACCTTAGATTCGCTGCTATAGTCTCTCCCTAAAAGTTATGGAAAAGACTCTTGGAGAGTGGTTGTCCATACTAAGGGAGACTGAACCTAAAATTGATTATAGGTTAAGGGAAGTGTTCTCTTAGTTGGAGGGCCCAAGGCGCACAAGGGTAAGCCCAAGAGTAAGAAAGCCAAAAAGGAAGAAGAGTTCTTCTATAGCGCAATTTGGAAGAGTTCAGAAGACTAAAACCCAAAAGGCAAAAAGGATGCAATATATCTCTACTGTGATAAACCGAGAAGTGTAGAGTAAGAAGAGTTCTACTCAAGGCACTTCAGGTATTTATGTTATTGGAATTAATCTATTTACTTCTGATCAGTCCACATGAGTATTAGATACTGGATCTAATGCTCATACTTACACCTTCGTGTATGGGCTTAGGAGTACGAGGAGATTAATAATAGGAGAAGTGTACCTACACGTGGTAAATGGATCAAAAGTTGTTCCATTAGTTGTAGGGACCTATTTATTGACATTATCCACATGGCTTGTGTTAGATTTACATAACTGTTACTTTATTCCTAGTTTGACTAGGAATATTATTTCTATTTCTTGTTTGGACAAAGATGGATTTTCATTTTTATTTAAGAACAATAGTTGTTCATTTTATAAAAATGAGTTGTTTTATGGTAAAGCAACAATATGTAACGGTTTGTATATTCTTGATGTTGATACTCCTATTAATAACATAAATATTAAGCGATTGAAATCAGGTGATTTAAATAGCACTTATTTATGGCATTGTCGCCTTGGCCATATAAATGAGACTCGCATATCCAATTTGTATAAAAATGGATACCTTAGCACATTTGATTATGAATCATATGGTGCTTGCGAATCTTGTTTACTTGGTAAGATGACTAAATCTCCTTTTAAAGGAAAGGGAGAGAGGGCCACAGAAGTGCTAGAGCTTGTGCACACTGATGTGTGTGGGCCCATGTCCACCCAGACTCGAGGTGGGTATGTCTACTTCATAACCTTTACTGATGATAGATCACGTTTTGGTTATGTGTATCTCATGAAACACAAATTAGAAGCTTTTGAAAAGTTCAAGGAATTCAGATTTGAAGTAGAGAAACAAACTGAGAAAAGTATCAAAGTACTTCGATCAGATCGAGGTGGTGAATACTTGAACAGTGAGTTTCTAAATCATCTGAAGCAGAATGGGATTCTCTTACAATGGACTCCACTTGGAACACCAGTGATGAACGGTGTGTCTAAGAGAGGAATAGGACCTTGTTGGACATGGTCTGGTCCATGATGAGTCGCGCTGAACTCCCTATTTCATTTTGGGGATGCGCATTCCTCACCGCGATCTTTGTTTTGAACAGGGTTCCAAGTAAATCAGTTACTTAGACTCCATATAAGATATGGAAAGGAAAGAAGCCAAATTTGTCTTTTCTTAAGATTTGGGGTTGTCAAATTTATGTTAAACGTGTTGACAGTAATAAGCTACAACCCAAATCGACGAGATATCTGTTTGTGGGATATCCAAATGGATATTACTTTTACCACCCATGTGAACAAAAGGTGTTTTGTTGCCAAGCATGTGGTATTCCTTGAGAAGGAATTCTTAGATGCTGTGGCTAGTGGGAGGAATGTTAAGCTCGAAGAGATTCGAGGCGAACCACAAACAAATATTTCCCTCCATGAACCTGAGAAAGATCAGACACAAGATGTTGTGTCAACTCCCCAACCTTCTACACAAGAACCTCATAGGTCGACAAGGGTTCGTCGCGAGCAAGAGAGATATGGATTTCTCATCTCGGCACATGGAGATGTGCTTCTGGTTGTGAACGATGAGCCTACTACCTATGATGAGGCAATGTCTGACATTGACTCTGGGTTATGGCAAATGGATGACAAAACAGCTTTCCTTAAAGGAAACCTGGTCGAGAATGTGTATATGACACAGCCTGACAGTTTTGTTACTCATAAACATGCAAATAAGATTTGCAACTTGCAAAGGTCCATTTATGGACTAAGGCAAGCATCCCGGAGTTAGAATCAATGTTTTGATGAAAAGATCAAAAAGTTTGATTTTTCACAAAAAGGAAGTTGATCCTTGTGTTTACAAGAAGGTTAGTGGGAGCGTGGTAGTCCTTTTAGTCCTATATGTGGACAATATATTGCTCATAGGGAATGGTGTTCCCATGATGCAATTAGTTAAAATATGGCTTTCAAAATATTTTCTCCATGAAGAATTTGGGAGAAGCAGCCTATATTCTGGGAATAAGGATCTATAGAGATAGATCCAGGAGGTTGCTAGCACTCTCCCATAGTGCGTACATTGACAAGGTGCTAAAGAGGTTTAGCATGGAAGATTCTAGGAGGAGAAGTCTTCCCATGTCACATGGAATACATCTCTCCAAGGCTATGTGTTTGAAGACACAAGATGAGAGAGATAGGATGAGTCGAGCGCAATATGCCTTGGCTATTGGCTCGATCATGTATGCCATGTTATGTACGAGGCCTGATCGCATATACTTTGAGCATATGTAGTAGATATCAAGTTGATCCAGGTTAGAAACACTGGATTGCTGTGAAAAACATTCTTAAGTACTTGTGAAGCACTAAAGAGATGTTTTTTGCCATATGGAGAATAAGAGCATACCATGAAGGGGTTCATGGATGCCAGTTTCCAATTTGACCATGATGATTTTAAATCACGTACAGTCGAAATTCATATTCTGCCTATATGGCTGGGCCATGAGTTGGAAGAGTTCCAACAAGAGATAGTGGCAGATTCAACAACTGAAGTCGAATACATAACAACCTTCGAAGCAGCTAAGGAGGTTGTATGGATCCGTAAGTTCATTGATGAACTTAAAGTAGTGTCCAGCATTGTTGATCCAATAACAGTTATTGGGACAACAAAGGAGCCATCGCGTAAGCGAAGGAACCACGGTCTCATCAACGGACCAAATTTGTATTGCGATATCACCATATGATAATGGAGATTATCAGCTGTGGTGACATATATAGAGAAAGTGTCGACGGATGACAACGTCGTAGATCTCTTGACTAAAGCTCTATCCAGGAGAAACATGAAAGTCATGTTCGATCATCAGGTATAAGATACATGAGTGATTGGCTCTAGTGCAAGTGGGAGATTGTTAGTGTAGGTGCTCTAGACCCAATCAGATTGGGCATGTTGTACACTGACAATTGTAATCATGTTATTATTTGAATAAGGAGTTATTCAAATTCACAAGAAGTCATTCTATTAGTTTCTTGTTATTATTGTAATAACCAAATGAAACTAGATAGAAGTCCATATGATGTATACTGTGAATAATCTATAAAGATGTGAGATGATGCATCACAGTTTATAGACATCATTAAACGTCCCAAGTCGTAGCAATGTCAAGAATGGACATTGACAATTGCGGTAAAACTTGTATGTGCTATGTTTTTGCTATGTGATAGCAATGGGGGTCTCACACCCATAGGCATGGGGATGCCTAGACAAGTACATAGGTGACCAATGTTGGAGAACGTGTCACTGGACATGACTCGCCATGAGAATCCATTTTGGTTATATGTTGATGGAATTCTCATACGAGATGGGTGTAACTAATCCTTGGACCTGAGGTTGTCACGGTCATCTCATAAGAATACCGGTATGCTTTGACATCGTTTCGATGGGCCTAGACAAAGGCTGCACGTGGGCGATCGTTGGGTATATCATGAGGCTTATGGAGATGGGCGCATAGTCAAGATGGGACTCGTCTATCCCTTGATAGAGGATGATGTATCTAAGGCGCATTCGGTGGATATTCACTTTAAATCCATGGCCATGGTGAAAGAGATCAATAAGGAGTTATTGATTCACTTTCGATTAAGTGAAGATATCCGAAAGTCCGAAGAAAACTCATGTGATCGTTATCAAGCAACACATCGCCATACTTGAGATCACATAAGATACATTGACGAGAGGATCGTATTACACGGTAACCATGCTCGTGAAAGGTTATTTGCGGATTATGAATCCTTCTGAATAATTGGGTAGGCATGACGCCTTGCTAGAGGCCAATCTTGTCTTATGTGTTCGTACCGACACATTGCCAACATATTCGGAAGCCTAATGAGTCATATGCAATAGGCACGGTCCCTGGCTTAAACCAGGAGAGTGGACGTATGGTTAAGTGGGACACTTCGGCAAGAAGTTGTGCCGTCGTAGGTTCTCACGGAAAAAGAACAGATAGACGTAATGATGTCGATATGACGAGGAGTCGTCGTAATGGAAAGAGTTTCCTAAAAATGGCATTTGATTAAATTAGGAAGGAGTTTCTAATTTAATGATTTTCTATTTGTTGGAGTGGCAAATAGGAAATAAAATATTTTTGGGCTTAAGTTAATATTTGGACTAAATTAGATTTGGGCCAAATATTAAATTAAATATTATATTTGGACTAAATTGGATTTGGGCCAAATATTAAAATAAATATTATATTTGGACTAAATTAGATTTGGGCCAAATATTAAATATTATATTTGGACCAAATTAGATTTGGGCCAAATATTAAATAAAATATATTTGGGCTTGAATTAGATTTGGGCCATAATATTTTATTTAACCTATAAAAGGATTGGGCCATTTAATTATATTTCTAGTTGGACTAGAATAAGCCCACTTATGATTCTAATTAAATTAGAATTAATGGGCTAGCCCAATCCATTAGGGTTTTAGAAACCCTAGGATATTTCATTATAAATATCCTTTTATAGGTTGCCCATTATGGAGGTGATTTTTGGTGTCATTTTTCAAGAGTTGAAAAACGCATTGCCGTTCACTCTTCCCCGTTTCTTTTGGCATCGATTTGAAACGTGAGTGTTCTTTTACCGTCCATACACAAGCCGCGCAAAGGAGAAGGAGCTAGCACTCCTATTCCGCTCTCCTTGCCAACGGACGCGTGCCGCGTATCACGAGTTAGAGGCCGGACGCTTGGACGGCTCGAATCCGCGAACGACTCGATAATCTAAAGGTTAGATTTATTTATTTGTTTGTGAATGATTTGATTTCGACGTTGATCCAATCGCCGGGATCGGGGTAAGGTTCAAAATTTTTGAACTACGCTGCTTGCCCCGTAGCGATCTTGCTTTACTTTCAACACCCCCTACGGGAGCATTTATAGTGATTCTAACTGAATGAGATAGACCATTATAGAATGTCTGCACAATCAACCAGTCAAGCAGACCATGGTGTGGACACTGTGTTTGCAATTCCTTAAACCTTTCCCATGCCTCATACAAAGATTCACCATCAAATTGAACAAAACTAGTAATATCATTCCTGAGTTTAGCAGTCTTACCTGGTGGAAAATACTTACTCAAGAATGCTTGTGATACGGCTGCCCATGTGGTAAATGAATTTGGAGCTTTGGAGTTTAGCCACACCTTAGCTTTATCTCTCAACGAAAAAGGAATCAGCCTCAGTCTGATTGCATCCTCACTGACGCCGTTCATTTTGATGGTGTCGCATATCTCTAAAAAGTTTGCTAAATGTGCATTAGGATTTTCAATTGGATTTCCACCAAATTGCCCCTGCTGAACCATCTGAATGAGTCCTGGTTTGATCTCAAAGTTATTGGCATTGACAGCTGGTCTCAATATGCTGGCTTGAGCTCCAACTGGGTCTAGCATGGCATAATCACGTAGTAATCTCTGATTCTGATTCTGGTTCAGGTTCAAGTTCTGGTTTTCTGTCATAACTGTTACTTGCCGTGTTAATCTCGTCCCTTTCTTTATTGCTCGACAGGTTCTTTCTATCTCTGGATCAAATGGTTGAATTTCTCCACGTTTTCTTAGCATGCACTACTCAGCCTACAATGTAAAACAAGACTATGTAAGATAGGCAAAGTAGTGCTAAAAAAATAAAAAATAATAATAATAATCACAAAATTTAAAAAAATAAAAAAAATCACAAAAGACAAGGACACTAAAAAAAATGTATGTAGTCTAAATTAAAAAAGAATTGTTTTTTTTAATTTGATATTGAAGAATACTTTCCCCGGCAACGGCGCCAAAAACTTGATCACCCTAAAATATACCGTAAGTGTATGGGTCGAACAAGTAATATAATAGTAAGTAAGAATATCGTTCTCACGGGGAAAGATTTCAAATACCAAATTTATAAACTTTCTTTATTATTTAGATAATAAAAATTTTAGATTTAATAAAGAACAAAAAAAAATAAATTAATTAGATTAATAAAATAAAATTGATTTGGAAGGAAACTTGAATAAAGAAATTAGTGGATTTTAATAACTAAGGCACATGTATGAACCTAGCTATGCAATGCAAATAATAGATTTTTATGGAAATGAATTGGTCAATTGAGTATGTGACGACAAAATCTCCTAATGCATTCGTTATCCTATTTTTAGGCTATAACGAGTCTATTTTCATTTAATAACTTCCTATATTTCTATGAAAGTTTAATTAAATGAAAACGCATTTCAAATTGTGAAATTCCTAGCTTATCGCTAAAAGCTACACAAAGAAATCGAATTCTATTTCTAGTTGGTTTTACTTTATGGTGTATGGTACCTACGATGCAATCCCTAAACTATCTCCTTTCAGTCTCAAGATTAGGCATCAAATTATATAAATATTGGCCAATTATTTACAAGCATTAAATTCAATACCATACAACTCAACATAACCCAATTTATTCAATCACATAAAATTATAAAAAATGCATCATCATAATTTTAGTTAATACATGGCCTTAGTTTAATAAATTAGTTCATGGCATAATTAATTAAAATCCAAAGAGACATTAGGAGCATAGGAGAATTAATTAAATATGAAAGAAGAAGAAACAAATTCCCTATGCCCAGATCTATTCCAGATCTGGGTGGGTGCTGGAGCATCTGCCGCCTGCATCCGCTGTGTCACTAGCTACGATTGCGTGTGTCCCTTGCTTGCGCAGCCTTAAAGTTTCGTCACCACTTCCTTGTTCTGCCACCCAAGTCCTTGCGCGTCCAAAGTCCCTGCTAAATCTTCAAATCCTTCAATGGCCGCTTCTTTCTGTTCCTTCCGTTTTCGCCGCCTCCCAAGTTATTTGCCAAGTCTAAAATCATATTTATGTTATTATTATTATATATATATATGTAGGGCATGGAGTTCCAATTGCATTGCAATTGGACTCCATTTATTATATTAATAAATTATTATATGCACACACCAGACTCACGCACGCCACTTCACAAACACACACATATATATATAATATAATATAATATATATTATATATAAATAATATAATAGATAATATAATATTTAATATACTTTTAATTATATTAATTTTAATTATTTATAATATTTATTTTTTATTTATATTGTAATATTAATTTATAGTATTAACTTTATAATATCTTTTTTATTTTTTTACTTTTATTTTTATTTTATTTTTTTCAACCCAAACACAAAGTAACATTCATGTAAAATAACAAAAAAAATACTAAAAATTAAATATATATAAAAGAAACTCAAAATACTAGACAATTATAGATAAAACACATATAAAATACTTAAACACTATTCAATTATGACCAATAAATGTGTGAATAAATTCCCACATCACTTGCACTTTCTTTTCATCCATTCGGACACCCCCTTTGCTCACACGATGCCCTAAGAATATGATCTCCTTCCTGGAAAACTCACATTTTTCTTTCTTTACAAAGAGCTGGTGTTCCCTAAGCCGAGAGAACTCCTTCCTCAAGTGAAACAAATGATTCTCCAGGGTCTCACTAAAGATCACAATATCATCAAGATACACGCCAAAAAACTGATCTATATATTCATTAATAACGTCATTCATCAAGTTAAAAAAGGTAGCTTGGGCATTGGTTAAGCCAAAAGGCATCATTAGAAACTCATAGGCCTCATATTTGGTTACACAAATAGTCTTCCCCTTACCCCCCTCATCTATTCACACCTGTCAGTATCCCGAACGCAGATCCAGCTTGGTGAAAAAGGTGGCCCTTGCCAGCCTATTAAACAAGTCTGTTATCAACGAAATCAGATACTTATTCTTGATGTTCACCTTGTTGAGTACCTTGTAATCTACACACATCTGAAGGGACCTATCCTACTTCTTCTAAAAAGCACAGGGGCTCCATATTATGCCTTGGATGGATGGATCAGGCCTGCATCCAACAAATATGTTAGCAGCTTCCTCAACTCAGCCAGCTTTGATGGTGCCATCTTATAGGGAGCTTTAGCTAAAGGTTGTGTACCAAGCTATAACTCAATATGATGATCAGTGGGCCTCCTATGTGGCAAGGCCTTTAGTAGCTCAGGTGGTATGACATCTACATGCTCAATCAATACATCTACCACCGCATTTGGGACTTCCACCCACTAATCTGACTTCATCTTTATCAGTGTTGCCAAATATGTCGTTTCCCTCCTCTTAAGGCCTTGCTCAACCTGGATGGTAGAGAACATGTTGCTCTTGCCCTTTTCTTGCAACCTGTTGAATATCGTCTATCGTACAAAGCATGATTGCAACTCATAATAAATTATTATACCTCCAAGGTGTATCATGGGCACTGCCTTGGCCCGCATTAGAAATTCCACTCCAAGGATGACGTCGAAGTCTTCTAACTACACCACCATGAAGGGTAACACCCCCCTCCATGGACCAACCGAGATAGGAACTTCTGAAACCAAGCCTAACACACCTTAGGTTATGGAGTTAACGGCCTTGATACGATTTTAGCATGGCTCCACTTGCAGCCCCAATGCCACCGCCATCTTGCCAGCAACGAAGTTGTGTGAGGCCCTACTGTCCACTAGTGCACAACAGTATTCTCCATTCAAGACAACTTGTACCCAGATTAAGCCACCAACTAGAGTCGAGGCTTGGATCACCAACACTTGGAGAGGGCTCACTTGCACCTGCTCCTCCTCCTCTTCGGGTGTCTTTTTTTCATCTGTAACCAAGGCATTTAGCCTTTCCCGCCTTAGACACTTGCATGCCCTGTGTGGCCCATCACATATGAAGCACCCATATGTCTTAGGTTTGCTTGCTTCGCCCACCACGGTTTTGGTTTTTCCCTTAAAGGTGCTCGTCTGTTCTGACTTACGATCATCCCCCTTCTTTCCTTTGTCCTTTGTCTTACCACTACCAACACCGTTTGTGGCTTTCAAGGCTCGAAGGTCAATGAGGGCATCTGCCACAACCATTGTCGAATGGAGGTCCTTCACATCTTGTCTTCTCAACTTTTCTTGAGCCCACGCTTGGAGACCTGACATGAAGTTAAATAACCTGTCTTCCTCCTACATCTTGTTAATGTCCAGCATCAAGGAGCTAAACTGCTTGACATATTCCCTCATGGAACTCGTCTATTTTAGCCTTCTCAGAGCCTCACGAGCTAGCCACAAGCCATGGGAAGGCAGTAATTGGGCTTTTAGCTTTGCTTTGAGTTCGTACCATGTTTGAATCCGTGGCTTATCCTTGTCATCGACAGAAACTCAGGTGCGCCCAAAGCTTGGTGTCACCAACCAGAAACATACTTGCGAGATCCACCTTCCCACCATCTAGTATACAAGCAATTTTGAAATACTACTCCATGTCCCACAGAAAATTCTTGAGAGCCTTTGATTCACACACACCCGTGAAGGCCTTTGGCTAGGCACCTTTAGCTTAGGGGCCACCTCACCCCCACCAGAGGGTTCGCTCAGCAAGGCTCGCTTCAAAAAGGAAACATCTCCTTTCAACATGACTATTGATCCTTCAAGGTTGCCTCACATGCATTGCCTGAGCGGTTAGTTCGGCCTCAAGGTCAGCCACCTTGGCCACCAATTTTTATTCCCACACCATAGTCCAATCCTTAAAGGAAGTGCATAGTTCGTCCATTAGAGCCTACAAGTCCTCTATGGACGAGGCCGCTATAGCCATCTTTTGGGCCAACGAGATCTCATCAGTAGGGTCCCTCTCCCCCACATGAGCTTTAACATGAGTAACTCAGTCATGAACAACTTCATTTCCATTAGCCATTGATTTCTTTGCTTCTTTGTACAACACTAAACCTTGTGCTCTAATACCAACTTGTCACAAGACTAGCCTTGAATTCCAATTGGCAACCTTGTGATGGCTCTAGGTTCACCCACTTAGATTAGTCGACAACCCTATAGGGTTTAAGCAAAAAATAGATGGAAGCCCACATAAAAAATACAAGAAAAATCCCAACTTTATATTCAAATCTAAGAATACAAAGAATAGCCCAGGCTTTGCTCTCTAAAAGTTACCAAAATCGCTTATCTAGCCACATATATATAGGGTACAAAATTACAAGCGGTTATACCCCATAACCATCCCCTCAGACCCATAAGGGTCGCATGCACCACGTGGGAAAACAATCTGCTATGTCACATGGCTCACCTGGCTGACACCTGTCATAACTTCCTTGGTTGCATGTGTGTGCAAGGCCTTCATAGGGGCATATCATGTGGACATGCTCTGCATATTGCAGAAGTGCATGGATGGTGCTGTAATTGTTCCCGTCTCTTGGCATTACCTTCCACCAAGGCTACGTGGATTGTCCTCGTATCCTACACATCTTGACCAACTTAGCCCGCATACATCTCCTGTATTTCTCAGCCTATGTGGCTACCCTGTGGCATCTACCCCTACTCAGTCGGGTCCAATTGTATCCATGCGCGCCAACCATGCCAATTATAGCCTCGTGTGCAAGCGCCTCATCCATCGAGGCCAATTCCCTGGCACATTGCCGTATGTTTGTTGCATTCTCTCGCATGCTTGTTTCCACCTTGGCATGATAGCCTTGTGCCATGCAACACTTAAGCTTGTTATCCACCCATATCTCGCCATGACACACCACGCTCGTACCACGATGCTTTGTCGGAGCTGGGAAACTTTCGGTGAGTTTACTGGAGATGTCACACCAGGGACCTTCCCTGAAAAGCCTCTGGGACCCTTCCAATCTTGGTTCCCCAAAGATCTTGAAGACCCCTCCGGGTAGCAATCTCAGCTAGTCGAGTATTACAACTTGTTACTCAACTTATCCTTTTCTTACTCTATTAATAGGAAGCCCAAAAACTGATCTACTCAATTACTAGAATTGAATACTCAAATGATAATTTGAAAGTTGGTTAAAACTAACTTTCCTAGTCACATTTACTCGATTACTGGAGAGTTTTACTCGAGGTTAACATATTACTCGATTCATATAGGGCTTAACTCAATTATTAGTTTAATATTAAATTTAGTAAATTCATTAAAGTTTTGCCTAAGATTTTATCATTATCAACATTATCATCAAAACATAACTCAACAACTACCATTTCCTGGAAAGCTTTAATGCTTTCTTCATGTTATTGTCGTAATGCTTCATTCTTGCTCAAAGGGATAATTTGAGGGGCTATCCCAAAGGCTTCGAGAACCTCTACCGATAGAGTCTCTCACTGCCTTTGAGGATTAGGAGGGTTGTTGATGTCGCGACCCTCTTCACTTTGTTTATTTCCAACTACTTAGGATCTTATGCAAATCATTCTAAAGATTTTTTTATCTTTAGCTTTCTGATCAAATTCTCAAGACGGTCCCAATTGTTGTTGTTTGAATACAATAATATAATATATTTGCCGAGGAAGAATTGTCTTGAAGCTTCGAACACTCTACGAGAAAGAAAATCATTAAAAGGCACAAGGTATTTCATGTACAAACACTTTGATATTTAAGTCATATTCAATAAAATCTTAGGAAGTTGTAAAGCTCTTGAAAGGATAAAAAGTGACTTACCTTTGTGAATTCAGGACTCGCCTATTTACAGTTGAACTAAGAGATTTATGATCATCTTCTCTGATATTTTGAGATTGTCTTAGATTTGGTTTACCAATCCATTACATATTTTTCAGATAAGATTTCGGAGATATATATTTGCACATCTGTCATGGGAATACCCATGCAAAGGTCTATCAAGTTTGCCCGGTCTCTTTCAGGATTTCCCTTGAGAGCCTAGTTAACTGATTCTCGATCCATATACACATTAATAATATTATTATTTATCACATTCATCTCAATAAAGTAGGTGAAATTTTCTTAGTTTTCTCTTGCTTGGGTGATTGCAACACTCACTCAATAATTAGTACGCTATTTATCGGAAGTAAAAGTGAGGTGTTTATACCCGTCAGTGTACGAGTGAATGTGTAGCGCAAGTTTAATTTCTAGATGAGTCTAGGTCGATTCACTGGGAGATTGTCTATGGAAATAAATAACTATACGAGAATTTTTGGATTTGAACAGTAGGGTGTTTGATTAAGCTAAGAGTTGCAAAATAAAGTAAACGGTAACCTAGTGTAGAGAACCTTGAGTCAAATAAATTTCAGTACCAATCCCATGATGTAATACCCATAATTTAATATCAAAGGTATTGTTGCAGATTGAGGGGTCAAAATGGGATTTATCAAAGTTTCAGGCCAACGTGTAATATCCGAAACGTAAACGAAAGGCGAGGGTCTATGTCAAAGCAAGTCAATGAAGGTAAAATTGACCAAATAAGTTATATTTAAAAAAATCAAGAGATTCACGAAGGTTTGAGGTCGAAAACACGTGATTAAAGCATCTGGGTAAAAATGCAGATTACATAAAATGCCCGAAAGAGGTCAAATCAATGGATTTTCCAAAAATTCTTGAGGAAAATGACTAGCTTAGAACTTGTGGGTAGTCAAGGAATTAACAAAAAGTCTAGGGGCATCAAGGATAAGGAGGAAATGAAGTTTGAAGAAACTTGGGGGCTAAAGTGCAAAAATGGAAAATTGGTGGTGTGAAACCGACCACCACACATGGCCACCAGCAGCCACCTCTGGGGCGTCGGGAAGCTCACTTGGAGGCTCGGGAGTAGCCTCCAGGTGATGATGGTTGCGTTGGGGAAGGCCGTTGGCCGAGAACAGTGGTGATGGGATCAAATTTAATGGCGGAGGTGACCGACGATTTAGCCGAGAATTTTGAGAGATTTTTGGGAGGATTTAGGGCTATTTGAATCATTTGGAGGCTAGATATGGTGCTAAAAGGATAAGAATGGCCGAGATTTGGTGGATTTTGGCGTCAAGAACGGGTATAAATAGGGGCTAAAGGTCGAGAGATCAAAAGGGAAATCGGGCAAAATTACTTGCATTTTTGCTTGAATCAAGCCTCACAGATAAGGGGGTTTTGATCTTTGAGGGATAGCGAGAAAATCTGGAGAATTTGGAGTTATTTGGCATATGAATGATCGGGATTTAGCAAGGTTACCGGAAAATCGGGCTCTCCAGAGCCACGACCTACAATCGACCTTTAAGGCCTCTTCTGGTGATAGTTTTCGGGGTCTAAAAGTTCCATTGGGGTCACCTTGAGGAGAGCTTCAAGCCCATGTACTTTGTTTGGCCATTGGAGACCATCGCAACTGGCCATCGTCAGAGAATACGACCGGAGAAGACAGTCCACGTGTATGCACGCGTAGACTCCACCATCAGCCACGCGCCAGGTGCGTGAGGTACGTGTTTAGTCCGAAATTAATTTCAGTATTTTTGTAAAATTATTTTAGGAGGGTTTATGCAAAAATATTTGGAAAAATTGGGTGTTTGGTATTTTCTATGAATTTTCAAAGGGAAGAAATATTTGGAAAAAATAGGAAAAATTGAGAAAATTATGGGAAAAATAGAAATATTGATTTCTATAGTCATAATGGCCAACAGGAGATGACTGGATTGTTAAAGGAAAAGGTTGCACATTTTTCGAGGTATGACACATTTTTCAAGGTGAAAACTGAACTTTTTCGAATTGATGGGAGTGGTCTGATTCCAGTCTTACCCTTGCTTGGAAGTGTCTAGGTGTACGTGTAGTGAGTTTAGGTGAGCGATTTTACCCTCCCGACCTTAGGTTGCATGTGATTGAACCAGTTCAAATGAATACTTATACCCTCCAGAACTTAGGGTGTTATACATAGGAGTTTTACTTAAGTACTTATAACATCGTATGCATATTGAATATGTGGTATATTGCATCAATTGTTTTTACTTTTAAATGAGTCAGTGCATGGCGTGTGATTTTTCATATCATCGAGGTATTGGTTTTCGTGTCATTGTTATGTCCATAGGGGACGAGATGGGGTCTACTTGAGAATGGGGCAAGGTTAATCCTAGTGGTTAGGTGACATGGTAGGGCACTCAGGGATTAAGTATGTCACGACAAGGTCAACCCCAAAGGTGTATGGAATAGATTTTCCACGGGAGGTTGAGTATGTTAGGGAGATTTCTCAAGTTAGACGTGTTGCATGTCGTTGTTGTCTGTATATGCCATGCTCATATGTTTTCCATGCATTCAGTAAACTGTTTCATGCCATCACTTAGATGTTTTATCATTTAACCTAGGTTATGCCCCTGGAACATTCAGTGTTCCAGCCAGGGACTGCTGCGAGGGTGAGGACATGGACAGTTGAGGGCCAATGGTGTTTAGTTTGATAATCGTTGTATCATTTCGGAGGTGTTAGTATTTATTTTGGTATATGTATGAACGGTAGTATAATAATGTTGTTATCATTTGGTAGTCTTGTAATACGTATTTCTGTGTGGAAACACGTTGTATGAAACTCGTGGTAGGCCACGGTATTTTGATATTAATGTATCTGTTGCATTATACTATGTCTCATTTAGTTTTAAGATTATTGATCTTGTTAGTTAAACGGGCAATACTGGGGTTTTCGGGATCTTATCTACATGTAACAATTGTTCTTGAAATCACCGCGGATGCTGGTCGTCGTATGTGTCGGGCATGTTTTCTGCATGTGAAGATTGTTTTTAATACATCGCGCGTGATGGATTTGAAAAAAAAAAAAGATTCTCGAAAATTGCCTTATAGCGACGTGCCTGTGTGAGGTAGGGTGTTACACATGACTTCCCAAATAGCTAGATAACTAAAGCACAAATCTAGACAATTTTAAGGTTCTGCTATTACAATGTATTCTAAGATGATGATAGTTCTAGGTTTAGCAATTTCCATACATGATATGGGAAATTCTAAGTTAAGTAACTACCATAAATTAAGATACAGTTAGTATGCAGAATGGATAACAGATAATTCATTTGGATATGGGAATAATAGCATTTCTAGTTTTAGTAACCTCCATACATGATATGGAGACTCTAAGCTAGACTCATGCTTAATATCTAGATCCAAAGATGCAATGCACGCACAACACTTAAATTAACTAGATTTCTACTCACGCATATGAAGTTTGGCTATTATGGGCAGTCTATGGCACTGGACACTGTCTTTGCCCTGACCTAAGTGTTGTTTAGCCACAAATCTCCATTATTATGTGCAAGAGATTATAGAGTATGAAAGAACATAAAATTATAGAATAAAAATTTTTAGTGTGTAATTTGCAGTGTTTAAAGTGCCAAGAACTTAACTTTCAAAATCGAAGGCACAAATGAACTTATGCAACTGGAAGTGCTTGAAATGGAGTTTCTTAAAGAAAAACAAAATGAATATGCTTAATCAAAAATGGAAGAAAAGAACATTACAAGAAAATAAAGAAAATAAACAACAACAAAAAATTGATAATAGTTGCGTCTGCGTCTCTGCTCCAAGGTAACTGGTAAGAAGATTTTTTATGATAGCCATGATTTGGAAAACCCCACAAAAAACTAATAATCCCCCCTTCACAAAGGAGCATTAGTCCTTTTATATTATTTTTTTGTTATTTTTCTGCTAACGGAACTCTCAATTTTCAAATCTCCCGACAATTCCTTATCATTTCTCATCATTCCTCTGCCCATACTCCTGCAAAAGTCTTTCCACGCATACTCTCTTTTCAGATGAAAATAGATGTACACTCAATTTGTCCCCATCATGCGAAGGCGTGCTTTATGCAAATATTTCTCATGTATTCGGATATGTAATGTAATATTCGGATATAGCTTCACTAATATCTAGATATATTGTGCGACATCCGAATGTTACTTTTTGGCTCTTCTCTCTGATATCCGGATACTTTGTGAGGTATCCGGATGTGTTGCACGAGTCTTGTGTCTTGTATTCAAATGTTTCAGTGACGCATCCGGATAAGGCTTCATTAAAATTATGATATGTTGTATGATATTCGGATGTATCTTCTTTGGATTTTGCTCTTGTTTTCGGATGTGTTGATGGACATTCGGATATATACTCTTCATATCCGAATACGTTGTGAGGCATCCAGATATCTCTCTTGGCAGCTTCTTCATTTGTATCCGGATGTGCTGAGTAACATTCAGATGCAACATCTTCATATCCGGATGGTTCGGATGCGACATCTTCATATTCGGATGTGCTGAGCAACATCCAGATGTTCTCTCTCCAGACACTCAGATATGATTTTGATCACTTTCGTTATTTGCATGGCTTAGGCACAATTTTGATAAGTCATTGTAAAATAAATAAATATGCCAAATTATCTTATTTATTAGATAGAAGATGAATGAAAATATGATAATATTTGACATATTTAACCACTAATCATTGGGGCAAATGAAAGCGACCTAAAGGAAGCGTGAATGCGTGATGACTTATGGCACTATGTTGATGTGAGTAGGGCGACGTAAGATAAGAGACCATTGACGCCACTTCTTGTCGGGTCTTCAGGCGTGTACATAAAGTTCATGGAGCTGGGAACCCAATTTGGAATTTAATAAACCAGTCTAGGAATAGGATAAGCTAAGTCTAAAATAATTTAACCCGAAATATAATTAAATCAAATTAGGATAGGATAAACTAATTTGGGATTTGGGTAAACCCTAACCCAGACACTACCAGCAAACCTAAATCAATAGAAAATTTGAGTTGAAGATTCTCCTCCGGCGGCAATGATGGTGGCCAAGAAGAAGGGTAGCCTTTTGGTGAAGGGGGTTTGCCCGAGAGGAAGGCTCTAAATAAGACATTTTAAGTCTAATAAAAAGATTATAAGTTCTTTTTAAAAAAAAAATAAAAAATACAATAAGAGTTCAGATGAAAAAACGAGTAGTAACAGAGATTATTAACTGGACTATAAATATTAGGGTACACAATCCTTAACTTCTCAAAGCAACTGTGCCTTCAACCTGTTAACTTGGTGGCATTAATTGGTGCCTAACTGGACTATAAATATTAGGCTGAGTTTGAGATGAAGGGTCTGAAAGTAATTAAGAAGATCTTTGGTATGAAGATCCATAGAAATAGGAAAGCAGGAAAACTTTGGTTGAGTTAATTAGAAAGGTATATTGAGAAGGCTTTCAGTGTTTTGTCATGAAAAATGTCAAACTTACAAGCACATGGTTAGCTTCTCATTTCAAGCTTTCTATTTTAAAATCACCCATAGATCGATGAATTAATAGATAGGGAGTACATGTCTAAGGTGTTTCCATATTCTAGTGTTTGTACTAGTCTAGATGTTTCACATGTAGTTAAGTGTTGGTAGCAAGTGTTTTGGCTTATTATGCAAATGTTATCATCGTTAGTGAGGAAAAAAGGAGATAGCTTTATCACTACAAATGAAGGAAGACTAGAAGAGACAGGAAAGGAAAATTTTATAAATAGTACAAAAAAATTTGGCTTTTAAAATTTTTTAATATGATTGTTCAAAAAATTGGGTTAAGTTGGATCAATTTGGCTTTGCAATTAGCCCAAAATTCTAGACTCCATCTTGATTAGTTTAAATTCAAATTTATACAAAAGTTTATTGAGTACCTCTAATTAGCAAGTAGCTGGGTTAAATTGACCTACTTATATATATGTGTGTGTGTGTGTGTGTGTGTGTTTTTCAAAGATTTAATTGATTAGGTAATGGAATATTTGTAACCTAACTTTTAGGTCACAGTTTGGCCCACACTTGTTAAGGCAATTTCACTTCTCCAAGGTCTACTATTGAATGGCTATTTGGCTAGTAGCATTTTATTTTGTTTTTAATTTATTTTCTTCTTCTAAGACCTCAGTTGTTATCTATCTATCTATCTATATTGATATATATATCAATAAAGTGAAGTAGGGGATTTTGGGAGAGTAGTACAATCACCATGCTATTAGGTGAAGCGATAGAGTACGTTGCACCTTAGATGGCAGAGTCTAGTAGCTAAATGCATCACTAGCTCATATCGTAGCACAAGTCACATGGAATTCTGTATGACTTGTCAAGGACCACCTTATAAGACTAAATGTTCCTCCCTAGGAGACCAACAGCGAAATAGTATCCTGAGGAAAGGATGAAAAGAACCCCTATCGATGAGTCAAATAAAACATGAAATCATAAACTCCTAACCAGTGAAAGGAGTACTAAGCCGTGATAGCATGCCAACTAAAGAATGAGTGAATTGACTCTTAAGAAATGGCTTGGTTAAGGGAACCCACTTGATTGGTAGGGAAAGAAAGTCTTCATAGGGCACTTGGTACTGTTTATATACTCAAACTTGGGTGATCTATCTATCTATAATCAGGATGAAACTTAAGTGAAACTAAGTAGAGGTCCAAACCAACCAGGTTTTGATATTATGCAGTCTTTTTAATAAATTGTTTTTTTTAAATATCATTAATGTATCTTTTTTTAAAATATAAAAATTAAATACATCAATAAAATTTGGACTCATAACTTTTAAAGAATAATTGATTTTTCAAATAACTTTACTGTTATACCAAATATCTTTTTATTTAAAATTTTTGTCTAAAAAATTAAAATAGAAACTGTGACGATAAAAGGTCAACTAATGAAGTTTTATTTAAAATTTCTAATTTATTTTTATATATAAATAACACACCCCTCTAATAAGAATTATTAAGATGTTGATGATTGGCATATGTGTCACCAACTAACACCTAAAGGCCAAACCCTATATTTTTACTCCTATACTTTCAAGTTTTTTTCGTGTGGCCATTCAAACTTTTCGTTATTTTTATTACACCCCCAAATCATGCATTTTCTAGTCAGTTGCACACTTCTCTGCCACAACTTCTTCCTTCAGTTTGTGACAACGATTGCGATGTAGAGGATGGAGAAGAAAATGGGTTAGGACGAAGGGGGTTTGTAAAGGGTAAAGGATTGGTGGAGATGGTGGCAAGAAATGAGTCTAGGTAGGCGGTATGGCAGGATAAGAAGTAACCAGCAACGAGGCAAAAGAGGTGTCTGCACAACAAGTATAGATGATGGAGGAAAAGACACAGGCTGACGGCTATAGTAGAACATGAAGATGGTTGTTAGCTATGGCGGAGGGCAATTAATGGTAAAAAGGCATCGATAGTGGCGAAAGGTGTAGAGGCCAATAGTGGCAAAAGGTGAAGAGGCCGGTAGTGGTGCAAGGTGAAGAGGCGAAAAAGCCATCGGTTGGAAAAGACGAACCGATCGAATGACAATTGCTTCAATTAAAGAAAAAGACAGACTATTGAAGCACCACAGACTAGGAAGATAATGACTAGATAAAATGAAACAAGAGGTCTCCTTGATAGGAAAAGACTGACAATCGATCGCAATTGTAACATCTCGTTCGAGCGATAGGAAGGACCGGAACAACTTACCCTGATGGGCCTACACGAACTTCCCAGGGGGTCACCCATCCTTGGATTAGCCCAGGCTAAGCACACTTAACTTGGGAGTTCTTTGCCAACATTCAGCCCAAAAGATATCCAGTTGGTGTTGTTTCATTTCTTACACTATCCTCGATATATACTAACTTCTATGGGCTCTCGGGGTATTACATTCTCCCCCCTTAAGCATATGACGTCCTCGTCATGCGACCTTACAACAGGTCCCAAATCTCCCCCCTTGCATGGTCGATGTGGGATTCGCCTAAGATGCCTACATGCACCCCCCATAGAGGCCTACACACACCCCTCTCGGGACTCAGCCTGTAACGGCCCGCCTCCCGGAGCCCCTACCGCGGATAGAGGATTCGTGAGAGGGTCATTATTTAAATGATATCGAACAATGACGCATCTACAACTCACACACAATCCCTATTAAAATCATAATCTCTTTTTATTATAACATCTCATAAACATCTTTACAAAACCATTCATCTCTTGGGCCCACCTGGGCTTACACAACATACGACAATCTCAAAAAAAACGTAAACATTAACCTTAACAGAAGTGCAACGACACCCAGGATCTAGTTTCGGGAGAGCTCTGCACTAGCTATCATGACGCGACAGTCTGGACCCAAACCCCGATGAACGTACCTGGAATGATGTAAAACAACATGAGTCGCGAGACTCAGCAAGCTCATGAAAGAAAGGCTGAGGGTTTAGGATAGGACTCTTCCTATAACACCCCATGCAATTTATGCCAATGCAATCACGCCATGTCATGAGCTATACGTACCTTACTTCTACATGCATAACATAAAATTAACTGCACATAAGGAACCAGGGACCCACATAAGTCACACATTGGCACCCGGGTCCCACATACAAACCTGTTGTAGCCTAACATAGGCTACCGTTTCATTATCCATAAAGGCCCACTTTTTCTTGACATGGTCGACTTTTCCTGACATTCAACATATGATCCTTCCTGATACTTGTTACATCCTGACATGAGTCGGTACTCCCGACGCCTGGCACGGTACTCCCGTCCAGAGAAACAATAATAATAAGATCATGCAATGTAACACATAAGAAATGCAATGGCCATTGTAGCATAAACGTGATGACAAGGCCCCCATAAACCAAGCATCAGGCCCTGCTACACCTCACATAGGAATACACACATACAGGATACTCTAAATGCATATGCTCACCTAGGATACCCAAATTGGCTCTTAGACCAACCGGGTCATGCAAATGCTTATACATCCCTTCACACACAAAGTATGTCCCCACGTGAATGCAACACAGCCCTTTGTAGCACACACATCATGAAATGCACAAACCAAGGCGGGAATCTGGAGTACCAGCTCTTCTGGCCGTCTAGTGCTTATCGTAACAACAGATGACTGGCGCCCATATATCCAGCCATCAACTGCCACGACCCACGATCGACAATCAGTGGTTTTGTACCCATACCCTTAGACACACTTACTGACATTATTAACTTTATATCCTCTAAACTTAACATTACACAACATTTCTCCATAACTTTTCATGTACATAACCACATAGCATCATGGTACTATTTTCATTTCCTTCTCATTCGCAGAAAAACCATCTCAACTTACATAATAGACTTTTAACATATTTCCATAATATCATATCATTTTCTAAGAACCTATCCCTAGTAGGTTCGGCATCATTCCCAAGGAAAATGGAGCGATATAAAGCTCCGTAACGGTCAAAATGAAAGACACCAAGATAACTCTGCTTAACTTATTCCATTAACAATAACCTCATTAATAAAATATAAATCATAAGGTGGTTGCCATGCGGATTATTATTATTAAAGCGTGGAACCGAGTCGATGAAGGAGGGTTTAGAATACAAGAAATCTCGAAGACTTTCACGAGAAATAAATAACGCGATGAGAGGGTTAGGAGCTTGCTTTTATTTGGCTGATTCTTGTCTTTTTGCGCTCCCGATGCGAAGTAAAATATTTCCTAGCAGTTAACACAACCGTGGCTTAAATTAATTAATTCTAATCACGTAAACTGTATAATTTAACCGTATAAAATTCATGATTTAAATATATAACACTTATATCAATTTTACCCACTTACCTGAATATTTTAAACACCGATTAATCACCAAAATCCCTTGATTTTTCTCACTTTTTTCTTCCATTTCCATGGTTGCTCGCATCTTTCTTCTTCTCCCATTAATTCCTCTCAATTCCTTCTCCGTTTTGGTAGCAAAAGTGGCTGAATTGGCCTTATAAATGACACAACCAGGAGCTTGGAGGCCAAGGCAATTTCGGCGGCCCTCAACGCGCCACGCGTCCACACACACACACATATATATATATAATAATTGGGCTCCCTCTGATTTTACAAATTGATGCCCCTACGCACCTATACATATACATATACATATATATTTATATATTAATTCATTCATTTAAATTAAATTAATATAATTTACACTATTATTATTATTATTATTATTATTATTATTATTATTTTATTATTTTTATAAATACTTCCAAATAATTTAATTGATCACCCTTAATTTCCTATTGCCTCAAACAACATTAATTATTATTTTCTCTTAATTCTTCAAATATTTCTTAATGACTTCAAACACCAAAATTAATAATCAATATTTATCTCCATAATTTCGGGATGTTATACAGCCTCTTCGTTGAGGTTTGCCCCACCATCGCCCTCAGAGGCTCGAGGGTCGGCTCTGATACTACCTGTAACATTCCGTTCGAGCGATAGGAAGGACCGGAACAACTTACCCTGATGGGCCTACACGAACTTTCCAGGGGGTCACCCATCCTTGGATTACCCCAGGTTAAGCACGCTTAACTTGGGAGTTCTTTGCCAACATTCAGCCCAAAAGATATCCAGCTAGTGTTGTTTCTTTTCTTACACTATCCTCGATATATACTAACTTCTATGGGCTCTCGGGGTATTACAGCAATGATCGATTGAACAATCGCAATTATTGGAAATGCCAACTGATGCAGTCGACGACGTCTATGAAAGGTTGACAGCGGTCAACGATGTTGAATAAACATTTTCTTCCATCCTCTGTATTTGTCACCGGCCATCTCTCTTACTTCGTCACTGGTTACTTCTTGTCTTGCTACACTACCCACACAGCCTTGTTGCCAGCCACAACTTCTGCCATACCATTTCCTTTATCTTTTGTACTTGTTACCAGCCACCTCTCATGCCTTATCCCTAATTGTTTCTTGTTTTTCCACACTGCCCACCAAGCCTCGTTGTTAGGCACCATATTTGCCAATCCTTTACCCCTTACATCCTAACCATTTTCTTCTCCATCATCTGCATCTCAATCGTCACTACCCACTGAAAGAAGTTGTGGTAGAGATAGTAGTCCACAACAGGAGTTTGCACATGCATGAGAGGTAATTAATTTGGGCATTTCAGCTCACGCGTATTGTACGCTCTAATTCAATATTGGTGAGGTATGTAATTAACTCGAAAATGCATGGTGTAGGAATATAATCGAAACAACGAAAAGTTCAAGTTGCCATAAGAAAACAAAAACATGAAAGTACAGAAACAAGATGCATGAAGGGTAATTCCAGCCTTGTTAGGTATTATATCTGCCAATCCCTTACCCCTTACGTCCTAATATTTTCTTTTCCATCCTTTGCATATCAATCGTCACTGCCCACTTGATAAGGCTTAATTATTTACATATTTTTACTTAAGTTTTGTCTTAACCTTATGTTATTTTTCCTAATTAATCTATGTTTATATGGATTTTACAGTATTTTAATCTCTTTTTGTAGGAATCCAGCAAATGATATTATTTCGAAGATTTGGGCGTAAAAAGAAAGAAAAAAAAAGAAAATATTATAAAGTAATTAGTAAAGTTAATATTATATTAAATTAATATTACAATATAATTAAAAATATTTATTTATTAATAATTAAATATATATTATAGTATTTTATCTATATATGATATATTATATTATATTATATATTAAATTATAATATTTATATATATTTATTATATACTATACTAAATAAATGGCATGAATGCCATGTGCATATTTATATATATATATATATATTATTAAATGAGTCCATGGCAGGGACTTGAATTGGAATTGGCTAGGGCTAACTCCATGCCCACAAATATATATATATATATATTATAATAAGGGGGATTTGGGGGAAAAAGGCCGCAGCACGCATAGATATATATATTATCTATTGAGAAAAGAATTGAGGGGAGACAAGGCCAGTGAGATTGAAGGGGGCTCTGGGCGGCGCATAGAGGAAGAAATTGGGAAGCCGCAAGAAAGAAGAAGAATTGGATTTGAAGTGGAAGCCGCAAGGAAGAAGACGCCTCGCGCCCAGATCTATTTTAGATCTGGGCAGGGAACTTTTTTCTTATTTTATTTTTATTTTAATAATATCGAACTAAATTATTTTAGCTAGGGTTTGGGTGGATTTTGATTTTGGAATTAAGTGATTATTTGTTTAGTTTGATTTAAAACCTAATTATTATTTGCGTGAGAAATTTATATTATTATATTTAATATTTTAAAAGATTGATCACTTTTTAATGATTTAATGTTTAACATGACTAATTAAATGATTGTTATAAATTAGATTCATAGGCAATATAAATCACATGTTAGATTATGAGATCGAAAGATGATTAGCTCATGTGTAGAAATCAAGGAAACTTAGTGAGTCAAATCCCTTTACGCAATTAGAGATTTTCAAATAACTTAATGCTTATTTATTTCGTTGATATCTGCTCAGAAATCTGACAGTAAAATTGAAGTAATAAAGGATTAATATGATTTGAGAAAGCTTATTAATTAATTGAGGGAAATCCACCATTACATGCAAATAATTATAAAATATTGTAAGGGTATTTTTGGTTTTGAATTGAATAAATAATCGCATAACCCAGATTAAATGAAATCTAAACCCTAGTGCACTCATTAATTAATTTTTCTCACAAAGAATCCAATTTTCCATTTATTTTTCTTTTTATTGATCTGATTAATTAATTAGTTCAACTTAGGCTAATTAAAATTGTTCTGATATTGTGATTTAGTTCTCGTGGAATTGACACTCTTTTCATCACTATATGCATATTTGAATAGGGTACACTTGTCCAAATTAATTATACATAAATCACACATCACCATTGAAAGAAGAAGTTGTGGTAGAGATAGTGGTCGACAATAAGAGTTTGCACATGTGTGAGGGGTAATTAATTTAGACATTTCAGCACACGCGTATTGCACACTCTAGCTCAATTTTGGTGAGGTATGTAATTGACTTGAAAATACATTATGTAGAGATATAATTGAAACAACGAAAAATTCAAGTGATCATAAGAAAACAAAAATGTGAAAGTACAAAGACAAATTGCATGAAGGTTAATTAATTTGGGCATTTTAGTGCACATGTATTACACGCTCTAACTCAGTTTTGGTGAGATGTGTAATTAATTTTAAAATGCATAGTTTCAGAATATAATCGAAACAACGAAAAATTTAAGTGATCATATGAAAAAAAAAAAAAAAGAAGTAAAAGTACAGGAATAAAATGCGAGAGAGATAATTAATTTGGGTATTTTAGCATGTGTGTATTGCACATTTTAATTCAAATTTGGTGAGGTGTGTAATTGAATAAAAAATACATGATTGGAGATGTAATTGAAATAAAGAAAATTTTGAATAATTATAAAAAAAATTAAAAATCTATGGACAAAAATATAGGACTGTCCAACTCGTATAAATTGTGAAGAAAACATGTGAACTATTAGACATACAAATGATAGAAGAGGAGATGAAAATTGACAAACATGTCATTTTGTTTAAATGAAAGTGGAGAACCAAATTTTAAAATTAAAAATAGCAAAATTACAATTTTATCAAAAGGCCGACCTTAATAATTACATGTTAACAGAAGCAGGATATGGATAATCTTAACCTGCCATGCCAGATAGTCATACGTCACTCAGATAAAACGTCAATTCCTGGTTTCATTGGATAAAGCTGCTCCACCTTGAAATTATCACTTTGTAAACTTAAAAGAGTAATGATATTTAGCGATCCTCAACGCCACCCTTAATGCACCCTCCATCAAATTACTAATCTATTCATAATGTAAATTTATAAGAAAAATATTATTAGTATATTTTTGTATATATTTTAAGTTATATAAAAGTATATTAATGACAAAAAAGTCTCTTATGAGACCCATAAAGGTGCGTGAGGTGCATGTGAGGCGCAGAGTATTTTAGTCATAATACCCCCTTATGTAGCCTAAAATATATAAAATGATTGTAGATCTAGCATGATTCAATTTACAAAGGCTTAATACATAATTTAGTCCCTGAATTAATAAAAAAAAATAGTTTTAAGGATATCAATTAACTTATACTCACTGTTCATCTTTAGACAAAATAATTTATATACTTTTAGTCCCTAACTTAACCAACGATAACTGAAACGTTAACTTTGTCTCGTCACACTACCACGTCATCGACACGTCACTCCTCAACACTGCCATGTCACCACGACTTAATGTTTTTTTTAGTTCCTAAACTAATAAAGAAAATGGCTTTAAAGATTTCAACTAAATTGTGCTTACTATTCATCCTTGAACAAAATAATTTGATACACTTTTAGTCCCTAACTTAACCGACGTTAACTAAGACGTTAATTTTGTCTCGTCACACTGCCACGTCACTCATAATATTCACGTATGCTATCTATATTTTTATTAAAAAAAAAAAATAACTTCAACACACACCCAGCCATGGTTGTCGATGGCCATGGGGAGCCATTTTTCCCCCTTCTCCCTCTTTCCTCGTTTTGGACTACTCTTGCCTCTGCACCCGTCGTCGATTCAGCCATTGCCGGTTGCCTCAGAACGACTGGGGGTCGGGGACCCTAAACCCAGCAATCAGGGAACGGCTAGTGTAACGCCCCATTTTCCCACAACGAGCGTTAACTCGAGATTTCGGGAATATATTTTTTTTTTTTTTCAACATCGAACACACAACATAAGTCTCTCAATACATATACCTTCATCATAATTATTTCCCGTCAATCCCGGTCGTACCTTCTTAGCACATCAAAATTTAATAATAAACTAAGACAGGTATCAACAATCACATCAGCGGAAACAAGATCGAAACCTCAATGATATATAACCGACAATTCCTTTACAATAACCAAGTCGATGTTTCACATGAAAATATCAAAATATTACATAACCTCTGAACATCGTAATCATGGACAAAACTTACGAAAACTAAACATAGCCGCTACATCTCGATGATATTCTTTCCCTTGGCGCCACTGCTTTCACCTGGAACGTTTGAATATTCCAGGGACATAGTCCAAATTAGATGTTGAATCATCTAAGTGAGAGTTCAAAAACGTTTTTATGCAGATATGAAAAATCATATACAAAATCGATAAATCCCGACATGCACCAGCCTAAGAGAATCCCACATAGCACTTAACCCTAACCGGGGAAAATGCAATCTCTCTAAAGGCAACACAACCACTTTGGCCCATTGGCAAAACAATCTTACTTAAGAGGGACAACCTCGGCATATGAACCCGAGAATCACCCCATTGTCATTGTAGGCTTTACGCTCCAACTCAAAAGCATTCCAAATCCCAACGCAACCCTAGCCCCAAGAGTGTCACATCAGCACTATCCTCGAAATCGACGTCACCTCGGCATTAATGCTATTGCTCAAAGGAACCTAGGGTGGTGTCCACTCGCAGCCCCGCCACTTGAGCCAACAACCGGGGTGCTGTCCACTCTCAGCCCTGCCACTTGGGTCCCGTGGGGTGAAGTCCGTCTCAGCCCCGTCCCAAGTGGGTCACCTAGCATTAATCCTAGGTACGCATCCCGAGTGCTGTCACTTTGGGCTATGTCACAAGTTACCAACCCACGTCCCACATGGACGACACAAAACAAGCCAATGCCGAAAAATCATAACATGCATAAAAATCAACATCTCAATGTATGCAATTTACTGTACGAAATTCAATGCATGTGTAAATAACTGTTTGGACAACCATAATACACCAAGCCATAGGGATGAGCATTCACAGTAAACCATTCACATGTCATTCAAGGTCCCTTCGGGTAGAACCACTCATAAGTCAAAACAAAGTTGGGGACGAACACTCACCTTTGGCGAAATTTCAAATTCTTCTCGACAAGCGCGGTACGCCTTGATTTGCGTGCCTACCTCGATTTGCGTGCCTTCTTCGAACTTTGCACGAGTCACTTCGTCTCAACCCTCAAGGCACCCTAATCATCACATTTATCCAACAATTATAATTTTCCTTAATTTTCTCACAATTTTCCTATTTTTCTCCCATTTTCTTCTCTAAGAATCCAAAATAAATATCTACACAACTATTTTCTCAAATATTTTTACATAATAATTCATAAAACAATATTTATAAGCCTCTGGGATTTTCTGGAAATTTTCCAGATTTTTTTCCTATTTTCTCAATTTCCATAATTACTTTTCCTTGAGAAAATTTATTTCTCATCGATTTACTTCGAATATACTTCAAGAAAAATAACGAAAACTCATAAAATAAATTCCTTATACTTCTGGAATTTTTTTCAGAATTTTCTAAAAATTCCTCCTATTTATTTTCTATTTACATTTCCTTTCAAAAATCAAAAATAATTATTTCCTCAAGAAATTTCCAAGATAAAAATTCATCAAAATAAACTATTCATCTTTCTAGAATTTCTGGATATTTTTCCAGAATTTTAATTCCTTTAATTCTATTTTTCCTCTAATTTTCTTTATTTTTAGTATTTAAACAATACAAAAAAATACCTCCGGCCATCTTCTCCGGCGACGGTACACCGGAAAATTGAAGCAACAACACCAGGCTGTTCCTCTCCCTTAGTCGATCCCAATGTTACCAATCTTGCTCGGAAAAGACCACCGAAAGCCTTCCGATTTGGCCAAAAACAGTCGGCCGAAGCTATCCCGCCACCGAACTCCGGCGAATCAAATTGACCCTCGATTCGAACTCCGATTGGCACGAAACTTTTCAGATCAGTTACCCATCACCTTGCGAACAAAAGCCCCTTATTAGATCGCTCGATCGATCACTCTACAACCCGATTTGGTATTTCACGCAAAATGTATATATATATATATACGGCCGAATGTATATATATGTGAAAACACCCTCTATACTACCCAAAAAATTCCCAAAATCTCCAGAAATGATCCTCTTCCCTCAAGGATCAAAAGCCCCTTATTGGTTTCCCTCGATTTGCTCTCAAAACCGAGCAATTTGATGCTTCATTTTCGGCCGAAACCCTTGGCTATTTATAGCCAAATTCGACCCCCACATGGCCGATTTCCAGCCAAGGCTTCTTCCCCACGCTTCCTAGACCACCCTAGGCCACTCCCTGATGACCCTAGGCTGCCCAAATCGCCAGAAAATTAGGCCAAAATCTCGGCCAAATCTGCCATGCTTTGGCAGATTTTCAAAAATTGCGATTTGGCCCCCTTTGAATTTCCTTTTACATTTTGGCCCTTATTCTCAAGGCCCTTAATTATCCAACTATACCACTAAGACCCACAAGATTAGAAATTCTCATTTCTCCCTTGAAATTTCAAAAATTTACCGTTTTGACCTCCCTCGGGCATTTTTAGAAAATTACACTTAGGCCCGACTAATTTATTTGACCTCAAATCCACTCGATTCAACCTGAAACCTCTTAAGGGTTGTTCTATACATCGAATACTAGTCCTGGATGCCCTCCTTTGACTTCTTGGACATTGTTTATAACAATTCGGTAATACGACCTAATTGGCAGCTGTATTTTTGTTGTACCGAAAACTGTTCCCGATCTCATTTCTTTCATCACTAAAAATCATAATTTTAATTGCTCGTCGATACTATACCATTTTCCTTGGCTATCTAGGGTCCAAGGTACTCCCTCTGATTAATTCGATAGTCGAAAGCTATGTTAGTGTGCCCTATAGTCTTATTTTTCTCAAAATTCCAATTATGCCCTTTATCAAACATCATTTTTATCTTCAAAATTATTCTCAGGTGTTATAGCTAGGGGTCAGGGACCAAGGTTCTGGGGTTCCCCGACCCCTAACAGCTGACGGCCATGGTGGCCAGTCGCCCGACCATTAGGTTCCCGGTTTTAGCCACAGCTGGGTCGAGGAACCCAGTCTCCCCATGGCCGTGGTCGGGGAGCCCAACTGTGGAGATGTTTTTTTTTTTTTTTTTTTATAAAAATATGGACAATAGATGTGGATATTATGAGTGACGTGGCAGCGTGACGAGGCAAAATTAACGTCTCAGTTAACGTCGGTTAAGTTAGGGACTAAAAGTGTAAAAAAATTTTGTCCAATGATGAATAGTGAGCACAATTTTGTTGATATCCTTAAAGTCATTTTTTTTATTAGTCCAGGAACTAAAAAATGCATTAAGCCATGGTGACGTGGCAATACTGAAGAGTAAGGTGTAGGTGACGTGGCAGCGTAACGTGGCAAAGTTAACATCTCAGTTAAGGTCGGTTAAATCAGGGACTAAAAGTGTATAAATTATTTTGTCTGGGGATGAACAGTGAACACAATTTAGTTGATATCCTTAAAGCCATTTTTTTTATTAGTTCAGGGACTAAATTATCTATTAAGCCACTTACAAAAATAACCACAGCCAATGCTTCTTCCCTCTCTCACACCAGAGGTCTCAGTCTCTCACTCTATTCTCTCTCTTTTTCACTGGCTTTCTCGCGATCTTTCCTCCCTCCCCCTCTCTCTTTCTCATTTCGACTGTTGATGTCTCTCCTTTTCGGCAGCCCTTGGGTCGTTCCGGATAGTGCTCGCAACAGCGGGGGGCTCGACTACGATGCTCGTGGTGGTGGCAGGCGAGGAGGGGCGGTGAGATAGATAGATAGATACAGAAAGAAAGATGAACCCGTCGGCCTTGAGGGAGGAACTCGTTGTTGCCCGCACCCGGTCGACCTCAGCCTTGAGGGAGAAACTGGCCACCATTGTCATCCGCCATCTCCATTGCTCCGATCTACAAGGAGGTAAGTCTCTCCCACAATGATATACGTATATATGCATTTTTTGGGTTTGGCCGAAACTTGAAGCTTAGATCTACAGTGTTTCGGTTGTTGGATCTAGCTAATTTTTGAGTATATTGGTCGATAGGCCCTTGAGTGTCAGGTGATTGTCTCTGATCGTCAGAAACCACCGGCCACGGTGGCCGGTGGCGACTGACAGTGCATTTCTAAGTTTTGGCCAAAAATTAAAACTCAAATCTACTAAAATCAAACTATTAAATTTGGCTTATTTTTTTGTATGTTAACTCTCTTGACTTGGTGTTTTTGATGGTAGGTTCTAATCGTATGAGAATCGACCGACAGTGGTCACCGGTGGCGTTGGTGACAGCAGTTACATACATACATACATATATTTTAGTTAGTTTATATTGTGAATGTTGTTATTTAATTATGAATTTGTATTGGTGATATTGAAGTTGAATATTGTGAAGGTTAAAATTGAATTGAATTGGTTTGTTTTATTTTGTGAATTTTTGAATTGAAATTATTAAGTTTATTTATGAATTAAATGCTAAATAGTTATTGTTAATTTTATTTGAATTTAGATATTTATTAATGTGTATATATATTTTAAATTAAATTAAATAATTTTATATAATACATAGAGACCAGTTGTACTATTTTAATTTTTTCTAACCAAATGAAGAAACACCACTATGGATACCAATTGTTTGTTCAAAAATTTGTTCATTTGAGTTTGGCTCTATATTAATTTACCAAATTATGCATCTCACTTGATTAGAATTTTATTCTTTAAAAATTTTATTTAGTACTAAGATCTATAAATTATATATATATATATATAATCAGAGCATTACTAAATTATAAAAGATAAAAGACACTTTTTAAATAAATAACGGACCTACCAACCTTGATGGTAAAAGTAATAAGTTAGTTTTTACTCATAAATATTTCTTGTGTTTTGGTAAATGAAAAAAAAATAATTAAAAATATATTTTCTTTGATTTAAAGTAAGTGAATTAGAAAATTATTTTTAAAAATGAAAAAAAAGGGATAAATCCACTCGCTAATGGGTGAATATAAATGTATTACATGTGGATGACGCCATGTTAAGTGACTTTTCTTTGTTACGAGCAAGGAATTAATTTTTTTTTTAATAAAATGTATGATACATTTTAAGTATTAATTTACTGTATAATTATTATATCATCTACACAAAAATAATTTTCACCGTAAGCAACTTTCACATTAATAAATAATTTTAAATTTGATATTAAACTAATTTAAAATTTAAATTTATATTAAATAAATTTAAATTTGATATTAAACTAATTTAAATTTTATTTAATATAAATTTAAAATACATGGACACACTAATAAATAACTAAATTCAAATAAAATAAACAATAACTACTTACCATTCAATTCTTAAATAAACTTAATCATTTCAATTCAAAAATTCACAAAACAAATACAAACCAATTCAATTTATTAATATTTAAATTTGAATCAATTTAATTTAATTTTAACCTTCACAATATTCTAATATCACAAATTCAATATTAACCTTCAACATCTCCAATACAAACTTATAATTAAATATCAACATTTACAATATAAATTAAAATAATTACAAAAAAAATATGTAAATATGTATAAATATATGTATATATGCACGGACGAAAATAAGAATCGCCACCACTAACCCTACCAACGACCACTGTTGGCCGAAACTTTCTATGATCAGAGCCTACCATCAGAAACACCAAGTCAAGAGAGTTAACATATAAGAAAATTGGACTTATTTAACGGTTAGATTTTAGTAGATCTGAATTTTAATTTTCGGGCAAACTTAAAAATGCACTACCAGTGGCCACCGGCCACCATGGCCTGTGGCTTCTGGCGATCAGAGGCAACCACCCGACACCCAAGGGTCCATCGACCAACATACCCAAAAACCAATAAAATCTAACGGTCGAAACTCCGTAGATCTAAACTTAAAGTTTCGGTCAAACCCAAAAAATGCATATATACATATATCATTGTGGGAGAGACTTACCTCATTGTAGATCAGAGCAATGGAGATGGTGAGCGACGACGGTGGTCAGTTTCTCCCTCAAGGCTGAGGTCGGCCGGATGTGGGCAATGATGAGTTCCTCCTTCAAGGCCGATGAGTTCCTCTCTCTTTCTATATTTATTTATCTATCTGTCTCACCGCCCCTTCTCACCTGCCACCACAGCGAGCACCGTAGTCGAGCCCCCCACTATCATGAGCACCATCTGGAACGACCCAAGGGCTGCCAGAAGGGAGAGACATTGACGGCCTAAACGAGAGAAGAGGGGGAGGAAAGGTCGCGAGAGAGCCACTGAGAGAGAGAGAGAGAGAGAGGGGGGGGGGGGAGGGGAGGGGAGAAATTTGAATTTTGTTAATGAAATGGGCTGCTCTTTTCATTGCGATAAATCGCGATTTTTTCGTGTCAATATGTCGCGATATATCGTGAGGTGACATTGAGGGTGGCGTTAGGCTAGCCAAATAACATTACTCAGCTTAATTAAAATTATCATCTCTCCACTCAAACGTCCTTTCTACTTCTACATGGCAATCGTAAAATAAGAAATAATTAAAATTTTATAATCATAAATTAACTTATTTTTACTTGATCATCTATTGTTATTATTATTATATAAACAACACCTCGCTTAGTGATTGAATTTGATCGAAGGAGTGACATCACTAAATTACAACCCCCAATCCCACTAAAGTTTATAACCTAGACCTAAAGTCATCAATCTTATTTAGAGGTGCCTAAAATAATAGAATCAAACCAATTAAAATTATCAATTCAGTTTGATTTTTGATAAAATTTGATTGGTTTTGATTTTTTTATTTTTTTAAAAATTTTGTTTAATTGATTTCAATTTCGTTTTTGGGTTGAAAATAACTGAACAAACTGAATCGACTATTTTTCCTAAATAGTGTCGTATTTGATCTACGCTGACACTATTTATAGCACACATTGAAAAAGAAAAGAAAAAAAAAAAAAGACAAGGAAAAAAAAAAAAAAAAGTCAAAGAGAAGAAAAATCCTAACCCTTTGTCTCCCTTCGAGTTTTTTACCTTTTGCTTTTGACCTTTAATCAATGACCATCGTTGTCCATGTCTTCCATTCATTGTCGTTGTCGTTTTCCTCATCTCTAACCTTCCTTCCATTCTGCCTTTCCTTTTGTTTTTCTTCGATCGGTGACTCACGATTAATCACCCTTCCCCATTCTTTTTACTGTGATTGGTGACTGAGAAATGTAGGTTTTAGTTAACCTTTTCATTTTTCAATTGTTTTGTAGTTTTGGATCACATTCATTGGATTTTAGTTAGGGTTTTCATTTTTCAATTGTTTTACAAAAGTGGTTGTTGGAATGATTATTGATTGTAATTTCTGAACTGATTATTGATTGTAATTTGTAAATTGATTGTTGATTGTAATTTACAGCAATTGCTCTCATTTGTAAACCGATCAATGATTGTAATTTGTAAGCTGCATGAACTGCACAAATTTACAGCAAGTGATTGTAATTTACAGTAAGTGCTCTTATTCAGTTTTTTGGTATTTTTAGTTCTTTTCGGTTTAGTCAATTTTTTCAATTTCTCGATATGTTTGGATTATTGGTTTTTTCGGTTTTTTTTTTGGGGGGTTGGGGGTTATGTTCTGTTAGTTGGGTTCAATTTTTTTTTACTGAAATTCAATTTGTTTGATTAGTAGATTTGGGTCGAATATACCAAACCGGAGCGACGGTTGGTAGACTTCTAATCTTAGTCCTGCTCAATCTAACTAAAATTTTTGCACACAAATTACCAGTATGTTCACACCAATTCACGATGTCAACCTGCCAACTTCCATCATCTTATTCTTCCTTCGAAGAAATTAATCAATTAATTCATTCCAACGACCACTACGACGATGACGACGACAGCAAGAACAACAGAAGAGAGAGATGGCTGGCTGGCTGGCTTTAACTTCACTCCTACTCAAATAATAATTAATTAATTGAAGTTGTCTTACAAATCCAGATCATTTCCATGCATGTCTCTTTAAATTACTCCCCTCCATGTCATTCTGCTGCTTCCGCCGACAATGGGAGCCTCCACCGCCGCCGCCATTAATGCCAAGGCTCTTCGGAGAAGGCTCCCTCTTCTCTCCATTCTCGCCGTCGTCTTCCTCACCTTCGCCTCCATTGCTCTCTTCTCCTCCCAGAGAATCGGTTTTCTTTCTTCCGCCTCCATTTTCAGCCTCAATTATTCCTGTTCCAACCGAGGCGGCGCCATTACATCAGGTAAAAACCACACACACACACACACATATTGGTTCCCGAAAACGGTTTTAGTTAAACTGATTGGGATTTTGTGCAGTCGACGCCGACCAGAGCGGTTCAGAAGTGGACGACAGGTTTGAGTTCGACCCGAACGAGTGCAGCGTCACTCATGGCAAGTGGGTCTTCAACTCTTCGCTCAAGCCGCTGTATTCGGACCGGACCTGCCCTTTCCTCGACCCGCAATTTGCTTGCATCAAGAACGGCCGGCCGGACTTCGACTATCTCCGCTGGGAGTGGCAGCCCGACGACTGTATCTTGCCCAGGTTCTTGTTAGCATCAGATCATCATCACGCATGATCTTCATTCTGACCACATATATGCATCCGTAGAATAATTTGCATATATATATATATATATAAATGCAGGTTTGATCCAAAACTTGCGCTGGAGAAGCTCCGGGGGAAGAGGCTGATGTTCGTCGGGGATTCACTGCAACGAAACCAATGGGAATCGTTCGTCTGCATGGTTGAGTCTGTCATCCCGGAAAACCAAAAATCAATGCGCCGTGGCCGCTCTTACTCTGTTTTCAGTGCAAAGGTGCATGTGATCAATTATCTACGACTACCTTATCATTAATTATTAAGATTAATTGTCATGTAATTAAATTGTAGAAGATAGTGTGTAAATAAGATTATGAAAATTTAAATGTGATACTTCTACGTATTAATTAATTAGATTAAAAAAAATTGATTAAGAGCTAACTATGATACTGATTGGATTGGATATGGGATGAAGGAATACAAGGCTACAGTGGAGTTCTACTGGGCTCCGTTTCTGGTGGAGTCGAATTCGGATAACCCGATAATAAGGGACCCGAAGAAACGGGTAATGAAAGTGGATTCGGTGTCGAAGCATGCCAAGTTCTGGGTGGGAGTGGATATATTGGCCTTCAATACTTATGTTTGGTGGATGAGTGGCACCAAGGTCAAGTCACTGTGAGTCACATTTTTTTTTTAAAATTAATTAATTTCCTTTAATTCATACATTTAAAATTCTCTTGTCATAACAACTAACAATTAATTTTTTAATTAGTTGAAGAAATGAATTTTTGATGGAAAATGTTGGATGAATGTGTGTGTGTGTGTGTGTGATTGGGGCCACAGATGGGGATCATTTGCAAATGGAGAAGAAGGGTCAGAAGATCTGGAGACAGTGGTCGCTTATAAGATAGGATTGAAGAGTTGGGCCAATTGGGTTGACTCAAACATTGATCCCACCAAAACTAGGGTCTTCTTCACCACCATGTCCCCTACTCACGCAAGGTCTCTCTCTCTCTCTCTCTCTCTCTCTCTCTCTCTCACTTTAGATATGCTTTAATATTAGAATAAATATACCATATTCCTAAATGGCTGGTTGGGCGAATTTGTCTCTTGCGATCATCAGGAGCGCAGACTGGAGGCGCAAGAAGAGGACAAGATGCTTCAACGAGACGATGCCGATCACGAAGAAGGGCCACTGGGGAAGTGGCTCCGACAAAGGGATGATGAGCGTGGTGGCCCAAGTGGTGGAGAAGATGAAGGTTCCGGTGACCTTCATCAACATAACTCAGCTCTCGGAGTACAGAAAAGACGGCCATTCCTCCGTCTACGGTGAGCTGGGCGGTAAGATGTTGACGGATGAGCAAAAAGCCGATCCTGTGCACTACGCAGATTGCATCCATTGGTGCTTGCCTGGAGTTCCAGATACATGGAACCAGATATTCTTGGCATATTTGTAGACTTGTAGTTGAATATATATATGTGAATTAAATAATTTGCTTTTTTGGCCAAGCCAGCAAATTATTTTGATTTTTCATTTAATGCAGCTTAATTTCTTTCATTTATTTAAAATTATTTTTCTATACAAAAAAAGTTCCTCATAATTATAAATACCAATTGCGTCGTGGTTTTGAATTTATCAAATAGTATTGCATTACAGCTCAATAATACCCAGATTTTATTTTTAAATATAACTCTAATAGTTAGTTTTTTTGTTAAAATTAATTATATTCAAATCTCCCGTACTTTAGGTTATTTACACGAGATCCGTTATGGTATAAAAATAGTTTTGAAGGTCCTCGTTATTTAGGTACTGATCTCTTTACTATTTTTAATTTTTTAAAATAATAAAAATATGTTTATTTTTATATTTTAAAAAATACATTTTTGAAAAGTCATTTTAACTTTTTTTTTTATCATAAACACGATCAAAATTTTTAAAATACAAAAATGTTACAAACAAAACAAATGTATTTTTAGTAATTTTAAAATAAATGCGTAAAATAAAAAATTGAAAAATTAATTTAAAACTTCAAACTAAAAAATGAAACACGAAAAAACAATCCCTTAAGCTGTGTTCTCCTTACTTTTCAATTTTTAATTTTGAATTTTAAATTTAGTTTCAGTTTTTTGTTTTAATAGTCTATTTTTAGAAAATTAAAAATGCGTTCTCTTTATTATTTTAAAAAACTATTTCTCAAAACAAAAAATTAAAAAGTGCATTATTTTTGAAATTTTGAAAATAATCTTTTAATGATATCTTATTCAATAAATTTGATTATTTAGTAAATTATAAATATTTAATGTTAATATATTATTAAAAAATATATATATTTTAAAGTTAATAAATTTTGTAATATTTTTTTCCATTACAATAATAAAATATAAATAAATAAATGTGTTTTGAGTTTAGAGTTTATTTTGGATGAAAACACTCAAAACAATTTTTTATTGTTTTGAATTTTCTTTACAAATTTTTTTTTGTTTTCAAAAATATATTTTTAAAAATAACAAAGATAACGCATTTTCATTATTTTAGAAAATTAAAAACTAAAAATAACTTGAAAACAATAAAGAGAACGCAACCTTAACTTTTTACTTATGCTTTCGTAACCATTTTTAGAAATTAAACTCACGTAAAGGAGGAGAAGAGTAAAAAAGGAAGAAGAAATAGTGCAGTAATAGCAAAGAAAATGAAGACCTAACATTTGTAAGCCACTACAACCGTCAACCAACGCTTTATTTCATCCATCACGGTTTGGAGAAAATCCAGTCGGCTTTGCATATCTACATTCACCGATGCCTAGCGCTGTTAGACTTGATCAATCCTCTTCTTCTTTCTTTTCTTCTTCACGTTGTTTTGCTTTTGGATTTATTTTGATAAGAAGAAAAATGAATCTTTGGTATGTTTGAAAATTCAAATTGAAAAATAAATCATAAGTGTTGCAAAATTATCATAAGGTATGCACATATGCTTTTGAAATGATGCATGACAAACCCCAAGAAAATTCTTTCAAGAATCTTGCATCTCTTTCTTTTCAAAGAAACAGACTATCAACTTGTTTGTTAGAACAGTCGATTGATTTATACCTTTAAGATTTTTGAAAAATTGATTTCATCAACTGTCGACTTTCTTAAAGAAGAAGTCCGATCGTTTTTATCTTTGACAAAAAATAATTGGCCACCCTCATAATCTATCGACAACCGAAATTGATGTTCTCAATCCAATTGATTTTCGTTCAAAATTATTCAACAATAATGATTGTATAGTGCCAACATTTCTTAAAAATTGTCGTCCTATTATTCTATAATGTCAACAATTTATTCAAAGAAGTCAACTTTTATATCAAGAATGCCGACTATTTGTAAAAAGCTTTGGGTTATTTCAAATGTTTCAATGAAAATTGTCAACCGAATTTTGTATCTTTCGACAGTTCCCTTAAACGACTAGTTTTTACTAGCATTAAATGTGACCAACAACTCTATCAAGAGAAACCTATAAATACTAGCAAGATTGTTCAATTGAGGGGTTAGAGAAACTATTACAACCTTCAAGTCATATTATTCTCAAGTGCACTTACGATTTCAAATTTTTCTTTCAAAAAGACTTTGTATATTATTTGTATTATTTGTTTAAACATTTGTCTATAATCTTGAGAGACATTGTAATAGGGAGATTTATCTCTCGAGTTATCTTTTTTTCAAGATTCATTGTATATTGCTTAACAAGATTGCTAGAGAGCCTAGCAATCTTAACTTTTGTTAAGTAAAAAGTTATAATCCTAGTGGTTGTACTAGAGGGCTTACTTGGAATCAAGTAGGAGATTTTAATGATTTTTGAAAATCTTTAGTGAGAAGTTAAAATAATGAATCCATTATAAATTGCTTGTGACATTTTCATATTTATCATTCATTTCCTCGATCTCTTTAAGCATCATTCTATATTTATTATCTTGTTGCACTAAAACCTCATTAATAAGCAATCTTTTTTTAAAGTTTCAATGATTTTTAGAACATCTAATTCATCACCCTTTTAGGTGTATTATGCCATTATTTACACAACCTAACATTTCCTCACAGTATGGGTTTTCTTAGTTGATGTGTCATTTCTTTTTTTTTTAATTCTTATTTTTATTTTTTGTTAATTTTTTAATTTTATTTTAGTTAAATTTATTTAATTTAAGTTAATTATTTTTAAGTAACACCATTCAAGATAGAAGGATTGCTTGAGAAAAATAATTAAACCATAGAGATCTTTACAATTATTTTAAACTATAAGAGTAACTTGAATAATAGGGCTCTATGTGTAATTTATTTATTTATTTATTTTTTTGGAGTATCTAATACAACAACAACAACATATCCAGCCTTTATCCCATTATGTGGGGTCGGCTACATGAATTCTAGACTTCTATGTATTTCTATCTTTTGTCATATATTTATTAAAATTCATACACTTCATATCTAACTTTAATGTCTCCCTCAAAGTCTTCTTAGGTCTGCTTCTACGTCTTTTTTTGATTAATTGTTCCATTTCATCAACTCTCCTCACATGAGTGTCTCTTGGTCTCCTTCTCACATGACCAAACCATCTTAGTCTAGTCTCTCTCATCTTCTCCTCTATTGGCACTACTCCTATCTTATTACGAATAACTTTATTTCTAATTTTTATCTTTTCTTGTATGACCGCACATCCATCTTAAAATCCTCATCTCCGCTACACTCATCTTTTGCTCATGTTGGTATTTGACTACCCAACATTCTGAGCCGTATAACAAAACTAGTCTTATAGCTGTCCTATAGAATTTTCCTTTCAATTTTAATAGGATTTTACCATCACATAACACTCTCGATGCATTTCTCCATTTTAGCCAACCTGCCTTAATTCTATGTGTGACATCCTCATGAATTTCTCCATCTTTTTGAATCACTGATCCCAAATATTGAAAATGGTCTTTTCTTTGTAAGATTTGGTCTTCCAATTTTATTATAACATCCTCCACTCTTGCATTCTTACTAAATTTACATTCCATATATTCTGTTTTCTTTCTGCTTAGTTTAAATCCCTTAGATTCTAAATTGTTTTTCCATAACTCAAGCTTAGTGTTCACTCCTTCTTTTGTTTCATCCACCAACACTATGTCGTCTGCAAATAGCATACACCATAGCACCTCTGTCTGAATATTTTTAGTGAGTTCATTCATTACTAAAGCAAATAAGTATGAACTTAGTGCAGAATCTTGATGCAATCCTATTGTAATTTTAAACGGTTCAATATCCCCTCCGCATGTTCTGACATTTGTCTCTGCACCATAATACATGTCTTTAAGGGCTTGTATATAGGCTATTCGGACTCATTTCTTCTCTAAAACCCTCCATAATACTTCTCTAGGGACCTTATCATAGGCCTTTTCTAGATCTATAAACACCATATGTAAGTCCTTCTGATGATCCCGATACCTTTCCATTAAGCGCCTCAGTAGATATATAGCTTCCATTGTTGACCTACCGGGCATGAAACCAAACTGATTTTCTGAGACCTCTGTTTCTTTTCTGAGCCTCTGCTCTATTACTCTCTCCCAGAGTTTTATGGTATGGCTTATTAACTTAATTCTTTTGTAATTTTCACAGTTTTGAACATCTCCTTTGTTCTTATATATAGGGACCAAAGTACTCTTCCTCCACTCATCTGACATCTTTTTTAATTTAAGAATCGCGTTAAATAATTTCGTTAGCCAGGAGATACCCTCTTCTCCCATACATTTCCATGCTTCTATTGGTATATTATCCGGTCCCACCGCCTTATGATTTTTCATCTTTTTTAATGCTTGCCTTATTTCATTTGGACTTATGCGTCGATAAAATGTATAGCTCACGTTCCTTTCGGAGTTACTAAGATGTCCCAACCTAACTCTTGTGTCGCCATCATCATTGAATAATTTTGTGAAATACTCATTTCATCTCTCCTTAATCGCTCCCTCATTCACTAATATATTTTGATTTTCATATTTTATGCATTTCACTTGATTTAAATCCCTTATTTCTCTTTCTCTTGCTTTAGCTAATTTATATATATCACTTTCTCCATCTTTTGTATCAAGTCTTTTATATAGATTCTCGTATGCTTTTGACCTTGCTTCACTAACAGTTTTTTTTGCTGCCTTTTTGATTCTTTATAATTTTTTTGATTTTCTTCATTGTTGCACTGATATATAAACTTATAGCAATTTTTCTTATTTTTAATTTTCAATTGCACTTCTTCATTCCACCACCAAGACTCCTTAGGGTTAGGGGCTCTACCATTTATCTCTCCAAGCACTACATTTGCTGTGTTTCTCAAGGCATTAGCCATTTCTCTCCACATTTGGTTTGTCTGTCCTTCTCCATTCCATTCTCTTCTACCCCTTAATTTTTTTTTGAAGATTAGTTGTTTCTCCCCTTTTAAATCCCACCACCTGATTCTTGGATTTTGTTTTATGTGATTTTTTCTCTTCCAATTTCTTACTTGAACATCAAGTACTAGAAATCTATGTTGAGTAGTCAAATACTCTCCCGGTATTACCTTATAATCCCTACAACATATCTGATCCTCTTGTTTCATGAGAAAGTAATCTATTTGGGTGTTTGATATGACATTTTTATATGTGATTAAGTGTTCGTCCCGTTTTTTGAATCTAGTATTGGTTATGATGAGCCCATATGCCATTGCAAAATTGAGAATAAACTTACCCTCATTATTAATTTCCCCGAATCCATACCCTCCATGTACCTCTCTATAGTCGTTTCCGTCTCTACCCACGTGACCATTTAAGTCACCTCCTATAATCACTTTCTCTCATCTTGGTATCATTTGTATGAGTCCCTCTAGGTCCTCCCAGAATTTTGCTTTTATCTCCTCACCTAACCCCGCTTGTGGTGCATATGTACTAAAGATATTCATAGTCATTCTTTCTAAAATAACATTCACCATAATAATCCTATCCCCTATTTCTTTTACATTTACTACCTCATCTACTAAGCTTTTATCCATAATGATCCCCATTCCATTTTTTGCTCGATCATTTCCTGTGTACCATATTTTATATCCATTTTCTGACAAAGTTTTTGCTTTTTTCCCTACCCATCTCGTCTCTTGAAGGCACATAAAATTAGTAATATACATAAAAATGATTTTTACTAGTAAAATTAGTAACTTTATCTTTAGTGATACTGTAACTGAGAAATTTATCTCTTAGGTTTTTTTTTTTCAAAATTCATTATATATTGCCTAACAAGATTGTTAGAAGGCCTATTTTGTGAAGTAAGAGGTAATAATCCTAGTGATTGTATTAGGAGGCTTACTTGGTAGTAGATTTTAATGATTTTTGAAAATCTTTAGTGAAAATTTAAGGTAGTGGATTAGACAGTTTAGTCGAACCATTTTAAATCACTTGTGCCATTTTCATATTTATCATTCATTTCCTCAATCTTTTTAAGCATCATTTTACACTCATTATCTTATTGCACTAAAAGCTCATCGCCAAGAATACATTTTTCAATGCTTCAATAATTTTTAAAACATCCAATTCATCCTTCGGTTAAATGTGTGGTGACATTATTTACACAACATAACACTTTCTCCCTCCCTCTATGGGTTTTGTCAGTTGATGTGTCAATTCTTTTTTTTTTTCATTCTTATTTTATTTTTTGTTAATTTTTTAATTTTATTTTAGTTAAATTCATTTAATTTAAGTTAATTATGTTTAAGTAACACCATTCAAGACAGAAGGGTTGCTTGAGAAAAAGAATTAAACCATAGAGATCTTTACAATTATTTTAAACCATAGGGATCTCAGTACAAGTAACTCGAATAATAGGGCCTCCAAGTGTAATTTATCTTTTTTTTTGGGGGGGGGGGGAATGTATCACTCTAATAGGTAAGTAATATATAATATACTATTGATGTAAAAATGAATTTCACTAGTAAAATTAATAACTTTATCACACCTTATATGTTCAACTAATTAAGGCCTATTTTGTTGTTTTCAATTTTTAATTTTTGGAAAATAAAACAGCAAATGATGTTTACATTTAAAAAAAAAATTATTTCTTTGAAAAGTAGAAACACAAAAATAATATTTTTATTTTCATATTTCATTAACCGAAATCTCCATGTTGTTGAAGTCTCTTTTCATTTGCCAGTTCCTTTAACTAACTCTTCCTCTCTTCTCTTGCTTTTGTTAGGGAGACGAACCGTCAAAGGCACGAGGAGGATGCTCACAGATCCTGGAGGAGCGCCAATCCTATTTGCCAACCTAAGGGAGACGCCAATCCGGAGGGTGCTTGCCAGCCCGCTGGATCTCAAGCTCGAAAAAAGATAGGCGTGTCATCCAAAAGGACATGCACGTCATCTCATAAGTGTCAGCGCCTCAGAGATGCGGAAACGGGTGCTTTCGTAGACGCTCCTGACACGGAACAGTCTACCCCATCAGTGGAGGTTCTCGTGCAGGCGCCTCTACTTTTTGAAAGCACAGTTCAGGACCCTCCTTGAGTTCCCAGTTCCCAGGGAGGAGAAGCTACTTTGTCTTGATTTGCTGAAGATCTCCACTGGATCCATAAAGAGTGCTGCCAAACTGTCGTTCCCCATTGCAAGAACCGAAAGAGATTAGGGGAGGAAAGGTCCTTGATAAGCAACCCTCCATTGGGGAGCCTTCAATGACCTCGATTCAGCTTCCTTATGGCACACAACTAAGGGGTAAGGAATTCCAATTTTGCCTAGGGGTGGTTGATACGAATATCATGGCCAAGATGAGTGCCAATACTTTGGCAGCTTCCCCTAACTATGGACGAGCCCGAGTGGAAGCTGGTTAAGATAAGTTGATTCACTTATGGTCATGCTTTCTTATCAAGTACATCTTCACCTTCTAACGTTTGTTTGATTCTGATGAATCGGATGACAGATCTATGTTCAAACATAAGGGATTTAGTTTTGATGATGGAAAACGTCTTCTATTTTTCTCAAATCTATTATCGAAAATTATTTGTCATTAAGATAAACAAAATATTTTTTCAAAGCACTATACATATAATTATGAAAATCTATATTCAAAAGATCGTATGTGTTGTTCGTCAAAATTGATTCAAAATGAAGCAAAATCTTCAAAATCAGTAAGGTCATCTGTCGACTGGTCAAAGTGACCTGTCGACCGATTTTTAAATTTTGGCCCAACTATCGACTGATACTTATGCATCTGTCAACCTGTAGAATGGTTGTTTTTGAAATGACATTCATCTATCGATAAATTGTTTATTATCTATCGACCGGCCATTTGTATTGACCTTCATCTGTCGACCGATGCTTACGCATCTGTCAACTAACAGTATGCATGTTCTAAAGGATGGTTTCATCTGTTGACAAATACCTCATCGTCTGTTGACCGACCTTATGTTTTCTTATGAATTTGTCGACCGATGCTCTTACATCTGTTAACCGACAGAATGTTAATCCTTGGTGCTTCAATAGTGGGCAAGCCATTTGTCGATTGATGTTTATGCATCTGTCAACCGACAGAATGTTTGCACAAGGAATTGTCGACCGACTTTTGAATTTCTACTAATCTGTCGATCGATGCCTTGCATATGTTGATCGTTTGTTTCGCAGAAACACATAATGGCTAGTTCATCCACTACTCTCAAGTGCTATCTCCACTTACAACGGCTTAATTCGAGCATGGGCTTTCAAGAGACTATAAATACAGGTCAAAAGGAGATTTCAAATCACCCAAGTGATCTATCTACAAGCTCCCCAGTGCTGAAACTATTATTATGCTTCATTGGTAAAAATGTTCTCTCTTTAAGGTTTTGTATTTATTTTGAGCAATTCATTTTCAAGTCTTGTCTTCATTTTTTAAGAGAACTTGTAGCTGAGAATATTATTTCTCAGACCCTCTCTTATCTTTTAACATCTTATATTTACTTAGCTTGTTATGATAGAGGGCCTACATTGCTTGTAAGAGGATTTGTAATACCTAAGCTTTGCCAGATGGCTTGCTTGTTGAAGCAAGAGGATTGTATTTTCCTAGCTTGGTGCTAGAGGGTCTACTCGGTGAGATATGAGGGTTATAACGAGTTGCTTGAAAATCCTTAATGATGAGCTAATGTAGTGGATTAGGCTTGTTTAAATCGAACCACTATATATCGCTTGTGTCTCTCTATTGCACTTACTTTTCATATCCTAAATTGTGTTTTGCAATTGTCTCAATCGTCTTTTAACGTGCATCAAAATTTTCATTCTTATCAAGTTAGAAAAATTTTCAGGTTTAAATCAAAATTTTAATTAACCCAATTCACCCCCCCTCTTGGGTATTATTGCCATAACTATTCGATTTTATCAGATTCTGTCTAGGCAGTTCAAGGGATGGTGGTATCTAATGCCTTAGGGAGGGGCTTACTCCAAGTGCATGGAGAATGAGATGGCAAGGTGGAGGGATCATCGGGTAAAGTGGGATGAGCATTGCCAAGTCCTCACATCACATGTCTGGTGGCAAAGGCAGGAGATCGAGAGGTTGCGAGCCTAATTATCGGAGGCTCAAGTTGGCTCCTCGAGCCTGATGGGGAGAATCAGGATCTCCGCCAAGCTAACAAGGACTGAAAGCAGAAGTTCAGCGCCCTATAATCGACACATGAAAATCTCCTTCAAGAACATGCCCCGGGGGTCACTGAGTTGGTTGAGAGCTAAAAGCAGGTGTAGGCTTTTGGGTCCTAGTGAAAGGAAGATGTATTTGCCACCTGTGCCGACGAGGTGAGAGAATATTGCCTATCCAAAGATTGTTAAGCAAGTAAGAGTTGTTATGCCTCTAACTTCACCAAGTACGAATTTTACCTTGCCCGCTTTTACTTGGAGATGTAGTGTCCAGGGGAGACACTCCCAGAATTGGTCCTTACATTGAAGGTGGAAGAATTCGAAGCCCCTAATTGGTGCAACTATGACCCGGACCCCTCAAGCCCCGACACCTGCATTAGATCTTGTCATGTGGATGACTTAAGCAACTTGACGGGCTCATGGGAGCCATACCCTTTTGACTCAGAGAGAATGAGATGATTGACACTTTTCAAGACCTAGGGGGTCCTTGGTTAGGATGGGGCTAGAGATGTGCCTCCTGAGAATGCTCCCCCCACCGTCGAGTAGGAAGACGGTGAAATCCCAAAAGCTCATGCTAATATTGATCCTGCCTCTTGAAAATGCTCCCCCAAACAGTCATTTACTTAGTTTTCGAGTGGTTATTTTCTTTCTTTTTCGTTTTCCTTTGGGTTTAGCATGTAATGCAATTCAAATTTCAATATTCATTTCTTCATTCTTTTATTTTATCAAGTATCACTACATATGGGTGTTAATTTCTCATTGGACATAAATAATAAGTTAAAATATGAAATAATAGATTAATAATAAAAAAAAGTAGAGGTGACCCTCTATGTCAATATGCCCGCCTAGGGTCTTATTTTGACTTTGGGATTTTTACCACATAGGGCTCGGATTGCTGAATCATGCTGCAACGAGGACCATGGGTAGTTTCATTCCATTTTGTAGAATTTAAACCCATGGTGGATCTTTGGCAGCTTACAAATTTGTTTTTGTAAGGTTGAACAAATTAGCCTATTAGTGGGACAACCCTTAAGTCCATGGCTGCTGGGCTATGAATAATGTATTGTTTGTGGGGCATTTTTCCATTCATTGTCAAGATCAGCACAGAGTGTTGTTGAAAGGACAATTTTTAGTTCGTTACCAGGCTAAGCAGAGTGCGTTGCTTACGAGATTATTAGTGTTGTGTGCTCTAATGCTAGATTTGGATGACATCTAGCGGGTTTGTAATTAATACATTCATTGTATCTTTGTATATATCAATATAAGGAAAGCTTATCTTTTTTCATAAACTCTCCAGTTAATACATGAATGAGTCCCTAGCTTCTGTTTGAGAATCTTATTCTTAAGATGTTAAGACTGTGTAATAGAATTCTCTAGTAACAGAACTTCTTAAATGATTTATAGTCCTTAGATTCTTCGGATGGGGACTCTGATTAGTCGAGTATGGACTAGCATGGAGGTTACTACCTCGTTCAATATAAGATACTGATGGGAGTGTGGTGTATCACACGTTATATGACATTGGGATGTTGCCAGTAGACCTACGGGTGGTTGTTGGAGAATAACGCACTGAATGTAACGCTGATGAGTGACCACATGGTATAGTGGATAATGGTCATGTTGTCAAGTTACGATAGTGTAACTGATCCTTAGACTAAACTGACATGGTTGTCTTGTGTATTGGTGTGCAGAATTTGCTAATGTGCCAAAGCATCTAATTGCAAGGTGGAGACGTTCATCTATGTGATTTCGTATTGTTGGTGCATGGAGGTAGGCTTAGGGAGAGGATATGTCACCCTCATCGTCTAATAGGGTGAACGTCTTATGTGATCTATTGTTAGTTTGACAGGACAATCCCTGGTCAGGGTAGATTGATTATCAAGAAATGTGTTTCCTGATATGTCATCTACTCACACTAATGAGGTCAAACGCATAGTTCCTGAGTTTGTGAGTTTATCACTCCATGACTCTCGTTCAATCGGGATGTTAGGTGATGGAAGGATTATAGCACACGGTAATTGACAATTGAAATAGGTTCACTAAAAGTGAAACTTCACTGCCACCTATATTGTCTTGAACCATTGCTAGGCGCTATTTAAGAATTCTCAAATTGTCATCAAGATATAGAGAGATTCTGGTAATGGGTCAAGGGGTTGGCCAGCACCGAAATAGGTTTTGGTGTTATTTGATTGCTAGCAGACAGTGAACCTAGAAAGTCACACACCATATAATATTGCATTTGGTATCGACATCATGTGTCTGGAGCATCTCAGGAATTGACGGGTCAAAAGCTAACTGGTTAGGCAGGAGAGTCAACTTTTCTTAAGAGAAAGTCGACTTCTAGTGCCTACAAGACTCGACTTTCAGTGCCTACAAGAGTCGACTCCCTTAGGCAATAGAAGTTGACTCCCAGTAGTAGGAAAGTTGACTTCCGACACTGCCTCAACCAAGGTTGGTGTGTCCCACGTGTCAATCAATTGGAGGGGTTGGTGGCTTAAGCGACAAAAGGTGAAATTGGACACGAGGGGTTAATTTGAAGAAACAAATTTCATTACTTGCTATGTCTTCTTCTTCCTCTGCTTCCTCTGTAATTTCTGCTACCACTGAAATTAATTTATGCGTGATTATCACGCTGAGAATTTTGAGACATGGGTGCTAGTGATACGAGCAGCCTCTGGTCTAGCATAGGTTGAGGTAACCAGAACGGTATCAGATTGCATGCTAGGTGTGAACAACCTAGGGCCACCATATGAGGTGGAATCTAGTCTTAGTATAGAAACAATTTATGTACCCCAACCTGACATCGAACTTCAAGTACGCATTTATTGTTATTCATGAGATGAATATTCATATCGCTTAAATACCCAAACTATGTATGGTATGTGTTTATTGTATTCCGTTGTGCATCTAGAATGTGTATAAAAAATTTTATGTTTACCTACACCACCATACATGTAATCCGTCAAGGATAATGATTCTTTCCCCTTCTTATTGTCAGATAAAACAAGGTAGATTGTTTGTGAAGTAATGGGTTTTTCCTTTCTTCATTGTTGAGCGAAACAAGGTAAGTTGTTTGCGGGATAGTGGATCTTTCATTTCCTCGTTGTCAGGTGAAACAAGGTAAGCTATTTCATTAGGATAATGAGTTTCTTCATAAAGGGGGGGACTCATAGCTAGTTAACCATGCACATTTTGTCTTGAAAAATAAGACATATAAAGGCAAATAACAATGTCATATGGATAGATAATAACTCATGCACATGAGACATAGATATTTTTTTAAGTGGTTCAACTAATTGTGCCTACGTCCACGGTCCTATTTCGAACTTATTTCATTATTTGTAGTTATAATTTACATTTTTACATGTTGGGAGGGAAATACAACTTCAAGTGATTTGCATTCTATGTCTTACCCATGGTCTTGCCTTGGAGTGTCTAAAGGATACACATATTGGGGTCGATCATTTCTTAAATGTGATACAACCCTTCCTATTTAGCTCGCAGTTTCCCATCCCTATGGAACATATTGGTAACAACTGATTTTCTATGGACCAGATCTTTTTCCTTCAAAGGCTTGTTTCTTACTCGGGAGTTGTAGTAACTAACAACTCTTTTGTGGTAGGCAGCCATTTGGATGGTATCCATATCCTTTTTTCTTTGATAAGATCAGGATGCTCTTTCAATGATTCAGAGTTGCCATAGCTGCCAACTTCTTCAAGAGCATTCAATTTGGGTGATTTGATAGTCACTTCCATGAAAATTAAGGCTTTTATCCTACATACTAAGTTAAATGGCGTTTCCCTTGTTAACACCCTACTGGTGGTTCGGTAGGCCCACAAAATAGTCGACAATTCGTCGACCCAAGCTCTCTTTGCCCCTTCTAAGCACGTTTTTAGGTTATGATGGTTTTGTTATTGATCTTAGTCTTCCCATTGGCTTGGGGGTACACCATCGATGCAATTTGTAGTTAAATTCTCAGTCCCTTATAGAAACTTCAGAATGAGTCACAGTGTCAATGACTCTTGAGACTCCAAATCTACATGCAATGTCCTTCCATACCATAGCTTCTACCTTTTTTGCAATAATCGTGGCAAAAGATTCAACTTCAATCCATTTTGTTAAATAGTCTGTTGTCACCAGAAAGAACTTCCTTTGTTTAGAGGCTTGAGGAAAAGGACCCAAGATATCCAAACCCCACTGAGCAAAGGGTATTGATTGGAATATTAATTACTTGAAGATTTGATATCGGGGCAGACTTGATAGGGATGTGCCTTTGACATTTGTTGCACCCTTTAACCTTTCTCATGGCATCTTATTGCAATGTTGGCCAAAAGAATCTAGTTCGCAATATTTGTGCCACCAGAGCCCTTGCTCCCAAATGTTTTTTACATATCCCACTATGAATTTCACCCAATGTATAGTCAGCCCCTTCAGGTCCTAAGCACTTAAGGAGTGGCTGGTGAAAACCTGTTTGTATAGTACTCCATTAATAATGGTAAACTGAGGCCCATGCATTTTCATCTTTCTTGCCTCAAATCAGATCATTTGGTAACTCTTCTTCAGTAAGGTATCCGTAGATGGGTGTCCTCCAATCATCTCCAATCTTGATACATGTGACCTCACTGTCTTCAATGTTAGGTCTTTGTAGGACATCTAAAAACATTGTTCTCCTAGTTGTTTCTTTGGTACTATGAACTTGGACGAAGCATCGACATGGCTATTGAGGGACCTATTGATTTGCACTAGTTGGAAATCCTTGAATGATTGGGCAAAGGGCCTTGAAATTTTGCAGATATTGCCTCATGACCAAATCCCTAGTTTCATACTATCTGTGGAATTGCTGGACAATTAACTGAGAGTCGTCATGGGTTATTAGTTGAGTCATTTCAATCTTTTGGGCTAAGTTCAACCTGGTGATCAGTGTTCATACTTGGCGACATTGTTTGAGCTAGGAAATGCAAATTGCAATGAGTACTCTAGAATTTCTCTCTCATAAGGGATAAGAACTATTCTAGCCCTACTCCATCAACAAACAACATCCATTCTAACTTGTTTTCCCCCTTGGACTCACTGATGAGAGTGCATTCAACAATGAAATCAGTCAGGGTTTGCCTATTTATGGCTTACCTTTGTTGGAACTGTATGTCATATTTGTTGTTGTCAAACTACAACAATTAAATTTATTTTTCTTGGCAATAGCTAAAGTAAAGTCCCTTGGGAAAACAGAGAGGTCTAAGATGTCGCTAAAGGGTCAACAGGGACTGGGGTCTAATCTGCAGCCCCGAAGGATTGAGGCTTCGGGGCCCCTGAAGGGTCTTCAAAGTCTTTAGGGGATATATTGCCCTCGGGAGGTCTTCGAGGAATAGTCTCAAGGGTCTTTAGGGAATGGTCTTAAGGGTCTTTGGGGAATAGTCTTAAGGGTCTTTCAAGAACAGTCTCAAGAGTCTTTAGGGAATAGTCTCAAGGATCTTCAGGGAACAGTCTCGGGGATCTTTGGGAAACAATGTCGATGATATCTGTAGCACAGAGGTAATAGAAGGCACATGAGGATCTTCCCCACGCGGGCCCTCTGATGCCTAAGTCAAACTTTGATATATGAGAATCGGATGCAGATGTGTGCAAATGCATATGTATGTGGTATATCCAATATATCTAGTGTGGGTCTTTGAGGGAGTAGGCACCAGATAGGTCGTATAGGGTCCAGAGTCTTGAGTCTTCTAGACTATGGTCTCAAAGAGGTTCGGTCAAAAAGGTCCATCCAAAAAGATCTGTTTTCCATGGAATAGTTGGGTATTTATAGACATTTAGTGGGGCCCACAAACAAGAGTCTCCAAACTCTCTAGGAAAGATGCATCAGTTGAGGCTTCCGGCCTAGAGGTATCTTCGGGGTAAAAACGCCCTAATCAGTACCCTTCAGGTGGGTCCGAAGACTCTTCAAAGCTACTAGGTGAGTTAGGCCTAGAAGACTTTAGGGGAGTCTTTGGGCTAAGCATGATAAGGCTCGACTACTCCGAAGACTCTCTAGAAGCTCTGGAGGACTCTTGTCCGAGAGACTCTTTATGGTCATCCAGGTTTATGTAAAATAATTTTTCGATTTTTAAATTTTCTTAGGGCTTCCCACAACAATACTTAATCAGCTCTACCAACCATTTGGTAAGCCAACCTAAGCATTATAGCTTTTGTAAGATACCCTTCAGTGATTGGTGTAATACCTAGACAGTTCAAGGTCAAGTCCAAAAAGGGACTCTAGAGAAGCTAGTATATACATCGACGATAGTAAGGAAGGAAACAACATCAGCTGAATACCTTTTGGGCTGAATGTGGATAAAGAACTTCCGAGTTAAGTATGCTTGAGCTAGGGTAGCTCAAGGATGGGTGACCCTTAGGAAGTTTGCACAGGCCCATCAGGGTAAGTTGATTCGGTCATTACTATCGCTTGATGGGGGATGTTACAGGTGGTATCAGAGATGACCCTTAAAGAAGGCGGTCCGATGAGGGCGGAGAGTGGCGTCGGGACACGAGAACCTGAACAAGGAACGACTCCTAATAGGCTTCTAGTTGTAAGGTCACATGGCGAGGATGTCATGTGCTCAAGGGGGGAGAATGTAATACCCCAAGAGCCCAATGTCAGGTCCAAGAAGGGATTCTAGAGAAGCTAGTATATATATCGAAGATAGTAAAGAAGGAAACAATACTAGTTGGATACCTTTTGGGTTGAATGTGGATAAAGAACTTCTGGGTTAAACTTGCTTGAACTAGGGTAGCTCAAGGATGGGTGACCTCTGAAAAATTCGCATAGACCCATCAGGGTAAGTTGATTTGATTCTTCCTATCGCTTGATGCAGAATGTTATAGTTGGTTAATCAAGACAATGATGAGTGAGCTTGAAAGTACAACCTTAACTTTCTGGAGGCATTGACTGATAGGGCTTAATTGTATATATATTTTTATTTTAACCTTGTGCTATTTTTCTTATAGAAAATGTGTGTTTATATAGATTTTACATTATTTTAATCTTGTTTTGTAGGAATCCAACAAATGAAGTAAATTTGAAGATTTGGGGTAAAAAGAAAAAAAATATTATAAAGTTAAGTTTAAAATTAATATTATAATATAATTAAAGTTACTATAATTAATAATATATTAAATATTATATATTAAATTATAATATTTATATATATTATATTATCTTATATTAGTTATATATATAATATTATAAAGGGCTATTAGTACCAAAAAGCCAAAAGTTTTCAGGTTTCGACAATTTTATCTAATGTTTTTAATTTTGGTAAGAATAACCCAATTTCTAAAATTAGTTACAATTTTAGCCAATGCTGAAATCAATTTTGACCGGCGTGTGGCTTTTCCCGGGTGGCATGCCACTTGGTATTTAATTTATTTTTTAATTATTTTCATTATTTTCTGAAGAAAAATGGTCTCTCTTCTCTTCTCTACACATACACACAACATATATATATACACACACGCATCAACATATATATATATATATACACATACAACAACATATATACACACACATACAGAAATATTTACACACAACAACATTTATATATATAAACATATACACACAACAACATATATACACACACAATAATATATATACAGTGGTGGGGGATGACGGCGACGCTGGCGAGAGGGAGAGAGAGGGTGAAAGAGAAAGATTGATAATGAAGTTCGATGACTTTCATAAGAGAAATCTGATCGGAATTCTCCGATTGAACTTCTTTAATCGGACTTCTACAGCCTTCATTATCGAACTTTTCCAATTGGACTTTTTTTATCGGGCTTTTTCGATCGGACTTTTCCAGCCTTCATTATCAGACTTCTACGCCCTTCATTATCGAGCTTCTCTGATCGGAATTTTTCGATCGAGCTTTCTCGATCAGACTTTTCCAACCTTCATTATCAAACTTTTATGCCATTCATTATCGGGCTTCTCTAATCGGAATTTTTCGATCGGGCTTTTCTGATCAGATTTTTTCAGCCTTCATTATTAGACTTCTACGCCCTTCATTATCGGGCTTCTCCGATTGGACTTTTCTAGCCTTCATTATTAGACTTTTACGCCCTTCATTATCGAGCTTCTCCGATCGAACTTTTCCGATCGGGCTTTTTTTATCGGACTTTTCTAGCCTTCATTATCAGACTTTTATGCCATTCATTATCGGGCTTCTTCAATCGGACTTTTCCAGCCTTCATTATCAGACTTTTACGCCATTCATTATTGGGCTTCTCCGATCAGACTTTTCTGATCGGGCTTTTCCGATTGAACTTTTCCAGTCTTCATTATCAGACTTCTATGTCCTTCATTATCGGGCTTCTCCGATCGGGCTTTTCCGATCGAACTTTTCCAGCCTTCATTATTAGACTTCTACGCCCTTCATTATCAAGCTTCTCCGATCGAGCTTTTTCGATTGGACTTTTCCAGCATTCATTATCAGACTTCTAGGCCCTTCATTATCAGGCTTCTCCAATCGGACTTTTTCGATCAGGCTTTTCTGATCGGACTTTTCCAGCCTTCATTATTAGACTTTTAAGCCATTTATTATCGAGCTTTTTCGATCGGACTTTTTCAATCAGGCTTTTCCGATCGGACTTTTCCAACCTTCATTATTAGACTTTTACGCAATTTATTATCGGGCTTCTCCAATCGGACTTTTTCGATTAGGCTTTTCCGATCGGACTTTTCCAGCCTTCATTATTAGACTTCTACGCCCTTCATTATCATACTTTTCTGATCGAGCTTGTAACACCCCGCCTTACACAGACGCGTACTATAAGGGAATCCCCGAGAATCTTTTTTTTTTCCAAGTCTGTCACACGTGGCGCCATGGGAACAATCTTCACATGCAGATGAAACATCTGTCGCATACAATGGCCGGCGCTCGCGATGATTTCAAGAGCAATCTTCACATGTAGGTAAAAATCCCGAGAACCCCATTCTTGCTCGTTTAATTAACAAGCTCAATAAACTTAAAACTAAACGAGATATAATATAATGCAGCGGATTAAATAATATCAAAACGTTGTGACCTAACGCGAGTTCCTTACAAGGTGTTCCCACACCGAAATATGTATTACAATCTATCAAATGATATCAACATTATCATACAACCGTTCATACATATATTAAAATAAATACTAACACCTCTAAAATGGTACAACGACTATCAACTAAACACCGTTGGCCCCACCGGCCATGTCCTCGACCTCACAACAGTCCCTGGCTGGAAAGTTGAATGTTCCAGGGGTATAACCCAGGTTAGATGATAAAACATCTAAGTGATGGCATGAAATAGTTTACATAATGCATGTAAGACATATAAACATGGCATAAACAAACAAACGACAACATGCAACATGTCTAACTTGAGAAATTTGCCGCGACGTACTTAATCCCTCGAGTGCCCTACCGTGTCACTCGTTCACCAGGATTAACCTTATCCCATTCTCCCCATCCCGTCCCATATGGACCCAATAATGACACGAAAATCGACACCCCGATGATACGAAAATCACACGCTATGCACCGACTCTTTTATAAGTTTAAAACAGTTGATGCAATATACCACATGTTCAATATGCATATGATGCCACAAGTACATACGAGAAAATACCTTTGCAAAACAACCCAAGTTCTAGAGGGTATAACTACTCACTAGAACTGGTTCAATCACGTGTATCCTAAGCTCGGGAGGGTAAAACCGCTCGCCAGAACCCACTACACACACTCCAACACACATTCAAGATAAGATAAAGGTAGAATCAAACCACTCACCTCAATTCGGAAAAGATTAGTTTTTGCCTCGAAAAACGTGTCACACCTCAAAAATCGTGCAATCCTTCTTCAAAAATCATGCAATCTTTCTTTCCAGCAACCCAATCATCTCCTATTTACCATTTAAGACCTTAGAAATCAATATTTCTATTTTTCTCAATTTTCTCTATTTTTCTCCATTTTTAAACCTTTCTTACCTTCGAAAATTTATAAAAAATACCTAACACCAAATTTCACCAAATATTTTTCCGTGATAATTCCTAAAATAATTTTATCAAAATTACAAAATTAATTTCAGAGAAAAAGCATACCTCACGCGCCCTCACGCGCCACCCAAGGACTCGGCGAGTGAAGCCCACGCGTAGCCAGTGCAGTCGTCTTCTCCGGCCTTCTTCTCTGACTCCGACGATCTCCGATGCTCCAAACGACTATAGGGGCTTGAAGGGCTTGATGAGGCGACCACGATGGTGCCTTCAAATGGCCAAAACAGTCACTGGAAAAGGGTTTAAAACCCAGTTGCAGGTCGCAATCCGGCTGAGCCTATTTTCCGGCGAGCTTCGCGAAACCCCTCCAAACCTATACCGTGAGCCTTCAAAGAACAAAACCCCCTTATCCGTGAGCCTCAATTTAAGCCAAAACGCCCTTAATTTCTCTCGATTTCTTTGAAAAACCCTCGGCCTCGGTTGTCTATTTATACCCGATCTCGATCCAAATTTCCACCACAAATCGATTGATCTTATCCCCTTAACCCTAGATCTAGCCTCCTAACGAATCAAAAAGCTCCAAATCGCGAGCTAAAGCCCTCGAAAAATTCAGCCAAATTGGAAATCTTTTCCTCCATTATTTCCGATCATATCAAGGTTATTTTCGGCTAATGGCAACCACAAACCACCTCATCATCACCTGGAGACCACCCTAGCCCTTCCAGGCGACCTTCCGGACACCCCCGGGCAGTTGGCCGGCGGCCATAGAGCGGCCGGTCGGATTCACACTATGATTTTTTTGGTTTTTTACACTTTTGCCCCCATATATTTTCTAATTGCATTCTCTCCCTATCCATGGCACCCCTAGATTTTTTTGTTAGTTCCTTGACTACCCACAAGTTCTATATTTTTCATTTCCCTTAGAAATTTCTAAAAAACTTGTCAATTCGACCTCTCTCGGACAGTTTACAAAATCTGTACTTTTGCCCGGATACCCCTAATCACGTGTTTTCGACCTCAAACCTTCAAAAATCTCTTGATTTTGTTGAATATCGCTTATTTGGACAATTTTACCTTCATTGGATTGCTTGACATAGTCCCTCACCCTTCGGTTGCATTTTGAATAATACACGTAGGCCCGAAATTATAGTAAATACCAATTTTGACCTCGTAACTTCTGAAGGTACTTTTAATATTAAACATTGGGTATTACAGGGCTTTTCAGATCGGACTTTTCCAGCCTTCATTATCAAACTTCTACGCCATTTATTATCAGACTTCTTTGATCGAACTTTTTCGATCGGGTTTTTTCGATCAGACTTTTCTTTTGTGTATGTATATATATATTAATATGTGTGTATATATGTTGTTGTGTGTGTATATGTTTCTTTGTGTGTGTGTGTGTATATATATATATGTTGCTCTCTGTATGTGTATATATATATTTTGCTCTGTGTGTGTATATATATATATGTTGGTGTATATGTTAGAGAGAGCATTTTTCTTCAGAAAATAATGAAAAAAAATTAAAAAATAAATTAAATGCTAAGTGGCATGCCACCTGGGCAAAGCCACACGCTGGTCAAAATTGATTTTAGCATTGTCTAAAATTGTAACTAATTTTAGAAATTAGGCTCTTCTTGTTAAAATTAAAAGCATTGGATAAAATTGCCAAAACCTGAAACATTTGGCTTTTTGGAGCTAATAGCCCTATTATAAAAGGATAACTATTATATATATATATATAATAATTTGTAACAGAGGCGTGAATCCGTGAGTGTGTTGTTTGTGTGTGTGTATATATAATAATATATTAATATAATAGATGAAATCCAATTGCAATGCAATTGGAACTCCATGCCTTACGTGTATATATATAATAAGAACAAAACATGAAACGAGGAGATTGGAGGGCTTCTGAGAGCGGCGCAGTGAATGAATCTGGAGAAGCAGCAACCAAGCACCTGAGGCTCACAATGAAGGAGATTGAATGGATGTAGTGCAGCGGCAGAACAGAACAGATGAACTAGAGGCCGCATAAAATAACGCAAGTAAGAAGGGGAAATTGTGACCCAGATCTGAAACATATATGGGCAGGGAGTTTTTTTTTTTTTTTCATTAAACTTTCAGTGTTTATTTTTATTTTAATTATGTCTAGCTAAATTATTTTATCTAGGTTTTGGATGGATTTTAATTTTGGGATTATGTGATTGTTTGTTTAGTTTGATTCAAAACTCGATTATTATTTGCATGAAGAGTTTATATTATTGCGTTTAATGCTTTAAAAGATTAGTCACATTTTAATGATTTAATGATTTATGCTTAACTGACTAAAGGATTATTATAAATTAGATCCATAGGGAATATAAATCACATGCTTGACTATGAGATTGAAAGATGATTAGCTCGTGTATGGAAATCAATGAAGCTTAGTGAGTCAAATTCCCTTCCGAGATTAGAGGTTTCCAAATAACTTAATACTTATTTATTTTATTGATATCTGCTCAGAAATCTGACAGTGAAGTTGAATTAATAAATTATTAATATAACTTGATAAAACTTATTAATTAATTGAGGGAAATCCACCATCACATGCAAATAATTATAAAATACTGTAAGAGTATTTTTAGTTTTGAATTGGACTGAATAGATAATTACATAATCTGGATTAAATGAAATTTAAACCCTAGTACATTTATTAATTAATTTTTCTCATAAAGAATTCAGTCTTTTCATTTATTTTTCTTTTTATTCATCTGATTAATTAATTAGTTCAACTTAGCCTAAATTAAAATTATTTTGGTATTGTGATCTAGTTCTCGTGGGATCGACAATCTTTTCATCACTATATGCATATTTGACTAGGGTACACTTGTCCGAATTAATTGTGCATAAATCAAACAATATTGACCAAGGAAAGCTCCACCTTCTCGGGGAAGGAATACCGAGTCTTAGCGCCTTGAAGGAACTTGTTGACATAGTACACAAGCCACTAGAGATAAATTAGAAATTTGTTCTAAGTATTTCTAAGAATTTTTTATTATGATGCCCAATAAATCTTTTTTCCTTTTAAATTTAGTATTTCAAAATGAATAAAAATTTTGAACTCCTTAATACAAGTTATAAATTAAATTTGGTTTGATATGTGAAAATGGGAGCATACACAAAGACCTCGCCTTAATAAAGTAAACCAAACATAACAATTTAAGTGAAAAAGTGAGACCACTAGAGATAAACCTTCACAAGCATTGTTTATGGATAATTTCTAGTAAATTTAAAAATAATAATAATAAAAATAGAAGATTAAGAGAATGAAAGTTTTGAAAGCAAAATATAATTTGTAAAGGTTGGTAAAGGGATTTTGCAATAAATGTTTTCAAAAAAAAAATAAAGGGTTTTGAAAATAAAATTTTTGCAAATTGTGATAGTAGAAACATAATCTAAAACAAAAAAATGGTAGGGGTGAGCAAACGGTCAGTTCGGTTGCTCAATCGATTCGGTTATTGAATCAACTAAACTATACTAACCGACTACAACTGAACCAAGCCTACTAACCGAACTAACCAAAAATCGAATTAACTAATTGCAATCCATGTTAACTGAACCAAAACGAAAAACCAAACTCCTGCTCACCCCCAAAATCAAACTAATTGAATTCCGAAACAAAAAATTGAACCCCCCAAAATCAATACAGAATGTTCTAAAAGGAAAAGAAAATGTATGAAAGAAGAAGAAAATTTAAGCATCAACTAGACAACATCAGAAAATTTAAACATCAATGGATTGAAAATCTACGCAACAACAAAGTCTTGCAAAAATTATATCTAATTATTAATCACTACCATAGTGCAAAGAAACAAAGGAATTTCAATCTACACAAAAAAACCAACAAAACAAGGAAATTCTCAAACTCACATCTATAACTCTGTCTTTGTGGAGTGTGGACTGCTAGTTTAGGGTTTAGGGTGAACAAGCAAGGAACAAGGAAGACCCAAAGGGACGAAAGGAAGGTCGAAGGTGGCCGATCGAAGCCAACAAAACAGTAAGGTGAGGTTAAGGTTAGGGTTCGAAATCGAATCATTCTCGGTCTCTTGAAAAAGATAGGATAAAGGAGACGAAGGCAAAGGGATGACGAAAAGACCAAAGGCAGAGGACCAAAGTCGACAGTGATGACGAATGGTTCCGATGACCTCACGATGAGGTTACTTAGGGTTAGGGTTCGAAATTGTCGAAAGCTTTGAAGAGTGAAGACCAAATAGAAAGCTCAGTGTTTGGTATGAGTCGGTTCTTCCTCTTTTCTTTTCTTTCAAGTGCTATCTACCAGACATAAAATGACATCATTTACAATATTGGTCGATTCGATTTTTTTGGCTATTCGTACCAAAAAATCGAACCGAATTGAAGAACCAATTTCCTTGGCAAAACTAACCGAATTGAACCACTTTAAGGCAAAAATTGAACCGACCAACTTGAACTGGTTATGTTCAGTTAATTATTTTTACCCGAACCCCTGCTCACCCCTAGAGAAAGGTGTTACACCTCTCATTCTCCTAAGTGATTCCTTCTATTCCGAATGACGTAAAATTGTCCCAACTCTTTCCCTCATCTTTTCTTCTACAGTCAATGCATAGACCATTAGCACAATATATAGAGACACTCATAGAAGGGACAATCACCATAGGGAACCTTATCGTAACCATTGAGGCAACGGTGAAGCCCATTGACGATCGACACGACTTTCTCTCTTTCTATATATTCTTTTTTTTTTTTTAATTCGAGGTAGAGTTAAATTATAGCAGCGACAATCCTTCATTAGCAATAAGACTCTCTTTATTTTTTTTAATTTGTAAAATTTTGTTGTTGTTTTTATTAGACTAACTCTTACAGTAATCTCTATCTTGCTTCCTATTATATTATAAATAATTCGCTCAGTATTCTAATTTTGCCTCAAAATTGTGTTTGATGTAACAACACTCCATGTTCTCCTCTCTATTTCATTTATTTATTAATCAACTCAATCTAAACATGTAATTTATTAGTGTATAATTTTGTATAAAAAAATATAAATATATTCAACACAGTTATCTCTAATTTAGATAACTGGTCACATTTTGTTTAGGAATTCATTTAATCTAAACATGGGATTATCTTTGAACACTTAATACACAAAATAATCAAATACACACATATACAAAATAAATAATCAAATACACAAATCAATAATTAAATACAAAAAATAATCAGATACATATATACACATAATCAACAATCAAATACACAAAATAATCAAATACACGCATATACAAAATTAATAACCAAATATACAAAATAATCAGATACACACATATATATAATTAATAATCAAATATACAAAATAATCAAATACGCACATAACAAAATCAATAATCAAATACACAAATTAATAATTAAATCACAAATACACAATATCACTCATCCAATACAAAAAAAAAAAAAAAATACGAAACATCCAAAGTCACAAACCAGGCTAGATTTGCTGGAAGCCGAAGAAGACGCCATCTCCGCCGCCGCCGCTGGTTCTGCTTGTCGTCACCACCACCTCCACTGGTGTTTACAACTCGCTTGTTGCGCCTGCAACTCGTCTTTTTTGGATCTACTGTCGCCATCTCTTCAAAGTCTTTTCTTCGGTCAATTTCGCCTTCATTGCGTCCGATTATCCTCTTACAGTGTTAATGGCCATTGGGAGGGGGTGGGGGGAGAGATGACGAGGAGGGTTGGCAAGATTTCGATTACCAATTGTGGCGAGACTTTTCAAGTTTGCCAAATTTTTTGCGATGGGAAATAGCTATATTGAGCACTATTGGAATTGGATTTGTGGATTTGGCTCTCTTTTTTGGCTTGATGAGTAGATTTTTCCATTGTTAGAGTCAACCTTATTACATTATAGTAGTGTTTGTTAAAATGAGTAAAATAAGGTTGTATTAAAATAAGATTGGAATGTTTTCTGAACTAAGATTGAAATGGTTAAAATAAGATTGAAAAGCATTCTAAGATTTTTGTCAAACTATATGTTAAATTTTTTGGAATGTACTAAATCACACAAATGTCATTTTTTCTTATCGATAAGGACTAAAATATGCTTCTCTTGAGTGAGGGAAAAAGATAAGCATATCTAGAAAAATTCAAATAAGAAGTCACATGACTTTTTCTTTTCAAGAGTTATCAGATAAGTTTAACAAATATATTGAAAATAACAAAAGTTTGAAATCTATATCTTAATTAATAAATACTATTTAAAGAGAGAGAGAGAATGAAAGGCATTTTGAAAATATAAAAATTGTTAAAAACTATTTACAAATGTAGGGAGACAATGTGATTATGAAACTGAGCCATAGATAGTGTTTCTAGTGGAGTTAATTGACCCATTGAAATTTAGTTATTCTTTTAATATAAATTTCTGGTGAGGAGATATTTTACTAAGGGCAAATTTACTTTACTACCTCCGGAGACTACAAACCTGGTACTATCACGTCTCTATCTCAGGAAGCCTGAGTGTCCCCCGGATCTCCATCCTAGATTTGATTTGAACAAGAAGGACTAGATTAACCAAGATTCTCTCCAACGTCCTCTTTCAAAGGTTTTCTTATCTCTTTAAAGTGAGCTTTACGCCATCTATAAATAGATGTCAACTTCTACATGTATGGGCATCTAGCTACTGAGTGACTTTCCATTTCGGGTATTTTCTTCTACTGACTTGACCGTCGGAGTCCTCCCGGGGGATTAAAGCACTGCCCTTGTAGGTAATTGGTTCGAGGCAGACCTCGATGATAGGTCCAATATCATCATTTGGCGCCTACCATGGGGCCGGTTGCTCTATCTACTCTTGTTCGTCGAGTACCTTAGACGAGCTCAAGTTGCCCCTATTATGGTGACAAGAAGAAATCCACCGCGAGCGGCTAATACCCAACCCGTCCCAGATTAGAGTCAAAACCACCCATCCGAGAATGGCCCTGTAGGGGGTCATCACCCGAATCCCTCGCCATCACAAGATCATGTCGCTCAGTCAGAAGGACAAGTCCAACGCTTGATGGAATTGCTCAACACCTTTTTAACCCAATAGCAGCCTCCAGAGGTGAGATAAGAGGAGTACTCTAACCACGACAGCCGGCACTAGAGGGACTGCCACTCTAGTCATAGAGAATTCCAAGGTGGTGGATCCCCTTGTGGTGGGAAGGAGTCTTATCGGGACGAGAGAAGGAGTGAACCCTCTAAGCGTGGCGAGTATGGAAGGCCGGGCTCTGAGGAAGAGGAGTTCTCTAGTCCCGATTATGCACGGGCCGGAGGGGCCTAGCGAAAAAGACGTTTGCGGCATTTGGAGAGGGATATTGCAGAGTTGAGGCGGAGGGAGGAAGAGCCACATGACATTATTTCCAATCAACCACTAAGTCGGGAGATCATGTCAATTATACCATTTGAGTGCCTTCGAATCCTATCCATTAAGCCATATGGAGGCAAAACTGATCCTGCTGACCACCTGAATCTCTTCGCCTCTCACATAATGGTCTAGGTAGCCCCTGATGCAATGTGGTGTAGAGTCTTCCTGGCCACTTTGGAAGGACATGCAAGGGCCTGGTATTCAAGTCTGGCACACCGGTCGATTGCTAACTTCGGATAGCTTCAGAACAAGTTCTTGGCTCATTTCGCTCCCCTCCGAAGGCACTGAAGGTCAATCATGACCCTTGTGAATCTCAAGTAGAACCAAGGGGAGTCATTAACAGATTTTGTGGCCAGATTTAATATGGAGGCATTGAGCATTGAGAATCTTGATCAAAGTATTGCTATGGTGGCTTTTTAGAATGCCTTGAGGGTTGGCCCTTTTACCTAGTCAATGGCTAAGAGGACTCCCTAGACGTTCACGAAGATCTTGAGTCGAGCCACCAAGTACATTAATGCCAAGGAGGTAATGCGAGCTAGGAGAATTGAGTACTCGGACAAGAAAGAGAAGAAAATTCAGAATAGGGAGTAGAAGCCTAAAGATAAACTGAGCCGATGAGGGGAAAGGTCGGGCCCCCGATGGAGTCCAGTCAGGTTCACCCTGCTTAATACTCCTCGAGTTAAGATCATGGCTACAATTGAGAATAAGGATTATTTGAAAAAATCGAGACCTATGAAGGCCCCGGCTAACAAAAAGAGTAAAGACAAGTATTGTCGATTCCATCGAGATCATGGACATGACACAGAGGAGTGCCATCAGTTGAAAGAAGAGATTCAGGAGCTCATCAATCGGGGTTTCCTAAGAAGGTTCATGACTAAGGATACTGAGCCACAAAAGGGTGAACGTCAGAGATCAAGGAGCCCCCCTCGTAGACGTGGTAGATCCCAAGAAAGGTGTAGGACTAGAACCCCACCCAGGAGAGAGAGTCGTCAGGGGGAGGGGAGTCCTCCACAACATTTAATTTTTCATACTCTAGCGACTAGGGTAATGCCAGGAAAGGAGTCGGGGGAAATTTCTAATCTGCATCGAAACGCGGGAGTCAAGAGGGCTCGACTAGGGGATGTTATCTCCTTTATAGATGACGACTTGCCTGGGTATCCGATTTCTAATGATCCACTGGTCATCACAACAAAATTGGAAAAAGCTTTAGTGGATCCTCGTGGACCTAGGGAGCTCTTATGAGGTTTTATATCGACAAGCCTTCTTAGGCATGAGATACAAGATGGAATAGTTGAAGCCAGCTTGTGTCCTTTTGATTGGATTCGACGGGGAGGTGGTATATGTGGACGGTATGTTCCAGCTCTCGTTAACTCTTGGAAAGGGTTCTCGGTCTATCCGAGTCGTGATATTTTGGTGGCGGAGGTCCTCTCGGCCTACAATATGATCCTGGGAAGATCGGGACTTAATGCTTTATGGGCCTTGCCAAGTACTTACCACATGGTGCTTAAGTTTCTCACTGTTCCTGGGGTTGTAGAAGTCAGAAGAGACCTAAGGTCCACTCGGGAGTGCTACATGGCATCCTCAACACGGCTAAGGGTATCATGCAGGAGCAGTCAGAACCCCAGGAAAATTCTGGACGGGGATAAGGCCTTAAGGTGGGAGAGGTCGGGATTTCCCCTCCTGCCACTATCAGTCTTTTACTGGAGGGTCCAAAGAACCCAAAGACTGTTGAGCCGGTGGATGAGCTCATAAAGGTGCCATTACACCCAGACCAACTCAATAGATGTGTAAAGGTGAGCGCCCACTTGAAAGACCCTCTTCGAACTTGGATTGTATCCCTTCTTCGCCAATATGCGAATAATTTTGCATGGCCAGTCCATGACATTCCTGGCATAAACCCAGAAGTGATGACGCACCGTTTGGGAGTGAAGTAGGGATACTAACCTGTTATACAGAAAAAGAGGAATTTTGCCCCGGATAGAGCAAGGGCTATAGAGGCCGAGATGGAAAAACTTATGGCAGCACAATATATTCGAGAGGTCGATTATCCAGAGTGGCTCGCCAATGTGGTTCTTGTCTCCAAGGGAGAAGGTAAGTGGAGGTTATTTATTAATTTCACTGAGCTTAACAAGGCTTATCCGAAAGATAGTTACCCACTTCCCTAGATCGATGCCCTAATTGATGGCACGGCTGAATACCACCTCATGATTTTTCTAGATGATTTTCAGGGATATCATTAGATCTCGTTGCATAAGGAAGATCAGAAGAAGACGACGTTCATTACTGACCGGGGCACCTATTGCTATATTGTTATGCCTTTCAGCTTAAAGAACGCAGGGGCTACATACTAACACCTAGTAAATAGGCTTTTTCATGACCAGTTGGGTTGCAACATGGAGGCTTATGTGGATGACATGCTAGTAAAAAGCTTGCTGGCAGAGGAGCATCCAACAGATCTGGAAGAGTGTTTCAAAACCATGCGCAGGTTTCAATTGAAGCTTAATCCCACTAAGTGTGCTTTTGGTGTCTCTGTAGGGAAGTTCCTTGGGTATATCGTGTGCACCATCATGGGATCGAGGTGAATCCTGAGAAGATTAAAGCGATACTAGAAATGTTGAACCCAAGAAGCATTAAGGAGGTCCAACAACTCACGGGAAGAATAGCGGTTCTAGGGAGATTTCTCTCCTAGTTAGTAGAAAAAGGCCTCCCTTTCTTCAAAGCCCTATCCAGGACCAAGGAGTTTGTCTGGGACATCGAGTGCCAGGAGGTCTTCAATGAGCTCAAGGAATGTCTGGCATCACCGCCAGTCCTCACCAAGCCCAAGACGGGTGAGTCGCTATACCTCTACTTGGCCGTAGTAGAGGAGGCAATGAGCTCAGTATTGGTGTGCGAAGAGAATAAGAGGCAGAGGCCAGTATACTACATGAGCAAATGATTATCTGGGGCAGAGGCTCGGTATTCCCCCATGGAGAAATTAGCATTTTCCCTGGTCATCTCAACAAGGAAGTTGCGACCCTACTTCCAAGCGCACTCTATCATCGTGCCTATTGACCAACCTTTAAGGCAGGTTTTGGGGAAGCCGAAGCTCTTAGGGAGAATATTGAAGTGGTCAATGGAGTTAACAGCATTCGACATAGAGTATAAGCCCCGTTCGGTTATTAAAGCCCAGACTTTAACAGACTTCATTGTCGAAGGATTTTAGCTTGGAGGATCATTAGATGACAGCCTAAGACCATGGATGCTGGAGATGGACGACAGCTTAAACTTTAGGGGTGGTGGAGCGGGGCTGATGATTAAGAGCCCCGAGGGTCAGTCTTGGCTATATGCTTTACATTTTGAGTTTTGGGTGTCCAACAATGAGGCAGAGTATGAGGCTCTTATAGTTGGTTTGAGGCTCGCCGCACAGCTCGGGGTGAGACATCTGAATGTACAGTCTAATTCTAACCTGGTGGTTCAGTAGGTGAAGGGAGAATATGAGGCCAGGGAGGACCACATGTCCAAATATCTAGTTTTTGTTCAGGAATTGATGAGTTATTTCAGATCTGTGAATATAGAGCATGTGCCCCGATCCTAGAATGTGGAAGCAGACACCTTATCCCGGATCGCGTTGGCCTTTTTCCCAACCAATTCCCAGCAGATTTTTATCGAGACACTACCCTAGAGAAGCATTGACGAGGTCATGGAGCAGCTATGTCTCGACCTAGAACCAAGTTAGTTGGATTCCTTTGTTAGTTATTTGAAAGACGGAAAGCTATCGGAGAATGATTTAGAGGCTCATGAGGTAAAAATGAGGGCTTAGAAGTTTATACTAATCAACGAAGAGTTGTATAAGAGATCCTTCATTCAACCACTCTTGAAGTACGTGAGACCACGCGAAGCTGACTATATTTTGAGAGAGATCCATGAGGGAATATGTGGGAATCACATAAGAGCCCAGACTCTTTATCAGAAGGCCCTTCGACAAGGGTATTACTTGCCGACTATGGTGTTTGATGCCGAGCAGCTGGTCAAGAAATGTGAAAGATGCCAACCGGTCTCCAACCTAATCCATGTTCCTAGTGCCATGCTCACCCAGCTGGTTCAACCGTGCCCCTTCTCCCAATGGGCGATTGATATTCTGGGTCCGTTCCCGCCTGCTGTGGGACAGGTTAAATTTTTGATTGCCGCTATAGATTACTTCACCAAGTGGATAGAAGCCGAGCCGCTGGCCTCTATCACTGCGCAAAAAGTGAAGCAATTTTTATGAAAGAATGTGGTTTGTTGATTTGGGATCCCACGGGTAATTTTTTCAGATAATGGGACCTAATTTACAGATTGGACAGTCAAAGAATGGTGTCAAGAGTTGGGGATCAAGCAGCACTTCACCTCTGTAGCTCCTCCACAGGCTAACGGATAGATTGAGCTTGCCAATAGGACTATGCTCCATGGATTGAAAGCCTGGGTCAACAAGGCAGATGAAAGCTGGGTGGACGAGTTACCGAGCATCCTTTGGTCTTATCAGACCACAAGGAGGGGGTCCACTGTGGAGACCCCATTCAGCTTATGTTACAGCTTAGAAGCCTTTATTTCGATAGAGATTGGAATCCCAACTTTTAGAGTGGAGCATTTTGACCCAGAGTCCAGTGAGCAAGGCTTAAGGAATAACTTGGATACAGTGGAGGAGCTTCGGGATGAAGTAAGGGTTTGTCAGGTGGCTTATAATCAATGGATCGAGAGGTACTACAATCGGAGGGTGAAAGCTCGGAGTTTCTTACCTGGTGATCTAGTCCTTCGACGAGCAAGTGTTAGCAACCCCCGAGATTCTAACAAATTGTCGCCAACTTAGGAAGGCCCCTATCGGGTTGTCGAGACCCTCAGCCCCGGGGCATACCGGCTCGAGACCATGGACGACACTCTTATAAAGAATACCTAGAATATTTAGAACATGAGGAAATTTTATCAATAGTAGGATACCCCCAAGGATGTTGGAGCTACGTATTTTCTCAATAAAATCTCATTATGTTCTTTTTATATCTGCAACTTTTTATTATATGGGATCCTTCTAAGGGAACAAAAGAAAAAGGAAAAAGCAATGGGCCAGATATGGTCCCAGGGGACCACCCCTAAGTACAATGGAAAAAAAGGCTAGGGGGGTGGAGATGACCCCTAAAGAAGTCGACTTAAGGGGTCTCGAAAGAGACTCCTAAGGCCCCACCTCCATATCAAAGTTTTAAGGGCTAAAAATAAAATGGGGCAAATGTGACCCTAGGGGACCACCCCTAATGAAAAGGAACCGAGGGGAACAATACCTTCCGCCATGCCAACATGAGAGTTACAAAGGGGCTGCAAGATATCAAATAACAGAGACCACCCAACTCGGGCTATTACAGAAACATATCTTCAAAGGAGCTTTATTCAACAAAGTGACAAGGGACTAGTACAACTCGAGCTCAAGGCAAGAAAATACATATGGGGCTAAAACTAGCAACTAGGCTTCTTCTTCGGACTCCTTTAATTCGATGGCGGAGGCTTAGGAAGATGATGCTCGGGTGAGCTTAGCGATCACGTCATCCATGGATTTAACGGGGGAAAAGTCAAAGTCAGGGCAGGCTTTTTGCACTTCCTCCTTGCAACGAAGGAAGCCTTTCTTCCAGACACCTTGCAACTCTGGTCTGATAAATCCTTTCACCTTAGGAAGCTGGGTAGGGTTTGCATATCTCTCTTCTAGCTCCCGGATACGCTCTTGAGACTGTCCCAACTTTTCCTCCATTGTATGGCGGCTAATCTTGAGCCCTTGGAGACACGTCTCTAACTCTGCTACTCGTTGATGTTGAGCCCTCAGATCCTTATCCCGTTGCTCGATGGTCCTATGGTAGTCTGCAAGGGTATAATCCAACTCAAGCATTTTTTGAGAGTTCCTCGCCATGCGCCTCTAGAGCTCATTCTGAGCGACAATACTCTGTATTCAAATAGCAAAAAATTAGAATGTGGGGGCCCAAAGTTCTCGACGTTAAGGGGCCGAGAAACTAACCTGAACTAAGCCCTTGCAGTAGCAAGACTCCAAGGTCTCCGAAGTCAAATCTGCAGCCTCTTCCATATCCGCTTGAGTCGGTAGACCCTGGATAAGCTGAGTCGCCACCCAAGCCTCACTTCTATGGTCTGACTCATGGACTTTCCAGTTCGACTGGTGAAGAGCCCGGGCGGGGATGGAGGCCTCATCCTCCTGGATCATGTTAGAAAAGTGCTCGGTGCCTTAAGAGTCCCCTACCTCGGGTCTGGACAAAGGCGTGACAGAGCAGGACCTAGAGGCCTTCAATTTTTTATGCCGAGGTGGGAGACGAGATGTAATACCCAGGAATAATTTAAGGCTATAAATGGTATTTTATAAAGGATATAAGTGGAATTATCAAAATAATAAGGCTATAGGGTACACTAACGCAACTTTATATGATCGAATCAACTAGAGGGAGTACCCCGAACCCTAGATAGCCAATGAAAATGGTATAGTATCGACAAGTGATTCGAATTATGATTTTTAGTGATGAAAGAAGCGGGATTGGAAACAGTTTTCGGTACAACTATCGACCAAGCTGAGAAAACCAAATTGACGTTCGAGATATCCAAAAAATCAACGGAGAGTGTCAATGACCTATATTTTATGTATAGAACAACCCTTAAGCGATTTTGGGTTGAAACGAAGGGATTTAAGGTCAAAACGGGCAACTGGGCCTAAGTGTAATTTTCTAAATTTGACCAAGGGAGGTCGAAACGATAATTTTTTGGAAGTTTCGAGGATCAAATGAAGAATGCTAAACTTTTGGGCCTTAGTGATGATGTTAGATAGGTCAGGGGTGTCATGAAAAGGGCATAAAAGTTATTTGAAGAAATTAGGGGGCTGAAGTGCAATTTAGCAAAAATTGGACAGTGTGAACACAACAGGGAAGTCAGTCGTTGCCTTCCATCACACGTGGTCGTCGTTTTCAGTGATGGGACGGTCGAGGGGTAGCTGGGGAAGGTGGTATACGGCCTGGGGAGGCATTGGGTGGTGTCCATTAGCCGGAATTGGTCAAGTTGTGACCGGAATTAATGGAGAAAGCGACTGAAAATCTAGCCGAGATTTTTGAAGGATTATCCTCATGATTTAGGGCTATTCGAGGGTGTTAAAGGCTAGATATGGTGCCTAAGGGATAAGATTAACCAAGATTTGGATATTTTCGACCGAGAAAATAGGTATAAATAAGAGCAAAGTGGCCGAGGGTTTTGAAAATTTGGAGCTTCAAATCGGGTGGGTTAGAGGTAGAATCGAAGAGCATGGTTAGAGGGATTTTGACCCTCGCATCCAGGAGAGAGGATCTGGAGCGTTTGGTAAAGTTTGGTGCGCGTTTGGAGGCTATTCGAAGCCAATCGGAAAAGGGAGGCGGTCCGCCTTGCTGGACCTGCAACTCGCCTTTTCGGGTGTTTTTCGGTGGCCTTTCGGCATGAAACCGGTGGGGTTGTGATTGAATTCAAGTGGGCTTCAAGAGGGTGTCTTCATTTTGGTCGTCGGAGCACCCGTCGTCGACTGGAAAATTGGAAAAGATGATGGCGCGTGGCTGCACGCGCCAGCCTTCATGCGCAGTCACGCGCTAGGCGCGTGACAAAGGGCAATTCGGTAATTTCAATTCTAGTATTTTTCTTTAAATATTTTAGGAATTATGGTGTTGAAATATTTTGGAAAATGTTTGAGGAAATAATTATTTTGGAATTATCAAGGTGGAAATTGGGAGAAAAATAGAGGAAATTATGGAAAATTAAGGAAAATGGATTTTAATGCTTCCTTAATTAAATATGATGTTTAGGAAGTATCGTGGCTCGGGGTTGAGTACAAGTTCAAAGGTTTGTGATTTGGCATGCAAATCGAGGCAGTGTACGAGGATCGAGGCGATCCGAATACATTCGAGGTGAGTGGATTGACTCTAGTTTTACCCTTATTTTGGATATGTCTTGGTATGAGTGTAGTGAGTTCAGGTGAACGAGTGACATGGTAGGGCACTCGAGACCAGAACTCGGGATGCTATGCTTATGCGTTTTATTCATGTATATATGACATCATTTGTATATTGATCATGTGGTATATTGCATCAACTGTTTTTACTTATAAAAGAGTCGGTGCATGGCGTGTGATTTTCATGTCATCGGGGTATTGATTTTCGTGTCATTGATGGGTCCGTGTGGGACGGGATGGGGTCTTCTTGAGAATGGGACAAGGTTAATCCTAGTGATCGAGTGACACGGTAGGGCACTTGAGAGATTAAGTATATCACGGCAAGGTCAACCCCAACGGTGTGTGGAATGGATTTTCCACGGGAGGTTGAGTATGTCAGGGAGATTTCTCAAGATAGACGTATTGCATGTCGTTTTGTCTGTGTATGCCATGCTCGTATGTCTTTCATTGTAACACCTCCTCTCCTAGAACTAATCGAGAAAAGGTGCTACGGGGATAATAAAATAAACTGGCTGATAAACTGAAATCTGATATCATGACTGAACATCTCAATCAACTGAAATAAAAACTCTGAGTCAATATAGACTAAAAACCATAAACTCTAACTAAGGGACAATCCCTCAGTTGAAATGTAAAATAAATCTAAACTGACAAAACACTATAAAACTCAACAGACTCCCAGACATCTTTTATCTTGAGCGGCTCCACGTACACACATTACTGAACACTGCTGCTAGGCTTCACATCTAATACTCCCCTACTAGAACCTGGATGGGTGAAGAGTACAAGGTGAGCTATAAAATCTCAGCAAGTAATAAGCTGTAAAGAATACTGAAGCTGAATCGAAGAATATCGATACTGATAAATAACTCACTGAACTTGCACTGTATAATCACTGTCTGATTGCATTCATAAAAATGTAATGCACATAAACTGTAAACTAAATGCAGGTATGCAACTTTGGCTCATAGGCCCACATAATCTGATAAAACATACCCGACTGATCTGAAACCTGCATACATAAAAACTGTAAGCACATACTGTGGGCAAAGCCCCTAGCCCCCTGGTTGCCACCAGGCGAGCAACTCATAAACTGAGCTAAAACTGAAACTGATGGGATCCCCGTAGACAAGCCGTCTGGCGCGCATAATGCAATGTAATGCTCACATAAATGCTGGCACACGATATGTAGTGCTCCATATAAAGTCATGCTCAATGCTCATACCAAAATGTATGCACGTAATCTCACAAAATAATGCTGAACATGATATGATCTTCATCTATATATTAGAATACAAAGATTCAATGAACTATGATTTAGGGTATGGGTATGATTAACTTGTCATGTTCTGGCTTATGAATTCATTGCTGGAAGGTATTGAATAAATTAATTGAATTAAACTTGAATTAGGACTCATTGGAAGCTAAATTGGATTTCTGGAAAAGTCATTCGGATATCAGGAAGGATATCCGGATATGATGAAAGACATCCGGATATGAAGAAGGCTCATCCGGATACACTGACATTCAAAGCAAAAGCTATTCGAATATGTTGGAAAGTATTTGGATATGAACTAGGACATTTGGATATGATTCTGGTCATCCGGATATCTCACTGATGCATTCAGATATAACTAGGGACTATTCGAATGAAAAATTCAACTTTTGAGGGAGGCATCCGGATATCAGGCGAGACATTCGGATATTATCTTGACCTTTCCAGATGTATAAACAAACCATCTGGATATCATACTCGAAGAACTTTAGATACATCCGGATACGATACAAGGTATCCGGATATTAGAACTTAGAGTAATAGAACTTGCAATCCAAAATGGATAACGATTAATAGAACTTGCAATCCAAAATGAATAAGGATTAATGGAACTTGCAATCCAAAATGGATGAGGATTAATGGAACTTGCAATCCAAAATGGATAAGGATTAATGGAACTTGCAATCCAAAATGGATAATGATTAATGGAACTTGCAATCCAAAATGGATCAGGATTAATGGAACTTGCAATCCAAAATGGATGAGGATTAATAGAACTTGCAATCCAAATGGATAAGGATTTATAGAACTTGCAATCCAAATGGATAAGAATTTATAGAACTTGCAATCCAAAATGGATGAGGATTAATGGAACTTGCAATCCAAAATTGATGAGGATTAATAGAACTTGCAATCCAAAATGGATGAGAATTAATGGAACTTGCAATCCAAAATGGATAAGGATTTATAGAACTTGCAATCCAAAATGGATGATGATTAATAGAACTTGCAATCCAAAATGGATGAGGATTAATGGAACTTCCAATCCAAAATTGATAAGGATTAATGGAACTTGTAATCCAAAATTGATAAGGATTAATAGAACTTGCAATCCAAAATGGATAGGGATTAATGGAACTTGCAATCCAAAATGGATAAGGATTAATGGAACTTCCAATCCAAAATGGATAAGGATTAAATAAACTTGCTCATAACTTCATTGTTATACGCATATATATATATATATACGTCTCTACTTACTGATATAAAATCTGAGAACTCAATGAAGAACTGGAATAATCTGAAAAACTGATATGAACCTATAATGGAAGGGTTTACATGAAGAATACTTGCCTGATAGAACTTTCTGATCGAACCCTGGAGCGATCCCGAAGACTCTAGCAAGCCTTAGCTATCTCTTGGCCTTTCTGTTCTTCACATGGCATGAAGAAAAGCTAAGCTAATGGGCTCTATATATAGACATAAAGCCCTAGATCACACTTCTTCTACAACTTGGATTCCTTCTCCAAATCTAACTAGGAGACTCTCAATCCAAATCTATCTCATACATGGATTCTCATTCTCCTTTAAATATATAATCTCACTTCAATAATAATAATACATAAATTATTATTAAAACTCTCAAATAATAATAAAACTCCAAAATTACCTTCATGCCCTTGCATTTAATTTTCATAAAATAAATGCCATTTAAATGCTATTCTCTCAATTAAAAATCTAAATTGCCACCTTGGCAAATTCCTTTAACTTCAACATTAAAAAGAAATAAATGCTATTCTTTTCCTTCAAAGTCTCTAAATTGCCACATTAAATAATTAATTGACAAAATCTCTTAATCAAATACTTGAAAAATTAATTAAATAATTCCTGAATAAATACTGGGCCCTTTAATGGGTCGTTACATTCATGCATTATGTAAACTGTTTCATGCCGTCATTTAGATGTTTTGTCATCTAACTGGGTTATGCCCCTGGAACGTTCAATGTTTCAGCTAGGGATTGCTGCGAGGGCAAGGACATGGCCAGTTGAAGGTCATTGGTGCTTAGATTGATAGTCGTTGTAACCTTTTTGGGTTTTTAGTATGTATTTTAGCTTGTGTATGAATAATTATACAATAACTTCTTGTCATTTGGGTTATCTATATTACGTATTTTGTTATGGAAATACTATGTAAGAATCACGGTGTTTGATGTTAATGTATCTGCTGCGTTATGATATGTCTCGTTTGGTTGTTAAGATTATTAATCTTGTTAAGTTAAACGGGTAAGACTGGGGTTTTCGGGATCCGGTATGTGTATGTGAAGGTTGTTCATGAAGCACTGCGCGTGATGAAATTATAAAAAAAAAAAAAAAAATTCCCGAAAATACCCTTATAGTAACACGCCCGGCGAGGCGGGATGTTACACGAGAGTCTTTGGTATGCCTCTTAGCATTCTTCCAAGCCCGTTTGGCCTCTTCAGCGGCTTACTTATCAGTCCCCCATAGCTCCGCATCGTCAATCATCTTGGCTGAAAAGCATGACAAAATAAGATGGGGTTAAGATGGGGAAAGCACACATAAATTAGAGACATGAAGCAAAACAAGAGGTTTGAAAAAATCAACCTAAGAGAATGTCGGCTGCTGGGCATGGGTATTGACACACACCCCTGAGAAACAGAGTTTGCTCATTGATTAATCTGGCGATGCTGATGTGCTCCAGACTCATCAAAAACTCAGCATCTCTCCTCTCTAATGGGGACATTTCGCGCGGAAAACTTGTAAAGGGACACTGACGCCAGGCGGAGGGCACACCCATAGAAAGAGAGGAAGAACCCATGAAGAAAAATCGATTTTTTCAACCCTTCAAGGAAGACGGGGTATCTACGAGGAACTTACAACCAGGGTATGCCATGAAGGAATAGCAAAATTTAGACTTGTTAACAAATACAAGGCAAAATAGTTTTAAGAAGAGCTCCGCCCTGAGAATGATACCTTTTTCCCGACAACATATAACGAAGGCGACTAAGCTCCTCCACCCATTGGGCACTAGTTGAGAAGGACATAATCCTACGAGACAAAAGATCTCAACTAGGTTGTCTTCGAAAGGAAATCGATACCTGGCTTCAAGAGAGGCCTCATAGATAGCTAAACCACTAGAAGGGGATTGATGGGCTCTAAGATTAGAGGGTGCAGTGTACCAAAAGCCCTTGATGGGGAGATGATATTTTTGGACGATATTTTTGGACGAGTTCAGAGACCTCGTCCTCGGATAAGGTGGAATAGGCATGGGTTAGGTCATCAGGGAGACCGCTACGATCGACCTCTAACTCTATGTCATTGTCGTTATCAAAAGAGAAGGCATCAGGATGGGGCCGTGAGGTCTTGGCATCTCTTATTGGCAACTAGAATGAGAAAATAAAGAGCTAGATAAGCTAGAAGAGTCCGAACTACTCTCGTCCGAGTTGCTAAAGGAGATTATGGGGATTGACTTACTAAAACAACGAGACATGGGAAAGAAAGACAACGAAAAATCATAGAAAATAAGAGAAATGAAGCAAGAGAATACCGGCTGATGAGAAGAATTCCAAAAGCGAACGGAAAAATGCACAGGATAACCCTTAGAAAGGAGTCGGTCCGTCCCCTGTCAAACTTGAAAACGCTCGTACCCCGTGAGAAGCTTGCACATAAAGGCCAACCAAGAAAAACCAATTAGAAGCAGGGGTTAAGGGATCTAAAAAAAAAGGGTCCAGGGGTTACGGCGTGGGGCTGAGGCATGCGGCCTCAGCCAGCATGTAGGCTCAGCCTTGGCCAGGTGCGGCCGAGGCGCACAGCCCCAGCCCGAGCAGCTGAGGCGCGTGACCGAACCCGCGCACGTCAACCAATGCAGCCGAGGTGCGCGACCGAGCCCGCGTACCTTGGCTAACACGGCCGAGCTCGTGCACCTCAGCCAGCGCAGTCGAAGCGCGCGGCTGGGATGCGAGGCCTCAACCAGCAAGGCCGAGACCAGTGGTCTCGGCCAAAAAAAAAATGGGGAGAGATCTTTTACCTCTTACTCTACTCCAAAAATGCCTTTATTCAAAGAATGCTTAGAAGGAGGGGACCATATCCATCCCTTTTTATAGAGTTTTTTTGGAGGCATGAGAAGTGTGAGGTGACATTGAGTTGGGAAGCAAGCCCAATATTTGAGATAGCTAACCCTATTTTTTGCAGAACTCTTTTTTGCAGGAGAGCAGGAACAACTTGGATAACTACTCCTTCAGTTATCCGAGCTCCTTACCCGCACAACTCAGGGAGTTGGGAGGGCCAAGTGGTGAGGAGATATTTTTCTAAGGGCAAATTTACTTTACTACCCCTAGAGACTACCAACCTAATACTGCCGCGTGTCTATCTCAGGAAGTACCGCGTGTCCCCCGGATCTCCATCCTAGATTTGATTTGAACAAGAAGGACCTGGTCAACCGAGATTCTCTCCAATATCATATTTCAAAGGTTATTTTATCTCTTTAAAGTGAGCTTTACGCCATCTATAAATAGAAGTCAACTTCTATAGGTATGGGCATCTGACTACTGAGTAATTTTTCATTTTGGATATCTTCTTCTACTGACTTGACTGTCGGAGTCCTCCCGGGAGATTAAAGCACCGCTCTTGCAAGTACTTGGTTCGAGGCAGACCTTGGTGATCGATCCAGCATCATCAATATCTATAATTTTATTGTGGATAAACAAACTTTTAAGAATTGAAATTTTGAATCACCAAATATAAAGGGGTTTAATATTTTGATTTTTAGGAGTTTTGGTTCATAGTCAACACTTAAACATACGCATGCCACATGCCACATGCCATATTTGAATTAGTTTACCCAAAATATAAAAAATCTAACTCAAATTAAAAGAGCATGGCTATCAATAATATTCGGGCCAAGGGCAAATCACAACCGTTCATCCGCCCCGACTCTTCCCACCTATAAAATGTACCTCCGTTACGCATCTTGGTTTCCGATCATTCCACAAACAGAAAGCTAGGGTTTCGACTTCACCATCGTTTCTCCGTTAACGCGTGAATCTCTCTTGTAGCTGGATAAAAGCGTAAGATTTCGTAAATTTATTCGCTGCCCAGTTCGTGCGATCTTGAATTTGTGTCTGTTATTTTACGTCTCTAAAGTTCTGAGTGGGAATTTCTTTGCGTCGGCAATCAGATCGCCAAATCTATTAGCCTCGAGGCTAATTGTTCCTAAATTCTCTTGAGCTTGTGCTTCGTTGATTGGTCCGTGAGAAGACGAGCACAGCGGTACGGTCATGGCGGGAGGCAATTTCGTGCACCGAGTCATGTCTTACGTCGTTAATGAGCTCGTGGTTAATGCGCTTGCAAACAGGTATTCCTTCACTCATCAATCTCCCTTTCTATAAATTCTTTGGCGACTTTTTAGATGTGAATACGTTATAATTTCGACTAATCCGGAAGAGAAAAAGAAGATAAGATCTTTTCTTGTTCTTGATACATCTTCTTTTGATGGCATGTGCATCATGGGTGTAGGAGCACGAGAAATTGGCGGATACACCATACATGTTTATATTCAACTTGTCTGTTCTGTCAGTTTTCAACAAAAAAAAAAAAAAAAACGAAAAGAAAAGAAAGGAGAAAACTTGTTCTCATCGATCAGTGAAGGAGAAAATACCCAGCGTTGTTACTTTAAGAAGTAATTTGTGTCATAACATAATAGAAAGACTATTATAGTTTTTCTTTGAACAGAGGAAGGATTTATTTTCCTATTATCTGCATGTTTATTAGTTTCTCTAAGTATCTGCCAAGAAGTAGATACGATTACTATTATTGCATTGATGGGTATGTGTGGAGAAAGTCACATTCGGGCATGTGTAAAGTAAAGAACCAGCTGTGAGTTGCAGGGATGATTACATATATGTTAAACGTATAAAGGGCCAGTTGTTTTTAACTTTACATTTGACAAGTTGTCTCTGATTTGCAATTGACCTGAAACAACTGATGTTACTGAAATCTGATGGTGGGAAAGCTTCCTTTTCCCCATCCAGAGGGTGTTTGGCTCAGCTTAAATTATGGGATTTTATAAGCTTTAGAGCTTTTAAGCTCTGGAGCCTTCTGTTGTAGATGTTAAAATTTTGAGAAGGGCATTTTGCTCTTTTACTTGGTCAATTATGGCTTTTTTGATACAACTTATAAGCTATCCAAAAAAAAGCTAGGGGTACCAGCTTTTGGGGAAAAAAACTGTTGGAAGAGCTTATAAGTTTTTCCAATTTTGCCAAACAGATAACAAAAAAAATTTAAGCTTTTAAGGAGCTTTTAAGCTGCCTTTGACCAGAAAATAAGCTAAGCCGAATAGATCTTGCAATTTGGTTGAGTGTACCATATAATGGAGTCAATGCTTAGTGGTTGTAAGCCATTCAGTATGGCCTAACTAAGATTCAACTCTATTCATGGTATGTAAGTGCAGTAAAGCATTATCCCTTGTATTCTTCAAGGGCATTGCAATGTAATTGGATGATTGGGGATAAAAGGTTTATTTGATGTTTTATGTTTATTATTTGTTTGTGGGGGTAAGGATACTGAAGACCAACTTTCTGAGCCTTGTTGGGGGCATTTCTCATAGTTAAATGTTCTCTTTTACATATATGCATACATACATGCAGATTTATATTTATTAGTTATCCAATTTGCTAGTCATTCATTATGCTTGAACTTATAACAGTACGCTACACATTGCCTTCTACACAACCTTGCGAGTTTGAAATGTTCATTGGTGAAAGATTGCAAATTATAATTGTATGGCCTGCATACTTCATGATTCTCTGTCGGTAAGGTGAATAAAATGTAACCACCTTATGGTGGCAATTCATGTACAAAAAATGGCTTAAGGGGTGCACCATATACAAAAGAATTGTCAAATCTGAGAGATCTGATGCGAATTCTTGAGAATTCTGTAGAGAATTCTAGAGAATAGGGGAAGAATTGATAGAAGAACAGAGAGAGAGATTCAGAATGATTTGAATTCAATTTCTCGATGCCTCAAAACAGGTGGGATCAGGTCCTTATATACTGGATCCCACATCCTTCATCCCACCAAAAACTGAATTACAATTTACATATAAGCGCATTCTAGAATCAACTAACAGCTTCTATAACTACTTGCACATGTAGGCTTGCCACTTGCACGTGTAGGCCCTCTCTAGGTACTTAGAACGTGACAAGAATGTGGGGGAAGTCAGTGGTTCACGCTAGAAGTTGGAAAATAACAATTATTCAGAAACTGTACATTGGAGGACACAAAAAAAGTTCTATTTGCTGTCAACCCCGAAACTTGGTCCATAATATTTCCATCTCTTCATCTTCAAGTTTTGAGTTTGTATTATTATATTCCTGTGTGAAGCTACATGGAGAGGAAACTCTCCTAAAAGAGAGATGGAATTTAATAATTTGCCTAATTTTGTTTCTGCTTGTAGCCCGGCATTCCAAAGATTTGCAGTGAGAACTTCAAGGAGGATGGAGGATATTTCAAGTAAAGGTACTTACGTAATACGAAGTTTCATTTTGTACATACCAAGTGGTAGTGTTAATAATGATGCTATAATGTGGGTTATTGGATAATTTTCCCAGCTGTTCAGAAGAGGCAGGAACTTAATGAGCTGGTGAAAGATTTGTCAAAGAATTTTGAGGTAAGAGTGGCATGGCATTATTGGTTAGTAAATGGATGCAATCTGTGTTTATTTTGTCATGGGCTCTGCCCAATCATATTTCTTGCATTTGATGCAGAATTTTAAAAACCAGTGATGTAGTTGACATGCTCCACAGCAACAGGCAGGCAGGAAGGGCGTTTGTAAGACATCGTCGGCCTACTTTAATCGTAATAACAATGTGTGGGTGTCTTGGGGGCTGATAATATGGGATTTTGGAAGATGCAGACATTTTGAGGTTACCGAACTGCTCTAATGAGGGGTATTGGTCATTCTGGTTAATTTTATAGCATGTGTAAATGTGATCATCGTAAAGGTTGTGCTTTTGCCCGATACTTGGGGCCTGTTTGACTAAGCATTTTTTTAGAAATTTTTAAACTGTTTAGTTTTTAAGTAGTTTAATTTTTTTAAGTTAGGTAGTATTTAATGTGTTTAAACTGTTCTAATTTTTTAATTTTTTAATGTGTTTAGATAAATATATTTTTAAATTATTAGTTAATAGTTATGTGTTTTGTTTTAAAAAAAATTATTAAGTTATTAAAATTTGAGAAAAAAAATGGACATGTTAAATAATATAAATAAAAAATATAAAAATATTAATTTTTAATAAAATTTAATTATAAATTAATGTTTAATGATAAAATTTTATTAAAATTATATATAATTATCAAAAAATATTAATATAATATATATATATTAAATATATATATACACCCACAGATCATCCCCTCTGATGGATTGACACCAACATCAATAGGTGCAACAGCTGGGCTGGGCCACTTTACATTGGTCCATAGTTTTAATGATGATAAACAGTTTCCGTGATGAAGTTGGAAGGATTTCAATCAGATGTTAAAGCAGAGCGAGTCGGGGACTGCACGGTGGGGTCCTCATTGCAAATCAAAAGTAAAGATAATAGAACAAAGTACGTTACTTCTTAATTTTTGTTTTTTAAACCTAAAACTGTACCATCCATTCAATTATTCTTTGAATAGCAGCACTTGAGCAAGGGAAAAGAGAGAATTATTCCCTACCTCATATTTATGCACCAACATTTTTTTTTTTTTTTTTAATTCATTACCATCCTTTACACTAGAAGATCCCATAAACGAACAGAACAGTTAAATACTTCATGCATAAGTTTATATGCTTTTTATGCAACAGAAGTGACATTTTAGATGCTCCACGATTATCCAAGCAAGGATAAAAGGTCCCCTTACATGCATGCACAAGATGTTGATGCTATATATATATATATATATATATGTCTATTATGCATAAGATGCATGTCGATGATATTACCAATACTCCATTCCCCATTTTACTTACATCACCAGCTTAGCTTCACAATTGCCCTGCTCTTGCTCCTGCCACCCTATCCATGCTCTCATTCTTTGCTTCAAGCTTCTTGACGCACCCTCGCTCGCTCGCTTACAGTTAAGGGTGGACAAAGAAGCCCCTGCAACTGGTCATAAACATCATTCATCTTCGTAATGAGAGATATCCGTATATACTAAACACAAAAGAGTAAAAAGAATAATTAAGGAAGTATGATAGTTACCTCTTCAAACATCAGAAACAACGGGTCTGCAAAATTCTGAGCAAACAGCATTTATGGGTCCAGGTATTCAGAGAAGTTTGCATTGCCCAGATACACAAGCTGCATCTCCTCTCTCCATATCTGCAAAATCATGGTTTATTTCCAGTTGTTAGGACGATATACTTATGGGCAAAGCTCGTATAATGAAGGATACAATGTCTGGTTGGTGACATAATTGGCAAGACAGGATAACATGTTCATTGATTTACATATTATATATTAACAATTAAATGCCGTTTCAACCTGAATTCAAACTAACCACAACTATTCCTTGAATTCAGTTCCCTTTCCTTTTTTATCTTTATACGGCAGTAGCTATTTTCTGAGCCACCCACTTAATCTAACTAGTTCGAACTATAGAAGAACATAAGGTGCGCACGTAAGCATATAACAGACCAGATTTTAAAGGTTCCAGAATCCGAGACATACCAAATCACGAAATTCCAACCGGATGCGAGGCACATTTGTCCTGTGGATATCATTTCCATCGGGTCCTCTGTTGTAGTACTCGCTACCAATCCAATGGGCCTAAAAACATAAAATCTTAACGGCTCAGATACGGCATTTGGATGTTATAAAGCATAAAATCATAACGACAAAACAGAAAATTTCCAGAGGAAAATCTATTTCCAGAAAAAAGACCATTGCAAACAGTGGCGTGCTCATATACAGGTTAGCACCAAATGGATCAGTTGGCATGTGAAAATTGAGCACGGTAAATACTTGCTGCCCTTTAATCAAAATGAGTAAACAAAAGGCTACTCTAAATTATTTTACCGAGAATCAATAGCATATACCATTCTAGTTTTAACAAGATGTGCACTGTAAACCAAAACAGTCCCAAGGAATCATTCTTTAGCCACATGTAGCTTATAGTTGCTACTAGATAGCAACACACACTAACTAATTCTTGAGTTTAATCAACAGAGCAGCCAACAAACAACTTGAGAATGAGAAATATCATACCCCTCCCCACTACTGCGCCCATAATCTATTGTCCTACATTCGTCTTGAGCACATCAATCCACTGTCAGTTCAATTGACAGATTCAATTTCCAACCGTGCGCAAAATTTTCTCAGGATTTTCTCCAACTTCTTGTTGGCTTAATTTAATTTGTATTTGATGTCCTTTAATTTAACTTGATTTGGAATGTAGCTTGCACCCATCAAAAAATAAAAAAAGAAAAGAAAAAGAAGACTCAAGTGACTAATACATTAAGTTGCCTCGTATAATGTACACAGGCCATGTTTATAATAAACAACTATCACAACAATTTTACAGTTAAATGTGCACATATGGTAACTAGTAACTTTAAAGATTGCTAGTTACACTTTTACTGGAATTATTAATCACGCAACGAAAAATATCAACTTTCCTTAACATTTTCAGACACTTCCAGTGGAAATATTAATCATGTAATAAAGACTACAACAAAGGCATTAATATGCTTCACTTTGAAACAAAGAAGAGTAACAAATTTTCTGCAATTATTACTATTTAAACCAAATATTTATTGAATTTTGTTGCTCATACCATCAAGGACTACAATTTTTTTTTTTTCACTCTTCTTGCTTGGATTCAGAGAAGAAGGAAGAGTGAAAATGGTTAAGTATATGAATAAACCCTCAACCTCAAAATAAGAAGAATTCTGATAATACCAGAGAGTAAAACCACCTCAAAGATAAAAATTAAATTTGATCCAAAATTCTGTCATACATAAGAGTATATTTATAGAGAAAAGGAACCCATTTGTCTTTAAAATGAACTTTAGAAATAATTTCGAGTTAAACATACTTGTCTGACCTGTAGGGCTTATCTAGTGAAATAATCAAACCTTTATACTTATCCAACTAGGGATCACATACATAAGCTAGTAAAAATAATTATATCTCATTACTTCTGGACGAAATTATGTACCTTTAGAGCATGTGAGAAACCTGATTGGTAGACTGAATTGCGGGCTATTTCACAGAGGTCACAAGAGCTTAACTTCCAAACCTGAGAGAGAGAGAGAGAGAGAGAGAGAGGGCCACCCTATTAAACACCTTTTTATCATCTTATGCATATAGTGAAGACAGGGAAAGAAGAATACTTACTGAAGCAGCTATACTGTATTCTTCCACCAATGGCTCTTTTGTTAAGTGGATTTGTAATGGATCATCGGTAGAAAGGGAAACATTGAGGCCACGTAAGAAAAACACAGGGAAAGGGTTGCGATGGTAGTCCAAGAATAAGGAGTTGTTGCTTAGAGGAGACATAGCCAGTCCTATCTGATGACCAGAAAATCATCATAACGTAATTAGAAATGTCATACCTGAACATGCCTCAATGTAAGAAAAAGTCTGCTTTTTACTATACCTGAGCCAGGTAATACAGATACTGAAGTACAGGAGACTTTCTCAAGTTGATTCCATGTGCAATATTATGGGCCGTAAGAAATGTTGCAGCAAGATGATCAATGTCACCAGCCTGAACACAAAAAATACGAGTATTTTGTACAGTTTTTTCTCCTAACAAAGGCAAATCAAAGAAAGCTCCAAAGAAATACCTCCCCTGAATGTGGGCGTAATTTAATAGTTGTCATTCCCTTTGACTCACGGAGCTGAGACGTAATGTTAACAAATTAGGAAATCAACTACAATTTAACAAGTAAAACAGAAAAAGTCAACTGCAACTTAAAAATTATCTATAAACATGGGATACAGAAAAGGGAACCCTACAAATGCAGTATCCATTATTATCCTTGAAAAACAAGTTATTATTAAAGAAGACGAATGAAGCACAGACAGAGGGTCATAATTGGTGCCATATCAGAAGACAAGCTGCTACAGCTTGTGGAATTAGATATAACAATGTCTATTGGCAGGAAACAGCTGAATCGTGGTAACAAGAAAGGCAACACAAGTGGCTTGTAGCAAATTCCGCTACTAGTGCTGGAACAAGTACATCTCAAGGCATGGAAGAAAGCACTTAACATGGAGAATCAAGTCAAACTGTTAGTTCTGAGATGCCCCAGAAATAAGTCCCAACAGGTTTGAACATATAGTAACTTGAAAAATGATATTTCACATTTGCAAAAACAGAGACAATTTGTTTAGGAGATGTCACAATACAACATAAAAAGTCTCAACATCCCATGTCTTCAAATATTTCTAGAAAGAAACATCATATGCACGGTCAACATAGAGTGAAGCAAGCAGTGAATAACATAACATTGAAAAGAACAGAACTCATAATACACAGACGCCAGAGTAGGAGTTTGCATTATAAAAATTAATTTTCTAGAATGTTGTCTTCTACATTTTGCAATTCTTTTGAGTATAAGTAGAAGAAATATAAAGATATTAGAAGTTGTCATGTGGCTACCGTGTCAGTCTGGGCATTTTTTAAAATGATTTGCTGGGTGAATCTTTATCCTCTAGAATACCTATCCGTGCTACATGGTGGATATGAATGCAACTTCATTAAACTTTTGTGTTTAATCAATATTCATATACAAGGCTTCGGATGGTAAGGATGTTGATGGATATGAAACAAACAACTGATATGGATGAGGTAGGATACCTAAAATCCAAAAGTAACTCTTCACCTTCTTAAGATATGACATATACCTTATTCAGAGTATAAAGGTTAGCATAACAGTAGTACACATAGTATGAAAATGCAGGATTGAATATATTAATCCATTGAGCTGGTGTGGGCATGTGTTTTGTAGGGCGTCTTTCAGGCTTGCTCTCATCGTCCACCAAATCGAATCCAACAACCTGAAATCCATAGGTGAAGACAAGGTAAAAATCATAGTCAGTAATACCAAAAAATAATGAATAGGAAAGAAAGAACAAGCAAGGTTGCAACTTTAGTTGAACTGAACAGCATCTAATGGTCAACATCTTTGCTATGATTGATGTTGAATCAACATTGGATGTGCTGAGATATGTGTCAACAATCAGGTTCGTCTCTAACACCAAAATCCTAGGGTATGGAGCAGATTCAGATCCATATGTGCACCCCAGTTGTAGAATTGCTTGCACAATATATTGTAATTTAAGCAAGCAATCTGGGCCATCTTACAATATTTTTTAATGAAGTATCATGAAATGAACACCTAGTTGTCAAGAAGATGAAGCCATCCTACATTTTTAAGGCACACTTCAAGAAATTAAAATGCTTTTAGACATGTGTTGAAATGGGTAGGAAACTGTTGGACACCAACACCAAGATCTATATACATTCTGGCACTCATCCAATCAATCCTCCATTTGTAGGCCACACTCAAACAAATGATAACACTTCTAATTATGTGTTGTATTGTGCTGGAAATTGTGTTGGGTACTAACACCTAAACAACACTTATGGGACACTTGTCTAGGCCTCTCACATCAATTTGTAGCTTTCTAGCACACAACACTTGTTGGATTCTCTAGGCTGGCCCACTTGTGCCCCAAGTTAAGAAATTACAACTGCATCACATATCTGAAAGCATAAGTTGAAAATTGACTATAACATAAAAAACCATATGGATTCATATCAATTAGTCCATCCTACTATTAACCTTTCAAGAACTTTTGTTCACATTTCTTTCCTAATCCATTGAACATGAAAAATACTATCTTATCAAAACAGGTTTTGATTTCATATATTGGGATGTTTTTGTTTCTTAGGACACACTAAATACAAGGTCCTCTATTTAATAATAACAATCAACAACAGATGTCATATCCATGTTTAGTTCTTTATCCATGGTTTCCCCAATGATACGAACAGTAGGTATGACTCTAGAACTTTATAACTGATGCAATGAAAAGATTCCATAAACGATAAATTGCAAACCTGCTTCAAGAAAAGATGCAAATGAGGGTGTGAATCTGGATCAACAGTAACCTCGAACAAAGGAAGAAATATGTTGTCGAGAATGTTTTGAAATGATGTCACAATTCCCATTTCCTTGTACACATTGTACAGTCGTGGAAGCTGAGAAAAATATGATTCAAATGCTTTTAATTAGTGAATCAATTTCCAATATAGGAAAACAGAAGTTCTAAACATCAGGCATTGTTCAGCCCTAACAATATAACGGATGAAAAACAAAAATCTCAGGCTTGACATAATACCTGTTTCTATAAATTACCAAATTGAAAACAAATATATAAAATTTGGTCAAAGGAATGCTCATCCATCATATTCATAAGTAACAATTCCTACAAAAAGCATAGGGCTTGTCCATTAGGTACTGAAAAAGATTGAAAATGATCCAAAACAACTTTCTAGACATAGCAATAATGTTCAGAAATAATATTTTTCTAAAATTTAGTTTCAGAACAAATCATTTTTTAGATGAAGATCTCCTCACCTTCATCAATTTCTAGACATGCTAAATTTTGCCTACAATAATCATATGTCAATAAGCTTTTTGCATTTTTTTTCCTACATGTGATGGTTTCTCTTAGGACCAAAGAAATTATAAGGCATGGAAGTACTGATAATTCAATGTCTAAGGTTTGCAGAAAACTATTTATTTATAGATCCATACACCTGCAGAGACAAGGACACAATAAAAGGAGTGTGCATGCTTCTGTGTCTTAGTATGCATATCTGACTGCACATGCACAGGCAGAAAGAGAGTTTCTAGGTCAAGTAGAGGCAATTGGATATCATGAGCGAGGTCAGGACCATGGTCTTGTCTTTTTAGCAGTTAAGTTCTATATCAATTATTTTTGGTTAATGTGCTCTCAACATAACGTTCCAATGCTCTTCATATTTTTAACAAAGAATATTCCCCAATTTTCCTGGCAACCCGGATAGCATTGGCAACCAATATCTATTTATGTAACTTGATCATCACGTTTGGCCCTTAAATTACTTTTACAAATTTTTTTTTTTGGTCAAAGTCTCAAGGAACCCATTTTTTTGAAGTCTAAACCTTAGTGGACATAGGCCTAGTTGAGAAGATCATAGAAATATAAATGCAGTACTTCCAGGCAGCAATAAATCCAACTTTGGTAGTGAAACCTAGAAAATGCACACAGGATTTAGGGAAGAAGTTGCAATCATGTTAGGAACATGGCTATATTTGGTTCATTGATTTCAGACACCAAGGAACAGAAGGCAAATGAAATCACATTCCTTATTCAGTAGCATGAGAACACTAAGGAAGACAATAATTATAATAAAAAGGTGGGGAAAACTTTTACTGACAATAACACACTATTTTACCTGTATTATATTATTAACCACTAAGTCATCAAAAAAACTTAAATGTATTAGAGACAAGGATAACTTCATCTTATAGAATAATATTTATTAAGGGTAAATTTATTTTTTATAATAATATTTACACTTCTCAACACATTACAACTAGGCAAAATACTATGAGGTTTGAGACGAGTAACTTCATCTTGTATATTAATACTTATACTCAACAATTTTTTTGCTGAACTCTTGGATTTGTTTAATTGGATGTCTTATCAAGTAGAAAAGAGAATATCTAGGGAAACAGTTCACGAAGCTAAAATGTCTCTAATTGATTTAGGAATTTCTAACTCTATTTGTGTTAGAATTTTATTTATTCAGAGGAATTTTTGCTTTTACTTAGATGTATTTCAGTTTTATTATGACTTTTAATAGATTGTAGTAGAACTTAATTGATATTATGTTACCATATTAGGTAGGAGTACATTCAGAAGAGTTCCAGGTGTTTAGGAGCTTTATTAAACTTATAAATGTGCATTATTCATGTAATTCAAGATTATGGTTCTCAGTATGACTAGAAGTAAAATTTGAAAAGCTTTTAATTCTCCCTCCCTCCCTACCTCTTTTTAGCTATTTCTTTTGAATGCCCATTTGTAGCACAAAAATCAAGCCCAAGGAGCTTGGGCCAGTATTTGACAAAGATTTTGCTTCTTGTACCATAATTACCACCAGACTTAATGTCTTTAGTTTTGCATTCAAAGCTTGATTACATGTCTATAACACTGATCCCAGAAAATAAATCTTCTTGCCTCAATAAACCATCAATAAGTTGCTGTCAACAATTTTTTTGGAACCAATCTCCATAAATACCAAGAAATCTATTCTAGCCAATCCAACTCTAAATCCTGTCTGTCCATGAACTTTGCTCAAAGAATTTCAGTATAATGGTAACTCACTGCCCCCATCCAAGAGATGAGAGGGTACAGCAATAGAGAGGGAATGAGAATAAAAGCAGTGAACATCAAATAGTTATTATAGTATATATAAAGAACAAAGTTTCTGAATGATACAAAGTCTAGCATGTACCTGAATTAACCAAACAACATTCTCACTGTATAATTCGTTATTCACTATCCAACTTGCCAGTTGATCCCACTCACTCATCTTTCTGCCATATATAGATACCCTATATTCAGCCATCTGTTGCAGCAAAAACTTCAAACATTTAACATGGCACATCAGAAGTATATAATAGAATATTGAAAAAAAGAGGAACAGGCCATTCCCAAAGGAGGAAGTTAGAAGGTGAGGATCTGTAAGTTCAATCATAAGATAAAATTTAGACATGATGCAGAATTTCCCAATAGCACACCATTTAGAAAGAGTAGAAAGAACACAAAATTACAAACAAAAACAAAAATTTCATTCCTAACTGGTTGGTCCCATCAGGAGTTGATGTTAAAAGACATGGACTGCAAACACATTTTTCATTACTTTCCTGAAACATTTTGTAGAAAATTTCTTTTCCTTATTTCTCTTTCCCTGAAAAGCAACATATTTCAGCCAAACAACACATTTGGTTGACTGAGTGGAATAGAAGAATGGCTAAGTACCAATAAATAACTGGAAAAAAAAAAAAAAAATCTGCACCAGTATCTTAAAATCACTTGTATTATATTCCAGCTTAACCCTGCCAACAAGAAAGGAATTCAATCAAATGCATAACTCTCAAGTAGAGAGGTACAATGCAAACCAATTGGGAGCACAGTTGAAGACATTAGCGAGCTTCTCATGCCTAAAGCTGTAGATTCACACAAAAATATGTATGATTAATATTTGTCTATCCTTAACTGTCATAAGAATTAATAGAAAACGGCCTTGGAACTTTAGGGGCAGTTTAGTTGTGGGGTACAGTTTCTGTTTTCTGGAAATTTTTTCCTTGGAAAACGTAAGACTAGAAAACTTGTTCAAAAGACAAATTTTTCCAATTAGAAAACGGAAATTCAAATTTCCAATTTTCCAACTTCATACCATGAAATGGGAAACACCAAAAAGCTGTTCTCAAAAGTTTTACTTACAAACTTGGACTGCATTTTCCAAACAGAAATATAGTTTTCCCCTCTAGATTTTCTCACTCCTTGCACAAACAACTATCAAATCTTTGTAACAACAATAGAAAGGGCCCTGCACCATCAATCATCATTCCCATACCTGTCACCAAACTAAAAAGGTATGTTACTTCTAATCTTCTCGAGTTTGGTTCGCATAAGGAAAGGGTTGCCTCTGTGTGCAACAAAAAACATGAGGGAAGGGTTGCACTGTTGCAGATTTGAGAGTGTTATTGCGCTGCGGCAGGCTACCTTTTTGCTGTTTGTTTGAGTAGGAGATTGTTTGCAACCAACATCGGATCCAGATTTCTCTTCCTATCAATGATTCCTAAATCTTATATTAGAAGATAAAAGGGGGTTGGGGGAAGTTCAGATTGTCAGATTTGAAAGGATGGTATCAATGGAGTAGCCAGTCACAAGTCACTGTTGTTTGGCTCCAATTTTGACTATTTGAAAAATGACTATTTTGAACATATTTTCTAATTTTTTAGAATAGAAAAATATTTTCTATGTTTAACATTTGAACGTGTTTCCAAAATTTTCCATAGAAAAGGATATTTGGGGATAAAGTAGAAATTGGAGATAGAAAATTGGAAATTGTTTTCTACAACTAAACAGAGCCTTATATTTTCTGAAGGTACATAAATAAATTGGATATTTCCATTTCAAAGTAAGACAGCTGTTAATTATCATTCACTATATTGTTTTGCTATTGGTTTCCAGATCAAACTTAGGAAAAACAGAATTCCTCCATAAGGAAGTATGAAGTTGCAGACTATTGACAAACAAATGCCTGAGAACGGATAAACTGGTTTATCGAAAGAAATTCTACCCATATATTATGATAGAAATGATCCAGAATTATACTTAAAATTGTGATGATAACCCTGTCCCAACCCCTTCAAAGAATGAAAAGGGTAAGAGACAAAAACAGGCCAAGTGAATTATGGCACCAATGAGGGCTCATTACATTCAGTGAACATGTGACAACCACTTAGGCAAATAAACTGACAAACAGAAGCAGGAAGTGGATTTTCAATAAATATATGATAATCTAACAATTCAATATATATGCAAGGAAATATAACAAAATGCACCTGATATTTACTGGCAGTTAGATCTGAAAAAACTTGCTTTGTCAGCTCGGCAAGGAAGCGACCTGCTGTATGATAGAAATGCTTAAAACATACTTCAAAAGAAAAGAGGAAAATAATAAATTTCTATTATGTATCTAAAGCAAAATAAACATAGACATCAAAATGAAAAATCATAAATGAAATCAAAGGGAACTAATATAGAAGGTCAATGAGAAAGTAAATGAACTAATTGCGTAAATAAGTAATTAAAATAAATTTTACCAAGTCCTTTTCCAAGACTTGATTGTACAATTCTATTTCAAGAGACCAAAATCAGAAATATGAAGTTTCAAGTACACAGGCACACAGACGTGTATATATATATATATATATATATAAATTGAGAGAGAGAGAGAGAGAGAGAGAACCTTTCGACAACTATTCAGGTAGCTGAAGAGACCCAGGATAGACGCAGAGCAACCAACCATAAAATTTTTGAAGTACTAAATAGGGACATAGCAAGAACGAATGCATAAAAAGATGTATATAAGTTAATAACTACGAAAGGCATCTGAGAGAACTATTTGCTGGAACTTCCACATAGAAATAGCAAAAAGTGTCATAACTATGATGAGTATCCGAGACGACAGACTAGAACTATATAAGATTTGTATATAAGTTAATAACTATGATGAGTATCCGAGATGACAGACTAGTACTATATAAGATTTGTATGTAAGTTAATAACTATGATAAGTATCCGAGATGCCAGACTCGTTAAAACTTCCACAATGACAACTGCATAACCTGGACTTATAAACTTGAAAAAGTGTCATAAACATGGTGCAATTACTGTGGCTCCTATATTAAAGGGAAAAAAATGAATACATATTCAACACTTGCTTGCCAGGATGGGAAATAACATTTTGGTTGTAAAAGTTTATACACTGATAAAATGGGGCTACAATTTTCCCATTTCCCCCAGAGTGTTGAGACATGAGAGAACGGTCATATAGCTGTCTGCAGTTCCAGGTTAATTGCCTGGATTTTAAGAACAACTTTATTCCCACTGAAATGACATGACAGAAAAGCTAAATGACAACCCACCATTCATCCAGCACAGTAATGTCAATTCATTAACAGTGGAATCATTTCAGACAACTCAAGCCCCTATTGAATTTCAAAGCTATCAGATGCAAAACAAGCATGGGAAGCTCAAGAAAGAAAAAAACAATAGAGCAGTAAAGAAAACCACTTGTAACTTCAACATCTTACCCAAGAAGGAAACAACATAACATACCCTGTAGAAGGTTCTCTTGCTTCAGGAAAATCTCCCGTAGCCTACTCTGACCACAGGGATTGTACTTCAAGTTGAACTTGTCAAAACGATGGAAGGTGCTCTTGTCAGCATGGACATCTAAAAGGTCAACATTCAAGTCGTATCTGTTTCAATAAATGAAAAATGAAGAATTTAATGATAAGAATGATATGCTGGAAGATGGCATTCATCGTTCAGGGTGGAAGTTGTGAAGGAAATTTCCTTACCCAGTTAAATCCAAGCTCTCGAAAACTTCTTTCAGTGTCATATATGTTCCATCTCGAAATATTACAACCTAAAAGAATAAGAAAAGAACAGAACAAAGCTTAAGAATTGGATGAAATTGCAACTCTAACATCTTCACAGTAAATTCTAGTCATTAACTAAGAAACAAAAGATTTTTTTACATTCAACAGCTGCCAAGCAAGTTCAACAGTTCTGATTTCGCTAAAAAACACCTTATAGACAAAAAAAAAAAAAAAAAACACTGCCGAAAATCTGGAATGAGAAGAAACAAGCAGGACATGCTTAGATAAGCATAAACAGGCACAGTCAAAGCATTACCTCATCAGGCTCCTTCCTCAACTTTGACTTTATAAACCTTAAAAGATGTTTCTGGTTCATGCACGCTGAATGATGAACATGTGTGTCAACTTTCCTAACATTGTAGAAGTCACGATGTGGTGCACTCTTCTGAGCTAGGAACTCCCTATCCGCATTGAGCATCAAATGAAGATTGAATTTCTGAAAGGACAACCAGACAGACATGAAATTAATTATATATTATCTCTCAACATAGTATGCATAGAATTGTTTTCTGTGAAAAGAGAAGAAAATAATGGAATGGATCTACTTGTTCCAAGAGAACCAGCCGGTTATGACATAATGTTCGAATGTTCCCAGCTGCTATTACTTTAAGAATGTGATGAAGGTCAGTAAAAAAGGTTGTTGCATCAGGAACAGGAAAAAGCTTCTCTGTTGCTGAAAGAGAGACAAGAAAAGATTTAGGGAACACAAAGAAATTCATATCAAACAGCTGAATAATTCATAATGAACAGCAAGGGTGAAGCAAATCAAAATTTTGTCAGCTTACAATCTCTGTTTGCATAAACATGAACTACTCCATCTTCCATCTGAAAATGATGCTGCAGGTAAACATAATATGTGATTGGAAAGAACAGTAATAGTGGAAAGCCTCAACAAGTTATGACCTAGCATTCACGTAACACTGCCAACAAGCAGTCAAAGAGTACAAACTCACATCAGATTTCCCCTCAGAAGTGTAATCAAATGGATTTGGAATAGGCTTTGGTGTACATGGATCAGATATAATTTCTTTCTCCCATGGAGCAATTGCTTCCTTGAATAGATATTTTTGTCGCAGTTTAAGACAAGCTTGCAGATTCCTATAGACCTCAGCCTCCTCAGGTGATGGTACCTCTATCAATTAGAGGGCAAAAAATCAGAACTACAGATTTAAAAGCATTGAAGGACTTCATTTTCAAAAGAGTGGCCAAACTCTATACAAACAAGAAGATGACAGATATTCAGGTGGCTTAACCACACATATATCAGTAGTGATTTTTTATGAATGAATGGATTAATTAGTATACATGAGGAGCACACCGAATTGACAATGGAAAGAGAAGGAGAAGCAAATTTTATTTTGTCGAAATCCTGCTTACAGTAGAACAATGGAAAAAAATACCTCACCACCTAAATCTATATAGACTTGTTCCCTCGAAGCAGAAATTGGCTCACTCTGTCTACATTTGCACCCTTTCAAGAGAAAATAGTAACATATATAAAGTTGGAACAGATGCCCTCACCCTTACATTGGATTTGAAAAAATTATATTTCTCTGATAAACTGGATTGGAGTACAGAAATCTTATTTTACCTCTAAATTAAATTGGGTTAATTATTGGAGTTAATCTATGAATTCGAGACAAACTCAACAACACCCAAAAATTTCCTTTTTGGTCACTTCCCAATTATACCTCTACAATAAAATAGACAGATAAAACCTATCTTTTGTTAAGTTTTCTTCATCATGTCAAAACAGTTCCTCTTTTTGAATGTTTTGTAGTTTTCAGCAAGTTTTATGGTGATTTAGAATGTTTTGGTGGAAACAAGGTAGTCAGGGGCGAAAGGTGCCCTTAAGGCGCTAAGAACGTTACATCGCCTTGAATGAAGTGAGGCACTAAATTGACCCAAAATATATATTCATATATATTTACTATGAAAAAGACAATTAAATAATGCATACAATAATAAAACATCTAAAACACTCTCAAATACAAATTCTTCTAATATTCTTCAAACAAACTATATATTAGAATAATACACAACATCATAAACTATATTATATTAACACAATATAAGTTTTTATTACATATCTTCAATATTACATAAGGATAAACAATGTTAAATACTTATAGCAAAGCTAACAAACAATATAATTAAAACATAAAAAATATATTATATTAATTAGCAAATATATATTTAAATGATATTATAATTAATATAAAGATTCCAGCTGCAGCAATGTTGTCCTAAATATAAATAAAGGGGGCTGATATCAAAATGAGAAAACAATAACCAAAGTGAAAACGATAAGCACACTGTACAAATTCTGTTCTGAAAAGTGAAATAATAGCTGCAGCTGCCTGAAAAGTGAAAACACAGTTGCAGCAATAGTGAGTCTTGGAAAGTAAAATTTCTGAAAGTGAGTTTGAAAAGTAAAACCCTAAGTAACCAACAAGCTAAAAAGCAACACTCTCTCAAAGAATAGTATAAAAGGCATCAAAATGGCATAAAATAGTAACAATACAAACAAATAACCAAAGAAAGAAAGAAAGAAGAGCAACACCAAAGACCAAACAACGAACAGTGCATGTGGCCCATTTACAACAAGAAACCAATCCGAAATTGGTTTTTAGAGAAGGGATGGCCACTGGAGGGTTGCCTGTCACAGGCAAGCCTGCCAGTAGTGAGCCAGTCGCCAGAAGGGTTGAGGAATTCACAGTGGGTGTTTGATCCTTAGGTGAACGGCAGTCAACAGGCAGAGGATCCAGGTGAGTTTTCTGTTTGCTTCTCCTTTTGTTTTGTCTTTTCCTCTTCATTATACTATTCATTTTTTCCTCAAAGACCCTTCACATTCCTTACCTAGACACTCTTTTATTTTTCCTTCAATTTTCATCGGAGCTTCTTTGGCACCCGACACTTGACTAGAGGCGCTCACCTAGGCAGCGCCTGACTGAAGGAGCCTCGCCTAGCAGTAGGTGAGGCACTTCAGTCTCGCCTTAGGTTGCCCGAGTGCCTAAGTCAGCCAGGCGCTCGCCTTTGACTACACTGGATGAAAATATTGAAATTTTAGTTTTCTAGTGATATTTTGTATCGTTTTCACTGTAAAGAAAACCATTTTACCCATGTTGATAGAATTAAAACAAATTTTGTTGCCATAACATTTTAATTACAAGTTCCGAAACACTTTGTGCATTTCTACCACTTTCCATTGATGGCTATGGTGGTATATGAAACCAACACACACCAAAGTTTTAGTACACAATTCCATGATGAATTAGAATACCTTCGCCATCTTAGTCAGTGTGCTAATATATATTTCAAACACCAAATACAAATATAAGGAAAAATATACCAGAGTGCCTACAGCTTCTTAAGTCCTGAAATGCTTATATCTTGCATATATTGCTAACTATGCATTGTAAATTTCACCTAATACTTCATTATGCTAAAAAAAGGAAAAAAAGGAAAAAAAAAAATGTTAGTACGTCATATGTGTAAATACAATATCTATCAGTTCATTTTCTATGAATACAATTAGCCAATTTATCTAAAAACTTAAACTCATAAAATAAAGGGATAACTTTACATTTTAAATTATTATTTTTTCTCTCAACACGCCTCATAAGGATGGTTATGAATACCCCTAGCAAAGCCACAGAATCTGGGACAAGTTGAGATAAAGATTTTCTCAATGAGGCAGGTATGGAGGGCAAAAAAAAATTCCCTTTTGGTGAGGGGGTACAGGTCCCAAACTGCACATACTTTAAAAAAATTATTTTATTCTATTAGCGTTTAATCCCTTTTTTGTATATATATGTGTGTGTGACTTTTGGTCTAAAAAGTAATATTTTTAATATTTTGAGATACTACACCCCACAACCATATTTGAGTCTCTGACACATTATGATTGCTATTTTATTTGTAAACTTTTTATTTTATTATGGACAGTAATGTTTTGTTTCAGTGAGGTGCACTGACTGGGAGACGTGGAGGGTGAAATACCCATTACATCCTTGCTTCTATGACATCATTCAAACAGCAAATCATTATCCTTTTATTTTGCACTTCAAATCTATTTTAGCTATCAATTTATTTTTGTAGTATTTCATGTTATAAATTCTAATACTAATCTAGGATGTAGGACATCTATATGGTGGCCAAAAATGACTACAAACACAAAACAATTTCTAGAGCTAAATTATTATTTTAATTATTTTTAACTTTTATATAAATTGGTCAGATAACGGGTATTGAATAAACAGGTGTTAGCAAATAGTAACCCTGGGGGGAGGGTAATAGGTAATCACATACACTACCCAAGTGGGACAAAGAGAGTGATGGAGACAAGAACAGGGATACAAGGACAAGGGAAGGGATCCCAAATCCATTACCATTCCAAGCCCCTCAAGTGTGGCCAGAGTTTACCACACAATTGGGCAACAGATGTGCAACAAAATTTAAAATATTGGGTTGGCAATAAATTTAAACTCAGGATATTTAGCTACTAAAAAGAAGGGTAAATTTAGATTGTAAGTATTAGGGATCAATAGGTATCTGCCTAAACTGGTAGTTGCCAAACATGCCTCAAATATGATAGATTTAGACATAAAAATTTACCTAACCAATTGAGTACAAAAAAAAAAAAAAATACCGATCAAGGATGAGCGCAGGTACAAGGTCTTCAACCCATCCTCGACTTTCACAGAATTTTAGATATTTTTTCTTTTATTCTATTTATATATAATCTTGTCTTTTTTCTATCTAGATATGGGGCTTTCATTAAAAAAATAAAAAGAGAAGAAAACATATAGCTTTTAATCTTTGAATTTGCTCCCTTCCATTATCAAATTTAATCCTATCATATTTTATTAATGATGTTTTATTTTTAAAACTTTTGCTTTATTATTGAATTTTTAAAATTACTATATATTTAATGTGTTATTGCACATTATTATTCTTTTTTTTTTTAATTTTAGTAGTAACCTAATATGTCGAACATTTATATTCTGGGAAAAAGGCAAGATTGTAAACAAAAAAATATTTTAAAAGTAAATTACTTTTAAATATTGATAAAACTAATTCGATAAGAGGTATCAAATGGGATGAGAATAGAAAATTAAGTACATTACTCAACGGAATAAGGTCAAGGACAAGGATGAGATAGGGATGAAAAAGAGGATGCAGCGGAAGGGACAAAGGGATTGATTCAATTGACATTCCTATGTGCTATTATTTTTACTCACAAACTCCCTTTCAAGTGTGGCCAAACTTCACTACAAAATTGTTTCTTAATTATTAACGTCAAGGCAATGTCATTTAAATACCACATAGTGACACACCATATGCATAAGAACATAAAAGCATACTTGGATTCCATCCAAAATACAACTAAGTTCTTGATTAGTCCATAGACTAGCCCAATAGTTAAGTAATTGTCCATGCTGCAAGATATATTAGTCAATAGGCAGTTCGAAGAATTTCTACCCCATAAAGTTTTGTGTTGTCATCTCACACATATGAGAAAGTTTATAAATTTATGGAAGTTGGAACACAATAGAGACAAAACCGTCCAAGGCAAATTTATGAGTCCATAGAAGGATGCCATACGCCAACAAGAGAAGCATAAGAGTATACCATTCGGGCTAATGTTCAGCCGTACAAAAGTTTCATCCTCTGGCTCTTTCCTAAGAATATCTGCTGCTACAGGATCAGGTGGAACACCATGCAGATCACCAGCTACACTATGGGTGCGGATCATACTTGACGCAGCTACAGAAATTTGCTCACCATTGGAAGTATTTTGGTTCGGTAAATCCTTGAACAGGTTATTACACTCTGGCACCTGCTCATTGTAAGGTTCAAGTACAATTTAGGACATAATTGGAGGATGTTCTGACATATAATTAATAGGATGGCAATATGCACTAGGAGATAGTTCAATAAATCATAACTTCATGGAAAGCAGATATTTTGCAACTAATGCCAAAGGCAATATCAATTAAAGAGGGGTTACTTTAACAACTTACAGCATTTCCATTAGCATGCATATATGCAGTTATTTTAGCACTGTCAGCTGTATTATCTTCATCATCTGATCCTTCCACACTTTCAAAAGCACTAGCACTAGCAACAGGGGACTTTGGAGAAGTTGGTCTAATTAGATGCCCAGATCTTTTGTTTGAACTTGCATGGCCAGGGGATTTCCCTTGAACCAAAAAAGAAACTTGAGTTAGAGGCCAAAAAGCATTTTCTCTTCCAAAAACTAAAAAAGAATCCATGAGATCTACATAAACATCACATATGAGAAATTTCAAGCACAAGTCAAGTCAACTGGAACAAATTAAACAATTTCATCTCAACGACTTCGATGCAACTACACGAACCATTTTTTGCCATTTTTAACAATTGTGACCTAGCTATGACTTGAACCATGTGATAATTGAAGGAGCTACTATGCTCCATACAAGAAAAGATTTGTTTGGCCAGGTTGTTGACTAACCAAATAGCGCATATATAATTCTAGATAAGATAATTAGTTGACAAAAAAGGCAAAGCCAAATACAAACACACACGTGGACATAGACATAAACAAGTTTCTCAACAAAACCACACACTAAGATTTAATATGTCTCGCATTAATCAGCAACCTTTTGCAATCAGGCAAAAAAAATCAGCAACCTTCTGCATGCATCTGTATGGTTTTAAGGAACTAGCAGGACATGTGCAATAATTGAAATTCCAAGTCCTAGAAAATTGAACAGTATAAATTCCATATACTACGAGAGTAGAGGCTACAAACTACAAAGGAAATGAGGAGATTATCTACAACCTTAAAAACAAGTTCATCCCCTCCAAAATTATTTCATTTTGTTTTTTCAAGAAAGACGATTTAATAGGTTGATGGGAGCTCTCCAAAAGAAAGATGAATCAAACATGAATCCCTATAGAAGAAGGTTGCTTTTTCTTTATAAGTTGCCTTTCACATAATTAATGCACTACTTCATTCTTTCACGGTCAATCAAGTTTATGCTAGTTTGGTCCTTGCTTCAGTATCATAGCTTCTAATTCAGGAATGTTTCAAGGCACCATATTCAGAAAGAAGAACCAGGTAGTATCTTACTCTATGTCTTCTACATCTCAAAAAGCATTATTAGTGATTTTGAACAAGAGTTAAACATACAGCTCCAATAATTTTCCAGTAGATAAAAGGGATAAATCATGATAAATAGTTATCTGGAATACTGAGCAAACAATGCCCTTGGTTATACCCAACTAATCCCAATCCTAAATTCAGATGCAAGATGTGCATTACATAACTCAAACATATACGAGAACTTGTTAATCTACTAAAAAACTAAACATTTTCAGTTTATTTTATTTATGCCAAAAACAAAATGGAACATATGTGCAACAATCCAACTCCCGTTCTTAGTTACGCGCTTAAGACGTGTTATTCTACAAGTGTCAATTGCCTGCAGCAGGAAGGTAAGTGTCGAATATGGTATAACAAAACCTTGTGTGCTGCTCGCAATAAATTAAAGAAACGCACAATCAGAATTTTAGCAGCCGTAATATAAATTGCCCGAACCAAACACGTTTCACCGCATTGTTCGACCATGGAAGGAGGACTACATATATTCACCACAAGTCCATCGCCCCAACGAGAAGGCTGGAAAACGCGTACCTTCACGAAGACTGTGCAGCCTCGGCAAACCTGGCGGCACGCCGTCGACCGCAACAGTCCCATTCCGCGGCACATCTCCCTCGCCGTCGCCGGAAATCACCATCACGTCAGGCATCGACGCCGAGGCACGGCGGTAATAGCCGTTCCCCTTCCTCCGGCCGTGTCCCCGGCGCCTCTCGGCCGCGGGCGCACCCTTCCTCAAATGCTGCTGCTGCAGGCGAGGGGAGTCGCCGGCTGCGGCGTCCTCCTCGGCCGCCTCCTCCCTCTCCCTGTCCCCCCGGTCCACCGCCTTCGCGAACTCCAGCAGCTGATTTAGGGTTTTCCGGTGCACGTAGTACGCCGAGACCGCCACCACAGACGCTCCAACGAGCGCCGCCACCGCCAAGTGCAGAGCATACGCATCCATCGCCTCTCTCTCTCTCTCTCTCTCTCTCTCTCTCTCTCTAAATATAGAAATCCACAGCTCAACACGCCGCACTATATACGCTCACAATCCCTGTCCGTATGCACTGCTAGTCGGTGTGCGCGCGCGCGCGCGAGAGAGAGAGAGTAGCTAGCGAGAGTGAAGAAAGCTCCGTTTTTATTCGAAAGAGAGAGAAGTACACGGCTTTGGCTTTGTGGCCGTATTCATTTATATATGCGCTCACTATCTCTCTCTCTCTCTCTCTCTCTCTCTCTCTATATATATATGTTATATATAAATATATGCTTTTTGGCCTGAAATCAGAAGCGTTGTGAGTGCTATCTCCGTATAATCGCCGCTTTCCAAATATTCATTATTATTTATTGTTATTATTGCTTTCCAGTCTTCACTTTTCATCTCCCTTTTTTTATAAGGAGGAAATAAAACATGTTGGATGAGGGAATCGAAATGAGATCCGCTATTTATTATATTTTCTATATAATATTTTTGTAATTATTATGAATTAATTTAGTATGTATAATAATAATTTATTCATATCTTCTTTAGTGCCCATTATTATTATTTTTTCAGTGGGCCCACGTGCAGGGACACATGTCTGGTATAGGTGCACACATTATTTTATTTTTAATTTGTATGCTTATTCTCGGTGCTAATATCCGAAACCTATTTAACTTTTAACTCATCTACTCTCACGTTTCAATTATGTTTCAAAGCTATGGGTCTCTTTGATATTGTTTTAATGTGTTACAGATAGATACTATGTTCCTTCTTGTGTTTTTAGTATTATTATATCTTAGTAGTAAAAATAAATATTAAATATGAGACCTTACAATAAAAATTATTTCCTATAAAAAAACAAAAGGCAACGGCTTAGGCTTCGGCTTGTTGGGTTCATGTATCTGAGGTTGCTTCATTATAAAATCACATCATATGGTATTTAAGAATAAAAATGTCACAAAAACATTATGATATATGCAAATAAAAGAGAAAGGATAAATTATTGATAAAAACCCTACTAATTTCCGGTTAATTTTATAGTCATCCTGTGAGCGAAAATACCTACAAAATTAAGGGTTAGTGTAAGGATTAAATCTTAATCAAAATATAAAAAATATACAAATAATCAAAGAACTCCCTTCGGCCAATGAATGACAGTCACGAAAATTATAGATCAAGACTCAGATCTGGATATCCAACACTACTTAGGTAACACTAAGAATAGGACTACCAAGCTACCAACGGGCTCAACCCCAAATCGCCTTTCTTTCAACCGAATCAACCCTCTTGCCAAAAATAACCCTTTTTTTCCAGAATAAGTCAAATACTCTACACGAAGTAGAGTCTACAAAAAGAATAAGAGTCACAAAGATATGGGATTGAAGAATACAAGACAAGAACTCCCTAAAGAGAGAGCCATCGAAGAGGTTAAATAGGCGACGCAAGAGGCTTCATTAGATCGATCATAACGTCAAAAGGAGATCCAAGAAGTGTAGCTCAAGGCAACAAAGAGATGACGCACACAACGTCAAGGAGGCAATGCACATGGTGTTGCCAACAACAAGGATGGGGGGAGAGGATTTGGTCGTCATACTTGAGAGGGAGAGAGAAGACAAAACACTTATATATAATAAAGCTAGGGCAAGAGAGGCAGTAGGCTAGACTCGCCTTACTGAGCAAATGGGTTTAGCCCCATTTCTCCTCCAAAGTAAAGCTTAATAGGCTTATGGCCCGACTTTTATGTTAGGCTGCCAATAAGTGGTGTTGGACTTGATTGTTACTTCAATCATAGGCCGAAACTTATGAAGTTTAAACCCATCTGGTACAATCGACACCGCCTTGGGCTTTATTAGGAAATACGAACTCAACAAATCTCCACCTTGATTCCTAATAAAGTCAACACACAAGAACACATGCATAAATGATGAACAATAAACATACCAAGTAGTTTGAAAATATTACATACCTTTACCAATATTTAAAAGGGCAAGACAACTTCTAAATTTTGTCAATGGGAGCACTTTAGTTCTCATATCTGAAGAATTATATTATGAAAGCATTTTATCAAGTCTAATAATATCTTGAGACACAATATCACGTATAAAGTGCAGTTTAACATCAATGTGCTTAGTGTGTTCATGAAAAACATGGTTCTTACACAAATGGATTGCATATTGATTGTCTGAATAAGAAATCACATTTTCACTTAAAACACATAGTTCATTAAGTAAACCTTTAAAGTAGAAAGCTTCTTTAATAGCTTGCGTAGCAACAATATATTCAAATTTGGTGGTAGAAAGAGAAACAATATGTTGAAGTTGAGACTTCCAACTAATGCAAGAATCACACAAAGTGAACACATAGGAAGATATAGATTTCCTATTATCTCTATTACCTGCATAATTAGAATCGGTAAAACTCCTAAGTTTCACACTATCAGAATAATGTTTATATACTAAGCCCACATTATAAATACATTTCAGATATTTAAGCATCTATTTCAAAGCTTCCCAATGATTGGGACCGGGATTTGTCATAAACTTACTAAGAATGCTAACGGAATGAGCTAAATCTAGTCTAGTACAAACCATTAGGTACATCAAGTCTAATAATATCTTGAGACACAATATCACGTATAAAGTGCAGTTTAACATCAATGTGCTTAGTGTGTTCATGAAAAACATGGTTCTTACACAAATGGATTGCAGATTGATTGTCTGAATAAACAATCACGTTTTCACTTAAGACACATAGTTCATGTCGACGTTCAAAATTAGCCGACTGTGATTCGTAGACCCGCAATGAGAAAATGACCCAAAATGCAAGGAGGAAGAACTAAGTAGAAGCAAAGATAAGGGAATTTTACGTGGTTTGGCTAGAACGATGTCTACTCCACGACTGTTCTCTGGGTATTCCGGTAGAGTAACAATATAGTATTATCAGTGTTCTCTCTCTTTTACAATGGTGTTTCAATCCCTATTGATAGCGAGGGGTGCTTACAATTGCATAAAATACAAAAGTGGAAGAATGACATCATGGAGACAAGATGTTTTTATCAATTTCATAAAACTGTGAGTGGGGCTCCATATTACCAGGTATTCAGTTTGCATCAGATAAAGTAGATGGGTCCCTGCCTCCGATTATTCAGCAACAATGCTGTTATGCGAACTAAATAGTGTGACCGGTGAGCTGACCGATTAGGTCAGCGAGCTTAAAGCCTTGTTGGTAGCTCATTTGATATGTCGCTAAGAGCTCGCTGAGAGTTCACTTAATTCCACTGTCTGAGCTCTGATTTCAACGATGTATGAACTTACCCTGACAACCTCAGCTGGGCCTACTGGACTTTAGGCGATTAGGCCGGCCTGCTGGGTCAAGCCCAACCCATAAGAAGTAGTACGAGAAATACCCGTAACAATAAGCCTCTCCAGCTCGCAGTGCGATCTCCAGACTGGGAGCTGACGCGTGCCAGTTATTACAACTTTGAATCCATCTTTCAGACTTCTGCCCAATTGCTTTGATTCATGTTGTTTCATGCTGCACGTCTTGTCTGAGGCGCATTTAATGTGCTCATTCCCCTTATTACAGGGCATAATTGCTATTGCGGGGCCCACGAGCCGTCGTGCAGTTGGCAAATGCAAGGCATGCCATAAGTCGTTTCCATTCAACGGTTGAGATCATCTGAGCCGTATATATAAATAGTAGAGGAGCTTTACCTTTTCCCTCTTCACGCCACTTTGAAAATTTTCTCGCTTTAACCTCCTGCTCTCGAGACTTCCATTGCGACCAAATTCCTTCGATTAGAATCGTTCTGGTGCCGTCTGTCTCTTAAGGCTTGCTTCTAGATTCCAGCACCAGCGGGAGGTTTTTTGATAGGTAAGCCGTCGGCCACTCTTGTCCATTTTCTTGAGATTTCTTTGGGCCGTCCATCGTCGATTCACCATTGATGGTTCATTGGCCCTTTCCGATTCTATTAGCGTTACCTCTATTTTCTGGGGGACCGATTTGCATGGGTTTGTTAGGTATGTACCTGGCTCTCGAGCTTAATGACCTTAGGATTAGTCTTTCATGGAATATTGGGCTTGTAGTTGTAGCCTCTCTGCCTTAGGCGGCATCCCGTTACAAAGCGCATGACCTTTCAATTAGGGAGTATTTTTAGGGCTTTTCCAGTTCTTTGGGGTCTGGTCTGCAACCTACGACCTGACTGTTCTTTCTTTCTCTTTGTAGATGTTCGATTTTATTCAAGGGAACTAGGGTCAAAACCGTTGAAACCACATCATAGGAGAAGACGATACCTCAAACTCCGAAAACTGCCTTGTGATAGAGATGCATAATCCCAAGAGAGCAAGTTTGAGAGCTGCTGAGGTCACGGAAGGGACGTCTTCAGAATCTGTTCCAACTGTTAGTGGGCAGATCGATGAGGGGAGCATGGGGCACGGGGTCTTTAAGCAATATCCCTCCAAAGCCAAATTCCACGAGGTAGGGACTTGCACTCAGGAGTTTCGTCTTCCGAAGGATTGCTGAGTGTATATCCCCTCTCTGAGCTTCCATGCGGCTTATCCCCCAACTGGCTTCATCGCCATTAGCCCCCAGCACTTCGAGTCTGGGTTTAAGCTCCCTCTTACATCATATCTTCTTAACCTTCTAAACGAGCTTAAGCTCGTACCCTTTCAACTAACACCGAACTCATATGCCCGACTCACTTCCTTAGCCATCATATTCCTTAGGAACAAACTTTCTCCCCCATCTCCAAAACTTAACAAATTCCTTTTTTCCTTTAAGAGTGTTAAGGACGGGATGTACTACTTGGCAGCTCGTCCTTCTTAATACAAAGTCATTCTTCTCCAGGGCAGGGCAAAGGGAAAATCCAACGTAGGCGAATACAAGTCTAGTTGGTTCTTTGTTTCCTGCCCTTCCCTTTTGACACTCAAAAGCCTCAGCTTCACATTGAATCCTAGTAAGGGCATATCAATTCGCATAAGTTCTTTTTGCCTTGTATATATGTGTCTTGATATCTTTACTTTGATATGCAGATTTCAGAAGCGAGAGGCCAAGCTTGTCGATTAAAGAGATCGAAGTCCTTGACAAACTTATTGCTGCGGGAGTGGGCTTAGAAGATTTCGAGCTGACGGACGAACTACTCAGGGACTTCCAGCTCGCTCCTCTCCTTAAGGTTGAGATCGTAGTGGGAGATCACATCGTGGTTCAAGGCTCGAAGCTCGTTCCTTCCACTTTCGAGCTTGCCTAGATTAGTAATAGGGGGAAAGAAGATCAAGCTACAGATATGGTGAACCTCAACCTCACCATGTCGAAGAGATCCAGGGCCAGATCGGTTGTTGCTTCGTCCATAACTCCGAGCTCCAGGTCACAGGACGGAAGGTCGGAGCAGCCACAATTGCGACCACAACCTCAAAACCAACAACAACAACAACAACCGCGACAATAACAACAACAACAACAGCCACGACAACAACAACAACAATAAAGATCCCAACCGAGATAGGAGCAACAACGCCCCTAATAGCAACAAGAGCAGCAAGCTCTTGTTTCTCATGATTGTGGGTCTGTCCGAACTCGTGGGAAGGAGGTTGCTAAGGAGATCGCGAATGAGGCTTCCAATACTCCAGCCACCGGGTTAAAAAGGGCATTAGACCGGCAACGGGAGGACGATAAGGGAAAAAGGGCTAAAGTCCTCTAGAAGGAGCTAACCCTGGAGGCAATGCCGGGAGGGACCTACTTCATCGCCCTCCTAGACTGCATGCCCACATTCTTGGGCGCGGGTGCCAAGCCCCTGGATTAGGAAGGGATGAGAGGGCCGACCCTTTATGATTTCATTGCTCGCCATGGCATCGTAGTAAGTTTTGCTTTCATTTCTTGGATTTTTGGTTTTTCCTTTTCCTCGAGCTGATTTTTTTTGCTTTACAGCTCTCTTTTGCTGTCATGATGCTAAGAGGGAAGAACCAGGACTTCGAGGCACAACTCGACGTAGTGAACACGTCCCTCCAAGGTGAGATAAAGAAGCTCGAGGAAGAGAAGAAATCCTTGCTCGCCGAGCTTCATGAAGCCCAAAGAAAGGCCGAGGGCATTGAGATGTAGCTAAGACAAGCGCATCAAAGAAATAAGGACCTCGACGAGCAACTCCGCCGGGCGAAGGATATGTAGGAGCTGGCCAACTCCAAGCTCACCAGTGAACTAAATAAGGCTAAGGAGGAGCTACGAAAGGCCAAGGACAAGCTGAAGCTGGCTGAGGTATAGCTGCAGAAGGCTAAGGATGAGCTGAAGTTAGCTGAGGACAGGGCTAAAAAATGCGAGCAGATGGCGAACGCGACCATCGATGAGATTAAGGCCGGCATAGAGGCCCGGATAGACCAAGCACGCAAGGAAGCCGTGTCTGACACTTGCTCGGGGTTCCTTTACACTCTGTGGTTGAACCATCCTGAGATGGACTTCTTTGGTGAAGAGGCCGTCGAGGAGGTAAAACAGTACGCGATTGAAGCTGTTGAGGTCGCTGAGGCTTCTACCCCGCTGAACTCATCCGAGATCGCCTCCCTAGCTGCAAACGTCGAGATCCAGCCAACCGAAGCTGCCGAGGTCTATCGAACGAAAACTGCCGTAGTCTAGCCCACCGTAACTACTGTTCCTAGCTAAGCTCCTTTTTGCTTTTCTTTTTACTTGCTTTGTAACATATGTATTTCATTAATGAAATCCTCAATTTTCTGAACTCACGCTTCTTGCTTTAATTTTGCAACGAACTTAAGCCAATTAGTCTCAAAGTTTAAAAAAGACTTAACTAGAACAAATCTTCATAATATAACTTAAGTCGATCTTCCTGACTTGACTTTCACATGAGCTCCAAGATCTTGCATATTTGGATAAGCTCAAAGGTATAACTTGGAAGAAGTCTTCAAGAATAGAATTGAGAACGATAAACCCAGATAGATCCAAAGAATTCCCACCTCGCAAATTAGCAAGTTTAAAATAGGTCATCGACAATAGACGTAATAACCATCAATGTGTGTCTAGTAAAGTGTGATCTTCCAAACTTTAGGCAAATTAAGACAACCCTTAGATAACATTGTTGGCAGGACTTCGCTTAGCAAATGAAGTGTGAGCTGAGGCCCTATTAATTTTCAGCAATTCTCAGCTCGTTGTTAACCAAATACGGGGTGAATATCAAGCCAGGGACACAAAAATGGTAGCATACTTGTAGAAAGTACGCGAGCTCCTGGCTGCCTTTGAGAAGTATGAGATACGCTATATTTCCCGATCTCAAAACTTTCACGCAGATGCACTGGCCCGATTGGCGATTGCCAAAGATGTAGAATTCTTGGGGCGATATCAATAGAGTTCTTGGCTACCCCGATCACAGATCAGCAAGCCAAAATTCTAACGATTAACGTGCCCTAAGGCTCATGGCTGAATCCCATTCTAGATTACCTCCAAAATGAGAAGCTACCGGAAGATAAGTTGGAAGCACGAAGGTTGAGAGCTCGAGTAGCTTGGTACTGCATTTACGACGATAGATTATATAAGAGAGGGTTTTCAGCCCCGCTTCTGAGGTGCATTGATGGCACTGACTGTCAAACCGTGCTGAAAGAGATTCACGCGGGTCACTGCGATAATCATGCCAGAGCACTTTCATTGGCGCAGAAGGCACTTCGACAAGGGTTTTACTGGCCCACAATAAAGCAAGATGCCATAGAGCTGGTCAAGAGATGTGACAAGTGCCAAATGTTTGCTAAAGTCTCGCGAGCTCCTCTAACCTACCTAAAGCAGATGAGCAGCCCATGACCTTTTGCTATCTGGGGTATGAATCTGATTGGGCCGCTTCCAACAGGTCGTAGAGGATGCAAGTATGCCATAGTGGTAGTTGATTACTTCACTAAGTAGGTGGAAGCCAAACAGCTTGCGCAAATCTCTAGTTCAAAGGTACAAATATTCATATGGGATAATATTATTTACAAGTTCGAAGTTCCATGGTAAATAGTGATGGACAATGGAACCCAATTCACCAGCGAGCAGTTCATTCAGTTCTACGAATTGCTAGGGATCTAGAAAAGTTTCACCGCTGTGGACCACCCCCAAGCCAACGGACAAGTTGAGGCTGTGAACAAAATAATCAAACAACTCTTAAAGACCAAGCTGAAGGCTAGAAATGGGGCTTGGGTGGAAAAATTACAAACGGTACTCTAGGCCTATCGAACTACAGCTTGAAGCACCATGGGGAAAACCCCATTCTCGATGGTGTATGGGTCCGAGGCCATGATCCCAGTAGAGAATGAGGTGACCAGCCACTGGAGGGTCACCTTCAATCCAAATGATAACTACGAGCTGCTGGCGGCAAGCCTTGACCTACTCAAAGAGGCGAGAGATATAGCCCGCATGAGGGTCGCCATTTATCAACAAAGGGTGGCACGGTACTATAACAAAAAGGTCCGGATTCGACGCTATAATGTCAGAGACTTGATATTGCGCCTGATACTTCCCGGAGCTCGCAAAGCAAGTGAAGGCACTCTTGGCCCTAACTGGGAAGGACCCTTTATCATCAAGGAAAACTTGGGAAATAGAGCATATCATTTGGAAAATATGGATGGAGCTATTCTCCCACTAGCTTGAAATGTGGAGCATCTCCGTCCTTACTACCAATGAATGTAATTATTCTGACTTATGCTCCAAATTTCTATTTGCAAGTAATTTTCATGATTCTGATTGGAATTTATGAATTACACTTTATTTTTATTTGATTGAATATCTCCAAAATGAGGGGTTGAGAAACCATGGTTTGCTAGCTGGGGCCCATTCAACTTAGCCACCGTGTTATGGTTTGTGATTTAACTGAGCATTCATCTTAGTCCCCTCTCAGGTCGTGGTTTACGAGCTGAGACCCATTCCTCTTGACTTAATGTCATGGTTTGGCACCTACTGAGCAACCACCTCTATCTTTAAAGCTAAATGATCATTAGTAGGGGTCCTTTCATCTTGACTCAAGTCACAGTCTGTGACCCACCTAGATGTTCCCTCTTAGCTCATTAAACTTGTAAAAAACCATGGTATGTTAGCTAGGATTAACCCATGATCCACTTAGGCATATAACTTGGCAACGCAAGTCGAAGGTTCACTAGTTGAGGTCCTTTCATCTTGACTCAAGTCATGGCCTGCGACATACCTGGGTGTCCCTTCCTAATTAATCAAACTTGTGAAAAACCATGGTATGTTAGTTGGGATCAGCCTATGATCCGCCTGGACATATAGCTTGGTAATACAAGTTAGTCAAATGCAAGCAATGGTATGTCAGCTGAGGTCGCAGTAAAATCTACCTAGACATATATCTTGGCAAGGTTATCATTGTGACCTATATGTTACGTTATGAAGGACGTGTTAGCTGAGGTTTGTCTTAATTTGCCTAAGTATGGCTATTTGTGACCTACCGAACACGCATCTTGATTGTCAATTATTATGCTCATCAATCACGAGCTGTTCAGCCATGGCATATTAATTGAGATCTTAAGATGATCTACTTGGACGTACCTCTCGACAAGGTTTTCAATATGATATTGTTAAAGACGTGATTAGTCTACATATAGCTCCCAAGAGGGTCCTTCCGAGCTTTCTGGTTCCTCTTCGGTTGGTCTAGTGAATTCAGCGATAAAGTTTGCCAATGCTTGCCCCTTTATTGTTGTCCTCGGTTAGTACCCTATATCGAATTGGGCGAGTTCGATGGCCCACTTTAGTAAGCGACCTGAAGTGTCTGGCTTTTGCAAGATTTGCCTTAGTGGGTACTTGGTCAGGACTTCAATCTGATGAGCCTAAAAATAAGGCTGTAGCTTCCTTGATGCCATTACTAGGTAATAGGTTAGCTTTTCCATTGATGTGTACCTTGTCTCCGCATCGACCAAGCTCTTGCTAACATAATACATGGGGTGTTGCACCCCTTTATCCCCTCAAACGAGGGTTGCACCGAGAGCATACTAGGATACTCCCAAGTATATAACCAGCTTTTCTCCGTCTTTAGGCTTAGCGAGGAGCGAAGATCGTCCCATATATTCCTTCAGCTGTTGAGAAGCGAACTCACATTCTTCTGTCCATTGAAAATATGGTGCATTTTTCAGCAGCTTGAAGAATGGGGCACATTTATCAATTGCTTTAGAAATGAATCAGCTTAGGGCCGCAACCTAGCCGTTGAGGCTTTGCACTTTTTTTTTCGGACGGGCGACCTCATATTGAGCAAGGCCTTTATTTTCTCCGAATTGGCTTCAATGCCTCTATTATTTACCATAAATCCTAGAAATTTTCCAGAGGCTACCCCAAAGGTACACTTAAGGGGATTGAGCTTCATCTGATAGCTTATGAGGACCTTGGATATCTCCCCCAAATCAGAAGCGTGATCAGTCACTTGTTTTGACTTTTTCAACATGTCATCAACATAGACTTCCATGGTCTTGCTGATAAGCGCCTCAAACATCATGTTCACCAATCTTTGATAGGTTGCCCCGGCATTCTTTAGCCCAAAGGGCATCACCTTGTAGCAATACAACCCCCGATTAGTAATAAACAAGGTGTGCTCCTCGTCGCTAGGGTTCATGGGGATCTGGTTATAGCCCAAGTAGGCGTCCATAAAGCTGAGGAGCTGGTGACCAACAGTTGCATCCACGAGCTAGTCGATTCTTGGGAGAGGAAAGTTGTCCTTTGGGCAAGCCTTGTTTAGGTCGATGAAGTCGACACGGGTCTTCCACTTCCCATTTTTCTTCTTTACCAAGAATGGGTTAGCTACCCAAATTGGGTAGTGGGCCTCCCTAATGAACTCGTTTGTTAAGAGCTTATCCACTTCTTCTTTAAGAGCGGCATAACACTCAGGAGTCATTGGTCTCCTCTACTGACGCACTAGCTTGTAGCTAGGGTCTACATTAACCCTGTGCGACATAACCTCTGGGGCTATTTCTACCATATCCTCATGATTCCATGCAAATACATTGATGTTAGCTTTAAGGAAATTGGTAAGTTGGGACTTTACCTCGGGGGTCAAATTCCTCCCTAGCTTGAGGCATCTTTCCTCATCCATCTCTCTAGCTAGAATGTCTTCGAGCTCTTCCACCAGGTCGGTGGTCCTGTCATAGTTCACGTCACGGGGGTCTAAATCGTAGCTGAAACCCCTTTGGCTGCCAAGCGATGGGTCACTTCTTGCTACGAGATTCACCTTCTTCCCTTTAACCTCCATTTTTATGGCGTCTTCGTTGCAGCGCCTTGCAAGGTGTTGCTCACCTCACACACATCCTATCCCGTTGGGGGTAGGGAACTTGATAGTCAGCGACCTGGTCGAGGTGACCAAATCTAGGTCGTTCATTATCAATTTCCCGAGCACGACGTCGTTCATTGTTAGTCTCCCGAGCACAATGTTATACACCGAAGGGCGGTCTACAATCAGGAATTCCACTAATGTGGTGGCCTGGCGATCTGTATCTCCAACAGTAAAAGGGAGACTAACCCGCCCAACAGGGACCATTGCATCACCCGTGAACCCATAGAGTGGCTTCAGGGATGAGCTCAACTGCTCCGACCCCAGACCCACTTGATCAAAGCAAGCTCTGTACATTACATTCACCGAGCTGCCTATGTCCACTATTATCCTTCGCACTTTGGCATTGCCGATCCAGGCCCGTATAACGAGGGTGTCATTGTGTGTCCAATGGACATCTTCAACCTCTTCTTATGAGAAAATGATATTCTCTGCCATCCTCCTAGCTCGCTTTGCGGGTGTAACTTTCTTATTTGACCCTACCAACAAGATATGGTTAGCCTCATGCACGTACCTATTGTGGGACCTGTGGGAAGTTCTAGGGAGATGAGGTCCACCATGAATTGTGTAGATTGTCCGAACTATTAGTAAGTGTTCATCATCAGGGGGAGGTGGTTGCTGTGTCGGTTGTTGGGTCGGCTGATTGGTCGGTTGCACCACATAGTCCCTTAGCCGACCACTTTTGATGAGGTTCTCAATAGCATCCCTCAAAGCCCAGCATTCAGAAGTGTTATGACCCACCTTTTTGTGATACGTACAAAATTTTTTCTTGTTTCAGAATTTGTCGGGGGTTTTTATTTGGTTGGGCTTCTCAAACTCCTCCCTATTTCTCTCCATGGCGAAGATCCTCTCTCGGGGATTAGACAGGGCACAGTAGCTGTTGAAGTGACCTAATCTCGGAGGTCAATCTTCCATCTCCGCCTTACGAGCCCACTTGGAGACCTGGTTGTTCGAGCGTTCTCCCCGAGCCTCTCTTCATTTGTCTCCGTTATTTCTTTTCTTATTCTAGTTGGAGCCCCCAATCTCTTATTTCGGTCCGATGGGCTTCTTCGAGCCAAAAGCCTCTTCCCACTGAATCTCCTTGGCAGCTCCTTCATAGAATTCCCCCAAGTCTTTAATAGGGGTCCTATAGATGCTCTCATAGAGCTTCCCATCTTTGCGGAGGCTTGCAGAGATCACAGTCAGAATGCTTTCATTGGAGGGATCTTCGATATTGCTCACCTCGCGCCTGAACCTGGCGATATAGTCTTTCAAAGACTCATTTATCCTCTGGAACACCGTGGCGAGGTGACACGGAGGGGCGAACAATCTTCTCAGCGCCTTGTATTGATTGAGAAATCTTCATTGGCACTCCTCCCAACTACTGATACTGCAAGGCGGTAGGCCCTTGAACCAAACTTAGGGAATATCACCCAAGGTCGCTGGGAAGACGCGACATTTGACTAGCAAGCTGGTTGATTGCAAATCCATCTAGACATTGAATGTGTCCAGGTGGTCATAGGGGTCACTGTCCCCATTGTATTATGGCATACTCGGGACTTTGAATCTACGGGGGAGAGGTTCGAGCTCAAATTCTCTAGTGAATGGCGTTCTGTCCCCACAACCATTATTCTAGCCACAAACCCCCTATTGCGCCTCTAATTGCCGGACCCTTTGACACAACTCCTCAACCGTAGAGTCCGGGTCCGCAAATCGTTGGGCTTGCGATCACCTACTTCTTTCCCATTCCGGAGAATGATGATTTGGTGAAGGATAATTATCTCCGATATCCTCTTCACCCAGTGGGGGTCTCTCTTCCTACAGATGGCGAGTCCTACGGGATGAAGGGATTTTTTGTGGTCTCTGGATAGCCTATGCCTTAGCTTGGGCGAGGACCCCGACAACATCAACGAGCTGCATAATCGTATTCTCCAACGCCTCTTGGCGTTGTTGCCAGGCCTGGATCGTCTCCATTCTGGCGGTTGGAGTGACAAGTTAAACAGGAACCCGTGGAGGTATGACGATGGTAACTCCAACCGACAGTGGAATAGGGGCACCCATTGTAGAAACAATGGGTCCTCTGGCTGATGGAACATTCAGCAGTTGATCGCGGTGATTTTCTGGAAAATCAGCCACCGCATCAGAGCTTCGTGTGTTCCTTCCTCTTTCCATGGCAAACGATCAGAGTGTGCCCTTCCTCTAGCGCCAAAATGTCGACGTTCAGAATTAGCCGACCGTGATTCATAGACCCGCAATGAGAAAATGAGCCGAAATACAAGGAGGAAGAACTAAGTAGAAGCAAAGATAAGAGAATTTTACGTGGTTCGACAAGAACGATGCCTACTCCATGACTATTTTCTAGGTATTCCAGCAAAGTAACAGTGTAGTTTATCAGTGTTCTCTCTCTTTTACAATGATGTTTCGACCCCTATTTATCACGAGGGGTGCTTACAATTGCATAAAATACAAAAGTGGAAGAATGATATCATAGAGACAAGATGTCTTTATCAATTCCATAAAACTGGGAGTGGGGCTCCGTATTACTAGGGATTCGGTTTGCATCAGATAAAGTAGGTGGGTTCTTGCCTCCGGTTATTTAGCAGCAATGTTGTTGTGCGACCTAAATAGCTTAACCGGCGAGCTGACCGGTTAGGCCAGCGAGCTTAAAGCGTTGTTGGTAGCTCGTTTGATATGTCACTGAGAGCTCGCTAGAAGCCTTGCTGGGAGCTCGCTGAGAGTTCATTTTGTTTCGCAGTCTGAGCTCGAATTTCAGCGATGTATGAGCTTACCCTGACAAGCTCGACTGAGCCTACTAGACTTTAGGCAATTAGGCTGGCCTGCTGGGTCAAGCCCAGCCTATAAGAAGTAGTGCGAAAAATACCCATAACAGTTCATTAAGTAAACCTTTAAAGTAAAAAGCTTCTTTGATAGCTTGCGTAGCAACAATATATTCAGATTCGATGGTAGAAAGAGAGACAATATGTTAAAGTTGAGACTTCCAACTAATGTAAGAATCACACAAAGTGAACACATAGGAAGATGTAGATTTCTTATTATCTCTATTACCCACATAATTAGAATCCGTAAAACCCTTAAGTTTCACATTATCAGAATAATGTTTATGTACTAAGCCCACATTATAAATACCTTTCAGATATTTAAGCATTCATTTCAAAGCTTCCCAATGATTGGGACCAGGATTTGTTATAAACTTACTAAGAATGCTAATGGCATGAGCTAAATCTGGTCTAGTACAAACCATTAGGTACATCACAAATCCAATAGCATTAGAATATGGAATTTTTCTCATATATTCCTTTTCTTCTTCATTATTAGCAGATTGGTCTTTAAACAAAATGAAATGATTTGCAAGTGGTAATGAAACATGTTTGCAATCATGCATGTCAAATCTTTTCAAAACCTTTAGCACATAAGATGATTAATGCAAAAACAATAATGAATTTGATCTATCTCTTTTAATTTCCATGCCTAAGATTCTTCTAGCTATTCCTGGATCTTTCATATCAAATTCTCTACTTAAGGCATTTTATCAAGTCTAATAATATCTTGAGACACAATATCATGTATAAAGTGCAGTTTAATATCAATGTGCTTAGTGTGTTCATGGAAAACATAGTTCTTACACAAATGGATTGCAGATTGACTGTTTGAATAAACAGTCACATTTTTACTTAAAACACATAGTTCATTAAGTAAACCTTTAAAGTAGAAAGCTTCTTTGATAGCTTGCGTAGCAACAATATATTCAGATTCGATGGTAGAAAGAAAAACAATATCTTGAAATTGAGACTTCCAACTAATGCAAGAATCACACAAGTGAACACATAGGAAGATGTAGATTTCCTATTATCTCTATCACCCGCATAATCAAAATTAGTAAAACCCTTAAGTTTCACACTATCTGATATGAATCAGCTTGCTAAATCCTCACAAGATCTGTTGAGCATTCATGGAGGCCCAATAAGAAGATTGCAAGATTTGGGAATGATTGATTGATTGAGAAGATTGCAAGATTTGGGGTTGATTGATTGATTGGTTGATTGATTAACACAATTTCCAGATTTGGGGTTGATTGATTAACAAGATTGCCAGATTTGGGGTTGATTGATTGATAAGATTGCCAGATTTGGGGTTGATTGATTGATTGGTTGATTGATTGACAAGATTGCCAGATTGATTGGTTGATTGATTGATTGACAAGATTTGCAAGATTTGGGGATGATTGATTGATTGACAAGATTGATCCAAGCTTCCCTTATTTCCTCCTTTGTTTTAAATCTTTTCTATTTTAGATAATTCTTGTTTCTTTATCAGATTATGCTATTTCCTTCTTGTAATCAATTCCTAATATGCCTAGGATTTGATTTATTTCTTTCTAATTTAGAATTTGAATTTAGCTATATAAGCCAATGTAACCCGAGAGGAATTTAGTTTTTGATCAATATTATTTTGTGAGAGTTTTTCTCTTTGGTTCTTCAACGAACTATTTTGAACTTATCAAGATTTTATCTTGTGGCGTTCATCCTTGACTTATCACTCACAACTCTTCTCATCTATCTTGAGTGTGGCGTCAACCATACCTTCTTATACCTTTGGTTCTTATCTCTTTATAGATAACGGGTCAAGGTCCTTTGTTTTCTTTATTATGAATCTGTTTTAGAACGATCCTTGGCAAAGGAACCATTTTTGATCGTTGGGTCTCACCTTCCTTCGTGGGGTTCACATCATTTGGTATCAGAGCTTTGGCTCTAAATCAGGTTTGAACTATCCTTATTTTTGCTTTCATTGTTTAATATCTCTCTTTATTCCAGCACCATTATTTGTTCTTCAAGTCTACAACTTTGCCTATTTCTTGTTATTTATCATTATATATAATAAAAAAAAAAAGTGAGAAGCTGGGAATTCCAAAAAAAAAAAAAAAAAAGGGGATAGTTGGAAATTCAAAAAAAAAAAAAAGTGGAAAGTTGGAAGTTCGCAAAGAAAAAGAAAGTGCGAAATTGAAAATTCAAAAAAAAAAAAAGTACAGAAAATTCAGAAATCAATTGAATCTGAATTAGTTGAAGTGTTACTTGTCATCCAAGTTTTGATTGCATAAAGTGTGTATTTTATCTATTCAGAGCAGTTCGACCCTAGTTGCATCAAATTCATATCTCCTTTCCCTCTCTTTCTTATTCATCGTTCCATTATAACTCTGTTCTTTCGGCTTCTTAAATTCTGCCTATTTTTTTTCGTCCTTTGCGTATTAACCCATTCTCATTATTAGTGATTTGATTGGTTGAGTTTGGATTGTTGCAAGAAAAATTTTGATTCAGTTCATTTGAGTTCAATAAAGAACTAAAAGATGAGGCTAAAGAGTGGAAAAAGGCAAGAGAGTGTGAGCTCATAAGAGGGTAAAAGCCAAGTTTGAGAATACACGAGTGTGAGTGCTATTAATCTTGAGAGGAAACACGTGAGGGAGTGTTTGTGAGGTTTCCTAACTTTGTTTTGCAGGGTATTAAACATGTCTCAAGAGCAAGCTCAGGAAAAGATAGCTTTCAAACTCTTCTTTCAGTCCTTAGAGCAAAAATTTGAACAAATGGAGATGAGGTTTGATAAGATAAATGAGAAAATAGATCAAGTTGAATCTAGTTCACAAAGGGGGCAGCCACCTAGAACTCCTATTGTGCAACGAAGGGAGAGGCATCCACCTAGGTATGATTATGAAGATGACTATGGGGATGACCTAGATGATAATGATCGTACCTCTAATGTAAGTATAAGCTGATTTAGGCGTGGGAATAGAGATAGAGGAGTTAGACATGGAGAAATGATTGATAATAATTTTGATAACATTAAGATGAAGATTCCATCTTTCCAAGGCAAAAACGATCTAGAAGTTTATTTGGAGTGGGAGACAAAGGTTGAAATGGTGTTTGCTCGTCACAACTACTCTGAATTGAAAAAGGTAAAATTGGCCACTGTCAAATTTACTGATTATGCAATTATTTGGTGGGATCAACTTATTTTGAGCAGGAGACAGAATCGTGAAAGGCCCATTGAGACATGGGAAGAAATGAAGGCTATTATGAGAAGGCGATTCATTCCAAATCACTACTATAGGGACTTATTTCAGAAGTTGCAACGCCTTACTCAAGGTTCCAAAAGTGTTGAGGACTACCACAAGGAGATGGAAATAGCCATGATTCGAGCCAATGTGGAGGAGGACCGAGAAACTACCATGGCCAGGTTCCTAGTTGGATTGAACCGTGATATTGCAGATGTGGTAGAATTACAACATTACGTTGAGTTAGATGACATGGTGCACATAGCCATTAAAGTGGAGCGACAATTGAAGAGAAAGGGGCCCACACGAATTAGGCAAAATTCAAGTTCTTCTTCAACATGGGAAACGAATTGGAGTGCAAAGGATGAAAGGCCTAATGTTGAAACCTCGAAAAATAACAAAGATGGAGAAGCACCAAATAAGGTAAAATCTGATACTCCACCTCCTAAAAATAGAGATATCAAATGCTTTAAGTATTTGGGGACAAGTCATATTTCATCTCAATGCCCAAACAAAAGAGTGATGATTTTGAAAGATGATGGTGATATTGAGACCAAAGATGAGTCTGATAATGAGCCCATGCCACCTTTGGAGGATACAAGTGCCCATGTCAATGATAAGGTATGTAGCATGATTGTTGATGGGGGAAGCTGTACTAATGTGGCTAGCACTGGCTTGGTGGAAAAATTGAATTTGATGACTTTGAAGTATCCTAGGCCATATAAGCTACAATGGCTGAATGATTGTGGAGAATTTAAAGTAACTAAACAAGTGTTTGTTTCATTCTCAATTGGGAGGTATACAGATGAAGTTTTGTGTGATGTGGTGCCAATGCATGCGGGCCATATTCTTTTGGGGCGACCATGGCAGTTTGATAGGTGTGCAATTCATGATGGTTATACTAATAGATTCTCCTTTGTACATAATGAAAAACCAATTATTCTTGTACCCCTACCCCCAAGACAAGTGTATGAAGATCAAGTGAGGTTAAAAAAAGAGAGTGATAAGAAAAATGAGAGTGAGAGTTCAAAAGTAAGAGAAACTGAGATGATGAAAAAAGAGAGTGAGAGTTCAAAAGTAAGAGAAACTGAGATCAAACAGAGAGAAAAGGAGAGCAAAAAAGGAAAAGGAGTTTCGGTTAGTGAGGAAAGAAAAGAGAGAAAACAAGTGAACTATTATGTAAGAGAGAGTGAGTTCAAAAGGGCTTTGTTTCTAAATCAGCCTATGATTGTACCTTTGTACAAAGAGGTTTGTTTTAGTACTACTGACCTTAACCCTCTTTGCCGAGTGTTGTTGTTTCTTTTTTGCAGAAAATTGATGATGTGTTCCCTAAAAAGATACCTAATGGTTTCAAGAAAGTTGTATTTGATCCTGGTGATTGGGTTTGGTGGCATATAAGGAAGGAACGATTTCCTATTCAAAGGCGTTCAAAACAACTTTCAAGGGGAGATGATCCATTTCAAGTGCTTGAAAAGTTCTACAAGTTCGATCTTCCGGGTGAGTATCTTGCAAGTGCCACATTTAATATTGTTGATTTCTCTCCTTTTGATGTAGGTGACGATTTGAGGACAAATCTTTTTCAAGAGAGGGGGAATGATGTGAATTAGCTTGCTAAATCCTCACAAGATCTGTTGAGCATTCATGGAGGCCCAATAAGAAGATTGCAAGATTTGGGAATGATTGATTGATTGACAAGATTGCAAGATTTGGGGTTGATTGATTGATTGATTGACACGATTTCCAGATTTAGGGTTGATTGATTGACAAGATTGTCAGATTTAGGGTTGATTGATTGATTGGTTGATTGATTGACAAGATTGCCAGATTGATTGGTTGATTGATTGATTGATAAGATTTGCAAGATTTGGGGATGATTGATTGATTGACAAGATTGATCCAAGCTTCCCTTATTTCCTCCTTTGTTTTAAATCTTTTCTATTTTAGATAATTCTTGTTTCTTTATCAAATTATGCTATTTCCTTCTTGTAATCAATTCCTAATATGCCTAGGATTTGATTTATTTCTTTCTAATTTAGAATTTGAATTTGGCTATATAAGCCAATGTAACCAGAGAGGAATTTAGTTTTTGATCAATATTATTTTGTGAGATTTTTCTCTTTGGTTCTTCAACGAACTATTTTGAACTTATCAAGATTTTATCTTGTGGCGTTCATCCTTAACTTATCACTCACAAATCTTCTCATCTATCTTGAGTGTGGCGTCAACCCTACCTTCTTATACCTTTGGTTCTTATCTCTTTATAGATAATGGGTCAAGGTCCCTTGTTTTCTTTATTATGAATCTGTTTTAGAACGATCCTTGGCAAAGGAACCACTATTGAGCGTTGGGTCTCACCTTCCTTCGTGGGGTTCGCATCACTATCGGAATAATGTTTATATACTAAGCCCACATTATAAGTACCTTTCAGTTATTTAAGCATCCATTTCAAAGCTTCCCAATGATTGGGACTAGGATTTGTCATAAACCTATTAAGAATGCTAACGACATGAGCTAAATCTGGTCTGGTACAAACCATTAGGTACATCACAGATCCAATAGCATTAGAATATGAACATTTTCTCATATATTCCTCTTTTTCTTTGTTAGTAGTAGACTGGTCTTTAAACAAAATAAAATGATTTTCAAGTGGTAACGAAACATGTTTTCAATCATGCATGCCAAATCTTTCCAAAAACCTTTAGCACATAATATTTTTAATGCAAAAACAATAATGAATTTGATCTATCTCTTTCAATTTCCATGCCCAAGATTCTTCTAGCTATTCCTAGATCTTTCATATATAAACACATAGTCTTTATTATGATGTTGGAAAAATAAGCAATAATCAAATTCACTTCTTTTGAAAGAAATTGAATGCACAAAAGAATCAAAACGTTTTTACCATTGTCAAGGAGATTATTTCAAACCATACAATGATTTTTTCAAGAAGCACACAAAATCAGGTTTCCTTTTATCTTCAAAACTTTTAGGTTAAGACATATAAATATTTTCATTTAGATCACCATGCAAAAAAATAGTTTTTACATCAAGTTATTCAAATTCCCAATCAAAGTATGCAACTAATACAAGCATGACACAAATGGTGGTATACTTAACAACAGGCGAAAAGATTTCATTATAGTCAACCCCCTTCTTTTGTGTAAACCCCTTGGCTACTAGTCTAGTCTTAAATCTCACAAGTTCACTCTTACTAGTCTTACACCTTTTTAGGTTTAGGTACTAACTCCCAAGTCTGATTTTTAGAGAGGGAAATCATCTCCTCTTTCATTGCATCTACTCACTTCTTAACGTACTCACTTCTAATGGCCTCCTCATAGGTGTTTGGCTCTTTATCAAATAGTTCTTGATAACTAGCATAGGGTAGGTTAAAATCTGATTCTAACCTTTGAAGCAATCTATGAGGTCTCATTTTTCTATCTCGGGCTAATTGGTAGTTAGATAATGATGGTTGGTTAATGGGATAATCTTCTACTTCTTTTCTCTCATCTAATACAGGTTGGCTTTCACTCTCCACCTCACTCGAGGTGGTAGGAATATGGATACTCAATCTACTTGACTCCTCTTGGTGTTTCTTATTCTCATTTTATTGCTTTTTTTCACTATTTGGTTTTAAACAAGGCATTTCTAACTCATTAAATGTGACATCTCTACTCAAAATAATTCTCACCCCCTTTTGGTTTTTATCCCAAGGTCTCCCTTAAGGTAACCTAGAAAAACACATTTCCTACCTCTTAAGTTCTAATTTTTCCTCATTTTGGTGAGAAAAATAAGACAATCAAAAGTTTTGAGAATAAAATAATCTGCACATTTACCATGCCATTTTTCATGCAGAGTGTCACCATTTAATGCAACAGATGGAGTTAAATTAATCAAATAACATGCAATCATGACAACTTCACCCCAAAGAAATTTATAAATGTCAGAACTAATCATCATGCATCTCACCTTATCAAGTAGAGTCCTATTCATCATTTCTACTACCCCATTTTGTTGAGAGGTGTAAGGAACAATCTTATGACTAGTGATTCCACATTCTTTACATAAATTATCAAAGTCAACATTGCAAAATTCAAGACCGTTATTAGTTCTAAGATATTTTATCTTTTTGCCTGTCTGATTCTCCACTTGAGTTTTTTAATTTTTAAAACTCTTAAAAAGTTTCAAATTTATCTTTTAGAAGACACACCCAAACTTTTCTAGAGAAATCATCAATAATAGACAAAAAATATCTATTACCACCAGATGTGGGATTTGCAACTAGTCCTTATAAGTCTGAATGAATATATTCTAAGACCCTTGTGAATCTATGCACATTAGATGAGAAAGATAATTTATGATATTTACCAAGTGCACAATGGTAACAAAATGGAATGTTAGACACACAATCCTTACCAAATACCCCCTTATCATTAAGAAGTTTAAGTCCCTTAACAATAACATGGGTTAATCTATTGTGCCATTTGTGTGTGACATTAGTGTTGATGGAAGCAACATGGGAGCCTGAGCCACCCATTACTTCAATAGTAGACACATAAATTCCATTTCTCCTAACTCCCTTACATACCACCATGGCTCCTTTAACCATTTTGAGCATGCTATTTTCAATTTTACTAGTAAAGCCATTCTTTTCTAACTCACCTACTGAAATGAGATTCCTAACCATTTTGGGAATATATCTGACATCTTTTAACTTTAGAACATATCTTGTGTTAAGTTTAATAGTGATATCCCCAATCCCAATGACCTTATATGCAATGTTACTGCACACGATAGCATGACCACCCTCAGATTCAATTTAGTTTTCAAATTAGTGTTTTTGAGATGTGACATGAAATGATGCACCAGAATCAAGAATCCATTCATGCACACGAGGTTTAAAAGCAACATTCAATTAAGTAGAGTCAGAATCTAGGAGCATATGCACCTCACTTGGACCATAAGATGTTACCACATTTGCCTCTTCCTGTTCTCTCCTCTTTTCCTTTTGTTTATTTTTCTCAACATAACAATCTTTAATAAAGTGCCTGATTTTCCCACAACCATAGCTGGTCCTACCTTTCTCTCGTGCCTTAGATTTAGATCTACTTCTCCTTTTCTTTTTGCCACATCCTTCTTGACCCCTTGACTGGGATCTACCCCTCAACATATGAACCTCACCATGCTTTCTCTCACTCCTCAACTCCATTTTCTTACTTTTAAGAGAATCTATGACAATCTCAGGTGTTAAAGTGCCCCTCCCATACTTAATAGCATTTTTAACCTCTTTATAAGTATTGGCAATAGCATTTAATAAAATAATTTTCTTATATTCCTTAGTCACTATTTCACCACAATTTGTAATATCTTGAACAAGTTTGTTAAAGATATCAAGATTGTCATCTAGATCCTTGGAAGAGTCAATTTTAGAACTAAAAAAATTTTCAAGGAAGAAAAGCTTATTGGGAGTAGATTTCTTAACATATAAATCCTTTAACTTTTTCCAAAGATCCTTAGTGGAGTCAAGTTTACTAACTTTTCATAAAACTGTGTCAGAGAGGTGCAAAATAATTGAGGTGTAAGCAAGTTCATTAGCTTCTTTATTTTGTTCTGTAGTATTAGTTGGAGAAACTTGCCATCAATGGCCTTTGAAACTTTTTGTTGAACAAGAATACCCTTCATCTTTTGTTGCCATATAGAAAAATCACCCTTCCCACTGAAAACCCTCATTTCAAAATGATGTGTAGTCATGTTCACAAAGAAAATGCACAACACAAATATGAAACCAATGATCTAAGAAGTGCATTGTTATACCATAGAATTCCTGAGCGTCTACTTAGGGGTATTTTTGTTAATAAGTCCAAGGCGGGCGAATCCCAAAAGTGGTCCCGAGCCAGGACACGTTTCTTAAGAAGAAACCATGGTCAAATAACCAAAGAACCAAGATAATGGCAAAAGAGTGAATATGCTAAGTTTAAGGGGTAAAAGGGTCCAGGGGCAAAGGGAGTATAAAAGGCTAAGTCAATGGGTTACAAGGGGCTGCTTCTAAAAAGCCCAAGTGCTCTCTCTCTCTCTCTCTCTCTCTCTCTCTCTCTCTCGACAAGAAAATGATAGCATAATGGTCCTCTTGGAGAGGACCTGCATCTCTCGAAGAGGCCTTTCCCTCTCAATGAGCTTTCTTGGGAAGGCAGGCCTTCCCTTTTTGCAACAACAACATTTCTCTCGGAGGTAGTGACAAGTCTCTCGAAGGTGGCAATATCTCTCGACAACGGCAGCAGCCCTCTTGGAGAGGGCTGCAGATCTCTTGGTAGTTGTTTTCCCCTCTCGGCTGCATCCTCTCGGGAATGAGGAGTAGCTTTCGGAGAGCCCATCTCGATATCCTTTTGACGACAATCCCTTCTCTTGGCGAAGGTCCCATGCCCGTTTCTCTTCTCGGTAAGCACCTCTCGGTGAGAGACCTCTTCCCGTGAGGCTTCCCTCTGTAAGGCCCTCTTTCTCGCCCATTCTCTCCCTGCAACCCACATATAACATATATATATATATTTAGCATGTATGCTTACGTGGTGGCCAAAAAGATGGCCTTATGGGTTGGGATAGTTATTAAAATACTAAGGCACTTATTTAGTAAAGTATGTCTCCTAAGTAGATAATGGGCCCAACCTCTATGACCTTGTCCCCCCATAACCATCCACTGCAATTCACAATGGTGAGCACCCATGCATACATGCGAAGGTCATGCATATAATGGTACCTTATGAGTCATGCATACAGTTATGTAGACAACATCTAGAGGTATTCTCTGTCAACCCGGGGTTTGGCCTAGTAGGCCACTTAGAGGCCAAGAACCTGCTTTGGCAACTCGTTATGAGGCTCATCTTCTCCCGAAAAACCCCCTAGGTAGTCTGATCCTCCGGGGGGGATTCTTCTTAAGCCCATCTAAGTGCTACTAACATGCAAGCACATCCCCAATTCCCTGTAATAGTACAGTGACCAACCTTCTTTGACCGAGTAAAGTATGGCTACCTTATGTTCAATGATAGTGTTATCTCTTTACTTATTTATTACACTACTCTCCTACTTATATTGACTTAAGCATCGGAGGGCATACACGGGTGAGGAATCCCCGCGTGCCTTCTAACCTATTCTTGTGAGCGCAATTATGTCCTGAGTACTCGGGAGACCCCGGGCGGATGGAGAAACTTGCTACCAAAGGTGCCCTTAGAGGTCCATCTACGACCCCGACCAAGATATCGTGAGCCGGAGCTACCCAACGGCCAACACCCATTTCTACCAGCAAACTCCTATCAACTGTCCACCTCACTCTGCCTCGGCTTCAACATTCTCGCATTACAAATTTCAATTGTTGTATTTTGACAATAACACACATAGTTTCACCCAATGTCCTAGGTAGAAAATATATAAATTGAATTCAACCAGGGATAAATATTCTAGCAATAGCAATAAGAGAAATATCACAGATTTACTATACAGTATTTAAAAGCACTAAGCAACTAAGTAGGCATAAGTAAATCTCACAACAGAAAAATTATCTAAATCACACACAGGTTACCACCATGAAGATCATAAACGAATTATGATACTAATGAGAGTTGAAGTCAAACCGTCACCGGCCTCCACGTTCTATCGCCGATTACTCCACACGTCACCGCCGGCCGGGGAGTGAGTTGACATGCACTAGTCAAAATGAGAGCCCAAGCCTAGTCGATCTTGGGTATGGGATCCGTTTACCAAAAAAATAGTTACCGTTAAGAGTTAACAAATCGGGTTCAATGATCAAATTAATAAAGAGCAAATATTAAGAGTTGACAGGCATGTCGTTAAGAGTTAACAGATTGGGTTCAATGATAAAATTAATAATGAGCAAATGTCAAGAGTTGACAGGCATGTCATTAAGAGTTAACGGGCGGGCCTCGATTTTATCATGGGATGGTGAAAGAGTCATTAAGTGTTAATGATGGGCCTAGATGCAATTTATGCAAACTTGGTCAGATGGGAAGAAAAACAGTCGACAAGCCACCGATTCTGTCGACCAGTCAAGAAAAATAGTAGACAATTTCTGTTGTAGAGGGTCGCAAAGCATCGATCGATTTGTCATATTTGCAATAGAATAAGGGACACGTGGCATAGAAGGATGATGGGAGGATGAGAAGGGTGATGGTATGTGTTCTTCTTGTCACCCCTTGTTCTTCTCTCTCTCTCCTATGGCCTATTTTTCCTTTTATGCAAAAAGGCTAGGGTTTCCAATTTTGGGCATGTATATATATGATATATGAGGATGGAGAATAACAAGAGAGGGAGAGGTCTAACTTGTGCGATTCTTGATAAAGTTGTAACCTAGGAGCCAATCATAAGAGTTGTGGGTTGGTTGCATCTATTATTAATCTCGATCATATTTTGATTAATAAAAGTACTTTTTTCTTTTAATACTTGGCAATATGTTCATCTTTATGTTTTCTTATTTAGATGAAGCCTAAAAAGTGTAGCAATGTCGATCGAGTTATGATGAGATCATACTAATGAGACCGAATGACTGATGTTTTATTCTTAAACTATTCCTGGTTATAGGACTATAGAGTGGGGCTTCTATAGTACCATCAAGACCAATACACATTATGCATGCTTGTAAGGAATGTAGTTGATCTCATTGACTACTTATGTGCTCATTGGTGAATGAATTCACTGCATAACCTAACCCGAGAACACCCAAATAATAACTCTAACTAAATGTCAATTGCAAGTTCTCTGTAGCAACAAGTGCTAGTAATCTCTATTCTTAAGGTATCATGGTTATCTTGTATGAGGAACGTCATGCTTTGATGTCACTATACGAGATCCAATAAGATGGGTCTCTAATAGAGTGGTTATTGGGTATGATCCGAATCATACGAAGGTAGGTGAATATGCAAGATGGAATCTATTGACCTTAGTAAGAATCTTAAAAGGTATATGGCCTATGTGAATGATAAAGTCACAACTCAAGAAGTCATTGGCCAACACAAATAGTTGAGAATTAATAAGAGTTATTAATTCACCTATAGGAGTTGTGGACTTAACATTCATACACATAGTGTTGGTTATTAGAGGTTTGACATTTCATAATACTTTTAGACCATACCGGGGTATTATGATAGAAGGATCAAATAGTACTAGAACTTGTCGAGGAAAGGTTCATCTGAAGTGCAGTTTGCATTCCATTATGATATGGGGACCATGATACATTGTTAGACATCAATCTTGATCTAAGGGAAAGATGATAATTTTTGTCATGTGATGACATAAATTACGAATCATAATCAAAGAGTTTGATTAGGGATATGATTCTTTAAATTGCCCTTTGCCATCTTCATAGTGAACCTATAAGGTTACATACAAACAAAGAAAAGTTTTATGGAAAATTCAATGGGACCGAAAAGTGTTTTGGGCCCAGATGAATTAGTGGATTTTTGGGGCGAGTTAGTACTCGCAAAAAAGTCCATGGAATGTCAAAAGTTGAGCAAAAAATGAGAAACGAGGAGAAAAGTGGCAACTAGCCTCGTTTGGCATGGCTTGAGGCCTGCCTGCGCACAACCTAGCACATGGCTAAGCCTACTCTGGTCGCAGCCCCAGCTCATCTAGAACGTGCTAGGAATTTTCAATACCCCTAGTTAGACTAGGGTTTGGCCTTTCCCCTATAAAAAGGCTCTTATAGCCTTTACCTCTTAAGTGAAGGAAAAAAATAATTTTTGAGAAAAGTTAGAGAAAAATACCTAATTTTTATGAAAGATTGGGTTGGATCTTGCGTTCTTGGTGCAAGAAGATCGAAGAAGCCTGCTCGTCGACATTCATAAAGCTTTTCTTTTGTGTGGATCACTTATAGAGGGTGGATGACACCTCACGACACAAAGATATAGCCTTTTGCAAGTCAAGATAACCAAAAGGTTGGTTTTTCATTTTTTGTTCTTTATTCTTGAAAAGATTATATATTTGCAAACTAGATCCGTTCCTTTTGGGTTTCATGACCGGCCAAAGAATTTAGTTGATTGAAAAATTTTAAAATTTCCACTATATTTCGTTCCTTGAAACCCAACAATTCTCTCTCGGCTTAAGTTGTTCTTCCCCCCAAGAAAGTTTAGAAAACCCTATCTCCTTACCCCTTCCTCCATTGCTCCCCTCTTTGTTCATATTTCTATAGTAGAAATTTCACCATAATAGTGAGACTATTATTGGGTTGGAATCTTCCTATTCTTTGAACCTATTTTTAGCCCAATCTCCCTCACTCTCTTTGGCTAGCACATAGAGTGAGTTGAGGGATTCAACCATTCACCGAAGCGTGGACTAACTAGGCCTCCCGTTCTTTCGGGGGTAGGTTTGGTCTAATCAAAATTCTGTTTAGGAGCTATTCGGGAGCAAGGTGTTGTTGTCCAATGAGGATTCCAGCCTCTACATCGGCCTTCTTAGTGCTATGAGGTATGCATCCCTATGGAATGGTTTAGTCTTGCATTACATATGGTCATTGGGAACGGATCTTGCAAGGTGTTTTTTATGTTTATTTCCACTGCCTTATTTGCGTTTTCAGAAAATGTTTTTAAAAACCAGTTAAACCCTTGCATTGATACTCCAATAGTTGGTGTTTCCCTTCAATCACATCCTTAGGCACTATTCTGGAGAAGGATAACATAATTTCTACACATGCAAAACATATTAATAAACCTATACCATAACAAAATTCCTTGAGATAAATCTAAAAGTATCCTTAACATGGAATAATCCTTACATTAAAGTTTTGCTAAACTAATCATCATCAAAACATTCAAGAGCAAACTCAACATTAATCATTTGCTGATAAGTCACCCCTCATTCTTCAGCCCGAAACGCATAACCTTGTAACAAAAGGTTCCTGTTTCAGTGATGAAGGGGGTTTTCTTAGCGTTGGGCAAAAACATGCTTATTTGGTGGTACCCAGAGAAAGCATCCAAAAAACTCAACATATGGTATCTCGAAGTGTCATGTACCAAACGGTCGATACATGGTAGATGATAAGAATCCTTTGAGTATGCCTTATTCAAGTCAATGAAGTCTACGCACACTCACCATTTCCCATTGGGCTTTCTTACCATTACGACGTTAGCTAGCCAATCAAGATATTGGACTTCATGAATGAATCCAGCCTTTAAGAGCTTATCGACCTCCTTTTCGAGGGCTAATAACTTGTTAGGGGCAATGTTCCTTTTATTTTGTTTGGAAAGTTTGGCTCCTGGCTTTATGTTTAGTTGATGGGAGATCACTTGGGGATCGATTCCGGGCATATCCACAAGCATCCATGCAAACATGTTTGTATTATTCAACAAGCACTATACAATCTCCTGGCAATAGGGTGGTTCCTTACAGGAAAGCCGACATTGCTACCCCAACTGGTAAATCTTATACCTCTAGCATTGTGTTCCTAAAATGGTCTATACATTGCATTAGCATCTCCTTGGGACTTTATCGAATGTTGATGAGGTAAATGGGTTCCTTCTTCCTCGAGGCGTGGGTTGCAAAGGTTACAAAAAACTCTACTCACAGTTGCTCGTAGGAGGTGATGTAACCAAAGGATATATCACTAAACCAGGCATAAGCATACTCTATTAGAGATTGCAAGAAAACCAGGCACATGGTGGCGTCACTCCATTTGTACAAGTACGCTAGGGATTCAAACTATTGGGCGTGGAGGATAGAATCCTCTCTCCTGCTATATTTAGGAAAGTGCAGGAGCTTGAACTTGGGCGAAAGGGCTTGGCTGAGTATGTCCTTTGAAAAAGGAAACCTTCGCGATTATCTATCGTGGAGTAATGCCCTCACCATCTTATTCTCAAAGACTTCCTCAACTAGCTTCTTGATTTCCAAGCCTCAGGAAGCTGGAAGGGCTTTTAGCCTAGCTGAGGTAGTATTTTCCACTATTTCTTCTTGCATTATGGCTTTCCTGGTGTTTTTACACCTTTGTGCGTACAAAACTTCCACACTAAGGGTGTGTTGCTGTGATTTAGGAGGGGCTGTTAGAGGCAAAGATGAGTGTTGCTTCGGAGGTACTGAAGTTTGCCTAGGGGAGGTGCTAATACGAATTCCACCCGAGGTAAGCGGTCTCGAGGCTTGCTCCCCAAGAGTAGGCAGGACCACTCGCAACAATTCAGATAAGTGTTGCAAAGTCTTGGATTTCTCCTCGTCACTCCTTCTCAAGTCCTCATATCTTTACTCTAGCCTTTAGAATTCCTCGAGGGACACGATAGAGGACTTCTTAACCCTAGAGGTTCCAAGTACGTCAGCCTTTGCTTGGTCATCGCCAGCATTGCTTGGTTGGACTAGCTCGGGGGTTCGCATGGTAAGTTGTCTAGTGATTGGGTGTGCGGAAGACGTGGGTGTAGGAGATGTTTGCTCAATGGACCAGTCTTGTGTTGGTGGGCATCATTCTCCGGGCACCCAACTCCCCTGTCTCCTTTGTGAAGTCATAGGTTCTGGGGAGACTGCTAGAAAATGCTCCATAATAGTGGCTTTTTGTTACCTAGAGAGGTTGGAATGTGTACCTTCATGCGAGGATCCCCTTGTTCGTGTAGACCTTGAGGGTCTTACCTTGGAGGATGACTTTTAACTAGATTCTCATAGACGGTGCCAAATTGTTATTGCTTAATTACAACAATTAAATTTATTTTCCTTAGAGAATAGTTTAGGCAGAGTCTAGGTAAAAGGCTCAAGGTCTGTGGCTCCACAAGAGGGTTAATAGGTGTCGGGCTCAATCCGTTGTCCGAGAGAGCTAAGAGGATGCTGGGAGTCTCCGGGTGACTTATGACAGTCTTTTGGGGCCTTGTTCCGTAGAGAGTCTTTGAATGACTAGTCTTTCATAGGGTCCAAAGGGTCTTCAGAAGGGTGGCCCCAGATGAGTCTGTAGCACAGAAATAGTTAGAAGGCACGCAGGGATTTTCCCATGCGGGCCCTTCGATGCTTAAGTCAGACAATGATGTCTTGAAGTAGAGGTGTGAATGTATGTATGGTGTATGTTGTATGTATGCTCTAGATGAGAGTCTTTTGATGGGTTGTCTCTTGAAGGGTTCTATGTGGTTCAAGGTCTAAGTCTTCGAGTCCTGAGTTTGTGTATGAGGGAGAGAGAAAGGTCTGAGAGTGTCCAAAAAGGTCACTTTGATATGAAATGGGCAAGTATTTATAGACATTTAGTGGTAGGGTCCACATGACATGTGGTATGTTGATATGACTCTTCGGGGAAAATGCATCGGATGGGATCGAAAGTCTGGAGGTATATTCGGGGTCAAAGTCCCCCAATGAGTATCCTCTGGATGGGTCCGAAGACTCTTCGGAGCCCTCGAATGCCTTGAGCTTGAGAGACTCTGAATGAGTGTTGGGCCTAAGGGATAAACTATCCCGTAGACTCTTGTCCCGAAAGACTCTTTAGAGTTATCCAGCTCTTCAACTTACTTGGAATGTTTCTATGAATTTTGGGACTTTTGGCTTTGATTTTCCTAGGGCACCCCACAACATGCTTCAATACTAGATTTTAAATAATAGGGCTTTGTAATTTGCAATTTGAACATGCTTTCCTTGGACCTGCTAACCACATAAATTAGGGTTAGAATAGAAAGACAGTGTTAAGTAGTACCGTAACTTGGCTTTACAAATGAACCATTGTATAAAAGTTGATCATATTGAATAAAACATTTATGTCATTTTAGAAAAATATCGTTGGCTCCCTAAGTTGAGTATAGGGGACAGTCGGGCTCTAACCAAAAAGTGATGAGAATTTTGAAATCATGATGCTCATGTTGATTAAGACTGGATTATTCTTTTGGATCTCAGAATTTTATCAAATTAGTATTAGGAGGGCCATCTACATTAGGACCCTTTTTGTTGTGTTTGTTACTCGCAGCTTGAGATAATGTAAGAACCATTTTAGTATCCTTAGGCTTTTTAAACGTTTCCTACAGACAATGCCAATTGTTGTTGGCTAGATACAATAATAAATTTATTCGATTGGAAACGTCGTCATCAACCTGTTTGAGCTTGCAAGAAAGAAAATAGTCAAAAGGCGCGAGGAGATCCATGTGTAAACACTCTGATACTTAAGTTAAACACTAAAGATGATAAACTTGTATTGAAACCAATATCAAAGGCATTCTTTTTTCTGAAATCGGTGTCTGCTTATTTATAAAGAGATATGAAGAAATCTGAAATAGTCTAGAATTATGATTTTTTCAAATAACATCTATTTCTTATAGATGAGATTTATTTTTTTTGAAATTTTTTTTTAGATGTCAGAGTTATCTAATTTGCACGTTACACGAGACTCCACGTGTACGAAAAAATTTACATTTTTTAATTTAAAAAATTATTTTAAACTTTCAAAATTTTTTAACTTTTTTAATAAATTTTTACGTATGACACAACATAATGAAAAAATCATTCAATTACTCCCTATTCCAAATATAATTAACAATGAAATGGAATGATTCATCTTCCTATTGTCATTCCAATTCCCATTCTTATTCTCATCTTTATTTTCATTCTCATCGACTCTGTTTGAGAGAACCAAACATAATCTAACATGTTATTCATAAATCCACTAATTATTTATAATAATATTATTAATTCCCGTAACTCTTAAAAAGAGATATTTTATATTCGTAGTACATTCCATCCTGGATGTGGGGTACAGGTCCTACAGGTGAGGTGCCAACACCGGGGTCTTATGGTCTGTCCAAATTCCTCTCTCCCAATTCCAATCGCTTCATCAAAATTAATATTGTAGAAATTAAACACGTGGAGGAGGAGGAGGAGGAGGAGGAGGATGACCAAGGAATTAAAACCAGAGGATTGAGCTGTCATTTTCCTTATCCAAACTTTGATCACTTCATCAAACACCAACACGTGTCAAATGATTTTTTTTCTCTCTTTACTTTTTACTTTTTTTTAATAAAAAGAAACACAAAATACCAAATTATTTTCATTTTAAAAAAATAACATAATTTTTTATTTTTTTTATAAAAACACCAAAATAGCTCAATGTCAATAGGCACATATTCATTCAACTAACTAACTCACTTTAATTAATTTTGGGTGATTGATTAATTTATTTCTTTACTTTTTCGATAACTCACTTCAAATCACGTAATTTTATTTATATATATTTAATTAAAAAATAAAATGTATCATTATAAAACATCTTTTTTAAGTGTACATTTTTAAAAGAAATGACAATATTAATATTTTAAGTAATTTTTATTGTTAATAAATAATAAAAAGGGATGAAAAAGTACAACACAATATCAAACAGAAAGTCAACCATACACAGAGATCTCCTAATTTTTTTAGTTCTGAATTTCATTCCCACAAATTAATGTACAAATTGAAGAATAGACAGAGAGGACATATACATACATATATATATATATATGATATTGTAATAATTAATTTACAAAATCATCAATAATTGGTTGAATGTCAGCCATTATTGGTGGGATTAGAGAAAACTCAGACCCACAAGTTTTTTATTTTTTATTTTTTATTATTATTTGCTTATAAACAGTGAAGTTTTATTAATGTAAAATTAGACAAAGATGGCCCAGAAGTCAACCATGGAGCTATGGTATATTACTTTCCTTAATTTCAGCTTATGTTTCATGTTTTACTTAAAGGCCATCACTCTAGTTGTCTGATCAGATACGTAACCCCTCTCAAATATAATTTTTTTATTTTTGCATGTTCAGGTAACAACAAATAAAAAAAATTTAAATTAATGAACACTTATGCCACACCTTGTGGTTCAAGGTAACGACAAATAATTCATGATTCATTCGTTTCCAGTCCTTTTCGTCAGGAGGGGCAGAGCTAGGACCTAGCTAGGCTCTATGTGGGTGAATCACCTATTTATATCTTCTACATTTTAAAAAAGTTTATACAATTACAAAATATACCCCATTTTATTTTCTTGGCATTTAATATTTTAGTATATTATATATTAATCAATGTTTTTATTTTTAGTTACTGGAGATTACTTTTCAGAAAAACAAAATGACCCACGTTTTATAGATTTAAAAGGGTGCAATTTTGGGGAAAAAAAATTATGTACCTAATGTGTAATTTTTTAAAGTTGGGGGGGGATAAGAGCAATTTTGAAAAGAGAAAATAAATCACAATACCATTGTGTAAGTGTCCCCCTCAACTATAAGTGACTCCGCCTATGCTTTTCGTACGAGGACACTGACGGGGGGGAAAGCGTGGATCCGTTGTTGGGTACTTCTGCATCTTTGTGTAGAATATCAAACAAATTTCTTAATTGACTTAGTAATAATGATAAATCTGAAGTTACTGTTTTGATATTTTTTATTTAATTACAGTTTACTTGTAAATTTCTGACTAATTAAAATTGGCCCTTGACTAATTTTAACAAAAATAATCAAATATTATAGCTTACTCTAATTTTTAAATCTAAACAAAAAAAAAGTGAGAGGAAGAAGTAAAGTTGGCAAATGAGTCGTTCGGCCCATTGGCCCGCCTCCTAGCCTAGCTTGGGATTGTAGCAAACGGGTTGGGGCGGCCTAATCCCAAGAATGCAGACTGTACGGGGCTAGCGCTTGTGACCCGCAGTCCGGCCTGACCTAGCCCAACAAATCTCCAAATTATTGCAAGCCCTCAAATGCCCTGCTTGCAAGCTTATGGTCTGGTCTCGTCTGCCTTGGCCTGTTTATTAAGGGTCATAGAGCTATGTTGAGCTCTCATTTCTTATTTTCCGGCCTACCTCGTCTCCCTTGCAAGTCAAATTTAGCCTGACTTGCCTATTTTTCAACTCTAAGAAGAAATAACTTTATTTATAAAAATTTAATTACTTATTTGCCCTATTTTAAAGTTTAATGGGTAATTTGGCACTGTATTGTTTTAGAAAGCATCTTTCTTTTTGGAAGAAAAAAAATGACAAAGTGCAAAATTGGCCACTGAATATTAACTTTAAAATAAATTAAATAAGTTATTAAAGTTTCATAGATAAGGTCATATTGGCTAATTATTGAGTGTGTTATGGACTTTTGCTTAATGGCATTAGAACGAAAATCTGATGGTTGACAAACATAACTCCATTTATGAAAGCTGGATGACTTATTCAATTTATTTTAAAATTTAACACCTAATTTTGCCTATGAACTAAATATAATAGCCAATTTGGTACTTTATTTTTTATTTTTTTAATACAAATTCTAAATGGAGATAAGTTTTAATATAATAATTTTTCATTTGAAAATTATAAATTCAAGTCAAGAAGCAACCTTTTTCGTTGTTGTCTTTTTATTTTTTTAAAGAAAAAAACTCTAAAAAATATTTTAAAAAATCACTTATATAATAGTATATATACACATCTTCGTTTTCAGGATAGAATATATATTGGACCGTTCAGGCCTAATCTCGATCCTTTTCTTAGGCCCAATCTTGACCCTCTCTTTAACCTCAATCTCGGTCCGATCTAGTCTTTCTCCTGGATCCAGTCTTGGCCTAGCACCAGCCTGCCACGGCATCATTGCGATTCTCACTGAATATCCACGCTGCTGTCTCCGATTTCATCCTCATTAATGGCGGATCCCATCCACATTATTAAGGGTCCCGTCGCCATCATGCTATCACATAGGAACTTCCATCAGCGCCAAATAGTCAGTCTCATCACCTACAAACGCACGACTCATGCATGCAGGAGAACGTCTCATCCTTCTATATCAACCAGCTCTCTTCAGAGCCAATGTATGTTCTGATATCTGACCTACTGATACACTGTTTCTCCTTACTCTCTTACTCACTCGACCGTCGGAGTGCTTGCAGGTGCCAGCCAACCCCCGAACGGACCCGTCGCCGAAGCTTGCACCCCCGCCTTCAATCGTCCTGTTTTGGTTAGGAAGAAACATTTGGCACTCACCGTGGGGCTCGGTAAAACTTATCTACCCCATAAGCTCACAAAAAGCCTTTCGAACCAATCTCCCCATGCCCACACCATGGTGCGAACTAGAATCGCCCTCACCCAAGAGCCAAACAACCTCGGTCACACCCCGCAAAATTCGATTGTCATAGAGGTCATTCTCTAGAAAGTCAAGCGACTCCAGAATCAAGTTGCTGAATTAACACAAAACCAACAGCGTAACCAAATCAACGAGCTAGTTGACTGCGATGTAGAGGGCAGTCGCCACCAACACCATCAGGCTACTCAATACCCTAACTCCCTCACCTTCTGCGTTCATGTACTCTCATAGCCATCCCTTCTCTGAGTTCATCATGACTGTTCCTTTGCCCGACGACTTCCGTCCTTCCTACACCTTAGAACCTTACAACGGCACCGCTAACCCTTAGGATCACCTCATTAACTTGAGCGCTACCATGTTGATAAGCAGAAGCTCGGACCCGATCATGTGCTGGACCTTTCCTAGGACCTTGAGAAAATCAGCCATGTCATGGTTCTCGTCCCTAGAGCCGAATTTTATTCACGACTTTTCCGAACTAGCTACCCACTTCCTCACTCATTTCTCCACTAGACGGGCCCATCGCAGGACCTCGACCAGCCTTATCAACCTGAAATAGGGTGAACACGAGCCGCTACGGACGTTCATGAATAGATTCTTTCAAGAGGCGCTCCAAATCAAAGATCTCAACCCCGTGGTATCCCTACAGGGCATTACGGCTGGATTGAGAGCGATCCCTTCGCAGATTCATTGGCCCGAAAGCCCCCCACCACCTTGGTAGACCTTAGGACGTGCTCGATGGGGTACATCAACATGAAGGAAGCCTTAGCCGCCCGATGCTCGGAGGCCGAACCACGAATACAACAGCAACCGGCCCCCCAACCAGGGCCTTTTCCCGACATCAACACAACCACAAGAGCGAACCCCACCGAAACCAAGAAGGCCGGGATCACAACAAAGGGCGGAGAGAGCCACCTCGGGCCCTCGAGCCACCTTGGTTGCACTACAACGCGTGTACCCCACTAACGACAAGGTGGGACCAAATTTTTTGAGAAGTTTACAACACCAAGGTCATCCCTTTCCAGGATATTAGCGAACAACGACCCCCTCGTGGCAACACCGACACCAGCAAGCGGTGTGATTACCACCGCATGTTCGGGCACACGATCGAGGAGTGAGCTGCTCTAAAAGACCAGATAAAGCAACTGGTTAGGGAGGGTTACCTCCGCCAATACGTCTACTAACTTGACCGAAGGTGATCCCCCATGGCAACCTGAGAAGGAAAAGGAGCCACGACCCTCAGAGGCGGCACCAAGCAGGCGATAGACAAAACGCAGGACCACCTCTAGGAAACCAGGTAGCCGGGGTTATCAACACCATCTCTAGAGGCTTTACAGGCAGAGGAGAGTCTAGCTCGGTAAGAAAGCGATATCTCCGAGCGATAATGTTAATAGATAGCGTCGAAAAAAGACCAAGGAGAATTCCCCACTACCCCACAATCTCTTTTTCCGAGGAGGATTTTGAAGGTATCGATAAAAATCTCGACGATCCCATAGTGATCTCGATTGCTGCTGCCAACTTCTTGATGAAGAAAGTCCTCGTGGATCAGGATAGCTCGGGCGACCTGATGTACCTGTGGGTTCTAAAGAAGATGGGAATCCCCGAATGAGAACTAAGACCATTCGATGGAAATCTGATTGGTTTTTCAGAGGAATAGGTAGGAGTTAAGGGCTACATCGACTTGATAACTTCATTCGGGACAACCTCTCTCGTCAAGACAATCTGCATCTGATACTTAGTTATCAATTGCCAAACACCATACAACGCGCTGCTTGGCTGCCCTTCACTTAACAAGTTAGGCGCAGTAATGTCTACCCCCCATCTAGCCATGAAATTCTCGATAACAGACACCAAGGTTGGAACCATTCACGCTGACCAAAAGAGGCGCGTCGATGCTACCACGATAGTCTCAAGATTCGAAGCCCAGGGCCTAGTAATGATGGTAAGAGAAGTGACACTCCTGGGAATAATGATCAAGTGGTAAGGATAAACGACCAAGACCTGCACTCTAGTGTGCACATGACAAAATTGGAAAAACAAAAATCAGTCAGCAGACAACCAATGTCCACCCGAAACAAGGCTCCACTTCGAAGAGCCAAACTCCCGCCCATAACAAGCTATCTGTGACACAAGCGTCACACCAGGTCCAATATCAACAGCAGAGACCACTACCTAGATAAATCTACTGCATGAGAAAGCAAGGGCACACCTTAACCAAGTAACCATACTCTTAGGGACCTATTGTTATAATATTCCTGTCTAAATAAAGACGGTTGCTTCCACTTACTACTTGTCATAGCTTTACAAAAAGCGAAAATACGGACTCCCCTTTAGCACTCCCCAATGAGCCCTAGTATAATCCCACTTTTTCCCTATCACCTCGAAAATCACTTCAACAAGCCCTGCCTGATCAATTAAACACAAGAGCAAGTCACCTACAACCTCGACCTGCATGGCGCAAGACATGCTCAGGCGTACCACTACTGAAGGAGGCCAAGATAACAAGGAACAAGCGCGAACCTTGAGCCAGACTCGATCCTCCTCTAAATCATGCTCGAGACCAAGACAGACATGGTTAGTCCGCCCCATGTGGACCTCAAGCACAACCCCGTCATTGCTCTAGGCGCCTTGAGCCTGCCTCGACCCTATCGAGCCATGCCTTGATTAGATAGGCGCACAGGATCTTGAGCTAGACTCAGTCCTCCTTTAAACAATGCTTAAGACCTAGATCACATGGTCAGCTCACCCTACGCAGACCTCGGGCACAACCCCATCATTGCTCTAGGTGCCTCAAGCCTGTCTCGGCCTTATCAAGCCACACCTTGATCAGATAGGTGCACAAGACCTCAAGCCAGACTCGGTCCTCCTTTAAACCGTGCTCGGGACCCAGATCGACATGGTCAGTCTGCCCTGTGCGGACCTCGGGCACAACCTTGTCATTGCTTTAGGCACCTTGAGCCCGCCTCGGCCCTATCGAGCCAAGCCTTATATTAGACAGACGCACAGAACCTCGAGCCAGACTCAGTCCTCCTTTAAACCATGCTCGGGACTTAGACCGACATGGTCAGTCCGCCTTGTGCAGACCTCGAGCACAACCCCGTCATTGCTCTAGGCGCTTTGAGCCCGTCTCGGCTGTGGACCTCGGTCCCAACCTCAAAGTCATGCCATGTAACAGGAAGGGACACCGGACCTCGAGCTTCCCTCGATCCGACCCCAAAGTCGTGCCATGTAACTGACAAGCACGCCGGACCTCGAGCTTTCCTCAGTCTGACCCCAAAGTCATGCCTTGTAACAGACAAGCACGCCAAACCTCAAGCTTCCCTCGATCTAACCCCAAAGTCGTGCCTTGTAACAAACAGGCACGTGGGACCTCGAGTTTCTCTCGGTCCGACCCCAAAGTCGTGCCTTGTAACAGACAGGCACGCTGGACCTCAAGCTTCCTTTGATCCGACCCCAGAATATTTTACATCAGAACATAACAGGAAATAAGGTACCCAGGAGTCACTTACATTTAATTACAAAATTTTTACATTTGATTACAAGTCTCATATCTATGATAATTTTACGTTACACTTGCCTATCACACTACATCTGTCGCATGATAAGTGCTTGGAGATCTAACAAAAGATAAGCAAACTGGTAAAGCAAGGTCAAGCAGTGGTCGCACTTCTCTAAATCATCAGTAATCGCTTTACCCGTGAATCGCTTAAAAAAGGCTGGATCCCTTTTGTACTTCCTAACATCCTACCCTCAAAGGGGTCGGATTTTGCCAGCACGACCGTTGCTCATAATGAAAATCTGGGGCGACTCGCCGCCTAGGTGGCCTTGACATTTCCAACTTTCAACCTTGGAGCAGGCAAACAATCCTCGACCCCAGCCAGATAATATCGACGTTAGTGGCCCAAGCCCTCAGACGGCAACACACTATATTTTCACCAAAGGCAAAGTCAAAACATCACCCATTTTAGACACAACATGTCTCACCCATCCTAGTACTACCCTCGTCTCAACACGCTCAACCATAGACCTCTCGGCCCCTGCCATACCACTCAGGAAACTACCATCCATAGGGTCAACAACAAATACGCCCCACTCAAATAACAAATTCCTATTGTAAAACACCGACCACATCTCTTTAGCCTCCCGGAACAAAGACGTAAGCAAGCGAGGATAGCATGGAGAAACCATTTCCCCTTTTATAAACGTAATCGCTCGACGGTCAGAAGCCCCTCATCGTCTCCTAAACATTAAATACGATCAAGCTCCGAAAAACTACGCCATCAATGCAGTCATAATCCTACCTCGGAAAACAAAAAACCAATCCCACTATAAAAAATCAACGTTTTAGCGACGAAAAATTCCATCACTAAAACATAAAAAATCCGTCGCTAAAAAATTTAGTGACGGATTTAGTGACGAGTACCTTTCCGTCATTAAAAAGGGTGTCGCTGAAATTTAGCAACGGGAGTATTTTAGCGACGAAATCAGTGACGGGGTTTGTACCCGTCGCTAATCAGCGACGGAATTACCGACGGGGTTGACCCTGTCGCTAAATTTTAAATTTTTTATTTAATTTTTTTAAATTTTTTAGCGACGGGGCCGACCCAGTCACTAAATTTTAATTAATTAATTAATTTTTTTTTTATTTTTTAGCCACATGATTGACCCCGTCGCTAAATTCAACCCCAAAATTCAACGCACACCAGGCCCCAACCACCCCTCATGTGTGCCACGTGGCCGCTCCTCTACTCGCCATGTGGCAACATTGGGATAATGGTTTCAACAATTATCTCATGCTTTTAAGCAGATTCGAACCCCCAACCTCTCATGACCAAGTTTCACACACGAGCCAACCGAGCTGGAAGTCTCCTTGTTCATTGATGTATATAAAATATATTTATACTATTTTTTTTCAAATATTTCAGAATTATATTTATACACTAAAATTTCTCAAACTTATTTAATGATATTAATTTTAATATTTAATGTTAGTAAAGGGAAATGAATATTAATTTTAATTTTATTTCATTTTTAATTTAAATAAAACTTTATTAATTATTATATTAGCAGTGAAAAATTATGTTTTTATTTTAATTTTCATTTTAATATATTCAAAAAATTATTAGTTTAATTTTTACTAATATTAATGTTAGTAAAAATTATTGTGATATGTTTAAATGTAAAAAAATTTATTTTTTATTTAATTTTTTTAATTTTTTAGTGAAGGGTTGATCCGTCGCTAAATTTTAATTATTTATTTAATTTTTTTATTTTTTAGCGAAGGGGCTAAATTTTATTTATTTATTTATTTATTTATTTATTTTTTGTGACAGGGTTGACCCCGCCGCTAAAAATTGAACGTATTATTTTAATAAAACGCTTCGTCTTTCGGGCACTTGTGTTGACCCGTCGCCTCTTCTATAACCTCGAAGCTTGCGCTATGCATGTAGTTTCCTCCGAAACCTCTTCTAAAAAGTTAGCACCCTTGGTTCTAGGATTGGGCACCAACCATACCATCCAAATCAAGAGCCACCACGTTTGCCATCAAACATCCTAGCTCAAAAAAAAAAAAAAAAAGCATTCCATGCCAAAAAGAAACAAGGACGACACCTTACGGAAACAACAAATAAAATGATCTAGCACGAATGGCAAAAGTCATAATACCACAAGACCAAAAAAATTCACTGCCAAACCTTACACTGATGCAACAAAAGGAAACAACAAATCAGTTTTGCTCAACTAGGGGTTTAGCATCATCAGCAATACCTTTTCCCGTTCGACCCATCTCGGGAGTCTTCTGCGAAGTCTCAGCCCGCATCCCTTCGGTTGGGTCTACGAGACGACCACCCTTGACCCTCATGTACGGCTTGCAAGGCTATAGGTCTGGGCTGGGGAACAAAGTCCGCACATGTAGAAGAGCTTCCTCATAACCCTTCAAATACTCGTCCGTGACCTCCAACACCAGAGTCCTACCAGCCTCCGCCATCGATTGGGTAGCCCCAAGCGTTGCCTGCAGACAAGAAACCTCCGCCCTTGAATCATGAAGCGTAGTCTTGGAATCCACGCGCTGGCGAACAAGATGGCTTATGACCTCGCTACAACAAGTCTGCGACGCCTCTGACTCCTCCAGCCGTTGACGCAAGTCAGCCGTCTCTTTGGCCACCCTCTTCCTCTTCTTGCCCTTCGCCACCTCTTGGCTGCGCTCCACCTCCTCTTAATGCAATCGCTTGAGGCCAGCGACCTTCGAGCGGAATCCAAACTCCACCACTCGGTACTCTGCCAAAACCCCTAGGACCCGATCCTCCACTCGGCGATATGCCGCCTGACGGTCCCCAGAGGTGAAGGACACATCCGTAGATGGCACCCCAGTGGATGACTCAACCCCCCCGGTGCCCCTCTGAAGTTTCCCAGTTGGTGGTCGCTCTTCATCATGAGCAGGCGGAAGAGCGAGCCCGACAATGGAGGATGTCAAACCAACGATAGGGAGACTGAACCGTCCGTTAATCGAGCGCTCTTCTAACTCGAACGCTCGTTACTTGAGCATTCGACTTGGGGGGCTGTGGACCATCCAGGCCCAATCTCGGCCCTCTCCTTAGGCCCAATCTCGGCCCTCTCCTTAAGCCCAATATCGACCCTCTCCTTAGGCCTAATATCGGCCCTCTCCTTAAGCCCAATCTCGGCTTAATATGGTCTTCCTCATGGATCCAGCCTTGGCCCAGCGCCAGCCTACCACGACATCATTGCGACTCCCACTGAATATCCACGCGACCGTCTCAGATCCCATCCTTATTAATGGTGGATCCCATCCATATTAATGAAGGTCTTGTTACCACCATGCTACCACCCGGGAACCTCCACCGGCGCTAGATAGCCGGTCCCATCACCTGTAAACGCATGACTTATGCATGTAAGAGGACGTCTCCTCCTTCTATATCAATCAAGTCTGTTCAGAGTCAAGGTATGTTCTGATATCTGACCTACTGATACACTATCTCTCCTTACTCTCTTACTCACTCGACCGTTAGAGTGCTTGTAGTTGCCAGTCGCTCCCCGAAAGGACCCATCGCCGGAGCCCGCGCCCCGCCTCCGATTGTCCTCTTTTGGTCAGGAAGGAACATATATATATATATATATATATATACTCTTGTTAAAGAAAATCTCAAATTCAAATAAGGTGAAGGTGACTTTAAACTTGTTTGGCAAAACTAATATAATGGAAATAAGGATTCCAATATTAGGCTAGAGAATATTAGGTTGTGCTCACTTTGGATTTTTAATTTTTAGTTTCAATTTTTAAATTTATTTTCAATTTTTTATTTTCAGAAAATTGAAAAATGTGTTTTTTTTGTCATTTTAAAAAATTATTTCTTAAAACAAAAAAAATAGAATATGCATTTACTTTAGAATTTTGAGAAAAATTATTTTATGAGAAAAAATATTCTATAATAATAAAATTCTATAAAATTTTATTATTATAGAATTTTATTTTAGCATTTTAATTATTTTAGAAAATTGAAAACTAAAAATAGTCTGAAAACAACAAAGAGAATATAGCCTTATTATTTGAAAAATAAAGTGTCTCATTAATTTTATTTTTAATATAAATAACAATCGAAGATCCAATCCCATTAAGGTCCAATAAATAGAGTCACCGTGGCATAACTCAGTAATTAAAGTTATTATCTAAATGACGAGTGATGAATTATCTAAAGTTATGAGGATGAAAAAGAATTACAACCTTCTATTAACATCCCTTAATTTTAGATCCACCCATATCCCTTGAATTTTTGTAGGTGTAATGTGTCTAAAGTCTAATCCAGATCAATTCAAATCATTCTGAATCAGCATACAGTAGAAAGAGCAGCGTATCTCACAACTATATCTAAACAAGAGGATGAGATCAACCGGCCATTACCTAACCCAGCATTAATGAAGAAAAATGATCAGCCCCTTAGCCACAAATGTACATGGCGAGCTGGTGATGTGTTCTCTGGCTTCACGGCCATTTTGGTGCTGTGTAATTTGGCCGGTGATTTTAACTTAGAAAAGCCATCAGAAGAAGACAAACTTGTATTATTGTTCTTATTACTGCAATTGACACTTATTTTTCTCAACATAAAGGTGGGTTCATCAGTGATCACAAAGGAATATATATAGCACTGAAAACTTTTTCCGGTCCCTTTCATATGTTGAGTTTTTAACTTTATATGTCATTTTTAAGACAACCCCCCCCTCCCCGTGGGGTTTCTTTCCAGCCTTGCCCTCCCAGATCTGTTTGCTCGTACAAGAAACCCACAACAAAACTGCTTTTTTAAGTTTGAGGAAGAGTTGTATCTGTATGCAGTTTTGGCCTCACTGGTAAAACATAAATTTGTCGACTTGTGCTAAGGAATCAGAATCCGGGTATATTTTGTCACATCGAGTAATTTGTTGAAGAACAATAAGATTAGGGCAGAGGAGCTTCATGGCTCATGGTCTTAATCACATGCAGGATTCGAGACAGAAGATGAAAGGAATATGCTGTCAAGTAAGATGGGATTGTTGCCAAATAGGTCTGAAACATTCCAACTTTGGTAAACTTTGGGAAGATTCCAGCTTCAGGATCTTCTCTGATTGTTGAGAGAGGCATCAATGGAGGCCTTGAATGGGTAGAATCGCATTCCCATCGTATCCTTTATTTTGTGAATTGGACTACTACTGGGGAATCTCTTTAGGGCAGTAGTGTGGTGGAGCATCTTGCTTACAGTGGCCAAATTCCTTGGCCATTTGAGTGGTCCATTTAGGGTTTATGGTTTCATTTTGGGACGATGGAAGCTACTAAAACCAGATGGGGCTTATCCTTGTAAGAGACTTGTACATCAAAGTTCTTAGTGTTGCAAGCAATTTTTTAGGGAGGGAATCGTGATCACATCCTAAGAGTATTGTTGTTCAATATGTCATGTGATGCTCTGTCATTCAATCACGTAAAACTTTTCCATTTTTAGAGACACCCATAACCTTAGTCTATCTAATGTCTCCAAAATGAGGCCCATAAAAGTTGAGGCCCATAGAAGTAAATGGATAACGTACGTGGCCTGGTTCTATGTTGATACCACTCCTTTGCATATATGCTCTCATCCTAAAAGTATTGTAATTTAGCTACTGATGTGTATGTGGACTAAGATCCAATCAAATAAACTTAATGGGAGATTCTGAGGAAAATCTTGAGGAAAACTTATAGAGAAACCTTAAGAAAAAAAGAATTGGAATAAAAAGATCTATCTAATAAATACATATTGATTCAATCACAAAACAAAACTGAAAGGACTTGAAGACCCTCTCGACCAAGGGGTCTTGGGAGAGTTTTGACAAACTCCCACGAAAAAATCTTTAAGAGTCATTAAAGTCTCTTGGAAAAGTCTATTGCGCTGTATTCCTGGAACCAAAAATGCAAGCATAGAAGTCTGAAAATTTCTTTGGGAATTATGCAAAGAATAAGGCTTATTCATATAAATTCAATTTTTAGTCAATCTCAAAATACCAAAAATGATTATCAACAATCCCCCAACTCTATAAATAGACAAATCTTTATTTTACAAAAGTCACTCACTTTTACACGTAAAAAGACTTTGCTAACTCTTTTGAATAGAAAGATCTAATTTAAGTATTAAAATATTTGCAAAAAAAATAGCTAGAGCTTTTTTATAGTTTTCTTTTTTTGTAAAGTATTGACAAGTTAAATACAATTTCTTAACATCTAAATTCTATTATTGTATCTACGCAACAATAACTAATTTGTTTGTCGAATATATACTCACATCTTGAAAATATTTTATTGTAAGTTATTGGTGGCATATATGTTGGCATTTTAAAAATATTATTATTAGTTGTGATTCACTAAAAATCTTACATACTCTTATTGCATTTTCCTAAAACATAAAATTCCCAACATGATGCACTTGTGACGTTGACTACTCACTCTCTTAAGAAGTGGAGCAGCCTAAGTACTTAACTCGAATCAAGCCCAACTGTAGTATATCCAATAGGGCTCATAACGACAATAAAAAAATAATAATAACGTAATTAAATTCAACTTGGTCACGAAATCAGGTCCTAAAAAAGGACAAGATCTTGTACAATATCAATGTAGCTTTCCATCCAGTTGACAAGATCCTGTCCTCGTCGTCTGAAACCTGCCAAGGAGGATAATATTGGTCCCGCAATCTAACCTCAACTCAAGGGTGGGTTTGTAATTAACTACAAGTTTTTGAGGATTGGAATCAACTTCATTGATTATGCAATGTTGGACTTGCGACAGATTAATTAAGCTATTAATGTAACCCCTCGTGCCATCAATTAACAAAGCAACTTGCTATTTGGATAGAATTTATCAAGATAGAATTGTTTTTTTTTTTTGTTATTTTAATTATTGAGGTTAGGATAATTATGTCATTTAACATTTTATTTACTAACAATATCCTCTCTAATTACAATTCAAAATTTCATTATCTCTCTTTTTTGTTAAATTTAAATTTTAGTCTCTCACCTGATTTAATGAATTTTTAGAATCTCAAAGAGTTACAATGGCTTTAAATACATGTTATTCTACTTTGCCCGAATTGATTGACGCACGAGATCACTAAAGATATCAAATGACAAAAATATCAGTAATGAAGCCTGCCCAATAGTTCAAGCAGGCCTCAACTTTTGGCGGATTGCATCTAAGATATAGTTTGCCAGCACTGTATCTGGCGGACTGCATCTTAGATGCAACCTGCATCTTAGATGTAGTCCGCCAAGATGCAGTCTGCCAGCACAGACTGCATCTTAGATGAAATATGCAGTTCGCCAGATGCAGTTCGCCTAGTGTGGGCGGACTTCAACACAGATGAAGTTCGTCTGTTTAGTTTGAAGCAAGGTGGCAATTTCAAAATGAGAATTTTTATCATTTGATGTCTTTAGTCATCCCGTGCATCAACTAATTCAGACAAAGTAAAATAATCCATAAATAAAATAAAATAGAAGTAGAATGCAAAGAGAATACATTAATTACAGCCAATGGTGTTGTAACGCCCGTATATGGTAATTAAATTAATTTTGGGATAATTGGATTTAAAAGAATTATTAAAATAAGTTGTTGGGATTAAATAAAAAATTTAATTATATGATTTTATGGAAATAAGAAATTAGGATAATTAATTTTGTTATTTATGAATTTCTGGAAAAAGAAAAAAATTAAAATAAATTAATTTGTGTGATTTTCAGAAAGTTCGGGCATAACTGTAATTAAATTAGGGGGCGAAAGTGTGATTTCCGGAAGTTGGAGGGAGGCTGGCGTGAATCGCGGAAGAGGCCAAAAGTCACATTAAATATAACTTAAAACATATATAGGTTAGATGCGAGTGCGGGCGCGAGCGGTCGCGCGCGAGGGTGACTCGGCTGCGGATACGGGATCGAATCCGCGAGCAGGCGCGCGAGGCTGGGGAATTTTGGCTGATTTAATTCAGCCCTTGACGTCAAAACGACGTCGTTTTGAGCTGAAGGCGGTGGCCGCCTAGCGCTGCCACGTGGCCGCGCGCTGGCCACTCATTTTGGCCAATTTTGGCCGCGAATTAAGCCTGATTTTGGGCATTTCTTTTGCTCAAATAGTGAGCAAATTTTGACAGAAAGAACAGCAGCTCGCGAGGGAAATCTGAGAATTTTGGGGCTTCAAAAATCGAATTAAACTCCGTTTAATCCCTGATTTAATTATCCAGGTATGTAATTAATTTAGTAATTAATAATTTCTGCGGTTGAAATTTCATTTGGGGCCCAATTTTATTAATTTTGTCAATAATTGAAATATTGCAGTTTGTATAACTTTGACCGTGTTTGGTCAAATTGAGCTTAAGGCTATCTCCGGAAAGGTAAGTTCTTTATACCCTTATTGTCGATTCTTTCGATGTCAATTTATTTGACCTCCCTTCGTTATATTTAGCTGTTAATAAATTATGGAATTTAAACGGTGTGTTTAATAATTTAATTTATTAACCTGGTTTCGAGGGTATTAATCGTTGGTTGCCTACGGGGGTTTGTATTACCTCCAAACCTATGGGAATGATGTCGTACTCACCCGGGGCTAGGTTCTTAGTTGTCGGGTATTATTATTAGACTTCCGGTTATTTATTGGCTAGAGTGGTTGGGCAGTGGGAGCAAGGGTTAGTTGTACGGTGACGGTGTGACTGTTGTAGGTCTATTTTAGGCCGTTAGATGATCTCTCCTGGTCACCGACCACTGACCGGTGTTAGACATTGTCGACTAGCTCTACCGTTATGTGATTATAGCATGCCTGGTTATATTTTATTTTATTTTTGTTGTATGGTTTGGTATGCACATGGGTACGGGCAGCATGATGGGATTATCATGATTTGGTTATGCTTGATCACGGACATTTTAGATTGGTCAGATTGCATCCAGCACGGTCATATGCATCGCGTGTGATTTACTACGTGGGCGGAGCATGGCCTGATGCTTGGATGTATGGGCGCCTTGTATCACGTTGATGCTCATTACGCCTTGCATTTTATATGCATTGCATGGTTACTGGTAGATATTAGTTCTCGAACGGGAGTACCGTTTCGAGGGAGCCTATGGCTCGGCTGTCGGGAGTACCGGCAGGAATACGGGTGACGGGAGTACCGCCTCGGGACAGTGCGCACAAGTTTGCTGGAGGTATTTGTTACCGTCCAGGGCAGCGGCAGGTTGGTATGGGACTTGGGTGCCAGGTGTTTTATGTGGGCCCCAAGGACCGGTATGTGTTTTTATTATGGTGCACTGTTGCGTTGTTGCGTCACATGGCTTGTGTGTACATGTGGGTTTATATTTGGGATGATATCCTCTTCTGTTTCATTTACCGCCTTCCTTTTCATATAAACTTGCTGAGTCTTGTGACTCACCTTGCTTTCCATCATTCCAGGTAAGGGTAAGGCTAAAGTCGAGGGCGAGGACCGTGCCACCTAGCAGCCAGCCGTGTCGGTAGGGTGTACAGTTAGCTGCCCCCGCTTTCTCTGATGTTTTGTTAGAAGTCTTTGACTCTCATTTTTTACTGTGCCCGGTTGTTCCTTGTATCTTTTATTGTCGGCACAGGTGTCAGTATATGTTTATATACTCTTTGACTGCTGTCCCAGCAAGGTACTTGAGGGCGTGCATGTATATTGTTTTGCTTCCGCTGTTGTATTCTTCGTATGTATGCATGCCAGGGTATTTTTGTCTTGTGTTTGTTTCTCTTCTCTTATGTAGGCGCTCTCGTTCAGATTGACCGGGCGATTGGGATATCCGGGTGAGGGTGCTTACAGGTGTGCTGCCACCTAAGTGTCATGACTGTCATTATTATTTTTATAACTAATTTTTTTGCTTTGGAAATGTGCAACTTTAATGTGTTGGGTAGTAGTTTTAGGTGAGAGTTTTAGGAAAGAACCATGTGAAGATATGGAATTTTTATAAGGTTAAAATTGTCTTTTTATTTTATTTAATATAATTAAAATATTATAAAATAATATAAAACAAGCGTTAAATATCTTTCTATCCAGATAGATTCTATCCAAATAGATTTATCGATTAAGAAATTAGAAAAATAATTTTCCCCTTTATGGGAAGCCTTATTTATGAGCACTTACTTGCATGGAACTCGAAGCAGTCACCCAATGCCATTAGGAAGGTGAAGACAATATATTAATACCATTTTCTAATGCGTATAGTTGACAATTTTTGGACTTATTTAATAGATTATATAAGAATTCATATCACAGTCAGCCCGTTAAGAGAAGATCTGAGACTAAGAGGGATTCGGACGGAGGATCACTAGAATAGTGGATTAGTGGAATGTCCAGCAACTTCTGTTTCTTTCGCCCATTTCCTTTTTATTTGTTAATTCTTTTTTTTTATTATTATTTTCCTCTCTCACAAACCCTAAACATGCCTTTATTGTCAAGTTATATTTCTAATTTATACAATATATAATAATAATAATTATTAAAACTAGTAAAAATATGTTCGGGTAATTTCTAAAACTAAGACACTCAGAAATAATAATCTCATGGAAAATAATTATGTAAAATACATTTGAATATATATTTATTTTATTTTATCTGAAATTAAAAAAATAGATTTTCTTGACAATCAAACGGGCCTTCGAGTCCCATGTTATACAGGCCCACAGCACAGCCCGGCCTGAGTTAGGCCCATTCATGGAACTCGGCCTTATACAACTCGTGGTCGTGGGTCAGGGTAAATTATGTTAAAATAAAACTAATTTATATAATAAAATAGACGAATATGAATTAAAATCAAGGTTTAGACATCGGGTTAATTAGTATAGTTTTATTCGAAACATTCAGAGGGGCGCCCCAACGGAGGCAAAACCAAAACTACAAAGCAAACTTCTCTGCTCCGGCGGCGGAGAAGCCGGCCGGATACGCCCTAGAGAAGGAACAGCAAAGAAAACCCACTGCTACTGCTGCTGCATGCTACTGCTACAACAAAAAGCATGAAGTTAGCTAGAAAGAGGAGTGAGGATCAAGCTAGCGATCTCTGGTTCGGAACTTGGACTCGTCGATCTCCACACCCTCTCCTCCGCCAGCTCGCCGCCGGACTTGTAGACGGTGCTCAGCCCTCCTTTGCGGCCCATCTCCTGGTAGCGTTCGGTTCCGAGATGCTCCTTCCTGGTCTAGCCTCCCCGGTGACCCAACTCCTGGTACCTTTCCGTCCCCACTCCCCAGTTGCTCCTTCCTCGTCTGCCTTCCTTTGCTCCTACCTGCTAATTCATATTCACACACAAATATATACAAACAAAGATATAGAGTTCTACACACACACAAACACAATGGGCGTAGGGTTACATGCTTATACATACCTTCAGCAAGATGCTCCTGAGCTTCGAGGCTCTTGCCTCCTGTGCCGCTGGGAACGACTTTTTGTCCCTGCCTAGCCTTGGCGTCAAACTCAGCTCTCTCCTGTCCACATACCGTTATATATGTATAAGTATATGGTCTTCAACTGTCAGCAAGCTAGCTACCACTTTCACTAGACGACGCCAGATTTAAGTGCAAGAGTACTGCCACAATGGAGACTGGAGAGATGCATATATATATGTGTGTGTGTGTAATGTGGTTGCAGGGAAGAAGAAGAAAAGACAGGAAGAGGGGTAGATGCGGCAAACGGGAGGAAGACGAAGCATGGATTGGTGACATAGAGGCGCTTTACTCAGTGGGTTGGATAGACATTGCCTCACAGATTGACACGTCCTAATATCAGGCAAAAAATGCTACTTGTACAATGAAGGTTATCCAAAGGATGACCGAAATGAGATATCATGATAATATTTATTGTTTTGAACGATGGATGAAAGAGACGGCGCCAATCTATGTGTTTAAAATTCTCCACTGACCTACTCTCTCTCTCCAATCGCGACCTTCCTCACAACTGCCAGATTCCTTAAGACCTCCGACCATCATCGAAAGAAACCTGTGTTGGACTTAATCAGCCCAGTGGCAACAATGTCGGACTTAATCAGCCCAGTGGCGATAATGTCGGACTTAGGTAAGCTTGCTTGGTTTAAAATTTTTATATTTATGTACTAATCTAATAGAGATTTCAGGAAAACCGAAATCAATTAACCTTTCTCTCTTCATTTGATCAGACTTCATCATTGGATGAAGAGAGAAAGGTGAATTGATTTTGGTTTTCATTTTCATTGTTGGGATGAAGTCCGATATGGAATTAGGCTTCATCCATGGATAAAGCTTGATCAACGACCCCAATCGGACTTCATCCAATGATGAAGATAAAGCCCGATCATTCTTGATTCAATGATGAAGATGAAGCCTGATCTGACTCCATCCAACGATGACAAAGAAGCTTGATTGGACTTTATCCAATAATGAAGTCTGATCAAACTTCTTCATCATTAGATAAAGCTTGCTTGGGGATGCAAGTAATTCAATTACTAATTGTTTTGTTTCCTTTGTCAATTATCCAACAAAGAGAATGCAGTAGTTGCCAACAAAGAAAATACAGTAGTTGCCAACGATGAGATTGAAGCAAGGAAGGACAATGAATGCACATCAAACGCCTGTGATATCGTGCCTACGGTTGGGATGAATTTTAGCCCATAACTCGATTTTTGAATTTTACAAAAGATACACTTATAGTGTGGGTTTTCTTGTTAGAAAAAGAAATTCAAGGAAGGGTGATGATAGGCTGTTGAGATATGTGACTTTTTCTTATAGTCGAGAAGGCTGGAGAACTAGTGATATAAGGATTTCTTTGAAGCCTCAAGTAACCATTAAAACTGGGTGTTTAGCTAGGTTCACAGCTGCCACAAATTTGACAGGAACATGGCGTGTTACCAAAGTTATTTTGGAGCATAATCACAAAACAAGTCCTTCAAAATATAGGTTGTATCGATGTAATTGATAATTGAGTAAACAAGTGAAACAAAAGCTTGAAGTAAACGACATAGCTGGTATTCCGATGCAAAAAAGCTACAACTCATCTGTTGTTGAAGTGGGTGGATATGAGAATCTATCTTTTGTTGAGAAGGACTATAGAAATTACATTGATAAGGTTAGTCGATTAAGACTTGGGGAGGGAGATGCAGCTACAATACAAGCCTACTTTTCAAAAATGTAAGCCCAGTGTCCTGGGTTTTTCTTCAGTGTGGATTTGGATGATGAGGGTCGACTAAGGAATGTATTTTGGGACGATAATAGGTGTATACAAACATATAAGGAATTCGACGATATTGTCACATTCGATTGCACGTACTTGACGAATAAGTACAACATGCTTTTTGCCCCTTTTATTGGTGTGAATCATCACGGACAATCGACGTTACTTGGATGTAGTTTAGTATCTAGTGAGGATACTCAGACTTTTGTTTGGCTATTTTGGACTTAGCTTGAGTGCATGGATGGTTAGGCCGCCATTGGTTTAATAACTGATTAGGATAGGGCTATGCAGAATGCCATTGAAATTGTTTTTCCGAACATGAGGCAAATATGGTGTTTGTGGCACATACTGAAGAAGTTGCTTAAAAAACTTGGGGCGCATGCTCATAAGGATTCACTAACCTTGACTGTGCATGAAGTGGTCTTTGAGTCTCAATGTCCGGAAGAATTTGAATGGGGTTGGTGTTCATTGATTGATATGTACACATTGCATGATAATGATTAGTTGTCGGGGCTTTTTAGAGAAAGAGGCCATCGGGTACCTTTTTTTTTAGAATGAGTTTTTAGGTTGCGATGTCAACAACACAAAGGACTAAGAATATGAATGCATTGTTCGACGGATATGTGACCTCGAAAACCTCGTTGAAGCTATTTGTAGAACAGTACGATCGAGCTTTGAGGTGTAAAGTTGAAAAAGAGTTCCAGGCAAATTTTAAGTCCTACTCATAGATGGTACCATGCGCAATTTGGTATAGTATGGAGAAACAATTCCAGGAAGTATACACAATCTCAAAATTTCAAGAATTTCAAGACGGGCTAACTGGAAAAATGTATTACAATATTATCTCTACCGATGTTGCCTGTCTTGGAACTACGTACGAAGTGGAATAAGTCATCAAATTTAAGGAAATAATTAAGAGAAAGATATTTATGGTTATGTTTGAGAGAGAGAAGTGTGACATTGTTTGCAGTTATCACATGTTCGAGTTTCGAGGGATACTTTACAGACAAGCTATATCAGTTTTAATCCGAAATGGTGTGACATTACTTCTTGACAATTATATCTTTAGGAGATGGAGGAGAGATGTGCCTAGAGCATATACAAGAGTGAAGATCAATTACGATGATTGGGTTAGCACTCCTAAGCAGGTAAGATATGATCAATTGCATACTTTATTTGCCAAGTTGGCAAATTTGGTAGTAGATGATGATGAACAGACCAACCATTTAATGGAGTTGCATAAAAATCAATTGAACGACCTTGCCATATTGAGACCAAGAACAAGTTATGGAAATAATCTTTTTTCCCAAGGTAGTGTTCAAATCGGTCCTGAGTGTGGCAAATCTGCAAAAACATCATCTGGTTACATTCTGGATTTGCAGTGCACAAAAAGAAAGGGAGCTCCTAAAAAAATTCATAAGAAGGGGCCATTAGAAACGAGTACCCAAAAACATAAGGTATGTTTACGATCTCTAATGTACTGGTACTATCAAATGTTCGCATATAAGTGCCGAGACTGTTCTTATGCGCAGGTAACTATGAAGTCAAGGAAAGGAAATATCTTAAAGCAAAATAATACACAGCCTACTCGAGCCCTAACATAAGCAGCATAAGTTGCAATAAATCCCGTCCTAACCCCATTGACTTACTCACAACATTTGATGGTGTGTAGTTGTTAGATCATATCCTTCTACATTATACTTTGTGATTTTAGGAATTTAAACTAAAATTTTGTATTCTCTTTGCTGGTTGCTCAGTATCAAGGTTGGAATTCAGCTTATGGAGTGAATTGGGTGCTGACTTATGGAATAGGTCAACCATTTATGCCTACCTATGTGCCATATCAAAGTCCCCAGGAAGAGGACGTGATAGAATCATAGTTGGGAAATAGTAATAATGGATAATGAAATCAAATGACTAATCGTTTTAGTGATGGATATTGAATCCGAGATAGCCATTTGTTTGGTTTGATTTCTACTCAATGATGTGACTTTGTCAGTATAATTTTCAATTAAAGTGTTTCTATTTCTGAATATTTCCCACTGCTCATTGGATTTTCTCCAATTGCAGAGGCCATATATCTAATTTTAATTCAATTTACTATATTTCATTTGCTTTTTTGTGCAGCTTTATCGAGAATGCCTTCAAAGAGAAAAATATATTGGCAATCGAGTATGTTAGCAACATTACTATTGGGCATGCCACATGTACAGACAAGATATATAAGCCTAATGACCGAATCGAACTTCATGATCTGATGAAGTCTGATCGGTCTTCATAGATCGGACTTCATCATTAATCATTGGGCTTCATCATGGGATGAAGCCTAACTGGGCTTCATCCAGTGGCAACAATGACAAATTAGGTTAGGATATTTTTTGAATATTGGCGCCTTCGGTCATCCTTTCGGTAACCCAGTTATTTGTTCACCATTATGTTTGTTAATTGAAAGTAGGTAGTAGTGTTTATGTATCATACATACCATAATTTGTTAATTGTCTTGATTCACTAATTGCTTAATCGTTGATTGGTCCCTTATCTGGAAGGTGATTTAACTATCTATGTTTCACCTTTATCGGGTCATAGGCTAAATCTAATATTCAGTGACTGTTTTTGTAAATTTAACAGGATGTGAAGTGGCTTCATCATATCTAGTTACCAATCCTAGTAAAAGCTTGTTCAAGTTGCAGAAGGCGGAGTTCGCATTTTCTTGTCCAGGAAGAGATGTTTTCAAGGCGATGGTTGTTGTTGGGGAATTTGGAGGTTGTGATATTTTGAAAGGATAAATTTAACACCTGCAATTTCATTAGAAACTCAACAACATGAGACTTGTTCTAAAAAATGCCATTTATGTGTATAAGTTTTTTGAACCAGAATATATGATTTTCTTAAGACAGAGAGCTGTCTTATATTTGGTTAAAATGGATTTCCATTATTTAATGTGAAAAACATGTGTGAAATTATGATTTTTGTGCACATGCCTAGGGATGAACTACTATAGATCCAAGGCAACACTAAAATTAGGGTTGAACTCGTACAAATTTATGAAGTGTTATTTTGGGCTTTTATTCTGATAAAGTATGTAGTACGATCGACTATTTATGGGACTTTAAATTGAGAAATCAATTTTATTTTATTTTATATTTCTTCTCAAATTAATTTTTTTTAATGAATTTAGTGATTTAGATAGTATAAAAATTATACCAAATCAATTAAAACATTATCACCAGACCTCCCATAAAATATATAAAAAAGAATAAATTAAGACATTAGGTTAATATATATGTTTTAGAACATATTTTTTATATAAAATATAATCACATATATAATAACAATTCTACCATTAGTTACTTACAAAAAATACAAGTATAGCATGAATCACATGTCATCGGTATTAGACTGTATTCTATGTCTATGTTAATTATGGATCAATTTGTTCTTCACCACCAGTATCAATACCATTAGAACCATGTTCATAGCATGTTCCATTTTTTAGACTCCATGAATCCAAATGTCACACCAAAATAAATGAAGCAATCATCATTTATTCTCTTTAAAAGACATTCACTCTTGAAAACACATGCATTGTTTGATGTTGAATTTTGCTGTACAAATGTCACCCCAAAATGATCATGAGATTCATATACAAAAATTTCAATTGAAATATACATTATGCAATGTACATGTTACAGAATTAACAAACCACTATGAAATTAATGAATGACACAATCTGGTTAAAATCTAGCTTATGGTGTGCTTTACACATGATTGGATAAGCCTTGTTGTAGCAAATGAGCTTAAAGAAGGAGATGTCATCAAACTTTAGATCATGCCAGGAAGGACATTAACCATTCATGGTGTCCTGCCTCGCATGATCTGGAGCTTGATGGCATCTCCTTCTTTAAGGCAATTTGCTGCAGCAAGGCTTCTCAAACCCTAGGGGAAGTACACCCACTCCCACATCTTATATCTCCTTAGCAACTGTGCCCGTTGTCTTCCATCTATGATAGTCACTCTACAATGCTTGTATAAATATGATGGAAGCCAAGGTTTATCATGTTAACTGCATACCCTATAAAACGTGAAGGAGTATTTCCACTTGCTAAGGTAGGCACTGGTAATACAAGGTTCCTCTGAAGACCATTGCTTAACTTTAACGTGGATGGTCTGCAAAAAATTTTCATAGTAAAAAGTTATAACACAAATTGTGTTTTCAAATAAACATATCACTCATGCATAGCATTAGTGGGGAATTAAAATATACATATCAGACAAAAACTTAAATCAAAGCAAATTAATTGGCACCCCAACAAAATGTGTTTAATTCCTGTAATGAACAGATAAGTATAGTGAGGGAAAATTTAAATCAAAGAAAATTAATTGGCACCCCAACAAAAATTGGACATTCTCATACCCCTCAACCATTTTATTCCATAAACTAGTCCTTCACAGTTAACACTGCAAACTAGACGTAAAAAAAAAAAGAAAAAAAAATTAACATTCACCTAATCCACAAGTAAATCTGCCAAATAGAACCAAAATGTACACCCAAAGACCAATCCACAATACAAAAAACAAATGGCTTACAAAATGAGAACTATCACAGATCTTTGCATTAGAACACAACATACAAGTAAATTCGTACAAAACCCTCTATATTATTGCACCAATTTGAAATGGCTCAATAATCCAATTAAAGACACACTACAAAATATATTAAACAAAAGTTTAAATTGGTTTTGCACAAAATAGTTTAAAAATGACAACTGATTTAATGAAAATTTAAAAACAACAGTTGGTAAAAACAGGATACCGATATGATTTAATGCTTGATGGTATCTCATTCTTTAAATCCATTTGCTACAGAAGGCTCATCTTGGATCTAGCGACCATTATTGGCCACAATTGCCACTGCCAGTGATCACCAGCAACCACCTTCGGCTGGACATTCCCACTATCAGAGGCTACCATTACAAAAACAAAGCCATGGGGGTTAACATACAAAACAATGGGATAGATTTAACAGGTGGATTTTCCTATATTTGATTTCTTAATTTTGGGCAAATTTGAAAAACACATAGATAGTCCCTCCGACTACCCTAGGCAGGGGTTTTCGACCATCAGATGTGACCACTCGAAACCCTTATCCTCATAGACCAACATGCCCAAACACCAACAAGATCCAACGACGGAATCTTCATAGATCTATGTCTAAACATTCGACCATACCCAACCCCGCATATATATGATTATATATCATGGATCAATGTTAAAAGTAACACTGAGAAAACCTTAAGACTTACCTACCTGTAGATTGGGGTGCTTTGATAGTGAAAATACGATTGGATTGAAGATCAGATAGTTGGATTTCACAAAATCTTTGATTTATAGAAGTTGTGTAGGAAGAGATTGAGTGTGATCGCGGTCTCAAGATAGAACAAGAGGATTAACAGTTTGTAGAAGCAACATTTTCTTTTTTATATTAACCCTTTCACAATAAGAAAAAAAAATTCATGTATTCCATAAAATTACCCTATCAGGCTTCATATAAAGCCCAACTGTCCATTGGCCGTTCAAGGAGCCCAAGCTTCCTAACGCGAGGATAAAGCCCAGAAGGAAATGACCAGGCTTCATTGGCTACCAAAGTGTAAAATACTGATTGATTGAATTGCAATAGCATAGCTGGGCTTAATTGGCCAAATTAACCCAGGCCGATTTTAATTGCCCTAATAAACTCGATGCTTAGACCTTTTAATTTGATTGGTTTTTTTTCCCTACAAATCCTTGGTTCGACATCATGATGATACTAGACTTTTGATGACCCAAAATTATGGAAATGTAATTTTTAAACAATAATAAAATTTTAATTTATTTTTGGCCTCTTAGGTGATTAGGATCCCCTTCTGCCCCTAAAAAAGAAACCCATTTCAATGAATAGATGATTATTAGGTTGAATAGCATGCCCGAATTTAATTTCTGGAATAAACCTGCACTGGGCTTAATTGGCCAATAAGATCCAGTGATTAGTCATAATTTTATTTGTTTTTTTACGTACAAATCCTTGTACTGACATGAAAACACTATGAATGTAACATCCTGATAATTTGAGAGTAGTTAATAATTATTAAATTTTGCATTTGGAGTAATTTTTGATTTATTGGGATTGAATAATTTAGTGGATAGTTGATAATTATTAATTATGACGTATAAGGTGATTATAAAATATTTGCGGGTTTAAGAGAAATATTAATGATTGTGTGTGTTGTAGGAATGGTAAGTGATTATTGGAAATTTGGGGTCTTGGAGTTATTATTGGTTGGTGTGTATGTGAGAATTTCCAGAAGTTATGGGGTCTTAAGATTAATTTAGGGCATTTATATGTTGAGGATGGTGGCTAGCCCAGTGGTCACGCGTGAGGGAGGTTTGGGCGAGGATGCGGGATCGATCCGTAGGGAGGTTTGCGCACTAGGGAGAAGGAAGAAATTATTTTGGGCAGCAAGGGGCGGCCAAAACGGCGCCATTTTGGGGCGTCAGTGCAAGCCAATTGTGCGGCCACGTGGCTCACGCTGGTGCGCCAATGCTGCTACTCCCACGTCTTTTGTTTTTTCATGAATTTTAAGGCCAAATTGGCCATGCGTTCTGGCCGATTTTTTGTGGGTATTAGATGGCTATTTTAAGCTTCAATTGAAGCTAAATTGGGAGCAGAGCAGAGAGCATTTGGGAGAAAATAGAAGGAAAAAGTAGAAAATTAATTTTACTCTATGCAATTAAAGGTCTGAAGGATGAGGTAGGTTAATCAGCTTGTATTAAATATTTTCTACGGATTAAATCTTATATTTAGGCTGTATTTTGGCTTTTTTTAGTGCTATTATTATTTTGCAATGCGTGGGCATTTAGGGTAAAAAATCTGCGAAATTAGGCAAGCTCTCTTCACTTTCTAATTTTTAGTGACCTTTTATCCCTGTTATATTCTTGATTTTATACCGATTTAACCAGATTATTGGAGATACGTGTATAGGCCTTGTATCAAAGCTTAGTGTAATTAGTAAAAATTACTAATTTGTGCAGCGGCAGAGCAAGGAGGTGAGAATCTTCTATTAACAGGCAAGCTCTAAACCCCCTTTGTGAACCTTACAACTTCCTTGTAAGTCCTTGTTGTTTCTTGAATTCGATCCCCTCCCTTACTCCAATTTGGCTCCTAGCATTACTTGTTGAGTTATTATTCATTTAGAATAATTTAAATTAAATCCGGGACTTCTAGAATTTCAGTTGTTGAAAGCCTACGGGGGTTTGTACCCCCCCATTCCTTTCGAAATAATGTTGAACCCAACTTGGGGATTAGGTTCCTAGATGTGCGGGTTTGATTATGGATTTCTTGGGTGTGAGTAGACTAGACCTATTGGGCAGTGGGGCAGGGGTCGCCTGTTGGGTGACGTTGGAGTAAACAATTATACGACCCTGAAGTGGACCCAACTTGGGCCTAGGCCTTGCTTGTGTTGGGGTTGGGCCTTGCTTGTGTTGGGGTTGGGCCTTTCTTGTGTTAGGCTTAGGCCTTCTTTGTGTTAGGCTTGGGCTTTCCTTGTGTTGGGCTTGGGCCTTTCTTGTTTTGGGTTTGGGCCTTCCTAGTGTTGAGCATGCAATCCATATATTATATTCATTTTTTTATTTTATATATTATATATATATATTTTTATATTAATATTTTTAAACTTGCACGCAATCACAAAATGCATAATAATATGCAATTTAAACTAATTTTAAGATCAAAGTAAGGATGAAATTATAACAAAATTTTATAGAATTGACCACTAATCAGGGGCCTAGACTTTTTCTGTCGAGCGAGGGTGGCCAACAGAGCATTATCGTGGCAGTGTGCCTGGGCATCCTCGCTACTCTGACCTTTTTCGTATAACTGACCTTCTTTGGAAATTGAAGCCTAGGCCCGGGCTTCATGGCAAAGTAAAGCTCGATTAATAGATCATGTTCATGTGCCCCATTTAATTTTAATTCTTATTCCATTTTTATTTTTAGTTTGTGCTCGAACCCTATCAGATGGATGTCAACCAAAGTTAAAATTTACATACGTTCACGCTAATTGGGTAATCTTGCTGACTATAAGGTTCACTACTCACTATGTCCTGCACCAGCTTGTAATTGTTCATGAGGCTTTAGGCCATTATCATGTCTTGGATACATTCATCGAGCTACCTCTAGGACATCTCATTCATATCCTTCTTCACGATTAGTACTCTGCATCACAATTGATAAGAGAAGTATTGGTTAGGTAGGTGACCTTTCCCAGCTCTCGAGATGATGAGATGTGGTTTTAGATTGGCGGCGTGCCATATAGGTACGAGAAACAAGAGTTCATCCTAATTAGTGGACTCCAATTTGGGGTAATTGATAAAGAACAATTTGAAACGAGATTGCTTCAGGCGGACATTTTATGCACGTGCCTTTTCGCACTACAACAAGAGGTGTCTTAGTGCCACGTCAAAGTAGCTCTTGATTCTAGATATGACCTGGCTGTAGATGATGTCCTTAAGGTAGGTTATATTACTGTTTTGACAATTTTGTTGCTTGGCCACGATGAGCCCACACCGATGAAGGAATTTCTGTGGACTATGGCTAAGGACTTACAAGCATTTCAGTCGTTCCCTTAGGGTACACTACAGTCAGAGCCTATATTACCTATGTATGGCCACGACAGAGGGGAAGCTGAATGGGGAGGTTGGGAAGAAAGTCACATTTACGGTTTTATTTAGGCATTTCAAGTACAATCAATATACTTTCTCGGTCTGTCTTGTATTGCATTACATTATTTGTATATTATTTGTCTATGCCAACTGCACTTTTGTTTTACTCCAATTGTTTGTGCGGTTTATTATTAAAATTATTTGTTATATACAGTGGTGGCTGATCAAAACATTCTCATGGGTGGAGAGTAAGTGGGTCATAAGACTATCCCACTAGGTCACCATTCTAAGATACCAAAAGTGGTGCTCAAAAAGAAGGCCACATAAAATCAACTACAAAGAATGCCTTAGGAATGTATGTTCAAAACCTTAAATTAAATTTTGTTATTTTTTTATATTATTAATAATTGTATAAATGATTAAATCATCTCGTAGGCATGAGGTACTAATACAACTCTCCAGCTAATCGATGTAAAGTGGGACACTGACTTCTGGAGGTCTTTTAACCCTCTATACTAGGTTGGCATCGACGTATACAAATTTGGAGGGGGGGAGGGATTGACCATAATGAGGAGGATGCAGTCTAAGTTTCCCACAAGGTAGGAGAGGAGGAGGAGGTGGCAGAGAAGGAGGAGGCGGATGAAGCGGAGGGTGCTCCTCGTATAGAGGGGATGTCAATGTGTAGGGCGGAGGCAAGACTCCCTCCTAGTATGCACCTTGTACAACATGAAGATGAGGTATGATAACGCTGAGAAAATTGTTCATGTGTTGTAATTTTGAGTTATTAGTTGCAACAGGTTTTATATGTGTGTAACAGTTGCATTACCTTTTGTAGATCACCGATAAGCTGAATTAGACGTTGGAGATGGTGCGAACTGTGAACAGGGAACTAGGAGATGGTCGAGATTGGGCCTAGACGGTCCACAGCCCCCCAAGCTGGAGGCTCGAGTAACGAGTGTTCGAGCTGAAAAAGGGAAGCCCGAGCAGTTTTTGCTGTATGTGCTAGTTTTTGAGGGTCAAATTAAGTATGACCTAGGCGGTCGGCCTAGCTGATTTTGGCTTTGCTTGAATGGTGGTCCTAGAGTCATTTCGAGGTCGGCCTAAGACTGGTAAATAGGGCAGTTTTCTCTACGTGTTGACTCGCACCGCGCGTGGCTTCCGGATTCGAGGGTGCTTTTCCTGGAAGGGGAAGGCGTTAGTCGGGTAACGTCCAAGTGCTCTGGGCAGCTAACCACCATGAGTGAGTGTCCGCGGGGTCTCATACTACTGGGGCACGTTTGGGGTTTGGTCAAGTTCTTGCTCTGGTATGCTATCTAAGTTTGAGAAGGAAAGGTAGCAGTTTCCTTGGTAAAGCTTTGAATATGTTTTTGGGGCTCTAGCTATAGATGGACTCTGACTCTTTGCAGGTGGAGATTGATCCCGGGGGCAAGGGAAACTCCCTGATGTATACATCATACGGGACTTTGGGACATGGATCGTTACACCAAAAAGATGCGCCGTCATAGGCGTGTATGACAATATCTGATTCCCTTGAGTAACTTGAATGCGCGACAGGTGCGTGACAGGTGGCATGCCCCTAATGTTCTGCTAAACGTCTGATGGCACTTTGCTTTCTTTTGGATGCGACGTGGGAATAGTATAAAAGGTGCATCCCCTTGCCTTTCGATTTTTCATCTTTTCCTTCTCAAAGGACCACTATTTTCCAAAAAAGATGTCAAAGGTTATCTCTGTTGGTCATCAAGGGGACGCTAGCAGCAACACTGAAGGAGGTGTCACTTTTCTGACTGTCGGTCTGACATCCTCCATTGTTGGGCTGGCTCTTCCGACTGCACATTATGAAGGGCGATCACTGGTTGGGAAGAGTCTAAGGGGCACCGGGGGGGCTGAGTCATCTGTTGGGGTGCTATCGGTGGGTGTGTCTGACCCTTCCGCCTCGGGGAACTGTCAGGCGGCGTACCATTGAATGGAGGATCGGGTTTTGGGAGTTTTGGCGGAGTACCGGGCGTTGGAGTTTGGATTTTACTTGGAGGTGGCTGCCCTCAAGCCATCGCATCGGGAGGATATGGAGTGTGTCCAAGAGGTGGCGGAGAGCAAGGCGAGGGAGAGGGTGGCTAGGGAGATGGCTGACTTGCGTCAGCGACTGGAGGAGTCAGAGGCGTCGCTGGCTTGTTGTTGTAATGACCCGCTCCCACCTACGGGCGCTACTGGTGAATAATCGTCCATATTACTCACATGCAACACCAAACTAATGAAGAGATAGACTATGTTTCATCGGGAAATGTCCTAGGTGGGGACTAGGTTTTGTCCTTACCTTCGCTCCACTCGAGGAGTCGGTCCCAAAATAATTAAAGAAGCACAGCGGACGGGACCCGAAAACCCGAGTGAGCTTCACTTTTCTTCAGCTCGTCTCACCACAAGCTAAAGGTGACCTAGGCACAAAACTATCACATCAAATATTTACTAAGTACTCGGGATTTATGGGAAGTACCTCTTTGGTCCTTACTTGATCCTAAAACTTGGCTCCATCAAACAAGACACTAATAACCAAAAGTCTACACAATCATATACTACATTATATTGATTACAACAAACTGGATACCATCCAGCGTCCAACAACATACACATTCACCCATAAGGATATATATACATACCACCACATGAATACATACAGGAGATAATACAATTCACAACACGGGTAACAACGCTAGTCGCCACTTCAACCTCCCGACATCATCCCTGCTTGTATCTGAACTCGCACCATCTACAACACGAGGTAAAACCTTATGAGCCATAAAGACTCAGTAAGGGTGTAAATGAATATAAACAAGATAATATATGCGATGCAATAACAAATAAGTATGTGTGAATGATTAGGCATTATTGCCCTCTGAACCCACCTGTTCGAGGCACTTACCTCCCATATTACGCCTAGCATGCATCTAGTCTACCCCATGGCCATAGGACTCCACTAGACCACCTATAGGACATGCACAACCAGTACTGTAAACAACATATATTCAACCATATTACCAAACATTCGCAAGACCGCCACTCTTGGGGTCGTCCTTTACCTGGTTTGAAGCCTTATCTCTACCATAGGCAAGAACACCTAGCTGAAATCTGAACTCTTCTAGGATCACCGCCTCTCCTGTCGAACCTAGATGCAACCACACAAAAACTCAACCATACATCAGACATTAAACCAATGCCTCCATTTTCGCCATACACCGCAAAATCATCCAACAACTACTTCCAATCAACCCCAATCGAGGGTTAATTCAACCAATAATTATTTTACATTATATTACTCCACAACGTCTCACATAATGCAATAATTCAAAAGAAATTTAATTAATTTACCTACCCGATCTGGAGGAGAAATCCAGCCAATCGCTCACACCGGCGTTGCCTCATGGGATGCTACCTTGCTCTCAAAATCCCATTTTCGAGCTTTCGACACTGTCCTCGACCCCAAATTAATTTCTAGAATTTTCTCCCATTTTCCCCAAATTTTACTTCATTTTCCAAAATTTTTCATTATTTTATTTTTCTTTTTCTTTTATTTTTTTCTTCTCCTTTTTCCTCCTTCTTCTCTCTCGCTTGCTTTCTTCCTCTTTGTACACCGCCTGCGAGCGCACCAGACCGTCAGCCACTGCCTGTCGTCACCGTTGCCCATGAGGCCATCACCAGCTGCCGACCACCCCTGGCTCAGGCACAAGCCACCTCGGCCTCCCTTGCACGCAATGTTGTTGCTTCGCTACTGTTGATTCCTGTGTCTGCCATGGCCAGCCATTGAAGTTATTGGCTGCCTTGCTGTTACCGCCTTCCATTGCGAGCACATCGCCGACTACCGCCGGTGCCACTGCGCGCCTGCTTACGCGCTGCATCGCATTCGACCATCACAACCATGGCTGCCTGCCTTGCTGTTGCTGCTGCTTCCATGGCCGCCGCTGCAATAGCCAAGACCCATGCCGCTGCTGCTCCACCTTGCCTCATTGACGGCCACGACAGCCTCCATTGCTTGCCCCAAGCTCTACCACCGCGACCATGGATGTGGCTTCTTCAAGCCGCCACTGCAAATTTGGCCAGCACCGACCCCTGCCATCACTACCAGCCATCAATGGCTGCTCCAGGTCATCACCAACCGTAAGCGACGCCATCTCCTTCCTCTCTCGATCTCGATCTCGATCTCTCTTCTCCCAAGCTCTCCTATTCCTTGTGATGCCTCAGCTAGGCTCAAACTTTCTCTCTTTGTGTTTCGAATCCAAAGCAAAGGCCACTGTTGGAGGCTTGGGCAACAAGCACGATTATATATATAAATATATATTACATAATTTACATAATCACCCCACTAACATCTCATTAATCCCACTTAAGAATCACCTTAATTTCACTTAGGAATTTTAATAAATACACCTGGACCTTCCAAGGTTTAATTTATTATCATTAAACCACACCAAATCTTGCTTTCTCAAAAATTAATTACCAACAATTACTTGGGAATATCAATTTCATCCCTGCGCCTACACGGGACCTTTATTCCACCCAAAAATATTTCAGGGTTGCATTACTCGCAAATCGAACCACCCTTAGGGTCTCCTTAGCTTCTAAGAGGTCTGTTACGACCATTCGGTACTAGCACCCATTCAGCTTATACAAAATTTATTCTGAAAATTATTCTCGATTGGACTGCTTCCAGCGTCATAAACCTCACCTCGAGACGCTTATCAATATCATGCCCTTTTTCCTGGATAACTAAGTCTCGAGGCATTCCTTGTCATTGATTTGATAATTTTATTAATTAGTTTCTCGAAATTGACTTTCGGCCTTTCCGGACCACCCAAGGTCCTTCCAAAATAACTGAAAATTATATCTTTTCCATCACCATGTAATACGGGGTATTATAGTTTCCATGAGGTCATAAGTCATCTTGGCCACCAGCGAGAGGACGCCAGGGCAGCGCTTCGTGATGCATAGGCGGAGGTTGCTCATATGCGAATGGAGCTCGTGGTTACCCAATTGATGGCGGAGGCTAGTAGGACTCTGGTGTTAGAGGCTGCAGATGAGTATCTGAAGGGCTACGAGGAAGCTCTTCTTCACGTTCGAACTTTGTTCCCTAACCTAGACCTGCAACCCTGTAAGCAGTATATGAAGGTCGAGGGTAGCCATCTTGTTGACCTGACTGATGGGACGTGGGTCAGGACTCCAAGGGAAACTCCCGAGGTGGGTCGAGCTGGGGAGGGTGATGCCGATGATGCTGAAGCCCTGGTCGAGCTGGGCTAATTTACTCTTTTGTTGCAGTAGTGTAGGTTTTTGTGATATTTTCTGATTTTTTCTAGCCTTGTGGTATCGTGACTTTCTACTGTCTTTTGATTTTCCATTTGTGATGGAATGTCCAATTTTTTCATTTTCCCAAGGCACCCTCCTTGTTTCTTTCCAGTATGCCATGCTTTTTTTTTTGGGAGTTGGGGGGCTTGAGTGCGGATGTGGTGATTCTTGAGCTGGATGGTATGGTCGGTACCCAATCCTAGGGCTTGGGGTGCCAACTCCTTGAATTTGGTAGAGATTTAGAGGGGATTATGCTCATAGCACAAGCTTCGAGGTTATAGATAAGGCAACGTTTCAGCGTCGAACGTGTTTAGTTTGATGAAACGATTCATCTTTAGGGCATTTTTGTCAACACGCGTAGGGCGTTGATTGGTTATGGTAGGAGTGGCTTTTCATTTTTGAGGTAGGGATATGATTGCATTGATGGTGTGATTTTTTGAAGCCTGACTATATTTAATTTTTAGGAGACGGTGAGGGTCTTTTGACCGCCGAGTGATTGCGCTTATGAAAGGGGAGAGGGAAGCTATGGATTTCTTTCTATGCTGTCTTTGCTTGTTTGCATCTTCGTTCTGGGAGACTAGGGAAATGCGGTTAGTGTTTTACGGAGGGAATTTTGCACCTGGGTGTGGTGTTTTGGTTGGTGACCCTGTGGGTGGCAACTTCCTGAGTGGTACGGCAAGGGCCGAGAGGTCTGTGGTTGAGTGTGTTAAGGCGAGGGCAGTACTAGGATGGGTGAGACATGTCGTGTCTAAAATGGGTGATGTGGCTTTCAAGCCAGAAGATGTACCTAAGACCACTTTCTGATCTTGGTATGGTCACTAAGAGTATTTGGTGATGCTGTTCGGATTGACAAATGCACCTACTACATTCATGGACTTAATGAATCGAACTTTTAGACCCTACTTGGACAAGTTCATGATAGTGTTCATAGATGATATCCTAATATACTCTACGATCACTGGGATTAATCTTGCCCCATTCTCAAGAAGACCCCATCCTGATAACAACGACACAAAATCAAGACCTCGATGATATGAGAAAAACACGTACCATACACCGACTTTTCATAAGTAAAATAGTTGATGCAATATTCCACATGAACAATATGTTTATGATGCCACAAATACGTAAGTAAAACACCTATATGATATATCTCAAGTTCTGAAAGGTATAACCGCTCAATGGAACTGGTCCAAACACATGAAATCCTAAGCTCAGGAGGGTAGAACCACTCACCTGAACCTACTACACACACATCAAGACACTTTCAAAACAACGGTAAGACTGGAATCGAACCACTCATCTTAATTTAGAAAAAGTAGATTTTTGCCTCAAAAAGTGTGTCAATCCTCGAAAATTGTGTAATCTTTTTCTCTAACAGTCAAATCATCTCCAGTGCATCATCATATCTATAAAAATCAACATTTCTATTTCTCCTATATTTTCCTTTATTTTTCATATTTTTCTCTAATTTTCCATAAATTCTTTTCCTTAGAAATTCCAAAATAATTATCTATCATGCAATTTCACCAAATATTTTTACAGAGAAAATCCTAAAATATTTTTTCAAAAATACTGAAATTAATTTCAGAGAAAAACCTGTGCTCACACGCCACCCCAGCCTCGGCGAGTGAAGCCTACGCAAAGTAGTCTTCTTCGATGACGGCCGGCTCCGATGACCTCCAATGGCCAAAACAACTACACCCTCTTGAAGCTCTCCTCGAGGCGACCTTGATGGACCCCTTAGATGGCCGAAATAATCGCCAAAAATGCCTTCAAAGGAAGTTGTAGGTCACGGCTTCGGCGAGCCCGACTTTCTGACTAAAGCTCTGAAACCCCTTAAATCCTACACCAAAACCTCCCAAATTTTCCAGAAAAACTCCCTAGCACTCAAGGAACAAAAGTTTTCTATCATTGAGGCTCGATTCTTTCTAAAACACGGCCAATCTACTTCGATTTGTTTTGAAACCCTCGCCATTCGAACCATATTTATACCTGATTTTGACCGAATTTTTGACCATTTAGAAGCTTTCCTAGTCGCCAAGCTTTGAATCCTCATCATATCAATCCTCAAATGGAGCCAAATGGCGACCAAATTGCCTCGAAATTTCTAGCCACTTTTTGATTTTCTTTAAAAATTAAACCACGTCAACACACTGTAGATCTCGACCAATTGCTAGGTTCAATCGAACCATCATGGCCTGGAGCATGTCCTGGTGCCCCTTGGTAGTTTCGACGACCGCCGCCGCAAAGTTGGCCAGTGGTTTGCAGGTTTCACACCTAATTTTCAGTAATTACACTTTCACCCCCCAAATTTTGATATTTCAAGATTCTGCCCCTTTCACTCAAACCCTAGGTTTTTCATTAATACCATTAAACCCCTCAAGTTTAGGATGTGTCACTACACCCTTGAAAGTCTAGAAAAACCCTCGTTTTGACCACCTTCCATCAATTTCTAGATTATGTACTTTGGCCCGAATGCCCCTAATTGCATAATTTTAACCCCAAACCTTTGTAAATCTCTTGTTCTTGGCGTCCCATGTCTCTTTGAACATTTTTACCCTCCAAGTGTCGTCTTGGTTTGGTCACTTACCTTTCTGTTCAAGTTTTGAATATTACACATTGTCCTAAAACTTTGATAAATTCCATTTTAACCCAATAACTTCCAAAAATACCTTTGATATTAAATACTGGGTATTACATCCTCCCCCTCTAAAAAGGAATTTCGTCCTTGAAATCACTCATTCTAAAATTTTAATAGATGTGGATAAGAAGTTTTCATCTCTTATTTGCGTTCCAAGGTAGGTTTCTTCTTCGTCATGGTTCCTCCATGACACTTTTACTAATGGGATAACCTTGTTTCTTAAGACCTGATCCCTCTGATTTAATATTCGAACTGGCTCTTCGGGGTAAGTCAGATCTTTTCGTATCTCTATGGTCTAATTTTGAAGAACTTGCGTAGAATCTGGCTCGTGTTTCTACAATTGGGACACGTGGAACACGTTGTGGATATTTGCTAGTGCTATTGGCAAGGCTACTCTATAGGCTACTAGTCTAATTTTCTCCAAAATTTCATATGGACCGATATATCTTGGGCTTAGTTTTCCTTTATTTTCCCCTCGAATCACTGTTTTAAATGGAGAAACTTTCAAATATACCTTATCACTGATTAGAAATTCAGAATTTGGTCTTCAGTGGTCAGCGTACAACTTTTGACAACTTTGACTTGTTCTCATTCTTTCCTGAATTCTTTTGATCTTTTTAGTAGTGGCTTGCACTATCTTGGGTCCAATCAATCCTATTTCCCTGGTTTTTATCCAGCAAAGTGGAGTTCTGCATTTTCGCCTGTACAACACCTCATAGGGGGCCATTCCAATACTACTATGGTGCCCATTGTTGTAAGAAAATTCCACTAGTGGTAGTTGCTTCTCCTAACTTTCTGAGAAATCTAGAATGCATGCCCTGAACATGTCCTCAAGCATTTGAATTGTTCGCTTGGACTGTCTGTCAGTTTGAGGATGATAAGTCGTGCTAAGCTTCAACTGCGTTCCCATACACTTGAGGAAAGTTTTTGAAAATCTAGACGTAAATCGTGGGTCTCAATCTGACACTATGCTTGCAGGAATTCCATGCAATCAGACTGTTTTTCAATGTACAGTTGAGCTAAGGCATGAATCGGCTGCCCTATCTTATTAGGTAAGAAATGTGCTGACTTTGTCAGTCGATCTACTATCACCCAGATAACATCGTTTCCTTTGGGACTTCGAGGTAGATTGGTCACAAAGTCCATGGTGATGTGATTCCATTTCCACTTAGGAATGTCCTGAGGTTGTAACATTCCTCCTAGCCGCTGATGTTCAATTTTGATGCGCTGACAAGTATCGCATTGTTCCATGTACTGTGCCACATCCTTTTTCATTCCAGGCCACCAATAACTTTCCCTAAGATCCTTATACATCTTTGTGAACCCTAGGTGGTCGGTGTACTTAGCTCGATGACCTTCTCCTAAAATAACTTGTCTCAAGTTTTGACCTTTCGGCACATAGGTCCTTCCTTGGAATTGAAGTATACCATCGCGGTAACTGAATTCAGGTGCCCTCACTTGGTTATTTTCATCTATCCACTGACTTCTTCTTGCGTCCGTCTGAAGAGATGACTTGATCTAATTTACCATATCCGATTGGATGGTTAAATTTGCCAAATACCCTTTGGTCAATTTCAACTTGACACTTATTGTCAGGTGACTGAATTCCTCAATCATTCTCTATTCTTTAACCATCATGCTCGCCAAAATTTCTTAACTCATTCGGCTAAGAGCATCTGCTACTACATTTTCCTTCCCTGGATGATAGGAGATGATACAATCATACTCTTTCAAGTACTCCCTCCATCTTCTTTGTCGCATGTTCAACTCTTTCTGGGATATTATGTACTTCAAGCTTTTGTGGTATGTGAAAATCTCGAACTATTCTCTGTATAGGTAGTGTCTCCACAATTTCAAGGCATAGATTATGGCTGTTAATTCCAAATCGTGGGCTGGGTAGTTCTGCTCGTGCCTTCTTAGTTGTCGAGATCTGTAAGCAATTACCTTCTCATCTTGCATTAGAACACATCCTAAGCCTGTTCCAGAAGCATCACTATATACCATATATTTTCCTGATTCTGTCGGCATTGCTAGAATCGGTGTTGTGATTAATCGTGCCTTCAGCTCTTAAAAACCTTACTCACACTTTTCATCCCATTTAAATTTAACTTCCTTCTGAATTAATCGGGTAAGTGGAGCAGATATCTTCGAGAATCCTTCCACAAATCTTCTGTAGTATCCAGCTAGTCCAAGAAAACTTTGAATTTCCCCTACGGTCTTGGGCGCTTGCCAATTTTGAACCGCCTCTATCTTTGTTGGAGTACAACTTGTGGTTCTTTAAGGTTTGCATCACTATCCTCAAATGTTCTCTGTGCTCATTCTCACTCGCAGAGTATATTAGGATATCATCTATGAAGACTATCACGAACTTGTCCAATTAGGGTGTAACGCCCCACTTTTCCAAATACGCAATAACTTGAAATATAATTAAGACATCACCTACGGGCGTTATGGAAACCCTTACCAACGGAAGCATTGGATCGAACCTGCAAGCTTAATCAAAACTAAATAAAGGGGTTTCCACTAGATTCCTTTATATGTACGGGAAATGCATATATAACTTTCAATAAACCCAAAAGACACAACTTACTACTTATAGGTACAACTGCAGGACACCCACACACACACACACCTCTTACAGCCTTGAGTACCCTGGCTGCTATTTACAATACATCATTCGGCTTACACAATAAATCAAAAAGAACCATAACAAATTGAAAAGAACCCAAAGCTGGCAAAGCTTCACCTCTTTTCCTATGCTTTGAACTGAAACCCGTAACACCTGATACTTCTGATAAAGCTGGGATGTTGAATGTCCCAGGGGTATGAAACACCCGAGTTAGATTATTACATCTAAGTGAGTGACTTAGAAAAGGAAAGTACATGCGTGCAAATGCAATAATGCCAGTATGAAATCCACCTCTGTGGTAGCAATACCAGGGTGTTGCAATCACCCCCGCAATCATCATAGTCACCCCTTGGCTCACCGCAAGAGCACGAGTTCTTCCATGATGGCCCAACAACTAGCCACAGTCACCAACACGAGCATGATATATGACAAAGCAAAAGAAATATGCATAATCAAGGGAAAATATGACATGTAAACCACCAAGGCATGATATGCAATCCATCATCCACACACAAGTGAAGCAACAAATGCTCAAAGTGTTATAAAACATGTAGGAATCACTCACCTTGACCGCTTCCCCTTCGATAGTACTATTTTTAGCCCAATTTCAAGCACTAGGGGTTGTTTCTGCAGAAATCACGGATTTTAGTGAACCAAACCTTAAATATTTTTACATAGAGTTGTATGTAATTAAAATAGAAAAACAACGCTGAAAATTTCAGGCCAAACAGAGGCCAGACACGCCCTCACGCACCCCCGAAAGGGTGGCTACGCGCCTCCTCCTTCCTTGTTACAGATTTTGCTACACAAAATTAAAAATGATATAACTTGCTCATTTTTGCTCCGATTTGCTCTCCGTTTGAACCTACGGGATCTCTTTTCATGCTCTATGACTTTATGGAAAAAAAATTGGCTTACCTTTTCGGTTTCCTTTCTATTTTGGCGGTTTTCCGATCAGGTCTCCCTTTCCTTTCTTCTTTGCTTTTTCCTTGATTTTTCTTACACTTGCTTGCTTCCTCTTTCCTTAGCTTCACGTGGCCTTACCTCCTTCCCTTTATATAGCCTCTAAATTCCCAAATCCTCAAGATTTCACTTGGCCTCCAAGTTACTCATTTTCTACCCTAGTAATCATCACAACTTTGAAATTTTTCCAATCTTTCAATGCAAGCTTCCATTTCTTCCAATCCTAGGCTTCCAAATACACCTTCAAGATAAGCTTTATCATCTTCTTTCCTTGCAAGAAACTCTTAGCCAATCCTAGTCTTCCAAGTTTAAACTTTTAGGATAAAAATCAATCATAACACTTTAAGACTTTAGGGAAAACTCTCAAACTAATCCTATCTTTCCAGCACATGGCTTCTAGGATAAGGATTCATTATTGCATTCATTCCTTTTGTTGGAAACAAGCTAATCCTTTTACAAGTTTTAATATTTGCACTTGGGTTCTGTTTAATGCCCTAAAACCATTCATGTTTACACTTTAGCTCTAGATTTCCATTTGAACATTTTATTGCAACATCCGACCTTTACATTAAATTCTGAGGTATTACATCCTACCCCTCCTAAAATAAATTTCGTCCCCGAAATTTTCTTTCATAACTCACTTAGTATATACTTTCCCATGCAAATTCCTCAAAATCATGGTGTCTCCAGAGTACACTCTCTAAGAAATATTATTTTACTCCTCAAAACCCACTTCGAGGTTGATGATTTATTTGACCTGGCATGCCCCGACCAATATGGTTTGCCTTAACTCTTGGCCTAAGACACATATTTTTAACTCAAAAATCAAAACGTTTTATCTGAAAATCGGTTTTAAGGTTTTTGACCCTTTCCCAATTGTCAACTCATGACCATACATTCGAGTCTTCTAGAATAGCTTTTCAGATCTGTTCATCAGATGAGAGTGAATCGTCAGGCTAGCGACGTAAATAGATGTTCCATCAGGAATCGCATCCAATGCCACAGGCTAAAAAGCCTCTACCAGTCCTTACTCTCGAGTCAATAGAACAGGCTCATTCCCGCATTAGCCACCACGTTCACCCAGAACAGGCTATTAGAGTAGGCTAGTTAGCCACCACGTTCATCTTCCCGAGATGGTACTGGATCACACAACCACAACCCTTCAAAAACTCTATCTACCGTCGTTACCCTGCATTCGAATCCCTCTAAAAGAATAGGCACCTCAAGCAATCATGAAGATCTCGAACTTTTCACGTAGCGCTACCACAGCACGCTCACTACCCCATCAATATCCACATCAACAAGGGCAGAGTTCAGGATAATCAAATCAGAGCCAATTGCTCATAATTTCTGGGGTGTACAACAATTTGCATACTAAACCAAAGGCTAGGTCAGTAACTAGAATAAAATTTCCCTTCCCCAGAGGCTAAGTATGGGAACCACAATCCCTTTGCTTGCTACTATGGGAAAACACATTTCCTAAGCAAGCTCACAACACACCACATGCCTATATCGGGGAAAACATACCACCCATAGTTACGACCTACCCCGACCCATGTATGCAATTACCATTCCTTCACCCCCTTTCCAAACCTCTGATTCCCCAAGCCCACTGAGCACATGATGCAACAGTTATACTCCTGGTACCGACACTTTCTCATGCTCGAATTCTCTCGAGGAGAACAAGTTAGATATCGGTCCACAATTACAACCACAAACTAATCTAAGCATGATTCGAACACCTCAATCATTAACTCACAAGGGTTACAGGTGCGTTAATCCCAAATGTCTTTACTAGATACTCATAATAATCTGTAACAAGGTCTAGAGCAACCTTGCCACACCTTCCTTTTAATTCCCAATTACATTCCTTAAAATAACAAACCATACTCAAGGTTACAATTAGCACACATTAATTAACAATATTCCTCAACTCACAACTACCCATCTTACTATTTGACATCCCTTATTCTGTCGACCCATCTTACTTGATTCGAGTTTGGCTGTTTACAATGCTTGCAAAGTCATGCCTTGCTTTCTTTCACCCTTACTATTCTGACCTTGAAAAACAACCCGCCTTCCACTAGGTTTGAATAGGCTTACCATTTTAATCTTACACTCAACCTTAGCCTCATGTACCGATAGGAAATCCATTCCTATGATTATGTCGAAATCTTGAATATCTAGTACCACTAAGTCTATCTTGAGATCCTCTCCTCCCATATTGAAAATACATCCTTGACAACCTATCGCAGTTTCTAGGGTTGTACCCATAGGAGTAGCTATTACCATTTGATAACCTAATTTCCTCGGTTCTAACTTTAAACCATCTACTGATGCATGCAAAACAAATGAATGCGTAACACCTGGATCTATTAATGCATGAACGGGAATATTCGAAAAGAATAGTGTACCTTTGATAACCGTAGGATTGGTCTCGGCATCCTCGTAAGTCAAATTGAACACATGGCCTGGACGAACATTCTGCACTCCCCCGCTCGGTTGCTCCATCTTCTGCCTCTTCGGGCATTCTCGCGAGATGTGTCCCAGTTGTCCGAAGTTGTAGCATATAACTTTTCCTTGATACCCAACTTGGGGCGTCTCTTTGGACAGTTCCTCCCGATATGGCCTTCTTCGCAGCATCCATAGCATCTTATGAAACATCTCTTCCCTGGGTGTTTCTTCTTGCACCGAGAGCATTTCCCTTCCTCCCTGGGTTGAGCCATTGAATTTCTTGGCTTACCGCCCTTGCTTCCTTCTTCAGACTTGATTATTCTTACTCGCGTAAGATTCCTTTCGATGGTTAGGGCTCAATGTAATGCTTCTTTATAGGAATCGATATCCCACCCACTCAAAACTTAGTGGAGATTCACTGGCAACCCTGAAACGAATTTTTGTGCCTTCTGACTCTCGTCAGTCTCGTAGATGGGCATATAGTTGATTAATTGAGTGAATCGATTATGATATTGGTTCATAAACATTTCATCAGTCTGCTTAAGCCTCATGAACTCCTAGATCCTTTCCTCCTTCCAGCTATTAGGGAAGTACTTGTCGTTAAACTCCTTCTTGAATCCTACCCAAGTGTAGATTGGCGCATCCTCATCTTCATCCTCACGTTCTTGATGATATCTTAGTATAAAACGCTCGGTAGACTACCACCATCGTCCCGCCTCTTCTTCTAGTGTGTAGACTGCGCACCTTACTTTTTTCTCCTTGCTACACTAGAGGTGTTGAAGTAATTTCTCAGTCTGCTCGAGACAGTACTCGACTGAGCTGGGATCATCACAAGTTCTACCCTTGAACATAGGGGGCCTTAAATGTCGATACCGTTCCAATGCTGTGGTCGTGTGCCGAGTAAGTTCCTCTCTACTCACGTAAGTCAGCATGTTCTCCAAACATCTTTCCATTCGCCTGAACCGATCTTCACCGGCACTTGATTCCCCGACGTACCTCCTATTTCCTCCCAGATGACTTCTATGGTCACCCTGACTTTCGGGATTATCTTCCTCTCTTCTCCCACAATCATTGTTGACCGCATCTCAAGGTCGTTGTGTATTCACCATCTGAAGTGAACCACGGATATAAGTTATATTCAAGACAAGATCGTTTCTTAAAAGAGGGACAGTCTTATTTCTTAAAAGTAAACCACGAAACATAACATCCTAACAAGCATGACAAAAAAAGTAAACATAACATCTTATTATATTATTTTTTTTTGTTTTCAGCTTATCTTTCGGCCTTCTTCAACTAATCCTTCGACCTCTAGATCCATGGCTCCTTATTACCGATGTGTTCGTCTGACTCGGCTAAGGGTCCTTCTTTATCCTCATGGGACTCCTCGTCAGTGCTGAAATCGAAGACATCCTCTTCTTCTTCAAGTTCCATAGCAACAACATCTTCCTCAGCTTCCTCCTCCATAGCCTCTCCGTACAGATCCGCATACTGATCATGCATCCTTGTGCATAATTCGTGTAAGGATTCGAATACCCAATCCTGCCATAACCACTGAGCAAAAGTCTTCCACTCCCTTACCAATTGGTTGATAAGAAAGTCGATCTGGTACTCCGCCAAATCTTCTAATTGTCGGTAGCTCAAGGGTACATCATCTATGATTTCCTCCATTGCATTTAAAACACACAACCACGTCTTCCTATTACGGGTTTCCTCGAGCTTCGATCCTATGCGCCCAGTGAGTCAACAACACTTGATCCACCATTATTGCTAATAACACACGTAAATTTTACTTAGAAACCTCAAACGTATGTGTCCTTGCGGAGGCTTCATAGTAGCATAATGCTACTGGTGCAAGGCTCGTAGTGATGGATCTGATGCTATGGACCATTTGGCAGATGACTAATGAGTTGGCTCGCGATGAGGGCAAGTGGCCCATGGGCAGGAACAACTTAGTAAATTGTAGGTGGCGATCAGATGTCGAAGATCTAGAGCAGCACCTTAGGAAATTTGGTGAAGTGAGACCGATAGTCTCCTGTAAAGGATAGGACATCTAGAGTAGTCCTATGGAGGAATCATGGAATGCGGTAATGTTTCGATGGATTAGTAGCCGAGTAGGAAGCTTGGTAGGAATAATGGTTATGAGCGTGGTGGGGTAGCCACGCTGGGTTCGATATCAGAGGTAAGACCGAAAGGCCTAGAGTCATACTACAGGTGCGAAGCAAATCAGTGATGGATCTAAGCCATACCGTTGGGAACTGTTGTTGGGCCAGTGTAAGGGAGCAACACGGTATTGATGACTAGGTGTTGACTCTTCGAAGCACAGGGGAACACGATGGGGAACCAGTGTTGGGCCAGTGTATGGGAGCGACACGGTAATGATAACTAGGTGTTGGCCCTAAAGCCTAGGGAAACACAATGATTATGCAGATGGTCTGGGCTTGAAGATCTATGAGATGCATGGTAAGGGTGACGAAGGTTGTGGTTAGTCCCATAACTTAGCTGTGAGTAATAGGAGATGTTGGGGCGTTACACCCAAGTGGGAGGTTAAACCCTTTATTTTGGTAAAGCGATGACGAATCGATTTGGCGAATGTTCGGGTGTTATAGCATCTCGAGATGTTTGAAAAAGAAACTTGTTGAAAAGAACGGGTCTAGCGTGAGAATAACGCTACGGTTGATGTCTACCAGTGATGGGTCTAATGCTAGGGACCACTAGATACAGACGGTTAGTTCACATGAGGGACTACAACCCTCTATGTCGAGTAACCCATTTGTGGTGGAGATGATTAGACGCCAAAAACCTGGGGTGTGCTGTAGGTTATGTCTAGGTTAGACTTAAATTTTCATGAGGGTTGAAGTATCGTGCAAGTGCCTTTAATTTGTCATGGCAGTTAGAAGGTTTGTGAATTGATTGGGTGATATCTTGTGGTGTGATAACAAGATGCATGGCGATGCTCCTTGCTAAAGGATACTAACGCAATTGTGGTTAAATTTGATCGAAATTGATCTGGTAAATTGGGATGATAGACCCAGTGTGACCTTACGGTAATATGGGAAGATGAGTTGATTGGTGAGGTCGGTAAATGGCTCCAGAATGTTAAGTGTGTGCCATGGAGGGCGAGACTTACGAGATGGAAGCCAACCATGAGATGGGAATACTGAAGCGTGTGAAGGTTTCAAGTAAGCGGATCTCTAATCCTATGATGTGAATTGTGGCAGGTTGATCACGTGGCTAAGGCATGGTTCGGAATCCGTGAAGGCTCACAATTGCACAGTCTAGTGTTAGTCCTAAATATGTCGATGCAAAAATGAGGAAGTGTCCTCATGTAGCATTGGATGGGTTTCCAGTTGATGACAAAGGATCAATTACCAAGTGGTAGCAACTGATGGCAATGACGGGGGAGTGAGGCTCGAGAACTGTGATGTAAAGCCTTGTTAATTGTAGTGTATGCCTTTAATATAAAAGTTCAGCGGATCCTGATGGTTAGACCAGGCGAATTTTGAGAAAGAGATCCAAGGTTATAGAAGATGGTTGGAAGGGGCAAAATTGTGCCGCTTGAAGGAGTGTTCCTCCGAAACGAGGGTATAGATGGTAGTGTTGAAATGTGGCTTGGGTAGAACTTGAGATGTTCTCCCAAGAAAGGTTGAACATGGAGCAACAACACTGGATAAACTTCCTAAGGCACTACAACTCTAACAGGATGGATCACCTAGGGAAAGCCAGCGTGATGGCAAGTGCCTGAGTAGGAAGATGAGTCCTATAACATCGAGTGAAAGTGTGAGTTCCACAGGAGTGGTAGGGGTGATTCCCAATGGGTGGAGTTTAATTCGAAGCGATAGTCGATGATTGTAAGTGTAGTGCTTGGAGGAAGGTTGTGTTGGTTGTAAGCCGGACGATCGGGCTAGAGCTAATTGAGTTGGTTAGATGAAAGATGAGTGCCAATTTAAGATGTCGTCAATGGGTGACGAGAGCTCAAAGGAAAAGCTTATGGGACGAGATTGGTTCCTAGAAATGGTGTTTAGGTGATGAGATCACCTAATAACTGTGATTGATACAGCTAAGGGGATGCCCTGGTGCAGGGCTAATTGATGGGAAATTAACCTCGTGGCTAAAGGTTAATGGTTGTGAAAGGAAATCAACTGGTGGGGTTGCTATGGCATTAGAGCCAATGTGGTCGCTCACTGAGTGATGTGAGCTGATTGAAGCAAAAAGTATAAGAAGAATCCGGGAGAAGCCGAAGCCTTTCAGGGGATTAGTAAGCCATCCGAGAAATGGCAAGGTGGTAGAGAAAAGCTAATCCAAGATTAAGGTTGTGTGGGTTAAGTTGACCTGTGAGAGTTTAGATGCAACAATCGTGGAAAGAAATTCGTTGTTTTCATGGTATTGTCCTTGTCGAGGAGGATGAGGGGAAACATTATGCATGGTTTAAGTCAGGTGTCTATTGCGAATTGAGAATGAACCTGATTTAAAATGGCTGAAAAGTTTCGTGCCTCTAGAGTAAGAGGCACTATCGAGAAATGGTGGGATTTGAAAAGTCCCAATGAAATTGAAGTTGGGCGAGTGAATTTGGCTAAAAGACTGCTACAAGGGTGAGGGTGTAACCATGTTAGCTTATTATGGTATGGGACCAAAGGCATGAGTCATCCTACTAGTGAGATGTAATAAGTGATTGTGTAGATGGTAATGAGCCAATCACTTATGCCACACACTATGGGTGATGATAAGGGCCGGTTAATGGTTTCACGCTCTTAAGCGCAATGGTAGGATCCCTAACTCGTGGAAGGGTTTAACAGCCAAAGTAAGGCTTAGCATGGGACATGATTGTGAAAGATGAAATTGGGTGAAGAATTGAAGGGGGTTGCTCAGTGAAGAGTTCCCTGGTATGGATATGAGACCCTTACTAATGAGTAGTATCGGCCAGTAAGAAAGGCCCAAGTATCTCTGTGTGCTTATGTGAAGAACTCTTGGTTGGGAGAAGGTTGTGGCCCGAGCATGGTTAGGCTCAAGGTAAGAATGTAATGGTGTGTGCATTGTCAAACTCGAGGTGGACTCGGGTAGTGCACGTATGGTTGAAATGTGAAATTGCCTGGCATGGTGTCAGGTATGTTGATTATGCTTAATCATATCGATAAATGAAGGTCGGCTGGTCAAGGTAGTAGACCATGTATGAAATGGTCGAATTTGCTTGGATGGGCCAAATGGTTGCTTCCCATGTAGTGCTAGCATGGTTAGTTGATCGGTAATGAGAAGTTTCCATAAGGATCGACTCAAGCTATGCATACATGTGATTAATGGCTATATGCCATGGTGGAATGGGTGTTAGAGTGTCTTGTGGGTACTAGATGTGACATTGCTGCGAATGATCAAAGCTAAGATGTTGCTGGTTAGACCAACATAAAATCGTGGCTATGTGTGATTGGAAGTGGGAAACGTTGCCATGTGTGATTGATATAAAATCATTGTAGACTGATGAGTGATGCAATGTTAGCGAGTGTTGGTTTTGGTTGAAAGGAAAATGGGAAGTGGACTATAAAGCGATGCTGCGAGGCAGAGGAAATTCATCAAGAGATGGACATCGTTGCAGTAAGCATGACCAGCGACTAGTGGTGCGATTTGCGCTGGAGGCCAAAGTGGTATTCGGTTACCTCGAGGTGGGGATAGCCTGAGGGAAAGGTAAGAAATGGCTAGGTTATGAGATTCTCGAGCATGGAAATTTGGTGAGTAGCCCAAGAATGTGATTGTTTTGGGCAGAAAAGTAACGTAAAGTGAATTTCGAGGACAAAATTCTTTTAAGGAGGGGGGAATGTAACACCCCGTGTTGCTGGTGTTAAGAGAGTGAGAAAGAAAGTGAGAAACTTCCAAAAATGCCCTTGAGAAGGTGATGGATCTTGAGAATAATGGTGCCCTATGAGAGGGGCATTTTGGTAATTTGGATAGTGAAGTCCAATAAAGGGTAATTTGGTAAATTGAAAATAATTTCTAGGTGGAATTAAGTATGGAAGTGAATTAATTTCTCATTTTTATATTTATGTGGAGATAAATGGGATTAATAATTCACAAAGGGCATTTTAGTAATTTGGAGTGGAATTCCATAAAGGAATTAAATGATGGAAAATAGAAAAAATAGTGTATATTCAATTATGTGATAAATAATTGATTTTTTCCTAAATTGGTAAATTAATGTGGTGATGCCACATGGATGGCTTAGATTAAATCTTGGAAGCCAAGTATGGTGTCTTAGAGTGACACATGGCAATGGGTGGTCTAAGATAAAAGAGAATTAAATAAATGCAAAAAGAAATGACAAATAGTCATTCTTGCATTTAATGAGAGGCACGATTGTGTTGGATTAAAAGAAAATCCAAAAAGAAATAGAAAATGGTCAAGATTAATGATGGAAAATGGTTCCATTAAATTAAATGAGAAATGAAATAGATATCTAAGATGATCCAAGAGTGGAGGATTATTCTTGAAAATGGGTAATGATCTCGGGGATGAGATAAAATCCTTCAAGTTGGCATGAATTGCCAAGTGGATTAAAATGGTCTAAGAGAAGAGATGAGGTCGAAGGTGGAGATTAAATCTCCAAAGAAATCCAAAGGCTAGGATTAAATCCTAGCAAAGAACTTGGATTGTGCTTATTCCAATGGTTGAGATCTTCTATTGGAAAGTAAATGAAATCTAATGGATGAGATTAAAGAAGGCAAAAGCACATGGATTGTGCTTTCTTGTATGGTTGAGATTTCCTCTCTAAAAGCAAAGGAAAATCAAAGGTTAAGATGAAGTCTTAAAATTAAGATATCAAGACAAGAGAAGTATAAAAAGGGAAAGAGAGTCTTTGTTTCAAATTTTTGCCATTTGAAGAGCCTCGAAGAAGAAAGGAAAGAGAAGAAGAAAAATGAAAGAAAGAAAGGTAAGATCTTTTGTGTGTTTTAGCCATATGAAGGCTAGATCTCCTCTCTCTAATTCTTCTCTAGTAATATGGATTTATTTTGTGTGCAAGGATCTCTTGGGTAGAAGGGATGAAAGGAAGCTAGGAAGGGTTTAAAAGCTTCAAAGAATGCTAAGGTAAGGGATAGCCTCATGGGATGGTGGCTAACAAGGTTGTAAGTATGGTTCATGAATTTTTATGTGTGCATTGGCATGTTGTTTGTGTTCAAGGACTTATGGCCATGAGGTTGTGTGGGGTGGGGTAGGTTAAAGCCTCAAACCAAGGTGGTTGTGAGGATGTGATACGCGCTCCGGAATTCTAATACCAATTGATGTGAACCCGCGATGGAATGAAGCCAAAGGAACCCACAAAAGATTGAAACAAACCCCAGAAAAGCCAAAATCAGATATAAGACAAATAATTCTCGACCCGTTGATTCACAAACCAAGAACCTAGATTATGTTAAAATCTAGACCCGTTGATATGTGAAAACAAGAACCAAGAATTGTATTGTTAAACGCCACAAAGACTGCCCAAATCTTTGATAAGTTCAGAATTTGAACGCCACAAAGAAATCACTCATTTGATAAGTTCGAAACTATGTTCATTGAAGAACAATATAGAAAAGAGAAATCTCTCAAATTCAATTCATAATATTCTTTCCCCCTTTTTCACAATGGTAAAGCCTTTAAATAGGCCAAAATAATTAAATCCTAATTCTACTTGAAAACTAATAAAAATCCAAATTCTAGTCATAAACTAAATCCTAAATCTAATGGGTTTTAGTTAGCCTACTCCAAATAGAAGTAGGAATAACAATAGTAACCCAATCCAACTACAAGTTGGATTAACAAAACTAAGCTAATCCAAATCCAACTATAAGTTCGAATAATAAAACTAACTCAATCCTAAACTATATAGTAAATAAGTAAATATCTTGTTAAATAAGAATCCTTGTCAAAAAAGAATTAGTATTCATCCAATTCCAACATGGTTGATTGGATTGACTGATCTGATTGCATCATTGTTAGTTAGCCCTCCATGATTCTCATCAGGATGTGGAAGCCCTAACTTTGTTGCATTGCATGCATTGGCATCATATTTTATATTCATGTTCATGCTTATAGTCATTGCACCCATATTGATCTTAATAGCTCATGAGGTTTTTATCCTCCCCTTGCAGGTTGTTCTTATGGAAAGAGGTTGGGAAAGTTGCAAGCTTGAGGTTGGAAGCTTTGTGATGTATATTTATTTTGTTGGTTCATGGCTTGCAGAAGCCTAAAGCATGTATTGTAATTTTTTTATGAATGTTGTAAATATATGGTGTTGTTGCCATGTGTATTGGGCTGGACCTTCATGATTCATAATGGGGCTCAAATGAAAGATTTGTGTAAAAATTGGTTTTCAAGGCTTGAAGGCCAAAGAGTCAAAGTGGAGTGAAAATGTAGATTTTTGATGCATTTTATTGGTGTGTAATTTCTTGAAAATTTTGGGTTAGAAGGCCCAAGAGAAAAAAAAAAAAGAAAAGAAAAGAGGTAAAATGGTGGAAGGCTAGTGGTAGCAGCCAGGGCCACAAGGTGGCCTGTAGGGGGCCTCAGCGGGTAGCAAGCGTGTGCGGAAAACAGGCAAGGTACGCGGGCGGGTGCGAGTTACAGGCTGGGCTCGTAAGCTGGCGCGTGAGCGTTGGCAAGCGGGGGTGCGCGGGCGCACGACCAACGCCCCGGGCACACCAGCAGGCCCTGTCGGCCAATTTTTTAAATTTTAATGGGGATTTTTGGGGCATTTCTTGATTGATTTTGGGTCCTAAAGGAATTTTCAAAATAAAAAGATTTTTCGAGCATTTTTGGAGATAAATGCCGAAATTTTTAAAAAATGAAAATTATGAATTTTTTCTCGAATTTTGGGAAAATCAATGGGTTGATTTGAATTTTGAATTATATGGAGCCCGGTGAAATTCTTAGAAAGAAGAAGAATTAAAAATGATAATTGGGCAAGTTTAATGGAAATTAATCAAACCAAGTGTGGCATGGTTAAAACCCAAGTCTGTTAGTCGATCCTGGGATTGAGGGAAGGGAAGGACGAAGCCTAGTTCCCACCTGGGGCGTTTCGTGTTGAAACATAGTCCGCCCTTCACAAATGATAGGGCATGTGAGCAGTTCAGATGATTGTTCACTAGTGGCACCCGTAAGTGGGAGCGGGGCATCACACAGGGCGGGCTGAACATGTCAGTTTGGGTCTCGAGCATGGTTTAAAAGAGGACCGAGTCTGGCTTGAGGTCCTATGAGCCTGTTTGGTACAAGGCGTGGCTCGATAGGGCCGAGGCGGGCTCTAGGGGCCTAAAGCAATGACGGGTCTGTGCCCGAGGTCCGCGCGAGGCGGACTGAACATGTCGGTCTGAGTCTCGAGCAAGGTTTAAAAGAGGATCGAGTCTAGCTCGATGTCCTGTGAGCCTGTCTGATACAAGGCGTGGCTTGATAGGGCTGAGACAGGCTCTAGGCGCCTAGAGGAATGATGAGGCTATGCTCGAGGTCCGCGCGAGGTGGACTGACCTTGTCGATCTTGGCCCCGATCATGATTTAAAGGAGGACTGAGTCTGGCTTGAGGTCCTGTGCGCTTATTTGATAGAAGGTGTGGCTCAATAGGACCGAGGCAGGCTCGTGGCGCCTAGAGCAATGACGGGTCTGTGCCCAAGGTTCGCGCGGGGTGGACTAACCATGTTAATCTTGGTCCTGAGCATGGTTTAAAGGAGGACCGAGCTTGGCTCGAGGTTCTATGCGCCTGTCTAATACAAGGGATGACTCGATAGGGCCAAGGCGGGCTCGAGGTGCCTAGAGCAATGATGGGGCTGTGTGAAAGGTCCGCGCGGGGTAGATTGACCATATCGGTCTGGATCCCAAGCACGGTTTAAAAGAGGACCAAGTCTGGCTTAAGGTCCTATGCGCTTGTCTGATACAAGGGGTGACTCAATAGGGTTAAGGTGGTCTCTAGGTGCCTAGAGCAATGACGAGGTTGTGTTCGAGGTCTGCGCGGGGCGGACTGACCTAGTCGACCTTGGTCTCGAGCATGGTTTAAAGGAGGACTGATTCTGGCTCGAGGTTTTGTGCGCCTATCTGATAGAAGGTGTGGCTCGATAGGACCAAGACAAGCTAGTGGCGCCTAGAATAATGATGGGTCTGTGCCCAAGGTTTGCGTGGGGCGGACTGATCATGTCGGTCTTGGTCCCAAGCATGGTTTAAAGGAGGACCGAGTTTGGCTTGAGATTCTGTATGCCTGTATGTTACAAGGTGTGGCTCGATAGGGCTGAGGCGGGCTCGAGGCGCTTAGAACAATGATGGGGCTGTGTGCGAGGTCCACGCGGGGCGAACTGACCATGTCGGTTTGGGTCCCAAGCAATGTTTAAAGAAGAACCGAGTCTGGCTCGAGGTCTTGTGTGCCTGTCTGATACAAGGCGTGGCTCGTCTGCGTTTGTACCTGTATTTGAATTTGCTGCGTAAAATGTGGAGTTTTTGGCATACCTTGTTACTTTGGCCCGCTTTGGTGATGGTTTGCCCGAACATTTGTCTCTATTTTGGCATGCGCACTATGGGGGTCGAGGTTGCAGACGACTTGCTCTCATATTTAATTGATCAGGTAGGGCTGGGGTTATCTGAGTTAAGGTGGTCTCGGGGTGATGGAGAAAGAATGGGATTATGTTGGGATTTATTGGGGAGTGTCGAAGGATGGTCCGTGTTTCCGCTTTTTGTGAAGCTACGATGAGTAATAAATGGAAGCAACCATCTTTATTTAGCAAGGAATATCATAACAGTGAGTCCTTAGAAGTATAGTTGCTTGCTTGGGGTACGCCTTTGCTTCCTCACACCTCGGATTCATCTAAGTGGCAGGCTATTTAGCTAATATTGATCCTAGTGCGACACTCGTGCCGCAGATAGCTTGTTCTGGGCAGGAGTCTGGTTCTTCGAGGTGGGGTTCTGTCTAGGGTCGACATTGGTCATGTGCTAGTTGGTTTTGTTTTTCTAATTCTGTCATGTGCACACTGTAGTGCGAGGCTTGGCCATTTGTCCTTGTCGCTTGACCATTGTTCCCGGGAGTGTCGCTTCCCTTACTATCCTTACCAGGTTCGGGGTTTTGAATCCTGAGATTGTCGTGTTAACATTGTCGAGCCTCTTGTTGGTCAGGGTGAACGATTTCAACCTTGGTGTCTGTTACTGGGAACATCATAGCTAGATGAGGAGTGGACACTATTGCGCCTAATTTGTTGAGCGAAGGGCGGTCGAGCAATGCATTGTACGGTGTTTGATAGTCAATGACTAGGTATCAGATGCAGATTGTCTTGTCAATGGGAGTTGTCCCGAATGAAGTTAATAAGTCAATGTAGCCCTTGACGCTTAACTACTCTCCTAAAAAACCAATCAGGTTTCCATCGAATGATCTTAGTTCTCCTTTGGGGATTCCCATCTTCTTTAAGGTTGACAAGTACATTAGGTCAGCCGAGCTTCCCTGATCTACGAGGACTTTCTTCACCAAGAAGTTGGCGGTGACAATCGAGATTACCATGGGATCGTTGAGGTTTTTGTTTATACCTTCGAAATCCTCCTCGGTAAAGGAGATCACGGGGTGGCGGGGAATTCTCCTTGATCTCTTTTCAGCGTTATCTATTGTCATTATCACCTAGAGATGTCATTTTCTTGTCGAGCTTTATTCTCCTCAGCTTGCAAAGTCTCAGAGATGGTGTCAATAACCCCGGTTATCGGGTTTCTTGGGGGTGGTCTGGCATTTTGCCTGTTGCCTGCTTGGGGCCGCCCCTAAGGGTTGCGTCTCCTTTACCTTCCCGGGTTACCCTGGGGGGATCGCCTCAGGTCTGGTTTGTAAACGTATTGATGGAGATAGCCCTCCCTGACCAGCCGCTATATTTGGTCTTTTAGGGCGGTGCATTCTTCGGTCGTGTGTCCGAACATGCGGTGGTAATCACACCGCTTGCCGGTGTCAGTGTTATCATGAGGGAGTCATTGTTCGCTGATATCCAAGAGAGGAATGACCCTGGCATTGTAAACTTCCTTGAAAATTTGGTCCTGCCTTATTGTGAGGGGGGTGTAAGCGTTGTAGCGTAACCGGGGTGGCTCGAGGACCCGGGGTGGTTCTCTCCACCCCTTGTTGTGATCCCGACCTTCTTGGTTTCCGTGGGGGTCCCTTCTGTGGCTGTGTTGATGCCGGGAGGAGGTCCCGATTGAGGGGTCGATTGTGGTTGTACTTGTAGCTCAATTTTTGTACGCTCGACGGCCGAGGCTTATTCCATGTTGATGTAGCTCGCCGAGCGTGTTCTAAGATCAGCCAAGGTAGGGGGGCTTTTGGGCCAGTGAATCGACGAAGGGTCCTACTCTTAATCCAGCCGTAATGGCTTGTAGGGATACAACAGGGTTGAGATCTTTGATCTGGACGGCTTCTTGAAAGAACCTATTCATGAATGCCCGCAGTAGCTTGTGTTCACCCTGTTTCGGGTTGATAAGGCTGGTAGAGGTCCTGCGATAGGCTCGACTGGTGGAGAAATGAGTGAGGAAGTGAGTGGCTAACTCAGAGAAGTCATGGATAAAATTCGGCTCCAAGGACGAGAACCACAACATGGCCGATTTTCTTAAGGTGTTAGGAAAGGACCGGCACATGATCGGGTCCAAGCTTCTGCTTATTAGCATGGCAGCGCTGAAGGTGGTGAGGTGATCCTAGGGGTCGGTGGTGCCGTCACAGGGTTCTAAGGCCTAGGGATGACAAAAGTTGTCGGGTAAGGGAACGGTTATGATGAACTAGGAGAAGGGATGGCTGTGGGAGTACAGAGACGCGGAAGGTGACAGAATTGGGATGTGGGTAGTTTGGTGGTGTTGGTGACGATTGTCTTCTGGATCATAGTCAGTTCACTCGTTAGGTTGGTCACACTACTGGTTTTGTGTTAATTTGGTAACTCAATTCTGGAGATGCTAGACTGTTTGGAGAAGGACCTATATGACAACTGGATTTTGTGGAGGGTGATCGGGGTTATTTGGCTCTTGGGCGAGGTGCTTCTGGTTGGTACCATGGTGTGGCAGCGGAAAGGTTGGTTTGAAAGGCTTTTTGTGAGCTTATGGGGTAAGTAATTTTTACTAAGCCCCATAGTGGGAGCGAGATGTTTCTTCCTAACCAAAAAAAGACTATAAGAAGCGGGGCAAGGGCTCCAGCGACGAGTTCGTCTGGGGGGCGGTTGGCACCTATAAGCACTCCGACAATCGAGTGAGTAAGAGAGTAAGGACAGGTAATGTATCAGTAGGTCAGAGATTAGAACATACCTTGGCTCTGAAGAGAGCTGGTTGATATAGAAGGAGGAGGTGTCCTCCTACATGCATGCGTCGTGCATTTGCAGGTGATGGGACTAGCTATCCGGCGCCAGTGGAGGTTCCCAGGTGGTAGCATGGTGGCGACGAGACCTTCATTACTGTGGATGAGATTCATCATTAATGAGGATAGGATCCGAGGCTGTTGCGCGGATATCCAGTGGGATTGCAATGATGCCGTGGCTGGCTGGCACTGGGCCAAGAGTGGGCCTAAGGAGAGGGCCGAGATTGGGCTCGGACGATCCAAGTATATAATTTATATGCGTGAATATTTAATAAAGAGGCTTCACAAATCAGATGGTTTCACGCGCACACGCGCGTACGGGAGGTTGCGGGTTCAAATCCAGGAAAGGGAGAGGCTAGAAAATTAAATTTCCAGCATGGCCACGTGGTGTGCAAGGTTAGGTGCAGGCATATGGGCCTGCGCCCACGAGTGGCTAGGTGCTCAACCTTGCCGCTTACTTGTGCATTGGTACGGTAAATAGTAGCGATTTTAAAATTGCCGCTAAAATTCAAAATTTTTTAATTTTTTGCGACGATTTTAAAACTACCACTAAAATTCAAAAATTTTGCAAAATATTTTACAAACTGCCCCCAAAATCACTTAGTTTGCGGCAGTTTACAAACCGTTGCAAAAAATAGTATTTAGCAGCGGTTACTCCAACGGTTGCTGAAAATCGTCGCTAAATGCTTTGCAACGCTTGATATAGAGGCGATTTTCAAAACTGCCGTTAAATTACTTTAACTGCCAGAAAATGCAAAAAAAAAAAAATCGTCGTTAAATGCTAATTTTTTTGTAGTGGCGGTCTGACGGTTCATGACGTGATAGCTGCTCGAGGTGGTAGCACAACGAGTATTATGGAGACAGATTCCATTGGGCTTTATGGCTGTCGGATTTCAAATGTGTTGGGGATTGTTTTGTAATTGTTACACTCGAAAATTTTGTAAATAAATGTTGTGATGGAAATATGAAAATTCGTGAAAAATAGGATATCACAATACCATAAAATAGGTGACCGACTAATAGAGCATTCAGAAACAGGTTAAGACCTATGAAACTAATAGAGCATTTAAAAACAACTTGGGTTAATTAGGCATGAAGGACCCAACACCTCAACCAATTATCAAACACTCTTTGTTTCTTCCTTCCTTATTCATTTCTTTTAAAAAATCATATATTATGTCCTTGCACCTTTTTTTTTTCTTTCTTTCTTTCCTTTTTTTTCTCTAAGCATTACTTGGCTTTTGACACGAATGTCGACATTTGTGATGAAAACACCCAATTACTCCCCTAAATAATTGCTTAAGGTGCATATGCATACTTATATTTTGAACCACCGTTCGACATAAAGGATGATGCAGGAGCATACTGTCAACCCCCAATTACTATTAAGTAGCTCAAAACATAGGAGTAGATAAATATCAATAACTTTTTTTTTCTACAAGGACATAATATCATAAGCATTCCCCAAATACATCCCACTTCATCAATAATACAACCATAACAAATCAACAATAGTATCTCCACACTCATTCAATTCATCATCCTTTTCAAAACCCATCAAATAATTTCAAATGCTCTACTAGTCCAAAGATGGGTAAACAAAATAAGGATAACAAATGAAAATGGTTTACGGCTTATTAACAAGGGTTGTTGAACAAAGAAAAGGACAATAAGCTCAAAATATGTATACTAAAATCAATTATGTACGGTTGGCTTTTTAAGTCAAGTGGTTATAAATCCTATATGCCATTTTCATCTTTATGCATGCACATGAATTTGCAACTTTGACTAGTATTAGAAGCAAGTTTTATAGTAATCTTACATGAATGAACATCACTCCAAAAGAAAACACAAGATTGCCATGTATGTTTCAATCTCAAAGGCTCACCCAATAATGGTTTTTTGGTCTACCAACACAAGTTAATACTCTTCAAAATCAAACTTGAGTCAATTCTAGCCTAAGTATGCAAGTATTTTGTTCAATCATGTTATAACATTCTCACCTCAAGTTAATCTAAGTTTATAACATGTGAATCCTTGAATATCATTGGGAAAACATCATAGACATCCTAAAAATAATAATAATAATAATAATAATAATAAAATTAACATGTTCAAAATGCACTCTCTAAATGCAATCACTCCCCCACAGTTAAAACTTACATTATCCCCAATGTAAGGCTAAATGCAAGAAAATGGCACAGAAAAAAAAAATAATGCATATGAAAAGAAAAAGAAAAAGGATAGAGAAAGCAAATATGATCTTCTTGGGTTGCCTCCCAAGCAGCGCCTTTGTATAACGTCTTTAGCCCGACATTGCCACTTCTCAATCAGTGTAAGTTGGATCTCTCAATTGCACTTCATCTGCAGTTTGCTCTTGAAAACCTTCATGAAATCGCTTAAACCTATACCCATTGACCTTGAACACCTTATTAGTTCCTAGGCTTCGTACCTCAACTACACCATAAGAAAATACATTAGTAACTTCAAAAGGGCCAATCCAATGAGAACGCAACTTACTTGGCATTAATTTAAGTCTCGAATTGTAAAGTAAAACTTTTTGTCCTAACACAAATTGCTTTCTATCAATCATTCTGTCTTGAAATGCCTTTGTCTTTACCTTTATCTTTCCCTCATGTCTAAACTCAAAAGTCTCATGTGCAAAAACATTAACCATATTAATAGAAAATGCAGATTGAATATCATTAGGGTACCTCGTGTCATCAAATATATTAAATTTTACAATCTCCCCATCAAACTCCATGGTAAGGGTACTATCATGAACATCAATATTTGTCCTTGCTGTTTTTAGAAAGGGTCTTCCTAGCAAAATTGGAGTTGGATTTGGAGAAGCATCATCCTCCATGTTTAGAATATAAAAATCAACAGGAAAAACCAGCTCATTAACTTGCCCCAAAACATCCTCAACTACCCCTTCATGGTATGCATTAGAACGACCAGCCAATTGAATTATTACACCCGTTTGTTTTAAAGGATCCAATTTCAAAGATTCATAAATTGAATATGGCATGACATTTATGGATGCTCCTAAATCTAACATGGCATGTTCAATCTTAGAATTACCAATCACACATGGAATAGTAAATGTACCTAGATCCTTACATTTTGGGGGTAACTTACGTTGAATTACTGCTGACACATTCTCTCCCACACTTATCTTTTCATCACCTCTCAACCTTCTCTTCGTAGTACACAGTTCCTTAAGAAATTTTGCGTACCTTGGGACTTGCTTAATGGCATCTAATAAAGGAATGTTCACTTCTACCTTTCGAAAAATCTCTAAGATGTCATTTTCTTGATCTTCCTTTTTAGATTTAGATAACTTGCTAGGAAAAGGAAGAGGATTAGGTTTATCAGAATTATGCATAATTGTTTGAGAGATTACCTTAGAAGAGATTGTCACCTCATTTTCTGCTTTCTCTTTTTGACTTTTCTTGGCCAAATTTGTAGGATTTTGAACAGAGATGTCAAATTCTTTTCCACTTTGCAGCGTAATGGCACTTACATTTTCTCGAGGATTTACAACTGTTTAGGAAGGCAATTTCCCAGAACCTTGAACTTTAAGCCTGCTCACTGATGTTGCTATTTGACTAATTTGATTCTCCAATTGCTTGATGCTTGTTCTTATCTCCTGTTGAAATTGTTGTGTGTTAGTTGCAAGTGATTTAACAATTTCTTCTAAAGACATACCTGAACTTGAAGAAGGTTGTTGTGGTGGAATATGTGGTGTAGGCTGGTAATGTTGGAATTGTGGTCTTGCTCCATAACTAAAGTTGGGATGATCCCTCCACCTTGGATTGTAGGTATTTGAATATGGATCGTACTTCTTTTTTAGTGGGCTTAGGAATCCTCCAACTACATTGGCATGCTCTAAGCAATCTTCTTGAAGTGTAGGACACGTCCATTGGATGACCAGTAGCAGCACAAATACCACAAGCTTTCACATGTTGCAAATTTCCTACAGCCAATTGTTGAACAAGAGAAGTTAGATTGGATATTTGATTTTCAAGGGAAGATTTACTTACCTCATTCACTATTCTCAAAGGGGTGTCTTGTCTGAATCCAAACTGTTGTGAGCTAACAACCATGATGGAAATCAAATCTCTAGCTGCACTAGGGGTTCTATTCACTATAGCACCTCCACTAGCCGCATCCATCATTTTCCTCTCCATAGGTAGTAGCCCTTCATAGAAATATTGAATGAGAAGTTGTTCAGAAATTCCATGTTGAGGACAGCTGGCACACAATTGTTTAAATTTTTCCCAATACTCATGAAGGGTTTCTGTATCTTTCTACTTTATTCCACATATCTCTCTTCTTATGCTAGCAGCTCGTGAAGTAGTGAAAAACTTATCAAGAAACAGTTTGACCATCCATATCCATGTTGTTACAGAATTTGAAGGTAAGTAAAACAACCAATCCTTTGCTGTATCAGCTAGCGAGAATGGAAAAGCATGTAATTTGATCTATTCTTCAGTCACTCCTTGTGGTTTCAGGCTTGAACACACCACGTGGAATTCTTTCAAATGCTTATGCGCATCCTCACTTGCAAGACCATGAAAAGTAGGCAACAAATGTATGAGTCCTGATTTTAACTCAAAAGCAGCATCTAAATTAGGATACTCAATACATAAAGATTGTTGGTTCAAATCAGGAGCAGCCAACTCATTTAATGTCTTGTTTTTAATGGCCATGACTTCATCTTCTTCTAAATCACTAGATGGACTGGAAAAAGTGTTCGAAGCTATATTGATGCCTGATGCTATTCCTGAAGCCTGTTCTGTTGAAACTTGCTTAGCTTCTCTTCTCAACCTATGGATAGTTCTATCAATTTCCAAGTCAAATTTCAATTCACCTTGATGAGAAGATCTGGTCATAAACCTAAAAACACATAAGACTCACAATAAAACAAACAAACAAAAAAGAAAAAAAAATTCACTAAAAAAAATAAAATAAAAATAAAAAGAATAAATCTACTTGACACCAATCCCTAGCAATGGTGCAAAAAATTTGATGGGTGTCAAATCCAACAAATAATAAATTCTTGCTCTTAAAAATGTAAATTGTGATAGTGATGAGTAAGGTCGTATCCACAAGGATTGGTTAGATCTATTCCTTTTAAAAATTAAAATAAATAGAAGAAACAATTGGGGGGTTTTGAATTTTAAAATTCAAATAATTAAAAACAGAATATTATTCTAAATTAATAAGGCAAATCGGAATGTAAAAAGATTAAAGTAATTAATAGAAACATTTCCAGTAGAAGGGATTTATCCACCAATGGTTATAATACTGATCATTGATGCCAAAGTCACTCATTTTCTTTGAATACTTGGCCTTAGAAAGAACAACAAGCTCTGTTCATTCAATGTTTTCCTTACTTCTTAGTTAATTAAAACAAGCTCTTCAATTATCCCTTACCTTCAAACAACCCTAGAACAAGCTCTCTAGAATTTAATTCAATGGCAGCATTAAACTTTGTGGAAACAAGACCAAATCTGAACAATAAACACACAAGCTCGGTTTATTTAATTCAACATATGTACTCCCTAGGAATTGAATGAAAACTTATCCATAATCATCAACCCTAGTTGCTACTTATGTAAGAAAGACCAAACAATTATGGATTTGGTATTTAAGCTAGCAATAGATCATGCGTCAAGAATTGAATAACAGCCGTCTATGCAATCAAAACACACAATCATAAACATTAAATCAGAAGATACATGAATATTCAAGAGAAAATCAAATTGAAAATAAACTCAAAAAATCTCATAGTGTTCTTCACCATGGCTTCAAAATATCCTTCTATCGAAAAATCAAAGTTTAGCCACACATAATGAGAGAAAGAACACAAAAAGAAGAGAAAATATGAAAATGATGCTTCTTCCTCCTCTTAGATGTGCTTCTCTGGCTCTTTTTCTTCCTAGGTGTCCCCCTTCTCGAGCTTGGATCAAGACTTTAAATATCCCCTAACAAAGAATCCAAATTAGCAAAAGAATTAGGGCTCCTAGACTCCCGTAACTTATGAGCCTATTTTGGGTGGGAGAACGAGCGTTTTGGGCTTCGACCCCTCTTAATAATTGTATTTAAGAATGTCTAGATGAATTTTGGCTTTTCAATCACTCGATTTGGACATCAAAAGCTCAAGTTATGGCATTTTAAAGATTCAGTGTTCGTGTAGAATTCTAATCCGATTAGGATTTGGCCCAGCTTTTCAACCCTAATGTTGAAACAATGTTTGGAGGCCCAAACGAACTCAGATTTGGACAAATCATACCATTATGGAAAGCCCAAGAAGTCCTCTATAAAATCTCTGAAGACCTCATTCATGTTCTTGAACTCTAACATGTTCAAAAATCTCAAAATATTAAAAAGATGAAATTTTTTAAGTAAAAGCCCAATTTATTCTAACCTATCCAAAATTGCCTTAACCATAAAAATAAGTATAAATCAACACAATAAGGCATAAAGCTCACCCAAGAGACCATATGTAAGGGAAATAAATATATGGGAATATGTACTCATCAATCTTTACACTGTACAAATGAGCACTGGTGAATTAGTCTCTACACGGTACAATTTGGATGGTCAAATGGTATTTCCAATCAATAGCCCTCGCTGATTAAATCCATCAAATTTGTACTATTAATACTTGTAATAAGATTTGCATGATACTGTGAATTCATTATGCATTCTTCTTGTTTACTTTTGTGATTTTGTTTGATAACAATTTATGTATGTATGATTTTGTTTATGTTTGATGAGCCAAAGATCTTTAGGTTTCTTTTACTTTTATGTAGAAAATAACCAAGTGAACAACCAACATGACACGAAGGTCAGACCCTTCAAGGGAAATGCACTTGGACTAACTTAGGCCCAAAACTTTGGAAGTACAAACACAGAAAACTGAACAATTACTACAAACTGAAATGAGAATTAAAATAACTAGGAGACAGCCCAAACTTGCACAAGATAAAAGGAAAATAAGAAGCTCAAGCCCCCTAAAAAAACATAGAATATGAGAGAAACAATAAAACCCCAAATCCAAAAGCCAATGCACAACCAAAATCAAACTAGCAAGGATCAACAAATAGCTTTATCAAATTGTTTCCAAGCCTAAAAAACATCATGCGCAAACACCACCTCATGAAAGATGTTTGCGCACCAACAAACCATGTCTTTTATCTCTTTTCTTCCTAGATCTTATGAACGAAAAGTTGGAGGGACACCTATATCGATCTCAACAAGAAGAGTAGGGAGAAGATTGACTACAAGAAATCAACAATCTAGACATAAAATGACCTTTGCAATGAATTGAAATAAGGGAGGGTGCATAGATGAAACAATAAAAAAATAAAAAAGAATAAGAAGATTAAGGGTGTGTGAGAGAGAATCGAAGTTAGGGGTTGAGAGAAAGAGAGGAATTTAGGTATAGAATGGCTCAGAGATGGGGAAAGATGGAGGATATGAGCCAAACAAAGGCGAGGATTGAGAAGAACCCTATGTTTACAAGGGAGAGATAGGCGGTGCATGCTTCATCAATAGGAAAGGACAAACCACAAATTAACAAAAAGATAAATAAATAAATAAAAGAGTACAAGAAAGGATAGCATGAGAGATGATAGGAGTGGGGTGCCAACTAAAGAAATTTTAGTGCTATAAAAATTCCTAGAGAAAATTAGCTTTTAAACATAAGGGATTTACTTGAAAATTTTATGCATGAAGTACTATGTGTGTCTATTGTTGTCTTTATATTACTCTAAAACCAACAAAAAGAAAAACCAAAATAATGGATTAAAAGTGAAAAAAAAATCATTTTCTCAATCTTTTCATGCAAATATTATCTTTTTTTCCAATAAAAAAAAGGGTGAGATACTAGAATTTAATGCTTTGTAATTATCAAGTCTTAAATAGTTAAATTACACACATTTAGGGTGTGTTTGATTGCATTACTTAGAATTTAATTCTAGATAATTATTGCCAAGAAAACAAAAACCACCCTACTCTGTTAGAAATTGAATTTCATGGAAAGAAATTTTAAATGTTTATACCATACACATATTTTTCATAGAAAAATTAAGGGTGTTTGATTGTTTTCATAAAATATGTGTAATAATTACACATGATTAGACATTTTCTATGGTAAATATGTGCTATATATCAAACACACCATTAATGTTTTATAATGGCTAATTTTTCAAATTTCAACCTATATTAGTCTAGTGAAATTATGCATTACTCCAATAAGATTTACAGTTACTCAAGTAGACTTAAATGTTAGTCAATTAAGCTCAGACATTACTCGACTATATCTTTTCCCTAGTCGATTATCAATTTCAAATATAGACTCTCTCTCTATCTGTAGTGGTCAGGAAAAAAACCACGACAATAGAATTTATAGAGAGGGAAAGCTGGAGCCAAGGCAGAGCGAGGTTGACAGCTTGCAGAAGTCTACTGGGGAGACAGGCGTTGGGTAGCTTTGGTCCTCGGTGTACTGACCAGAGTCGTAGTCCGACCTCTGAGGGCGCCTTCGGTATCACTCGGGACTAGTCTCCTGAGTACTCAAGGTAATATCTGCACTCACAAGAACAAGTTAAAAGGCGCGTGGGGATTTCTCACCCACGTATGCCCTCCGATGCTTAAGTCAGTACCGATAGGAGAATAGTTCAATGGATAAGTAAGGCATGCAATTAAAGAACAATGATACATTTCCAACGAGAGGGGGTCGATCTCAGTATTACTACAGGGAGCCGGGGATGAACTTGCACATTTGAAACATTCAAAAGGGCTTAAGAAGAATCCCACCTGGAAGGTCAGATTGCCTAGGGGGCCCTCCAGGAGAAGGTGAGCCCCACAGCTAGCTGCCTAAGTAGGGTTTTAGACCTTAAGGGACTTGCCTGGGCACAACTCCAGGCTTGGTGAGAGATATCTCAAGGTGGCACTTACTTGACCACTGTTCCCTCAAGGGATATATCACATTACACGGATGCCACCACATTGCATTGCCTAATATAAACATATCACACGTGGCATAACATAAACACTATGTTATATATATTATATTATGCTACATATTGGGATGTGGGACGTGAGGGTGCCCCATGATAGTATTCAAATACATTATGTCTTATCACAGTCCATGGATCAACTACTTGGTTGAAAGCTATATCCATACATAAGCCTTTGTATTATACATATAGACGGATACATACATACATATGAACGTGCCTTGCACAGCCACCACGCTCACACATGCCACCTATATACATACATATATATACTTTCACAGAGAGAGAGAGAGAGGTCTCTCCAGAAGGATTCTTCCCGAGGCTTCAGTTGGAGGCCTTCCCTAGAGAAAGGTCTCTCGTGAAATTACTCCTTCGAGAGCCGCTAGGCGAAGACTTCTCTGGGAGAGAGACACGGAGAGAAGATGAGGCCGAGAGATTGTTGCGGAGGGACTAGTTGCAACCATGGCCAAGAGGCTCAAACACTACCAAAAGGGTTATTATCCTCTCTGAGAGGGTTACTGTTGCTACCGCGAGCATTTCTAAGGGAGATCATCGAGAGGGTAGGACGAGTAGATGTGACATTTGCCAAGAGAGAGGGAGTTGGTTGCCGAGAGGAGTTACGGAGAGGGAAGCCATTGTAGGTGCTTGCTGCGAGGCTGGGGCTGCGGATAGAGAGAAATCCGCCGTGGCCGCTTTCGGGAGCTCGTTGCTCATTCTCTAAGAGAAAACACCCATACGCGGGGTCTTTCCGAGAGACATAGGTCCTCTCCGAAAGGACCGCGTTGCTGTCGAGAGAGACGGAAGAGCTCCTGGAGAGACTCTAAGTCTCTCCGAGAGAGATTTGTTGAGATGGATCCTCTCTAAGATAGGAAAATCTCTCTCGGAGAGAGATCGACATAGAGAAAATGCGGGAGAGAGAAAGAGGATGAACAGTGGTCCCCTTCTTCTTTGTCTTCTTCTCCCTTATATAGTCTTGAACTTATCTCTTATTACATTTTCACCCTTCCCCTAAGCTTGGCTTATTTACACTTTGGCCCTTTAAATTCTATATTGCTCATTTGAACTCTGATTTAGATAATTTCTTCGCCGTTCGACTATGATTTTTCTAGAGATTGACAACCCGAGCTTGGGACCACTTTTGGGATTCACTCACCTAGGCCAAAATAACCGAAATACCCTTAAGTGGACGCTCAAGAATTCTATGGCATAACACTATCCAATAATCATTAGTTAACTAAGACACTTTAGTTAGTCAACTAAGATCTAATATTACTTGAGTGAAAAATTACTTAGTTGATTAATAATTTGAATTATAGAGACTCACAATTTGTCCAGAAAATATTATTCGACTAAGACACTTAGTTACTCAATTAAAATATGGTATTACTTGAATACACAAATTACTTAGTTAATTAATAATTGAATAGTAGAGATTGACTCTCTGTTCAACAATATTTTACTTGAACAATCCAATGATTTACTCAAGTAAAATAAAAGTTGAACAATTAAGCATAATCTCCTAGTTGATTAATAGTTCAAGTATAAAATCTTAACATTTTTTTTCAAATTATTAATTAAGATTTTTTAATTATTCAACTAAAAAATGATTTACTAATTTGAAATGAGTTGGCGTATCAAATTGACTATTAGGGAGTGCAATCCTTATTAATTATTTAATTCATCTCCATGGGGTGCATGGCAAGAGGGCAAGAGCAACTTCTCTACCTGTATATATAATTCAGCTTCGAATTTTTCCTTGGTTGACGAAGATTAATGTACCAATTTAGTACTTCCAAATCAAGCGATGATATTTCCTCAATAATTAGCTAATTATTTATATTACAATTCAATTAAAATGTCAATTCTAGACCCAAACGGTGACTCAAGTCAGTGACAGCCTGTGTTTCTCGCTTGACTTTGACCCATATTCTCTTGACGCGGCAAGTCATGCATGCTAGAAAATTGGAAACAATAGCAAAAAAAACTTCCATTAAAATAATGTGAACTCCATAAATTTAGAAATCATAAAATAAGTATTGAAAACTATTTTGAGAATTTGTTTTTCGAATAAATGTATGAACATTTACAGTTAACTATAATATAATATGGGATGCAAGTTTCCCATTACTAATTTCCCTCTCCATCTCCACATTACTAATTTCTCTTTTTATTTATTTTTAATATAATATGAGATGCAAGTTTTCCAATTTTATTTCTTTTTACTCATAAATATAATTAATTTAATACCCTTAATTATATTCCTTAAACCACGAATCCTCGATAAATCATTTCCAATACTCAAAATTATCCACTATTATGTTATCAAAATACTGAGATGTTACAAAAATAGTCCTAAATTAGGGCCAGCTCAAGGAGTAGGCTACGGAGGCATGTGCCTAGGCCCCAACCCCTTCAGCCTAATAAATATTATTTTAATTTTATTATTAAAATAAAATTAATAAATTTTTATTTTTTAATTTTTTATTAAGGGGTTAGGGGGCTCTAAATTAATAATGACCTAGGGCCCCCAACCCCGTTTTTTCCTTGATGAGTTGGTTGCATCATTGACCCATGAAATTGTATATTTATTTGAAATGAGTTGACATAACAAATTGAGTATTAATGATTGCAATCCTTACTAATTAATTAATTCATGTCCATTGGGTACATGGCAAGAGGCGAAGGAAGCATTATATAGGTACATGTCCATTGACAAAAGTATTATGCATTATATAGTCGAGCACAAAGACTTATTTAGTTAAATATATTTCATCTTTACTCAACTAAAACTACATATGTAATCTATTATTTTTAGAGATAACAGAATATTCACTCAATTATACAATCCTCTTTCTTGATTAACAAGAGCTTAAAAGAAAAGTTTGATAATGAAGAAAGAAATAGTCCTAGATCAGGGTCGTCTCAAGGGGTAGGCTAGTGAGACATGTGCCTAGGGCCCCCAACCCATTCAGCCTAATAAACAATTATCTTAATTTTATTATTCAAATAAAATTAATAAATTTTTAATTTTTTATTAAGGGGTTGGGGGCCCCTAAATTAATAATGACCTAGGGCCCCAACCCACCCCCTTTTTTTCCTTGATGAGTTGGTTGCATCCTTGACCCATGAAATTGTATATTTATTTGAAATGAGTTGACATAACAAATTGAGTATTAGTGATTGCAATCCTTACGAATTAATTAATTCATGTCCATTGGGTACATGGCAAGAGGCCAAGGATGCGTTATATAGGTACATGTCCATTGACAAAAATATTATGCATTATATAGTCGAGTACAAAGACTTATTTAGTTAAATATATTTCATCTTTACTCAACTAAAACTACATATGTAATCGATTATTTTTAAAGATAACAAAACATTCACTCAATTATACAATTCTCTTTCCTGATTAACAAGAGCTTAAAAGAAAAGTTTGATAATGAAGAAAGAAATAGTCCTAGATCAGGGCCGACTCAAGGGGTAGGCTGGTGAGGCATGTGCCTAGGGCCCCCAACCCATTCAGCCAAATAAACAATTATCTTAATTTTATTATTCAAATAAAATTAATAAATTTTTAATTTTTTATTAAGGGGTTGGGGGCCCCTAAATTAATAATGACCTAGGGCCCCAACCTCATTTTTTCCTTGATGAGTTGGTTGCATCCTTACCCATGAAATTGTATATTAATTTGAATGACTTGACATATCAAATTGAGTATTAGTGATTGCAATCATTACTAATTAATTAATTCATGTCCATCGAGTACATGGCAAGAGGCCAAAGATGCATTATATAGGTACATGTCCATCAACAGAAAGATGCATTATATAATCGAGTACAAAGACTTATTTAGTTAAATATACTTCATCTTTACTCAACTAAAACTAGATATTTAATCGATTATTTTTAGAAATAACATAACATTCACTCAATTATACAATCATCTTCCTTGATCAACAAGAGTTTAAAAAAATAATTTGATAATGAAGAAAGAAATAGTCTTAGATCAGGGTCGGCTTAAAGGGTAGGCTAGTGAGGCATGTGCTTAAGGCCCCCAACCCATTCATCCTAATAAACAATTATCTTAATTTTATTATTCAAATAAAATTAATAAATTTTTTATTTTTTATTAAGGGGTTGGGGGCCCCTAAATTAATAATGGCCTAGGGCCCCCTAACCCCTTAAGCCGGTTCTGTCCTATATGAGTTGGTTGCATCCTTGACTCATGAAATTGTATATTAATTTGAAATGACTTGACATATCAAATTTATGTCCATCGAGTACATGGTAAGAGGCCAAAGATGCATTATATAGATACATGTCCATTGACAGAAAGATGCATTATATAGTCGAGTACAAAGATTTATTTAGTTAAATATACTTCATCTTTACTCAACTAAAACTAGATATGTAATCGATTATTTTTTGAGATAATAGAACATTCACCCAATTATACAATCCTCTTACTCAATTAACAAGAGCTTAAAAAAGAGTTTGATAATGAAGAAAGAAATGGTCCTAGATCAGGGCTTGCTTAAGGGGTAGGCTGTTGAGGCATGTGCCTAGGGCCCTCAACCCCTTGAACCTAATAAATAATTATTTTAATTTTATTATTAAAATAAAATTAATAAATTTTTAATTTTTTATTAAGGGATTGGGGGCCCCTAAATTAATAATGGTCTAGGCCCCCAATCACTTAAGCTAGTTCTATCCTAGATGAGTTTGTTGTATCCTTCACCCATAAAATTGTATATTAATTTGAAATGATTTGACATATCAAATTAAATAGTAGTGATTGCAATGCTTACTAATTAATTAATTCATGTCCATTAGGTACACGGCAAGAGGCCAATGATGTATTATATAAGTACATGTCCATCGACAGAAAGATACATAATGTGGCATTACCTAAAATTACAAGAATACCCCTACATGCTAGTGGCCTCGCTCGCCACGTGGATTGCCCGAAAGGTTGACACGTGGCAAGTCAATAATCTGGTGTGGAGTCCGAAAGTTCCGGGCCAGATCGCAAGACCTGTTCCATCTTGACCGGGGTACTCAGGAGTCGTGCCCACCCATCTTGTGTACCTCAAAGCGAGCCCGCCTATAAAAAACAGAGAGGTCCTCATCAAGTATAAAAAGCTCTCCAGCTCTTACATTTGTTACTACCTGCAATTACTCTACTAATTTGAGCGTCGGAGTTCACCTCGGGGGACCCTAGCCCTTTCACTCCATTGTCTTGCAGATTCTATCACTGAGGTCCAACATCACCAAGTCTGAGGTTCTATTCCCGAGGTCCATTCGCAGAGGTGGCATGGGGTGGTCAGTCCCAAAAACCATCATCATTTGGTGCCCACCGTGGGGCCGACGCCCAGACTTCCCACCTCCAGCTAAGTTCCAATAGTTTTTACTCCCTCCCATAACTCCTTGTATGGCTACCCGAAAAGACGTGACCCACAGCCAGGCTGGGTTAATCTAGAGGCCCAAGAAAAGGATCCGTCGCCTCCGGTCCATCCAATGCTAGAAGACCGACTCGCCAGGCAAGAAAATCAAGTCCAGCAACTAACTGAGTTGCTGACCAGTTACCTACACCAGAATGAACATTGCCGCCTGCAGGTGCCCTCCCGTCGGGAAAAGCACCAGTCACCTCCTACTCAGGAGCTTTGTCCATCCCACCAGTTAGGCCAGGAAATCCATCCCTTTGAGATGGCAGGATCCACTTCTTCCCCCTCGCGGGAATGAGGGACCTCGCAAGAAAAATGATTCATTTTCTGGAGCGACAGGTCCAAGAACTCAAGAAAAGAAATGAGGAGCTGCCTCACTTTGGTTCTAACCAACCCCTGAGTAAGAACATCATGGCAGAGGTTCCTCCAGAGAGATTTCGTATCTCGTCCATCAAGCTTTATGATGGGAATACAGACCCCTACGATCACGTAGAGCTTTTCTCCTCTCATATGCTGGTGCAATCAGGGTCAGATGCGATGTGGTGGCGGGCCTTTTCAGCTACTCAAGGAGGTCATGCCTGGACATGGTACTCTTACCTTCCCCATCGTTCCATCAACGATTGGGAAGAGTTAAAGACATGTTTCCTAGCTCATTATGCTCCCCTAAAGCGGCACCAAAAGTCTTCTTTGGTTTTGGTTAACATCAAGCAAAACCAAGATGAGTCTCTAAAGGATTTTGTGGCTAGGTTTAATAAGGAAGCTTTGAGCATCGACAAGTTCGATCAGCAAATTGCAACGGTGGCCCTCCATAATGGTTTGAGGGTTGGGCTACTCGCTTAGTCCTTGGCCAAGACCCCACCTCGTACCTTCATAGAAATCCTTGCCCGGGCTAACAAGGATAACACTTCGCCATAGAAAAATCCAAGGGTCACGAGCCCTAGGCCGTCCCTAAAAGTGGACTAATGGCCACGAAAAAACTCATCCAAGGGTCATGAGCCCTAGGCCATCCTCAAAGGTGGACTAATGGCCACGAAAAAACTCATCCAAGGGTCACGAGCCCTAGCCCATCCCCAAAGGTGGACTAATGGCCATGGAAGAAATCATCCAAGGGTCATGAGCCCTAGGCCATCCCCAAAGGTGGACTAATGGCCAAGGAAAAACTCTAGCCCAACACCCTCTTTCGTGTGGGAGTGACTAAAATCCAAGGGTCAAGTGCCCTAGGCAGTCTACAAGCCGAAAATAGACTTATGGCCAGAAGAAACTCAATACCCTCATTCATGTGGGAGTAGCAACAATCCAAGAGTCAAGTTCCCTAGGCTATCCCCAAAGGTGGACTAATGGCCAGGGAAAAACTCAAGCCCAACACTCTCCTCCGCGAGGGAGTCGCTAAAATCCAAGGGTCATTAGCCCTAGGTCGTCCACAAGCCGAAGGTAGATTAATAGCCAGAAAAAATTCAAAGCCCAACACCCTCCTTCACGTGGGAGTGGCGACAATCCAAGGGTCAAGTGCCCTAGGCCATCCACAAGCCAAAGATAGACTAATGACCGGAAGAAACTCAACACCCCCATTCGCCTAGGAATGATAACAATCCAAGGGTTACGAGCCCTAGGCCATCCATAAGCCGAAGATGAACTAATGGGCAGAAGAAACTCAACACCCTCTTTCGCGTGGGAATGGCAACAATTCAAGGGTCAAGTGCCCTAGGCCATCCCCAAATGTGGACTAATGGCCAAGATAAAACTGAATTCCAACACCCTTCTTCACGAGGGAGTAGCTAAAATCCAAGAGTTACGAGCTCTAGGTTATCCACAAGCCGTAGGTGGACTAATGGCCAAAAAAAATTCAAAGCCCAACACCCTCTTTCGCGTGGGAGTGACGACAATGCAAGGGTCAAGGGCCCTAGGCTGTCCACAAGTCAAAGATGGACTAATAGTCGGAAGAAACTCAACACCCTCCTCCGCGTGGGAATGACAACAATCCAAGGGTCAAGTGCCCTAGGCCATCTCCAAAGGTGGACTAATGGCCAAGGAAAAACTCTAGCCCAACACTTTCTTCCACGAGGGAGTGACTAAAATCCAAGGGTCAAGTGCGCTAGGCCGTCCACAAGCCGAAGGTGGACTAATGGCTAGAAAAAATTCAAAGCTAAACACCCTCCTTCGCGTGGAAGTGGCAACAATCCAATGGTCAGGTACCCTAGGCCATCCATAAGCCGAAGATAAACTAATGGCCAGAAGAATCTCAACACCCTCATTCGCGTGAGAGTGATAACAATCAAATGGTCACAAGCCCTAGGCTGTCCACAAGCTGAAGATAGACTAATGGCCGGAAGAAACTTAACACCCTCTTTCGCATGGGAATGGCAACAATCCAAGGGTCAAGTGCCCTAGGTCATCCCCAAAAGTGGACTAATGGCCAAGGTAAAACTAATCCCAACACCCTCCCCCGCAAGGGAGTGGCTAAAATCCAAGGGTCACGAGCCCTAAGTCGTCCCCAAGCCGAAGGTGGACTAATGGCCAGAAAAAATTCAAAGCCCAACACCCTCTTTCGCGTGGGAGTGGCAACAATCCAAGGGTTAAGTGCCCTAGGTCGTCCACAAGCCGAAGGTGGACTAATGGCCAAAAAAAATTCAAAGCCAAACACTCTTCTTCGCGTGGGAGTAGAAAAAATCCAAGGGTCAAATGCCCTAGGCTGTCCACAAGCCTGACAAGGGGAAATCTCAGCCTAACCAGCCAAACCAAGGGATCCCAGCTTGACTAGAGGATATTCCAACCTGATTAGCCAGACCAAGGGATCCCAACCTAACTAGGGGAAATCCCAACATAACTAGGGCAAATCCCAACCTAACTAGAGGATATCCCAGCCTGATCAGCCAAACCAGGGAATCCTAGTTTGCCCAGCCAGATTAGGGAATCCCAACCTGACTAGGGAATCCCAACCTAACCAGCCCTGTTGCTTCATTGTCTTACAAGCTACATCCCCACAAATAGCACCAGGCATAACTAAGTCCGAAGTGTAGGCTACAGATCCGAGGCCAGGAATACCCAAGTCCAAAGCTTCCACTCTCGAGGTCCATTCGTTGAGAAGGCACATGGTGGCTGGTCTCACAGATCATCATCATTATTTGTCGAGCTAAAAATACTCTTATACACATTGGGAAAAATCTACAGTCAAATAACCTCAGAAATTAAGCTACTCCTCGACTCAGCGTGATTCTCAGCTCAGCTCAAGGAATGGGGGGCAAGTGATGTGGCACTACCTAAAATTACAAGAATACCCCTACTCGCTAGTGGCCTCACTCGCCACATGGATTGTTTGAAAGGCAGACACATGGCAAGTCAACAATCTAGTGTGGAGTCCGAAAGATCTAGGCCGGACCGTGAAACCCGTTCCATCTTGACCGGGGTCCTCGAGATTCATGCCCACCCATCTCAGGTACCTCAAAGCGGGTCCGCTTATAAAAAACAGAGGTCCTCATCAGGTATAAAAAGCTCTTCAGCTCTTACATTTGTTACTACTGGCATTTACTCTACTAATTTGAGCATCGGAATCCACCCCGGGGGACCCTAGCCCTGTCACTCCATTGTCTTGTAGGTTCTATCACCGAGGTCCAACATCGCCAAATCTGAGGTTCTATTCCCGAAGTCCATTCGCAGAGGTGGCACGTGGTGGTCGGTCCCAAAAACCATCATCAATGCATTATATAGTCGATGACAAAGACTTATTTAGTTAAATATAATTCATTTTTATTCGACTAAAACTACATATGTAATCGATTATTTTTAGAGATAACAAAACATTCACTCAATAATACAATCATCTTCCTCGATTAATAAGAGCTTAAAAAAGAGTTTGATAATGAAGAATGAAATGGTCCCAGATCAGGGCCCGGCTCAAGGGGTAGGTTGGTAAGGCATGTGCCAAAGGCCCCCAACCCCTTGAGCCTAATAAACAATTATTTTAATTTTATTAATAAAATAAAATTAATAAATTTTTATTTTTTTTATTAAGGGGTTGGTGCCCCTAAATTAATAATGGTCTAGGCCCCCCCAACCCCTTAAGCTGGTTCTATCCTAGATGAGTTTGTTGCATCCTTCACCCATAAAATTGTATATTAATTTGAAATGACTTGACATATCAAATTAAGTATTAGTGATTGCAATCCTTACTAATTAATTAATTCATGTCCACCAGGTACATGGAAAGAAGCCAAGGATGCATTATATAGGTACATGTCCATCGACAGAAATATGCATTGTATAGTCAAGTACAAAGACTTATTTAGTTAAATATAATTCATCTTCACTCAACTAAAACTACATATGTTATCGATTATTTTTAGAGATAACAAAACATTCACTCAATTATACAATCATCTTCCTTGATTAACAAGAGCTTAAAAAAGAGTTTGCTAATGAAGAAAGAAATGGTCTTAGATCAGGGCTCGACTCAAGGGGTAGGTTGGTGAGGCATGTGTCAACGACTTCCAACCCTTTTAGCCTAAAATAATTATTTTAATTTTATTATTCAAATAAAATTAATAAATTTTTACTTTTTAATTTTTTATTAAGGGGTTGGGGCCCTGAATTAATAATGGCCTAGGCCCTCCAACCCCTTAAGATGGTTCTGTCCTTGATGAGTTGGTTGCATTCTTGACCCATGAAATTATATATTTATTTGAAATGACTTGACATATCAAATTGCGTATTAATGATTACAATCCTTATGAATTAATTCATGTCCATCAGGTACATGGCAAGAGGCCAAGGATGCCTTATATAGGTACATGTCCATCAAATGCAGGGGCGGATTTAGAAATCTATGTAGGAGGAGACTAAATTTTTTTTTTTTTTGAGATATAAAATTACACATCACAAATTTTGAGGTAGGCTATAATTTTTTTTATTGAATTATTAGTAAAATTTATTATTTTTTACATTGAAAAATTAATTTTTTATATAATTTTTTTAATATTAAAAAAGAATTTTAAATATTAAAAAATTATTTTTAATTATGAGTTCTCTGGACTTCAACCCAAGGTAGTCAATGTATGGATCCACCCCTGATCGACAGAAATGTGCATTATATAGTCAAGTACAAGGACTTATTTAATTAAATATACTTTATCTTTACTCAACTAAAACTACATATGTAATCGATTATTTTTAGAGATAAGAGAACATTCACTCAATTATATAATTCTCTTCCTCGATTAACAAGAGCTTAAAAGAGAGTTTGATAATGAATTAAGAAATGGTCCTGGATAGGGTAGGTCAAAGGGTAGGCTAGCAAGGCATGTGCTAGGGCCCTCAACCCTTTCAGTTTAATAAATAATTATTTTAATTTTATTACAAATATTTTAGAATGTGGAATTGGAATCTTTCTTTGTATATTACAATTTTCAATTAAAATGTCAATTCTAGACCCAAACAGTGACTCAAGTCAATGACAGCCTGTGTTTCTCGCTTGACTTTGACCCATTCTCTTGACGCGGCCAGTCACGCGTGCTAGAAAATTTGAAACGATAGCCAAAAAATAGTATTGAAAATCTGGAAAAAAATGTCAAATATCACTTGACTCAAGTCAAGTGATATATGACAGCTTGTTTAATTTCACCCGTGACTTTGACCCATTCTCATGCAGCGGCAATTCATATGCATGCTACAAAATACTTTGGCTGTTACATTCATATGTACATACATATATGTCTATGTCTAAGTCAACTATTAGTAAGTCAAGCAATCTTCCAGCTCATTGGCGGTCTGTTTGGGAGTCAATAAATTGGGGTTGGTGAGCGAACATGATCTACAGTCAATAGAGATTATCTCAAATGAAGAAGCATAAGGTATTCTTACAAAATTTTCAGACAAAAAATCATACTTGTCAATACTGTACTTTCATTATGGCCTAAACGTCTCAATTTCTTATCAAAATCGGAACAGGCATGCCTTTGTTTCGAACCAGTCAAAATCTCAACCCATTTCGGCCTGTGTAATGCCCATTTTGACCAAAGTCGAAATTTTAGCCGAAATTAATACCTATTTCTGCTTCCATTATTCTTTTTTTTTTAATCTTTATTCAGTTCTCTTTCCTTTCTTAAATATACATGTATATATATATATATAAATAATTTCGAAATGAAATGTCAAAATGATCCAGTACCAAAATATCTCATTTCATTGAGAAATTCGAAACAATAGCCAAAATTAATAGTATTGAAAACCTTGAAAAAAAGAGGCCAATATATAGCAGCTTCTCTACCTAATTCAGCTTTTAAATTTTCCTTCGTTGACGAAGACTACTGTACCAATTTACTATTTCCAAATGATCAAACGATGACATTTTCACAATAATTAGCAAATTGTAATTACATAAAATAATTTATCGTCAATAACTTTAATTGCTTCCTCATTTAATTATAATTGACTCTTCACTGATGATGAAGAAGACCCAATATTGCTACTAGTCAATGATTTATACAAGTCAAAACTAACATTCTTCTCTTCATTCATTTATCACTTGCTTCCCGGCCATCCTTGCACTTAACCCCATTCTATGAAAGAATTGGATTGCATTATAACGATATAAACATCGATAAGTTGGTATAATTCACTAATCATTGGAAAGTAAGAATCCTATAGCCCAACAAAAAGGAATTTTATTGGGACCATATCATTGGAAAATAAACAAGTGTTGTTAATTTATTGAAAAAGTACTTAAAAATTCTATGAATGGAAAAAAATTAGTGTATAAATAACATTACTGATACATAAAACAAAATAGGAGAGGAGTGGAGAAGAAGGCCAGCGAGGTAGAAAATTCACCTTTTTTATGTTTCTTTTTTTAAGAATTGAGGTATGTCAATTATCACGTGATCATAATATTAAATTATGAATTTTTTTAATTTTATATTTATATTTAGTAATAATTAACTGCTCAAGAAACAAGTACACCATGAGAAGTTAATTATACCATTTGTAATTTGATTTTTATTGAGGTAGTATTGTTAAATGTCTATTACTAATTAATTAGATTATTATTTAAGGATGGGTAATGTTACCTATTATCTTAAGGCATTGAGATAATTATTTTATTTTATTTTTAACATTGAAATAATGCATATTTAGCATATGTAGTTCAAAAAAATCAAATAGTTAATCATGTTAATAATGAAATAACTACATGATAAGAAAACAGAAAAAAGTTCTTTCATAACAGTGATCCCTACAGTGGAGATGAACTGTCAAACCCATTCCCATTCCCATTCCACAGATATTTAGATTTGACTGGTCGGTGATTGATGAATCAGAATGACCCCCACCCAACTGTGTTTCCCCTTGTCCGGCGGGGAACAGTCTCCAAATATTGCTATTGAGTATTGAGTCTTGATGATGCCGCTCTCCTCCCTCCTCTCTACTCTCAATACATGATCATTTTCCTTTTCCTTTTTCTTTTGCTTTATTTCATCTTCTTCTTTGCGAGGAGGCTCTGTCAGGAATCGGGATTCTGTTCTATGGCTCCTATGACTATCTTAACCATAATTTCATTGCAATGTTAATTAGGGAAGAACCTAGGATAAATAAATTAATTTTATATTTTAATCTTGAACCTCAAAAACATTAATTTTTGATTTTTTTTTTGAATTTTAATAATAAAAATCGACCAAAATTTATTTATATAAATTCTAAAATTTATGTTAATTTTAGAATTAATTTAACACATCCCACGTTAGTTTTTGTTAATATAATTTAAGCCTCACGAGCCTAATTGATCATCTTTTAGGTTTAATTTTATATGATCCCTTATCATGATAATCAGAGTGAAGAATTAATTAATCATGTTATCAGATAAACGTAATAAAATATTTTTAGAGCCATATAATCAATGATAGATAAGTGTGCTACTACTATATATTAATCTTAAACAGAATTACTAATCAGATGGTGACTAACCTTAAGAGTGAAAACAATTAAGTAAAATTAGTTACCACACTATATGTCCCTTCTACACCAAGGTAAAAACAAATGTATGAATTCTGAGCTCAGCTGAATATATTGTTCCATGTGTATATATATATAGTTCCCATGTAGTGCCCTTCAAGACTACATCCACCATATCTCAACTTGAATCATGTCCCCTCTTGTTTTATTGGGCCTATCATGGCTCCTCCTGGCACAACCCACGCTAGTACCCATAGCCGCTACCAACACAACAGCCGGCGGCGGCGGCGGCTTCATGAAGAGCAAGCCGGACTGCCCACTGACATGCGGGGATCTAACAGTTCCCTACCCATTTGGAATCGGCGTCGGATCCGGCTGCTCCATCGGCCCCTGGTTCGACGTCAACTGCAGCGCCGCCTTCAACCCTCCCAAGCCCTTCATCAGCACCGGTAACCTCGAAATCCTAAACATCTCCGACACCCAATTACGCATCAAGAACATCGTCGCTTCCACCTGCTACAACCGGTCCGAAGGCCTTACCCAATCCTACGAGGCGTGGACCAAACTGGGCAATTCCACCTTCACCTTCTCCGACACCGCCAACAAGTTCACCCTCATCGGCTGCGATGACGTCGCCCTGATCAAGCCGTTGGGCCGGAACTTCTCCAGCGGCTGCGTCTCTTTCTGCGCCAAGAAAGAGGACGTGCTCGACGGGTCCTGCACGGGGATTGGCTGCTGCCAAACTAAGATTCCCAAAGGGCTCAAAGGCTACGTGACTAGGTTTATTTCCTTCGCAAATCGCACCAATGTCTGGACGTTTGATCCTTGCAGCTACGCCTTTCTAGGCGAGGAAGAAAGCTTCAAGTTTCGCGGGACTACCGACTTTTTGGATCCGGATTTCAAAAACAGGACCAGAGAGACTGTGCCTTTGGTGCTAGACTGGGTGATTGGAAATCAGACCTGCACTCAAGCAGAAAAATCCAACACTTTGGCTTGCCAGAAGAACGCTCATTGCATTGACTCAGAGATCGGCCATGGAGGGTACCTTTGCAGCTGCAACGAGGGTTTTCAGGGCAATCCTTACCTCACTCCGGGATGCCAAGGTTTTGTGTCTTATGATTCTTCTTCTTCTTTTTCATTCTTCTAACCCATAATTACTTGATTACAAGATTGACAAATTTTGCAAAATTCATATGCAGAACATGCAGTGCTATCAAAGTATGAAATAACTAACCATTGAGTTTTTTTTCTCAAGTAAATGGATAAATAGTCATCTTATCATTTTGCTTACACATTTTACATAAAGTTTCTGTTCGTCTACGGGCCACATATATATACTTAATTACAGTGAAAGGGGTATCTAGAAGGACAATAATAGTGAAAAAATAAATGAAAAATATGTCCGTATAATTTTTAAAACAATGAATACATAAGTCACCAACATTGTTCTCTATAAAAAAAGATTGTTCATACGGTACTGTTACCCAGCTGAAATCTTTGATCTCATCCAGAAGAGCCATAATCTCACTTTGAAAAGCCAAGAACGACTGAAAATTATAAGACCAATAAACACATCTATTTAGAAGAGATTGAGCTGCGTGCATTAATATTTGTTTCCTTGTGCAGATATCGACGAGTGCATTGATTCGAACTTGAACAACTGTTCTGTGAATGCAATTTGCAAAAACAGCCCTGGAAGCTACAACTGTTCCTGTGCTGAGGGTTACTTGGCGATGGCAGAAAACATCAGCGCGGCTGCATTGCAGAAGCCTCACAGTTTCCAGTCATCAAGTTCTTTCTAGGTATTATCTTTTACTTGGCAAAATAATAAGAACAACTTATACTTAATTACATGTATACAAAAGCGTTTTCGTATGTGCACGGAACATTTGCCTTGAAACACTTGCCTTACATCTTAACAGGTACAGGTTACTTGTGTTAAAGGAATAAAGCACAACTATACATAGTCCCACAAAAAATGTTCTCTTTTCCGTGTACCTATGGAAGTATTTGGTTTGAGTTGTAGTTCAAATTTGATGCAGGATTGAGCTTTGGCTTCTTGGGACTACTCATTTGTGCAACTTGGCTTCACTTTGGCTTCAAGAGAAGGAAGCTCATCAAGCTTAGAGAAAAGTTCTTCCAGCAAAATGGAGGCCATCTCTTAAGTGTGGCAAATGTAGAGCCCTCCAAGATCTTCACAGCAGAAGAGCTTGAGAAAGCCACCAGCAACTTCTCTGAGGATCGCATACTTGGCCGAGGTGGATATGGAGTAGTGTACAGAGGAATTCTTCCTGGAAATCATCTGGTTGCCATAAAAAAGTCTCGGATAATGGATGAAGGACAAATAGAGCAATTCATCAATGAGGTGGTAATTCTCACACAAATAAATCATAGAAATGTGGTTAAGCTCTTAGGTTGCTGCTTGGAAACCGAAGTTCCTTTGCTCGTTTATGAATACGTGTCTAATGGAACGTTACTTCACCATATCCATAAAAGTGGAATCTCTTGGTTATCATGGGAGAATCGTCTTAGGATAGCCTCTGAAGTTGCAGGTGCACTTGCTTATCTTCACTCTGCAGCTTCCATGCCAATAATTCACAGAGATATCAAGTCAGCCAACATACTTCTAGACGATAATTACATCGCAAAGGTATCGGATTTTGGAGCTTCAAGATTGGTGTCATTAGATCAAACTCAAGTGAGTACGCTTGTTCAAGGGACATTAGGGTATTTAGATCCCGAGTATTTTCGCACTAGCCATTTAACCGAGAAGAGTGATGTTTACAGTTTTGGCATTGTTTTAATCGAGCTCTTGACTGGGAAAAGGCCCATTTGCTTCGAGAGGCCTCAAGAAGAAAGGAATTTAGCCACCTACTTCATTATGTCGATGAAGGAGAATCGTTTGTTTCAAATTCTAGAGCCTCGTGTGGTTCGAGAAGGCAGCTTGGAGCAACTCCAAACATTTGCAGAGCTTGTGAGGAGATGCTTAAGAATGAAAGGTGAAGAACGGCCCACAATGAAGGAGGTGGCAATGGAGCTAGAAGGTTTAAGGAAGTTTACTAAGCATCCTTGGGCAAATCATCATCAACAATATCATCAAGAGACTATGAGTTTGATGAGTGAATCCTCAGATCTTTATGCTGTGCCATTGAGTCCTCACAATGCTAACACTGCTGAAATTTCTTGTCAATATAGTTTGGGTAGCAACACAATAATCCCAACTAATGGTCCTCGCTAAGGGAGATAAGAAGTATCTTATGTGACGAAAGCATATCTTTACTGTATTTGAGAGAGAGAGAGAGAGAGAGAGAGTATATCTCACTATATGTATATTTTTCATTCCTTTAGGAAATATTGCTCCTTTAATGTAAGAAAATAATTTTTTTTTTTAAATGTGGAGTTGGATACCATCTGCCTATTGTGTGTCTTGCATTATTCTATTTAGAGGTGTGTAAATTTCAATCCAAATTGGAGAAACAGACCAAACAGACGAACCATCTTGGCTTGGAAGATGGGCAATTCTAGTTTTGAATTTGGTCTTGGACCAAAAATTAAAATTTTAATATAATAAAATTACCCGCTGCCCCAGCTACCTATGCACACAACCAACAAGCCCTAAAATTAATAACCCCTTTTTTGGTTCTTCAATCTCTTTCTCTTTTTCTATCTCCTCCTCAAATTACTATATGTCAAAAATGATAGATGTCTAAGGGGGAAGTGAATTGGATTTTCAAAAAAATTTCTTAATTTTAAAGAGACTTTAAATGAAACAATTTGGTCTTTTTCAATCTATGAATACTAATGATTTAAATAGATCAATGTCAGAAAATAATATGAAATAAATGTAAGATATAAAGTCAATATAAGAAAACTTATCCTTTTTAATTTTTAAAAAACCTTTGTTGAAGTATGAAAACTAATCTCAAATTTTGCTAAAAGAATATTGGCAATGCTAAGATAAAAGAAAGTAAAAAATGCAACACAGGAAATTTTATAGTGGTTCGGCCAACAAGCCTAATCCACTTATTTGACTCATCATTAAGGACTTTAGCAATTTACTATAACTTTTGTAGATTCAACTATAACTTCAATTTTTCACAGATGTAGTTGTAATCTCTGTTTTTCACAGGCTCAACAATAACCAATATAATCGATTTTTCAAGATTCAACCGAAACTACTACATTTTAAATGATGAGGTGTAACCATTGCATTTTCAAAGGGTCAAGTATAACCTTTTGCCTTTTAAGGCTTAGGTGTAACTACAACAAGATAAGAAAATATTACAGTTTGAAACACATTGAAAAGCTTTTACAAGATTTAGAACAAACAATAAAAATAGATTGAGATTGAAAGATTTAGAAGATGAACACTCTTTCTCTTTTTCTCTAATTGGAGATGAAAACTTGAAATATTAATTAGGCTTGAGGAAGAAGTAGGAAGAATTGAAGAATAATAGCATTTATCTTCATCTTCTTTTATAGTTGCTATCAAATAAAATAAAATCTGGAAGGATAACTTTCTTTTTCCATATAAAAATTATTAGAATATTCAAATATCATGTTAACTGATTTATGAAAAATTTAGAGCCTTTTTGAAGTACTAACAGTCCAATCTGTACATTAGAAGCACTTGCAACGGCTAGTCTAACGACTCTATTTTTAAACTTTAGCACAAAATTAATTGAGTGAATTTGGTCTTTACTTGAGTAAAAAATGACTTACTCGAGTAAGCTTTTTCTTCACTCGAGTAAGCTTTGACAACACTTGAGTAGACCCATCAGCTACTTGATTGAACTTAGCACTTACTCAATTGAACACATCAACTACTCGATTATATATGCACTGCTTGTTGCCAACCGAGAGATCCATAAAATACTTAACTATTATACAATAATTGTCGATTGACCATCAACCTCTACTCGTTTGCTCACCAAAAATACTCAACTAAAACCTAATAACCACTGATTAAGCAATCATACTCGATTATGCTTATATCATAGTCTATTAACAAGATATAACACTCGGCCATCACTTTGATTACTCGATTACTTTTGATATAGTTGAAACCTTGCAATACATACTCAATTAATGAGAGCATTTACTCGAGTAGTATTCAAACATACTTGACTATATACTCAATGCCTTAATCAACTATCAACTTATATTGTTATGAATATCATTAAAACAACATCTAAGATATCATAAATATTGAGTTTAAAAATAAAACTCAATTTTCTCATGAACCTTGAGCTCAAACAAGCACAAGTGCTATTGGTGAAGGTTGGTTAAAACTAACTTTTTAAATACATTCACTTGATTATATAGAAAGCTTTGAAGAGCCAAGATAATAAGATATTCTCATCTCATCAAATTTCACTATATTCATAAAAGATAATAAGTTGAGAACACTGAATGTTACTCAACTAAGAAATATTCCTTTTAATAAAAGATAATTCTACTTAGGATAACATGACATATTCTATAGAAACATAATTACCCATCCATTCACATACATGAAACACACATAAATCAAGTAACTCACTTTTACCTGACTGAAATAGAACGTATAAAACATTGCAAATATGTTGTAACGATTGGGTAATTTGGAAAAGAAAGGAGTAAATGGGAAGGAATAGGCTAATTAATCTTATGTCGGTTTATTTGCAGTTGGCTAGCAATATGTGGGCTAGTTGGAAGGCCCAAAGAGATGCGGTGAGTGTTGGTTTGGAAGGATCATCAAAGGTATGACCATGGGTGGAAGAGTGTGTAAGTGTTGATGTTCTACTATTGTGTTTAGTTTTGATGATGAAAAACAATACCTTGTTTTATCCCCTAAGTCATGAGTCAAATCTATGGTTTTCAACAAAAATCAATTTCAAGTGCTTTGTTAAAAAGAAAACCAAAAAGATTTATGATTTTCTATATTAGTTGGAGATTTGCAAAGTCAAGTATTTAGTCTTAAAAGAATCTCCTAAAATGATTTTCAAGTTAGCTTTGAAGTCATTGGTCAACATAGAGCTAAAATTGTTCTAAGGCAAAAGACCAACTTGAACATAAATGTGTTTGATGAAAATCAAATCTTAAGTATGAAAAATCATTTATGTTAATCTCATTCTTTAGAATAAGCTTTCATATTTTTAAGCATGCATGAAAGGTTTTGGTTTGAAACTTAATCGTATGAAAAATCCTTTAGTTCATGCATCATGTCTTGAAACTCGTTTTGATAACGCTTCAATATTTTTCTAAGTCTGGAAGCCTAGCATCTTATAAGGAGACATATATGAAAATGTTTTCTTTTTAGAAAATTAACTCCCGGTAATTCAATAACTAACATTCATTAGTGATAAAATGATTTTTAACAAATTTTTCAAGAAATGAAAAGTGTATATCTTGGAGGTGATAAATCGCAAAATCCTAAGTTCCTACTAAAATCCAAATTCTACTTTTTTATTCTTATGGATTTTGATTTTTTTAGATATTTTTATTGAATCCAAATGGGGGGTACTTTCTTATTTACATTTATGTATTAAAGTAAATGGAAGGTAAAATATAAATTAAACAAAATGAGGACATTTACTTAAACTAAAGAAATGTAAATATGTGGTGATGTTTTGTATTAATCAAGTGTGCTTCTACATGTTATCTCTTACGTTTCCAGATTTTCCAAGAAGATAGTCGACTATGCTATTTAGTGCTGTCGACTATGCATAAGGATAGTCGACTATGCTTGTTCAGTCTGTCAACTATATCTTGCATCTGTTGACTATTTTTGCATCTGTCGACTATGCTATTTCATCTGTCGACTATGTTTGTTCATGAGTTTCAAAATTTTCTTTGTAAATTTTGATCTGTCGACTATGTTTGTTCATGAGTTTCAAAATTTTCTTTGTAAATTTTGATCTGTTGACTATGTAAAAGGATCTGTCGACTATGAGATTTTTTGTGTTATAAGATAGTCGACTATGATTTTCTGTCTGTCGACTATGGTTAGTTTTATTTGATAAAATAGTCGACTAACCTATTTTCTCTGTCGACTATGTGTTTCGCAGAAAGCTTCCAACGGCTATTTTTTCAAATCCCAACGGCTCCAAACGGCTATATTTCTCTTCAACTTTGTGGGACACTTATATATACATGTCATGGATGATCAAGAGGAGGCTAATGGATGGGAATGAATTGATTTGAGCTTACGATTTATATTCGTTTGTATTTACAGTGTTCTGTGCTTTCATTGTTATATTTTTCTCTCCAAGGCTTTATTCTGTTATTGTTAATACATTCATTTAAGCCTTGTTTAATCTTGAGAGACATTGTAACTAAGAGATTCATCTCTTAGATCATCTCATATTTTATATTTCTTATTCTTCCTAGCTTGTATAGCTAGAGGGCCCAATTTAGTTGGAGGTTTTGTAATTCCTAGTCTTGGACTAGAGGACCTACTTGGTTTAAGTAGGGGGTTTTAGTGGATGGTTTGAAAAATCCTTAGTGAGGAGCTAAGGTAGTGGATTAGGCTTGGGTTAAGCCGAACCACTATAAATCTTTGTGTTCTCTCTTGCTTATGTTTCTTTTTATTTATTTATCACTGCTAACATTTCATTATTCTTACGTGCATTGAGTTTTTTATTTTCAATCAAAAGGATTTCAAAGTTTTATCAATTAAGTTTTTTTTTAAATAACCAATTCACCCCCCCTCTTGGTGTGTGCCATAGAACCTACTGTCCTAACAAGTGTGTTTAATATGCTCCTAACATGTGCCCGCACCATCTTATAGAAAGGAAAAAAGTTTTGCAATTATAAAGGTGCACTTGTGCAATCACTCTATGAAGGGGAGCGATGGGGGCTATGGTTGTATGGAAGTATGGAAGACAGTAATGCTTACATAAAATACTTCCTAAGGAGACGATGGGAATGGGTTCATAAGCCCGCATAGTGATTCTTGTTGTGTATGGATGGGTGTATGTGCGCACCCATTGGCTCATAAGGCGGTGTGTCTACGTATCTTACATGGTGGTGGGTCCACGCACCTTATACGAGGACGTTGATCCTCGCATTGATCGTTATGTTGATAAGGATTTTATTATGTTGGCTTTCATGACAATGTAGTAGAATTGTTAGCCTGTGATTTGGCAATATATTATGGGTTCTCATAATAGTATGTTAGTGAAGCTGACTCGTGATGTGGCGGGGCACGATAAGGGGTTTTGCAATGTCGGGAAAGGTTCTGGCTTGATATACACTACAAAAAAACTGGCATTTAGCGACGGTTTTCAAAACTAAATCAACCGTCGCGCAGTATTTAGCGACAGTTTTGACCAACCGTTGGAATAACCGTCGCAAATCATATTTTTTGCGACGATTTTAAAATCACTGTAAAATTAGTGATTTAGCAATGGTTTTTAAAATATATAGCGGCGGTTGAAAAATCGCCGCAAAAATTAAAAAAAATTAAAATTTTTAATTTTAGTGGCATATTTAGAAACCGCCGCTAAAATAAAACAAAATTAAAATTTTTAATTTCTCCCGCCTGCCCGCACCTGCCCAACCACGTGTTCTAGCCTCCCCTTCCCCAGTTTTGAACCCGCGACGTCCCCTATACACGTGCATGCGCATAACTGTCTGATCTGCAAAGCTCCCTTGTTATATAACCGTATATATAAATTATATACCAAAACAACCACTACTTTTCAGAATTATATTTATATTTTTTAATATAGAAAGAAAAACATTAATTAATTTATTATTTTTTAAAAGAATAAAGGAATAAATAAAAAATAAATTAATTGAATTAAATTAACTAAATTAATTGATTAAAAATAAAAATATATATATTTTTTAAAATTATTAAAATTTTGTTAAATTTATTTTTATTTTTATTTTTATTTTTTAAATTAAATTTTTAATTAACTAGTGGTGAACCCGTGTGATATATGGGAAAGTTTAATTTAAAAATAAAAAAATAAATTTATTATTTTAAATAATTTTAACAAAATTGATAATTATAATTTTTTTAATCTTTAATCATGTTGAAAAGATTTAAATTTACTTAATTATTCACTATTCAACATGCTAATGAAGAACACTTTTAATTCAATATACCTATAAATTTTTTTTATTATATTATATTTATTTATAAATAAATATTATAAAATCTATAATATTTCCACTTAAAGATGTTCGTTATTTTCTATTTATTATATTATAAATATAAATATAAATTAAAACTCTTAAATATGAGTAAGAATAAGTTTTTTCAATAATAACAAAATTTTAAAAAAATGAATTTTGATTTCTTCCATAGTCTTAAAAATATGATACCTTAAATATTAATTAGTATTGAAAAACCATAGCATTTGACAACCTTAAATAATTTTTTATGAATTTGTTAAGACATCACATTTTCAAGACTATAATATAATTATTAAAGTAATTAATAATTAATTAATCACTACCTTTGATTTAATGCAAATTTTTGAAGGAAAAAATTAACCATTGATTGACACTTAGCAAAATACTTTATTTGACTATCATATTTTAATATTATATAAATATACATAGAATAAAGATATAAAAATAATATTTTAAATAAATAGATAATTTTCTATGACTTAATTGATAGTTTAAGTTGTCTATTAATATTTCTCATAAAACTCATGCAAATTTAATACAAAACAATTAGCATTGAAAAACTTGTATATTTAAAATTTATTATTAATTTTACAATAACTAGTACATATTATTTTAAAATAATTGAAAGATTTAAATTGTTAATGCAAATTACAAATCATTAATGCATGTTTTAGGGGAAAATTTTATTACTACTTATTATTTCAAAGCAATTGAAAGATTTAAATTATTAATGCAAATTACAAAATACAAATTATTAATGCAAGTTTTGGGGGAAAATTTTATTACTACTTATTATTTCAAAGCAATTGAAAATTTTAAATTATTAATGCAAATTATAAAATTTAAATTATTAATACAATAAGTATTAATTACAAATCATTAATGCAAGTTTTGGGGGAAAATTTCTTTTTTAAGATTATCATACTTTTATATATATAAAGATGCAAATTACAAAATGTAAATTATTAATGCAATAAATATTAAATGGAAATCATTAATGCAAGTTTTGGGGAAAAATTTTATTACTACTTATTATTCCAAAGCAATTGAAAATTTTAAATTATTAATGTAAATTATAAAATATAAATTATTAATACAATAAGTATTAATTGCAAATCATTAATGCAAGTTTTGGGGGAAAATTTCTTTTTTCAAAATTATCCTACTTTTATATATATAAAGATTTTGTAATTAATTTAAATTAAATTTTAAATTTTTTTTTAAGATTTTATATTTCTTTTTATTAATTTAATTCAATTTAATTTTAATTTTGAATTATTTAATTTTAATTATAAATTATTTAATTATTTTTGAATTTAACGAAGATTTTTCAAAAACCGCCGCTAAATTAAATTTTTTAATGAATTTTACGACAGATTTTAAAAACCGCCGCATATATTAATTTAATTTTAATTATAAATTATTTAATTATTTTTGAATTTAGCGGCGATTTTTAAAAACCGCCGCTTAATTAAATTTTTAAATGAATTTTGCGGCGATTTTTAAAAACCATCGCAAATATTAATTTAATTTAATTATAAATTATTTAATTATTTTTTTAATTTAGCGGTTGTTTTGAAAAACCGCCGCTAAATTAAATTTTTTGATGAATTTTGAGGCGATTTTCAAAACTGCCGCAAATGTTAATTTAATTTTAATTTTAAATTATTTAATTATTTTTTAATTTAACGACGGTTTCTCAAAAATCGCTGCTAAATTCAATTTTATTTTTTAAATATTTAATTATTTTTTAAATTTAGCGACGGTTTTTTGAAAATCGCCTCAAAATGTTAAAAAAATCGCCGCTAAAATAGTATTTTGTGGCAGTTTTAGAAATCATCGCAAAAAAACTGTCGCTAAAAATCAATTTTTTTGTAGTGATACTTTCGTTACTTTATTCATGTTGTAATTCATATTGTTTTTGGTATGCTTTGATTATACTTGCTGAATTTTTTGATTCACTCATTTATTTTCCATCGTTCCAGGTGAGGAAGACGATGAAGAGAAAGAGACTAAGTGCAGTAGAGCTTGAGTCTTGGGATAGTATGTGAACAATGAGATCCCAACCAAAAAATTCATGGGTGTGTTGAGGGTGTGAGGCTAGACTCTACATGTACTTTTATTTATTATGCCCTTTATGTTGTGAGTTGTGCGAGGAACTAGGCCAAGGAGGCCAGTATTGTAAGTTAAAATGTTGTAGCAAAACTTGTGGCCTTGCCTTTGGGCAATGATAATAAAGGTTGTATCAATTTAGTTGTATTTGTTCCACCTTATTTAAGGTCTCACCTCCTTGATTTTCTCTGGTATTGATTTTTTTATTTATATTTAGTAATAATTATTTGCTTAAGAAACAAGTTTTTTATTTATATTTAGTAATAATTATTTGCTTAAGAAACAAGTAGAGACCATGAGACGTTAATTATACCTTTTGTAATTTGATTTTTATTGAGGTAGTATTGTTAAATGTCTATTACTAATTAATTAGATTATTTAAGTATGGGTAATGTTAGCTATTATCTTAAAGCATCGAGATAATTATTTGTTTTTTATTTTTAACATTGAAATAATTTTATTAATTGGTGACAAATAATTGCATTTTAAAACATTTAATTCATTGATTAACAGAATTGTTTTGAAATTAAAAAAATATAATGGATATATTTTGTCAGAATATAATAATGTATATTTAGCATTACCCTTTAAGCATATAGTTAATAGATTGATCAAAAAAAATCAAATAGTTAATAATGAAATAACTACATCTGATAGTTATTTTTTATGAACCCCATTTATCAAAATTCCTAGATCACGGCGTCGCAGGGCCTGAACTTCTCCAGCGGCTGCGTCTCTATCTCTGCGCCAAGAAAGAGGACGTGCCCGACGGGTTCTGCACGGGGATTGGCTGCTGCCAAACTTCGATTCCAAACGGGCTCAATGCCTACGAGACTACGTTGTATTCCTGGACGAATCACACCAATGTCGTGACGTTTAATCCTTGCGTCTACAGCTTTCTGGGCGAGGAAGAAAGCTTCAAGTTTCGCGGGTCTACCGACTTTTTGGATCCGAATTTCATGAAGAGGACCGAAGAGAGTGTGCCTTTGGTGCTTGACTGGGTGATTGCAAATCAGAGCTGCATTCAAGAAGAAAAATCCAACACTTTGGCTTGCCAGAAGAACGCTCATTGCAATGACTCAGAGATCGGCTATGGAGGGTATTGCAGGTGCAACGAGGGTTTTCAGGGCAATCCTTAACTCACTCCGGGATGCCAAGGTTTTGTGTCTTATGATTCTTCTTCTTCTTTTTCATTCTTCTAATCCATAATTACTTGATTACAAGATTGACAAATTTTGCAAAATTCATATGCAGAACATGCAGTGCTATTAAAGTATGAAATTACTAACCATTGAGTTTTTTTTCTCAAGTAAATGGATAAATAGTCATCTTATCATTTTGCTTACACATTTTACCTAAAGTTTCTGTTCGACTACGGGCCACATATATATACTTAATTACAGTGAAAGGGGTATATAGAAGGACGATAATAGTGAAAAAATAAATGAAAAATATGTCCGTATAATTTTTAAATCAATGAATACATAAGTCACCAATATTGTTCTCTATAAAAAAAGATTGTTCATACGGTACTGTTACCCAGCTGAAATCTTTGATCTCATCCAGAAGAGCCATAATCTCGCTTTGAAAAGCCAAGAACGACTGAAAATTATAAGACCAATAAACACATCTATTTAGAAGAGATTGAGCTGCGTGCATTAATATTTGTTTCCTTGTGCAGATATCGACGAGTGCATTGATTCGAACTTGACAACTGTTCTGTGAATGCAATTTGCAAAAACAGCCCTGGAAGCTCCAACTGTTCCTGTGCTGAGGGTTACTATGGCGATGGCAGAAAACATCAGCGCGGCTGCATTGCAGAAGCCTCACAGTTTCCAGTCATCAAGTTCTTTCTAGGTATTATCTTTTACTTAGAAAAATATAGGCTCCACCACTGGCTGCCACTACCTAGAAGGATGGAAAGTAAGGTGAGTCGAGAGACTTAGCAAGCATAAGAAAAGAAAGGTTGAAGGTTGTATAAATCCAATAAACTCTTTCCAAAATAAACCCCCAGATACACACAAGTCATGAGATGTTACAACACAATAGCATAGCATAATAAAAGCATATACCGGTTATTGGGGCCCACACAAGACACACGGCACCCAAGTCCCATACCAACCTGCCGCTGCCCTGAGAGGTAACATGTATCTCCAACAAACCTGCGCGCGCAGTCCCGGGTCGGTACTCTCGTCACCAGTCCATGTCGGTACTCCCGACACCTGAGCCATAGGCTCTCTCGGAACGGTACTCCCGTCCGATAACTAATAACTATCAGAAGCCATGCAATGCACATAGAAATGCAATGGCGTAGTGAGCATCAACGTGATACACTGGCACCCATACATCCAGGCATCAGGCCATGCTCCGCCTAGATAGTAAACCACATGCGATGTATATGCCCGTGCTGGATGCAACCTAACCAAACTAGAATGTCCGTGTCCAAGCATACTCAATAAATGAATATCCCAACATGCAACCCGTACCCATGTGCATATCAACTCATGAACAGTAATATAATGAATCTAATCATGCAGTAAATCACATACTGGCAGAGCTAGTCAGCAATGCCCTGCACCGTCAACGGCTAGTGACTAGAAGTGTCCACCCGACGGTCCACATCAGGGCCATACAATAGTCTACCCCAACGTCACCAACAACCAACCCCTACCCCACTGCTCGATAGCTTTAACCGAACTATAAATAAATCCGAGAAAAATCGTAAATAAACCCACACGTTTAGGAACCTAGTCCCCAAGTTGGGTTTGGCATCATTCCGAAAGGAATGAGGGCGGTACAAACCCCCGTAGACACTTAACAAATAAAACTCTAGAAGTCTCGGATTTAATTTAAATTAAAACAAATAAACAATAATTCAACAAATAAGGTTAGACACCGAATTAGAGTAAGGGATGTGATAAAATATGAGAAATCACAGGGTCTTTCATGGGAATTAAAGATAATGAGGAGAGAGTTAAGAGCTTGCCTTTACACAGCCGTTTCTTGCATTTCTTGTACTCCCGCTGCGAAGTAAAACGTTTAATAATGATTAATAAAACCGTGGCTCACATTAATTAAATCTAACCGTGTAATATAAATAATTTAACCGTCTAAAATCCCACGTAGGCGTACCATGAATAAAACTCCAATGAGTCTCATATTTAATTTAAATTAAATCACGCTGATAACATCCTCAATTTATATAATTAATACGCGACACCGAAACGAATTAAGGAAAGGCGTAAAATTCACAAAATAGAAAGAGATTGCAAGGGTAGAGGAGAGCTTGCTTGAATTTAGCTATTTACAGTGTTTCTACGCTTGTACGACACCAAATTAATACACGCTGTCAAATAGAATACCTCCCAAAATTAACAAAATTAGGCCCAAAATGAAATTCTAACCGAAGAGAATGTTTAATATATAATTCTCTACTTACTTAGATAATTATACAACGATTAAAACTCCTTTAATCTTGAAATTTTTCCCAAAAATTAGCTCTGCGCACTGCTCATCTTCTTCCATTTTTTCCTCTGTTCGCTGGTTCAAAATTAGCCAAAATTGGCCTTTAAATTGAAGCAAAATGAAGGCTTCAACTGGGCGGCCCATAGCACGCCACGTGGCGCGCCCAGCAGCCTCGAATGGCTGCCACCACACAACCATGGGGGCTCGAACTCGCGACCTCGCCCAGCACATGCACACTCGCGACCGCCAGCGCTAGCCAACTCCTTTAACCATATAGTGCCTTCAATTAAATTTAAAGTGACTTTCAGTCACTTTCCAACTTTTGCACCAACACTCTTAAACTTTCGAAAATTATCACATGCACCCGTACTTCCATTTCTTTCTTATTTCACTTATACCCTGACATTTCCAAAAATCCACCAATTGAATTTATTTTTCCTATATCATAAATACCCCCAATTAAATTAATTAAACCTAAATTTCCTATTTCCTCAAAATTACATAAATAAACATTTTTTCCTTAACTCTCCAAATAATTTAATATTTCCTTTAAATTCCAAAACAAATAATTATTTCCTTGAAATAATAAATACTCAATAATCACCGAATAAAAAATTAAATCAATATTTCATTTAAACCCACAAATATTTGTTAATCTCCACAAACACAATAATTAATAATTATTAAACATTTCCAAATAATTTAATTAATTATCTTTAATTCCTTATTTTCCTCAAAACCACATAAATAAATACTTCCTCTTAAATTCCCAAATATTCAATAATGTCCTCAAACACAGGTTTGAATAATTATTATTTATTTTCAAATTTTGGGATATTACAATTCTCCCCTCCTTAATAGAATTTCCTCCTCGAAATTCGCGTTCAATCTATCTCCTCAAGATACACTTACCTCTCGTGATATTATTCAACATCTCCTCCAGGACATTCCATATCATCATTTTCCAATATTCCCACAAGTCAAAGTCTACGACATATCCTACTTGACTTAACACACTAGCACTTCTCCCCAATCCATCACCTCAATTGGACTACGTTATGGCCACTGATACCTTAACCAGTTCAAGGAACATCATCAATCATATATTACCTACAACCACAATGTTCTCCTATTACAATATCATAACCTCATCGTGTACCCAAGTTATCCCACGTTCTCTTCGTACTTTCATTTGGTACTATCTCAACCACATATCAACCTAAAGGCAAACTCAAAATTCACAGGTATTCAACCTTAATGGTAATCTGATCCATAACACAAAACTCAACGCAAAGGCAGCTGATTTCAACTACAACCGATAACGATAGGAATAGGGCCATCCTCTTGCATGACGAGGAATTAATACTCGGTAACGTGATCGGGAAACGATATTACATACTCAATCAAGAATTTAACAGCAATATCCTTTAGTCTGACTTTTTCCAACTGATTCTTAACCAGATACACGGCATTTTCTCGGCAGTACTTTCTCCCACATTTTGCCGCGTATGCTCAAGGTCCCGTCAATAAATAAGGGTAATCATTTAATCAGGACTATCTAGGAATAAACGTTATCCACTCAATATATCTTGAGATCTAAATGCCACCAGATCTCCCATCCTTAAAGGAATCAATATACCCAATTGTTGCTTCCCGCTATGACTTATTCGATGACCACCAATCCTTAGCCTGGTCCTGCTGTTGATTTAACTCCAAATAGCTAATGGACCATACCTCCTCTTAACTACTAAACATTAACCCTTACCTCCTCAAAGACTCTATAAGTTAGTTGGAACACGATCTTTAGAACCGATGTTATCTGCTCTGAAGCCTGCTCGACTGAAAGCACCTCACCGTATCAGTAACTGTTCTAATCCCCAAGGCATCTCATAGGTCTCCCCAACAACAAAAAGTAACTGAAGTGGGTTAAGCATTCTTCTGATTGGTATAACAAGCCATCTCATGTTTTTGTCGATGTACCACTTGACCAGCACCCAGAGAAGTCTCATCTCCTCACTCGATCAATAATCGACCCTAGGGCGAATGGTCCGCATTTAGCATCGAACGTACTCATAGCAACCATTATCCTTACAGCAAAACCCAACAGTGATTTAGACATGCAATTAACCTCGGTCCTAGCCATACACCCGAGTATCTCCCACAACCTTAGAAGACTTTTCTTATTTATAATTCACTTTATTATGGATATTCCACGACAGCCCAAAACATCTGCCACCACCTTTGCCTTACCCTATTTATTACAGAATCTCACAACCTTAGTCCTTTGTCACGCCAACCGTGGCGTCGCCTGTACTCTACTCCACCTATGAGAACTAAACACCTATACCCTATCTAGGTGGCGATGCCAAATCTCTAAGCAACATAACTGCTGTAGACTCCAAGACCACAATTTCGTAATAGTCCTTCAATCAATTCCCATCACAGGTCTCTTTTGGAATAAGCTTGACCCCATCCAGATTCAATTAAACTTAGGATTGTTGTCCTAAACCTCCATGGAAATGCAAACCCCTCAGAACCTCAATTTTCTTTCACACCTCATCACATAACGCATCTCCCGTCTGAATACATGCAGACAGTTTAACTGTCAACTACATACAGGTTACCACATCACCCAGCCTTCAAGTTTCATCTCAGTACGCCATGTACACCTCTCGATACCTACTTATCTATCATTTACCATCGGACTCCTATAGCACATTCCCACATGGTGGGACCTTTCCGTACCACTCCTGGCAAAATCTAATCATGGACTTCCAGCTCACATTATACCACAACTCATCTCTTATGAATTGACACATGCCTTTTGTAGGGCGTCAGCAACGTCTGGTAAGATCAAAGAAACTCCAAACCTCTATCTCTGTTGCCGGTCCCGAGCAATCCATAAATACTGCGAAGGAGTCGGTCAGCCCAAATGGCATAGCCACAAACTCAAAGCGGTCGTACGAATATGACAAGCAATCATTAGAAAATACCCCAGAGTTAATCCGACAAATCATCTGCTCGGGAGAAAAGACATTTATGCCTCAAGGCTACCCAGCTTAATTGCAGGGTCAATCCCTTACTAAGGCAACCTCCTCGGTAAATCTTCAAGAAGGTCAAGAGTATCCCTCGCTCACTCACAACCGGGGAAGGAATCCAGCCATACACACCCTTATCATGAGCAACGTGCGCCCGAAATGCAGCTTTAAAAGTTCCCTTAATCACTTTCCTTAGATGAGGTACGTATTATCTCTAATCCGCATCACTATTAGACAATGGTTAGGGACCCAACAAATCCACCACAAATCAGATATCCGGTCCACCCGGTCTTAGCGAAAATGATCCGCAACCAAATGTCTATCGCAGGTTAAACCTGTAACTTTCTAGGTCATACTATTCATCACATTAGGGCACTAGGATACTCTTCGCTAATAGCAACGACCACTTGATTCCTAAGGATCCCAAGGCTCACAAGTTACTAAATACATCTCATTACATAATACCTTCAAACATTGTACCTGATTTCTCACACTATTCCTACCCTTACAAAACTCGTAATTTAAAACCACACATTTGCATTACAGCCCCCTAATAAACATCACCCCTAGCAACCGAGGTAGCTTCATTTGCCAGGTAAGCTAAGTCCTCATTGCTAGCTACGCTGGAACTGGGTCCAACAGGTCTCTCTGCCAGTTCTGACAGTACTCTCAAGGTGGCTCGGACTGACTGGGTGTCCGGTTGTGCTCCAATCTTGGGCACGTCCTATACCGACTCCTGGTAAGGCTCCCAAATGACAGCTTATTACCTCACAGCCCTGGCAAAAACATCATAATAGGAATGAAGACTCACATCATTCATCATTACTTCAGTCGGTCGCCTCCACATGTCATTCATGTGCTCACGAGCGAACAAAACTCATTTTTTTGACAATCCCCAAAAGATCTCGTGGATCATCTCTTGAAACAACTCATCAAGAAAATACACATAACTTACTAGGTACTCCTTTTCGTCTTGTCCGCCTCCCCATCCAGAGGCAAACTCTTGTTCCCACTGACACCATAAACAATGCAATGCTGGGAGGTCATTTGGATTAGGTAGGGGTACACCGGGATCTAGGCCTCCGGGTTCCATCGGGAATACTTAAAATCAGCATACAACACCAAATATCAGGTAAATTTATTAAAGCTAAGCCAACCTCTTACCCAACATTTAGGGGCAGGCACAAGCCCTAAATAAATCCTATTTATACCACCTCACGGTCCCATCCTAATGTGCCTTATCACCCCTGCACGAACATAAATTGGGACATAGTCTCTCACACGAATCGGAAAAACTCAACTTAATGCAGTCTGACTCTACTCGATTCACTTAGACCTTCCTAACTCTACCCGATAACCTTAGTGTACAGGAACTTGTCCCCTGAAACTGACTCAAACTACGCTCTGATACCAACAATGTAAGCACCCCTGCCCGGATATCCCCAACCACTCGGACTACCCGAACGAGAGCGCCTACGGCAGAAGAAAGAATGAAACACGAGACAAAGCCACCCTGGCATGCATACATAAAAATAAGAACAGCGGAAACGAAGCTAAACACATGCATGCACTACGGGTACCCCGTTATCACAGCGATCACATGATAAATAAATAAACACAAACTCCTGTGCCGACATACACGAGACTCGAGGAAAGACCTGGTATAGTACAAAATAATAGAGTAAATCATACTCAGACATCAGAGTTAACAGGGATTGACGGGACTGCCTGTACACCATACCGACTCTGCCGCTAAAAGATGACTTATTTGCCATGGTCCACGCTGTCACTACCTGGAATGATGGAAAGCAAGGTGAGTAGAGAGACTCAGCAAGCATAAGAAAAGAAAGGCTGAAGGCTGTATAAATCCAATAAACTCTTCCCAAAATAAACCCCCAGGTACACACAAGTCATGAGATGCTACAACACAATAGCATAGCATAATAAAAGCATATACTGGTCATTGGGGCCCACACAAGACACACGGCACCCAAGTCCCATACCAACCTGCCGCTGCCCTGAGAGGCAACATGTATCTCCAACAAATCTGCGCGCGTTGTCCCGGGTCGGTACTCCCGTCACCCATCCATGTAGGTACTCCCGACACCCGAGCCATAGGCTCCCTCGGAACGGTACTCCCGTCCGAGAACTAATAACTACCAGAAGCCATGTAATGCACATAGAAATGCAATGACGTAGTGAGCATCAACGTGATACACTGGCGCCCATACATCCAGGCATCAGGCCATGCTCCGCCCAGATAGTAAACCACATGCGATGCATATACCCGTGCTGGATACAACCTAACCAAACTAGAATGTCCGTGTCTAAGCATACTCAATAAATGAATATCCCAACATGCAACCCGTACCCATGTGCATATCAACTCATGAACAGTAATATAATGAATCTAATCATGTAGTAAATCACATACTGGCAGAGCTAGTCAGCAATGCCCGGCACCGGTCAACGGCTAGTGACTAGGAGTGTCCACTCGACGGTCCACATTAGGGCCATACAATAGTCTACCCCAACGTCACCAACAACCGACCCCTACCCCACTACTCGATAGTTCTAACCGAACCATAAATAAATTCGAGAAAAATCGTAAATAAACCCGCACGTCTAGGAACCTAGTCCCCAAGTTGGGTTTGGCATCATTTCGAAAGGAATGGAGGCGGTACAAACCCCCCTAAGCACTCAACAAATAAAACTCTAGAAGTCTCGGATTTAATTTAAATTAAAACAAATAAACAATAATTCAACAAATAAGGTTAAGCGCCGAATTAGAGTAAGGGAGGTGATAAAATACGAGAAATCACAGGGTCTTTCACGGGAATTAAATATCATGAGGAGAGGGTTAAGAGCTTGCCTTTACACGGCCGTTTCTTGCCTTTCTTGTACTCTTGCTAAGAAGTAAAACGTTTAATAACGATTAATAAAATCATGGTTCACATTAATTAAATCTAACCGTGTAATATAAATAATTTAACCGTCTAAAATCCCATATAGGCACACCACGAATAAAACTCTAATGAGTCTCATATTTAATTTAAATTAAATCACGTTGATAACATCCTCAATTTATATAATTAATACGCGACACCGAAACGAATTAAGGGAAGACGTAAAATTCACAAAATAGAAAGAGATTGCAAGGATAGAGGAGAGCTTGCCTGAATTTAGCTATTTACAGCGTTTCTATGCTTGTACGACACCAAATTAATACATGTTGTCAAATAGAATACCTCCCAAAATTAACAAAATTAGGCCCAAAATGAAATTCTAACCGTACAGAATGTTTAATATCTAATTATCTACTTACCTAGACAATTAAACAGCGATTAAAACTCCTTTAATCTTGAATTTTTTTCCCAAAAATTAGCTCTGCGCACTGCTCATCTTCTTCCACTTTTTCCTCTATTCGCAAGTTCAAAATTGGCCGAAATTGGCCTTTAAATTGAAGCAAAACGAAGGCTTCAACTGGGCGGCCCACAGCGCACCACGTGGCATACCTAGGAGCCGCGCATGATTGCCATCGCTTTGCCCAAAACGACGCCGTTTTGGGCAAGGGTTTTGGCTGAAAAATCAGCCAAAATCCTCCAACACGCGCGCACACCCGCAGGGGCTCAAACCCACGACCTCACCTAGCACACGCGCACTCACGACTACCCGCGCTAGCCAACTCCTTTAACCATATAGTGCCTTCAATTAAATTTAAAGTGACTTTCAGTCACTTTCCAACTTTTGCACCAGCACCCTTAAACTTCCAAAAATTATCACATGCACCCGAACTTCCATTTCTTTCTTATTTCACTTATACCCTGACATTTCCAAAAATCCACCAATTGAATTTATTTTTCCTATATCATAAATACCCCCAATTAAATTAATTAAACCTAAATTTCCTATTTCCTCAAAATTACATAAATAAACATTTTTTTCCTTAACTCTCCAAATAATTTAATATTTCCTTTAAATTCCAAAACAAATAATTATTTCCTTGAAATAATAAATACTCAATAATCACCAAATAAAAAATTAAATCAATATTTCATTTAAACCCACAAATATTTGTTAATCTCCACAAACACAATAATTAATAATTATTAAACATTTCCAAATAATTTAATTAATTATCTTTAATTCCTTATTTTCCTCAAAACCACGTAAATAAATACTTCCTCTTAAATTCCCAAATATTCAATAATATCCTCAAACACAGGTTTGAATAATTATTATTTATTTTCAAATTTTGGGATATTACAGGGAGGCTGGAAATTTAATTTTCAACCTCGCCACGTGGCGGGCGGACATGCGACCACGTGGCTGGGCAGGCATAGGCGGATGGGCGGGTCCAAGTGAGTGGGCGCGGGCGAGTGGGAGAAATTAAAAATTTTAATTTTATTTTAATTTTAGCGGCGGTTTTAGAAGCTGCCTCTAAAATTAAAAATTTTAAATTTGTTTTATTTTAGCGGCGGTTTCTAAAACCACCGCTAAAATTAAAAATTTTAATTTTTTTTTAATTTTTTAATTTTTGCAGTGGTTGAAAAATCGCCACTATATTTTTTAAAAACTGCCGCTAAATCACTAATTTTGCGGCAGTTTTAAAACCGCTGCAAAAAATATGATTTGCAGCGGTTATTCCAACGGTTGGTCAAAATCGCCGCTAAATGCTCCACGACGGCTGATTTAGCGGCAGTTTTGAAAACCGCCGCTAAATGCCAGTTTTTTTGTGGTGACTAAGGACTTTAACAATCCACTATAACTTTTGCAGACTCCCGATCTCACATCAAGCTAACCAAGTGTAATACTTGGGAATGATTTGAGGTTATAAAATAATATTTGATGAAGTGTACAAGTGGGATTTTTAGAAAAATGAGATTATAAGGTTCACTGACGTAGCTTTAGGCGACCGAATCAACCGAAGGGAGTACCCCGGACCCAAGATGATTAAGGAAAATGGTATAGTAAGGACGAGTAATACAAGTTATGATTTTTGGTGATGAAAGAAGTGGGATCAGGAATAGTTTTCAGTATAACTGTAGATCAGGCTGAAAAATTAAATCATCGTAAGGGACTTTCGAAAAGTCAACGGAACCTTGAGGGGGTTTTGGTTTTGAGTAAAAATCAACCCTGAAGTGATTTCAGGATAAAACAAGGGTCCCATGAGGGTCCGGGGGCAAAATCGTCCTTATCGAGTAATCTTGAAATTATTAATTGTGGATTTCTGGTATTTGAATTTGAATGAAATTTGCGTCTAAGAGTGTAATTATAATTGTGAAATGCTCGTAGTGGGATTTAGAATTAATTGAGAGATTTATATATAAATGATTTTAATATATAATATAATAAATTATATACATGTGTGTGTGGGGGGGGGGGGGGGGGGGGGGGAGCATTGAAGCAATCCGTGGGGTGCACATTGGAAGCTTCCAAGGAAGCAAAGTTTAAATTGAATTTAATGAAGCTGTGTGGTGCCCAATTGAAGTGGAAGGCAAGCATACAAAAAAATGTAATATATAATATAGACAAGAATGGTGGCTAAGTTACAGAGATTTCTTTAATATATTAAGAGATAAACTTTATAATATATATATATATATATATATTATGTTCAGGTGCGTGATGGCCAGTCTTCGGCCAAGTATGATTAAATAATATATACGTGGAGCCCAAGTATTATGTGTATATATAAGGAGGGTAATTGGAAGAAGAGGGAAAGGCAGAGGCAGAGACAGCTTGGCCGAGTGAGCAAAATCAAGAGAGAGCAGAGGGAAGAAAATGAGAGAAAAGAAAAGGAAAAGGAAGGAAATAAGAAAAGGAAAAGGAAGGAAATAAAAGGGGAAAAAATAGTAGAAAGTTTTTAAAAAATTCTAGAAATTTATTTGAAGTTCGAGGAACGTGTTGGGGCTCGGAATTTAGTTTTTAAAAGCTTCGCACCAGAGTTGAGGTTCGGCAAATTTTGAGGCATTCTGAATTATATTCAAGGTAAGTGTGCTACCTGGAAATTTGATTTTAAGTTGTGAGTAGTTTACCCCAAAATTTGGTATTTGTGTTACCTAAATGTGTTGTGGTTTTATGCAAATGGTTTTGTTGCATGCAAATGGTAACCGGTGACGGTTGGTTTTACGAGGGAGGTTCGTCCTTAAACATTTTGAACTTGTACATTGTATTTTATAAACTGTTGTTTATATGATGCATTGAATTGTGAAATGTGGCATTGTCTTGAGTTTTGTGTGTACGTATGGAATGTCAGCCTCAGATGTTGTCTGGATAGTGTAGCCATAATTCTCTAAGGGCGTGATGGAATAATAGGGGTATCTGATGCTGGTGTGCATGTCAGGATAACCGCCTTGGTTTTCGTGCCAGACCGTTTCGTTAGGAAAGTTGCACTAGGATGACTAGGTGGTCCATACTGTGTTGTTCATGTGGGATGTCAGCCTAGAATGTTGTCTGAATAGTGTAGTCGTAATTCTCCAATAGTGTGATGGAATAATAGGGGTATCTGATATTGGTGTGCATGTCAGGATAGTCGCCTTGGTTTTCGTGTCAGGCCGTTTGGCCAAAAAAGTTGCACTAGGATGACTAGGTGGCCCATGTGAAATTTTGGAGTTGGGATTGTATGGTGGTTCCCGGATGCTTAGAGTGGAAGTGCGATCTGGAGAGATGCGTTGGCTTGCCCCTCTTAAGCTAGATCGCATCGTGACGTCGAGTCGGTATGGTGGCATAGCTTTTAGAGAGATTGCTCTTTTCTCGTGGTAGGGTTAAGCGCGTAGGACTCTCTTGGGCTAGGGCTTACCGGGTGTATTGGTTTATTTCATGTCTTGCATTCATTCATGAAAAACGTGATTTTGAACTCTCATTTAGATGATTCAGCATTTAATTTGGACTATGTCCCTAGAATATTCAAACGTTCCAAGTGAAGACAGCGGTGCGAAAGGAAAGGGAATTGCCGAGGAGTGACGGTGATTAGTTGATAGCTTGTAACATGTCACTTTCAATAATGTTGTTTATTTTGAGTACATCTTGTAAGTGTTGGTTTGACTTTATATTACAAATAAAGTGGTTTCGGTTATGACCTATTAAGGTTTTGATCTAGCTTCCGCATTTGTGTTGGTGAACCTGTCTTAGTTTATTGATGGCTCATAATTGATATACTGAGAAGGTGTAACGGGATCTTCGGGGAACGATTTTTGTGATGGATTTTTATTTGGAAAAAAATTTTATATCTCCAGAATCTTACATTACGTAACGCCCTTGGGAGAGCGGGGTGTTACACCAAGCATCCAAAGGCTCTCAAGCTGCATTGCTCACTCACTCAAGAGCCACAAGGTAAAGAAAAGAGAATCACTTCAAATTTTATCCGAATTTCTCTATCTTGAGGTTATTGTATCATTTCATTTATTACCTTATATAAGTGTATTTATTGCTTAAATCATTTGAGTCCAAGTGTGGACAATGTATTGTACTTGTCAGGGCCCGCTCCCGGATTATCCGCTAGCATAGGAAATCCGTGAGAGGGTCCATACAAGATGGATACAAATACAAACATCTCTTAACATTTTGGCAAAATTCTTTTCATTTCCATATTTGCTCGCTATTAATAGGAGCCAAAATAAACATTATACATCATTCTTTACATCATAAACTCGGGTTTACAACCCATACATTTTAAAAATTATAGGGCATCAAGGCTTTAAATACAAAATGAAACCCTCTAATCATGCCCTCAAACTACACCCATGGATCTTCAAGGTTGGGACATCTCTGTATACATCTAACCAAAAACTCGCCCACTTACTTATCTTCCATTTACCTGGAATGACAAAAAAGAACAAGGGTGAGCCACAAGGCTCAGCAAGCATATAATAAAAGAGAGACATCAATAGGATAATATATGAAGGCATGGGCAATTCAAAGCCAAGGAAAAATCACAAATCCAACAAGTAAACCTCACTTGAACCCATGACTTCAACAATCGACAACATCATCTCTCAAGAATTTATAATTCATTACACTTCATCAAAACCCATTTCTCAAAGTGAGCCCTAAGGCTCGCCAAGTGTATAATCCAACAAAAACTGGATATGACCAGACTTCCCTGAACATCATTCATATCATACCACACATGGACACACACCAGTCCCCAAAGCATAGGTGACACACAATCAATGCCATGTAGTTATATCACATGTTATCCAATCATAACATCAATGCATGGATGCACACATAATACACACATATGGTTATTGGGCCAACATAAGAAAATGCACATAATGGCACCCAAGACCCTGTATACAAACTTGTTGTAGCCAATGATAGGCTACCAAAATAGAACGTGAGCCCAAGGCTTTCATCTCACATCTATCACCATCATCTTCATGTACCACATCACTCAAAATCTCATCAAGGTCACAAGCTGTTGTGGGCCTCCACCCACAATCTTACACATCACAAGATCTAGCTGCTATGGGCCTTCACCCACAGTCTTACGTATCACAGGATCCAGCTGCTGTGGGCCTCCACCCACAGTTTTACGCATCACAGGATCTAGTTGTTGTGGGCCTCCACCCACAGTCTTACGCACCACCAACACAAACCAATTTCCACCACCAACACACCCGCGCACAAAGGAACCATGCAAAGCAACATATAAGGAATGCAATAGCTCTTATGCATATGCTCACCTAACATACACAAGTCAGCACTCATAGGCGAATCATGTCATGCTAATGCTCATGCTCCCATCACATACAAAGCATGACCCCCCAATGATTGTAACCCATGATCCAACATCACAAGGCGAGGCAATATAGAAACACAATACCATGCAACACAACTACTAACAATGCTATGATTAATGGCATTCATACATCCTCATTTGATTTCCCATTAGAGCTCTTGGCTCTTCCACACATTTCATATTGATTAAGGGTAATTATTCATATAATGATAGTCATGCATCAAGCATGAGTTATCATGGACATACCAATTAATATCACTTCTTATTAACTTCCCAAATGATTATTATCATGCTTCCTCATGCAACTTAATTACATTATTATCTCATGAACCCCCATGTATATACATATAGGTGTCTTCAACCAAATTTTATCATTATAGGGGATTGAGGGATGCCAAAGGAAACATTTTAAAACGCTTTACATTAGCCATCTTACTTACTTTGGATTAAGAAGAGCCTTAACCCATTCAAATAATAACCAAAATATATGATATTGCATATCAAATCGAATCCCTTGAAGTCTAGTTTATGACGCTTCAAACGGATCGCAAATCTGAGTTCTACATCATAAATTATGGCCAAAAAAGCAAAGCATGCGCAAAGTAGTCAAAACCGCAGCTGAGTTGACTCGGGGCAAAATTGAGTCGACTTGCCCAAAACCGAGTCGACTTGGCCAAGAACGATGGAAAAAGGCCAAAAAAAACCCCAAAAAACCCTCAAAATGGACACCAAACATTCCAATACTTCCATTCTAGCTTCCTAACCCTTCAAAGTCATTCCTTGAAGGAAGAATGGGGTGATCGAACCCCATCGAAACCATCAACAAGACTCAACGAAGGCTTGACACAACTTGAGATTTGAATGAAAATGAAGATAATATCTTCCCTCAATATGAAAAATTATTTTAACATTAAAGGATGCAATACCAAAATATTTCTTTGACAATACAACCAAAAGCGATAAAGAACTTGCACAACATGGGAAAAAATAGTGCAAGAGGAACTTGCCTTGTTGAAGAAAACCGAAGAGAAGAAGATCCTTTCGATGAAGCTAACCTCCCCACTTCTTGAAGCTCCAAACACGGAGATAAATGGAAGAAGAAAAATGAGAATAGAAGAAGAAGGAGGAAAAAGATGAAAAAAGAAGAAAGATTCGCCGGGAGAAGGAGAAAATGAAGAAGGAGCATGAAGCCAACCATTCTCCCCACGAAAATGACCAAAACGCCCTCATATACACATACAAATCATAAAATATCTCATGCCCCTTTTAGACTTTTGCCATATTCTATTTTTCTTTCCCATTTTCTTTATTCAACCCCCATTATGAAATTCCCTAATTACCCTCACCTTTTTCAATAAAGCAAGGACCATTTGGTCACTTTGCATTTTAGATTTTCTTTCTTCTTTTCTTTTAATCCACGTATTACACAAATATATATATAATTCCATTTATTTAAAAACAACCATTATGCACATGGGCCTAAGCCCAAATCCATAGCCCAACACATTCTTAGGCCCAATGGGCATTCTTTCAACTTGGGACACAACCCATTCCATTTCAATTCAATTAAACATATCACAATACACATGGGCTTAGGCTCAATTAAATAAAATTACCCACTTCCATTTTAGGCCCATGAGTTTTCTCTAACCCACCACTTTCATTGGTCTTAAACACATAGCCTAAGTTCACTTTCATTTACTTTAAACACATCATGAAACATGTGGCTTAGGCCCAATCAAATCCTTTCCATTTAATTAAAACACAACCCAATCCATTAATTTAAATACATACATTCATTTACATACATTCGCCACAAACAATACTTCTCACATTTAATTTAATAGGGATAAAATTCCCAATGCTCATAAATAAAATATCAATAATTCCTAGACCCACTAACGGATCGTTACAGTACTTATTTCAACATGGTTGTGGATTGCTTAGATTACCTAGAACTATTTGTAATCAAGGGTTGTATTAGTTTCCAAGGTGATCTAAGGAAAAACCTTAGTATTGGTTTTAGTGGAACCCTAAGGGTGGTTAGACCTTGGGAGAGTAGACTAGGTGTGTGGAGTAAACTGAACCACTAATTAAAAATTGTCTTGTGCCATATATTATGTTTCATTGATATATTTTGTGGCATGAAATTCATCTCTTCAAACGTTCATATATATTTACATAAATCTAGTTTGGATAAAATTGTAATATTAAGATTTTTATTTTAAAAATTAGTAAAAGTTTTAATCACTCAATTCACCCCCCTCTTGAGTGGCCATACCCTAAGAGATCAACAATTGGTATCAGAGCCGACCTTTAAAATAGTTATATCTTTAATCCATAATTTCAACCTAGAAAAGATCCATAATAGCATCATTCTCTAATCAAGCCATAGCTGAAGGACCATTGCTCTCTAGGCCACCATTCTTTAATGGCACAAACTTTAACTATTGGAAAATGAGGATGGAATCTTTTTTGTTTTCTATAGATTATCAATTATGAAAGATAGTTAGGGATGGTTTTACCACAACTTCAACCAAAGAAGAAGAATGGACTGAAAATGATATAAAACAACATCAAATGGATCATAACAAAATACATAATCTTTTGTTCAATCCTACCTAGTGAATATGAAAAATTATATTCTTGTTCTACATCACATGAAATTTGGAAAAAATTAGAAATAGTACACGAAGGTACCACTACAAAAAAAAAGAGTTATTAAAGACCAAAAGTTAATGACGGGATTAATTTTGGTGGTTAATATAGTATTATTAACGACTAAATATAAGTCATCGTTAATATAAATTTCGTTAATATAAGTCATTGACTAAATATAAATTTCGTCGTTATAAAATAAATTTTAACAACAGGCTAAATAAGTCATCGTTAATAAACCATTTTCCCATCATTATTGACTACAATTTTTAATTCTAATCATGAAATAATAAAAAAAATTATTAAGATTTAAGTACTACTTTATATAATTAAGTAATTCCAATATAATTATATTTTTCTATAAATGCACAAATATAATTATTAAACTATTATAACTGGGCATTACTTATTTATTGATAATACAATTTATTGAAAAATTATGAACATATTAAAAATAATATAATATATCAAACTAATTAAATTTTTTTCATAATTTCTTTTATTTTTATTAATTAAATAATTAATAATATTATTTACATAAATTATTTTATTTTCATTTAACAAATAAATATTTAAAAAAAAACTGAAAACTAGGCGAGAACTACTCACACCGTCTCTCTCTTTCTCTCCCCCCTCATTTTTCCCCAAATCAGCAAATTGATCCCCAAATCTAACCCTAACTCACCCCCTCTCTCTCTTTCTCTCTTCCTCTCTTTCCCTCTTTGTGTGTAAACTACTCCCGAGCGTCGACCATCCACCGTTGTCTCCGCCTTGATCACCTCCATCTCCTATCGTCGCTACTGCCTCCGTCTCTAGCTCGGTCGGGCTTCGCCTCCGCGTTTGTCGCTGCTAGATCCGTCTCCACCTCTGCCGCCTCAAAGGTATATGTATATATATATATATTCTGTGTGTATATATATATATTATGTGTGTGTATATGTGTTATAGAGTTACATGAGAGAAGCTCTGTAACTCTTGAAACACCGTTTAGTTAACTTGAATGGATGCTTACTGAGTCAATACTAATTTTATCTCAAGATAATTAATCTTATGCGATTCATCTGTACTGGAAACATCGTAGTTAATTTTCAGTCTTGTTTCTTAAATAGTACATGTATATGTTAGACTTGCAAACATTTTAATAAATCAAGAGGCTTGCTTTATGCAGCACAATAAAAGTTAACTTGAAGCTCTGTAAGTCTTTAATCAATTAGGCATTTGTCTTCAAGAGTGGATCGTGTGGATAGTAGTTTAGATGAATGTGCGGAGCTTACTACTGCTACAAGAGATGAGCTGGGATTAAATTGAGGAAAAAAACTCGGCTGCTTATTTGGTTTTTCTTATTGCAGCAAATTTATTTTAACGTATTCACTGAATAATACAGGTTTCTGAACTAAAAGGAGAAATGAAATTAACTGGTGTGGATGTACAATCTGTTCACCATGCAGTCCGAACCCTGGTACTAATCTTGCTCTATTTTTAAGATAGTTATTCGATGTGCATTGGAACACTGATCAGACATGTTTCCATGCCCAGGAGACCAAAATTCATAGAATAGAAGGGAAACAGGTACAATAACATTGATGAACAACTTGAATATGAGGTTAGAAAAATAGTTATGCGGTCTAATTATTATGGTTTTTAGAACTTATCTATTTGGTCACTCATGTAGGATCTCAAATGATAGAGTCAAGCGGTTGGTTGATTATGCTTGGAACTTAGAGAATAGCAGAGGCACAGATCGTATTCAGGCACAAGCCTAACTTGATCTCATTGCTTCCTATTTTGAGATTTAGTTCCAACTGAACCTTCAATTAGTTTCTGTCATTTTGCTCACGTAATTATTTTTATATTTGCAGGTTGCTTCATCAAGTTCATCTAGGCCAGCTCTTGAATTGCCACAAGTGACACCATCATCAAGGGTAAAGATTTATTGCTTTGTTATGGTCAAAATTTTTCAATCAACCTATTGACCATTTTTGAGCTTGTCATGGAAATAGCATTTTTTACTTGTTTGTTTAAATTTATGTTCAATGACTGGAGGAAATATTGGATTAATGTTGTGGATGACGTTTCTATTTACACATTGGACTAGAAAATATTTTCAATTGTGTTGAATGGAGCAAGCATAAGGAATGTGGGCATGCTTGTGCGTGTTTAGGTTCAATAGCTGGTTATCCTAGTGGAGGTCACATGTGGGCAAGTTTGTAAGTACGTAAATCTGTACCCACAAACCATGAACAACAGACTCGGGAAAAGCTTCTTGAATAAAATTAGAGGAATTTTATCATGTCTGCTTTTATTTTTGGGGGGGGGGGGGGGAAGAAAATTGTATCATAGTTTCTTGTGGACCCAATAAGTACACATGTTAATTAGGATAGTTTATTTTTTGTTAATTATGCAATGGTATTTATTGTGGACCAATTCTTGGAAAATTTATAATGTGATACAATTTTGGTACATTGGATTGTGTGTGTATATGTATTCTGTGTGTAAATATATTCTGTGTGTACATGTGTGTGTATATTGTGTCTGTATATGTATATGTATATATATATTATGTGTGTATATGTATTACAGAGTTACACGAGAGAAGCTCTTTCTCTCGTGTAACTCTTGAAACACCCTGTTAATCTAGTCATTACCTACATACATTGCAACATGTACGATAGGACAATAGATTTACAATTATGGATATGGAAAAACCTGAAGAAAGGAAAAACTACGGCATTGGGTTCCTTAAAACCATCAGAAAAAATTACATCAATTTTTCACACTTCTGCTTTAGAAATTGATTTAAGATGTTATGTGCACTTTGGTAATACATGTCCAAATCCACTCAAGAAAGTGAGTATCTTAAGGCAGAAGTAATTTGTTCCTTCCTCTCTTCTCATCCAAGTGTGCACACAACCATGATGATGTGCTTTGAAAAATTTAAACTTATGTTGTTTCCAACCTATGTGGAGGGTATGACCTGCCATGTCTTTAGGCGAATAAAATTTGCAACGCTATGTTAGCATTCAATAAACACAAGAAGCAGAACCTCTCTGTACTCGCAATATAAAATAATAAGGATACTAGGTACTCTATGATATTGGATGAGAACAATTTAAAGCATGAGAATTCATGACATCTTATTCTAAGTTCTTAAGATATTTGAATATGACTTGATGCATCTATTTTTTTTTCTTCCTCCTTTACTTATCATCTCACCCAATCGATCCCATAACCTTGTTCATATGCATTTTACTTGCATTCTATTTAGTTACCTCTTTCTCTATCTCTGCTTATTGAATATGACATCCTAGCAGAAAATAGAGGAAGTTTCAATTGCTCCAGTTCCTTCTAAAGACCAGTTTATCAAGAATATATGGCACCATGTGGTAGTACTTACAAGCAGTGTTGACTACTCCTTGTTGCAACATATAAAAACCCACACTTATCAAATTATTGATTGATCAAATATATTATTTTTCCCATTGCTTGATCTTATCCAACACATGATTTGATGCTATTCTAAACACGTAAATCCATCTTGTTTAACAGGTCAACTAGAAAGGTGGACTTATTTTTTTTACCCTCCTAGATGGTTCACTCATGTTCTTATCTTTTTTTTGAAGCTGAGGTGTTTTTTTCATTATGATTATTTTAAAATCCCTTGGATGACCTTTATTTTCTGTCTATTTTTCCCTGAATCTAGGCTATATTTTAGATAAAAAAAAACTATTGTCTTAGGAGAAAATTAAGGGTGTAGAATGATAAGTCGATATTCACCCTGTTTGGATTTTAGCATTATTATTGGCTGGCTTAGTTTTAACCAAGAGGTTAGGCTCCCTCCATTATTTTCTTATGCATGCATCCATATGGAGCAGAGACACCTTTACTATGAGATAATTAGAAATCCATATTAGACACTAGTCAAAATGTTACCTTTTACTTTAATCTTTTAAGGAAGGGATGACTATATGGGTACATGATCGACACTTGTGCATGCTAAAGATCTTGTATGCGTCCATGAGTTAAGCAAACATTTTATAAAGAAAACATGAACACTTCTTTGACTTTAATTTCATTTTTTTTTTTTTTAGGTCAATAAGACAACAAGACTCTAAAGGAAACAACTGTTGTCTTGGAGTACATGAACAGTTTTATGACTATATATAGTGTTTTGTTGTACATTTTTGAATAGTATATATGATTATTAAAGTGTTACTTTAAGTCGAATATCTTTTTTGGTGTACATTTTTTAATAATATATACAATTGTCAAAGTGTTATTTTTAGTTGAACATATTTTTTGGTGTAATTTGTTGGCAATTAATACTTATATATATATACTACTTTTGGTGTGTAAATGCTAATGGATAATGATTACTTTGGTGTTATTTGAATGACATGTGTAATTTTGAGTTTTATTTTAATTTGATATGGATAATGATATATAGGTTTGGTGGTTTATATCAAAACAGGATGTTTATGTTATTGATGACTAGCAATTGTTTTCATACTATTAAAAAAAATAAAAATCATACCGTCGCTAATTGTTCACATTATTAACGCGAGGAAATATTGTCATTATTGATTTGTGTTTTGATAATTAAAAAGTTATTTTTAACGATATGAATTATACGGTCGCTAATTGTTTAGACTATTAATGACGGGAAATATTGTCGTTATTGGGTTATAATTTGGTAGTTAATTATTTTTAACGACGGGAATCATACGGTCGCTAATACAATTAACGAAGGGTTTATCATTTCCGTCGTTAAAGACTTTTATCCTCAAAGGTAATAACGACGACCGACGACAGGAAAATTCCCGTTGTTATAACTTTTTAACGACCGGAAATCAACTTTCAACGACTAATTTTTCAGTCATTAAAAGCCGTTTTTCTTGTAGTGTACCGATCGAGTAAATGATACTAAGATTAATCTCTTAATGTCCCAATATAAACAATTTAAACTTCTTCAAAATGAAAATAATAGTAATATGAATGGTAGATTCCAAAAGATTATAAACAGTCTCAAAATGTTAGGTAAATAAATTTTTGAGGTAGATCAAGTTAAAAAAATACTTAGGTCATTGTCTCTAGATTGGCTACCTTTAGTGACTGTCATGTCTCAAGCCAAGAACTTGAAGGAATTAAAATTGGAAGAACTAATAGTGTTGTAGCTCGAAAACTATGACAATAGAATTTGTAGTAAGGGAAATTGGAGCTGAGGCAGAGTGAAGTTGACAGCTAGCAGGAGCCTGTAGGTGAAGATAGGCGTTGGGTAGTTTCGGTCCTCGATGTACTGATCGGGGTCATAGGTGGATCTCTAAAGGCATCCTTGGGTGGGGCTGGAAGTGGCCTCCTGTGTGCTTGAGACATATCTGCACTCACATGAACAAGTTAGAAGGCACGTGAGGATTCCTCACCCGCGTATCCCCTCCAATGCTTAAGTCAGTACGTGTATGAAAGTGCAATAGACAAGTAAAGCATGTTATCATTTAACTTAAAATAGTTGTACCTTCACGATGTTCCAAGCTTTTGCTCTCGCCTCGCCATGTAGCGTCTGTAGTATGCACCTGTTTGGGCCCAACATCTTCTGAATTTTGTAGGGTCCTTTGCAACTTGGGCTAGGTTTCTCTTCCTCTTCTATTCCCTTCCCCTGCATCCAAAATTTCCATTTGGAAAATAAACTGTTTTACTCGGTCGAATAATTCAGTCATAGAATTTGGCTTAGAGAAGGTTAGATGTAACGCCCCTACTCTTTAAATATACAATGAAGCTAAATACAAACGAATATCCCACAAGGGTGTTATAGAAATCCTTACCAACGGAAGTGAAGGATCAAACCTGATAGCTAGCAAAGCTAGATAAAAAGGATTCCCAATAGTAAATCCTCTTATGTGACTTCCAAAATTCAATAAATATATCTTACCGCGATTACAATACATAGTAATCACGACTTATAACTTTAGCAGCATAATAAATTCAAGTCTTACATAACCTATGTTTATACAACTACGATACACAACTCTCAAAACAAACCTAAAAAATTACATAAGATCCATAGAATATGAGTAATAGGAAGTTAAACTAAACTTCGGCCTCCTCGTAGCTCTTTTCTCTTGCTTATCTCCGAGTACCTGGCACGACTAATATACCTGGGATGTTGAATATCCCAGGGGTATGAAACACCCGAGTTAGATTGTTACATCTAAATCAGTGGTATAAGAAAGGAAACGATGCATGCAAGAGTAATATGTAATTATGCCAAGTAATATGCCAAAATAAGAATGAAATCTCCTAAGATCATAGCTCACTGCAAGAGCATGAGGTCTAGGCTCACCGTAAGAGCACGAGATCCCCGGTGATGTCTCAACAACTAGCCATAGATACAAATACCGAGATGCATACAAAAATAGACAAGATATACTTAAAGCAATAAAACATGAGATCTAACCTCTCGACCCCCTTACACAGGCACGAGATATCATTCTCACTTGCCAGGCATGAACCCTTCGGCGCCCTTTACACAAGCTCGAGGTAGCCCCTTTACACAGGCCCACGTGGTCAGCCCTCTTACACAGGCTCTCATGGTAGTTCACACACGATAAACCACCAACTCGCCACAGTCACCCAAATGACACAATGTATGACAAAGCAGAAGGAATATGATATGCAAGCCATGAGCCACACACGAAAGCCATCATGTTCTGTAATGCCTCGTGAATCGTAATTTAATTTAATTATTCGTTATTGGGGTAATTTAATTTAAAAGGAATATTAATATAACTTGTTGTTATAAATAATAATGAATTATGTGATTTTAAGGAAATAATAAATTAGGGTAATTAATTATTTTTATTCTAGTATATTTATGGGAATAGGAAAAAAATTGAAATAAATTAAATTGTGAGATTTTTAGAAATTTCGGGTGTTAATGTAAATATTAAAGGGGGCGTAGGTGTGAATTTCAAAAGATAAGAGGGTGCTGGTGCGATTTCTGTAAAAGGGACCAGGGGTCCCTTTAAATTAAATGGGGCGTGGTATATGTTGAAGCCAGCGGCTGGCGCAGGTGGCTAGCGAGCGTGCGGGATTGGCCAAGGTCGCGGGATCGATTCCGCGTAAATATGGGGTTGCGTGCGCGCGAGGCTGATTTTATTCAGCCTCTGGGAGTCTGAAACGACGCCATTTCGGTTGAGGCGGTGGCCTCCTAGTGGCTAGCCCACGGCTGTCACGTGGCTCCTCCTCGTCCGCTCGTTTTTGATTCAAATTAAGCCTAAATCGAGCGCTTTTAATTTCAATAGAAATAGCCAGCAATTGGGAAAAAGAGCAGTGTGTGCGCGGAAGAAAAATTGGAAGATTTTGGTGGAGAAATCAAGATTAAATCAGGTTTAATCAAAGTTTTGATTAGCCAGGTAAATAGAGAAGCTAGTAATAAATATTGTACTATCAAAATTTCGTTTAGAGTCCAATTTTATTAATTTTGGCAAATTATTGGGGTGTTGCAGTTTGTATAATTTTTACCAATTTGGGACAAAACAAGCCTAAGGATATCTTCGTAGAGGCAAGTTCTTTATACCCTCTACAACGTTCCTTTCGTTGTCAATTTATTTGACCTCCCTTCGTTTGTTTCGGCCGTTAATCGATTATGAAATTTTGAAAGGTTTATTTTAAATTTAATTTATTAAATTGGCCTCTTGGATTTTATTTGTTAGTTGCCTATGGGGCTTTGTGCCACCCCCTTGCATGTGGGAATGATGTCGTACTCACTCAGGGATAGGTTCGTAGTTGTTCGAGTATTATTATGGATTTTTGGTTGTTCATAGGCTAGAGCGATTGGGCAGTGGGGGCAAGGGTCGGCTGTTCGGTGACGTTGGAGTGACTATTGTATGGTCTTTCTTAGGCCGTCGGCTGGACACTCCTAGTCACTGACCGTTGACCGGTGCCAGACACTGCTGACTAGCTCTGCCGTTACATGGTTATAGCATGACTGGTTACATTTTATTCTTGTTGCATGGTTTGGTGTGCACATGGATACAGGCTGCATGTTTGGGTTTTCATGATCTGGTTATGCTTGGCCACGGACATCCTAGTGTTGTTAGTTGCATCTAGCACGGGCATATGCATCGCATGTGATTTACTATGTGGGCGAAGCATCTGCCTGATGCCTGGATATATGAGCGCCAGTGTATCTAGTCGATGCTTACTACGCCTTGCATTTTATGTGCGCATCACATGGTTACGATATGTACAGTGGTTTCAGACGAGAGTACCGTTCCGATGGAGCCTATGGTTGGGAGTACCGACACGGATACATGGGTGATGGGAGCACCGACCAAGGACAGCGCGTGCAGGTTTGTTGAAGACATTTGTTGCCTTTCAGGGCAATGATAGGTTGGTATGGGACTTGGGTGCCAAGTGTCTTGTGTGGGCCCCAAGGACCGGTATGTGTTTTCTTTATGCTATGATGTTGTGTTGTAGTGTCTCATGGCTTGTGTGTATGTGTGGAACTATGTTTGGGGTGATCTCCTTTTCTATTCACGTTACAGCTTTCCTTTTCTTATAACTTGCTGAGTCTTGCGACTCACCTTGCTTTTCATCATTCCAGGTAAGGGTAAAGCGAAAGTTGAGGGCGAGGATCGCGCCACCTAGCAGCTAGTAGTGTGGTAGGGTGTATAGTTTGCTTGCCCCCGTTGTCTCTGATATTTTGTTAGGATTTCTGTCTTTCATTTTTTACTGTGCCGAGTTGTTCCTTGTATCTTTTATTTGTTGACATAGGTGTCTGTATATATTTTTATATACTCCGTGACTGCTGTTCTAGTAGGGTACCTATGTGCGTGCATGTATATCATTTTGCTTTCGCTATTGTATTTCTTATGTATGCATGCTAGGATATTTTTATCTTATGTTTCATTCCTTTTTTGCTTCCGCAAGCGCTCCCGTTCGGGTAGTCCGGGTGGTTGGGATATCCGGGCGGGGGTTCTTACAATGTTGGTATCAGAGTGTCGTTGAGTCAGTTTGGGGGATAAGTAACTGTACACCAAGGCTGTTATGTAGTGTTAGGTCGCGTCTTTAATTTCGAAATGCGTTTTAATTAATCTTGGTTATGTAGGACTCATGGACGCACGCCGTGGACGAAGTCGTTGTCGACCACCGGTGCGAGGTCGAGGACATCTTGTTCCTACTCCTGAGGTACTGGCGACAGGTGCAGGAGGTGAGAGACAGCCAGGGCCTCCGGATAAGTACCAGAGTTTAGTGGAGGTGCAGACGCTGCAGAGGCCGAGGACTGGCTGTTGGCAGTGGAGAAGCACCTATGATCGATAGGCTATGCAGAGGCCCAGAGGGTTCAACTGGGGACTTTCCTTTTGCGACGAGACGCCGAGCGCTAGTGGGAGACTACCAGATAGCGATTTGGTGATGAGGGCCCAACATGGGCACAGTTTGTCGCAGCGTTTAATGAGACTTATGTACCTCATTGGGTCAGAGAGCAAAAGGTGTTTGAGTTTATTGAGTTACAGCAAGGGAGTAAGACGATCACACAGTACGAGACCGAGTTTGTGGTGTTATCACGTTATGCTCCGGAGTTGGTGACCCCTGAGTCTCATAGAGTCAGTAAGTTCCAGAGGGGGTTACGAGTAGAGATTCACCACGCTATGGCTAGTATTGAGGCACCCGACTTTCCTACAGCTATCCAGCGGGCCCATGCAATTAAGCAGGACCGATTGGAAGCTCGATCGGACCAGTTAGTCATGAAGAGCGCAGGGGGCAACAGTAAGAAAAGGAAGTGGGATGCGGGCAGTAAGAGTTTAGGGTTTCCACCATGTTGGAAGTGCGGGCAGAGACATCAGGGACAGTGCCAGGATGTGCGTCGGGGACGTGTGTTATTACTGTGGTTAGCTAGGACATTTGAGGAGGGATTGTCTGCAGTGGCCTAGACTAGTTACACCAGCCACACCAGCTACAGGGCAGGATATCATTTGCTTTCGCTGTGGACAGAGAGGCCATCGGGCCAACGTGTGCGCACAGCTAGCGCAGATAGGAGGGCTGCGGACTAGAGGAGTAGGACCTAGGCCAACTCAGAGGCAGACTACACTGAGGGCGCAGGGTCTAGTAACACCATTAACCTTACCAGTGGCACAGCGCCTAGGGCCTACAGAGAGACCACAGATGCAGGGGAAGGCATTTGCGGTGACAACAGTTGAGGGCAGCGACACAGTACAAGGTATCATTTCTCTCCATGGTCACGACGTGCGTGCCTTATTTGATATAGGTTCTATCCACTCTTTCATAGCACCCCATTTATTGCATAAGATCCCGATCCCGTGTAACCCTTTGCCATATGATTTGTCTATTTCGACACCTAGAAGGACAATATTGTTAGGGAGTGAGATGGCCAGGGATTGCGAGATTGGGATTCATGACCAGGTATTTTTAGGGGATCTTATTGTTTTGGCTATTCAGGATTTTGATTTATTATTAGGTATGGATTGGCTGTCACGGCATTATACTCAAGTTGATTGTCGGTGGAAGGTGATTTCGTTTGAGTACCCGGGGAGATCAGTTGTTACATATTGGGGTGTGAAGCTAGTGGTGACTACGCTGATGATATCAGTTATGCACGCCGAGAGGCTTATACGACGTGGGTGTAAAGCTTATTTTGCATTTGTGACCATGATAGTTGGGGAGAAGGAGTTGGTTGCCTACCCTGTGGTGCGAAACTTTCCAGACGTATTTCCAGATAAGTTACCGGGACTACCATCGCATCGGGAGATTGATTTTGCAGTCGATCTGATACCAGGTATGCAACCCATTTCCAAGACTCCTTACCGTATGGCTACTGATGAGCTGAAAGAACTCAAGGTGCAGTTGCAAGATCTTTTGGATAGAGGTTTTATTCGACCGAGCATATCACCATGGGGGGCCCTAGTATTATTTGTGCGTAAGAAGGACGGATCCATGCGATTATGTATCGATTACCGACAGCTTAATCAGGTAACAGTTAAGAATAAGTACCCCTTACCCCGTGTGGATGATTTACTGGATCAGTTGCGTGGTGCATCGATGTTCTCCAAGATAGACTTGCGGTCAAGTTATCATCAGGTGTGGGTCAGAGATGAGGATATTGCGAAGACCGCATTTCGTACACGTTATGGGCATTATGAGTTTGTGGTCATGCCATTTGAGTTGACCAATGCCCCTACAATGTTTATGGATCTGATGAACAGGGTGTTTAAGGAATATCTGGATTCCTTTGTCATAGTTTTCATTGACGACATCCTAGTCTACTCATCGAGTCCTGAGATACATGAGGTGCATCTGAGTATGGTTTTATAGAAGCTCAGGGAAGAGCAGTTGTATGCGAAATTTTCTAAATGTGAGTTTTAGCAGACCCGAGTTGTATTCTTGGGACACGTGGTCTCAGGTGAGGGTATCTCAGTAGATCTAGAGAAGACCAGAGCCGTGATGGATTGGCCGAAACCGATGACAGTGACCGAGATTCGGAGTTTTCTTGGCCTTGCCGGGTATTACCGACCGTTCATACAAGGCTTTGCACGGCTTGCGTCACCTTTGACGAAGTTGACAAGGAAAGGCATCAGATTTATTTGGGACGAGTCTTGCGAGAGATCATTCTAGGAGTTGAAGAGGCGTTTGACTTCGGCTCCAGTATTGACGATACCTAGGAGTGGTGAGTTATTTACTATATATAGTGATACCTCTCATGCAGGGTTAGGATGCGTTTTGATGCAGGACGGCCGAGTGAATGCTTATACATTTAGACAGTTGAAGAGGCACGAAGAGAATTACCCTACCCATGATCTGGAGTTGGCGGCTGTAGTGTTTGCTTTGAAGATTTGGAGGCATCATCTTTATGGTGAGAGAGTCTAGATATACACTGATTATAAGAGCCTTAAGTATCTCTTTTCACATAAGGAACTCAATATGAGGCAACGCCATTGGTTAGAGTTGCTCAAAGATTATGATTGTGAGATTCTCTATCACCCAGGTAAAGCTAATGTGGTAGCGGATGCATTAAGTCACCGTGGAGCATCAATTGTAGCTCTGATGGTGTAAGAGTGGTTCTTACTGGAGCAGATGAGTGATCTTACCATCTCAGTGGCATCAGACAATCCTACCCTCTATTGTGCTGCCATGAGTATCCATTCAGATCTAGAGGATCAGATTCGGGATCGACAACGACAGGATGTGGAGCTGGGCGAGATCATGGTTGATATGGAGAGATTTGGGCCATTGGGGTACAGCCAGAGGGATGACGGTTTGCTATTGTTTCGTGGACGGATTTGTATGCCGAATGACAGTGATATCAGGCAGAGGATCCTAGAGGAAGCTCATCGTTCTCCCTATACTATCCATCTTGGAGCGACGAAGATGTATCATGGCTTATGGCGTTAGTATTTGTGGAGCGGCATGAAGAGGAGCATAGAGACTTTGTATCACGATGTTTGGTGTGCCAGCAAGTCAAAGCTAAGCATCAGAGACCAGGGAACGCATAGCTATGGATTTTATCTCGGGATTGCTGCGATCCAACCGGGGATTTGATTTGATATGGGTGATTATCGATCGGTTGACTAAATTAGCGCATTTCTTACCCGTCAAGAAGACCTATCCTATTCATCTACTGGCCAAGTTATACATTGACGAGGTGGTGAGACTGCACGGAGTACCAACTAGCATTGTATCAGACAGGGATCCTCGGTTTACCTCACGATTTTGGGAGGCGTTGCAGAGTGCTATGGGGACCCAGTTGACTTTTAGTACAGCATTCCACCCTCAGACCGACGGGCAGTCGGAGCGGACCATACAGACTTTGGAGGACATGCTTCGCGCCTGTGTATTGGACTTCCATGGGAGCTGGGATGACCATCTATCGTTAGTAGAGTTTGCCTATAATAATAGCTTCCAGGCCAGTATCGAGATGGCACCTTTTGAGGTGTTGTACGGGTGACCATGTAAATCACTGCTTTGCTGGACTGAGATTGGGGAGCGAGCATTTCTTGGACCGGAGTTGGTAGAGCAGACGACAGAGAAGATCTAGTTGATTCGAGCAAGAATAAAGGCAGTTCAAGACCGTTAAAAGAGTTACGCGGATAAACGACGCCGAGATTTGGAGTTTGATGTGGGTGACTATGTTTTCTTTCGAGTCATGCCGATGAGGGATGTTCGAAGCTTTGGAGTATCTGGCAAGTTAAATCCTCGTTATGTGGGACCGTTCGAGATACTGGAGCGAGTCGAACCGTTGGCTTATTGGTTAGCTTTACCCCCTCAGCTAGCTTACGTACATGATGTCTTTCATGTCTTTATGCTTCGCAAGTACGTGGCAGATCTCGAGCATGTTATTATTATCACCTGCTCGTGGTGCAAGAGGACGCGTCATACACCGAGTTGCCTGCTAGTATTGTGGATCGAAAACAGAAAGTGCTTCGCAACCGTATGATTCCTTATGTAAAGGTCCAGTGGCAGCGACAAACCCCTAAGGAGGCTACTTGGGAGATAGAGGAGGACATGAGGTGACTTCACCCTCAGTTATTTGCCTAGCCAGGTATGAATTTTGGAGACCAAATTCTTTTAAGGGGGGGAGGATTTGTAACGCCCCGTGAATCGTAATTTAATTTAATTATTTGTTATTGGGGTAATTTAATTTAAAAGGAATATTAATATAACTTGTTGTTATAAATAATAATGAATTATGTGATTTTAAGGAAATAAGAAATTAGGGTAATTAATTATTTTTATTCTAGAATATTTATGGGAATAGGAAAAAAATTGAAATAAATTAAATTGTGAGATTTTTAGAAATTTCGGGTGTTAATGTAAATATTAAAGGGGGCACAGGTGTGAATTTCAAAAGATAAGGGGGTGCTGGTGTGATTTCCGTAAAAGGGACCAGGGGTCCCTTTAAATTAAATGGGGCACAGTATATGTTGAAGGCAGCGGCTGGCGCAGGTGGCTCGCGAGCATGCGGGCATAGGCAAGGTCGCGGGATCTATTCCGCGCGAGGGGGGGCTGCGTGCACGCCAGGCTGATTTTATTCAGCCTCTGGGCGTCCAAAACGACGCCGTTTTGGTTGAGGCAGTGGCCTCCCAACAGTTGGCCCGCGGCTGCCACATGGCTCCTCCTCGTTCACTCATTTTTGCTTCAAATTAAGCCCAAATCGGGCGCTTTTAATTTCAATAGAAACAACTAGCAATTGGGAAAAAGAGCAGTGTGCGCACGGAAGAAAAATTGGAAGATTTTAGTGGAGAAATCAAGATTAAATCAGGTTTAATCGAAATTTTGATTAGCCAGGTAAGTAGAGAAGCTAGTAATAAATATTCTGTACGGTCAAAATTTCGTTTAGAGTCCAATTTTGTTAATTTTGGCAAATTATTCGGGTGTTGCAGTTTGTATAATTTTCACCAATTTAGGATAAAACAAAGCCTAAGGATATCTTCATAAAGGCAAGTTCTTTATACCCTCTACAACGTTCCTTTCGTTGTCAATTTATTTGACCTTCCTTTGTTTGTTTCGGCCGTTAATTGATTATGGAATTTTGAATGGTTTATTTTAAATTTAATTTATTAAACCGGCCTCGTGGATTTTATTTGTTGGTTGCCTACGGGGGTTTGTGCCACCCCCTGCCTATGGGAATGACGTCATACTCACTCGAGGATAGGTTCGTAGTTGTTCGGGTATTATTATGGATTTTTGATTGTTCATAGGCTAGAGCGGTTGGGTAGTGGGGGCAAGGGTTGGCTATTCGGTGACGTTGGAGTGACTATTGTACGGTCTTTCTTAGATCGTTGATTAGACACTCCTAGTCATTGACCATTGATCAGTGCTAGGCACTGCTGACTAGCTCTGCCGTTGCGTGGTTATAGCATGACTGGTTACATTTTATTCTTGTTGCATGGTTTGGTGTGCACATGGGTAGGGGCTGCATGTTGGGGTTTTCATGATCTGGTTATGCTTGGCCACGGACATCCCAGTGTTGTTAGTTGCATCTGGCATGGGCATATGTATCGCGTGTGATTTACTATGTGGGCGAAGCATCTGCCTGATGCCTGGATGTATGGGCGCCAGTGTATCTAATCGATGCTTACTAGGCCTTGCATTTTATGTGCGCATCGCATGGTTACGATATGTACAGTGGTCTCGGACGGAAGTACCATTCTGAGGGAGCCTATGGCTTGGGTGTCGGGAGTATCGACAAGGACACACGGGTGACGGGAGTACCGACCCAGGACAGCGCGCGCAGGTTTGTTAAAGACATTGTTGCCTTTTAGGGCAGCGGTAGGTTGGTATGGGATTTGGGTGCCAGGAGTCTTGTGTGGGCTCCAAGGATCGGTATGTGTTTTCTTTATGCTATACTGTTGTGTTGTAGTGTTTCATGGCTTGTGTGAATGTGTGGGACTATGTTTGGGGTGATCTCCTCTTTTATTCACGTTACAACCTTCCTTTTCTTATAACTTGCTGAGTCTTGCGACTCACCTTGCTTTCCATCATTTTAGGTAAGGGTAAAGCAAAAGTTGAGGGCAAGGATCGCGCTACCTAGGAGCCAGTCGTGTGGTAGGGTGTATAGTTTGCTTCCCCCCGTTGTCTCTGATGTTTTGTTAGGATTGTTAGAACAGGAGGTGCTATGGCACACACCAAGAGGGGGGGTGAATTGGTTATTTTAAAAATTTAATTGAACTTGAAAATTTTTTTAACACAAATTAAAGTTTTAGGATTTAAAACGTGAAGTATATAAAAATGACAAATGTAAGTTTACAAAGATAAATATGTGAACCAACTGAGGAATAATAAAATGCTTGGAAAGATAAATAAATCAAAGAGCACAAGCACAAGAAACACAATGATTTATAGTGGTTCGGCTTAACCCAAGCCTAATCTACTACCTTAACTCCTCACAAAGGTTTTTGCAAACAATCCACTCAAATCCCCTACTTAAACCAAGTAGATCCTCTAGTTCAAGACTAGGAATTACAATTTCTTGCTTATACAAGCAAGCCCTCTAGCACCTAGCTAGGAATTACAACCCTTTGCTTCAACGAGCAAGTCCTCTAGCACAAAGGTAGGAAAATAATTGTAATACAAATGTAAACGAGATGCTAAGAGTTGACACTCTTAGTTACAAGTTCTCTCACAATGAAAACAAGGCTTGAATGAATTAATACAACTTAAAATCAAAGCCTTAAAGAGAGAAAAAAATGAAGCACAACCACTATAAATACAAACGAGAGTAACAGTAAGCTCAAATTATTTCATTCCCGTCCATTAGCCTTTTCTTGATCATCCATGAGTTGTATATATAGGCATCCCAAAAGATTGAAGAGAAATGTAGCCGTTTGTGACCGGTGGGATTTGAAAAACTAGCCGTTGTAAGTTTCTATGAAACACATAGTCGACAGATCAAATAGGTTAGTCGATTATTTCTTCAAATAAAACTAGGGCATAGTCGATAGACAAGAAAGTATAGTCGACTATTTTATAACAAAAACTACCCATAGTCGACAAACCATTCTCATAGTCGACAGATGAAAAATTATGAAGAGAATTTCAAATATCATGCACAAACATAGTCGACAGAATAAATAGCATAGTCGATTATCGTTACACAATAGTCGACATAATGAAATATAGTTGATAGAGGCCATATATAGTCGACAGATTAAAAAAGTATAGTCGACTATCCTTATGCATAGTCGACTATTCTTATAACATAGTCGACTATTATGCAGCATTGTCGACAGCACTAAACAACATAGTCGACTATCTACTTGAAAAATCTGGAAAGTTAACAGATAACATGTAGAAGCACACTTGATTGATAGTGGTCATTTTGTTTAATTTATATTTTACCTTCTATTTACTTTAATACATAAATGTAAATAAGAAAGTACCCCTCATTTGGATTTAATAAAAATATCTAAAAAATCAAAATCTATAAGAATAAGAAAGTAGAATTTGGATTTTAGTAGAAACTTAGGATTTTGCGATTTTACCACCTCCAAGATATACACTTTCTATTTCTTGAAAAAATCGTTAAAAATCATTTTATCACTAATAAATGTTAGCTATTGAATTACCGGGAGTTAGTTTTCTAAAAAGAAAACATTTTCATATACATATCCTTATAAGGTGCTAACCTTCCAGACTTAAAAAAATATGACTTTGAAATCTCGATACTTGAAATTCATTTGGTTTTCATTCTCACAAAGTAATACTTGATATTGAAATTGATTTAAATTGAAAACCACCACCTTGATTCATGACTTAGGGATTTAATAAAATATGTTTTTCATCATCAAAACTAAGTATACAAAAGTATAACAACAAGGATTTATGTCTCTCATTTTTTACTGTGCTGGGTTGTTCCTTGTATCTTTTATTTGTTGGCATAGGTGTCTGTATATATTTTTATATACTCCGTGACCACTATTCTAGCAGGGTACCTATGTGCGTGCATGTATATCATTTTGCTTCCGCTATTGTATTTCTTATGTATGCATGCCAGGGTATTTTTGTCTTGTGTTTCATTCATTTTTCCCTTCCGTAAGAGCTCTTGTTCGGGTAGTCCGGGTGGTTGGGATATCCAGGTAGGGGTGCTTACATGTTCAAACCGAATGCAATAAAATAGAAAGGATATGCTCGAACACATGGAACATAAGACGTGAGCAATAACCCATCCACAGATGAAATCAAGAGTGACCAAGAGAAAGTAAAAGGCATGCATAAACCACTCACCTTTAAGGTTTACCTTGTTGGGACACTATTCACCGTCTTACGTGAATGGGTTTTCTTACTGTTTTTCGGTAGTTTTGGTATAAACTCTGAACCTTCCAGCGAGGTTGTTTCTACTTTGATTCCGGTATAACCTTTCCCTATTTTCTTTAGACAATTCCTCTAAAATCCTTACTCTATCTCAATCCCACCAATATTTCCCCAAAGTTTCCCTCTTGTTGAATGTCTCCAAGAATACCCCCAAAGGCCTTATACTTATAGACTTCCTGGGCCAATCACACGTCGCCACCTTGCAAGGTCATTATGAGACTTCAAATCCTATCTCCAAGTGACCAATGAATCCTTGCCACATGTCCTTAGGGATAAGGTTTGGAGACTTTGGAGGCTAAGTAATCTTAGAGACTAAGCAAAAGACTTAGCAAAGACTTGGAAAAGACTTTAACAAAGACTTAAAGAAGACTTGGAGAAGACTTACTTTAACAAAGACTTGGACTTGGACTTCAAAACGATCCAAAGCTACATTTGATTTGAGTTTGAAATCCAATATATTTAGAAGCGATATTTTAAGGTTTCAACAAACGACGCTTCGGCCCGAACTTTTCACGTAACTTCACTTAGACCCTTTGCAACTTGGTCCCCGGGCCATTTTTAATTGCACTTTTTGGTCCCTGAAAAATTAATAAATTACGCTAATACCCCAAGATTTTATATAAATTACACTTTTACCCAACTTCAATATTTATGATTTTGCCACTGGTTCATATAAATTGAACCTTTATCTCAAGACTTCTATAATCCTTTAAAATGACCTATTTTCTCAAGTATTAGAACCTAATAACCTTAGGTATCACCTCATATTTGAGTTCGAAAATCTGGGGTATTACATTAGGGATCTTCTAAGCGGGGCATATGCAGTTCTGTTGAACAGGGCTAATGTCGCCAATTCGACTGGGAAATCCTTTACTTCCTGCATCGCAACTCTGAATCGCTCAACATATTGCTTTAGGGATTCATTCGTCTTTTGCTGCAAGCTCATTAGATATATAATACTCTTCTTTTTCAGGAGATAGATGGAGAATACATTTAGGAATTCTTTCTTCAACTATTTGAATGATCGTATATGTCCTGCTGGTAATTCAGTGAACCACTATTGAGCCTATCCTGCCAGGGAGAGCAGGAAAGCCATGCACCTAGTGACCTCATTCCATCCATGTAACACGGCCACTACGACAAAGCGTTATAGGTGCTTCTCTGGGTCCTCCCTTCCCGAGTATACCGAAAGTTGCGACAGTTCAAACCCTGGTTGCACTGGTTGCCTTTGGAGTTCTTCAGATAGAGGAAACCCCTTTGGGGGAGTTTCCTTTAGCACCATCACTACCCGCTTCTACTCTAGCACCTTTTCTATGAGGCGTTTGATGTTAGATGCCCTAAGTATTTCCTGTTCTACTCTATTTTTGCAAAGAGATGGGGCATAAAGAGCTCTTGAGTAGGTGTTTTCTGCTATTTTTTTATACATGGGAGCTTTCCTTACCCTCATGTCATGTTTCCTTCTCGAGTCTATCATTTCTAAGACTTGGTTATTCAGCCCTGGAGTTCCGATTCTTATCCCATGCTGTGTGGTCCTTGGGGGCTTGTCTTGGGATCTCTGGTGTTCTCCCCCTGCATCGGTTTGTCCCATGTGAGGAATGTAAATGTCCGGCATTAGTTCGTGTAGCAAAGCGGTAATTCCCTGTAGTCTTCTCATTTTTTCCTCATTGTTCATCCTAAGTCCATCATTCTGTTATTTCAACTCCTTAAAATTCTTCTGTAATTGTTCATAATCTGAGAGTAAAACTATGGGTGGAGCTATCGTCGTGGGTCCTATAGGTATTAAGGTCACCATTTGGGGTTGAAGACTACCCAAATGAGTGTTGTTCCCGACTAGTGGACATTGCATGTAGGACCTGTTTCCCTCGCCCTGTCGCATGTCTCCTCAATCCAACTACATGTACTTATCCTTGTTCTGAACGCTCCATGCCCCCAGTCCGACGGTCTGGTCACCTTCAAGCATAGGAAAGTTCTTTGGACGCACTTCGTTTCCAGGGTAATCTTTTGAAAATTCTGGTACCGTAGGGTGTACTTGACTGGGGCTGCTTGTGGCTCTCGTCCTGGTATGAGCACTCCTTCGGGTGGGGTTAGGCGGGTTCCCCAAACTGGTTGATCTTGTCCCTCATGACATTTTGTGTTAAGATTGGCTTTTTGTTGCGTTTCCCATAGACAACGCCAAATTGTTGTTGCCAAAATATAACAATTAAAATTTATGATATGGGGTCCACTCGAGTTTGGTGTCGGGTGAAGTTAGGTTGTCATGAAAGAAGTTGCCTCAAGGGAGTTCACCGAAAGGATGCCCGCCACAAGGATTTCTCCACAAGCTCTTGCACCATAAGGTCTTCGCCACAAGCTTTCTTGCCACAAGGCCTTTGTCGCAAGCCTTCTTGCCACAAGGTCTTCGCCACAAGCTTTCTTGCGACAAGGTCTTAGCCACAAGCTCTTTCGCCACAAGGTTTTCATCGCAAGTCTTTAACTCTGCCACAAGATCTTGCCGCAAGGTTTTTCCTTCGCCACTAGGTCTCACCGCAAGATTGTACCTTTGCTACTAGGTCTCGCCTTAAGGTTTTTCCTTTGCCACTAGGTCTCGCGCGCAAGATTGTGCCTTTGCCGCCAGGTCTCGTTGCAAGGATTTTCCTTCGTCACAAGGTCTCGCCGCAAGGATATTGTCTTGCTGACACTCAAAAATGGGTTAGAAGGCTCATGGAAATCCTCTCCCACAACAACCCTCAGATACCTAAGTCAATACCAAATCCCAATGACTATTCACGAAAATAGTAAAGATACAATCAAAGTCTTTAAATTTTATCGAAATTGGAAGTCTTGTTCATTGTCCTGTAGCTGGGTATTTATAGGGCACGACTCTCAAAGATGGATGGTGTTGACATGTGTCGATTACTAAATGGGTCAAAGAAGGGGAGGGTTGTCACGAAACTGCTTCAAGGCAGCTCGCGATTAGCCCTACCATGGGGCAGGCACCCGAGCCAGCCTTGCCTAGCTGCGAGCTGCAGCGAGACTGGCCACGGCTAGCCCTGCCTCACGGTCAACTTGGCCACAATGCTGGCCCTCGCGACTAGCATTGCCTTGCGACAGACTGCCGGGAGCTGGCTCTTGCGGCCAGCCTAGCCACGAGGTTGGCCCTTACGGCTAGCTTGGCCACGAGGCTAGCCTTCGCGGCCATCATTGTCTCGCAGTAGGCTGCCACGAGGCTAGCCTTCGTGACTAAACTTTTTATTTATTTTCTTTTGGGAAAAAATTTCTCATTTTTTCTCCTACCAATTTTTCTTGGCCCAACAACACATATTAATATAACTTTTATATAAAAAATTCAAATTGAGAAAAAATTATGGGTAGAAAGAATAAAATATCACTACCTAAATATTGCCACACAAATTACATGGCATTGAACACCTATTTATAAACCTAAATCATTTATGAATGTACATAGAAAATCATATTCTGATCAGAAGATGATTCATGAAGATATTGCTCCATATGAGATAAATTCTACTTAAAATTGAATTTGACAACATCCTATTTATAGTCAAATTCAAAATCCTAATTACAGTTAAATTAGAAAACCCAATCACAAAAGAATTAAGATTTTGAGTCACAATTATCATAAATCTCCACCTTGACTCAAATTATATTTTATTTGACAACATATTTAATTAGTTGATTAAAGTTTTCAATATGATACTCAAGGAAAACATGCATCCACTCGATTAATCCTTTGAGCATTAGATGTTACTTGATTATAAGAATTCAAATACTCGAGTAATATGTGAAAGTTAGTTATAATTGACTTTCCTAACATATTTGCCCGATTAATATTTGATTTTATTCGAGTAAGAGATATGTTACTCGAGTGATAAATTAACTTGATTAATTCTTTTAGAGTTTTGCTTTACTTGATTAAAATATTTTCATTAAAATTTTATATTTAATCTTCGTCATCAAAATATTTACATTTAATTTTATATAATAAATTTACTTAATGTCACCCAAAACTTCTTAAATATATATAGATTTCCATTATTATTACCCTAGAAAGGAAAATAAAAAAAAAAGTTCGATAATGAAGAAATAAATGGTCCTAGATAATGAAGAAACAAAAAATGTCAATTCTAGATCTAAATAGTGAATGACGGCCTATTTAATTTCTCCCATGACTTTGACCCATTCTCATGCAGCGGTGGTCTGTTTGGCAATCGATAAATTGGGGTTGGTGAGTGAACGTGATCAATAGTCAATAAAGATTATCTTAAATGAAGAAGTACAACGGTTTCTTAGAAAATTTCCAAACAAAAAATCATACTTGTCAATACTGTTCCATTATGGCCTAAATGTGTCAATTTTTTTGATCAAAAATCAGAACGAGCATGCCTTTGTTTCGTACCAGTCAAAATCTCACCCATTTCAACTGGTGTAATGCCCATTTTGAACAAAATGGGAATTCTGGACGAAATGCCCTTTTCTTGTTCTTCTTTTTTTTTATTTATCCAATTCTCTTTCGTTTCTTATATACATATATTATAGAATATTATATATATATATAATTTTGAAACAAAATGTCGAAATGTTCCATACCAAAATATATTATTTAAGAGAGAAATTCGAAATGATAGTCAAAATAATATTAAAAATGTTGTGTAGACTGTAGAATATGCTAACTTAAAAGGGGGTGAATTAATTTTTTTTTACCCTTTTAAGAAAAATTTAAATCAAAAGAAAATTAAAAAATGTAGCGCACACAATATAAAGTGGTTCAGCTTAAATGTCTAGTTCACTATCTTGACTCCTCACTAAAGATTTTGACAAACTAATTTTATCTTAGTAGATTTTAAGCAAGTTCAACTACTAATCTTTACACAATGACTTTTTAACCTTGGTTTAGCCACAATCAATGTTTGTTACAGGATAAGACTTAATTTTTACAAATTTCACAATGAAATGTGATCAAAAAAATTTCTCAAGAGAAAAGAAAGATAATACAAGTAATCATGATCTTCTCTTGAAAATACAAAGCATTACAAAAAAATAATAAATTTTAGTACACTTTCCTTTTGAATAACTCAAGTAAAACGCACGACGCACGTGAAAGATTGAGAGATTGTGAAAGTAGGAAGAGTTCAACTCAATTGATTATGTATTGTCTATCTATAACATTTTTTGGCAGACTTCAACTCCTACTTATAGTCTTCTAGCATTGAATGTAGACTTAAATAATTAGAATGTTAGTTTTGTGTCACAACTATCACTTTTTGCCTTTATAATCCTCAAACAATCAGTTAGAAATTCATAAAATATGCATATGTTGTTTGAAGATTATTTAATACACTGAAAAGTAAAGACAGATTGCATTTAATAAGTTGTAATGGCTATATTTTTCAAAATCATTACTCGAGTACAAATTAGGCATTACTCAACTAAGTTTGATTTTTACTTGACTATGTATATTTTGTAATCAATTACTTTTGTTACTTATTCAAGTATAAAGATACCTTTACTCAATTAATTTTGAATTATAAAAAAGTTCTTTATATACTCGATTACAAAAAACTATTTACTCGATTATAAAAAGATCCTTACTCGAATACAAAAACTCTTATTTGATTAAACTTAAGATCCAGAGTCCTAACTTATTTTCAACCTATGTTAACTCGATTACAAAAATGATTTACTCGAATATAGAGACATTAATCAATTACAAATTTTATATTACTCGATTATTTTAACTCGATAGAAGGATACATTATATACTCGAGTATAAAGACTTATTTAATCAAGCATACTGTTGGAAATGAGGCACCCAACGACACCGTTTCTCACTTAAAGACCCGGGCAGGAGGGTCAGCTATAACAGTGCCACGTGGCACTGGAGGGCTGCTCGGCAACCGCCTGAGCGTCCTTCATCTCGATTGTTCCCCTTGTCTCGTCCTTTTGCAATCTAGACCGTCGATGCTGCCTTTAATCTGGTACAATCCGAGCCTTTCAAATGCATTGTGCGACCCCTATTTATTTACCGTGCATTGGGATATGTATTGTGACAGACGAGACAGAGAGAGTGTTGTTGTTAGGGCTTGAAGGGGTCTTTCTCATTCCATGAATCAAACTCTCTTCGGCTCCTTCTGGTTTTCTCTCTGGTTGAATAGGGTAAGCCTCTGATCTATTTCTTGTTATGATTTTGAGGCATTTTTGATAGAGAAATTGTCTCTATAAATACGAGTGATTGTGAGGCTTGTATACAGTGTGTTTGTAAACCCTATTTTTAACTCCGATAGTGCAGTGAGCTCTTCGTTACCGGAGCTCAACGTGGACGTAGCCCTTTCGGGTGAGCCACAGTAAATCTCTCGTGTTCATTCTGCTTTCCATTTTTTATTCATACTTGTTTATGGTGTATGTTGATTTCCGATTTCAACTCTGTTGTATGTTAGAAAGGGTTTTACATCAGAGATTCAGATTGTGTGTATGTTTGGGTTGCCTTCTGTTTGCGCAACAAGTGGTATCAGAGCCTTTTTTCTTTTGATACGCACTGTGTGAGTCCTTGATTATTTTCTAATCTATTCAGAGTCGAGTTAGGGTTGTTAGTCGCCTGGTTAATCTTATTTTTTAGCCTCTAGGGTTTTCTGAAAAGTCTAGGGTTTCATTAGGATACCTTCGTGCAAGGTGAAGATGACAACAACCCGATTTGAAATCGGAACATTTGATAGAAATGGGGATTTCAGGAGTTGAAAAAAGAAGATGAGAGTATTACTCTCTCATCACAAAGTGCTAATTGCACTTGAATCGGATGACAGAAAATGGTCCACTGAGCAATCAGCCAAGACCGATGAGATAAGGGAGGAGGCTTTCAACCTAATATTTCTCCATTTGGGGGATGCTGTTATCAGAAAGGTAGACGGTATGACTAACCCCCTTAACTTATGGAATATACTTGAATCTTTGTATGCTGTTGTCTCTGCTCCTAACTTAGTTTATTTGAAAGGTATGTTATTCAATTTTAAAATGAATGCATTGAAATCTATAGATGATAATATAGATGAATTTACTAAACTTACAGTAATGTTAAGAGGGACTGACCAAGCCTTAGGTGATACTAGTGAGGCAATGATATTATTAAATTCATTACCTGAGATGATTACAATGTGATTAAACATGCTTTACAGTACACTGGTATTGTGCCTACATTAGAACTTGTAATTTCTGGTATAAAGGTTAGGGAATTAGAACTTCACACCTCTAAAAAATTCGGTAACAACTTATTTATAAAGGGAAAGTTTGAAAAGGGTCAGGGTAGCTTTAACCAAAATCAGAATGGGGGTACGGGGCATAAGGGAAAACAAAATGGGAAGAAGGGAAAACAAAAACAATCTAAATGGAAATGCTACCACTATGGAAAAGAGGTTCATATTAAAAAATACTGTTATGATTTCATTAAGAAACAGAAACAGGATGGGAATGTGACAATAGCTACCAGTAACCCAAATGCCTTGGCTGAAGTTTTAAATATCTCTTGTACATCTACTGTAAATGAATGGATTATGGATTCTGGATGCTTCTTTCACATGTGTCCAAATATAGATTGGTTTCAAAACTTTAGCCCTAAAGAAACTGGCACTGTCATTATGAGAAATAATCATTCATGCAAAATTAAAGGTATAGGTGACATTTCTCTGAAACTACATGATAACAAAATTAGAATGTTAACTGATGTGAGATATGTACTTGGACTAAAACAAAACTTGATTTCTCTTGGCACCTTAGATGAATTAGGGTTTTCATATAAAGCTGAAAATGGTTTTCTGCATGTACTTAAGAATGATGATCTTATTCTCTCTGGTACAAAGAAACATGGTTTATATGTGTTGAATGGTTACTGCCATATTCCATCTGCATGCATGGTTAAATTTGATAGAATAGATTTGTGGCACTTGAAACTTGGGCCATATGAGCCAGAAATGACTATAGGCACTGTCCAGCTAAGGGTACCTTAGTCCAGTGTCTGCAGATGCCTTAGACTTTTGTGAGCCATGTACCCTAGGCAAGCAACACAGGCTGACCTTCCCAACGGGAACTCACCTGGAGAAGGTATGTCTAGAGTATTTGCAAGCAGACCTTTGAGGCCCTTCCCAAGTTCCTTCACATGGTGGTAATAGGTACTTCTTATCCATAATTGATGATTTTTCTAGGAAGGTATGGATATTTTTAATGAAATCTAAGGATCAAACTCTAGAAAAATTTTGATCATGGAAAATTTTGATTGAAAATCAAACTGATAGAAAGATCAAAACTCTAAGAACTGATAATGGATTGGAATTTTGTAATAGAGACTTTGATGAATTGTGTAAAGCTCATGGTATCCTTAGGCACAGAACAATAAGAAACACCCCTCAACAAAATGGGGTTGCTGAGAGGATGAATAGAACCCTCTTAGAAAAGGTTAGATGCCTTTTGTTTACTGCTGGTATGTCTAAAACCTTTTGGGGACAAGCCCTGTCTATAGTTGCCCACCTAGTGAATAGGAGCCCCTCTACAGTTATAAATTTTAAGTGTCCCGAAGAGTAATGGACTGGGAGAAAATTGAACTTAAACTATCTAAGAGTGTTTGGTTGCGAGGCTTATGCCCATCAATCAGTTGGAAAGTTAGACCCCAAGACTATTAAATGTGTCTTTGTGGGATACCAAGAAGGAACCAAGGGTTATAGATTATGGGACAGAACTTCAGGTGGAGTTAAAATCATTATTAGCCGAGATGTAAAATTTAATGAATCAAATTTTTCATGCAAATCAGATTATAATGAAGATAACTCAACACCTAGCGAGCCTAGCGAGATTGCTTTAGGCGGTAGCACCCAAATTGAGGTGGAGCAACAGGACTCTCCTACTACTCCAAACCCAAATGACCCACACACTTTTAGTGAGCCCTTAGACCAAGAAGAAACCTCTGATCAAGAAAGTGATCATGAGGCCCAACCTAATGATCTGGAAGTTGAGGAGTATGACTCTCCTCAACAAGACCTAAGTAATTATCAACTCACCAGAGACCGAGTAAGGAGGTCAATCAGGCCTCCTGTTAGATATGCATATTTAGACCTGATATTCTGTGCTTTAGTAGCCAGAATGGATATGAGGAGCAGTGAGCCTACCTGCTATGAGGAGGCTGTCAGTTCCCATAACAGCATTAAGTGGAAACAGGCTATGGATGATGAAATGACCTCTTTAAAGGTTAATGAGACTTGGAAACTAGTTCCAAGACCTGATAAGCAGAAGTTAATTAAATGTAAATGGTTGTTTAAGCTTAAAGAAGGGATGTCTCCATTTGATCCTCCAAGATTTAAAGCAAGACTTGTAGCTAAAGGTTTTTCACAAAGAGAAGGAATAGACTACACTGAAATCTTTTCACCAGTAGTTAAATTCAAAATCATACGTATGATGCTTGCTGTTGTAGTTCAATTTGACTTAGAACTTGAACAAATGGATGTCAAAACTGCTTTTTTACATGGAGACATAGATGAGATAATTTACATGGAACAACCTGCTGGGTACATTGATAAAAATCATCCTGATCATGTTTGTTTACTTAAAAATCATTGTATGGATTAAAACAATCTCCTAGGCAATGGTATAAAAAGTTTAATAATTTTGCTGTTGAGATTGGTTTTAATCGAAGTAAATATGACAGTTGCTTTTACTATATACTATTAGATGTCCCTGTTTATCTCTTACTCTATGTTGATGATATCTTAATTATTAGCAAATCCAAGTCAAAGATCTGTGAGTTAAAGTCACTGTTAAACACTAACTTTGACATGAAAGACTTAGGACCAGCTAAAAAAATCTTAGGAATGATAGTAGAAAGAGATAGAAGCAAAAGAAAATTGAAAATACACCAGCATGATTACCTTCTTAAAACGGTTAAAAAATTTGGTATCGCTGAATGTAAAACTGTCAGTGTTCCCTTAGCTAGGCATTTTATATTGTCTAAAATTTAGTGTCCATCATCTGAATCAGAATCTCTAAAGATGGAAAATATACCATATGCAAATGTAATAGGGACCATAATGTATTCCATCATAAGCATTAGGCCAGACCTAGCATATTCGATATCCCTATTAAGTAGGTTTATGTCCAATCCAGGAAAAACTCATTGGGAAGCTAATGGTTCTCTACATGTTGGCTTAAACTTTGAGAAAATAAATGACACTCTTGACGTAGTAGGATATGGAGACTCAGATTTTGCAGGAGATAGGGACTCCCGTAAGTCCACCACAACATATTTCTTCACATTGGATGGCAATTGCTTTAGCTAGAAGTCCCAGTTACAGCCTTTAGTTGCTCTGTCTTCCACTGAAGCTGAGTATGTGGCGGTCACTGATGCTTTCAAGAAGCTATCTGGCTTCAAGGTCTCTTGAGGGAAAATAAGTCTTCTACAAGGTAAGGTCAAGGTATTTTCTGATAGCCAGAGTGCAATTCATTTATGTAAGAATCCTGTTTATCATGAAAGAACTAAACATGTTGATGTGAAATTTCATTTTGTGAGAAATCTGGTAAGTAATGGAACTATTGAAATCCTCAAAGTGCCTACAGAGGATAATCCAGCTGATGTTGGGACAAAGGTAGTAACTACAGCTAAGTTCAAGCACTGCTTGGGCTTACTGCATGTTGAAGTTGGTTAATCCAAACCAACCAGAGCAATGAAGGTAAGGGAAAGAGTTTGCTGCACTTATTGGTTTTCTGTCCCTTGTATCGTTGATGCTTCAAGATGGAGATTGTTGGCAATGAAGCACCGACACTGTTTCTCACTTAAAGACCCGGGTAGGAGGGTCAGCTACAACAGTGCCACGTGGCACTGGAAGGCAGCTTGGCAACTGCCCGGGCGTCCTTCATCTCGATCGTGCCCCTTGTCTCGTCCTTTTGCAATCTAGACCGTTGATGCTGCCTTTAATCTAGTGCAATCCGAGCCTTTCAAATGCATTATGTGACCCCTATTTATTTACTGTGCATCAGGATATGTATTGTGACAGATGAGAGAGAGATAGTGTTGTTGTTAAGGCTTGAAGGGGTCTTTCTCATTCCATGAATCAGACTCTCTTTGGCTCCTTCTGGTTTTTTCTCTAGTTGAATAGGGTAAGCCTCTGATCTATTTCTTGTTATAATTTTGAGGCGTTTTTGATAGAGAAATTGTCTCTGTAAATACGAGTGATTGTGAGGCTTGTATACAGTGTGTTTGTAAACCCTATTTTTAACTCCAATAGTGCAGTGAGCTCTCCGTTATCGGAGCTCAACATGGACGTAACCCTTTCGGGTGAACCACGGTAAATCTATCGTGTTCATTCTGCTTTCCATTTTTTATTCATACTTGTTTGTGGTGTATGTTGATTTTCGATTTCGACTCTGTTGTATGTTAGAAAGGGTTTTATATCAGAGATTCAGATTGTGTGTATGTTTGGATTACTTTCTGTTTGCGCAACACATACTTCATTTTACTCAATTAAAACTACATATGTATTGGATTATTTTTAAAGATAACAGGGCATTCACTCGATTATACAATCTTTTTATTTAATTAACAAGAGCATAAAAAAGAGTGTGATAATGAAGAAAGAAATAGTCGTAGATGAGATGGTTGTATCCTTGACCCATCAAATTGTATAATAATTTGAAATGAGTTGGCATATCAAGTTGAGTATTAGGGACTGCAATCCTTATTATTTCGTCTCCATGGGGTGCATGGCAAGAGGCCAAGAGCAACTTCTCTACCTATATAATTTAGCTTCGAATTTTTCCTTTGGTTGACGAAGACTAATGTACCAATTTACTCTTTCCAAATCAAACGACGAGATTTCCTCAATAATTATTATACAATGTGGAATTGGAATCTTTCTTTGTATATTACAATTCAATTAAAATGTCAATTCTAGACCCAAACATTGACACTCAACTCAAGTGATATATGACAGCTTGTTTTCTCCCATCACTTTGACCCGTTCTCATGCAGCGACAAGTCATATGCATGCTACAAAATAAGGGTGTGTGAGAGAGAATCCAACCAACTTAGGGGTTGAGAGAGAGAGAGAGGAATTTAGGCTCAAAGATGGGGAAAGATGGAGGATATGAGCCAATCAAAGACGAGGATTGAGAAGAACCCTATGTTTACAAGAGAGAGATAGGCGGTGCATGCTTCGTCAATAGGAAAGGACAAACCACAAATTAACAAATAAATAAATAAGAGAGTACAAGAAATGATATATAGCACGATAGATGATTGGAGAGGGGCATTAGGAAGTACAATAATGTTATCTTTGGTGAAAAGGAGAGGGAAGGTTAGGGGTGCCAACTAGAGAAATTTTAGTGCTAGAAAAATTCCTAAAGAAAAGCTTTTAATTAAATATAAAGGATTTACTTAAAAATTTTATGCATGAAATACTCTCTCTGTGTATATTGTTGTCTTTACATTACTCTAAAACCAACCAAAAGAAAAACCAAAATAATGAATTAAAAGTGAAAAAAAAATCATTTTCTTAATCTTTTCATGCAAATATTACCCATTTTTTTCCAAAAAAAGAAAAAAGTGAGATACTAGAATTTAATGCTTTGTAATTATCAGGTCTTAAATAGTTAAAACTAATAATGGTTAATTTTTCAAATTTCAACCTATATTATTCTAGTGAAATTTTGTATTACTGAGTAAGATCTAGAGTTATTTGAGTAGGCTTAATGGTTAGTCAACTAAGTTCAGATATTACTCAACCACATCTTTTCCTTAGTCAATTATTAATTTCAAATATAGAGTTAACTAAGACACTTTAGTTACTCGACTAAGATTTAATATTACTTGAGTGAAAAAATTACTTAATTGATTAATAATTTGAATTATAGAAACTCACAATCTGTCCAAAAAATATTATTCGATTAAGATACTTAGTTACTCAATTAAGATATGGTATTACTCAGTACACAAATTACTTTGTCGATTAATAATTGAATGATAGAGATTGACTCTCTATCCAACAATATTTTACTTCACTAATCTAATGATTTTCTCAAATAAAATAAAAGTTAAACGATTATTAAACATAAATCCTTCGTAGTCGATTAATAGTTCTAGTATAAAAAGTTGACATTCTCTCTCAAATTATTAATTGAATAAGATTTTTTAATTACTTGACTAAATAATTATTTACTAATTTGAAGTGAGTTGGCATATCAGATTGAGTATTAGGGACTGCAATCCTTATTTATGACTTAATTCATCATCTCCACGTGTGCATGGAAAGAGGGCAAGAGCAACTTCTCTACCTACCTGTATTTTCTTGGTTGACGAAGACTAATGTACCAAACAGTGACTCAAGTGAATGACAGCCTGTTTTCTCGCTTGACTTTGACCCGTTCTCTTGACCCCGGCAAGTCATGCACGCTAGAAAATTCGAAACAATAGCAAATAAATAGCATTGAAAAAAATTCCATTAAAATAATGTGAACTCCATAAATTTAGAAATCATAAAATTAGTTTGGTTAATATTAACAAACTATTTTGAGATTTATTTTTTGGAATAAATGTATGAACATTTGCAGTAATAGATAGTAGCACAGGAATTAAAATTTGAGTAGTGATGTGTGTTTAAAAGTTAAAATTAAGGGCATTATAGTTTAATCTCACAAAAATTCATAAAAAAATTATTGATGTTATACTCATTATAAAATTATAGAAATTAATTAAGAATTTTTTTTTTATAAAAAATACCGTACTTTCTCATTGGTACAAAAATATAGTACTTAAATTTTTTATGCAAAAATATAACTTAATGTATAAAATATTACTTAAAAAATTTGATGCAAGAATATAACTTAATATAAAAAAATATTATAAATTATCAATTATTTTTAAAAAAATTATAAACACTTTAAAAATTAAAAGTGTTTATAATTGTTGTTAGGTATCTTAAAATTTTTCTAAGTCTTGAAAAGTCTCCCAATGATTCCTTTCCTGAAGAGCCTCTAAGACGATAGCCTAATCAGGTGATCAGAAGCAGGAAGCCACTTGGGTGATCAGGAGAATTAATCCGAGATAGTTCCATCATATAGGAAATGATGAGTTGAATGGCCTGAGATGGGATTGAAACGGGCCAACACCAAGCATCATCTACAATAATATTAGCCACCCTAATGATAGAGGGGATGCAAAGCTGACGGGGGAGATGGCGTGAAAAGTAAACACCAGAACCCTTGCGGGATGCCAATGATCATACCATAGAAAAATCCTACTACCATCACCCACGATTCATCCAAAAAACTAACAGACTTCACCTTAATTTGGAGAAGTTTGTGCCAGTGCCAAGGGCAAGAATAAGGGGTTGGGAAGAACAAAAAACAAGAATCTCTAATACAATACGAATGATTCTATTTAATCCACAGGGATTTAGAGGAGCTATATATGCATGAACAAATTAACTTCAAATTTGAAATATCTCAAATGCTAAGAACTCAAACTTTAGGGAGATAATTAATGAAGTACTAAAAAGAAAAGTTGAACTTTCAATAAACTCAATTATCAACTCTTAGATTTTTGCATTCAAAAAGGAGATGTTTAAGACATTCAAACATTCATTCATTTGAGTTATATTAATTTAGGGTTGGAGCCCCTAAATTAATAATGATCTAGGGGCCCCAACGCCTTAAGTCGGTTCTATCATTGCTGACTTGGTTGCATCCTTGACCCATGAAATTGTATATTAATTTGAAATAAATTTTGAAATTGAATATTAATTTGAACTGACTTAACATATCAAATTGAGTATTAGTGATTTTATTCCTTACTAATTAATTAATTCATATCTATCAGGTACATAACAAGAGGCCAATGATGCATTATATAGGTACATGTCCATCGACAGAAATATGCATTATATAGTTGAGTACAAAGACTTATTTAGTTAAATATATTTCATCTTTACTCAACTAAAACTACATTTGCAATCAATTATTTTTAGATATAATAGAACATTCACTCAATTATTTAATTCTCTTTCTCGATTAACAAGAGTTTAAAAAAGAGTTTGATAATAAAAAAATAAATGGTACTAGATCAGGGCCGGCTCAAGAGATAGGCTAGTGAGGCATGTACCTAGGGTCCCCATTATCTTCGGCCTAATAAATAATTATTTAAAAAAGAGGCCAAGAGCAACTTCTCCACCTGTATATATAATTCAGCTTCGAATTTTTCCTTTGGTTGACGAAGACTAATGTACCAATTTAGTATTTTCCAAATTAAACGAAGAGATTTCCTCAATAATTAGCTAATTATTATTACATAATTAATAATTTATCGTAAGTGGAATTGGAATCTTTCTTTGTATATTACAATTTTCAATTAAAATGTCAATTCTAGACCCAAACAGTGACTCAAGTCAATGACAGCCTGTGTTTCTCGATTGAGTTTGACCCATTCTCTTGACGCGGCCAGTCACGCGTGCTAGAAAATTTGAAACGATAGCCAAAAAATAGTATTGAAAATCTGGAAAAAAATTCCATTAAAATAATGTGAACTCTTGTCAATTTAGAAATCATAAAATTAGTTTGGTTAGTATTAACAAACTATTTTGAGAATTTTTTTTTTGAAGTAAATGTATAAACATTTACAGTTAACTTGGTAGCCTAGTAATAGATAGTAGCACTGGAAAATTTGAGTAGTACTGATGTGTGTTTAAAAGTTAAAATTAAGGGCATTATAGTTAAATCTCACAAAAATTCATAAAAAAATTATTGATGTTACTCATTATAAAATTATAGAAATTAATTAAGATTTTTTTTTAAAAATAAAAAAATATAGTACTTCAAAATTTTATGCAAAAATATAACTTAATGTACAAAATATTACTTAAACATTTGATGCAAGAATATAACTTAATATAAAAAATATTATAAATGATCAATTATTTTTAAAAAAATTATAAACACTTTAAAAATTAAAAGTGTTTCTAATTATTGTTGGTAGTCTTAAAATTTTGCTATGTCTTGAGAAGTCTCCTGATAATTCCTTTCCTGAAGAGTCTCTAGAACGATAGCCTAATCGAGTGATCAAAAGCAGGGAGCCACATCGGATGATCAGGAGAATTAATCCGAGGAGCCCCATCATAGACGAAAGGATGAGTTGAATGGCCTGAGATGGGACTACTGTAGTCCAACACCAAGCACTATCCACAATAATATCAACCACACTAACGGTAGAGGGGATGCAAAGCTGACGGGGGAGATGGCGTGAAAAGTAATCACTAGAATCCCTACGGGATGCCAATGATCATACCATAGAAAAATCCTATTACCATCACCCATAATTTATCCAAAAAACTAACACACTTTACCCTAATTTGGAGAAACTTGCGCCAGTACCAAGGGCAAGAATAAAGGGTTGGGAAGAACAAAAAATTAACAAGAATCTCTGATACAGTACGAATGAATCCATTGAATCCACAGATATTTAGAGGAAGTATATATGCATGAACAAATTAACTTCAAATTTGAAATATCTCAAATGCTAAGGGCTCAAACTTTAGGGAGATATTTAATGAAGTATTAAAAAGAGAAGTTGAAGTTTCAATAAACTCAATTATCAACTCTTAGATTTTTGCATTCAAAGAAGAGGTGTTTAAGACATTCAAACATTCATTCATTTGAGTTATACCTTAATTTGTTGCTCCAACCTTCATTCTTTTTAAAGAGTTGTAAATAATTTATTATTGTTGTATTTAACTCACATTATTTGTGTGTAAAGAGATCTCACATTGTTATTGGGCATTCACCATGTTTGTTGTATTTTACTTGAAGAAAGAGGACGTCAGCTCTTAAAACAAAATTTCCATAAAACATTTGTGTTTTATAATTGTGTTTTATTTGTTCTCTACTTGCTTAATTACTTCATTAACAAATACACTCAAAATCAAACTCATTAATTAAAACTAAAAGTTTTTTGAAAAATCTATAAACTTTTATAAAATCTAATTCACCCCTTCTCTTGGATTATTTTTCTAAGCAATAATTTATAATTTTTGAAAAATAGTTGATAATTTATAAAGTGATTTAAATTTATCGAAAAATACTTAAAATTCTATGAGTTTTAAAAATCAGTGTATAAATAACATTACTGATACATAAAACAAAATAGGGAGAGGAGTGGAGGTAGAAAATTCACCTTTTTTATGTTTTTTTTTTTTTTTTTAAGAATTGAGGTATGGCAATTATCATGTGATCCTAATATTACATTATGAATTTTTTATTTTTATATTTATATTTAGTAATAATTATTTTCTTAAGAAACAAGTAGAGACCATGAGAGGTTAATTATACCATTTGTAATTTGATTTTTATTGAGGTAGTATTGTTAAATGTCTATTACTAATTAATTAGATTATTTAAGTATGGGTAATGTTAGCTATTATCTTAAAGCATCGAGATAATTATTTGTTTTTTATTTTTAACATTGAAATAATTTTATTAATTGGTGACAAATAATTGCATTTTAAAACATTTAATTCATTGATTAACAGAATTGTTTTGAAATTAAAAAAAATATAATGGATATATTTTGTCAGAATATAATAATGTATATTTAGCATTACCCTTTAAGCATATAGTTAATAGATTGATCAAAAAATCAAATACTTAATCATGTTAATAATGAAATAACTATATCTGATAGTTATTTTTGATGAACCCCATCTGTCAAAATTCCTAGATCTACCACACTAAGTTAGGAACTCAACTTCTATAAGCCTCACAAACCTAATTGATCTTCTTTTAGGTTTAATTTGATATGATCGATCCCTTATCATGATAATCAGAGTGAAGAGTTAATTATCATATAAACGTAATAAAATATTTTTAGACTCATATAATCAACTATAGATAAGTGTGTTATTACTATATGTCCCTTCTACACGTAATAAAGTAAAATTAGTTACAACACTATAAGTCCCTTCTACACAAAGGTAAAAACAGATGTATGAATTCTGTTGAAATATAAAAAATAGAAGAAGATATTGCAAGCAATGGTAAAATCTCAATGTTATGTTAGACAAAGAGATAGAAAAAAGAAAAATGTGAGAAGAAGAAAATTAGAATTTGGAGAAAAAATAACTTCTTCTTAATAAAATGAAAGCTTACATTAAAACTCACACTCCTACAAAGGATAGAAATGAAGTGCTATTTATATAGGACTTGAATACATAGCATTAATCAAAATAAAACTGAAAAGCTATAAATAAAACTTTAAATGCAGGATATTTTGCATTCCAAAAATGAATGCCAAACTTCAGTTTGCATTCCAAAAATAAATGTCAAATTTCAGTTACAAATGGAAAATATAATAATGGAGACATAAATGAAAAAACAGAAAATTAAACCAACTTTAATTAAAAAAAATATCACAAATCTCAACACTCCTCCTTGAGATTTTTCTTTGTCAAACCCAACTTGTTGCGTAAAAATTCAAATTGACCACACGGTAAAGCTTTTGTGAGGATGTCAGCAAGCTGAAACTCTGAATTGCAATGAGTGAGCTTGATCTCGCCTTCTCTCTCTGCTTCCCTCAACAAATGAAACTTGACTTTAATGTGTTTTGTTTTACCATGTTGTACCGGATTGGAGGCTATAGCAATAGCAGATTTGTTATCAGAAAATAATTTTGTAGGCTCATTTTGTTCATATCCTAAATCACCAAGCAATTTGCGAAGCCATATTGCTTAATTTGCAGCACCTAAATATATTCAACTTCAGCGGTGGATTGAGCCACAACTTCCATCTTCTTTGAGTTCCAAGAGAAAACTCCAGTGCCAAGAGAAAAAATATAACTAGAAGTGCTTTTAGAATCATCAACACAACCAGGCCAATCACTATCAACATATCCAATCAATTTCAAGTCACCAATGGACTCAAACCAAATTCCAAAATCAAGAGTACCCTTTAAGTATCTAAGCACCCTTTTAGCAATACCAAAATGAACTTCACTAGGAGAATTCATATATCTTGAGAGCATACTTGCAGCAAACATTAAATCCGGCCTAGATGCCGTCAAATATTGCAAACTTCCTACCAAACTTCTAAAACTTGTAGGATTGGAGAGTTTCTCACCATTCAAAAAGAATGCATTGTCAACCATATTGACCCTTGCTATCTCCACTCCTTGTGGGTCATAAATTGTACAAATACCATCTTTGAAAACCACAGAAAATTTGCTATGCATCAACTGAGCAATACTAAGCAAGTTTTGAGATAATCTCGGAACAAATAAAATATTAGAGATTTTCTTTTCACCTTGCTTAGTATGCATGATGACATTACCTTTACCTTCAGCTAGTACCGTCTCTCCATGTCCAAGGACCACCTTTGTCCTCATAGAATTGTCAATTTGGCTAAAAAGATTGATATTTTTAGCCATGTGGGTTGTGCAGTCGCTATCAATAAGCCATGAGTTTATATCTATTTCAACAACATGAGAAGCCATAAACAAGAAAGTTGTTTCTTGCTTTTGATCATTTGCATGATTAGCTTGCTGTGGGGGCTGTTGGGATGATTGGTTTTGCTTGGCACGACAAAACTTTTCAATATGACCATTCTTATCACAATAATCACAATGGTAGACTTGCTTATTTTTGTACCAGCAATTGTCCTCAGCATGATTGGTCTTTTTGCATAAACGGCAAGGAGGAAATTTTCCCCTCCTTGATACTCCTTCTTTTCCCTTGCTCCCCTGATCTTCGGTTGCCTTACTATCATCTCTTGTAGCAGGTTTCTTGCCTTTGAATTTGGCATTAAAGGCATCTTCAACAGGCTCCTCATTACGGATTGCATCCCTTTGCTCTTGGGCTTGTAATTTGCTGATTAACTCAGCTATAGAGAGAGTAGTCAAGTCACAAGACTCCTCTGTGGCTGAGATTTTCGACTCAAATCTGTCAGGGACACTTACCATTATTTTTTCCACAACCCTTTGATCTGGAAAATATTCACCAGCTAATCTGATTTGGTTCACAATAGTCATCACTTTGGTAGTGTACTCCTTCACAGTGTCTGAATCCTTCATCTTCAACATCTCAAACTCTCTTTTGAGAGTTATTAATTTAACAGCCTTCACCCTTGTGCTTCCTTCAAACTCCTCTTTCAACTTATCCCAAGCTTTCTTGGCTGTGTCACAATCAATAATCCTCTGATAAAGCAGCATGTATACAAGATAAAGCCTTAGGCTTCTTTGACTTCTCCTCCTCATGTTGTCGTATTTGATTCAAGGTTGGATTTACTCCCAATGGTGGAGGATCAGCATCATTCAAAACAGATTCCCAAAGACCAAGTGCTTTGAGATAGGATTGCATTTTAACAACCCAAAATTGGTAGTTGTCACCATTAAATTGTGGAGGGGTGGAAACACCAAAAATAGAAGACATGCTATAAAATATAAAACTGGAATTCTCTTCTCTCAAACAAAATCACAACTCTTTAGGCTTTGATACCACTGTTGAAATATAAAAAATAGAAGAAGGTATTGCGGAAGCAATGGTAAAATCTCAATGTTATGTTAGACAAAGAGATAGAAAAAAGAAAAATGTGAGAAGAAGAAAACCAGAATTTGGAGAAAAAATAACTTCTTCTTAATGAAATGAAAGCTTACATTAAAACTCACACCCCTACAAAGGATAGAAATGAAGTCCTATTTATATAGGACTTGAATACATAGCATTAACCAAAATAAAACTGAAAAGCTATAAATAAAACTTTAAATGCAGGATATTTTGCATTCCAAAAATGAATGCCAAACTTCAGTTTGCATTCCAAAAATAAATGTCAAACTTCAGTTACAAATGGAAAATATAATAATGGAGACATAAATGAAAAAATAGAAAATTAAACCAACTTTAATTAAAGAAAAATATCACAAATCTCAACAAATTCAAACTTGACAACTGTTCTGTGAATGCAATTTGCAAAAACAGCCCTGGAAGCTACAACTGTTCCTGTGCTGAGGGTTACTATGGCGATGGCAGAAAACATCAGCGCGGCTGCATAGCAGAAGCCTCACAGTTTCCAGTCATCAAGTTCTTTCTAGGCATTATCTTTTACTTAGCAAAATATATAATAAGAACAACTTATACTTAATTACATGTATACAAAAGCATTTTCGTATGTGCACGGAACATTTGCCTTGAAACACTTGCCTTACATCTTAACAGGTACAGGTTACTTGTGTTAAAGGAATAAAGCACAACTGTACATAGTCCCACAAAAAATGTTCTCTTTTCCGTGTACCTATGGAAGTATTTGGTTTGAGTTGTAGTTCAAATTTGATGCAGGATTGAGCTTTGGCTTCCTGGGACTACTCATTTGTGCAACTTGGTTTCACTTTGGCTTCAAGAGAAGGAAGCTCATCAAGCTTAGAGAAAAGTTCTTCCAGCAAAATGGAGGCCATCTCATAAGTGTGGCAAATGTAGATCCTTCCAAGATCTTCACAGCAGAAGAGCTTGAGAAAGCCACCAGCAACTTCTCTGAGGATCGCATACTTGGCCGAGGTGGATATGGAGTAGTGTACAGAGGAATTCTTCCTGGAAATCATCTGGTTGCCATAAAAAAGTCTCGGATAATGGATGAAGGACAAATAGAGCAATTCATCAATGAGGTGGTAATTCGCACACAAATAAATCATAGAAATGTGGTTAAGCTCTTAGGTTGTTGCTTGGAAACCGAAGTTCCTTTGCTCGTTTATGAATACGTGTCTAATGGAACGTTACTTCACCATATCCATAAAAGTGGAATCTCTTGGTTATCATGGGAGAATCGTCTTAGGATAGCCTCTGAAGTTGCAGGTGCACTTGCTTATCTTCACTCTACAGCTTCCATGCCAATAATTCACAGAGATATCAAGTCTGCCAACATACTTCTAGACGATACTTACATCACAAAGGTATCGGATTTTGGAGCTTCAAGATTGGTGTCATTAGATCAACCTCAAGTGAGTACGCTTGTTCAAGGGTCGACATTAGGGTGTTTAGATCCCGAGTATTTTCGCACTAGCCATTTAACCGAGAAGAGTGATGTTTACAGTTTTGGCATTGTTTTAATCGAGCTCTTGACTGGGAAAAGGCCCATTTGCTCTGAGAGGCCTCAAGAAGAAAGGAATTTAGCCACATACTTCATTATGTCGATGAAGGAGAATCGTTTGTTTCAAATTCTAGAGCCTCGTGTGGTTCGAGAAGGCAGTTTGGAGCAACTCCAAACATTTGCAGAGCTTGTGAGGAGATGCTTAAGAATGAAAGGTGAAGAACGGCCCACAATGAAGGAGGTGGCAATGGAGCTAGAAGGTTTAAGGAAGTTTACTAAGCATCCTTGGGCAAATCATCATCAACAATATCATCAAGAGACTATGAGTTTGATGAGTGAATCCTCAGATCTTTATGCTGTGCCATTGAGTCCTTACAATGCTAGCACTGCTGAAATTTCTGGTCCATATAGTTTGGGTAGCAACACAATATTCCCAACTAATGGTCCTCGCTAAGGGAGATAAGAAGTATCTTACGTGACCAAAGCATATCTTTACTGTATTTTTGAGAGAGAGAGAGAGAGAGTATATCTCACTATATGTATATTTTTCATTCCTTTAGGAAATATTGCTCCTTTAATGTAAGAAAATAATTTTTTTTTTAAATGTGGAGTTGGATACCATCTGCCTATTGTGTGTCTTGCATTATTCTATTTAGAGGTGTGTAAATTTCAATCCGAATTGGAGAAACAGACCAAACAGACGAACCATCTTGGCTTGGAAGATGGGCAATTCTAGTTTTGAATTTGGTCTTGGACCAAAAATTAAAATTTTAATATAATAGAATTACCCGCCACCCCAGCTACCTATGCACACAACCAACAAGCCCTAAAATTAATAATCCCTTTCTTGGTTCTTCAATCTTCTTCTCTTTTTCTATCTCCTCCTCAAATTACTATATGTAAAAAATGATAGACGTCCAAGAGGGGAAGAGAAGAGTGAATTGGATTTTCAAAAACTTTTCTTAATTTTAATGAGACTTTAAATGAAACAATTTAGTCTTTTTCCAAACTATGAATACTAATTATTTAAATAGATCCTTGTCAAAAAAAATGTGAAATAAATGTAAGATAAAGTCAATATAAGAAAACTTACCCTTTTTAATTTTTAAAAAAACATTTGTTAAAGTATGAAAACTGATCTCAAATTTTGTTGAAAAAATATTAGCAGTGCTAAAATAAAAGAAAGTAAAAAATGTAGCACATATGAAATTTTATAGTGGTTCAGCTAATAAGCCTAATCCACTCATTTAGTTCTTCACTAAGGGTTTTAACAATCCACTATAACTTTTGCAGACTCCCAATCTCACATCAAGCTAACCAAGCATCCAAAGGCTCTCAAGCTTCATTGCTCACTCACTCAAGAGCCACAAGGCAAAGAGAAGAGAATCACTTCAAGTTTTATCCGAATTTCTCCATCTTGAGGTTATTGTATCATTTCATTTATTGCCTTGTATAAGTGTATTTATTGCTTAAATCATTTGAGTCCAAGTGTGGACAAAGTATTGTACTTATTTCAACATTGTTGTGGATTGCTTAGATTACCTAGAACTATTTGTAATCAAGGGTTGTATTAGTTTCCAAGGTGATCTAAGGAAAAACCTTGGTGTTGATTTTAGTGGAATCCTAAGGGTGGTTAGACCTTAGGAGAGTGGACTAGGTGTGTGGAATAAACCGAATCACTAATTAAAAATTATCTTGTGCCATATATTATGTTTCATTGATATATCTTGTGGCATGAAATTCATCTCTTCAAACGTTCATATATATTTACATACATCTAGTTTGGATAAATTTGTAATATCAAGATTTTTATTTAAAAAATTAGTAAAAGTTCACTTAATTCACCCCACTCTTGAGTGGCCATACCCCAAAAGACCAACAATTGGTATCAGAGCCGGCTTCTAAAATAGTTGAATCTTTAATCCATAATTTCAACCTAGAAGAGATCCATAATAACCCTTATTCTCTAATCAGGCCATAGCTGAATGACCATCACTCTTTAGGCCACCATTTTTTAATGGCACAAACTTTAACTATTGGAAAAAGAGGATGAAATCTTTTTTGTTTTCTATAGATTATCAATTATGGAAGATAGTTAGGGATGGTTTTACCACAACTTCAACCAAAGAAGAAGAATGGACTCAAGATGATATAAAACAACATCAAATGGATCATAACAAAATACATAATCTTTTGTTCAATCCTACCTAGTGAATATGAAAAATTATCTTCTTGTTCTACATCACATGAAATTTGGAGAAAATTAGAAATAGTATACAAAGGTACCACTAAAAAAAAAAAGGTTATTAACGACCAAAAATTAGTGACGGGATTAATTTTGGTGGTTAATATAGTATTATTGACGACTAAATATAAATCCCGCCATTATAAGATAAATTTTAACAACGGACTAAATAAGTCGTCGTTAATAAACCATTTTTCCATCATTATTGACTTCAATTTTTAATTCTAACCATGAAATAATAAAAAATATTATTAAAATTTAAGTACTACTTTATATAATTAAGTAATTCCAATATAATTATATTTTTCTGTAAATGTACAAATATAATTATTAAACTATTATAATTGGGCATTACTTATTTATTGATAATAAATTTTATTTAAAAATTATGAACATATTAAAAATAATGCAATATATCAAACTAATTAATTTTTTTCATAAATTATTTTTTTATAAATAGTATTTTTTTATAAATTATTTTATTTATTGATAATACAATATATTGAAAAATTATGAACATATTAAAAATAATATAATATATCAAACTAATTAATTTTTTTCATAATTTATTTTATTTTTATTAATTAAATAATTAATAATATTATTTACATAAATTATTTTATTTTTATTTAACAAATAAATATTTAAAAAAACTGAAAACTGGGCGGGAACTACTCACACCGTCTCTCTCTCTCTCCCCCCTCCTTTTTCCCCAAATCAGCAAATCGATACCCAAATCTAACCCTAACTCACTTTCCCTCTCTCTCTCCCTCTCTTTTCTTTCTGTGTGTAAACTACTCTCGAGCGTTGACCATCTGCCGTTGTCTCCGCCTCCTGTCATCGCTGTTGCCTCCGTCTCCGCGTCTATTACTGCTAGATCCGTCTCCGCCTCTGCCGCCTCAAAGGTATATGTATATATATATATATATTCTGTATGTATATATGTATGTTGTGTGTATATATGTAACCTATGTATATATGTATTCTGTGTGTGTATATATATATATATTGTGTGTGTATATGTATTGTAGAGTTACATGAGAGAAGCTCTGTAACTCTTGAAACATCGTTTAGTTAACTTGAATGGATGTTTATTGAGTCAATACTAATTTTATCTCAAGATAATTAATCTTATGTGATTCATCTGTATTGGAAACATCGTAGTTAATTTTCAGTCTTGTTTCTTAAATAGTACATGTGTATGTTATAGACTTGCAAACATTTTAATAAATCAAGAGGCATGCACAATAAAAGTTAACTTGAAGCTCTGTAACTCTTTAATCAATTAGGCGTTTGTTTTCAAGAATGGACCATGTGGATAGTAGTTTAGATGAATGTACGGAGCTTACTGCTGCTACAAGAGATGAGGTGGGACTAAATTGAGGAAAAAAACTCGGCTGCTTATTTGGTTTTTCTTATTGCAACAAATTTATTTTAACGTATTCACTGAATGATACAGGTTTCTGAACTAAAAGGAGAGATGAAATTGACTGGTGTGGATGTACAATCTGTTTACCATGAAATTGACTGGTACTAATCTTGCTCTATTTTTAAGATAGTTATTCGATGTGAATTGGAACACTGATCAGACATGTTTCCATGCCCAGGAGACCAAAATTCATAGAATAGAAGGGAAACAGGTACAGTAACATTGATGAACAACTTGAATGTGAGGTTAGAAAAATAGGTATGCTGTCTAATTATTATGGTTTTTAGAACTTATCTGTAGGGGTCATGTAAGCACTCCCGCTCGGATATCCCAACCACCCGGACTATCCGAACAGGAGCACTTACGGAAAGGGAAAAATAATGAAACACGAGACCAAACCACCCTGATATGCATACTCAAAAATGAGAGCAACGGAAACAAAGCTAAACACATGCATGTACTACGGAAACACCGCTACCACAACGGTCACAAGAAAAATAAAAGAACACAGGCTCCTGTGCCGACACACACAAGATATGAGGTATGACATGGCACAGTCAGAAATAAAAGAACAGACCCTACACAACCATCAGAGTTGATAGAGATTGACGGGACTGCCTGTACACCATACCGACTTGGCCGCTAGACGCTGATTCCCTTGCTCGGACCCACGCTGGCGCTACCTGGAATGATGGAAAGCAAAGTGAGTCGAGAGACTCAGCAAGCATAAAGAAAAGAAAGGCTGTAGGCTGAGCATAACCAGAAAACTCTTCCCAAAATAAACTCTCAGGTTCACACAAACCATGAGACGCTACAACACAATAGTGGAGCATAATAAAAGCACATACCGGTTCTTGGGGCCCACACAAGACACACGGCACCCAAGTCCCATACCAACCTACCGCTGCCCTGAAAGGCAACAAATATCTCCACAAACCTACGCGCGCAATCCCGGGTCGATACTCCCGTCACCTGTATCCGTCGGTACTCCCCACAACCGAGCCATAGGCTTCCTCGGAACGGTACTCCCGTCCGAGAACTAAATACTACCAATATCCATGCAATGCACATAGAAATGCAATGGCGTAGTGAGTATCAACATGATACAAGGCGCCCATACATCCAGGCATCAGGCCATGCTCCGCCCATATAGTAAACTACAATCGATGCATATGCCCGTGCTGGATGCAACCTAACCAAACTAGCATGTCCGTGTCCAAGCATACTCAATAAATGAATATCCCAATATGCAACCCGTACCCATGTGCATATCAAATCATGGACAGTAATATAATAAATCTAAACGTGCAGAAAATCACATACTAACAGAGATAGTCAGTAGTGCCCGGCACCGGTCAACGGCCAGTGACAAGGAGTGTCCACCCGACGGTCTACTTCAAAGTCGTACAATAGTCTACCCCAATGTCACCAACAACCGACCCCTGCCCTACTGCTTGATAGCTCTAACCGAACCATAAATAAACCCGAGAAAAACTGTAAATAAACCCGATAAAATCGTAAATAAACCTGCACATCTAGGAACCTAGTTCCCAAACTGGTTCAGCATCATTCCCAAAGGAATGGGGGCGATACAAACCCCCGTAGACTCATAATAAATAAACTCTAAAAGTCCTGAATTTAATTTAAATTAAACCCAATAAATAATAATTCAACAAATAAGGCCAGGTGCCGAATTAAAGTAAGGGAGATGATAAAATATGAGAAACTACGAAATCTCTCACGGGAATTAAAGAACACGAGGAGAGGGTTAGAAGCTTGCCTTTATACAGCCGTTTCTTGCATTTCTTGCACTCCCGCTGCGAAGTAAAACGTTTGTTAGCAATAAATAAAATCGCGACTTAAATTAAATAAATCTACCGTGTAATATAATTAATTTAGCCGTTTAAAATCCCACATAAGCACACCACAATTAAAATCTCAACAAGTCTCATATTTATTTTAAATTAAATCACTCTAATAAAATCCTCGAAGCCAGCTTAATAAATTAAATTTAAATCAAACGACTCAAATTTTCATAATTAATAAACGAATCGAAACAGACGAAGGGAGGGTATAAAATACGAGAAATCACAGGGTTTCTCACGTGAATTAAAGATCAGGAGACGAGGATTGAGAACTTGCCTGAAACTAGCTGATTCTGACCTCTCTCAAGCTCCCAAGGTAAATTAAATCATTTCTTAGCAAATAATACAACCGAGACTCAAATTAATTAATTTTAATCGCGTAAAATTTATAATTTAAATATGATATGCTTCGACTAATTTTTACCCACGTACCTGATTAGTTCCTTTGCCAAAAAATCCCAAAATCCCTTTATTTTTTACTTATTTTTCTTTTCTTCCATTTCTTCTTTTTTTCTTCTCCTTTTCTTCTTCTTCTTCTCCTCCTCCTCGCGCCCCTGCTTCCTGCGCCTTACTTCTTCCTCTTCCTTCTTTCCTTCTTCTTCTTCTTCCTTTCTTCTTCCTTTCTTCCCCGCAGTTGCTGCCGCGTCGCTGCCATGGCCGAGCAAAGCTCGGCCAGCCTCCCATGGCCGCCACCTCCTTCTCTCCCTCATTCCATCTCTCTTTCTCACTCTCTCAATCTCGATTTCTCTCCCTCTCACAATCCCTCGCGATCTCTCTCTCTCTCTGCTCGCTCCCTCTATCTCTCACTCTCTGTTTCTTCTTCACTCAGCCAAGTCTCTCTATCTGAGAGAAAAAAAAATATCTTCTTCTTTTTATGCTTGATCTCCACACACATGCACCACCTCACAAATTAATTAAATTAAATTAATTTATTCTTTTATTATAATTTCCAAAAATTTGAGGATATTACAGGTCACTCATGTAGGATCTCACAAATGATGGAGTCAAGCGGTTGGTTGATTACGCCTGGAACTTAGAGAATAGCAGAGGCATAGATCGTATTCAGGCACAAGCCTAACTTGATCTCATTGCTTCCTATTTTGAGATTTAGTTCCAACTGAACCTTCAATTAGTTTCTGTCATTTTGCTCACGTAATTATTTTTATATTTGCAGGTTGCTTCATCAAGTTCATCTAGGCCAGCTCTTGAATTGCCACAAGTGACACCATCATCAAGGGTAAAGATTTATTGCTTTGTTATGGTCAAAATTTTTCAATCGACCTGTTGCCCATTTTTTAGCTTGTCATGGAAATAGCATTTTTTACTTGTTTGTTTAAATTTATGTTCAATGACTGGAGGAAATATTGGATTAATGTTGTGGATGACGTTTCTATTTACACATTGGACTAGAAAATATTTTCAATTGTGTTGGATGGAGCAAGCATAAGGAACGCGGGCATGCTTGTGCGTGTTTAGGTCCAACAGCTGGTTATCCTAGTGGAGGTCACATGTGGGCAAGTTTGAAAGTACGTAAATCTGTACCCACAGACCCGGGAAAAGCTTCTTGAATAAAATTAGAGGAATTTTATCATGTCTGCTTTTTTTTTTTGGGGGGGGGGGAAGAAAATTGTATCATAGTTTCTTGTGGACCCAATAAGTACACATGTTAATTAGGATAGTTTATTTTACGTTAATTATGCAATGGTATTTATTGTGGACCAATTCTTGGAAAATTTATAATGTGATACAATTTTGGTACACATTGGATTGTGTGTGTATATGTATTCTGTGTGTACATGTATGTGTGTATATTCTGTGTGTATATATATTATGTCTATATATGTATATATATATATATTGTGTGTGTGTATGTGTATTACAGAGTTACACGAGAGAAGCTCTGTAACTCTTGAAACACTTGTTAATTTAGTCATTACCTACATACATTGCCTTCACCCTATTAGAAGGTGGAAATATTTTGTTTTTATAGCAGTTTGGATGCCAATTGCCAAATGCATTATCAATTTTTCTATTTACTTTTTGTAGATCCACTTTCCATTGCTATATTTGTTCAGTTGTTACAGCAGAGCATGCTAGAATTTGAAATATAGACTTGTTTAAAAGAAAGATTCAGACAATAAAACTTATAATCTTTTTAAAAGTATAGCAACATGTACGATAGGACAATAGATTTACAATTATGGATATGGAAAAACCTAAACATAGGAAAAACCACTGCATTGGGTTCCTTAAAACCATTAGAAAAAATTACATCAATTTTTCACACTTCTGCTTTAGAAAATTATTTAAGATGTTATGTGCACTTTGGTAATTTGTTGTTAAGAAAGTATCTTAAGACACAAGTAATTTGTTCCTTCCTCTGTTCTCATCCAAGTGTGCACACAACCATGATGATGTGCTTTGAAAAATTTAAACTTATGTTGTTTCCAACCTATGTGGAGGGTATGATGTGCTTTGAACACTATGTTAGCATTCAATAAACACAACAAGCAGAACCTCTTTGTACTCGCAATATAAAATAATAAGGGTACTAGGTACTCTATGATATTGGATGAGAACAATTTAAAGCATGAGAATCCATGACATCTAGTTCTAAGTTCTTAAGATATTTGAATATGACTTGATGCATCTATTTTTTTTTCTTCCTCCTTTACTTAATTAAGTTCTTTGACTCTAATTTTAGATTATTTTTTTTTTTTTATAGGTCAATGAGACAACAAGACTCTAAAGGAAGCAACTGCTGTCTTGGAGTACATGAACAGTTTTATGACTATATATAGTGTTTTGTTGTACATTTTTGAATAATATATACGATTGTTAAAGTGTTACTTTTAGTTGAATATCTTTTTTGATGTACATTTTTTAATAGTATATATAATTGTCAAAGTGTTATTTTTAGTTGAACATATTTTTTGGTGTAATTTGTTGGCAATTAACACTTATATATATACTACTTTTAGTGTGTAAATGCTAATGAATAATGATAACTTTGGTGTTATTTGAATAACATGTGTAATTTTATGAGTTTTATTTCAATTTGATATGGATAATGATATATAGGTTTGGTGGTTTATATCAAAACAGGATGTTTATGTTATTGATGACTAGTAATTGTTTTTATACTATTAAAAAAAATAAAAATCATACCATCGCTAATTGTTCACATTATTAACGAGAGGAAATATTGTCGTTATTGATTTGTGTTTTGATAATTAAAAAGTTATTTTTAACGACATGAATCATACGGTTGCTAATTGTTTAGATTATTAATGACGGAAAATATTGTTGTTATAATTTGGTAGTTAATTATTTTTAATGATGAGAATCATATTTTTTTTTCTTCCTCCTTTACTTAATTATCATCTCACCCAATCGATCCCATAACCTTGTTCATATGCATTTTACTTGCATTCTATTTAGTTACCTCTTTCTCTATCTCATGCTTATTGAATATGACATCCTAGCAGAAAATAGAGGAAGTTTCAATTGCTCCAGTTCCTTCTAAAGACCAGTTTATCAAGAATATATGGCACCATGTGGTAGTACTTACAAGCAGTGTTGACTACTCCTTGTTGCAACATATAAAAACCCACACTTATCAAATTATTGATTGATCAAATATATTATTTTTCCCATTGCTTGATCTTATCCAACACATGATTTGATGCTATTCTAAACACGTAAATCCATCTTGTTTAACAGGTCAACTAGAAAGGTGGACTTATTTTTTTTACCCTCCTAGATGGTTCACTCATGTTCTTATCTTTTTTTTGAAGCTGAGGTGTTTTTTTCATTATGATTATTTTAAAATCCCTTGGATGACCTTTATTTTCTGTCTATTTTTCCCTGAATCTAGGCTATATTTTAGATAAAAAAAAAAAAAAACTATTGTCTTAGGAGAAAATTAAGGGTGTAGAATGATAAGTCGATATTCACCCTGTTTGGATTTTAACATTATTATTGGCTGGCTTAGTTTTAACCAAGAGGTTAGGCTTCCTCCATCATTTTCTTGCGCATGCATCCATATGGAGCAGAGACACCTTTACTATGAGTATCATATCAGACACCCATGTTGTATGGCAACACATGGGATAATTAGAAATCCATATTAGACACTAGTTAAAATGTTACCTTTTACTTTAATCTTTTAACGAAGGCATGACTATATGGGCACATGATCGACACTTGTGCATGCTAAAGATCTTGTATGCGTCCATGAGTTAAGCAAACATTTTATAAAGAAAACATGAACATTTCTTTGACTCTAATTTCATTTTTTTTTTTTTTTAGGTCAATGAGACAACAAGACTCTAAAGGAAGCAACTGTTGTCTTGGAGTACATGAACAGTTTTATGACTGTATATAGTGTTTTGTTGTACATTTTTGAATAGTATATATGATTATTAAAGTGTTACTTTAAGTCGAATATCTTTTTTGGTGTATATTTTTTAATAATATATACAATTGTCAAAGTGTTATTTTTAGTTGAACATATTTTTTGGTGTAATTTGTTGGCAATTAATACTTATATATATATATACTACTTTTGGTGTGTAAATGCTAATGGATAATGATTACTTTGGTGTTATTTGAATGACATGTGTAATTTTGAGTTTTATTTTAATTTGATATGGATAATGATATATAGGTTTGGTGGTTTATATCAAAACAGGATGTTTATGATATTGATGACTAGCAATTGTTTTCATACTACTAAAAAAAATAAAAATCATACCATCGCTAATTGTTCACATTATTAACGCGAGGAAATATGGTCGTAATTGATTTGTGTTTTGATAATTAAAAAGTTATTTTTAACGATATGAATCATACGGTCGCTAATTGTTTAGACTATTAATGACGGGAAATATTGTCGTTATTGGGTTATAATTTGGTAGTTAATTATTTTTAACGACGGGAATCATATGGTCGCTAATACAATTAACGAAGGGTTTATCATTCCCGTCGTTAAAGACTTTTATCCTCGGAGGTAATAACAATGACCGACGATAGGAAAATTCCCGTTGTTATAACTTTTTAACGACCGGAAATCAACTTTCAACGACTAATTTTCTAGTCATTAAAAGTCGTTTTTCTTGTAGTGTACCGATCGAGTAAATGATACTAAGATTAATCTCTTAATGTCCCAATATAAACAATTTAAACTTCTTCAAAATGAAAATAATAGTAATATGAATGGTAGATTCCAAAAGATTATAAACAGTCTCAAAATGTTAGGTAAATAAATTTTTGAGGTAGATCAAGTTAAAAAAATACTTAGGTCATTATCTCTAGATTGGCTACCTTTAGTGACTGTCGTGTCTCAAGCCAAGAACTTGAAGGAATTAAAATTGGAAGAACTAATAGTGTTGTAGCTCGAAAACTATGACAATAGAATTTGTAGTAAGGGAAGTTGGAGCTGAGGCAGAGTGAGGTTGACAGCTAGCAGGAGCCTACAGGTGAAGATAGGCGTTGGGTAGTTTCGATCCTCGATGTACTGATCGGGGTCATAGGTGGATCTCTAAGGGCATCCTTGGGTGCGGCTGGAAGTGGCCTCCTGTGTGCTTGGGACATATCTGCACCCACACGAACAAGTTAGAAGGCACGTGAGGATTCCTCACCCGCGTATCCCCTCCGATGCTTAAGTTAGTACGTGTATGAAAGTGCAATAGACAAGTAAAGCATGCTATCATTTAACTTAAAATAGTCGTACCTTCACGATGTTCCAAGCTTTTGCTCTCGCCTCGCCATGTAGCGTCTGTAGTATGCACCTGTTTGGGCCCAACATCTTCTGAATTTTGTAGGGTCCTTTGCAACTTGGGCTAGGTTTCTCTTCCTCTTATATTCCCTTCCCCTGCATCCAAAATTTTCATTTGGAAAATAAACTGTTTTACTCAGTCGAATAATTCAGTCATAGAATTTGGCTTAGAGAAGGTTAGATGTAACGCCTCCACTCTTCAAATATACAATGAAGCTAAATACAAACGAATATCCCACAAGGGCGTTATAGAAATCCTTACCAACGGAAGTGAAGGATCAAACCTGATAGCTAGCAAAGCTAGATAAAAAGGATTCCCAATAGTAAATCCTCTTATGTGACTTCCAAAATTCAATAAATATATCTTACCACGATTACAATACATAGTAATCACGACTTATAACTTTAGCAGCATAATAAATTCAAGCCTTACATAACCTCTGTTTATACAACTGCGATACACAACTCTCAAAACAAACCTAAAAAATTACATAAGATCCATAGAATATGAGTAATAGGAAGTTAAACTAAACTTCGGCCTCCTCGTAGCTCTTTTCTCTTGCTTATCTCTGAGTACCTGGCACGACTAATATACCTGGGATGTTGAATATCCCAGGGGTATGAAACACCCGAGTTAGACTGTTACATCTAAGTCAGTGGTACAAGAAAGGAAACGATGCATGCAAGAGCAATATGCAATTATGCCAAGTAATATGCTGAAATAAGAATGAAATCTCCTAAGATCATAGTTCACTACAAGAGCATGAGGTCTAGGCTCACCGTAAGAGCACGAGATCCCCGGTGATGTCTCAACAACTAGCCATAGATACAAATACCGAGATGCATACAAAAATAGACAAGATATACTTAAAGCAATAAAACATGAGATCTAACCTCTCGACCCCCTTACATAGGCACGAGATATCCTCCTCACTTGCCAGGCATGAACCCTTCGGCCCCCTTTACACAAGCTCGAGGTAGCCCCTTTACACAGGCCCACGTGGTCAGCCCTCTTACACAGGCCCCCATGGTAGTTCACACACGACAAGCCACCAACTTGCCACAGTCACCCAAATGACACGATGTATGACAAAGTAGAAGGAATATGATATGTAAGCCATGAGCCACACACGAAAGCCATCATGTTCTGTAACGCCCCATGAATCGTAATTTAATTTAATTATTCGTTATTGGGGTAATTTAATTTAAAAGGAATATTAATATAACTTGTTGTTATAAATAATAATGAATTATGTGATTTTAAGGAAATAAAAAATTAGGGTAATTAATTATTTTTATTCTAGAATATTTATGGGAATAGGAAAAAAAATTGAAATAAATTAAATTGTGAGATTTTTATAAATTTCGGGTGTTAATGTAAATATTAAAGGGGGCGTAGGTGTGAATTTCAAAAGATAAGAGGGTGTTGGTGCGATTTCTGTAAAAGGGACCAGGGGTCCCTTTAAATTAAATGGGGCGTGGTATATGTTGAAGCCAACGGCTGGCGCAGGTGGCTCGCGAACGTGCGGGATTGGCCAAGGTTGCGGGATCGATTCTGCGTAAATATGGGGTTGCGTGCGTGCGAGGCTGATTTTATTCAGCCTCTGGGAGTCTGAAACGACGCCGTTTTGGTTGAGGCGGTGGCCTCCCAGCGGCTAGCCCGCGGCTGTCACGTGGCTCCTCCTCGTCCGCTCGTTTTTTATTCAAATTAAGCCTAAATCGAGCGCTTTTAATTTCAATAGAAACAGCCAGCAATTGGGAAAAAGAGCAGTGTGTGCGCGGAAGAAAAATTGGAAGATTTTGGTGGAGAAATCAAGATTAAATCAGGTTTAATCAAAGTTTTGATTAGCCAGGTAAGTAGAGAAGCTAGTAATAAATATTCTGTACTGTCAAAATTTCGTTTAGAGTCCAATTTTATTAATTTTGGCAAATTATTGGAGTGTTGCAGTTTGTATAATTTTTACCAATTTGGGACAAAACAAGCCTAAGGATATCTTCGTAAAGGTAAGTTCTTTATACCCTCTACAACGTTCCTTTCATTGTCAATTTATTTGACCTCCCTTCGCTTGTTTCGGCCGTTAATCGATTATGGAATTTTGAATGGTTTATTTTAAATTTAATTTATTAAATCGGCCTCTTGGATTTTATTTGTTGGTTGCCTACGGGGCTTTGTGCCACACCCTTGCATGTGGGAATGATGTTGTACTCACTCGGGGATAGGTTCGTAGTTGTTCGAGTATTATTATGGATTTTTGGTTGTTCATAGGCTAGAGCGATTGGGCAGTGAGGGCAAGGGTCGGCTGTTCGGTGACGTTGAAGTGACTATTGTATGGTCTTTCTTAGGCCGTCGGCTGGACACTCCTAGTCACTGACCGTTGACCGGTGCCAGACACTGCTGACTAGCTCTACCGTTACATGGTTATAGCATGACTGGTTACATTTTATTCTTGTTGCATGGTTTGGTGTGCACATGGGTACGAGCTGCATGTTGGGGTTTTCATGATCTGGTTATGCTTGGCCACGGACATCCTAGTGTTGTTAGTTGCATCTGGCACGGGCATATGCATCGCATGTGATTTACTATGTGGGCGAAGCATCTGCCTGATGCCTGGATATATGGGCGCCAGTGTATCTAGTCGATGCTTACTACGCCTTGCATTTTATGTGCGCATCACATGGTTACGATATGTACAGTGGTCTCAGACGAGAATACTGTTCCGAGGGAGCCTATGGCTCGGGTGTTGGGAGTACTGACACGGACACATGGGTGATGGGAGCACCGACCAGGGACAGCGCGTGCAGGTTTATTGAAGACATTTGTTGCCTTTCAGGGCAACGACAGGTTGGTATGGGACTTGGGTGCCAGGTGTCTTTGTGGGCCCCAAGGACCGGTATGTGTTTTCTTTATGCTATGATGTTGTGTTGTAGTGTCTCATGGCTTGTGTGTATGTGTGGAACTATGTTTGGGGTGATCTCCTTTTCTATTCACATTACAGCCTTCCTTTTCTTATAACTTGCTGAGTCTTGCGACTCACCTTGCTTTCCATCATTCCAGGTAAGGGTAAAGCGAAAGTTGAGGGCGAGGATCGCGCCACCTAGCAGCTAGCAGTGTGGTAGGGTGTATAGTTTGCTTGCCCCTGTTGTCTCTGATATTTTGTTAGGATTTCTGTCTTTCATTTTTTACTGTGCCGAGTTGTTCCTTGTATCTTTTATTTGTTGACATAGGTGTCTGTATATATTTTTATATACTCCGTGACCGCTGTTCTAGCAGGGTACCTATGTGCGTGCATGTATATCATTTTGCTTTCGCTGTTGTATTTCTTATGTATGCATGCCAGGATATTTTTATCTTATGTTTCATTCCTTTTTTGCTTCCGCAAGCGCTCCCGTTCGGGTAGTCCGGGTGGTTGGGATATTCGGGCGGGGGTTCTTACAATGTTGGTATCAGAGTGTCGTTGGGTTAGTTTGGGGGATAAGTAACTGTACACCAAGGCTGTTATGTAGTGTTAGGTCGCGTCTTTAATTTCGAAATGCGTTTTAATTAATCTTGGTTATGTAGGACTCATGGACGCACGCCATGGACGAGGTCGTTGTCGACCGCCAGTGCGAGGTCGAGGACATCTTGTTCCTACTCCTGAGGTACCGGCGACAGGTGCAGGAGGTGAGAGACAGCCAGGGCCTCCGGATAAGCACCAGAGTTTAGTGGAGGTGCAGACGCTGCAGAGGCCGAGGACTGGCTGTTGGCAGTAGAGAAGCACCTATGATCGATAGGCTATGCAGAGGCCCAGAGGGTTCAACTGGGGACTTTCCTTTTGCGACGAGACGCCGAACGCTGGTGGGAGACTACCAGATAGCGATTTGGTGATAAGGGCCCAACATGGGCACAGTTTATCGCAGCGTTTAATGAGACTTATGTACCTCATTGGGTCAGAGAGCAAAAGGTGTTTGAGTTTATTGAGTTGCAGCAGGGGAGTAAGACGATCACACAATATGAGACCGAGTTTGTGGTGTTATCACGTTATGCTCCGGAGTTGGTGACCCCTGAGTCTCATAGAGTCAGTAAGTTCTAGAGGGGGTTACGAGTAGAGATTCACCACGCTATGGCTAGTATTGAGGCACCCAACTTTCCTACAGCTATCCAACGGGCCCATACAATTAAGCGGGACCGATTGGAGGCTCGATCGGATCAGTTAGTCATGAAGAGTGCAGGGGGCAACAGTAAGAAAAGGAAGTGGGATGCGAGCAGTAAGAGTTTAGGGTTTCCACCATGTCGAAAGTGCGGGCAGAGACATCAGGGACAGTGCCGGGATGTGCGTCGGGATGTGTGTTATTGCTGTGGTCAGCCAGGACATTTGAGGAGGGATTGTTTGCAGTGGCCTAGACCAGTTACACCAGCCACACCAGCTACAGGGCAGGATATCATTTGCTTTCGCTGTGGACAGAGAGGCCATCGAGCGAACGTGTGCGCACAGCTAGCGCAGATAGGAGGGCTGCGGACTAGAGGAGTAGGACCTAGGCCAGCTCAGAGGCAGACTACACTGAGGGCACAGGGTCCAGTAACACCATTAACCTTACCAGTGGCACAGCGCCTAGGGCCTACAGAGAGACCACAGATGCAGGGGAAGGCATTTGCGGTGACAACAGTTGAGGGCAGCGACACAGTACAAGGTATCATTTCTCTCCATGGTTACGACGTGCGTGCCTTATTTGATACAGGTTCTACCCACTCTTTCATAGCACCCCATTTATTGCATAAGATCCCGATCCCGTGTAACCCTTTGCCATATGATTTGTCTGTTTTGACACCTGGAGGGACAATATTGTTAGGGAGTGAGATGGCCAGGGATTGCGAGATTGGGATTCATGACCAGGTATTTTTAGGGGATCTTATTGTTTTGGCTGTCATGGCATTATACTCAAGTTGACTGTCGGTGGAAGGTGATTTCGTTTGAGTACCCGGGGAGATCAGTTGTTACATACCGGGGTGTGAAGCTAGTGGTGACTACGCTGATGATATCAGTTATGCACGCCGAGAGGCTTATACGACGTGGGTGTGAAGCTTATTTTGTATTTGTGACCGCGATAGTTGGGGAGAAGAAGGAATTGGTTGCCTACCCTGTGGTGCGAAACTTTCTAGACGTATTTCCAGATAAGTTGCCGGGACTACCATCGCACCGAGAGATTGATTTTGCAGTCGATCTGATACCAGGTACGCAGCCCATTTCCAAGACTCCTTACCGTATGGCTGCTGATAAGCTAAAAGAACTCAAGGTGTAGTTGCAAGATCTTTTGGATAGAGGTTTTATTTGACCGAGCACATCACCATGGGGGGCCCTAGTATTATTTGTGCGTAAGAAGGACGGATTTATGCGATTATGTATCGATTACCGACAGCTTAATCAGGTAACTGTTAAGAATAAGTACCCCTACCCCGTGTGGATGATTTACTGGATCAGTTGCGTGGTGCATCGATGTTCTCCAAGATAGACTTGCGGTCAAGTTATCATCAGGTGTGGGTCAGAGATGAGGATATTGCGAAGACCGCATTTCGTACACGTTATGGGCATTATGAGTTTGTGGTCATGCCATTTGGGCTGACCAATGCCCCTACAGTGTTTATGGATCTGATGAACAGGGTGTTTAAGGAATATTTGGATTCCTTTGTCATAGTTTTCATTGACGACATCCTAGTCTACTCACCGAGTCCTGAGATACATGAGGTGCATCTGAGTATGGTTCTGCAGAAGCTCAGGGAAGAGCAGTTGTATGCGAAATTTTCTAAATGTGAGTTTTAGTAGACCCGAGTTGTATTCTTGGGACACGTGGTCTCAGGTGAGGGTATCTCAGTAGATCTAGAGAAGACCAAAGCCGTGATGGATTGGCAGAGACCGATGACAGTGACCGAGATTCAGAGTTTTCTTGGCCTTGCCGGGTATTACCGACCGTTCATAGAAGGCTTTGCACGGCTTGCGTCACCTTTGACGAAGTTGACAAGGAAAGGCATCAGATTTATTTGGGATGAGTCTTGCGAGAGATCCTTCCAGGAGTTGAAGAGGCATTTGACTTCGGCTCCAGTACTGACGATACCTAGGAGTGGTGAGTTATTTACTATATATAGTGATACCTCTCATGCAGGGTTAGGATGCGTTTTGATGCAGGACGGCCGAGTGAATGCTTATACATCTAGACAGTTGAAGAGGCACGAAGAGAATTACCCTACCCATGATTTGGAGTTGGCGGCTATAGTGTTTGCTTTGAAGATTTGGAGGTATTATCTTTATGGTGAGAGAGTCTAGATATACACTGATTATAAGAGCCTTAAGTGCCTCTTTTCACATAAGGAACTCAATATGAGGCAACGCCATTGGTTAGAGTTGCTCAAAGATTATGATTGTGAGATTCTCTGTCACCCAAGTAAAGCTAATGTGGTAGCAGATGCATTAAGTCACCGTGGAGCATCAATTGCAGCTCTAATGGTGCAAGAGTGGTTCTTACTGGAGCAGATGAGTGATCTTACCATCTCAGTGGCATCAGACAATCCTACCCTCTATTGTGCTGCCATGAGTATCCATTCAGATCTAGAGGATCAGATTCGGGATTGACAACGATAGGATGTGGAGCTTGGCGAGATCATGGTTGATATGGAGAGATTTGGGCCATTGGGGTACAGCCAGAGGGATGACGGTTTGCTATTGTTTCGTGGACGGATTTGTATGCCGAATGACAGTGATATCAGGCAGAGGATCCTAGAGGAAGCTCATCGTTCTCCCTATACTATCCATCTTGGAGCGATGAAGATGTATCATGGCTTGTGGCGTTAGTATTTGTGGAGCGGCATGAAGAGGAGCGTAGAGACTTTGTATCACGATGTTTGGTGTGCCAGCAAGTCAAAGCTGAGCATCAGAGACCAGGGAACGCATAGCTATGGATTTTATCTCGGGATTGTCGCGATCCAACCGGGGATTCGATTTGATATGGGTGATTATCGATCGGTTGACTAAATTAGCGCATTTCTTACCCGTCAAGAAGACCTATCCTATTCATCTACTGGCCAAGTTATACATTGACGAGGTGGTGAGACTGCACGGAGTGCCAACTAGCATTGTATCAGACAGGGATCCTTAGTTTACCTCACGATTTTGGGAGGCGTTGCAGAGTGCTATGGGGACCCAGTTGACTTTAGTACAGCATTCCACCCTCAGACCGACGGGCAGTCGGAGCGGACCATACAGACTTTGGAGGACATGCTCCGCACCTGTGTATTGGACTTCCATGGGAGCTAGGATGACCATCTATCGTTAGTAGAGTTTGCCTATAATAATAGCTTCCAGGCCAGTATCGGGATGGCACCTTTTGAGGTGTTGTACGGGCGACCATGTAAATCACCGCTTTGCTGGACTGAGATTGGGGAGAGAGCATTTCTTGGACCAGAGTTGGTAGAGCAGACGACAGAGAAGATCTAGTTGATTCGAGCAAGAATGAAGGCAGTTCAAGACCGTAAAAAGAGTTATGCGGATAAATGACGTCGGGATTTGGAGTTTGATGTGGGTGATCATGTTTTCTTTCGAGTCATGCTGATGAGGGATGTTCGAAGCTTTGGAGTATCTGGCAAGTTAAATCCTCGTTATGTGGGACCGTTCGAGATACTGGAGCGAGTCGAACCGTTGGCTTACTGGTTAGCTTTACCCCCTCAGCTAGCTTACGTACATGATGTCTTTCATGTCTCTATGCTTCGCAAGTACGTGGCAGATCTCGAGCATGTTATTATTATCACCTGCTCGTGGTGCAAGAGGACGCGTCATACACCGAGCTGCCTGCTAGTATTGTGGATCAAAAAAAGAAAGTGTTCCGCAACCGTATGATTCCCTATGTAAAGGTCCAGTGGCAGCGACAAACCCCTGAGGAGGCTACTTGGAAGATAGAGGAGGACATGAGGTGACTTCACCCTCAGTTATTTGCCTAGCCAGGTATGAATTTTGGGGACCAAATTCTTTTAAGGGGGGAGGATTTGTAACGCCCCGTGAATCGTAATTTAATTTAATTATTTGTTATTGGGGTAATTTAATTTAAAAGGAATATTAATATAACTTGTTGTTATAAATAATAATGAATTATGTGATTTTAAGGAAATAAGAAATTAGGGTAATTAATTATTTTTATTCTAGAATATTTATGGGAATAGGAAAAAAATTGAAATAAATTAAATTGTGAGATTTTTAGAAATTTCGGGTGTTAATGTAAATATTAAAGGGGGCGCAGGTGTGAATTTCAAAAGATAAGGGGGTGCTGGTGTGATTTCTGTAAAAGGGACCAGGGGTCCCTTTAAATTAAATGGGGCACAGTATATGTTGAAGGTAGCGGCTGGCGCAGGTGGCTCGCGAGCATGCGGGCATAGGCAAGGTCGCGGGATCTATTCCGCGCGAGGGGGGGCTGCGTGCACGCTAGGCTGATTTTATTCAGCCTCTCGGCTTCCAAAACGACGCCGTTTTGGTTGAGGCGGTGGCCTCCCAGCGGTTAGCCCGCGGCTACCACATGGCTCCTCCTCGTTCACTCATTTTTGCTTCAAATTAAGCCCAAATCGGGTGTTTTTAATTTCAATAGAAACAACTAGCAAATGGGAAAAAGAGCAATGTGCGCACGGAAGAAAAATTGGAAGATTTTGGTGGAGAAATCAAGATTAAATCAGGTTTAATCGAAGTTTTGATTAGCCAGGAAAGTAGAGAAGCTAGTAATAAATATTCTATACGGTCAAAATTTCGTTTAGAGTCCAATTTTGTTAATTTTGGCAAATTATTCGGGTGTTGCAGTTTGTATAATTTTTACCAATTTAGGACAAAACAAAGCCTAAGGATATCTTCATAAAGGTAAGTTCCTTATACCCTCTACAACGTTCCTTTCGTTGTCAATTTATTTGACCTCCCTTCGTTTGTTTCGGCCGTTAATCGATTATGGAATTTTGAATGGTTTATTTTAAATTTAATTTATTAAACCGGCCTCGTAGATTTTATTTGTTGGTTGCCTATGGGGGTTTGTGCCACCCCCTGCCTGTGGGAATAACGTCGTACTCACTCGAGGATAGGTTCGTAGTTGTTCGGGTATTATTATGGATTTTTGATTGTTCATAGGCTAGAGCGGTTGGGTAGTGGGGGCAAGGGTTGGCTATTCGGTGACGTTGGAGTGACTATTGTACGGTCTTTCTTATACCGTCGGCTAGACACTCCTAGTCACTGACCGTTAATCAGTGCTAGGCACTGCTGACTAGCTCTGCCGTTGCGTGGTTATAGCATGACTGGTTACATTTTATTCTTGTTGCATGGTTTGGTGTGCACATAGGTACGGGCTGCATGTTGGGGTTTTCATGATCTAGTTATGCTTGGCCACGGACATCCTAGTGTTGTTAGTTGCATCTGGCATGGGCATATGTATTGCGAAGCATCTGCCTGATGCCTGGATGTATGGGCGCCAGTGTATCTAGTCGATGCTTACTAGGCCTTGCATTTTATGTGCGCATCGCATGGTTACGATATGTACAGTGGTCTCGGACGGAAGTACCATTCTGATGGAGCCTATGGCTCGGGTGTCGGGAGTATCGACACGGACACACGGGTGACGGGAGTACCGACCCGGGACAGCGCGCGCAGGTTTGTTAAAGACATTGTTGCCTTTCAGGGCAGCGGTAGGTTGGTATGGGACTTGGGTGCCAGGAGTCTTGTGTGGGCTCCAAGGACCGGTATGTGTTTTCTTTATGCTATGTTGTTGTGTTGTAGTGTCTCATGGCTTGTGTGTATGTGTGGGACTATGTTTGGGGTGATCTCCTCTTTTATTCACGTTACAACCTTCCTTTTCTTATAACTTGCTGAGTCTTGCGACTCACCTTGCTTTCCATCATTTTAGGTAAGGGTAAAGCAAAAGTTGAGGGCAAGGATCGCGCCCCCTAGGAGCCAGTCGTGTGGTAGGGTGTATAGTTTGCTTCCCCCCGTTGTCTCTGATGTTTTGTTAGGATTGTTAGAATAGGAGGTGCTATGGCACACACCAAGAGGAGGGGTGAATTGGTTATTTTAAAAACTTAATTGAACTTGAAAAACTTTTTAACACAAATTAAAGTTTTAGGATTTAAAACGTGAAGTATATAAAAATGACAAATGTAAGTTTACAAAGATAAATATGTGAACCAACTGAGGAATAATAAAATGCTTGGAAAGATAAATATATCAAAGAGCACAAGCATAAGAAACACAAGGATTTATAGTGGTTCGGCTTAACCCAAGCCTAATCCACTACCTTAACTCCTCACAAAGGTTTTTGCAAACAATCCACTAAAATCCCCTATTTAAACCAAGTAGATCCTCTAGTTCAAGACTAGGAATTACAATCTCTTGCTTATATAAGCAAGCCCTCTAGCACCTAGCTAGGAATTACAACCCCTTGCTTTAACGAGCAAGTCCTCTAGCACAAAGGTAGGAAAATAAGAGTAATACAAATGTAAACGAGATGCTAAGAGTTGACACTCTTAGTTACAAGTTCTCTCACAATGAAAACAAGGCTTGAATGAATTAATACAACTTAAAATCAAAGCCTTAAAGAGAGAAAAAAATGAAGCACAACCACTATAAATACAAACGAGAGTAACAGTAAGCTCAAATTATTTCATTCCCGTCCATTAGCCTTTTCTTGATCATCCATGAGTTGTATATATAGGCATCCCAAAAGATTGAAGAGAAATGTAGTCGTTTGTGACCGTTGGGATTTGAAAAACTAGCCATTGTAAGTTTCTATGAAACACATAGTCGACAGATCAAATAGGTTAGTTGACTATTTCTTCAAATAAAACTAAGGTATAGTCGATAGACAAGAAAATATAGTCGACTATTTTATAACAAAAACTACCCATAGTCGACAAACCATTCTCATAGTCGACAGATGAAAAATTATGAAGAGAATTTAAAATATCATGCATAAACATAGTCGACAGAATAAATAGCATAGTCGATTATCGTTACACAATAGTCGACATAATGAAATATAGTCGACAGAGGCCATATATAGTCGACAGATTAAAAAAGCATAGTCGACTATCCTTATGCATAGTCGACTATTCTTATAACATAGTCGACTATTATGCAACATTGTCGACAACACTAAACAACATAGTCGTCTATCTACTTGGAAAATTTGGAAAGTTAACAGATAACATGTAGAAGCACACTTGATTGATAGTGGTCATTTTGTTTAATTTATATTTTACCTTCCATTTACTTTAATACATAAATGTAAATAAGAAAGTACCCCTAATTTGGATTCAATAAAAATATCTAAAAAATCAAAATCCATAAGAATAAGAAAGTAGAATTTGGGTTTTAGTAGAAACTTAGGATTTTGTGATTTTACCACCTCCAAGATATACACTTTCTATTTCTTGAAAAAATCGTTAAAAATCATTTTATCACCAATAAATGTTAGCTATTGAATTACCGGGAGTTAGTTTTCTAAAAAGAAAACATTTTCATATACATATCCTTATAAGGTGCTAACCTTCCAGACTTAGAAAAATATGACTTTGAAATCTTGATATTTGAAATTCATTTGGTTTTCATTCTCACAAAGTAATACTTCATATTGAAATTGATTTAAGTTGAAAACCACCACCTTGATTCATGACTTAGGGATTTAATAAAATATGTTTTTCATCATCAAAACTAAGTATACAAAAGTATAACAACAAGGATTTATGTCTCTCATTTTTTACTGTGCTGGGTTGTTCCTTGTATCTTTTATTTGTTGGCATAGGTGTCTGTATATATTTTTATATACTCCGTGACCGCTATTCTAGCAGGGTACCTATGTGCGTGCATGTATATCATTTTGCTTCCGCTGTTGTATTTCTTATGTATGCATGCCAGGGTATTTTTGTCTTGTGTTTCATTCATTTTTCCCTTCCATAAGAGCTCCCGTTCGGGTAGTCCGGGTGGTTGGGATATCCAGGTAAGGGTGCTTACATGTTTAAATCGAATGCAATAAAATAGAAAGGATATGCTCGAACACATGGAACATAAGACGTGAGCAACAACCCATCCACAGATGAAACCAAGAGTGACCAAGAGAAAGTAAAAGGCATGCATAAACCACTCACCTTTAAGGTTTACCTTGTTGGGACACTATTCACCATCTTACGGGAATGGGTTTTCTTACTGTTTTTCAGTAGTTTTGGTATAAACTCTGAACCTTCCAGCGAGGTTGTTTTTACTTTGATTCCGGTATAACCTTTCCCTCTTTTCTTTAGACAATTCCTCTAAAATCCTTACTCTCTCTCAATCCCACCAATATTTCCCCAAAGTTTCCCTCTTGTTGAATGTCTCTAAGAATACCCCCAAAGGCCTTATATTTATAGACTTCCTGGGCCAATCACACATCGCCACCTTGCAAGGTCATTATGAGACTTCAAATCCTATCTCTAAGTGACCAATGAATGCTTGCCACATGTCCTTAGGGATAAGGTTTGGAGACTTTGGAGGCTAAGTAATCTTAGAGACTAAGCAAAAGACTTAGCAAAGACTTGGAAAAGACTTTAATAAAGACTTGGAGAAGACTTACTTTAACAAAGACTTGGACTTGGACTTCAAAACGATCCAAAGCTACATTTGATTTGAGTTTGAAATCCAATATATTTAGAAGCAATATTTTAAGGTTTCAACAAACGACGCTTCGGCCCGAACTTTTCACGTAACTTCACTTAGACCCTTTGCAACTTGGTCCCCAGGCCATTTTTAATTGCACTTTTTGGTCCCTGAAAAATTAATAAATTACGCTAATACCCTAAGATTTTATATAAATTACACTTTTACCCAACTTCAATATTTATGATTTTGCCACTGGTTCATATAAATTGAACCTTTATCTCAAGACTTCTATAATCCTTTAAAATGACATATTTTCTTAAGTATTAGAACCTAATAACCTTAGGTATCACCTCATATTTGAGTTCGAAAATCTGGGGTATTACATTAGGGATCTTCTAAGCGGGGCGTATGCAGTTCTGTTGAGCAGGGCTAATGTCGCCAATCCGACTGGGAGATCCTTTACTTCCTGCATCGCAATTCTGAATCGCTCAACATATTGCTTTAGGGATTCATTCGTCTTTTGCTGCAAGCTCATTAGATATATAATACTCTTCTTTTTCAGGAGATAGATGGAGAATACATTTAGGAATTCTTTCTTCAACTATTTGAATGATCGTATATGTCCTGCTGGTAATTCAGTGAACCACTATTGAGCCTATCCTGCTAGGGAGAGCAGGAAAGCCATGCACCTAGTGACCTCATTCCATCCATGTAACACGGCCACTACGACAAAGCGTTATAGGTGCTTCTCTGGGTCCTCCCTTCCCGAGTATATCGAAAGTTGCGACAGTTCAAACCCTGGTTGCACTGGTTGCCTTTGGAGTTCTTCAGATAGAGGAAACCCCTTTGGGGGAGTTTCCTTTAGCACCATCACTACCCGCTTCTACTCTAGCACCTCTTCTATGAGGCATTTGATGTTAGATGCCCTGAGTATTTCCTGTTCTACTCCATTTTTGCAAAGAGATGGGGCATAAAGAGCTCTTGAGTAGGTGTTTTATGCTATTTCTTTATACATGGGAGCTTTCCTTACCCTCATGTCATGTTTCCTTCTCGAGTCTATCATTTCTAAGACTTGGTTATTCAGCCCTGGAGTTCCGATTCGTATCCCATGCTGTGTGGTCCTTGGGGGCTTGTCTTGGGATCTCTGGTGTTCTCCCCCTGCATCGGTTTGTCCTATGTGAGGAATGTGAATGTCCGGCATTAGTTCGTGTAGCAAAGTGGTAATTCCCTGTAGTCTTCTCATTTTTTCCTCATTGTTCATCCTAAGTCCATCATTCTGTTATTTCAGCTCCTTAAAATTCTTCTGTAATTGTTCATAATCTGAGAGTAAGACTATGGGTGGAGCTATCGTCGTGGGTCCTGTAGGTATTAAGGTCACCATTTGGGGTTGAAGACTACCCAAATAAGTGTTGTTCCCGACTAGCGGACATTGCATGTAGGACCTGTTTCTCTTGCCCTGTCGCATGTCTCCTCAATCCAACTACATGTACTTATCCTTATTCTGAACGCTCCATGCCCCCAGTCCGACGGTCTGGTCACCTTCAAGCATAGGAAAGTTCTTTGGACGCACTTCGTTTCCAGGGTGATCTTTTGAAAATTCTGGTACCGTAGGGTGTACTTGACTAGGGCTGCTTATGGCTCTCGTCCTGGTATAAGCACTCCTTCGGGAGGGGTTAGGCGGGTTCTCCAAACTGGTTGATCTTGTCCCTCACGACATTTTGTGTTGAGATTGGCTTTTTATTGCGTTTCCCATAGACAACGCCAAATTGTTGTTGCCAAAATATAACAATTAAAATTTATGATATGGGGTCCACTCGAGTTTGGTGTCGGGTGAAGTTAGGTTGTCATGAGAGAAGTTGCCTCAAGGGAGTTCACCGAAAGGATGCCCGCCACAAGGATTTCTCCACAAGCTCTTGCACCATAAGGTCTTCGCCACAAGCTTTTTTGCCACAAGGCCTTTGCCGCAAGCCTTCTTGCCACAAGGTCTTCGCCACAAGCTTTCTTGCGACAAGGTCTTAGCCACAAGCTCTTTCGCCAGAAGGTTTTCATCGCAAGTCTTTAACTCCGCCACAAGGTCTTACCGCAAGGTTTTTCCTTCGCCGCTAGGTCTCACCGCAAGATTGTACCTTTGCTACTAGGTCTCGCCTTAAGGTTTTTCCTTTGCCACTAGGTCTCGCGCGCAAGATTGTGCCTTTGCCGCCAGGTCTCATTGCAAGGATTTTCCTTCGCCACAAGGTCTCGCCGCAAGGATATTGTCCTGCTGACCCTCAAAAATGGGTTAGAAGGCTCATGGAAATCCTCTCCCACAACAACCCTCAGATACCTAAGTCAATACCAAATCCCAATGACTATTCACGAAAATAGTAAAGATGCAATCAAAGTCTCTAAATTTTATCGAAATTGGAAGTCTTGTTCATTGTCTTGTAGCTGGGTATTTATAGGGCACGACTCTCAAAGATAGCTGGTGTTGACATGTGTCGATTACTAAATGGGTTAAAGAAGGGGAAGGTTGTCACGAAACTGCTGCAAGGCAGCTCGCGATTAGCCCTACCACGGGGCTGGCACCCGAGCCAGCCTTGCCTAGTTGTGAGCTGCAGCGAGACTGGCCACGGCTAGCCCTGCCTCGTGGTCAACTCGACCATAATGCTGGCCCTCGCGAGTAGCACTGCCTTGCGACAGACTGCCGCGAGCTGGCTCTTGCGGCCAGCCTGGCCGCAAGGTTGGCCCTTACGGCTAGCTTAGCCACGAGGCTGGCCTTCGCGGCCATCATTGTCTCGCTGTAGGCTGGCACGAGGCTAGCCTTCGCGACTAAACTTTTTATTTATTTTCTTTTGGGAAAAAATTTCTCAATTTTTCTCCTACCAATTTTTCTTGGCCCAACAACACATATTAATATAACTTTTATATAAAAAATTCAAATTGAGAAAAAATTATGGGTAGAAAGAATAAAATATCACTACCTAAATATTGCCACACAAATTACATGGCATTGGACACCTATTTATAAACCTAAATCATTTATGAATGTACATAGAAAATCATATTCTGATCAGAAGATGATTCATGAAGATAATGCTCCATATGAGATAAATTCTACTTAAAATTGAATTTGACAACATCCTATTTATAGTCAAATTCAAAATCCTAATTACAGTTAAATTAGAAAACCCAATCACAAAAGAATTAAGATTTTGAGTCACAATTATCATAAATCTCCACCTTGACTCAAATTATATTTTATTTGACAACATATTTAATTAGTTGATTAAAGTTTTCAATATGATACTCAAGGAAAACATGCATCCACTCGATTAATCCTTTGAGCATTAGATGTTACTTGATTATAAGAATTCAAATACTCGAGTAATATGTGAAAGTTAGTTATAACTGACTTTCCTAACATATATGCCCGATTAATATTTGATTTTATTCGAGTAAGAGATATGTTACTCGAGTGATAAATTAACTTGATTAATTCTTTTAGAGTTTTGCTTTACTTGATTAAAATATTTTCATTAAAATTTTATATTTAATCTTCGTCATCAAAATATTTACATTTAATTTTATATAATAAATTTACTTAATGTCACCCAAAACTTCTTAAATATATATAGATTTCCATTATTATTACCCTAGAAAGGAAAATAAAAAAAAAAGTTCGATAATGAAGAAAGAAATGGTCCTAGATAATGAAGAAACAAAAAATGTCAATTCTAGATCTAAATAGTGAATGACAGCCTATTTAATTTCTCCCATGACTTTGACCCATTCTCATGCAACGGCGGTCTGTTTGGCAATCGATAAATTGGGGTTGGTGAGTGAACGTGATCAGTAGTCAATAAAGATTATCTCAAATGAAGAAGTACAACGGTTTCTTAGAAAATTTCCAGACAAAAAATCATACTTGTCAATACTGTTCCATTATGGCCTAAACGTGTCAATTTTTTTGATCAAAAATCAGAACGAGCATGCCTTTGTTTCGTACCAGTCAAAATCTCACCCATTTCAACTGGTGTAATGCCCATTTTGAACAAAATGGGAATTCTGGACGAAATGCCCTTTTCTTGTTCTTCTTTTTTTTTTTATTTATCCAATTCTCTTTCGTTTCTTATATACATATATTATAGAATATTATATATATATATATATAATTTTGAAACAAAATGTCGAAATGTTCCATACCAAAATATATTATTTCAGAGAGAAATTCGAAATGATAGTCAAAATAATATTAAAAATTGTTGTGTAGACTGTAGAATATGCTAACTTAAAAGGGGGTGAATTAATTTTTTTTTACCCTTTAAGAAAAATTTAAATCAAAAGAAAATTAAAAAATGTAGCGCACACAATATAAAGTGGTTCAGCTTAAATGTCTAGTTCACTATCTTGACTCCTCACCAAAGATTTTGACAAACTAATTTTATCTTAGTAGATTTTAAGCAAGTTCAGCTACTAATCTTTACACAATGACTTTTTAACCTTGGTTTAGCCACAATCAATGTTTGTTACAGGATAAGACTTAATTTTTACAAATTTCACAATGAAATGTGATCAAAAAAATTTCTCAAGAGAAAAGAAAGATAATACAAGTAATCATGATCTTCTCTTGAAAATACAAAGCATTACAGAAAAATAATAAATTTTAGTACACTTTCCTTTTGAATAACTCAAGTAAAATGCACGACGCACGTGAAAGATTGAGAGATTGTGAAAGTAGGAAGAGTTCAACTCAATTGATTATGTATTGTCTATCTATAACATTTTTTGGCAGACTTCAACTCCGACTTATAGTCTTCTAGCATTGAATGTAGACTTAAACAATTAGAATGTTAGTTTTGTGTCACAACTATCACTTTTTGCCTTTATAATCCTCAAACAATCAGTTAGAAATTCATAAAATATGCATATGTTGTTTGAAGATTATTTAATACACTGAAAAGTACAGACAGATTACATTTAATGAGTTGTAATGGCTATATTTTTCAAAATCTATCAAGTATTACTCGAGTACAAATTAGGCATTACTCAACTAAGTTTGATTTTTACTTGACTATGCATATTTTGTAATCGATTACTTTTGTTACTTATTCAAGTATAAAGATACCTTTACTCAATTAATTTTGAATTATAAAAAAGTTCTTTATATACTCGATTACAAAAAACTATTTACTCGATTATAAAAAGATCCTTACTCGAATACAAAACTCTTATTTGATTAAACTTAAGATCCAGAGTCCTAACTTATTTTCAACCTATGTTAACTCGATTACAAAAATGATTTACTCGAATATAGAGACATTAATCAATTACAAATTTTATATTACTCGATTATTTTAACTCGATAGAAGGATACATTATATATTCGAGTATAAAGACTTATTTAATCAAGCATACTGTTGGAAATGAAGCACCCAACGACACCGTTTCTCACTTAAAGACCCGGGCATGAGGGTCAGCTATAACAATGCCACGTGGCACTGGAGGGCAGCTCGGCAACTGCCCGAGCGTCCTTCATCTCGATGGTTCCCCTTGTCTCGTCCTTTTGCAATCTAGACCGTCGATGCTGCCTTTAATCTGGTGCAATCCGAGCCTTTCAAATGCATTGTGCGACCCCTATTTATTTACTGTGCATTGGGATATGTATTGTGACAGACGAGAGAGAGAGAGTGTTGTCGTTAGGGCTTGAAGGGGTCTTTCTCATTCCATGAATCAAACTCTCTTCGGCTCCTTCTGGTTTTCTCTCTGGTTGAATTGGGTAAGCCTCTGATCTATTTCTTGTTATGATTTTGAGGTATTTTTGATAGAGAAATTGTCTCTATAAATACGAGTGATTGTGAGGCTTGTATACAGTGTGTTTGTAAACCCTATTTTTAACTCCGATAGTGCAGTGAGCTCTTCGTTACCGGAGCTCAACGTGGACGTAGCCCTTTCGGGTGAGCCACGGTAAATCTCTCGTGTTCATTCTGCTTTCCATTTTTTATTCATACTTGTTTATGGTGTATGTTGATTTCTGATTTCGACTCTGTTGTATGTTAGAAAGGGTTTTACATCAGAGATTCAGATTGTGTGTATGTTTGGGTTGCCTTCTGTTTGCGCAACAAGTGGTATCAGAGCCTTTTTTCTTTTGATATGCACTGTGTGAGTCCTTGATTATTTTCTAATCTATTCAGAGTCGAGTTAGGGTTGTTAGTCGCCTGGTTAATCTTATTTTTTAGCCTTTAGGGTTTTCTGAAAAGTCACGGTCAGTAGGTGTTTATTGTGTGTCTTTGTCAATGTCTAGGGTTTCATTAGACACTACAAAAAAATTGATTTTTAGCGGCGGTTTCTAAAACCGCCGCAAAAAATGAAATTTTGCGGCGGTTTGCAAACCGCCGCAAAATACTATTTTAGCGGCGGTTTTTTTTTACATTTTGCGGCGGTTTTCAAAAAATCGCCGCTAAATTTAGAAAATAATTAAATAATTAAAAAATAAAATTTAATTTAGCGGCGGTTTCTGAAAAACCGCCGCTAAATTCAAAAATTATTAAATAATTTAAAATTAAAATTAAAATAATATTTGCGGCGGTTTTCAAAACCGTCACAAAATTCATTCAAAAATGTAATTTAGCGGCGGTTTCTGAAAAACCGCCACTAAATTCAAAAATTATTAAATAATTTAAAATTAAAATTAAATTAATATTTACGGCGATTTTCAAAACCTCCGCAAAATTCATTAAAAAAATTAATTTAGTGGCGGTTTCTGAAAAACCGCCGCTAAATTCAAAAATTATTAAATAATTTAAAATTAAAATTAAATTAATATTTGCGGCGGTTTTCAAAACCGTCGCAAAATTCATTAAAAAAATTAATTTAGCGACGGTTTTTGAAAAACCGCCGCTAAATTCAAAAATTATTAAATAATTTAAAATTAAAATTCAATTAATATTTGCGACTGTTTTCAAAACCACCGCAAAATTCATTAAAAAAATTAATTTAGCGGCGGTTTCTGAAAAACCGCCGCTAAATTAAAAAATTATTAAATAATTTATAATTAAAATTAAATTAATATTTGCGGCGGTTTTCAAAACCGTCGCAAAATTCATTAAAAAATGTAATTTAGCGGCGGTTTCTGAAAAACCGCCGCTAAATTCAAAAATTATTAAATAATTTATAATTAAAATTAAATTAATATTTGCGGCGATTTTTCAAAATCGTCGCAAAATTCATTAAAATATTTAATTTAGTTTTCAAAAAAGAAATTTCCCCCGAAAACTTGCATTAATAATTTACAATTAATACTTATTGTATTAATAATTTATATTTTATAATTTGCATTAATAATTTAAAATTTTCAGTTGCTTTGAAATAATAAGTAGTAATAAAATTTTTCCCCAAAATTTGCATTAATGATTTACATTTAATACTTATTGCATTAATAATTTACATTTTGTAATTTGCATCTTTATATATATAAAAGAAGGATAGTTTTCAAAAAAGAAATTTTCCCCCCAAAACTTGCATTAATGATTTACAAATAATACTTTTTGCATTAATAATTTGTATTTTGTAATTTGCATTAATAATTTAAAATTTTCAATTGTTTTGAAATAATAAATAGTAATAAAATTTTCTCCCAAATTAATGATTTGCATTTAGTACTTATTGCATTAATAATTTACATTTTGTAATTTGCTCTTTATATATATAAAAGTAGGATAGTCTTCAAAAAAGAAATTTCCCCCCAAAACTTGCATTAATGATTTACAAAACTTGCACTAATTATGTAAAATTAATAATAAATTTTAAATATACAAGTTTTTCAATGCTAATTGTTTTCTATTAAATTTGCATGAATTTTATGAGAAATATTAATAGACAACTTAAACTATTAATTAAGTCATAGAAAAGTATCTATTTATTTAATATATTATTTTTATATCTTTATTCTATGTATATTTATATAATAATAAAATATGATAGTCAAATAAAGTATTTTGCCAAATGTCAATTATTAGGGTTGTCAAGTATTAGAGTTTTTCAATGCTAATTAATATTTAAGTTATCACATTTTTAAGACTATGGAAGAAATCAAAATTCATTTTTTTTAAATTTTGTTATTATTGAAAAAATTTATTTTTACTCATATTTAAGAGTTTTAATTTATATTTATAATTATAATATAATAAATAGAAAATAATGAACGTCTTTAAGTGGAAATATTATAGATTTTATAATATTTATTTATAAATAAATATAATATAATAAAAAAATTTATAAGTATATTGAATTAAAAGTGTTCTTCATTAGCATATTGAATAGTGAATAATTAAGTAAACTTAAATTTTTTCAATATGATTAAAGATTAAAAAAATTATAATTATCAATTTAGTTAAAATTATTTAAAATAATAAATTTATTTTTTTATTTTTAAATTAAACTCTCCCATATATCATGCGGGTTCACCACTAGTTAACTAAAAATTTAATTTAAAAAAATAAAAATAAAAATAAATTTAACAAAATTTTAATAATTTTAAAATATATATAATTTTTTTATTTTTAATAAATTAATTTAGTTAATTTAATTCAATTAATTTATTTTTAATTTATTTCTTTATTTTTTTTAAAAATGATAAATTAATTAATGTTTTTCTTTCTATATTAAAAAATATAAAATATAATTCTAAAAAGTAGTGGTATATAATTTATATATGTAATTATATAACAAGGGAAGTTGGTAGATCAGGCGGTTTCAAGCATGCAATGGCATAGAGGAGGTTGTGGGTTCGAAACTGGGGAAGGGGGAGGCTGAAAATTTAATTTTCAGCCTCTCCACGTGGCGCGCGGATAAGCGGCCACGTGGCTGGGCGGGTGGGCAACCGTGTGGGAGCGGGCGGGTGTGAGAGTAAAATTTTTAATTTTATTTTAATTTTAGCGGCGGTTTTAAAAACCGCCGCTAAAATTTAAAATTTTAATTTTTTTAAATTTTTTATTTTTTTAAAATTTTAATTTTTTTAAATTTTTGCGGCGATTGAAAAACCGCCGCTAAAATAAAAACTTTTAATTTTTTTTTAATTTTAGAGGCGGTTTTTAAAACCGCCACTAAAATTAAAAAAACCGCCGCTAAATCATTGATTTTGCGGCGGTTTTAAAACCGCCGCAAAATTAGTGATTTAGCAGCGGTTATTCCAGCGGTTGGTCAAAACCGCCGCTAAATGCTCCACGACAGCTGGTTTAGCGGCGATTTTGAAAACCGCCGCTAAATGCCAATTTTTTTGTAGTGAGGATACCTTCGTGCAAGGTGAAGATGACAATAACCCGATTTGAAATCGGAACATTTGATAGAAATGGGGATTTCAGGAGTTGGAAAAAGAAGATGAGAGTATTACTCTCTCATCACAAAGTGTTAATTGCACTTGAATCGGATGACAGAAAATGGTCCACTGAGCAATCAGCCAAGACCGATGAGATAAGGGAGGAGGCTTTCAACCTAATATTTCTCCATTTGGGGGATGCTGTTATCAAAAAGGTAGACGGTATGACTAACCCCCTTAACTTATGGAATATACTTGAATCTTTGTATGCTGTTGTCTCTACTCTTAACTTAGTTTATTTGAAAGGTATGCTATTCAATTTTAAAATGAATGAATTGAAATCTATAGATGATAATATAGATGAATTTACTAAACTTACAGTAATGTTAAGAAGGACTGACCAAGCCTTAGGTGATACTAGTGAGGCAATGATATTATTAAATTCATTACCTGAGATGATTACAATGTGGTTAAACATGCTTTACAGTACACTGGTATTGTGCCTACATTAGAACTTGTAATTTCTGGTATAAAGGCTAGGGAATTAGAACTTCACACCTCTAAAAAATTCAGTAACAACTTATTTATAAAGGGAAAGTTTGAAAAGGGTCAGGGTAGCTTTAACCAAAATCAGAATGGGGGTACGGGGCATAAGGGAAAACAAAATGGGAAGAAGGGAAAACAAAAACAATCTAAATGGAAATGCTACCACTGTGGAAAAGAGGTTCATATTAAAAAATACTGTTATGATTTCATTAAGAAACAAAAACAGGGTGGGAATGTGACAATAGCTACCAGTAACTCAAATGCCTTGGCTGAAGTTTTAAATATCTCTTGTACATCTACTGTAAATGAATGGATTATGGATTCTGGATGTTTCTTTCACATGTGTCCAAATATAGATTGGTTTCAAAACTTTAGCCCTAAAGAAACTGGCACTGTCATTATGGGAAATAATCATTCATGCAAAATTAAAGGTATAGGTGACATTTCTCTGAAACTACATGATAACAAAATTAGAATGTTAACTGATGTGAGATATGTACTTGGACTAAAACGAAACTTGATTTCTCTTGGCACCTTAGATGAATTAGGGTTTTCATATAAAGCTGAAAATGGTTTTCTGCATGTACTTAAGAATGTTGATCTTATTCTCTCTGGTACAAAGAAACATGGTTTATATGTGTTGAATGGTTACTGCCATATTCCATCTGCATGCATGTTTAAATCTGATAGAACAGATTTGTGGCACTTGAAACTTGGGCCATATGAGCCAGAAAGGACTACAGGCACTGTCCAGCTAAGGGTACCTTAGTCCAATGTCTGCAGATGCCTTAGGCTTTTGTGAGCCATGTACCCTAGGCAAGCAACACAGGCTGACCTTCCCAACGGGAACTCACCTGGAGAAGGTATGTCTAGAGTATTTGCACGCAGACCTTTGGGGCCTTTCCCAAGTTCCTTCACATGGTGGTAACAGGTACTTCTTATCCATAATTGATGATTTTTCTAGGAAGGTATGGATATTTTTAATGAAATCTAAGGATCAAACTCTAGAAAAATTTTGATCATGGAAAATTTTGATTGAAAATCAAACTGATAGAAAGATCAAAACTCTAAGAACTGATAATGGATTGGAATTTTATAATAGAGACTTTGATGACTTGTGTAAAGCTCATGGTATCCTTAGGCACAGAACAGTAAGAAACACCCCTCAGCAAAATGGGGTTGCTGAGAGGATGAGTAGAACCCTCTTAGAAAAGGTTAGATGCCTTTTGTTTACTGCTGGTATGTCTAAAACCTTTTGGGGACAAGCCCTGTCTATAGTTGCCCACCTAGTGAATAGGAGCCCCTCTACAGTTATAAATTTTAAGTGTCCCGAAGAGCAATGGACTGGGAGAAAATTGAACTTAGACTATCTAAGAGTGTTTGGTTGCGAGGCTTATGCCCATCAATCAGTTGGAAAGTTAGACCCCAAGGCTATTAAATGTGTCTTTGTGGGATACCAAGAGGGAACCAAGGGTTATAGATTATGGGACAGAACTTCAGGTGGAGTTAAAATCATTATTAGCCGAGATGTAAAATTTAATGAATCAAATTTTCCATGCAAATCAGATTATAATGAAGATAACTCAACACCTAGCGAGCCTAGCGAGATTGCTTTAGGCGGTAGCACCCAAATTGAGATGGAGCAACAGGACTCTCCTGCTACTCCAAACCCAAATGACCCACACACTTTTAGTGAGCCCTTAGACCAAGAAGAAACATCTGATCAAGAAAGTGATCATGAGGCCCAACCTAATGATCTGGAAGTTGAGGAGTATGACTCTCCTCAACAAGACCTAAGTAATTATCAACTCACCAGAGACCGAGTGAGGAGGTTAATCAGGCCTCCTGTTAGATATGCATATTCAGACCTGATATTCTGTGCTTTAGTAGCCAGAATGGATATGAGGAGCAGTGAGCCTACCTGCTATGAGGAGACTGTTAGCTCCCATAACAGCATTAAGTGGAAACAGGCTATGGATGATGAAATGACCTCTTTAAAGGTTAATGAGACTTGGAAACTAGTTCCAAGACCTGATAAGCAGAAGTTAATTAAATGTAAATGGTTGTTTAAGCTTAAAGAAGGGATGTCTCCATTTGATCCTCCAAGATTTAAAGCAAGACTTGTAGCTAAAGGTTTTTCACAAAGAGAAGGAATAGACTACACTGAAATCTTTTCACCAGTAGTTAAATTCAAAATCATACGTATGATGCTTGCTGTTGTAGTTCAATTTGACTTAGAACTTGAACAAATGGATGTCAAAACTGCTTTTTTACATGGAGACATAGATGAGATAATTTACATGGAACAACCTGCTGGGTACATTGATAAAAATCATCCTGATCATGTCTGTTTACTTAAAAAATCATTGTATGGATTAAAACAATCTTCTAGGCAATGGTATAAAAAGTTTGATAATTTTGCTGTTGAGATTGGTTTTAATCGAAGTAAATATGACAGTTGCTTTTACTATATACTATCAGATGTCCCTGTTTATCTCTTACTGTATGTTGATGATATCTTAATTATTAGCAAATCCAAGTCAAAGATCTGTGAGTTAAAGTCACTATTAAACACTAACTTTGACATGAAAGACTTAGGACCAGCTAAAAAAATCTTAGGAATGATAGTAGAAAGAGATAGAAGCAAAAGAAAATTGAAAATACACCAGCATGATTACCTTCTTAAAACGGTTAAAAAATTTGGTATCGCTGAATGTAAAACTATCAGTGTTCCCTTAGTTGGGCATTTTATATTGTCTAAAATTTAGTGTCCATCATCTGAATCAGAATCTCTAAAGATGGAAAATATACCATATGCAAATGTAATAGGGACCATAATGTATTCCATCATAAGCACTAGGCCAGACCTAGCATATTCGATATCCCTATTAAGTAGGTTTATGTCCAATCCAGGAAAAACTCATTGGGAAGCCTTAAAATATGTATTAAAATACATTAATGGTTCTTTACATGTTGGCTTAAACTTTGAGAAAATAAATGACACTCTTGACCTAGTAGGATATGGAGACTCAGATTTTGCAGGAGATAGGGACTCCTGTAAGTCCACCACAGCATATTTCTTCACATTGGATGGCAACTACTTTAGCTAGAAGTCCCAATTACAGCCTTTAGTTGCTCTGTCTTCCACTGAAGCTGAGTATGTGGCGGTCACTGATGCTTTCAAGGAAGCTATCTGGCTTCAAGGTCTCTTGAGGGAAATAAGTCTTCTACAAGGTAAGGTCAAGGTATTTTCTGATAGCCAGAGTGCAATTCATTTATGTAAGAATCCTGTTTATCATGAAAGAACTAAACATGTTGATGTGAAATTTCATTTTGTTAGAAATCTGGTAAGTAATGGAACTATTGAAATCCTCAAAGTGCCTACAGAGGATAATCCAGCTGATGTTGGGACAAAGGTAGTAACTGCAGCTAAGTTCAAGCACTGCTTGGGCTTACTGCATGTTGAAGTTGGTTAATCCAAACCAACCAGAGCAATGAAGGTAAGGGAAAGAGTTTGCTGCACTTATTGGTTTTCTATCCCTTGTATCGTTGATGCTTCAAGATGGAGATTGTTGGCAATGAAGCACCAAACGACATTGTTTCTCACTTAAAGACCCGGGTAGGAGGGTCAGCTACAACAGTGCCACGTGGCACTGGAAGGCAGCTTGGCAACTGCCCGGGCGTCCTTCATCTCGATCGTGCCCCTTGTCTCGTCCTTTTGCAATCTAGACCGTCGATGCTGCCTTTAATCTGGTGCAATCCAAGCCTTTCAAATGCATTATGTGACCCCTATTTATTTACTGTGCATCGGGATATGTATTGTGACAAACAAGAGAGAGAGAGTGTTGTCATTAAGGCTTGAAGGGGTCTTTCTCATTCCATGAATCAGACTCTCTTTGACTCCTTCTGATTTTTTCTCTAGTTGAATAGGGTAAGCCTCTGATCTATTTCTTGTTATGATTTTGAGGCGTTTCTGATAGAGAAATTATCTCTATAAATACGAGTGATTGTGAGGCTTGTATACAGTGTGTTTGTAAACCCTATTTTTAACTCCAATAGTGCAGTGAGCTCTCCGTTATCAGAGCTCAACGTGGACGTAGCCCTTTCGGGTGAACCACGGTAAATCTATCGTGTTCATTATGCTTTTCATTTTTTATTCATACTTGTTTGTGGTGTATGTTGATTTCCGATTTCGACTCTGTTGTATGTTAGAAAGGTTTTATATCGGAGATTCAGATTGTGTGTATGTTTGGGTTACTTTCTGTTTGTGCAACACATACTTCATTTTACTCAACTAAAACTATATATGTATTGGATTATTTTTAGAGATAACAGGGCATTCACTCGATTATACAATCTTTTAATTTAATTAACAAGAGCATAAAAAAGAGTGTGATAATGAAGAAAGAAATAGTCGTAGATGAGATGGTGGTATCCTTGACCCATCAAATTGTATAATAATTTGAAATGAGTTGGCATATCAAGTTGAGTATTAGGGACTGCAATCCTTATTATTTCGTCTCCATGGGGTGCATGGCAAGAGGCCAAGAGCAACTTCTCTACCTATATAATTTAGCTTCGAATTTTTCCTTTGGTTGACGAAGACTAATGTACCAATTTACTCTTTCCAAATCAAACGACGAGATTTCCTCAATAATTATTATACAATGTGGAATTGGAATCTTTCTTTGTATATTACAATTCAATTAAAATGTCAATTCTAGACCCAAACAGTGCATGACACTCAACTCAAGTGATATATGACAGCTTGTGTTCTCCCGTCACTTTGACCCGTTCTCATGTAGCGGCAAGTCATATGCATGCTACAAAATAAGGGTGTGTGAGAGAGAATCCAACCAACTTAGGGGTTGAGAGAGAGAGAGAGAGGAATTTAGGCTCAAAGATGGGAAAGATGGAGGATATGAGCCAATCAAAGGCGAGGATTGAGAAGAACCCTATGTTTACAAGAGAGAGATAGGCGGTGCATGCTTCGTCAATAGGAAAAGACAAACCACAAATTAACAAATAAATAAATAAGAGAGTACAAGAAATTAAGGATAGCATGAGAGATGATAGGAGAGGGGCTTTAGCGAAGGACAATAATGTTATCTTTGGTGAAAAGGAGAGGGAAGGTTAGGGGTGCCAACTCAAGAAATTTTAGTGCTAGAAAATTTTATGCTAGAAAACTCCTAAAGAAAAGCTTTTAATTAAATATAAAGGATTTACTTAAAAATTTTATGCATGAAATACTCTCTCTCTCTCTGTATATTGTTGTCTTTACATTACTCTAAAACCAACCAAAAGAAAAACCAAAATAATGAATTAAAAGTGAAAAAAAAATCATTTTCTTAATCTTTTCATGCAAATATTACCCCTTTTTTTTCAAAAAAAAGAAAAAAGTGAGATACTAGAATTTAATGCTTTGTAATTATCAGGTCTTAAATAGTTAAAACAAATACTTTGTAATGGTTAATTTTTCAAATTTCAACCTATATTATTCTAGTGAAATTTTGCATTACTCGAGTAAGATCTAGAGTTATTTGAGTAGGCTTAATGGTTAGTCAACTAAGCTAAGATATTACTCAATCACATCTTTTCCTTGGTCAATTATTAATTTCAAATATAGAGACACTCTCTCTATCCAATAATCATTAGTTAACTAAGACACTTTAGTTACTCGACTAAGATTTAATATTACTTGAGTGAAAAAATTACTTAATTGATTAATAATTTGAATTATAGAAACTCACAATCTGTCCAAAAAATATTATTCGACTAAGATACTTAGTTACTCAATTAAGATATGGTATTACTCGAGTACACGAATTACTTTGTCGATTAATAATTGAATGATAGAGATTGACTCTCTATCCAACAATATTTTACTTCACTAATCTAATGATTTTCTCAAATAAAATAAAAGTTAAACGATTATTAAACATAAATCCCTCGTAGTCGATTAATAGTTCTGGTATAAAAAGTTGACATTCTCTCTCAAATTATTAATTGAATAAGATTTTTTAATTACTTGACTAAATAATTATTTACTAATTTGAAGTGAGTTGGCATATCAGATTGAGTATTAGGGACTGCAATCCTTATTTATGACTTAATTCATCATCTCCACGTGTGCATGGAAAGAGGGCAAGAGCAACTTCTCTACCTACCTGTATTTTCTTGGTTGACGAAGACTAATGTACCAAACAGTGACTCAAGTGAATGACAGCCTGTTTTCTCGCTTGACTTTGACCCGTTCTCTTGACCCGGCAAGTCATGCACGCTAGAAAATTCGAAACAATAGCAAATAAATAGTATTGAAAAAAATTCCATTAAAATAATGTGAACTCCATAAATTTAGAAATCATAAAATTAGTTTGGTTAATATTAACAAACTATTTTGAGAATTTTTTTTTCGAATAAATGTATGAACATTTACAGTTAACTTGGTAACCTAGTAATAGATAGTGGCACTGAAAAATTTGAGTAGTGATGTCTGGGTAAAAGTTAAAATTAAGGGCATTATTGTTTAATCTCACAAAAATGCATAAAAAAAAATTATTGATGTTACTCATTATAAAATTAAAGAAATTAATTAAGAAATGCATAAAAAAATTAAAAGTGTTTCTAATTGTCATGGGGTGCCTTAAAATTTTCCTAAGTCTTGAGAAGTCTCTCGATGATTCATTTCCTTGAGAGTCTCTAGGACGATAGTCTAATCCGGTGAGAGGTTAATTATATTTATATTTAGTAGTAATTATTTGCTTAAGAAACAAGTAGAGACCATGAGAGGTTAATTATACCATTTGTAATTTGATTTTTATTGAGGTAGTATTGTTAAATGTCTATCACTAATTAGATTATTTAAGGATGGGTAATGTTAGCTATTATCTTAAGGCATTGAGATAATTATTTTATTTTATTTTTAACATTGAAATAATTTTATTAATTGGTGACAAATAATTGCATTTTAAAACATTTAATTCATTGATTAATAGAATTGTTTTGAAATTAAAAAAATATAATGAATATGTTTTGTCAGAATATAATAATGTATATTTAGCATTACCCCTTTAAGCATATAGTTAATAGATTAATGATCAAAAAATCAAATACTTAATCATGTTAATAATGAAATAACTACACCTGATAGTTATTTTTAATGAACCCCATCTATCAAAATTCCTAGATCTACCACACTAAGTTAGGAACTCAACTTTTATAGCCTCACAAACCTAATTGATCTTCTTTTAGGTTAAATTTGATATGATCGATCCCTTATCATGATAATCAGAGTGAAGAGTTAATTATCATATAAACCTAATAAAATATTTTTAGACCCATATAATCAACTATAGATAAGTGTGCTACTACTATATTAATTAATCTTAAACAGAATTACTAATCAGATGGTGACTAACCATAAGAGTGAAAACAATTAAGTAAAATCAGTTACCACACTATATGTCCCTTCTACACCAAGGTAAAAACAAATGTATGAATTCTGAGCTCAGCTGAATATATTGTTCCATGTGTATATAAATATATAGTTCCCAATCCCATGTGCCCTTCAAGACTACATCCACCATATCTCAACTTGAATCATGTCCCCTCTTGTTTTCTTGGGCCTATCATGGCTCCTCCTGGCACAACCCACGCTAGTACCCGCCGCCGCTACCAACACAACAGCCAGCGGCTTCATGAAGAGCAAGCCGGGCTGCCCACTGAAATGCGGGGACCTGACAGTTCCCTACCCATTCGGAATCGGCGTCGGATTCAACTGCTCCTTCGGCCCCGACTTCGACGTCAACTGCAGCGACGCCTTCAACCCTCCCAAGCCCTTCATCAGCACCGGTAACCTCGAAATCCTTAACATCTCCGACTCCCAATTACGCATCAAGAACATCGTCGCTTCCACCTGCTACAACCAGTCCGGAGGCCTCACCCAATTCTACGTGGCGTGGGCCAAGCTGGGCGATTCCCCCTTCACCTTCTCCGACACCGCCAACAGGTTCACCGTCATCGGCTGCGACGACCTCGCCCCTGATCATAGCGACGCAGGGCCGGAACTTCTCCAGCGGCTGCCTCTCTTACTGCACCAAGAAAGAGGACTTGCTCGACGGGTCCTGCACGGGGATTGGCTGCTGCCAAACTAAGATTCCCAAAGGGCTCAAAGGATACGAGACTACGTTGGTTTCCTTTAATAATCACACCAATGTCTCGACGTTTGATCCTTGCAGCTACGCCTTTCTAGGCGAGGAAGAAAGCTTCAAGTTTCACTGGTCTACCGACTTTTTGGATCCAAATTTCATGAAGAGGACCGAAGAGAGTGTGCCTTTGGTGCTAGACTGGGTGATTGGAAATCAGAGCTGCACTCAGGCAGAAAAATCCAACACTTTGGCTTGCCAGAAGAACGCTCGTTGCATTGACTCAGAGATCGGCTATGGAGGGTACCTTTGCAGGTGCAACAAGGGTTTTCAGGGCAATCCTTACCTCACTCCGGGATGCCAAGGTTTTGTGTGTTATGATTCTCCTTCTTCTTTTTCATCCTTCTAACCCATAATTACTTGATTACAAGATTGACAAATTTTGCAAAATTCCTATGCAGAACATGCAGTGCTATTAAAGTATGAAATAACTAACCATTGAGTTTTTTTTTTTTCTCAAGTAAATGGATAAATAGTCATCTTATCATTTTGCTTACACATTTTACATAAAGTTTCTGTTCAACTGGGCCGGCCCATGGAGTTGGGGGCCCTAACCCTTTTAAAATTTGGAGACCCTTTAAAAAAAATAAAAAATATAAAAATTTTATTTTTTATTTTTAAGATATAAAATCACTAATTAAATTTTTATATTCTAACTTCAAAAGTAATTTTTTTTAATTGAAAATGTATTCAAATTACTTAATTTTTCTTGTGACATAATTGAATTTAAGTGTGATTTTATTAATTTTAATTTTGAAAACTTTTTTCTACCGAAACTACAGTAATATGGATAGTTAATAATATTTTATAAGTTATTCATGTATTTGAAAAAGAATTTACATTTTTTATAAAATTTAGTACCGCGAATAGTGTTTTTATTTAAAATATGATCTTGTAAAAGTTTTCATCTTTTTGTAAAAAAAAGAAAATAATGTGTATATGCATGGTGTGACTCCAAAAAATATTATAACATCAACACATGAATTTTTCATACCATAAAGAATTAAATTAAGATTGTAACAATCAATGGTGTATAAAATGCTCTTGAATTTATATCTACTAATTTTTTTTACACACTTTGTTATTTACCTTTCATCATATTAGATTCACTATCATATTCTTGCCCTCTTACATTATTTATATTAAATTCAATTTTTTTTAGATTACTTGTAAGTACATTAGAAATATCTTGACAAGAGATATTATTAACTTTTAAAAATTTTATAAAATGATTTTCTATTTTTATCGGATTTATTAAAATATCTACACATCTTTATATAAAAGATATTTATTCTTTATGAGTTATATCTATAATACAATCAACTATAATTAAAAATATTTGATTCTTTGATTTTTTTAATAATAATATTTTATATTTTTAATGTTAAAATATTTATCATTAGAAATTTATTGGACCCATTTTTGGATAAAAAATATTTTTAATGTTAAAATATTTAAATATTTTTACTGTTGAACTTGGTAAAAAAAAATTATTAAGGACCCTCTATAGACAGACAAAACAATAAGAAGACAACAAGAGGACCGGTGACGCGCACACTGAAGGCTAGAGCAAAAAGAAAGGGGCTTCTGCCAACTTTTTTTTATTATATATTATTATTGTTGTCAAATTACAACAATAATATTTATTTATCTAGGGATCAGGCTAAGCAAAAGTATCCATCAATGTTAAGGGTCCAAGGTGTCATTCGCGAGGCTTCAACGGATCCGGATTGGATCAGAATTGGAATTCAACAAGGCCTGGGCCTGGAATAGTCTTCAAAATCTTCTTAGCTACCCAAAAAGGTCTTCATGTGACAAGCGATGTAGGGCCCTGAGGTGGTCTTCAATAGATTGGTCTTCCAATGCTAAGGGCAAGCTGTCCAGGATTTAGCCTGCGAGCATAACAACAGTTAGAAAGCCATGTGAGGGAATTCCTCTCGCGGGCCCTCTGATGGCCAAGTTAGACAACATTTTGAAAAATACGTCCAATGCATGTTGCAGATAATATGCATGACATTATCGATATGTGCATAAATGCTCATATTTATGCTGATGAAATAACTATTGGTGAGTAGTTGCTCTTTCATGAATAGTACTGTTCAAATAATTGACTGGCCTAAGAATCGACTGGCTTTGAGTAAGAACCGACTGGCCAAATAACCGAATGTCCTAATAATCGAGTAGCCTTGAGAAAGAACCGACTGGCCTTCAGAAAGTAACGGTTGGCCTTGAGTAATGGCTGGGTCTTCATAAGAACCGACTGGGTCTTCCTTAGAACCGAGTGGCCTTGAGTAACGATTGGGTCTTCATAAGAACCGACTGGGTCTTCATTAGAACCGAGTGGTCTTAAGTAACGATTGGGTCTTTATAAGAACCAACTGGGTCTTCCTTAGAACCGAGTGGCCTTGAGTAACGATTGACTCTTCATAAGAACCAACTGAGTCTTCATTAGAACCGAGTGGCCTTGAGTAATGACTGGGTCTTCCTTAGAACTGACTGGCCTAAGAACCAAATGGCTTAAGAACCAACTGACCTAAGAAACGAGTAGCCTAAGAACCGACTGACCCTTTGAATGCTTGAGAGCAAAATAGAGTTATTCTTCCTCCAAGAATTCATCCCCTCCAAAATGAAGAGGCAAGCCTTCTATTTATAGACAAATGAAGTGAGGGACACGTGGCAATCATTCTGGGCTTTCAAGGGGACACGTGGCAACCATCGAGAGCTTCCCAGATGGCATATTCTCAACGTATTCGGCTCTGAAATTTTGAAGAAGCACGAGCTAAGAACTGAGTTGGACCCACTCGGTTCCAAAGAACCGAGTGAGTCTCGGTGATGGCCACTACTTAAATCGGGGGGCCCTTAATTATAACCTAGACCCAGTTCAAAGGAATCGATTGGGGGCACTCGCCCCCGTTAATAAAACGAGAGGGGAGCCGAGGCTCCCCTAATTACAACCGAGACCCACTCGGGTCCAAATTTCAACCGAGTGGGGGCTTGCTCCCAAATTGCTGCGCCCATGCCTGCTATTATATTTATATAATATTCAAGACTTGCTGGACTTCCAGTTATTTAATAATATTCTTGCTTCAATTGTATCTTCACGTCTTGGGCAGCTTGGGCTTCAACTTCAATCGCTAGGCTTCAAGACTCCACTAATTGATTAAATATTCCAATTGCCAAGCTTCAACTTCAACTTCCTCAGATAATTTAAATTGATTTAATCCTCAAGTGCAAGCTTTATATTTTAATGCTGTTGATGGGCTGCGACTTGGTTCCACTCGCCTTTTGTAGGACATATCAATTATATAATCTTATATATATATACACGTAAACAACGTAACACCCTTTCAATTTCAATTTGACAATTTATTTTTCAATTCAATTTATGTCTGTCTTTTCTTTTAATTATATATATGTAATTTATATAAATACATAAGGCCCGGGGCCGGCTTATAAGACCAATAAACACATCTATTTAGAAGAGATTGAGCTGTGTGCATTAATATTTGTTTCCTTGTGCAGATATCGACGAGTGCAGTGATTCGAACTTGAACGACTGTGCTGAGCATGCAATTTGCAACAACAGCCCTGGAAGCTACGACTGTTCCTGTGCTAAGGGTTACTATGGCGATGGCAGAAATCAGCGTGGCTGCATTGCAGAAGCCTCACAGTTTCCAGTCATCAAGTTCTTTCTAGGTATTATCTTTTACTTAGCAAAACAATAAGAACAACTTATACTTAATTACATGTATACAAAAGCGTTTTCGTATGTGCACGGAACATTTGCCTTGAAACACTTGCCTTACATCTTAACAGGTACAGGTTACTTGTGTTAAAGGAATAAAGCACAACTATACATAGTCCCACAAAAAATGTTCTCTTTTCCGTGTACCTGTGGAAGTATTTGGTTTGAGTTGTAGTTCAAATTTGATGCAGGATTGAGCTTTGGCTTCTTGGGACTACTCATTTGTGCAACTTGGCTTCACTTCGGCTTCAAGAGAAGGAAGCTCATCAAGCTTAGAGAAAAGTTCTTCAAGCAAAATGGAGGCCATCTCTTAAGTGTGGCAAATGTAGAGCCCTCCAAGATCTTCACAGCAGAAGAACTTGAGAAAGCCACCAGTAACTTCTCTGAGGATCGCGTACTTGGCCGAGGTGGATATGGAGTAGTGTACAGAGGAATTCTTCCTGGAAATCATCTGGTTGCCATAAAAAAGTCTCGGATAATGGATGAGGGACAAATAGAGCAATTCATCAATGAGGTGGTAATTCTCACACAAATAAATCATAGAAATGTGGTTAAGCTCTTAGGTTGCTGCTTGGAAACCGAAGTTCCTTTGCTCGTTTATGAATACGTGTCTAATGGAACGTTACTTTACCATATCCATAAAAGTGGAATCTCTTGGTTATCATGGGAGAGTCGTCTTAGGATAGCCTCTGAAGTTGCAGGTGCACTTGCTTATCTTCACTCTGCAGCTTCCATGCCAATAATTCACAGAGATATCAAGTCAGCCAACATACTTCTAGACGATACTTACATCGCAAAGGTATCGGATTTTGGAGCTTCAAGATTGGTGTCATTAGATCAAACTCAAGTGAGTACGCTTGTTCAAGGGACATTAGGGTATTTAGATCCCGAGTATTTGCGCACTAGCCATTTAACCGAGAAGAGTGATGTTTACAGTTTTGGCATTGTTTTAATCGAGCTCTTGACTGGGAAAAGGCCCATTTGCTCTGAGAGGCCTCAAGAAGAAATGAATTTAGCCACCTACTTCATTATGTCGATGAAGGAGAATCGTTTGTTTCAAATTCTAGAGCATCGTGTGGTTCGAGAAGGCAGCTTGGAGCAACTCCAAACATTTGCAGAGCTTGTGAGGAGATGCTTAAGAATGAAAGGTGAAGAACGGCGCACAATGAAGGAGGTGGCAATGGAGCTAGAAGGTTTAAGGAAGTTTACTAAGCATCCTTGGGCAAATCATCATCAACAATATCATCAAGAGACTATGAGTTTGATGAGTGAATCCTCAGATCTTTATGGTGTGCCATTGAGTCCTTACAATGCTAACACTGCTGAAATTTCTGGTCAATATAGTTTGGGTAGCAACACAATATTCCCAACTAATGGTCCTCGCTAAGGGAGATAAGAAGTATCTTATGTGACCAAAGCATATCTTTACTGTATTTTCGAGAGAGAGAGAGAGAGAGAGAGAGAGTAGAGTATATCTCACTATATGTATATTTTTCATTCCTTTAGGAAATATTGCTCCTTTAATGTAAGAAAAAATATATATTTTTTTAATGTGGAGTTGGATACCATCTGCCTATGGTGTGTCATGCATTACTCTATTTAGAGGTGTGTAAATTTGAATGGAGAAATAGACCAAATTGAAATAATCGGTCCAATCCAAGATGGACGATCTTGGCTTGGAAGATGGGCAATTATAGTTTCAAATTCAGTCTTAGACTAAAAATCAAAATTTTAATATAAAAAAATTGCCCACCACCCCAGCTCCCTATGCACACAACCAACAAGCCCCCAAATTAATAATCCCTTTCTTGGTTCTTCAATCTTCTTCTCTTTTTCTATCTCCTCCTCAAATTACTATATGTCAAAAATGATAGACGTCCAAGAAGGGAGTTGGACCGTCTGGGCCCAATATCGGTCCTCCCCTTAGGCCCAATCTCGGCCCTCCCCTTAGGCCCAATCTGGTATTCCTTCTGGACCCAGCCTTGGCCCAGCGTTAGCCTGCCACGGCATTATTACAACTCTCATTGGATATTCGCGTAGCAATCCCAGATCCTGCCCTTATTAATGGCGAATCTCATCCATATTAATAAGGGTGCCATCGCCACCATGTTACCACTTGGGAATCTCCATTGGCGCCGAATTTTCAGTCCCATCACTTGCAAACGCACGACTCATGCATGCAGGAGGACATCTCCTCCTTCTATATCAGTCAGCTCGCTTCAAAGTCAAGGTATGTTATGATCTCTGACCTACTAATTCACTGTCTCTCTTTACTCCCTTACTCACTCGACCATTAGAGTGCTTGCAGGTGCCAGCCGCCCCCAGGACGAACCCATCGCTGGAGCCCGCGCCTCGTCTCCGATTGTTCACTTTTGGTCAGGAAGGAACAGTGAATTGAGTTTTTAAAAACTTTTCTTAATTTTAAATAGACTTTCAATGAAACAATTTGGCCTTTTTCAAACTATGAATATAAATGATTTAAACAAATCCTTATAGAAAATAATGTGAAATAAATGTAAGATAAAGTCAATACAAGAAAACTTATCCTTTTTAATTTTTAAAAAACTTCATACTTGTTACGGGTATTCTCTACTCTACCCCTCATGGGCTAGGCTTAATTCAGTGGGCCGGCCCAATCATGAAAGGCCCAGTAGACCTCGAGTCGAGCTCATTGAAGCGAGCTCACATGCTGTTAGAGCCCAGGCTCATATGGCGAGGCCAAGCGAGCTCCCGGTAATACCTCTAACTTATCAACCTATTCGGGCGAACTCCCAACTACGTTTTGAGAGAGCTCCCAGCAACCCTTGTAGCTCATTGGCTCGGCCGATTAGCTCGCGTAACGGAGGGACATATGCCAATGAATATCGGTAGGGCAAAGGCCGCCCCAATTGGACCATTCAAGCCCATTAGACTGGCACATGCCGGTCCCATCCTGGGCCCTTTGCAACAACATTATTTCAGTCGCGTCTGGGTTTCTGCGCGTTCACCTCAGATCCCATCCTCATTAATGACAGCTCCCATCCACATTAATGAGGGTCTCATCAATACCTTGCTGCTGCATGGATGTTCCCGCCGACGTCGGCTATTCCATCCCATCATCTGCATACGTATAGTGCATGCATGAGGGCATGTCCTCCTATATATCAGCCAGCTCTTTTGAGAGACACGGTATGTTTTTCCCACTAACTAATACCTTGCATACCTACTTACTCGTTCACTGACTTGGGCATCGGAGTACCTTATAGGGACGGGCCGGCGAGTCAACAGGTCGAACCAAACATCCCATCTCCTCCCTCTCGGATCCACCACACCAGTGCGGGCCAACGAATCATCGTCGATCGATTCCGAACGTCGATATTTTGGCCCTAGAAGAAGGGCGCGCTTTGGTCAACATCAATGTCGAAAACAAGAAATACAAGAGGTTCCGAAGTAATGACCAACCGACCTGTGAACCATGCTAACCGTCTACCGAAAATTCCACAAGCTGGGGGAGTTGTGGCGTCCACTTCCATACCTCCTCCGGCTGGATCTATCCCTAGAGTCCCTGCGTGGTGTTCTCATCCGCCTGTGGCTCCTACCCCTAATGCAGAAGTGACGCAGACCTAGCAGCAACATCAAAAAACATTGGAGAACACTGTTATGCAGCTTGCTAACGCGGTTAAGACGTTAGCACAAACACAAGCCCAGACAGCACAAACGCAAGCGGGGGCTTCTTGACCTCCAGGTGGAAGGCCTCCTCTAGAGGAAATAAGAGTCGGAAGGGATACGCGGGGAGCTGGATCGATCTGCTCCTCTAACCTACACTCTGGAAGGACGGAAGAACGAAGATGCCACGATAAGGAACCGGAGGTGCACCTTGCCAAACAAAGGGCCAGTGCGAGCCCTTGTAGAAATCGTTATGAAGGCATTCATGAAGGAAGTCGCTGACTTGAGAATCCGCACCGTGGGGATTCCTCGGTCAGGATCAACAGTAGTCACACTGCCCACCGCTACTCCCCTGATCGTGAGAATAGGGGGCGACCTCCCCCACGGGATCTCCACCACTCAGATCAAGACACCGCACAGGAAAAACAGCCCCCCACCGGGTGGTCTGCGAACCAGGACCCTATAGTAGGAGAATTACTACTGAGGATCCAGTAGCTGGAGGCGAGACATGGGGTGCACAGCTAGAGGGAAGGCCACGAAGAGAGGACCCCTTTTTCCAGAGAAATCGAGCTAGAGCTTTTTCCCTGTAGATTTAAGGTCCCCATTATCCCTCAATATAATGGGGACAGCAACCCTTACGACCACCTGGACGCCTTCAATGTCTAGATGGACCTGCAAACTTCCAGCTCATTAGCAAAATTCCGAGCTTTCCCTGCAACCTTGGGAGACATACCTCGGGCGTGGCAAAGAAGGCTCCACCCCCGTAGTATTTGCAGTTGGGAGGAGTGCTAGAAGAAATTTATAACCAGTATAGGTCGCTCCGAAGGCAGCTCGCCCCAACATGCCACCTCACTATGGTGTTCCAACAGTCTGGCGAATCTTTGAAAGATTATATAGAAAGGTTCAGGTGCAAAGTGAATAATGTGGAGAGCCCCTCCGATGAAAGTATCCTGATCGCGATCTCCGTCGGGCTTCGAAAGGATGGGAAGCTTTACAAAAGCATTTACAAGTCCCCAATAAGAGACCTCGGCGAGTTTTATGAGCGAGCTGCAAAGGAGGTCCGATGGGAGGAAGCTTTCGGCTTGAAAAAACCAAGCGACTAGAAAAAGTGGGAGAACACACCGACCAAAATAAGAAAAGAGGTAATGAAGAGACCAGCAAAGGAGGTCGAGGACGGAGCCCTAACGTTCAGACTGCCAAGAAGGCAAGATATGGATAGGGAGTGGAACGACCTGCATGCCAAGGACGATATGAAAGTTATAGTGTCTTGTCTAACTCTCAGGACAGGATCTTTGCCACGGAGCGCAACAAGGAAGACTTTGGAAGGCCTAACCCTCTAAGGACTCCCGACAAATACAGAAGCAAGAGCAAATTCTGTGCCTATCACAACGAGGCAGGGCACACCACCTCCGAGTGTTGGGTGCTAAAGGACACGATTGAAGAACTAATCAGGAGGGGTCGGCTATGTGACTATATGGTGCATCCAAGAGATCAACAGTCCAAATAGCCAGCCTAACCGAGTCCTCACTGAGCTCCCGAGCCAGACCAAACACCTACGGTGAGAACCATCTTCACCATTCATGAAGGGCCTCATATTGCAGGGATTTCTAACATATCACACGAACGGTATGTTAGGGAAGCCAGTCACCTTCTTCTCGTTGGGGATGGCAGCCAGGAAGGATCCTCCAACAAAGCCAAAATGGCTTTAGATGATATCTTTTTCACCAAGAGTGATTCCAAGGACGTGCACTGGCCGCACAATGATGCCTTCGTAGTCCGAGCTAGGATTGGCAACATAGAGGTGCAAAAGATCATGGTGGACACGGGTAGCTTAATAAACGTCATGTACAGGGGATGTTTTGACCAAATGGGACTAGGGCCAGACCAGCTGATAGCCTCTCCAGAGCCGCTGTATGGATTCACTGGCAATGCAGTAATCCCGAAAGGATGTATAAAACTCTCACTAACAGTTGGGGAATCAAGCCTCCAGGCCACAGCAAAGGCAGATTTCCTTATCATTAATAGTCCTTCCATATACAACGTCGTCATGGGGGAAGAGAAAAAGATTGGTTCTTCAATCTTTTTCTCTTTTTCTATCTCCTCCTCAAATTACTATATGTCAAAAATGATAGATGTCTAAGGGGGAAGTGAATTGGAATTTCAAAAACTTTTCTTAATTTTAAAGAGACTTTAAATGAAACAATTTGGTCTTTTTCAATCTATGAATACTAATGATTTAAATAGATCAAAGTCAGAAAATAATGTGAAATAAATGTAAGATATAAAGTCAATATAAGAAAACTTATCCTTTTTAATTTTTAAAAAACCTTTGTTGAAGTATGAAAACTAATCTCAAATTTTGCTAAAAGAATATTGGCAGTGCTAAATAAAAGAAAGTAAAAAATGCAACACAGGAAATTTTATAGTGGTTCGGCCAACAAGCCTAATCCATTTATTTGACTCATCACTAAGGACTTAAACAATTTACTATAACTTTTGTAGATTCAACTACAACTTCAGTTTTTCACAGATGTTGTTGTAACCTCTCCTTTTCACAGGCTCAACAGTAACCAATATAATCGATTTTTCAAGACTCAACCGAAACTACTACATTTTAAATGATGAGGTGTAACCATTGCATTTTCAAAGGGTCAAGTATAACCTTTTGCCTTTTAAGGCTTAGGTGTAACTACAACAAGATAAGAAAATATTATAGTTTGAAACACATTGAGAAGTTTTTACAAGATTTAGAACAAACAATAAAAATAGATTCTCACAAATAAAAGAGAGATTGAAAGATTTAGAAGATGAACAGCCTTTCTCTCTTTTTCTGATTGGAGATGAAAACTTGAAATATCAATTAGGCTTGAGGAAGAAGTAGGAAGAATTGAAGAATAATAGCATTTATCTTCATCTTCATCTTCTTTTATAGTTGCTGTCAAATAAAATAAAATCTACAAGGATAACTTTCTTTTTCCATATAAAAAATTATTAGAATATTCATGGAACGCCCTGTCTTCCCAAAACGAGCATTACCTCGAGATTTTGGGAATATTTTTTTTTTCAACATCATACACACAATGTAAGTCTCTCGATATACATACCCTCATCATAATCATTTCCCGACAATCCCAATTATACCTTCTCAGCATATCAAAATTTAAAAATTAATAGTCTAAGACAGGTATTATCAATCACATCAGCGGAAGCAAGATCGAAACCTTAATGATATATAACCAACAATTCCTTTTACAATTAAATAACCAAATCGATGTTTCACATGAAAATATCAACATATTACATAATCTCTGAACATCGTAATTGTTGTTACACGATTACAACAATAAAATTTATAAAATGGGAAACCACCGATGGATGACCCTCGTATGGCTTATCTGAGCGATGGATGAGTCTCGTAGGGCATTTCTGAGCGATGGATGAGTCTCCCGGGGTAATGTGGCAGCGATGGGTGAGTCTCGTAGGGCGTTTTTGAGCGATGGATGAGTCTCCGAAGGTGTTTCCGAGCAATGGATGACCTATTAGAGAAAGAATCGGTTAGGAGCGCGGGCGAAAATCCCCGCGTGGACCCTCCGATGCTTAAGTTAAATCACCGTAGAAATTGAGTATTCGAAAGTAAGAGAGTAAATGCGAGAGCCAGAGATTGCCTACCGAATGAGAGAAAGTGACCTCCTATTTATAGCAACAAGATGGGCATCCATGTGTCGCTTGCTCCGAGTTTTGTGGCAAGAATCTCGGAGGGGCTTTGACCGAGTTTCGCGGGAATAGCCTTAGGCCGACTTTCTTGGAGGCGGTTGAGTAAGAATGGGAGGCCCGCGGAGGCGAGTGTGGATCCCTGGGTGACCCTCACTCGGGGGTATCTGTTAGCATGGAAAAAAGAGCGTGAGGGGCCGTGCACGGGCGGCCGCGTGTTGGCAGCCGGGCGCGCGGCCGCGGCCTTATGCGGGCAGCCATATGCTGCCAGCCGCGCGCGCGGCCTTGCGCGGGCAACCGCGCGCGAGCAGCCGTGCGCGCGGTTGCCTTCCCCCGAGTGGGGTCACTCGGGGGTACTGTTCCCCTGAGTGACGTCCACTCGGGGGAGGGGGCGCTCCCCCCTGGCACAGGGGCGCGGCCCCCACCAGGCAGCCGCGTGCTGCTTGGCAGCGCACGCGGCTGCCCATGGGGGCCGCGCCTGCCACCCCCGTGTGACCTCACTCGGGGGTGGTTCCCCCTGCGTGGCCTTCTTTGGCCACCCAGGGGCTGCCACGTGGCGCTCTCTTGGGGTGCCACGTGGCGCTCTCTCGGGGGGCCATGGGGCGCTTTCTTGACCCGATTTCTTCGGCACTCACTCTGCTTTTATTTATTTTATACATAACAATTGCTCCCTACTCTTTCTGTCGGGAGTACCGGGAGGAAGAGTATTTTGTTTATGCTGTAACTCCATTTTCTTGAGGCCGTTTTCATTCTGAAATGTTTTCTTTCTGCATCTATCTCCTTCATCTTCAGGTTTCTCGTGCTTTATCCTTTCTACAATGTCTCCCATGACCGCTATAAAAAGGGGAGATTTGGCCTTTCATTTCTTTATTACTCAACCACTCTTCCGTGAGAATTCTCTCAGCATTCCAGGTTTTGACACGGTATACTTCTTCATCCATGGGTCCAATTGCTGGTCGTAGCCTCTTGTAACCCTCATCCATGGGTCTTGTTATTTATCTCATCCATGCGTGAGTCTATTCGTGGTTTTCTTCATTATCTAAGCGTGACCCTCACCCATGGGTCTTGCTTTTAGTCTTATGTGACCTCATCCATGGGTCTTGCCCTTAGCCTTTCGTGACCTCACCCATAGGTTTAATTATTGACCTTAACCATGCGCGAGTCTTCTCATGAGTCCCTTTACCATCTAAGCGTGACCCTCACCCATGGGAAAACTACTAGTCTTTCGTGACCTCACCCATAGGTTTAATTATTGGCCTTAACCATGCGCGAGTCTTCTCATGGGTCTCTTTACCATCTAAGCGTGACCCTCATCCATGGGTCCTGCCCTTAGTCTTTTGTGACCCCCAGGAGTCATAACTCGCTCAAAAAATTTGCTTTTCGCAGCCGCGCCTTAGGATTTAAGCACTTAACATGGGCCGTTTTAAGAATGCTTTACCACCTCCACCTCCTGCTCCCAATGTATATATATCTTTGGGACGACGGTCTTCGGTGAAGGGGAGAGAATTAGCTGGGATACAGTCTCGCTTTCATATCCCAATTGATCATCATATTAGACTTCCTACGCCTGAGGAGACAAGTACCGCTATGGTAGGGGGACATGGCTTCGGGGTATATTTAGCTTCTTTAAGAGCAGGTCTTCGTTTCCCCTTGTCTAGCTTTGGCATGGAGTGGCTCGATTATCATTGCATTGTCCCTGCTCAACTTCATCCTAACGGTTGGGGTCAGTTAGTTGGATTCACCATCCTTTGCCATATGATCCAAGTGCCTCCTTCCGTAGAGTTGTTCGGTTGCTTCTATAGGTTGAGGAGGGTCGAACGGAGGGGCGTCTTTTTCACACTTCAAAGGATTGTGGGTTTATCTCCTCTCTTTCAAAAGCTCCAAAATAAGGTGGACTTCGAGTCCCGATGGATTGTGGTCGAGCCTCCTCCTAGCTGGAAAGCACCGCTTCGTTGGTGTTGGGATAACGAGCGGGACTTTTGGTCGGAGAAGCTTGATGACATCGGGATTTCCCGGGCTGTCTATCGCTGAGTAATTGAGAGCTTATGTGCCCTTGGCACTTGTAATCTGCCCGACCTGCTTACCTCAGAGAATATTGCTGCCGCAGGGTGGGGTGTTCGGCTTAAAGACATGCCCGGGACCTCTACTCTCGCTTTTGTGCCACCACTGGCTATGCCCGAGGACGCCTTACAAGTTGAGGAGGAAGAGGGCGGCGAGGAAGAGGACGAGGGCCCCGAGGAAGAGGGAAGATCTCTAGGGAGTATGGTCTTTCTTGGTTATTCTTCTTCTGATGGTAGACCCCCAAAATTGTAGAGATTATCCATGCAAGTGGTTGACTTTTATCTCTTGTTTTGCAGACGATATGAACATATTCAAGGAACAAACGCTCAGACGACGTGGTAGGAATTCTCAACAGGCTGGTGAGCAAGATCAACAACCTCCTCCTCAAGCGCTCCATGACTTGTCGCAGGGGCCTCCGTCTGACATTCCCGATCCTAGCCTTCTTCCTCCACCAGTTCCTAGCTCGTCTCGAAGGCGTCTAAAAGTGAAGAGGTCCGAGGTGAGTGTCTTGCCCAGCCTTTCTTGTCCGGAACCCTCGGTTCCCACTTCAGGCCTTTCCATGTCAGACCTTTCTGTCCCCGAAGTCGCCCTCGGGGAACCACATCTAACCGATGCCTCTGGCTCACGAAGGAAGGGGACCGGCAGCTCTCGCTCTTCTTTTGGCAGCGAGCTTGATAGAATCAGGGAGGAGAGTCGCCAACCTTTTGTCCCTTTTCGTAGGGAACGACGAAAGCTAAAGGCTGAGCTCCCAGACTTTAGGCCTATTCTTCCTCCCATCGCTGAACCTAGACGGAATTCCGTGCCAATTCCTAACAGCACTAGAGTGAGGGGTGACCACTTCCAGGTGCAGCCCGGGCTGATTGATTCAGACTCTATAAGGGACCCGGGGGTGGGCGCCAGGATGATGTATGCTACCGTGCTCCCTCAAGATGAGCAGAATTTTTTTGGCAATTGGCCTAGCGTTGCCAACTCTCCTGAGCAAAAGATTATTGAGGTAGGATGCCTTTATTGCGCCTATATGTTGTATTTGCCGTCTGACTTGGTTGTTGGTCTTCTAATACATTGCTTGCACCCAGGGGGTTCAGGGGTTGGTGATATCCAACGCCATCGGGAGAGCTTATCATCATCGAGCAGAACAGGAGAAAGCGGAGGCAAGAGAAAACGCGATAAAGTGGAGGGATCACGAGCGTTGCTATCAAGCCGATATCAGAAAGCTGAACCGAGAGGTAGAAGACATGCGTTCCAAGCTGGCGGAAGCTGATGGTGAATCGTCAAGCATAAAGGGGGAGATAGTGGATCTCCGGAATAGCAAAGAATCGCTGACGAGAGAGCTTTTAGGAGTTAAGGAAACTCATGAAAACCTTTTGCAAGAGCATTCTTTGAGGGTAGACGAGCTTGCTCGTCAGAAGAAGCAATATAGGTCGCTCAAGGACCGAAGGAAGGAAGAGATTTTAGCAGCACAGGAGAAGGCTGTGAGGGACTATCGCCTTTCAACGGACTGTCAAGAGAGAAAGATCAGTTATGGGGGCTGCTTTACGAAGTATGGATTCTATCTCGCACGCTCGTATCTGGAATTAAAACGCCCAGGAGAACAGTTCCCTGAATTGGTCTATACTGATGAGGTTGAGGAGTCTGATGTTCCTGACTGGCGAAGATATAATGATCCTGACCCCACTAGTCCCAGGGCTTATTTGAATGCTCGTTTGGTTGATAATCTGGAGAACTTGTCGGGGCCGTGGGAGCCGTATGCCTTCGCCTCAGAGGAAGTGGAGATGACAGATGCCCTACCCACAGCTGATGACACAGTTATTGCATCCTCGGGCCAAGGAGAAGGGGAGGCCCCATCTGCTCCGAGTAGCGGTGCTCCCAGTTCTGGCAGGAGGAAGCGGACTTAGAATAGACCCCCTTTTTTTTTTTTAAGTGTAGTAGCTTTTTCTCTGTTGAGTGAAGTATCTTTTATTTGTATGAATAAGATTCGTCTTTTTTCTTAAACAGTAGTTACAGCTTGCTGATTTTTACTATTATCTCCCATCGAAAGTCTGGTTCCGACCTTAGGGTTTTAGACTCTTCATGCCACAAGGTGGACTATGGGCGCTTCAGCCCATAGTGGTCCTTTGGCCATTCCTTTTTCCTGTTATCGAGCCAGGCCAGTTGAGTAGGCTAGCGGGATAACCTTTTGATTTCAATGTTGAGGGGGTGCTGTGGACATATTTGTCACTTCGCTAGACCGGGCCACTTGGCTTTGAGGCAGGACGGCTATTGTAGTCGTCGGGCCTATTGAGCCGTGCTTTTCTCATAGCGTATTATGCGGCAGGGCCTTTTGCATTATTATCGGGCTTAGTAAAATATCTTACTAGCGGGACATTAATTTGCTTGCTAATGCCATTTGATTTTTTCACCTCCGGGCAAGACTTGTCTTATTATTCTGCGGGGAAGCAATAAAAAAGGCTTCTTTTTTTTTTTTTTTTTTGGTGCGAGAAGGGACCCATAGCGGGTCGTTCTCTTTCCTTTGCCTTGAATAATAAAGAAAGGGAAAACACAAGCATTTTACGTGGTTCGGCAAAATGTGCCTACGTCCACGGTCCCTCTTCAGGTTCATATTATTATTGCGTTACATGTCCGAAGGGGAATATAATTTCAGGTGGTTTGTGCTCCAAGTTTTACCTATGGTTTCACCCTGGAGCGTTTGGAGGATACAGGTACTAGGACCTATCATTTCTTGAATGCGGTACGGCCCTTCCCAATTTGCTCGAAATTTTCCATCCTCTCGGTGTGCATTGGTGATGGCTGATTTCCTGAGGATCAAATCTCCCTTCTTGAGAGGTCGGCTCCTTACACGAGAGTTGTAATAGTTGGCGACCCTTTTATGATAGGCAGCGATTCGTACAGCCGCCCTGTCTCTCTGTTCCTCGATGAGATCAAGACTCTCTTTTAATGAATCAAAGTTTTTCGAACCGTCACATTTATCAAAAGCATCCAATCGGGGTGATCTGCACGAGATTTCCACAGGGATCAAAGCTTCTGTTCCATACACTAGGTTAAATGGCGTTTCACCTGTTGAGACCCGACTGGTTGTTCGGTAGGCCCACAAGACGGTAGGCAATTCATCCACCCATGCTCCCTTTGCGCCTTCTAGCCGAGTTTTCAAGCCATGTAAAATTGTTCTGTTGCTGACTTCTGCTTGTCCGTTAGCTTGGGGATATGCTACTGAAGAAATCCTTAGCTGAATGTCCAAGCCTTTGCAAAAATTTCGGAAAGAATCACAGTCAAACTGCTTTCCATGATCGGTGTTAATGACTCGTGGGATTCCAAATCAGCATACAATGTCTTTCCATACCATGGCCTCTACTTTCCTCGCACTGATGGTGGCTAGGGCTTCGGCTTCAATCCACTTGGTAAAATAATCTGTTGCCACTAAAAGGAATTTCCTTTGCCATGTAGCTTGCGGAAATGGGCCGAGAATATCCAAGCCCCATTGAGCGAATGGAATGGGCTGGAATGTGGGTTGTAGTTGCGATATCGGAGCAGAATGAATCGGGGCGTGCCTCTGACATTTATTACACTCTTTGACCTTTGCTTGAGCATCATGTTGTAATGTGGGCCAGAAAAAGCCTACTCTTAGGATTTTGGCCGCAAGGGCCCTTCCTCCCAGATGCTCACCGCATACTCCACTGTGAACCTCAGTCAAAGCATAATTGGTTTCTCGAGGGCCTAAGCATTTGAGGAGTGGCATAGTGTGCGCTCGCTTGTATAGCATCCCATCTATTATTGTGAAACGAGCTCCTCTAAACTTAATTTTCTTAGCCTCTCTTGGGTCTGCCGGTAATTCTCCCGTGGTCAAATATTTGTAGAAAGGGGTTCTCCAGTCGTTACTATTCTCAATACATGCTACTTCAGATTCTTCGATACTTGGTTGTTGAAGGACTTCCACATATACTGTTCTCCCAGTAGTTTCTTTAGTGGATGCTAATTTGGATAAAGCGTCTGCATGGCCATTAAGGGATCTGTTGATCTGTACTAGCTGGAAACTTTCGAACAACTGTGCGAGTGCCTTGACTTTCTGGAGATACTGTCCCATGGCCGGCTCTCTAGTCTCGTACTGCCCGTAGTATTGCTGAACGATCAGTTGAGAATCACTGTGGGCTATCAATTGTGCTACCTCAAGTTTTCGGGCTAACCTCAAACCAGCGATTAGTGCCTCATACTCGGCCACATTATTCGAACTTGGAAAAGCGAATCTTAGAGAGTATTCAAGGGATTCTCCTTCTGGTGGGATAAGCACTATTCCCGCTCCAATCCCTTGGGAACTGGCAGCCCCATCAACAAACAGTAACCACTCTGTTATGCTCTTTTCCTTGGCCTCCTTGGAGGGTGTACATTCGACAATAAAGTCTGCCAATGCTTGCCCTTTTATAGCCTGCCTAGGATGATATTGTATGTCATATTCACTCAACTCAATGGACCATTTGGTGAGACGACCGGAACACTCAGGCTTTTGTAAAATGCTCCGTAATGGTTGGTCTGTTAATACGCTAATGGAGTGAGCTTGGAAATATGGCCTCAACTTTCTGGAGGCGTTCAATAGGGCCAGTGCCACCTTTTCTGTGAAGGGATAACGCGTTTCCGGCCCTTGTAGAACCTTACTGACGTAGTACACTGGTCGATCCACCTGCCCTTCTTTTTTAATCAGTACTGCACTTACTGCTTTGTCACTTACACCCAAGTACAAATATAACATTTCCCCAGTTTCAGGTCGAGTCAATAAAGGGACTTCCTTCAAGTACTCTTTTAATGCCTCAAATGACTTTTGGCATTGCTCCGTCCACTCAAACTTTTTCCCTGTCCTTAACGTCTGAAGAAACGGGAGTTCCCTTTCGGCCGATTTGGAGAGGAAATGCCCAAGAGCCGCCATTCGACCTGTCAGCTGCTGCACTTCCTTAATTGATGTTGGGGGTTCCATATCCAGTATCGCTTGTATCTTTTCGGGGTTCGCCTCGATGCCCCTTTGTGTGATCATATATCCTAAGAATTTTCCAGACTGAACGCCAAATGCACATTTTGCTGGGTTTAGGCGCATTTTGTATTGCCTAAAGACTTCAAGCACTCGTGCCAGCTTTTTAACATGCGATTCCTTCTCCCGACTTTTCACGATCATATCATCGACATATGCTTCCATTGTATCACCCAATAATTCCTTAAAAACTTTATTCACCATGCGTTGATAAGTGGCCCCCGCGTTCTTGAGCCCGAATGGCATAACTCGGTAACAATATGTCCCTTTTTCTGTAATGAATGATGTTTTCTCCTGATCTGGAGGATACATCATTATCTGATGATACCCTGAGAAAGCATCTAAGAAGCTCATTAGATGATACCCAGATGTTTCATCCACCAGACGATCAATCCGAGGTAATGGGTAGGAATCTTTAGGACATGCCTTGTTGAGGCCAGTGAAGTCTATACACACGCGCCATTTTCCGTTGGGTTTTTTAATCATAACCACATTGGCCAACCACTCTGGATATAACACCTCTCGAATGAAACCTGCCTTTAGTAGCTTATCAATTTCTTCTTCTAACGCCGGTAGCCTATCAGGGGCGATATTCCTTTTTTTTTGTCGAATAGGCTTGAATTGAGGATCCACGTTCAAATGGTGACATATCACGTCGGGACTAATCCCTGGCATATCCCTTGGTGTCCAAGCAAAGACATCCAAATTTTCTCTAAGGCACCCCATGATTTCATCTTTTACTGGTTTCGGAAGCTTCATGCCTACATACACTAACTTCTCGGGATCTGTGTCACTTAATCGCACTGCTTCTAACTCTTCCACTGGTTGGGGCTTGCGAGCAGTCTCTTCTTCCAGGGATTTGTGTATGGCTTTCTCAGCGATAGATAAAGTCTCTTCTGCCTTTTTTCCTTTTGTGGACGATACATAACAGGATCTAGCCTTCCTCTGATCTCCACGAACTTGCCCTACTCCTGAGAGCGTGGGGAATTTCATTAATAAGTAGCAAGAGGACACTACAGCCCTCATATCATTGAGGAGCGGTCGGCCTAAAATCATGTTGTATGCTGCAGAAGGGGCTTTGACCACCATGAAATTCGCCTGTCGAGTCACACTTTGTGGGTCGGCGCCTAATGTGACAGGTAGTTGAACAGATCCTGCTACTGAGACAGGTTCTCCAGTGAAGCTGTACAGGGGAGAGGACACTTTTCTCAACCGGTCTTGGGATATGTTCATTTGTTCGAAACAATTCCAATAGATTAGATTAACAGAGCTGCCGCTATCCACCAAAATTCTACTGATGGGGTGTTTGGCGATAACTGCAGAAATTACCATTGGATCATCATGTGGAAGTATTATATCACCTCTATCAACAGGGGTGAACGTGATTGGCTCCTCGTCCTCTCTCACCTCCATCACAGAGTTGACTTGGTAGGCCTGACGGGCATAGGCCTTTCGAGAAGAAGAAGTATTCCCAGCTAAGGTCTCGCCCCCAGAGATAACATGAATAGCTTGATGAGTCGGCTCATTGTCAGGGGGGGCAACCATTCTGTCATCCCTTATCCCTTCATTCTGCCGTAAATTTTGTCTATCTTGACCTTCGGGCCTTTCTTCCCTTCTTTGACAGTCTCTGTCATTTCTACCTTCAGTCCTTACGTATCTTTGCAAGTGCCCTTCACGAATGAGTGCTTCTATCTGATTTTTTAGCTCCCTACACTGATCGGTAGAGTGTCCCCGAGTTCGGTGATACCTGCAGTACTCTTCTTGATTTCTCCCCATGGGGCGATCTGCCTTTTTCGGAAGCTGGAGGAGACCAGACCCCTCTACTGTCGCCAATATAGCTGATCGGGGTTGATTGAGCCTAGTGTAATGATGAAATTGTGGCCCCACGGTATCCGACCTCCTGGTCCGTTCTTTTCGCTGGTTTGATCCTTCTTCAATATCTCGTTCTTTCCTCTTTCTTTCTCCGTCTTCACTTCCCCCTATCATTCTCATCATTTCGGCATGGAGTATGTACCTGTTAGCCCGGACGAACAGGTCTGCCAAAGATTTCGGAGGGTCTAGGGATAATGATTCTTGCAAAGGGGTTAGTCGTGTCCCTTGGAACATGGCAGACACCGCCATTTCAATCGGTAAATTACAGATCTCAAGTGTGGCATTTCGAAATCTGTCCACGTAGTGCCGTAGGGTCTCTTTATTCCCTTGTCGAATGCTAAGCAGATATGTCGCATCCTTCTTTCTCTGACTGTTAATAATGAATGCTTTGATAAATTCTGTTTTTAGCTGCCCGAATGAAGAGATAGATGCCTCGGGTAAGCCGTTAAACCAGGCTCGAGCATGCCCAGTTAGGGTTAAAGGAAATGCCCTGCACATTATCTCGTCGTCCCATCCATGAAGCATCATTAAAGATTCATAATTTTGCACGTGATCGTACGGGTCGTCCTTTCCTGAATAAGGATTTATTTGAGGCATCTTGAACTTCCTCGGCAAAGGTTTCTCCATTACCTCGGCCACGAATGGTAACTTTCCTCTGGATTGTTCCTCAGAGGTAGGTAATAACTTATTCTGTTGTAGGACCCGCTCAATCATCTTTTTCATATCGGCGGCCTCTCGTGCACTAAATGCAGTAGGGTTATCCTCAGGCCCATCATTTTGCTTGGTTATGGGTTTTGCCTCCCGGCCTCTTTCCATCGGAGTGCTGGCTACTGTTTCCGAATATCTTCCTCGTTGTGGGCTTCGTCTTTCTGTCTTTCGACGGTCAGTTCCTCCTTGATTTCCTCGAAGAGGAGATGTTTGGCTGTGATCTTCCCTTAAAGGAGACCTTGGTTGATTGTTTCGAGTTTGGACAGGTTGGACGTGGGTTTCAGGGCTTGCGTCTCGATAGGAGTCGTTCCCTGGTACCTCTTGACGAGCCCTGTGAGATGGAACTATCCCCGGGATGAACTTTCTCAATGCAGCTGGGATTGTCCCGTGGGGGACCAGACTTTGCAAAATACCAGCCATTTCCCTCAGAGCTTGTATTCCTTCAGCGTGTTGCTGTCGTAGGGCTTCGTACTCAGCCCAAGGCACGACGGATGGGATCTGCATACCTGAGTAAGGTCCCGAGTGAATATGTGGGGCGGTAAGAGGAGGCACCTAAAGTTGGGCCCCCAGTGGGTGAGAGGGCTCTGGAAGGGGCGGCCGCTGGTGTGTGAGGGATGGGTGACCCTCACGAGGGGATTGATGGGTGAGGGACGGTTGGCCGCCATGAGTGAGGGGAGGCTGTCCCTCATGGGAGAGGGGCGGATGGCCCTCATGGACGAGGGGTAACGGGCCATCGCGAGTAGACTGATGCTGATCTTCCGCTCGAGGGAGGGTTTCTCATCGAGGCGATTGGGCCCCACGGGAGAGGGTCTGGCGATTGCTTCGAGTTTGAGCCATGATGAGAGAAGAGTGTTGCAGCTTTTTGTTTGCGTTTCCCACAGACGGCGCCAATTGTTGTTACACGATTACAACAATAAAATTTATAAAATGGGAAACCACCGATGGATGACCCTCGTATGGCTTATCTGAGCGATGGATGAGTCTCGTAGGGCGTTTCTGAGCGATGGGTGAGTCTCGTAGGGCATTTCTGAGCAATGGATGAGTCTCCGGAGGTGTTTCCGAGCAATGGATGACCTATTAGAGAAAGAATCGGTTAGGAGCACGGGCGAAAATCCCCGCGCGGACCCTCCGATGCTTAAGTTAGATCACCGTAGAAATTGAGTATTCGAAAGTAAGAGAGTAAATGCGAGAGCCAGAGATTGCCTACCAAATGAGAGAAAGTGACCTCCTATTTATAGCAACAAGATGGGCATCCATGTGTCGCTTGCTCTGAGTTTTGTGGCAAGAATCTCGGAGGGGCTTTGACCGAGTTTCGCGGGAATAGCCTTAGGCCGACTTTCTTGGAGGCGGTTGAGTAAGAATGGGAGGCCCGCGGAGGCGAGTGTGGATCCCTGGGTGACCCTCACTCGGGGGTATCTGTTAGCATGGAAAAAAGAGCGTGAGGGGCCGTGCACGGGCGGCCGCGTGTTGGCAGCCGGGCGCGCGGCCGCGGCCTTACGCGGGCAGCCATATGCTGCCAGCCGCGCGTGCGGCTAGCTGCGCGCGAGGCCTTGCGCGCGTGGCTGCGCGGGAACAGCCGCGCGCGCGGCCTTGCGCGTGCGGCCTTGCGGGGGCAACCGCGCGCGAGGCCTTGCGCGCGTGGCTGCGCGCGAACAGCCGCGCGCGCGGCCTTGCGCGGGCAACCGCGCGCGAGCAGCCGTGCGCGCGGTTGCCTTCCCCCGAGTGGGGTCACTCGGGGGTACTGTTCCCCTGAGTGACGTCCACTCAGGGGAGGGGGCGCTCCCCCCTGGCACAGGGGCGCGGCCCCCACCAGGCAGCCGCGTGCTACCTGGCAGCGCACGCGGCTGCCCATGGGGGCCGCGCCTGCCACCCCCCGTGTGACCTCACTCGGGGGTGGTTCCCCCTGCGTGGCCTTCTTTGGCCACCCAGGGGCTGCCACGTGGCGCTCTCTCGGGGGGCCATGGGGCGCTTTCTTGACCCGATTTCTTCGGCACTCACTCTGCTTTTATTTATTTTATACATAACAGTAATCATAGACAAAGACCTACGAAAACTAAACATAACAGCTACATCTCCACGATATCATTTCCCTTGGTGCCACTGCTTTCACCTGGAACGTTTGAATATTCCAAGGATATAGTTCAAATTAGATGTTGAATCATCTAAGTGAGAGTTCAAAAATATTTTCATGAAGATATGCAAAATCATATATAAAATTGACAAATCTTGACATGCCCCAGCCTAAGAGAATCCCACATAGCACTTAGCCCTAATGGGGGAAAATGCAATCTCTCTAAAGGCGACACGACCACATCGACCTATTAGTAAACACAATTCTGCTTAAGAGAGACAACCTCGACATATGAACCCGGGAATCACCCCATTATCATTGTTAGGCATTACGCTCCCATTCAAAAGCATTCCAAAACCCAACGTAACCCTAGCCCCAAGAGTATCACATCAGCACTATCCCCAAAATCAACGACACCTCGGTATTAATGCTATTGCTTAAAGGAACCTAGGGTGGTGTCCACTCTTAGTCCTGCCACTTGAGCCAACAACCGGGGTTGTGTCTACTCTTTGCCCTGCCACTTGAGTACCGTAGGGTGAAGACCGTCTCCGCCCCAACCCAAGTGGGTCACATAGCATTAATCCTCAGCACGTGTCTCGAGTGCTATCACTCAAGGGCCACGTCACAGGTTAACAACCCAGGACCCACATGGCCAACACATAACATGCCAATGCTGAAAATCATAACATGCATGACATACAATCAACATTTCAATGCATGCAATTTACCATACGAAATTCAATGCATGTGTAAATAATGGCTTAGACGAACCATCGCACGAAACCAGTCGCTCACGAAAAATCAAAGTGATCAAAGTAACAAGAATATGCAAAAGAATTGGATTGACACAACTCAAGATTTTTCGGTAGAACCACTCACCTTTAGACACAACTCAAATTTTATAGAAAAGCGCGATATGTCTCGATTTGCGTGCCCACCTTGAACTTCACACGAGTCACTTCAGCTTAAGTTGTGAGGCACCCTAATCATCATATTTATCCAACAATCATCAAAATATAATTTTCTCCTTAATTTCCTCACACTTTCCTATTTTTTCTCCCATTTTTCCTTACTAATAATTCAAAATAAATATCTACGAACCTTTTTCACCAAATATTTTTTCACAACAATTCCTAAAACAATTTTCCAGGAATAATACAAAAAAAATTGGAAAGTAACTCACTTGCACGCACCCCCACGCACCTAGATGCGGTTCTGCAATTGAAGCCAGCGTGTGCACTGCATGCGCATCGTCTTCTCCTACGAGCAGTTTGCCGGCCGACGCCAGAATCCTTCCCCGATCACACCACCAGAAAGCCTACTCCAAGTCGATCACGGGAGTACCCTTAGGTGCCCGAACCAACCACCAGAGAGCCTCCAAATCGGGTAAAATCAAACCCGGTCCGGCCACTGCGTGCGATTTTCTGGCCACCCTCAAAACACCGTCAAACCACATCGAAAACTCATGAAACTTTCTAGAAACGCTCATCTCGACTCAAGGATCAAAAGCCCCTTATTGGCTTCCTTCGATTCGGCCTCAAACTCGAGCAATTTGTTGCTCTAAAATCAACCAAGAACCCTCGCTATTTATGGGCCAAAACCGACCCCCACGTGGCCAATCTTCGGCCATAGCTTCTTTTACACCCCTCCTGGACCATCCTTGGCCATGCCTTGACGAGATTAGGCTTCCATTTCTCCGGATTTTCTGTCCAAATCCGTGGCCAGATATGCCATGCTTGTGTAGATTTTTAAAAATTGCAGTTGGCCCCCTTTGAACTTACTTTTACATTTTGGCCCTTTTCCTTAAGCCCCTGACTTATCCAACAATTCCATTAAGTCCCTTAAGTTCCAAAATCTTCATTTCACCCCTAAAAATCCAAAAAAACCATCATTTCGACCTCCCTTGGTCAAAATCAATAAATTACACTTAAGCCCAATTGTACTTAGGATCATATGCTGTCCGAAATCTTTATGTTTCTTCTTGAAACCACTTAAAGGTTGTTTCTATTATTTAATATAGCCCTACTCGGGGTCCCGTTGACTTCTCGGGAATCCCTTACCATCATTCGATTCCTCAGCCTGAATCCTAGTTGTACCGAAAATCGTTTCAAATCCGATTTCTTTCTATGCCATCTTATCTCGGAATACTCGATACTGATGTACTATTTTTTTTAGGCATCTAAGTCCTGGGGTACTCTCTCTAGTTGATTCGGCGATTTATTTTACTATCAAACCCACTTTTCGGTATTTTAAACTCACCCAAATTACGCGGCAACTTCAAGAAGATACGGGGTATTACATTCTCCCCCCCTTAAAGAAATTTCATCCTCAAAATTTTGCACTTGACAGATCGCATCACTGATATTGATACAACTTCCAATTGAAATGTCCTCAATAGCTCAATCAATTATCCCAATTGCTTTTATTAAATGCCCATTGCTTACTAGGTACGACATGTTTCTCATAGAATTTTCCATTACAGCTCATTTACAGGTAGTTACACATCTCCCAAAATGACCTATATCACTCGATATCACCACAATTTTTCTTGTCGTAATCATTTCTATTTTTGTCTTTAAGAGATCCAAATCAATTTCATCAAATTCCTTTCAGACTAGCCCTTAAAATAACATTCTACGTCACCCAATTTTTTATTTTCTAGTCGACACCTTATATCCTGCTTTAACTCTTTCAGGTAACATAGTTGACAATCGATTTTTGGTAGGCAACACCTGATCCATATAGTCACTAACCCATAATTTTCATCTTTTTAACACAATCCGTATGCTCTTAACATCTAGACTTCTGATATTCTAGACCTCAAGCCTTAACCTTATCCCTAAACCTAATTTCCAAGTTTACTTCCAAGCTAATGCATATGCTATGATCATGAATGCATAAAAAATCAATCTGAATTAAAATTGACATACCTTTGGTCATTATCGAATAGGTCTCTTCGTCATCTCTTGCCAAGCCAGGGAAGACCTCTTCATTCTCTCTTGCTAGGCAATAGACTCATCCCGTACGAGGTCCTGGCGTCATATTTATCTTCCTGGGTTGATCCATCTTTTGTCTTTTCGAACATTTACTAGCATAGTGACCGGGTTGATTGCACGAGTAGCATGTGATCCCCATTCGATTCCCAATCGGAGGTGCCTCTTTATTCTTAGGGCAATCCTTCTCCTTATGTCCTTTTTCGCTGCATGAAAAACACGTGATATACCCTTGAGAACAATTTCTTCATGGGTGTTCTTTATTGCATCGAGGACACGGTTTACTATCTTTGAAATTTTTCCCCCCTGACTTATGCTCCGTGCCTTTCGAATCTCTTTTCTTTGTATCAGATCTTATTAGTCCAACGTGTAACAGGTTCATCTCGGTGGTTAGAGCCCTATCCAGCGCCTCGTTGTAAGTGCTGATCGTACATGAGCTGAGAGCTTGTTGAAGATCCACCTTCAATCTACCCACAAATTTCTGCGCCTTCTGCCACTCATCGGCTTCATACATAGGAATGTATCTGATCAGTTGGGTAAACTTGACATCATATTGAGTTATTGACATCTCATCAATCTGCCTCAATTTCATGAATTCCCAAGTCTTCTCTTCCTTCCAGCTTTGGGGAAAGTACTTAGTATTGAAAACTTCTTTGAATGCTTCCCAGGTTATCGACTGAGCTTGTCTTTACCTTGGATCTTGCGCTGCTTACCTGGGTGTCCTTTGCAGGGCCCGCTTAGTCGATTGCCACCATCTTCCAGCTTCTTCTTCTAGCATGAATGTGGCATAGTTGACCTTCTCCTCATCACTACATTGCAGATGCTGGAGCAACTTCTCGGTTTGCTCCATCCAGTACTCAGCTACACTAGGGTCATCTCCCACTTTTCCTCTAAACACCGGGGGTCTTTGTCGGCGATACTGATCCAGCATATGGGGGGTGCGCCTTGGCAGCTAGTTTCCTACTATGCAAGTCAACATATTCTCCAGAATCCTTTCCACTCGGTCAAGTCTACTCTTACTAGGACTTGATCACTCTTCTTGTCCTCCATCGCTCGCGTCACGATTTTTCGAACGACTACGGTGATTACTTGTAGCAGAATTCGTAGAGCGACTATGGCGACTACTCGTGGTGTGACTCACAAAGCGACCCCGATGACTGCTACTATCGTTTTCCTCATCTCGTTCATTGAGATCCGTGATTCTTCGAGTTTTCACCATCTGAAAAAGGAAAACACCAACACTTTCCTAGAGGTAACCTCAATTATCAAAATCCTTAGACTCTATTTTCAATAACATTAACCGAACCATCCTAGGTTTCTCATTTCCCTAGGATCCATGATAAATACCAAATCATTCTAATATTCGAACCTTAATGATTCATATCACCTATTTACAAACCTAACTTGATAGTATATTACGTCACATCAGATTAACCGTTACTGGCTCAGTCATTCTCAATTTCCACTAGTACCCCTGAGTCTCCAATCGGGATTTTTGCTAGTTTGCTTTGATACCAACTATAACACCCCGTCTTCCCAAAACGAGCATTACCTCGAGATTTTGGGAATATTTTTTTTTTTCAACATCATACACACAACGTAAGTCTCTCGATATACATACCCTCATCATAATCATTTCCCGACAATCCCAATTATACCTTCTCAACATATCAAAATTTAAAAATTAATAGACTAAGACAGGTATTATCAATCACATCAGTGGAAGCAAGATCGAAACCTCAATGATATATAACCGACAATTCCTTTTACAATTAAATAACCAAATCGATGTTTGACATGAAAATATCAACATATTACATAATCTTTGAACATCGTAATCATAGACAAAGACCTACGAAAACTAAACATAACAGCTACATCTCCACGATATCCTTTCCCTTGGCGCCACTGCTTTCACTTGGAACGTTTGAATATTCCAGAGACATAGTCCAAATTAGATGTTGAATCATCTCAGTGAGAGTTCAAAAATATTTTCATGAAGATATGCAAAATCATATATAAAATCGACAAATCCTGACATGCCCCAGCCTAAGAGAATCCCACATAGCACTTAGCCCTAACCGGGGAAAATGCAATCTCTCTAAAGGCGACACGACCACATCGACACATTAGTAAACACAATCCTGTTTAAAAGGGACAACCTCGACATATGAACCCTGGAATCACCCTATTATCATTGTTAGGCATTACGCTCCCATTCAAAAGCATTCCAAAACCCAACGTAACCCTAGCCCAAGAGTATCACATCAGCACTATCCCCAGAATCAACGACACCTCGGTATTAATGCTATTGCTCAAAGGAACCTGGGGTGGTGTCCACTCTCAGCCCCGCCACTTGAGCCAACAACTGGGGTGGTGTCTACTCTTTGCCCCGCCACTTGAGTACCGTAGGGTGAAGTCCGTCTCCGCCCCATCCCATGTGGGTCACATAGCATTAATCCTCAGCACGTGTCTCGAGTGCTATCACTCAAGGGCCACGTCACAAGTTAACAACCCACAACCCACATGGCCAACACATAACATGTCAATGCTGAAAATCATAACATGCATGACATACAATCAACATTTCAATGCATGCAATTTACCGTATGAAATTCAATGCATGTGTAAATAATGGCTTAGACGAACCATCGCACGAAACCAGTCGCTCACGAAAAATCAAAGTAATCAAAGTAACAAGAATATGCACAAGAATTGGATTAACACAACTCAAGATTTTTCAGTAGAACCACTCACATTTAGACGCAACTCAAATTTTCTCGAAAAGTGTGATACGTCTCGATTTGCGTGCCCACCTTGAACTTCGTACGAGTCACTTCACCTTAAGCCGTAAGGCACCCTAATCATCATATTTATCCAACAATCATCAAAATATAATTTTCTCCTTAATTTCCTCACATTTTCCTATTTTTTCTCCCATTTTTCCTTACTAATAATTCAAAATAAATATCTACAAACCTTTTTCACCTAATATTTTTGCACAACAATTCCTAAAACAATTTTCTAGGAATAATACAAAAAAAAATTGGAAAGTAACTCACCTGCACGCACCCCCACGCACCTAGGTGCATTTCTGTGAGTGAAGCCAGCGCGTGCACTGCACGCACGTCGTCTTCTCTGGCGAGCAGTTTGCCGGTCGGCGCCGGAATCCTTCCCCAATCACACCACCAGAAAGCCTACTCCAAGTCGATCACGGAAATACCCTTGGGTGCCCGAACCAACGACCGGATGGCCTCCAAATCGGGCAAAATCAGACCCGGTCCTGCCACTGCGTGCGATTTTCTAGCTACCCTCGAAACACTGTCAAACCACCTCGAAAACTCACAAAACTTTCCAGAAACGCTCTTCTCGAATCAAGGATCAAAAGCCCCTTATTGGCTTCCTTCGATTTGGCCTCAAACTCGAGCAATTTGTTGCTCTAAAATTAGCCAAGAACCCTCACTATTTATAGGCCAAAATTGACCCCCACATGGCCAATCTCCAGCCATAGCTTCTCCTACACGCCTCTTGGACCATCCTTGGCCATGCCCTGACGACATTGGGCTGTCATTTCTCTGAATTGTCCGGTCAGATCTGCCATGCTTGTGCAGATTTTCAAAAATTGCAGTTTAGCCCCCTTTGAACTTACTTTTACTTTTTGGCCCTTATCCTTTAGCCCCTGACTTATCCAACAATTCCATTAAGTCCCTCAAGTTCCAAAATCTTCATTTCACCCCTAAAAATCTAGAAAAACTATCGTTTAGACCTCCCTTGATCAAAATCAATAAATTACACTTAGACCCGATTGTACTTAGGATCATATGCTATCCGAAAATCTTTATGTTTATTCTCGAAACCACTTAAGGGTTGTTTCTCATATTTAATATAGCCCTACTCGGGGTCCTGTTGACTTCCCGAGAATCCCTTACCATCATCCGGTTCCTCAACCTGAATCCTAGCTATACCGAAAACTGTTTCAAATCCGATTTCTTTCTATGTCATCTTATCTCGGAATACTCGATACTGATGTACTATTTTCTTTAGGCATCTAAGTCCCGGGGTACTCCTTTCAGTCGATTCGGCAATTTATTTTACTATCAAACCCATTTTTCGGTATTTTAAACTCATCCAAATTACGCAACAACTTCATGAAGATACGAGGTATTACAACTCAAATATCATGTTAATTGATTTATGAAAATTTTAGACCCTTTTTGAAGTATTAATAGTCCAATCTGTACATTAAAAGCACTTGCAACGGCTAGTCTAACGGTTCTATTTTTAAACTTTAGCACAAAATTAATTGAGTGAATTTGGTCTTTACTTGAGTAAAAAATGACTTACTCGAGTAAGCATTTTCTTCACTCGAGTAAGCTTTGACAGCACTTGAGTAGACCCATCAGCTACTTAATTGAACTTAACACCTACTCAATTGGACACATCAACTACTTGATTATATGTGCACTACTTGTTGCCAACTGAGACATCCATAAAAACTTGACTATTATACAATAATTGTCGATTGACCATCAACTTCAACTCATTTGCTCACCAAAAATACTCAACTAAAACATAATAATCACTAATTAAGCAATCATACTCGATGATGCTTATCTCATAGTCTATTAACAAGATATAGCACTCGGCCATCACTTTGATTACTCGATTACTTTTGATATAGCCGAAACCTTGCAATACATACTCAATTAATGATTGCATTTACTCAAGTAGTATTCAAACATACTTGACTATATACTCAATGCCTTAATCGACTATCAACTTATATTGTTATGAATATCATTGATCGAGGCTGTCGAACCGACCAGATTAGTGTATGTATTAGGACTGGTTTGTAGCTAGGATCCTCCCCAGGTCGTCTCCCAACGAATTGTCAATAAACTGTCAAAACAGGATTAAACGAGGGGGGTTGTGATGAAAACCGAACTTAAAAACGCTCAAGAATGAAACAAAGATGAAGTCTCGACCAACTAAAACGTAACCCGCTACGAACCCTACCTCCTTACCACGGTAATCCCCGTCTCACTTATGAAAATAATCTGTTTGGTTTGATTAAACTCTTCTACAACCATAAAAGATTAAATCAAAATGAGCAATTGCTCATACAATTTATAATATACTGTTTCTTTCTAATCAAAGCATCAACCGAGCAAGTCAATTAAACCCATCCAAAGATCATGCATGGATTCACACAACTGCGTAAAAGAAACATACATAAACTTAGAGAAGGAAAAGAAACGAAATCATCAATAAAAACATGAGAATCGAGTTCCAAACCAGATTCAACTATATGACCAAGACTCAAACCGGGCAAGGGGTATGGGAATGTAGCAGATTACAAGCGAATTAGCCTTCCATAGCTTCTAGGTTGAAACCGTGAGAATCCTCCAAAATCGGCCACCCTAATGCCTCTTAGCTAGCTCTTATTTATAGGGTTTTGGAAAAGAAAAACCTAGGCTAAATGGGATTAGGGTTTTTTTTATTACATATGGCCCATAATTTAATTAATTAAAAAGGGCCCAATGGATTCTAAATTTGCCCATAACCCATAATGAAGTATGGTTGCCTCTTTCAAACTCGATGTCCGTCCACCTTGCGAAGCCCACTTGCGCCTCTATCAAAATAGCTCAAATCTACGGCCCAAATCTGCCAAATAAGAATAAAAATAGTGTGAAGCCCAATAAAATAAAATAAACACAAGACAAATAAAATAACCTAAATAGAGTGCAATGAAGATGGAATAAGAGGGATAAATAATATAAAATATGCGCGCCATCAATCATCAAAACATCTAAGATATCATAAATATTGAGTTTAAAAATAAAACTCAATTTTCTCATGAACCTTAAGCTCAAACAAGCACAAGTGCTATTGGTGAAGGTTGGTTAAAACTAACTTTTCAAATACATTCACTTGATTATATAGAAAGCTTTGAAGAGCCAAGATAATAAGATATTCTCATCTCATGAAATTTCACTAAAGATAATAAGTTGAGAACACTGAATGTTATTCAACTAAGAAATATTCCTTTTAAAAAAAGATAATTCTACTTAGGATAACATGACATATTCTATAGAAACATAATTACCCATCCATTCACATACATGAAACACACATAAGTCAAGTAACTCACTTTTACCTAACTGAAATAGAACATATAAAACATTACAAATATGTTGTAACGATTGGATAATTTGGAAAAGAAAGGAGTAAATGGGAAGGAATAGGCTAATTAATCCTATGTCAGTTTATTTATAGTTGGCTAGCATTATGTGGGCTAGTTGGAAGTGATATTTTACTCTTGGTAATAAAATGGTTTTGATAATGACTATATGAAAATCAATCTCTACTATATGAATTATATGAATGAGAAAATCAATATTTCATAAATAAGTTTGAATCAAGATATGAAAATCTAAAGAAGATATGTTGAGTATGGTTGAGTGTGGTTTGTTTCAAAATATATTTTTGATAATCTCACTTTGCTTTCAAAAGAATCAAAATGAGGATTTGTTAAGTTTTCAATCTTTTCAAATGAATAGTCGACTATGTGGTTTAATGCTGTCGATTATGCTTAAATATAGTCGACTATGTTATAAGTATAGTCGACTATGCATAAGGATAGTCGACTATGCTTGTTTAATCTGTCTACTATATATGGCGTATGTCGACTATTTTTCATTCTGTCGACTATCATGTAAGGATAGTCGACTATGATTTTTCTTCTGTCAACTATGTTTGTTCATGAATTTCAAAATCTTCTTCATATTTTTGTATCTGTCGACTATGTGTATTTATGTTAGAAGATAGTTGACTATGATTTCTTGTCTATTGACTATGCCATGTTTTATTTGAAATTATAGTCGACTAACCTATTTTGTCTATCGACTATATGTTTCACAGAAACTTATAACGACTAGTTTTTGGCACATTTAATGCTCGCCCAACCACCCACAACAATATAAATTTTGAACTTATCCACCATCAACTATAAATAGGTGGTTGAAGACGCATTGAAGGTTGTTGAATACATTGAATATCTTGAACTACCGACCTTTCACTGTTATATCGAGCGTTTAATTTTTCTCTCTGTATTATTAATTTTGAGGCTTTGATATCTCACTGTTCCATTCATTTTTAGCCTCTATTATTTATTTAAAGAGAGAGCTTGTAACTAAGAGTTGCACTCTTAGACTCTCAATTTCACATTTTTTGTAAAGTTTCCTAGCATAAGCTAGAGGGCCCATTAAATTGAGAGGGTTGTACATTACTGATGTGGGAATTTATTCACACATTTATTGCTCATAATTAAATAGTATTTTTAGTATTTTATGTGTTTTACTTAGAATTGTCTAATATTTTGAGTTTCCTTTACATATATTTAATTTCTAGTAATTCTTGTTATTTTGTAGGAATACTATTTGGTGTTTGGGTTAAAAAATAAAAATAAAAAAAATTATAAAGTTAATTTCAAAATTAATACTATAAATTAATATTATAATAAAAATAAAAAAATAAGTATTATAAATAATTAATATTATAATATAACTAAAATTAATATAATTAATAGTACATTAAATATTAAATATTATGTTTATATTATATTTTATTACATTATATATTATATATTATATTATGTATATTATATATATGTGTGTGTGTGTGTGTGAAGATGGCGTGAACAAAGGGGACTAGGGCTTCATGTGCATTGAATATATATATATTATTATTATAATATATAAAGAGGAGATAGATTTGGAGGGTAGACAACCTGGGCGCATGAAATTGAAGGAATTTGGAGACCGGGACGGCGCAAAGGAATTGAAGGAATGGGAGGTTTCTGGCCGACGCAATCAAGAAGGAATAAAAGAGAAGCAACAAGCGACGCAAAGGGCTTATGCACGCAGCCGCGCATCTAAGATCCAGATTTGTTTCAGATCGAGGCTAGGGAATTTCTTCCTTCCTTCTTTTTAGTTTTCCTTTTCTATTTTTCTTTAATTGTTTAGGATTTTAATTATGTAGCAACTCTTGGTTAATTTTGAGAATATTTTATTCATTATGAGTGGTTAAATAATTGTCTAGGGTTTGTAAAGGATCCTATGCATTGAAACTTTATTAGTTCACTCAATTTTTGGTTATGATTATTCCATCAATTATGTTTATTTTGTTCTAAATTTAATATTTGTAATTGCTTGATTACCAATTACATGATTTGAGATTTCTTATGAGGCTAGACATAGATAAATATGAAATAGACTTTGGACAAAATAACATATGTTAATTGGGGAAGACATTCACTTGATTACATGTGCAATTTGTGATTATATTTGTAATGAATATTTTCATATAATGAGTACTTATGCTTAATATGTTCTCTAATTCTAATTCACATAGACATATAGTGAGTTAGGTTAGTTGAATAAACTTGTTAGACCTAGACATAGGTTAATAAATAAATTAGAGTGCTCCATTGACATAGTTTGTAATTTAATCAACCAAAAATTGAGGTAATTTGATAAAGCGGATTTGCTAGGTGAATTTAGAAAACCCTAGGTCTTAACCAATTGATTTTTAATTCTTAGTTATATATTAATTAATTTTCTTAATTAATCAATTGTCCAAATATAGTTAATTGTGAATAATTTTAGTATTTAAAATGGTAGTAACCAATCTCTGTGGGAACGATATCTTATTCATCACTTTACTTGTCTTGACCGTGTATACTTGCGTGTTATTCGTGGGTTATATAAAATCACGAATAAGTTCTTGGCGCCGTTGCCGGGGATTGTGTTTACTATTTCTTTTAATATTAATAGCAATTGCAATTAATTATAATTTGGACCTTTTATTTATTTATATGTTATTTATTTATTTATTTTACTCATGCAGGGAAATGGGCTAGTACATGAACACAAGATCCAAGGGTATTGAATCTATTCCACTTGACTTGGAAATTGAGCAAACTATTTCTTGTTTAAGAAAAGCAAAGAGAGGTGAATCTAGCCATTTAGATCAAGTCAAATTATCAAGTGAAGGTAAAAAGGAACCAATGGCTCAACAAGAAGAACAGAAAAAATTGAGAGAGTATGCTCTGCCTAAGGTGGATGGGATTAGCTCGAGCATTCAAAGGCCAACAGTGCAGGCAAATAATTTTGAGATCAAACCAGCCATAATTCAGATGATTCAGACATTAGTTCAATTTGGAGGTTTTCCAAATGATGATCCCAACCAGCACCTCAGTAATTTTCTAAAGATATGTGACACTTTTAGGTTCAATGGGGTGTCCGATGATGTAGTGAGATTAAGGCTCTTTCCTTTCTCTCTTCGAGATAAGGCTAAGAGTTGGTTGAGTTCGTTGCCACAGGGATCCATTACTATTTGGGCTGATTTGGCAAAGAAATTTTTGGCAAAATTTTTCCCACCTACAAAGACTGCAAAGATGAGGAATGACATTACCTCATTCATGCAACAAGATGCAGAAACTTTGTATGAGGCTTGGGAGAGGTACAAGGAGCTATTACAACGATGTCCACATCATGGCATTCCCGATTGGTTACAGGTACAGACTTGTTATAATGATTTATTAGGACATACGAGAACAATCATAGATGTTGTTGCAAGTGGAGCGCTTATGGATAAGTCATTTGATGATGCTTACACCTTACTTGAAGACATGGCTGCCAATAATTATCAATGGAATCCTAATAGGACTCCTCAAAGAAGGACTGCAGGTGTCTATGAAATTGGTGCAATATCCGCCTTAACTGCTCAGGTACATGCTTTGACTAAGTAGTTAACTCAAAGTGGAATTCATACACCTCAAGAAACTGTGGCATTATGTGGTTTATGTGGAGGAAATCATCTCAGGGAGAGGTGTGGATTGAACATGGAATTTGCACAATATGTTAGAAATTATACCAGGCAACAAAATAATCCCAACTCTAATTTCTATAATCCGGGTTGGAGAAATCATCCAAATCTTTCATGGAGCATTAATCAGAATGTTCAACAGCCTATTTAAAGGCCGAATAATGGTCCTTTGGGATTCCATAACAATCCGGTGCAAGACAAGGTTAAATCAGTCGAGGAGTCTTTGAATAAGTTCATGGAGCAGACTGCAAATCTTTTTCAGAATCAATAAGCACAAATTCAGAGTCAAGGAATTGCAATTAAAAATATAGAGAATCAATTGGGGCAATTGGCAAATTCCATGAATTTTCGACCACAAGGTGCCTTACCGAGCAACACTAAGCAAAACCCAAAGCAAGAGGGCAAAGAACAATGCAAAGCAATTTCAAGCCACCAAACTTATGAGTTGACCAGCTTATATGCTCCACAATCAAATCCAAAGGAAACAGATCAACAGCTAGTGGAAGGCCAGTCAGATTTTGAGCAATTTGTGGATATGGGTGATGAGTTAAATGAGCATGGAGTGCCTTCAGTTAACCAAAATAAGGCTAAATCTAATGCATATGGAGAAAATTTTAGGAGGCAAAAGAAGAAGAAAGAGGAGAACTATCCAACTGAATATGACCCCAAATCAGGATACCCACCTCCTCCCTTTCCTCAGTGCTTATAAAAACAAAAACAAAGGCAAAATTTTTCTAAATTTCTTGAGGTTTTTAAGAAACTAAATATTAATATTCCTTTTGCAGATGCATTGGAGCAGATGCTGAGTTATGCTAAATTCATGAAGGACATACTCTCAAGAAAGAGATGGCTTGAAGACTACGAGACAGTTGCTTTGATTGAAGAGTGCAATGCTATTCTCTAAAACAAACTTCCCCCAACGCTCAAGGACCCAGGGAGTTTTACTATCCCTTGTACTATTGGTAATCAGTATTTAGGTCGAGCTTTGTGTGACTTAGGAGCTAGTATCAATTTGATGCCTTTTTCTATTTTTAAGAGATTAGAATTAGGAGAGGCTAAACCTACAACAGTATCCTTACAACTAGCTGATAGGTTAATTGAGTATCCATATGGAGTCATTGAGGATGTTTTGCTTAAAGTTGAAAAACTGATTTTACCTGTTGATTTTCTTGTTCTAGATATGGAAGAAGACAAGGATATTCCCATTATCCTTGGAAGACCATTCTTAGCTACAAGCAGAACTTTGATTGATATTCAAAAAGGAGAACTTACCATGAGAGTTCAAGACCAAGAAGTCACATTTAATGTCTTTAAAGCTATGAAATTTCCTAATGGTGTTGATGATTGTTTCAGGTTGGATGTGTTGGACACTTTGATGTTCGCTTCCCCCATTCCTAAAGAAGATGATCTGCTCCAAAATGCCTTGACAAATTTAGAGGCTTTTGATGATGAAGTCAAGGAATGCTGCAGGTTACTTGATGCAACACCAAAAATTCTGGCCAAGAAGACAAAAATTGATCCCTTACCATGTAAAAGTTCAGAATTTTTTAGTTCCTCCCATGAGCAATGTAAGGATAGATGTGAAGACACTAATTTTGTGCTAAATTGGAAAAAATGCCACTTTATGGTTAGAGAGGGTGTGGTACTTGGCCATAAAATTTCTTCGAGAGGTATTGAAGCTGATCATGCCAAAATTGACATAATTGCCAAGTTACCACCTCCTACATCTGTTAAAGGAGTAAGAAGTTTTCTAGGCCACGCAGGTTTTTACAGGAGGTTCATCAAAGATTTTTCTAAGATCTCTAAATATTTGTGCAACTTGCTTGAAAAAGATGTGCCATTTGTTTTCGATACTGCATGCATGAATGCCTTTCTAGTTCTTAAAGAAAAATTAACTTCTGAACCTATTATTGCTACTCCTAATTGGAACTTACCTTTTGAATTGATGTGCGATGCTAGTGATCATGCCATAGGTGCAGTGTTAGGTCAATGAAAAGGTAAGTTGTTCCATACTATTTATTATGCTAGTAGAACTCTTAATGATGCTCAATTGAATTATGTTACTATTGAGAAAGAGTTACTAGCCATTGTTTTTGCCTTTGATAAATTTAGATCATACTTGATTGGTTCTAAAGTTGTTGTTTTTACTGATCATTCTACAATAAAGTATCTTCTTTCTAAACAAGATGCAAAGCCAAGACTTATTAGGTGGGTATTGTTGTTGCAAGAATTCGACTTGGAAATCAAAGATAAAAAGGGTGTTGAGAATCTTGTAGCTGACCACCTAAGTAAATTGGAGAAACATGGAAACAATGAGCTAGCACATGATGAGATTAGAGAGAAGTTTCTCGATGAAAAAATACTAGCTATTCAGACCTCTCAAATTGCTTGGTATGCTGAGTTTATCAACTTTATTGTAAATAAAGTCCTTCCTCGTGATTTGAATGCTTATCAAAAGAAGAACTTCTTGCACAATGTTAAGTATTACATTTGGGATGAACTTTGTTCAAAATTTGTAATGACCAAATGCTTAGGAGATGTGCGCCTAGTGAAGAATATAATGACATTTTGATGCATTGTCATGCCTCAGGATATGGTGGTCATTTTTTAGGGAATAAGACTGTTGCAAAAGTCTTATAGTCAAGTTTTTATTGGCCTACTCTTTTTAAGGATGCCTTTAACTTTGTTAAAATTTGTGATAGATGTCAGAGAGTAGGTAACATATCTAGCAGACATGAGATGCCATTAAATATAATGCTTGAAGTTGAATTGTTTGATGTTTGGGGTATTGATTTCATGGGACCATTTGTTTCTTCATTTGGAAATAAATACATCTTAGTTGCTGTGGACTATGTTTCCAAATGGGTAGAAGCAGTGGCATTGCCTAAGAATGATGCTAGAGTGGTGACTAGATTTCTGAAAAAACACATTTTTACTAGGTTTGGCACTCCTAGGGCAATTATCAGTGATGGAGGTTCACACTTTTGTAACAAACAATTTGATGCTTTGCTTGCCAAATATGGGGTTAGCCATAAAGTTACCACTACTTATCATCCAAAAACTAGTGGACAGGTCGAAATTTCTAATAGGGAGATTAAAAGAATATTGGAAAAGACAGTGATTGGGTCCAGGAAAGATTGGTCTCAAAAGCTTGATGATGCATTGTGGGCTTATAGAACTGCATTTAAATCTCCTATTGGAATGTCCCCTTATAGACTTGTATTTGGTAAAGCATGTCATTTGCCTATTGAACTTGAACACCATGCATATTGGGCTATCAAGCATTTAAATTTTAATATGCAAGCTGCAGGTGAGAAGAGACTTTTGCAATTAAATGAGATGGATGAATTCAGGTTAGATGCATATGAGAATGCCAAATTGTACAAAGAGAAAACTAAGATGTGGCATGACAAAAAGATATTGAATAGGAAATTTGAACCTGGCCAATTGGTGTTATTGTTCAATTCTAGGTTAAAGCTTTTTCCTGGTAAATTGAAGTCTAGATGGTCAGGTCCATTTGAGGTTATTAATGTTTCTCCTTATGTAGCAATGGAAATTCAAGATTTGGGTACTAATATGACTTTCAAGGTTAATGGACAACAGTTGAAGAATTATTTTGGTGAACCTATTGATCGTCAAGTGTCCACAATTACACTTTCCAGTCCCTAATGAGGTGGTCAAGTCAAGCTAAAGACTCAAAATTATAACTATCATTTCCTTTTTTCCTTAACTTTTTAGTTTTGTGATTTCTCTATTTCTTTATTTATTTTATTTTTTTAGCTATTTTTTTTCTTTTTTTTCGAGTGCTGCTGTGTTTCTTGTGGTCTCTAGTGTCTGCAAGTTTCATGGATGGTGGTTGTGGGTCAACTCCAGGCTATTCTTTAGAAAGTTCAACATTTACGCTTTTCTATGTGCACCATTGTCTTTCCTCTTTAGCACATGAGCCGCATGTTTCAAATTTGCAATTAGGGGAGTATTGTTTTTCTTTTCATCTTCTCTTGTTTTTAAACATTGAGGACAATGTTTAATTTAAGTGTAGGGTGGGTAATCTTTTATTTTCTTGATTGTTTGGTTGAAACTTAAAAAAAAAAAAAAGAGAGAATAATATGTGTGAATGATGATTCCTTTAAAAATAAAATGTTTTATTTTCATGTGTAGGCCGAATTCATGTTTCCTATTTAACTTTGGTCAATGCATAGTTAGTTCAAGATTGGGAATTGTCTATTTGATTATCGATTATAAATTTAGCAGTGTTAAGGAAAATAAATTGATTATGCTAGAATATCATGATTGTTAAAATATATGCTTCTTGACAAAATTCATGAGATTTTGTGATCTTGCATGATTGATTATGTGAGAATAATATTGTGATTATTTCTCGAAACTAGGCCTAAACAGAATTGAAGTAAAACGGGATGATAAAAAAAAAGAAAAAAAAAAGAAAAAAATTGTTATTGCTATTTATCTACTCCTATGTTTTGAGCTGCTTAGTAGTAACTGGGGGTTGATAGTGTGCTCCTGCATCATCCTTCACGTCAAACGGTGGTTCAAAATATGAGTATGCAAACGTATTCTAAGCAATTATTTAGGGGAGTAACCGGGTGTCTTCATCACAAAATGTCGACATTCGCGTCAAAAACCAAGTAATGCTTAGGAAAGATTGAAAAAAAAAAAAAAACATCCATGTTACTCCTTATGTTTGTAGTAGTGGAGAGAAGTGATTGCAAGAAAACTATTACATTATTTAATTGTGTTAATTGTAAGGTTTCATGAATTAATTTTAAAGTATGTGTTAGAACAGTAGGTTCTATGGCACACACCAAGAGGAGGGGTGAATTGGTTATTTTAAAATAAAAAACTAAATTGATAGAACTTTGAAATCATTTTGATTGAAAATAAATAACTCAATGCACGTGAGGATAATGAAATGCTAGTAGTGATAAACAAATAAAAAGAAACATAAGCAAAAGAGAACACAAAGATTTATAGTGGTTCGGCTTAACCCAAACCTAATCCACTACCTTAGCTCCTTACTAAGGATTTTTCAAACCATCCACTATCAACCCCCTACTCAACTCGAATAGGTCATCTAGTCCGAGACTAGGAATTACAACCTCCCACTCAAATAGGCCCTCTAGCTACACAAGCTAGGAAAATAACAACGATACAAATGAAAGAGAAAAGCTAAGAGTTAACACTCTTAGTTACAAGTTCTCTCACAATGAAAACTAGGCTTAAGAATAGATTTACAATGATAGAACAAAGCCTTGCATAGAAAAATATAACAATGAAAGCACAGAGAACACTGTAAGCACAAATAAAATGATTTGTAATATTTAGATCATCTCGTTTCCGTCCATTAGCCTTTCCTTGATCATCCATGAGTTGTATATATAAGCATCCATAAAGATTGAAGAAGAAACTAGCCGTTTTTGTGACTGTTGGAGTTGAAAAACTAGCCGTTATAAAATTCTGTGAAACACAATAGTCGATAGAGAAAATGATTAGTTGACTATTTTTACATGTAAAGCAAGAAATAGTCGACAGACAAAATGAATAGTCGACTATCTTATAACACAAATTTTTAATAGTCGACAGACACATTCCAATAGTCGACAGATGCAAAAATGTGAAGAAAATTTTGAAACTTATGAACAAAAATAGTCGACAGACCAAAAGGCATAATCGACTATCCTTACTCGACAATCGACAGATGCTAAAATAGTCGATAGATGCCTTGAATAGTCGACAGATCAAACAGAATAGTCAACTATTTTCAGGCATAGTCAACAGAATGAAAAACATAGTCGACTATCCTTTTGAAAAGATTGAAAATTTATCAAATCCTCATTTGATTCTTTTGAATCCTCATTTTGATTATTTTGAAAGCTCATTTTGATTATTTTAAAAGCAAGTTGAGATTATCAAAAGTATATTTTGAAACAAATCTCTCTCAACAAGCCATACTCAATATTTCCTCTATAGGATTTCATATCTTGCTTTAAGACTTATATACTAAAAATTCATTTTCTCATTCATATAATCCACATAGATTGATTTTCATATATTGATTTTCATATAGTCATTATCAAAACCATTTTATTACTCAAGAGTAAAATATCAATCTCCCCCTTTTTGATGATGACAAAACAAATATGAAAATCAAATCATTCAATTTATCTCCCCATTTTTGTCAATATCAAAAAGATGAAGACTCCCCCTTTTGTTTGAAGTGAATGCTCCAATCATTTAAAAAAAAATAGAATTGTAAACAATATCTCCAAACGGCTATATTTCTCTTCCCCCCCTTTTTGAAACACACTGAGGGCATAAAAAAGACCTCCTTAAACCAAAAGATAATATCTCTCCCCCTTTTTAACTCTTCCCCAATGATAGTTTGAAATTTTTCATTTTTAAATAAAAACATTTCAAACGATTTCACAAATCACAAGACTTTTTCAATGTTTCTTTTATAACAACTAAAGATAGCTCCCCCTTATGATGGCATAATCAACATCATAAAAGATTTTTTAGCACATGCCATATAAAGAAACCTTATTCATGAGATGCCAAAATTAAAAAAAATCATACCATATTGCATACTCATGATCATATTAGAGCCAATCTATACCTTTTCAAGTAATCACTCATATTTAAACAATCAAAGCACTGGATCAATTGCATAGCCATTCATCATATAAAAAGGCATATACATTAAGTGATCAATATAAGAGTGAAATATATCATTTCAAGCACATAGAAAAACTCTCTTTAAAAAAAAAAACTCCCCCTTAAACTTACACGGGAGATTTTAGCCATAGAGACATTTTTCATATAAAAATAGTAATTGTCTCAATTCAAATGATTTTCACAAGGGTAAAATATGACAATGATCATAAATTTGAGGAATGAACCACATGCACTCATATATATTCAAAGAATAAGTGGTCATCCAAAAACATAAATCTAAACGAGTTATGGCAGATTTCATGCAAGAGACATTAAAGATAGGCCTTAAGAACATACATTTGTCTTTTGATAATCTTAGCCATACTTGTAATCACATAGGATCATTACATATAGATAACTTCAAGAAGTAAGATGATCCTTTAGCAAATAAAGCATGATTTCATACTCAAGTATTCATTTGTCACACAAAGATAATCAAGCTATTTCATACAAGAAAAATAGCATTATAAATGATTCAAGACATGAATACTATATGCCATCAAGAATATATCATTTATCAATTTTTTAGATCTAAGAGATTGACAGCGAAGCCCTTTGATTTAACCAATGATAGATTTGAAGGACATGAAGGATCTAAACTTCTTTGAATCAAAGGTTTTGAAATAGAATGATATGATATTTCGAAACTTCTTCAGATAAAATCACTAGAACTCAAGGATTGATAGGGATTTATCTAGAAAATGATTTCCAATAGATTTGGACATGATACCAATTGATATTTTCTTTTTAAGCAAGATTCCTTGAATTTTTGCTATGGCTATAGCATTTGTATTGGCACATTTGATTTGGAATATTGTGGGGTCTTATGCCATAGTCTTTTTGTTCCATCCATAAGATTTGAGCAACTACATATTCACCTTTAGTGAAAGAGAATGAAATGGAAATTCACTTTCTTCTAAACAAAGACACTAGGAATTTTCTTAAAACTTGACATGGATCACTAGTGTTCTTTTTAGTTATTTTGCCTCCAAGATGGAATTCATTAGGATTGGATTGAAGTCTAGCTCATAGGTAAACATTAAACATGATGTTCATCCTAGTAGCTATCAAATGTAGCAATGGTCCAATCATATATCTATATAGCTCATTTTCTACCATTTAGCTTTTCCATAAATGTCTAGGCTTGATGAATTGCTCTTTTGAGAGGCTGAAAATATTAAATTTCTTAAGAAGATGTATTTTGCTTAGACATGAGGATTATATTCATTTCAAGTTCCCTTTGCATTAGATTGGCAAATTGATTCCATAGGAATTTATTTGAAGATGCTACATAAATCATTTGTAGATTCATAAAATGTCCTTGTTATGAGGCTTAGAAGCAATGTTATATCTATTTGAGCTCTTTTAAGGTTTTCTTCTAGAACAAACTTGCTAGGACTTCCATACCATGACTTAGGAGCTTGTTTTAAACAATATACCTCCTTTGAAAATTTGAACATATGATCCTTTCATTGAGAATTCTCAAAACCAAGAGAATTTATCTACATATACTTCCTCATTTTTAACCGTTCAAAAATGCACTTTCAATATTCAATTGAAATAGCTTAAACTTCTTATGACATGCACATGCCAATAATATTCTCAATGCTTCTAACTTAGCTACGAGGGCATAAGACTCATTATCCTTGATTCATTTTTCTTGATTGTACCCTTTAGCTACTAATCTAGATTTAATTCTAATTTTGTTTATAAGACCCTTTTAGTTACTATGATTGGGTGATCCTTAGGTCTTGGAACTAATTGCCACAATTTATGTCTTTCAAATTGATTTAGCTCTTCATGGCAATGATCCAATTTTCATCATTCAAGACTTCCTTAATGTTTTTTTTTTTTTAAAGAGTTTTTACCACTATTAAGGATAAAACATGTACTATAAAAAATATGAAAATATGAAATATTTGGTTTCCTTTCTCTATATAACTCAAGGGGTTTTCTTTAAGATAGGCTTTATAGAAATCCTATTCAACATATAGCATGAGGTGTTAATGGCTTAGACTAAAAAGGAATTTTGTCACATAGCACAATTCTAGCTATTTATTGTAAAGATCTATTTTTCTTTTCAACTACCTCATTTTGTTTTAGCACTAGAAAATTATGATCAATACCATTTTCATCACAATAGTGCTTGAATTGTTCATTTCAAAATTCTCCCCATGATTGCTTCTATTTTTTTTGAAATACATATACTTTTATCTTTTGAAAATATTTCAAATGGGCTAAATGTTTCTCTTTTAGATGCAAGAAATATTATCAAGTAAACCTAGAGTAATCATTTGCAATGACGAGACCATAATGCTTTTCACCTAGTCTTTGGATTCTCATAGGTACAAAAAATCTAAACAAAGGTTAAAAACCTAGAGATTGTGACTCTATTGTTAGGCTTGAATGATATATTTATTTATTTGCCTTTCATTCATGCACCACAACTGTGGTCTTTTCCATATTTAAGCTTAGGCAATCCTTTTTAACAAGATCATGTTTGGATAGATTATAGAAGCATATTCATATTTGCATGACTTAGTTCATTATGCCATAGATAAATAGATGAGAGATGAATGATACTAGGCATTTCTCTTATACTAGATGAAAATAAGTCTATGCACAATTTCTATCCAATTTTCTATGATCTTCATTTCATTTGTTTTGTGAATGGATACTTCACATGAATTAGCATTAAAGCATATTTATATCTCTTATCACACAATTGACTAATGCTAGTTAGGAACGTCTATCAAGAAAGCATTTCTAGCATATATCAATAAACTTCATTTTCCCTTTACTCATAAGCAAATATCTAAACATTATACTTCTCCCTTAATTTTTAGAAATAAGTACAAGTTTTCAACAATATCATAAAGTAAAAACTCATAATTCATTATCACCAAAAACTAATAAGCATAGGGAGGTTAGGAATAGAAACATACCACCAAGATTTTAATTAATAAAATCTTTCTTACACTTGGTTGGCAATACATCATTTGGGGTTGAATTTCTTTTTTCATCCCCTTTTCTTTCATGCTTGACTCATCCACAAAAATTTCTCTTTAAAGTTCATTTGGATGTCAAGCAACCTGCACAAATACCTATCCACAAGCCTTTGGTGCCTAAACCACCTTGGGATCACCATTGTTAGCATAGAACTCTTCCTTAGGAACCCAAATTTGTTTAAACCTATGTGGACTATTTCTTTCAAAGCCTTTGTTTCTAAATTGATACCAATAGCTAGGATGTGAAGCAAAGGATTTTTATTTTCTTTTTATGACGATTGTTTGCTTCTTATCCTTATGCACATTCCTCTTAAAATGAGAGTTTTTAGGTATCAAAACTTGCTTGGATCCTTGGGGTTTAATATAAGAAATAGTAGACACCTTAGTTCCCTTAGGAATCCATTTCAAATTAGGACCACTGGATGATTTCCTTTTAAAAGGACAACAAAATGCAATGTGGCCTTTCTTGCAACAATAAAAACATTTAATATCATGAGAGGTGTGTGAATGTGAGCTTTTGACATTAGCTCTTTGACTAATAAAATTTTGAACACCTATTTCATCATCACAAGAATTTGAAATCTCCTCTTTTAAAATGAATTTCTCATTTAATGCACTGTTCGAGGATTTTAATTCAATTTCTTCCAAAACTTTTTCTTTTAAAAATTCTTTATTGGAAGTAATCAAATATTCATTCTTAGATTTTAAAACTTCCAATTCTTTTGATAATAAATCTAATTTCATTTGAACAGCTTTATTTTCAAACATAGCTTTTCAAAATTTTCATATAAATCATTCAAAACATTCAATAACTCTTCATTTGAAAAATCATTTTCACTATCATCATTATAAGTATACGAAGAACTATACTCATGATCAATATCAATAACAAGAGTAGAAGTAGAGGTTACCTCATCTTCTTCATTTTCCATGAAACACATGTTTGAGCTTTCTTCACTAGAGGCACGGGAACTTCCTTTCTCCTCTATTTGTTGATGATTCAATGAATTTTCAACTTGTGAATTTTCATCAACTTGCTCATAACATTTGTTAGAAAGATATAATGAATCAAGAGTGTTTAGAATATCTTTAGCATTGGAGCATTTAGAAACTTTAACATAAATATCATCACTTAGGGCATGTTGTAAAATATGCATAGCTCTAATATTTAAAGAAAAATTCATTTTATCACGATCATCCCATTCGATCTTTGGTTTTAAAGCAAAACCATTTTCCACAATATACCACAAATTAAAATCAATAGATTGCAAGTAAATACAAATCCTTTTTCTCCAAAAATCATAATAAGAACCAGCAAAGTACGGTGCCACATTTGTAGGATAACCTTCCTTAAGAGCCATGGATCTCTCCTTAGGTTGTTAGACCTTGAAATAGGGAGTTAGGCTCTGATACCAATTGTTAGAACAGTAGGTTCTATGGCACACACCAAGAGGGGGGGTGAATTGGTTATTTTAAAATAAAAAACTTAATTGATAGAACTTTGAAATCCTTTTGATTGAAAATAAATAACTTAATGCACGTGAGGATAATGAAATGCTAGCAGTGATAAACAAATAAAAAGAAACATAAGCAAGAGAGAACACAAAGATTTATAGTGGTTCGGCTTAACTCAAGCCTAATCCACTACCTTCGCTCCTCACTAAGGATTTTTCAAACCATCCACTATCAACCCCCTACTCAACCCGAATAGGTCCTCTAGTCCGAGACTAGGAATTACAACCTCCCACTCAAATGGGCCCTCTAGCTACACAAGATAGGAAAATAACAATGATACAAATGAAAGAGAAAAGCTAAGAGTTAACACTCTTAGTTACAAGTTCTCTCACAATGAAAACTAGGCTTAAGAATAGATTTACAATGATAGAACAAAGCCTTACATAGAAAAATATAACAATGAAAGCACAGAGAACACTGTAAGCACAAATAAAATGATTTATAATATTTAGATCATCTCGTTTCCATCCATTAGCCTCTCATTGATCATCCATGAGTTGTATATATAAGCATCCATAAAGATTGAAGAAGAAACTAGCCGTTTTTGTGACCGTTGGAGTTGAAAAACTAGCCGTTATAAAATTTTGTGAAACACAATAGTCGACAGAGAAAATGATTAGTTGACTATTTTTACATGTAAAGCAAGAAATAGTCGACAGACAAAACGAATAGTCGACTATCTTATAACACAAATTTTCGAATAGTCGACAAACACATTCCAATAGTCGACAGATGCAAAAATGTGAAGAAGATTTTGAAACTTATGAACAAAAATAGTCAACAGACCAAAAGGGATAGTCGATTATCCTTACTCGATAGTCGACAGATGCTAAAATAGTCGACAGATGCCTTGAATAGTCGACAGATCAAACAGAATAGTCGACTATTTTCAGGCATAGTCAACAGAATGAAAAACATAGTCGACTATCCTTTTGAAAAGATTGAAAATTTATCAAATCCTCATTTGATTCTTTTGAATCCTCATTTTGATTATTTTGAAAGCTTATTTTGATTATTTTGAAAGCAAGTTGAGATTATCAAAAGTATATTTTGAAACAAATCTCTCTCAACAAGCCATACTCAATATTTCCTCTATAGGATTTCATATCTTGCTTTAAGACTTATATACTAAAAATTCATTTTCTCATTCATATAATCCACATAGATTGATTTTCATATATTGATTTTCATATAGTCATTATCAAAACTATTTTATTACTCAAGAGTAAAATATCAGTATGCATGGCATCAAAAGTGATGATTTTATATGATTAATTCTTTCAATTAATACTTTTGGATTTAGAGTTGATATGATAATATGAATAGTAACCAAGGTTGTGATTAATTATGCATTGATATATTGTTGGATTTCTTGATTTTGGCCTAGCGTGAAATTAAAATGTTTATTTATTTATTTTTTTAAGTATCTTTTTTTCTTTGATTGAGGACAAGCAATAATTCAAGTTTGGGGCTATTTTGATGTGGGAATTTATTCACACATTTATTGGTCATAATTTAATAGTATTTTTAGTATTTTATATGTGTTTTACTTAGAATTATCTAATATTTTGAGTTTCTTTACATATATTTAATTTCTAGTAATTCTTGTTATTTTGTAGGAATATTATTTGGTGTTTGGGTTAAAAAATAAAAAATAAAAAATTATAAAGTTAATTTCAAAATTAATATAATTAATAGTACATTAAATATTAAATATTATGTTTATATTATATTTTATTATATTATATATTATATTATGTATATTATATATATATGTGTGTGTGTGTGTGTGTGAAAATGGCGTGAGCAGAGGGGACTAGGGCTTCATGTGCATTGAATATATATATTATTATTATAATATATAAGGAGGAGATAGATTTGGAGGGCAGAGAACCTGAGCACATGAAATTGAAGGAATTTGGAGATCGGGATGGCGCAGGAAATTGAAGGAATTTGGAGATTGGGACGGCGTAAAGGAATTGAAGGAATGGGAGGTTTCTGGCCGACGCAATCAAGAAGGAATAAAAGAGAAGCAGCAAGCAGCGCAAAGGGCTTATGCACGCAGCTGGGCATATAGGTGTCAAAAGGGCCGGCCCGGCCCGGCCCGAGTCGGCCCACGGGCTTTTTAAACGGGCCGGGCCGGCCCTTTTACTAAAAGGGCCGGGCCGGGCCCGGGCCCTTTTATAATTGATAGGGCCCGGCCCGGCCCACAGCCCCCCTACAAAAGGGCCGGGCCGGGCTGGGCCGGGCCAGCCCGTGGGCTAGAGGGCCGGGCCGGGCCCTTAGCCCACAGGGCCTAGTGGGCCGGGCCCGGTGGGCCCGGCCCTTTTTTTTCTTTTTTTTTTAAAATAATTTTTTTAAAAATAATACATATAATATATACATATATAAATATCAAAATAATACATATATAAAAATTAATTTGTTTTTTTAAAATATTTTCTATCTTAATTCTTAAGTTTTAAATATTATTTCATTATTTTATATTTCAAAATTCTATATGCCTTATAATTTTTCTTGTGAATTGATATGAAAAATAATGTACATATAAAAAGGAGAATGTTTATTTATAATTTAAATATATAAAAAATTTATCTTAAAAATTTTAAATAAATTAATTGATGGTTATTATTTATATATATTGCAAAATTAAATTTTTTAGCATCCAATATCAATAATTACTAAAGAATAACAAAATTAAAAAAAAAAATGAGTAAGGGCCTTACTGGCTCATAAGGGCCTCGTGGGCCCGGCCCATAAGGGCCCAACGGGCCACGGGCCGGGCCGGGCCGGGTTCTTAGACGGGCCGGGCCGGGCCGGGCCGTGGGCCCAATTTCTTTGGCCCAGCCCGGCCCCCCAATGGGGGCCGGGCTCGGCCGGCCCGTATGAACAGTCACGGGCCGGGCCAAAGCCCAGCCTGTCACGGGCTGGGCCGGGCGGCCCGCGGGCCGCCCGGCCCTTTTGACACCTCTAGCTGGGCATCTAAGATCCAGATCTGTTTTAGATCTAGGCTAGGGAATTTCTTCCTTCCTTCTTTTTAGTTTTCCTTTTCTATTTTCCTTTAATTGTTTAGGATTTTAATTATGCAGCAACTCTTGGTTAATTTTGAGAATATTTTATTCATTATGAGTGGTTAAATAATTGTCTAGGGTTTGTAAAGAATCCTATGTATTGAAACTTTATTAGTTTACTCAATTTTTGGTTATGATTATTCCATCAATTATGTTTATTTTGTTCTAAACTTAATGTTTGTAATTGCTTGATCACCAATTACATGATTTGAGATTTCTTATGAGGCTAGACATAGATAAATAAGAAATAGACTTTGGACAAAATAACATATGTTAATTGGGGAAGACATTCACTTGATTACATGTGTAATTTGTGATTATATTTGTAATGAATATTTTCATATAATGAGTACCTATGCTTAATGTGTTCTCTAATTCTAATTCACATAGACATATAGTGAGTTACGTTAGTTGAATAAATTTGTTAGACCTAGACATAGGCTAATAAATAAATTAGAGTGCTCCATTGACATAGTTCGTAATTTAATCAACCAAAAATTGAGGTAATTTGATAAAGCAGATTTGCTAGGTGAATTTAGAAAACCCTAGGTCTTAACTAATTGATTTTTAATTCTTAGTTAATTCTTAGTTATATATTAATTAATTTTCTTAATTAATCAATTGTCCAAATATAGTTAATTGTGAATAATTTTAGTATTTAAAAGGGTAGTAACCAATCTCCGTGGGAACGATATCTTATTAATCACTTTACTTGTCTTGACCGTGTATACTTGCGTGTTATTTGTGGGTTATATAAAATCAGGAACAATTACCTAGTCAATGATTAGAGGACCTGCTCGTATTGAGTAAGGGGTTGATAGTGAAGTTGCTTAAAAATCCTTAGTTGGTAGCTAAGGTAGTGGACTAAGCTTTAAAAGCCGAACCACTATAAATCTTGGTCTCTTGTGCACTCTGTTTTCATTTGTTCTGTTAGCATTTTTATTCTTACTTATTTCGCTTAATCATTCATAAGATTTCAGATTTATTTTTCACCAAACGAGAGTGTTTCTTTTTCTCAAAAGAAATTTTTAATTTACCAATTCACCCCCCTCTTGGTGTGTGCCATATCATTGCAATTCTATCAGGAAGGCCCAAAGAGGTGCGGTGAGTGTTGGTTTGGAAGGATCATTAAAGGTATGACAATGGGTGGAAGAGTGTGTAACTGTGTTTAATATGCTCCTAACATGTGCCCGAACCATCTTATAGAAAGGAAAATGGTTTTGCAATTATAAAGGTGCACTTGTGCAATCACTCTATGAAAGGGAGCGATGGAGGCTATGGTTGTATGGAAGTATGGAAGACGGTAATGCTTACATAAAATACTTCCTAAGGAGACGATGGAAATGGATTCATATGCCCGCATAGTGATTCTTGTTGTGTATGGATGGGTGTATTTGCGCACCCATTAGCTCATAAGGTGGTGTGTCTACGTATCTTACATGGTGGTGGGTCCACGCACCTTATACGAGGACGTTGATCCTCGCATTGATCGTCTGTTGATAAGGATTTTATTATGTTGGCTTTCATAACAATGTAGTAGAATTGTTAGCCTGTGATTTGGCAATATTATGGGTTCTCATAATAGTATGTTAGTGAAGCTGACTCGTGATGAGGCGGGGCACGGTAAGGGGTTTTGCAGTGTCGGGAAAGGTTCTAGCTTGGTATACTTTCGTTACTTTATCCATGTTGTAATTCATATTATTTTTTGTATGCTTTGATTATACTTGCTGAGTCTTTTGATTCACTCATTTGTTTTCCATCATTCCAGGTGAGGAAAACGACGAAGGTGTGAGGCTAGACTCTACATGTACTTTTATTAATTATGCCCTCTATGTTGTGAGTTGTGCGAGGAACTAGGCCGAGGAGGCCAGTATTGTAAGTTAAAATGTTGTAGCAAAACTTGTGGCCTTCCCTTTGGGTAATGATAATAAAGGTTGTATCAATTTAGTTGTATCTGTTCCACCTTATTTAAGGTCTCATGTAATACCCCGTATCTGTGTGAGGTCACTGCGTTATTTAGATAAATTTAAAATACCGAAAAGTGGGTTTAAAAATAAAATAAATCGTCGAATCGACCGAAGGGAGTACCTCAGACCCTAGATAATTAAGAAAAATGGTATAGCATCATCAAGTAATATAAGTTATGATTTTTCGTGATGAAAGAAATTGGATCGGGAATAGTTTTCGGTACAGCTGTTGACCGGGCTGAGAAAATTGAATTGACATAAGAGACATCCAAAAAGTCAACAGAGCATGTCAAGGACTAATATTTTATGTATAGAACAACCCTTAAGTAATTTCGGGTTGAATCGAGTAAATTTAGGGTCAAAACGATCAATTGAGCCTAAGTGTAATTTTTTAAATTTGCCCGAGGGAGATCAAAACGGTAATTTTTCTAAAGTTTCCAAGGAGAAATGAGAAGTACTAATCTTGAGTGTCTTAGTGATGGTGTTGGGAAGATCAGGGGCTTGAGGATAAGGAACAAAATGCAAAAAAAAAATTCAAGAGGGCCAAATTGTAATTTCCAAAAAATTTGCTTAGAAATGGCAGATCTGGCAGAGATTTGTGGCCGAAAAATCCAGAGATTGACAGCTGTTCTTTGACAGGTCATGGCCAAGGTCGCGTAAGGGCAAAGCAACGGCCTCTGGTTGGTCGGAAAACGGACGAATTGGCTATAAATAGCTGAGTTTTGGTGAGCGTTTGCATCAAAAATTTTACTTTGAATTTCCCACATTTGGGAGCGAATCAGAGGCCGGGGATAAGGGGTTTTTGTTCCCCAGATTGTGAGAAGCAATTCTGGGAATTTTGAGAGTTTTTGGAGTAGTATAGAAGGTGTTTTCGCATATATATATATATATATATTTGGCCGCCTATATATATATATACATATTGCGGGAATGGTTAAATCGGGTTGTAGAGTGATCGATCAAATGATCTAATAAGGGGCTTTTGGTCGTGAGGCTATGGGCAGCTAATCTAGAAAGTTTCGTGTCAATCAGAGTTCGAATCGAAGGTCAATTTGGTTTGCCGGAATTCGATGGCAGATGGCTTCGGCGGGTTGTTTTCGGCCAAATCGAAAGGCTTCCGGTGGATTTTTCCGACAAAGAAGGGTACCATTTGGATCGACTAAGGGAGAGGAGCAGCCTGGTGTCGTCGCTTCGATTTTCCAGTGTGCCGTCGCCGGAGAAGATGACCGGAGGTATTTTTTGTATTTTTTAAATACTGAAAATATAGGAAATTTGAGAAAAAATATAGTTAAGGGAAATAAAATTCTGTAAAAATATCCATAAATTCAATAAAGAGGAATATTTTATTTTTATGAATTTTATCTTTAAAATTTCTTGAGGAGATAATTATTTTGGATTTTTGAAAGGAAATGTAAATGGAAAATAAATATGAAGGCTTTTTATAAAATTCTGAGAAAATTCTAGAAGCATAAGGAATTTATTTTATGAGTTTTGGTGATTTTTCATTAAGGATATTCTAAGTAAAACAAGGAGAAATAAATTTTCTCAAGGAAAAGTAATTGTGGAAATTTGAGAAAATAGGAGAAAAATCTGAAAAATTTCCAGGAAATTTCAGAGGTTTATAAATATTGTTTTATGAATTTTTATGGAGAAAAAGTTGGAAAAATGATTGAATAGGTATTTATTTGGAATTATCGAGAAAAAAATAAGATGAAATTAGAGGAAAATTATGAGAAAATTGGAAAAATAGATATTTATTTTCCTTTGAATGCATATGATGTCTAGGGTATCGTTGAAGTTTGAGGTTGAACTATAGAGCGTATGACATGAGAATCGAGGTCGGGCATGCTTTTCGAGGAAATTGAGTTGCGTCTAAAGGCGAGTGTTCGTCCCTATGGCTTGGTTTATTGTGATGGTTTGTCCAAACGATTATTTACACATGTATTAAATTTTATACGGTAAATTGCATACATTGAGATATTGATTTTATGTCATGCATGTTATGATTTTCGGCATTAGCATGTTATGTATGTGGATTGTTAACCCGTGACGTAGCCTCAAGTGACAGCACTCAGGATGCGCACTAGGAATTAATGCTATGTGACCTACTTGGGACGGGGCTGAGACGGACTTCACCCTACGGTACTCAAGTGGCGGGGCTGAGAGTGGACACCACCCCGATTGTTGGCTCAAGTGGCGGGGCTGAGAATGGACATCACCCTAGGTTCTTTTGAGCAATAGCATTAATACCGAGGTGTCATTGATTCAGGGGATAGTGCTGATGTGATACTATTGGGGCTAGGGTTGTGTTGGGTTTTAGAATGCCTTTGAGTAAGAATGTAATGCCTAACAATGACAATGGGGTGGTTCCCGAGTTCATATGTTGAGGTTATCCCTCTTAAGTAGGATTGGGTTGTCAATGGGTCAGTGTGGTCGTGTCGCCTTTAGAGATATTGCATTCTCCTCGATTAGGGCTAAATGCTCTGTGGGATTCTCTTAAGCTGGGGCATGTCATGATTTGTTGGATTTATATATGGTTTTGCATATATTCATGAAAATATTTTTGAACTCTCACTTAGATGATTCAGCACCTAATTTGGACTATGTCCTTGGAATATTCAAACGTTCCAGGTGAAAACAACGGCGCCAAGGGAAAGGATGTCGTCGAGATGTAGCTAATATGTTTAGTTTTCATAGGTCTTTGTCTATGATTACGATGTTTAGAAGTCATGTAATATTTTGATATTTTCATGTAAAACATCGATTTGGTTATTTATCAGTAAAAGGAATTTGTCGGTTATGTATCATTGAGGTTGATCTTGCTTCCGCTGATGTGATTGATAATACCTGTCTTAATCTATTAAGTTTTAAATTTTGATATGCTGAGAAGGTATAATCAGGATTGTCGGGAAATGAATATGATGAGGGTATGTATATCGAGAGACTTATGTTGTGTGTATAATGTTAAAAATATATATATATATATATATTCCCAAAATCTCGAGGTAATGCGCGTTCTGGGAAGATAGGGCGTTACAGTTGGTATCAGAGCAAACTAGCTAAAACCCCGATTGGAGACTCAGGGGTACTAGTGGAAATTGAGAATGACTGAGTTAGTAATGGTTAGTCCGATGTGACGTAATCTAGCTATCAAGATAGGTTTGCAAATAGGTGATGTGAATCATTGAGGTTCGAGTATTAGAATGATTTGGTATTTACCATGGATCCTAGGGAAATGAGAAACCTAGGATGGTTCGGTTAGTGTTATTGAACATAGAGTCTAAGGATTCTAATGATTGAGGTTACCTCTAAGAAAGTGTCGGTGTTTTCCTTTTTCAGATGGTGAAAACTTGAAGAATCACGAACCTCAATGAACGAAATGAGGAAAGCGATAGTAGCAGTCATCGAGGTCGCTCTGTGAGTCACACCACGAGTAGTCACCGTAGTTACTCTACGAATTCCGCTACAAGTAATCACCGTAGTCGTTCGACGAATCGCGTCGCGAGCAGTAGACGACAAGAAGAGCAATCACGTCTTAGTGAAAGTAGACTTGATCGAATGGAGCAGATCTTAGAGGGCGTGCTGACACATGTAACACATGTAAATACTTAATCATGTTAATAATGAAATAACTACATCTGATAGTTATTTTTGATGAACCCCATCTGTCAAAATTCCTAGATCTACCACACTAAGTTAGGAACTCAACTTTTATAAGCCTCACATGCCTAACTGATCTTCTTTTAGGTTTAATTTGATATGATTCCTTAATTATCAACTTACTAATCAGATGGTGACTAATTAATTTATCTTAAACATAATTACTAATCAGATGGTGACTAACCTTAAGAGTGAAAACAATTAAGTAAAATTAGTTACCACACTATATGTCCCTTCTACACCAAGGTAAAAACAAATGTATGAATCGGCGTCGGATCCGGCTGCTCCATCGGCCCCTGGTTCGACGTCAACTGCAGCGCCGCCTTCAACCCTCCATCAGCACCGGTAACATCGAAATCCTCAACATCTCCGATTCCCAATTACGCATCAAGACCGTCGTCGCTTCCGCCTGCTACGACCAGTCCGAAGGCCTCACCCAATCCTACATGGCGTGGACCGACCTGGCTGATTCCCCCTTCACCTTCTCCGACACCGCCAACAGGTTCACCGTCATCGGCTGCGACGACGTCGCCCTGATCACGGCGTCGCAGGGCCTGAACTTCTCCAGCGGCTGCGTCTCTATCTGCGCCAAGAAAGAGGACGTGCCCGACGGGTTCTGCACGGGGATTGGCTGCTGCCAAACTTCGATTCCAAAAGGGCTCAATGCCTACGAGACTACGTTGTATTCCTGGACGAATCACACCAATGTCGTGACGTTTAATCCTTGCGTCTATAGCTTTCTGGGCGAGGAAGAAAGCTTCAAGTTTCGCGGGTCTACCGACTTTTTGGATCCGAATTTCATGAAGAGGACCGAAGAGAGTGTGCCTTTGGTGCTTGACTGGGTGATTGCAAATCAGAGCTGCATTCAAGAAGAAAAATCCAACACTTTGGCTTGCCAGAAGAACGCTCATTGCAATGACTCAGAGATCGGCTATGGAGGGTATTGCAGGTGCAACGAGGGTTTTCAGGGCAATCCTTACCTCACTCCGTGATGCCAAGGTTTTGTGTCTTATGATTCTTCTTCTTCTTTTTCATTCTTCTAACCCATAATTACTTGATTACAAGATTGACAAATTTTGCAAAATTCATATGCAGAACATGCAGTGCTATTAAAGTATGAAATAACTAACCATTGAGTTTTTTTTTCTCAAGTAAATGGATAAATAGTCATCTTATCATTTTGCTTACACATTTTACATAAAGTTTCTGTTCGACTACGGGCCACATATATATACTTAATTACAGTGAAAGGGGTATATAGAAGGACGATAATAGTGAAAAAATAAATGAAAAAATGTCCGTATAATTTTTAAATCAATGAATACATAAGTCACCAATATTGTTCTCTATAAAAAAAGATTGTTCATACGGTACTGTTACCCAGCTGAAATCTTTGATCTCATCCAGAAGAGCCATAATCTCACTTTGAAAAGCCAAGAACGACTGAAAATTATAAGACCAATAAACACATCTATTTAGAAGAGATTGAGCTGTGTGCATTAATATTTGTTTCCTTGTGCAGATATCGGCGAGTGCATTGATTCTGTTGAAATATAAAAAATAGAAGAAGATATTGCAAGCAATGGTAAAATCTCAATGTTATGTTAGACAAAGAGATAGAAAAAAGAAAAATGTGAGAAGAAGAAAACCAGAATTTGGAGAAAAAATAACTTCTTCTTAATAAAATGAAAGCTTACATTAAAACTCACACCCCTACAAAGGATAGAAATGAAGTCCTATTTATATAGGACTTGAATACATAGCATTAACCAAAATAAAACTGAAAAGCTATAAATAAAACTTTAAATACAGGATATTTTGCATTCCAAAAATGAATGCCAAACTTCAGTTTGCATTCCAAAAATAAATGTCAAACTTCAGTTACAAATGGAAAATATAATAATGGAGACATAAATGAAAAAACAAAAAATTAAACCAACTTTAATTAAAGAAAAATATCACAAATCTCAACACTCCTCCTTGAGATTTTTCTTTGTCAAACCCAACTTGTTGCGTAAAAATTCAAATTGACCACACGGTAAAGCTTTTGTGAGGATGTCAGCAAGCTGAAACTCTGAATTGCAATGAGTGAGCTTGATCTCGCCTTCTCTCTTTGCTTCCCTCAACAAATGAAACTTGACTTTAATGTGTTTTGTTTTACCATGTTGTACTGGATTGGAGGCTATAGCAATAGCAGATTTGTTATCAGAAAATAATTTTGTAGGCTCATTTTGTTCATATCCTAAATCACCAAGCAATTTGCGAAGCCATATTGCTTGATTTGCAGCACCTAAATATATTTAGCTTCAGCGGTGGATTGAGCCACAGCTTCCAACTTCTTTGAGTTCCAAGAGAAAACCCCAGTGCCAAGAGAAAAATATAACTAGAAGTGCTTTTAGAATCATCAACACAACCAGACCAATCACTATCAACATATCCAATCAATTTCAAGTCACCAATGGACTCAAACCAAATTCCAAAATCAAGAGTACCCTTTAAGTATCTAAGCACCCTTTTAGCAATACCAAAATGAACTTCACTAGGAGAATTCATATATCTTGAGAGCATACTTGCAGCAAACATTAAATCCGGCCTGGATGCCGTCAAATATTGCAAACTTCCTACCAAACTTCTAAAACTTGTAGGATTGGAGAGTTTCTCACCATTCAAAAAGAATACATTGTCAACCATATTGACCCTTGCTATCTCCACTCCTTGTGGGTCATAAATTGTACAAATACCATCTTTGAAAACCACAGAAAATTTGTTATGCATCAACTGAGCAATACTAAGCAAGTTTTGAGATAATCTCGGAACAAATAAAATATTAGAGATTTTCTTTTCACCTTGCTTAGTATGCATGATGACATTACCTTTACCTTCAGCTAGTACCGTCTCTCCATGTCCAAGGACCACCTTTGTCCTCATAGAATTGTCAATTTGGCTAAAAAGATTGATATTTTTAGCCATGTGGGTTGTGCAGTCGCTGTCAATAAGCCATGAGTTTATATCTGTTTCAACAACATGAGAAGCCATAAACAAGAAAGCTGTTTCTTGCTTTTGATCATTTGCACGATTAGCTTGCTGTGGGGGCTGTTGGGATGATTGGTTTTGCTTGGCACGGTAAAACTTTTCAATATGACCATTCTTATCACAATAATCACAATGGTAGACTTGCTTGTTTTTGTACCAGCAATTGTCCTCAGCATGATTGGTCTTTTTGCAGAAACGGCAAGGAGGAAATTTTCCCCTCCTTGATACTCCTTCTTTTCCCTTGCTCCCCTGATCTTCGGTTGCCTTACTATCATCCCTTGTAGCAGGTTTCTTGCCTTTGAATTTGGCATTAAAGGCACCTTCAACATGCTCCTCATTACGGATTGCATCCCTTTGCTCTTGGGCTTGTAATTTGCTGATTAACTCAGCTATAGAGAGAGTAGTCAAGTCATAAGACTCCTCTGTGGCTGAGATTTTCGACTCAAATCTGTCAGGGACACTTACCATTATTTTTTCCACAACCCTTTGATCTGGAAAATCTTCACCAGCTAATCTGATTTGGTTCACAATAGTCATCACTTTGGTAGTGTACTCCTTCATAGTGTCTGAATCCTTCATCTTCAACATCTCAAACTCTCTTTTGAGAGTTATTAATTTAACAGCCTTCACCCTTGTGCTTCCTTCAAACTCCTCTTTCAACTTATCCCAAGCTTTCTTGGCTGTGTCACAATCAATAATCCTTGCAAAAGTAGGATCTGATAAAGCAGCATGTATACAAGATAAAGCCTTAGGCTTCTTTGACTTCTCCTCCTCGTGTTGTCGTATTTGATTCAAGGTTGGATTTGCTCCCAATGGTGGAGGATCAGCATCATTCAAAACAGATTCCCAAAGACCAAGTGCTTTGAGATAGGATTGCATTTTAACAACCCAAAATTGGTAGTTGTCACCATTAAATTGTGGAGGGGTGGAAACACCAAAAATAGAAGACATGCTGTAAAATATAAAACTGGAATTCTCTTCTCTCAAACAAAATCACAGCTCTTTAGGCTTTGATACCACTGTTGAAATATAAAAAATAGAAGAAGGTATTGCGGAAGCAATGGTAAAATCTCAATGTTATGTTAGACAAAGAGATAGAAAAAAGAAAAATGTGAGAAGAAGAAAACCAGAATTTGGAGAAAAAATAACTTCTTCTTAATAAAATGAAAGCTTACATTAAAACTCACACCCCTACAAAGGATAGAAATGAAGTCCTATTTATATAGGACTTGAATACATAGCATTAACCAAAATAAAACTGAAAAGCTATAAATAAAACTTTAAAAGCATGATGTTTTGCATTCCAAAAATGAATGCCAAACTTCAGTTTGCATTCCAAAAATAAATGTCAAACTTCAGTTACAAATGGAAAATATAATAATGGAGACATAAATGAAAAAACAGAAAATTAAACCAACTTTAATTAAAGAAAAATATCACAAATCTCAACAAATTCGAACTTGACAACTGTTCTGTGAATGCAATTTGCAAAAACAGCCCTGGAAGCTACAACTGTTCCTGTGCTGAGGGTTACTATGGCGATGGCAGAAAACATCAGCGCGGCTGCATAGCAGAAGCCTCACAATTTCCAGTCATCAAGTTCTTTCTAGGCATTATCTTTTACTTAGCAAAATATATAATAAGAACAACTTATACTTAATTACATGTATACAAAAGCATTTTCGTATGTGCACGGAACATTTGCCTTGAAACACTTGCCTTACATCTTAACAGGTACAGGTTACTTGTGTTAAAGGAATAAAGCACAACTGTACATAGTCCCACAAAAAATGTTCTCTTTTCCGTGTACCTATGGAAGTATTTGGTTTGAGTTGTAGTTCAAATTTGATGCAGGATTGAGCTTTGGCTTCCTGGGACTACTCATTTGTGCAACTTGGCTTCACTTTGGCTTCAAGAGAAGGAAGCTCATCAAGCTTAGAGAAAAGTTCTTCCAGCAAAATGGAGGCCATCTCATAAGTGTGGCAAATGTAGATCCTTCCAAGATCTTCACAGCAGAAGAGCTTGAGAAAGCCACCAGCAACTTCTCTGAGGATCGCATACTTGGCCGAGGTGGATATGGAGTAGTGTACAGAGGAATTCTTCCTGGAAATCATCTGGTTGCCATAAAAAAGTCTCGGATAATGGATGAAGGACAAATAGAGCAATTCATCAATGAGGTGGTAATTCGCACACAAATAAATCATAGAAATGTGGTTAAGCTCTTAGGTTGCTGCTTGGAAACCGAAGTTCCTTTGCTCGTTTATGAATACGTGTGTAATGGAACGTTACTTCACCATATCAATAAAAGTGGAATCTCTTGGTTATCATGGGAGAATCGTCTTAGGATAGCCTCTGAAGTTGCAGGTGCACTTGCTTATCTTCACTCTGCAGCTTCCATGCCAATAATTCACAGAGATATCAAGTCAGCCAACATACTTCTAGACGATAATTACATCGCAAAGGTATCGGATTTTGGAGCTTCAAGATTGGTGTCATTAGATCAAACTCAAGTGAGTACGCTTGTTCAAGGGACATTAGGGTATTTAGATCCCGAGTATTTTCGCACTAGCCATTTAACCGAGAAGAGTGATGTTTACAGTTTTGGCATTGTTTTAATCGAGCTCTTGACTGGGAAAAGGCCCATTTGCTTCGAGAGGCCTCAAGAAGAAAGGAATTTAGCCACCTACTTCATTATGTCGATGAAGGAGAATCGTTTGTTTCAAATTCTAGAGCATCGTGTGGTTCGAGAAGGCAGTTTGGAGCAACTCCAAACATTTGCAGAGCTTGTGAGGAGATGCTTAAGAATGAAAGGTGAAGAACGGCCCACAATGAAGGAGGTGGCAATGGAGCTAGAAGGTTTAAGGAAGTTTACTAAGCATCCTTGGGCAAATCATCATCAACAATATCATCAAGAGACTATGAGTTTGATGAGTGAATCCTCAGATCTTTATGCTGTGCCATTGAGTCCTTACAATGCTAGCACTGCTGAAATTTCTGGTCCATATAGTTTGGGTAGCAACACAATATTCCCAACTAATGGTCCTCGTTAAGGGAGATAAGAAGTATCTTACGTGACCAAAGCATATCTTTACTGTATTTGAGAGAGAGAGAGAGAGAGTATATCTCACTATATGTATATTTTTCATTCCTTTAGGAAATATTGCTCCTTTAATGTAAGAAAATAATTTTTTTTTTTTAAATGTGGAGTTGGATACCATCTGCCTATTGTGTGTGTTGCATTATTCTATTTAGAGGTGTGTAAATTTCAATCCAAATTGGAGAAACAGACCAAACAGACGAACCATCTTGGCTTGGAAGATGGGCAATTCTAGTTTTGAATTTGGTCTTGGACCAAAAATTAAAATTTTAATATAATAAAATTACCCGCCACCCCAGCTACCTATGCACACAACCAACAAGCCCTAAAATTAATAATCCCTTTCTTGGTTCTTCAATCTTTTTCTCTTTTTCTATCTCCTCCTCAAATTACTATATGTAAAAAATGATAGACGTCCAAGAGGGGAAGAGAAGAGTGAATTGGATTTTCAAAAACTTTTCTTAATTTTAATGAGACTTTAAATGAAACAATTTAGTCTTTTTCCAAACTATGAATACTAATTATTTAAATAGATCCTTGTCAAAAAATAATGTGAAATAAATGTAAGATAAAGTCAATATAAGAAAACTTACCCTTTTTAATTTTTAAAAAAACATTTGTTAAAGTATGAAAACTGATCTCAAATTTTGTTGAAAAAATATTAGCAGTGCTAAAATAAAAGAAAGTAAAAAATGTAGCACATAGGAAATTTTATAGTGGTTCAGCCAATAAGCCTAATCCACTCATTTAGTTCTTCACTAAGGGTTTTAACAATCCACTATAACTTTTGCAGACTCCCAATCTCACATCAAGCTAACCAAGCATCCAAAGGCTCTCAAGCTTCATTGCTCACTCACTCAAGAGCCACAAGGCAAAGAGAAAAGAATCACTTCAAGTTTTATCCGAATTTCTCCATCTTGAGGTTATTGTATCATTTCATTTATTGCCTTGTATAAGTGTATTTATTGCTTAAATCATTTGAGTCCAAGTGTGGACAAAGTATTGTACTTATTTCAACATTGTTGTGGATTGCTTAGATTACCTAGAACTATTTGTAATCAAGGGTTGTATTAGTTTCCAAGGTGATCTAAGGAAAAACCTTGGTGTTGATTTTAGTGGAACCCTAAGGGTGGTTAGACCTTAGGAGAGTGGACTAAGTGTGTGGAATAAACCGAACCACTAATTAAAAATTATCTTGTGCCATATATTATGTTTCATTGATATATCTTGTGGCATGAAATTCATCTCTTCAAACGTTCATATATATTTACATACATCTAGTTTGGATAAATTTGTAATATCAAGATTTTTATTTAAAAAATTAGTAAAAGTTCACTTAATTCACCCCCCTCTTGAGTGGCCATACCCCAAGAGACCAACAATTGGTATCAGAGCCGGCTTCTAAAATAGTTGAATCTTTAATCCATAATTTCAACCTAGAAGAGATCCATAATAACCCTTATTCTCTAATCAGGCCATAGCTGAATGACCATCACTCTTTAGGCCACCATTTTTTAATGGCACAAACTTTAACTATTGGAAAATGAGGATGAAATCTTTTTTGTTTTCTATAGATTATCAATTATGGAAGATAGTTAGGGATGGTTTTACCACAACTTCAACCAAAGTAGTGAAGGATCATCACGAGGATACATAGCATGCAACGAAAGCGTTTTTTTAAAAAAAAACTTTCCTCGTATTGATTAGAATCTAGGAAACTTACTTTTCCTTTGGATTACTGGACGGAATGAAGCGACGGGAGGAGGATGTGCGGGAGCTTCCTCGCGTGGTGGAGATGACGGCTGTCTTGCAATCCTTCGGCTCCTTCGCATCAGAACGTGAACGTTCTCTTGATCTTCCAAAGTATGACTCAAAACTCGTGGCCTCTCTTTGGTGAAGAAGAGTAAAAAAAAAAACCTTAGATGAAAAACAACCAAAGAGAGAATATATATAGGGAGAACCCTAGGGTTAAAACCCTAGTGGGCCAAGTTCATTTAATTAATTTTCTAATTGGGTTAGCCCAATTAATTAATTAAAACTAATGAACTATTATTTTATTCTAGCCCAATTAATTATGGACCATTCTGAATAAAATAATTCTCTCTTTATGTAATTCACACAACAAGCCAAATGTATTAAATAATACATGAGTTATATCGAGCTACCTCGGGAACCAAAAGACAAATTATTCACAGCTATTAAAATGACCAAAATATCCCTGCTACCTAGTAGCTATATTTTGTCATTCTAAGTGTTCCAACTATCACCATATGGTAACACTGACCCCACGAATAATTTTGCATATGCAATGTCTTTGATCTACTAGTGTAATGACGAAAATACCCCTCTACGTAACACCCATCATTTAGAAAGGAATAATGTACTAACACCTCTCTAAATGATTTCTACCATCCTTAGATCACTAGTCCAATAATCCGTGACTACTCGAATGTACTTGCTTATCACTGGGAGCTACCCAGAAGCACATACTCTTAAGTCACGTTCCCAGGGCCCTGGATTATTTGATTATTCTTGGACAATCACAAGGGGGTGAATCACAGAAACTATCTTGTATTAGTCTGTCTTAGCTAATTAGAAACCATACTCCCAACTCAAAAGGTTATTGATCTTTGATAGACCTCACCTACAGTGAATCTAAGAATATAGCTCTAGGTTCACTAGACTACTAGCTAATACTCAAGTATTAGAGTACTCGTCCACGTAGTAGCAGTGATAGACTAGCTCCATGATAATTAGTACTTTGTCATTAGCTTCTATCACAGGTCCACTCTACGCATTCCAAATGCGCTTGTACAATTAGAGTAAACGGACTGTTTACTGGCTAAGGCAAGCCATCCTCCATTAGGATCTATTGCACAATGATCTTATCATGATAGAATGTCCAGTTCTATCAAAAGATCAAGAGTAATATTTTCTTGCTTATTAAGTACCCATGATTCATGCCTAACTGTGAAGAACGACCCATCACATGAATCACTTACTTAATAGCATGGACACTTTTCCAACAATTAAATGCAAATAATATATCTGTCGTGCCATAAACTGACTAAAAGAAACATCATTACCATAAATTAAACAAAACGTGTCTTTAGGGCATACATTTCCAACAAGTAGAAGAATGGACTCAAGATGATATAAAACAACATCAAATGGATCATAACAAAATACATAATCTTTTGTTCAATCCTACCTAGTGAATATGAAAAATTATCTTCTTGTTCTACATCACATGAAATTTGGAGAAAATTAGAAATAGTATACAAAGGTACCACTACAAAAAAAAAAGGTTATTAACGACCAAAAGTTAGTGACGGGATTAATTTTGGTGGTTAATATAGTATTATTAACGACTAAATATAAATCCCGCCATTATAAAATAAATTTTAACAACGGGCTAAATAAATTGTCGTTAATAAACCATTTTCCCGTCATTATTGACTTCAATTTTTAATTCTAACCATGAAATAATAAAAAATATTATTAAAATTTAAGTACTACTTTATATAATTAAGTAATTCCAATATAATTATATTTTTCTGTAAATGTACAAATATAATTATTAAACTATTATAATTGGGAATTACTTATTTATTGATAATAAATTTTATTTAAAAATTATGAACATATTAAAAATAATGCAATATATCAAACTAATTAATTTTTTTCATAAATTATTTTTTTATAAATTATTTTATTTATTGATAATACAATATATTGAAAAATTATGAACATATTAAAAATAATATAATATATCAAACTAATTAATTTTTTTCATAATTTATTTTATTTTTATTAATTAAATAATTAATAATATTATTTACATAAATTATTTTATTTTTATTTAACAAATAAATATTTAAAAAAACTGAAAACTGGGCGGGAACTACTCACACCGTCTCTCTCTCTCTCCCCCCTCCTTTTTCCCCAAATCAGCAAATCGATCCCTAAATCTAACCCCAACTCACTTCCCCTCTCTCTCTCCCTCTCTTTCTTTTCTGTGTGTAAACTACTCCCGAGCGTTGACCATCTGCCGTTGTCTCCGCCTCCTGTCGTCGCTGCTGCCTCCGCCTCCGCATCTGTCACTGCCAGATCCATCTCCGCCTCTGCCGCCTCAAAGGTATATGTATATATATATATTCTATGTGTGTATATGTATGTTGTGTGTATATATGTAACCTATGTATATATGTATTCTGTGTGTGTATATATATATTGTGTGTGTATATGTATTACAGAGTTACACGAGAGAAGCTCTGTAACTCTTGAAACATCGTTTAGTTAACTTGAATGGATCCTGACTGAGTCAATACTAATTTTATCTCAAGATAATTAATCTTATGTGATTCATCTGTACTGGAAACATCGTAGTTAATTTTCAGTCTTATTTCTTAAATAGTACATGTGCATGTTATAGACTTGCAAACATTTTAATAAATCAAGAGGCTTGCTTTATGCAGCACAATAAAAGTTAACTTGAAGCTCTGTAACTCTTTAATCAATTAGGCGTTTGTCTTCAAGAATGGACCGTGTGGATAGTAGTTTAGATGAATGTGCGGAGCTTACTGCTGCTACAAGAGATGAGCTGGGACTAAATTGAGGAAAAAAACTCGGCTGCTTATTTAGTTTTTCTCATTGCAGCAAATTTATTTTAACGTATTCACTGAATGATACAGGTTTCTGAACTAAAAGGAGAGATGAAATTGACTGGTGTGGATGTACAATCTGTTCACCATGCAGTCCGAACCCTGTTCCTAATTTTGCTCTATTTTTAAGATAGTTATTCGATGTGAATTGGAACACTGATCAAACATGTTTCCATGCCCAGGAGACCAAAATTCATAGAATAGAAGGGAAACAGGTACAGTAACATTGATGAACAACTTGAATGTGAGGTTAGAAAAATAGTTATGCTGTCTAATTATTATGGTTTTTAGAACTTATCTGTTTGGTCACTCATGTAGGGTCTCACAAATGATGGAGTCAAGCGGTTGGTTGATTACGCCTGGAACTTAGAGAATAGCAGAGGCATAGATCGTATTCAGGCACAAGCCTAACTTGATCTCATTGCTTCCTATTTTGAGATTTAGTTCCAACTGAACCTTCAATTAGTTTCTGTCATTTTGCTCACGTAATTATTTTTATATTTGCAGGTTGCTTCATCAAGTTCATCTAGGCCAGCTCTTGAATTGCCACAAGTGACACCATCATCAAGGGTAAAGATTTATTGCTTTGTTATGGTCAAAATTTTTCAATCGACCTGTTGCCCATTTTTTAGCTTGTCATGGAAATAGCATTTTTTACTTGTTTGTTTAAATTTATGTTCAATGACTGGAGGAAATATTGGATTAATGTTGTGGATGACGTTTCTATTTACACATTGGACTAGAAAATATTTTCAATTGTGTTGGATGGAGCAAGCATAAGGAACGCGGGCATGCTTGTGCGTGTTTAGGTCCAACAGCTGGTTATCCTAGTGGAGGTCACATGTGGGCAAGTTTGAAAGTACGTAAATCTGTACCCACAGACCCGGGAAAAGCTTCTTGAATAAAATTAGAGGAATTTTATCATGTCTGCTTTTTTTTTTTGGGGGGGGGGAAGAAAATTGTATCATAGTTTCTTGTGGACCCAATAAGTACACATGTTAATTAGGATAGTTTATTTTACGTTAATTATGCAATGGTATTTATTGTGGACCAATTCTTGGAAAATTTATAATGTGATACAATTTTGGTACACATTGGATTGTGTGTGTATATGTATTCTGTGTGTACATGTATGTGTGTATATTCTGTGTGTATATATATTATGTCTATATATGTATATATATATATATTGTGTGTGTGTATGTGTATTACAGAGTTACACGAGAGAAGCTCTGTAACTCTTGAAACACTTGTTAATTTAGTCATTACCTACATACATTGCCTTCACCCTATTAGAAGGTGGAAATATTTTGTTTTTATAGCAGTTTGGATGCCAATTGCCAAATGCATTATCAATTTTTCTATTTACTTTTTGTAGATCCACTTTCCATTGCTATATTTGTTCAGTTGTTACAGCAGAGCATGCTAGAATTTGAAATATAGACTTGTTTAAAAGAAAGATTCAGACAATAAAACTTATAATCTTTTTAAAAGTATAGCAACATGTACGATAGGACAATAGATTTACAATTATGGATATGGAAAAACCTAAACATAGGAAAAACCACTGCATTGGGTTCCTTAAAACCATTAGAAAAAATTACATCAATTTTTCACACTTCTGCTTTAGAAAATTATTTAAGATGTTATGTGCACTTTGGTAATTTGTTGTTAAGAAAGTATCTTAAGACACAAGTAATTTGTTCCTTCCTCTGTTCTCATCCAAGTGTGCACACAACCATGATGATGTGCTTTGAAAAATTTAAACTTATGTTGTTTCCAACCTATGTGGAGGGTATGATGTGCTTTGAACACTATGTTAGCATTCAATAAACACAACAAGCAGAACCTCTTTGTACTCGCAATATAAAATAATAAGGGTACTAGGTACTCTATGATATTGGATGAGAACAATTTAAAGCATGAGAATCCATGACATCTAGTTCTAAGTTCTTAAGATATTTGAATATGACTTGATGCATCTATTTTTTTTTCTTCCTCCTTTACTTAATTAAGTTCTTTGACTCTAATTTTAGATTATTTTTTTTTTTTTATAGGTCAATGAGACAACAAGACTCTAAAGGAAGCAACTGCTGTCTTGGAGTACATGAACAGTTTTATGACTATATATAGTGTTTTGTTGTACATTTTTGAATAATATATACGATTGTTAAAGTGTTACTTTTAGTTGAATATCTTTTTTGATGTACATTTTTTAATAGTATATATAATTGTCAAAGTGTTATTTTTAATTGAACATATTTTTTGGTGTAATTTGTTGGCAATTAACACTTATAGATATACTACTTTCGGTATGTAAATGCTAATGGATAATGATTATTTTAGTGTTATTTAATGACATATTTAATTTTATGAGTTTTATTTCAATTTGATATCGATAATGATATATAGGTTTGGTGGTTTATATCAAAACAAGATATTTATGTCATTGATGACTAGCAATTGTTTTCATACTATTAAAAAAATAAAAAAATATTTTTTTAACGATAAAAATCATACCGTCACTAATTGTTCACATTATTAACGAGAGGAAATATTGTCATTATTGGTTTGTGTTTTGATAATTAAAAAGTTATTTTTAACGACATGAATCATACGGTCGCTAATTGTTTAGACTATTAACAACGGGAAATATTGTCGTTATTGGATTATAATTTGGTAGTTAATTATTTTTAACGACGGGAATCATACGGTCGCTAATACAATTAACGACGGGTTTATCATTCTCGTCGTTAAAGACTTTTATCCTCGGAGGCAATAACGACGACCGACGATAGGAAAATTCTCGTTGTTACAACTTTTCAACGACCGGAATTAACTTTCAACGACTGATTTTCTCGTTATTAGAACCCGTTTTTCTTGTAGTGTATCGATCGAATAAATGATACTAAGATTATTCTCTTAATGTCCCAATATGAAGAATTTAAACTTCTTCAAAATGAAAATAATAGTAATATGAATGGTAAATTCCAAAAGATTATAAACAATCTCAAAATGTTAGGTAAATAAATTTTTGAGGTAGATCAAGTTAAGAAAATACTTAGGTCATTGTCTCTAAATTGGCTACCTTTAGTGACTGTCATGTCTCAAGCCAAGAACTTGAAGGAATTAAAACTGGAAGAACTAATAGTGTTGTAGCCCGGAAACTATGACAATAGAATTTGTAATGAGGGAAGTTGGAGCTGAGGCAGAGTGAGGTTGACAGCTAGAAGGAGCCTGCTGGTGGAGATAGGCGTTGGGTAGTTTTAGTCCTCGATTTACTGACCGGGGTCATAGGTGGACCTCTGAGGATATCCTCGAGAGCAGCTGGAAGTGGCCTCATGTGTGCTTAGGACATATCTGCACCCATAGGAACAAGTTAGAATGCACGTGGGGATTCCTCACCTGCGTATCCCCTCCGATGCTTAAGTCAATACGTGTATGAAAGTGCAATAGACAAGTAAAGCATGCTATCATTTAACATAAAATAGTCGTACCTTCACGGTGTTCCAAGTTTTTCCTCTCGCCTCTCCATGTAGCGTCTGTAGTATGCACATGTTTGGGCCCAACATCTTCTGAATTTTGTAGGGTCCTTCGCAACTCGGGCTGAGTTTCTCTTCCTCTTCTATTCCCTTCCCCTGCGTCCAAAATTTCCATTTGAACGATAAACAGTTCTACTTGGTCGAATAATTCAGTCATAAAATTTGGCTTGGAGAAGGTTAGGTGTAACGCCCCCACTCTTCAAATATACAATGAAGCTAAATACAAACGAATATTCCACAAGGGCGTTATGGAAATCCTTACCAACGGAAACGAAGGATCGAACCTGATAGCTAGCAAAGCTAGATAAAAATGATTCCCAATAGTAAATCCTCTTATGTGACTTCCAAAATTCAATAAATATATCTTACTGCAATTACAATACATGGTAATCACGGCTTACAACTTTAGAAGCATAATAAATTCAAGCCTTACATAACCTCTGCTTATACAACTGCGATACACAACTCTCAAAACAAACCTAAAAAATTACATAAGATCCATAGAATATGAGTAATAGGAAGTTAAACTAAACTTCGGCCTCCTCGTAGCTCTTTTCTCTTGCTTATCTCCGGGTACATGGCACGACTGATATACATGGGATGTTGAATATCCCAAGAGTATGAAACACCTTAGTTAGATTGTTACATCTAAGTGAGTGGTACAAGAAAGGAAACGACGCATGCAAGAGCAATATGCAATTATGCCAAGTAATATGCCGAAATAAGAATGAAATCTCCCAAGATCATGGCTCACCACAAGAGCATGAGGTTTAGGCTCACCGCAAGAGCACGAGATCCCCTGTGATGTCTCAACAACTAGCCATAGATACAAATACCGAGATGCATACAAAAATAGACAAGATATACTTAAAGCAATAAAACATGAGATCTAACCTCTCGGCCCCCTTACATAGGCACGAGATATCCTCCTCACTTGCCAGGTATGAACCCTTCGGCCCCCTTACACAAGCTCGAGGTAGCCCCCTTACACAGGCCCACGTGGTCAACCCCCTTACACAGGCCCCGTGGTAGTTCACACACTACAAGCCAACAACTCGCCACAATCATCCAAATGACACGATGTATGACAAAGCAGAAGGAATATGATATGCAAGCCATGAGCCACACACGAAGCCATCGTGTTCAAACTCGATGCAACAAAATAGAAAGGATATGCTCGAACACATGGAACATAAGACGTGAGCAACAACCCATCCACAGATGAAACCAAGAGTGACCAAAAGAAAGTAAAAGGCATGCATAAACCACTCACATTTAAGGTTTACCTTGTTGGGACACTATTCACCATCTTACGGGAATGGGTTTTCTTACTGTTTTTCGGTAGTTTTGGTATGAACTCTGAACCTTCCGGCGATGTTGTTTCTACTTTGATTCCGGCAGAACCTTTCCCTCTTTTCTTTAGACAATTCCTCTAAAATCCTTACTCTCTCTCAATCCTATCAATATTTCCCCAAAGTTTCCCTTTTGTTGAATGTCTTCAAGAATACTCCTAAAGGCCTTATATTTATAGACTTCCTGGGTCAATCACACGTCGCCACCTTGCAAGGTCATTATGAGACTTCAAATCCTATCTCCAAGTGGCCAATAAATGCTTGCCACATGTCCTTAAGGATAAGGTTTGAAGACTTTGGAGACTAAGCAAAAGACTTAGCAAAGACTTGGGAAAGACTTTTACAAAGACTTACTTTAACAAAGCCTTGGACCTGGACTTCAAAACGATTCAAAGCTACATTTGATTTGAGTTTGAAATCCAATATATTTAGAAGCTATATTTTAAGGTTTCAACAAACGACGCTTCGGCCCGAACTTTTCACGTAACTTCACTTAGACCCTTTCAACTTGGTCCCCAGGCCATTTTTAATTGCACTTTTTGGTCCCTGAAAAATTAATAAATTACGCTAATACCCCAAGATTTTATATAAATTACACTTTTACACGACTTCAATATTTACGATTTTGTCACTGGTTCATAAATTGAACCTTTGTCTCAAGGCTTCTATAATCCTTTGAAATGATTTATTTTCTCAAGTATTAGAATCTAATAACCTTAGGTATCACCTCATATTTGAGTTCGAAAATCTGGGGTATTACATTCGGGATCTTCTAAGCGGGGCGTATGCAGTTTCGTTGAGCAGGACTGATGTCACCAATCCGACTGGGAGATCCTTTACTGCCTGCGTCGCAGCTCTGAATCACTCAACATATTGCTTTAGAGATTCATTCGTATTCTGTTGCAAGCTCATTAGATATATAACACTCTTCTTTTTCGGGAGATAGATGGAGAATGCATTTAGGAATTCTTTCTTCAACTATTTGAATGATCGTATATGTCCTCCTGGTAATTCAGTGAACCACTGTTGAGCCTATCCTGCTAGGGAGAGCAGGAAAGCCATGCACCTAGTGACCTCATTCCATCTATGTAACACGGCTACTGCAACAAAGCGTTATAGGTGCTTCTCTGGGTCCTCCATTCCCGAGTATACAGAAAGTTGCGACAGTTCGAACCCTAGTTGCACTGGTTGCCTTTGGAGTTCTTCAGATAGAGGAAACTTCTTCGGGGGAGTTTCCTTTGGCACCATCACTACCCGCTTCTCCTCTAGCACCACTTCTATAAGGCGTTTGATGTCAGATGCCCTGAGTGTTTCCTATTCTACTCCATTTTTGCAAAGAGATGGGGCATAAGGAGCTCTTGAGTAGGTGTTTTCTGTTGTTTCTTTATACATGGGAGCTTTCCTTGCCCTCATGTCATGTTTCCTTCTCGAGTCTATCATTTCTGGGACTTGGTTATTCGGCCCTGGAGTTTCGATTCTTATCCCATGCCGTGTGTGTTAGAACGAGAGGTGCTATGGCATACACCAAGAGGGGGGTGAATTGGTTATTTTAAAAACTTGATAAAACTTTGAAATCCTTTTGATTGAAAATAAAAAATCAATGCAAGTGAGGATAATGAAATACCAGCAATGATAAATAAATCAAATAACATAAGCAAGAGAGAACACAAAGATTTATAGTGGTTTGGCTTAACCCAAGCCTAATCCACTACCTTAGCTCCTCACTAAGGATTTTTCAAACCATCCACTAAAACCCCCTACTTAAACCAAGTAGGTCCTCTAGTCCGAGACTAGGAAAATTACAAATCTCCCAATCAAATGGGCCTTCTAGCTACACAAGCTAGGAAATACAAGAAATGTATTATTGGAGAGAATGTAAGAGATGAATCTCTTAGTTACAATGTCTCTCAAAAGTAAACAAGGCTTAAATGAATGTATACAGATTTAGATCAAAGCCTTGAAGAGAGAAAAATAAAGCACAGACAATTTTAAATATAAATGAGAATAACAGTAAGCTCAAATCATTTCATTCTTGTCAATTAGCCTTTTCTTGATCATCCTTGAGTTGTATAAATAGGCATCTCAAAAGCTTTACCCGAAACTGGCCGTTTGTGACTGTTGGGATTTGAAAAACTAGCCGTTGGAAACTTTCTGTGAAAAGAGATAGTCGACAGAATATAATGGATAGTCGACTATATTTTCAAGTAAAACTAAGACATAGTCGACAAACAAAAAAGCATAGTCAACTATTTTCTAACACAAATTACCCATAGTCGACAGACACATTCACATAGTCGACAGATACAAAAATATGAAGAAGATTTTGAAAATCATATACAAACATAGTCGACAAAGGAAAAACCATAATCGACTATCCTTACATGATAGTCGACAAAATGAAAAATAGTCAACAGAAGCTATATATAGTCGACTATCCTTAGACATAGTCGACTATCCTCAGGCATATAGTCAACTATTGATAGGCATAGTCAACAGCACTAACACACATAGTTGACTATTTATAGACATAGTCAACAGAACACAAACACATAGTTGACTATTCTTTTTATAAAAACTGAATCGATAAATGATAACATGAAAAAGAATATTTTGAATCATAAAATTCTTTAACATTGAAATCTCTTAACTTTATTTCATCATCAAAATACAATTGTTTTTCATCATCAAAATCATATCAAAGGCAAAACATCAATCTCCCCCTTTTTGATGATGATAAAACATTTTATGAAATACCCAAAAGTCTCCCCCTTTTTGTCATAAATAAAAAATGATATATTAGAAAGAATTTTAACACAAGATTAGGAAGGGATTTGGCGAAACATCAATAGGGTAAAAGTACATTTGAGAAAAGATAAATTTTTATGAACTCCCCTTAAATAACACATATCAAAAAGATTTATTCTCCCCCTTGATCAAACAATAAAATTTGAGAATCATTTTAACACTATAACTCTCCCTTAATTTTAGAAACTAATATGATTGAAATTTTGGATATACATTCTTAAGTAAAATCATAAAGGCAATACATGATTCAAAATCATTATAAACATCATAATCATGGAGAGTTTAGGGATAGAAAATATACCACCAAAATTGAGTTTAACAATCTCTCTTACTCTTGGTTGGCAAAAAAAATGAGCATTTTTTGGGGTTAATTTTCTCCTTCAACCCTTTTTTCCTTCATGCTTGATTCATCCATAAACATTTCACTTTGAGCTTCATTTAGATATCAAGAAAACCTACAAAAAATAACCCATCCACAAGATTTTGGTGCCCAACCCTCTTTGAGGTCACCATAGTTAGCATTGAAAATTCCTTTTGGAACCCATATTTGTTTATATCTTGAAGGATGGTTTCTTATAAAGCATTTGTTTACAGAATGCCCACATTGACCGCAGTAATGACAAGTAATTTTAGAATGTGAAGTAAAATTTTGTTTTCTTTTCACAAAACCACCTTGCCCTTTTCTTCTTTTATGAAAATCTTTTCTTGAATCTCAAGGGTATTTTTCAATTCTTCTTTCTCTATGTCGATTTTTTCAAAAGATAATTTTAAACATTTATTTTTCTCTTAAAGTTCCTCATTTTGAGCTTTAACAGTTTCTTCTCATTATTCCAAGAATCGTTTTCTTCTTTCAATAAGCTCACTTCTTTATCTAAAAATTTTAATTTCTTCTTTAAGACATTGTTTTTCATACTGATATTTTCAAATTCATTCATCAAATCATTGAATGCATCATACAATTCATCAAGGGTAAAACTTAAAATTAAATCACTAGAATGGGAAGGATTCTCTTCTACGTTGGACATAAGACATAGGTTGACCACTTTCTCCACTTGAGATTCATCACCAGAAGATGAATCATCCATTTTCTTTTTGAACTTCTTCTCATACCTCTTAAATGATGGACATTCGGATATGATATGCCCATACTTTTGACATCCATAATATTTAACTACATTTCTATATTTCTCCCCCTCAAACTTATCCTCTTCTTCCTTAGGTTTTTTCTTTCCATTTCTTTTAACCTTTTTCTAGTAAGGAACCTTTTGAATTTCCTAGTAATTATCATCAAATCATCATCATCTTCAACATCATCATCACTAGATGAGTGTGAAACTTTGAAAAGAAGATTCTTATCTCTATTTATCTCATCATCATGATCTCATGAGTCATGAGAGATCCAACCAAATCATCAAAAGATAAGTTATCTAAGTCTTTAGCCTCTTGAATGGCGATCACTTTGGGGTCCCATTCCTTGGGTAGACTTCTAAGGATTTTTCTAACTTTCTCTCCATTTGAAATTTTTTTTCCTAAGGCCTCCAAATTTGTGACAATATTATTAAACCTAGTAAACATTTCATTAATAGGTTCCAAAGATTTCATAGAAAAAAGTTCATACTCATGAATTAGTAAATTTACCTTTGATTCCTTAACTTGACTGGTGCCTTCATGAGTGACCTCTAATTTGTCCCAAATCTCCTTGGCCGTTTTGCATGTTGAGACTCGGTTGAACTCTCCGACGCAAAGAGCACAAAACAAAGTGTTCATGGCTCTTGCATTTATCTCCATATCTCTTCTTTCCTTTACTATCCAAGTCTCCATATTTTCTATATCGGCCAATGTAACCCCTTTCTTAATCACTTGAACAAGGCTTGTATCCTGCATAAGATAGATGAGCATTTTTGTTTTTCAAAAATTAAAATTAGTACCATTAAAGAAAGGTTGACTAGTGGTGCTTTGACCCTCAACTTTTGATGAGTCGAAAATATGTGCCATTTGTGGATCTTTTTCCCTAGGTTGTTAAACTAATGAAAAACAGTGGGAATGAGGCTCTGATACTAATTGTTAGAATGGGAGGTGCTATGGCACACACCAAGAGGGGGGTGAATTGGTGATTTTAAAAACTTGATAGAACTTTGAAATCCTTTTGATTGAAAATAAAAAATCAATGCAAGTGAGGATAATGAAATGCTAGCAATGATAAACAAATCAAATAACATAAGCAAGAGAGAACAAAAAGATTTATAGTGGTTCAGCTTAACCCAAGCCTAATCCACTACCTTAGCTCCTTACTAAGAATTTTTTAAACCATCCACTAAAACCCCCTACTTAAACCAAGTAGGTCCTCTAGTCCGAGACTAGAAAAATTACAAATCTCCCAATCAAATGGGCCTTCTAGCTACACAAGCTAGGAAATACAAGAAATGTATAATTGGAGAGAATCTAAGAGATGAATCTCTTAGTTACAATGTCTCTCAAAAGTAAACAAGGCTTAAATGAATGTATACAGATTTAAATCAAAGCCTTGAAGAGAGAAAAATAAAGCACGGATGATTTTAAATACAAATGAGAATAATAGTAAGCTCAAATCATTTCATTCCCGTCCATTAGCCTTTTCTTGATCATCCTTGACTTGTGTAAATAGGCATCTCAAAAGCTTTGCCCGAAACTAGCTGTTTGTGACCGTTGGGATTTGAAAAACTAGCCGTTGGAAGCTTTATGCGAAAAGAGATAGTCGACAGAATATAATAGATAATCGACTATATTTTCAAGTAAAACTAAAATATAGTTGACAAATAAGAAAGCATAGTCGACTATCTTCTAACACAAATTACCCATAGTCGACAAACACATTCACATAGTCGACAGAGGAAAAACCATAGTCGACTATCCTTACATGATAGTCGACAGAATGAAAAATAGTCGACAGAAGCCATATATAGTCGACTATCCTAATGAACATAGTCAACTATCCTTAGACATAGTTGACTATCCTCAGGCACATAGTCGACTATTGACAGGCATAGTCAACAGCACTAATACATATAGTCGACTATCTATAGACATAGTCAACAGAACACAAACACATAGTCGACTATTCTTTTTATAAAAACTGAATCGATAAATGATAACATAAAAAAGAATATTTTAAATCATAAAATGCTTTAACATTGAAATTTCTTAACTTTATTTCATCATCAAAATACAATTGTTTTTCATCATCAAAATCATATCAAAGGCAAAACATCAGTATGGTCCTTGGGGGGTTGTCTTGGGATCTCCGGTGTTCTCCCTCTGCATCGGTTTGTCCCATGTGAGGAATGTGAATGTCTGGCATTAGTTCGTGTAGCAAAGCGATAATTCCCTATAGTCTTCTCATATTCTCCTCATTATTCATCCTAAGTTCATCATTTGGTTGTTTCAGCTCCTTAAATTTTTTCTGCAATTGTTCATAATCTGAGAGTAAGACTGTGGGTGGAGCTATCCTCGTGGGTCCTGCAGGTATTGAGGTCACCATGAGGTTTCTATTTGGGGTTGAAGACTTCCCAAATGAGTGTTGTTCCCGACTAGCGGGCACTGCATGTAGGACCTATTTCCCTCGCCTTGTCGCATGTCTCATCAATCCAACTACGTGTACTTCTCCTTGTTTTGAAAACTCCATTCCCCCCAGTCCGACGATCTGGTCGCCTTCAAGCATAGGAAAGTTCTCTGGATGCACTTTGTTGCCAGGGTGATCTTTTGAAAATTCTGGTACCGTAGGGTGTACTTGACTGGGGCTACTTGTGGCTCTCTTCCTGGTACGAGCGCTCCTTCGGGTGGGGTTAGGCGGGTTCCCCAAACTGGCTGATCTTGTCTCTCACGACATCTTGTGTTAAGATTGACTTTTTGTTGCGTTTCCCATAGATAATGCCAAATTATTGTTGCTAAAATACAACAATTAAAATTTATGACGTGGGGTCCACTCAAGTTTGGTGTCGGGTGAAGTTAGGTTGTCATGAGAAAAGTTGCCTCAAGGGAGTTTGCCGAAAGGATGCCCGTTACAAGGATTTTGCCACAAGCTTTGCGCCATAAGGTCTTTGCCGCAAGCTTTCTTGCCACAAGGCCTTTTCCACAAGGTCTTCGCCACAAGCTATCTTGCCACAAGGTTTTCGCCACAAGCTTTCTTGCCACAAGGTCTTAGCCACAAGCTCTTTCGCTACAAGGTTTTCACCGCAAGTCTTTAATTTATCTACAAGGTCTAGCCGCAAGGTTTTTCCTTCGCCACTAGGTCTCGTCACAAGATTGTGCCTTTGCCACTAGGTCTCGCCGCAAGGATTTGCCTTCGCCATAAGGGCTCGCCGCAAGGATATTGTCATGTTGACACTCGAAAATGGGTTAGAAGGCTCACGAGAATCCTTTCCCACGACAACCCTCTGATGCCTAAGTCAGTACCAAATCCCAATGACTATTCACGAAAATAGTAAAGATGCAGTCAAAGTCTCTAAATTTTATCGAAATTAGAAGTCTTGTTCATTGTCTTGAAGTTGGGTATTTATAGGGCACGACTCTCAAAGATAGCTGGTGTTGACACGTGTCGATTACTAAATGGGTCAAAGAAAGGGGAGGTTGCCACGAAACCGTCGCTAGGCAGCTCACGATCAGCCCTGCCACGGGGCTGGCACCCGAGCCAGCCTCTCGGTCAGCTTGGCTGCAATGCTGGCCCTCGCGGCTGACACTGCCTTGCTGCAGACTACCGTAAGCTGGCTCTTGCAGCCAACCTGGCCGCGAGGTTGGCCCTTACGGCTAGCTTGGCCATGAGGCTGGCCTTTGCGGCCATCATTATCTCGCAGCAGGCTGCCGCGAGGCTAGCCCTCTTGGCTAAACTTTTTATTTATTTTCTTTTGGGAAAAAATTCTTCATTTTTTCTCCTACCAATTTTTCATGGCCCAACAACACACATTAATATGAAATTTTATATAAAAAATTCAAATTGAGAAAAAATTATGGGCAAAAAGAATAAAATATCACTACCTAATATATTGCCACACAAATTACATGGCATTGAACACCTATTTATAAACCTAAATCATTTATGAATGTACATAGGAAATCATATTCTGATCAGAAGATGATTCGTGAAGATATTGCTCTAGATGAGATAAATTCTACTTAAAATCAAATTTGATAACATCCTATTTATAGTCAAATTCAAAATCCTAATTACAGTTAAATTAGAAAACCCAATCACAAAAGAATTAAGATTTTGAGTCATAATTATCATAAATCTCCACCTTGACTCAAATTATATTTTATTTGACAACATATTTAATTAGTTGATTAAAGTTTTTCAATATGATACTCAAGGAAAACATTCATCCACTCGATGAATCCTTTGAGCATTAGATGTTACTTGATTATAAGAATTCAAATACTCGAGTAATATGTGAAAGTTAGTTATAATTGACTTTCCTAACATATATGCCCGATTAATATTTGATTTTATTCGAGTAAGAGATATGTTACTCGATTGATAAATTAACTTACTTGATTAATTCTTTCATAGTTTTGCTTTACTTGATTAAAATATTTCCATTAAAATTTTATATTTAATCTTCGTCATCAAAATATTTACATTTAATTTTATATAATAAATTTACTTAATGTCACCCAAAACTTCTTAAATATATATATAGATTCCCATTATTATTACCCTAAAAAGGAAAATAAAAAAAAAAGTTTGATAATGAAGAAAGAAATGGTCCTAGATAATGAAGAAACAAAAAATGTCAATTCTAGATCCAAACAGTGATACTCAACTCAAGTGAATGACAGCCTGTTTAATTTCTCCCGTGACTTTGACCCATTCTCATGCAGCGACGGTCTGTTTGGCAATCGATAAATTGGGGTTGGTGAGTGAATGTGATTAGCAGTCAATAAAGATTATCTCAAATGAAGAAGTACAACGATTTTTTAGAAAATTTCCAGACAAAAAATCATACTTGTCAATACTGTACTTCCATTATGGCCTAAACGTGTTAATTTTTTTTTTTTATCAAAAATCGGAACGAGCATGCCTTTGTTTTGTACCAGTCAAAATCTCACCCATTTCGGCCGGTGTAATGCCCATTTTGAACAAAAAGGGAATTCTGGACGAAATGTCCGTTTCTTGTTCTTCTTTTTTTTTTTATTTGTCCAATTCTCTTTCGTTTCTTATATACATATAATATAGAATATTATATATATATATATAATTTTGAAACAAAATGTCGAAATGTTCCATACCAAAATATATCATTTCAGAGAGAAATTCGAAATGATAGTCAAAATAATATTAAAAATGTTGTGTAGAATATGCTAACTTAAAAGGGGGGTGAATTAATTTTTTTTTACCCTTTAAGAAAAATTTAAATCAAAAGAAAATTAAAAAATGCAGCGCACACAATATAAAGTGGTTCAGCTTAAAAGTTTAGTCCACTATCTTGACTCCCCACCAAAGATTTTGACAAACTAATATTATTTTAGTAGATTTTAAGCAAGTTCAACTACTAATCTTTACACAATGGCTTTTTAACCTTGGTTTAGCCGCAATCAATGTTTGTTATAGGATAAGACTTAATTTTTACAAATTTCACAATGAAATGTGATCAAAAAAATTTCTCAAGAGAAAAGAAAGATAATACAAGTAATTATGATCTTCTCTTGAAAATACAAAGCATTACAGAAAAATAATAAATTTTAGTACACTTTCCTTTTGAATAACTCAATTAGAACGCACGTGAAAGCTTGAGAGATTGTGAAAGTAGGAAGAGTTCAACTCAATTGATTGTGTATTGTCTATCTATAACATTTTTCGACAGACTTCAACTCCTACTTATAGTCTTCTAGCATTGAATGTAGACTTAAACAATTGTGTGTATCAGAGAAAGGTTTTATATCAGAGATTCAGATTGTGTGTATGTTTGGGTTACTTTCTGTTTGTGCAACACATACTTCATTTTACTCAACTAAAACTATATATGTATTGGATTATTTTTAGAGATAACAGGGCATTCACTCGATTATACAATCTTTTTATTTAATTAACAAGAGCATAAAAAAGAGTGTGATAATGAAGAAAGAAATAGTCGTAGATGAGATGGTTGTATCCTTGACCCATCAAATTGTATAATAATTTGAAATGAGTTGGCATATCAAGTTGAGTATTAGGGACTGCAATCCTTATTATTTCGTCTCCATGGGGTGCATGGCAAGAGGCCAAGAGCAACTTCTCTACCTATATAATTTAGCTTCGAATTTTTCCTTTGGTTGACGAAGACTAATGTACCAATTTACTCTTTCCAAATCAAACGACGAGATTTCCTCAATAATTATTATACAATGTGGAATTGGAATCTTTCTTTGTATATTACAATTCAATTAAAATGTCAATTCTAGACCCAAACAGTGCATGACACTCAACTCAAGTGATATATGACAGCTTGTGTTCTCCCGTCACTTTGACCCGTTCTCATGTAGCGGCAAGTCATATGCATGCTACAAAATAAGGGTGTGTGAGAGAGAATCCAACCAACTTAGGGGTTGAGAGAGAGAGAGAGAGGAATTTAGGCTCAAAGATGGGAAAGATGGAGGATATGAGCCAATCAAAGGCGAGGATTGAGAAGAACCCTATGTTTACAAGAGAGAGATAGGCGGTGCATGCTTCGTCAATAGGAAAAGACAAACCACAAATTAACAAATAAATAAATAAGAGAGTACAAGAAATTAAGGATAGCATGAGAGATGATAGGAGAGGGGCTTTAGCGAAGGACAATAATGTTATCTTTGGTGAAAAGGAGAGGGAAGGTTAGGGGTGCCAACTCAAGAAATTTTAGTGCTAGAAAAATTCCTAGAGAAAAGCTTTTAATTAAATATAAAGGATTTACTTTAAAATTTTATGCATGAAATACTCTCTCTCTCTGTATATTGTTGTCTTTACATTACTCTAAAACCAACCAAAAGAAAAACCAAAATAATGGATTAAAAGTGAAAAAAAAATCATTTTCTTAATCTTTTCATGCAAATATTACCCTTTCCCCCCCCCCCCCCCCCCCAAAAAAAAAAAAAGAAGTGAGATACTAGAATTTAATGCTTTGTAATTATTAGGTCTTAACTAGTTAAAACTAATACTTTGTAATGGTTAATTTTTTAAATTTCAACCTATATTATTCTAGTGAAATTTCGACTAAGATACTTAGTTACTCAATTAAAATATGGCATTACTGGAGTACACAAATTACTTTGTCGATTGAATAATAGAGATTGACTATCTGTCCAACAATATTTTACTTCACTAATGTAATGATTTACTGAAATAAAATAAAAGTTAAACGATTAAGCATAAATCTCCTAGTCAATTAATAGTTCAAGTATAAAAAATTGACATTTTTTCTCGAGTTATTAATTGAGTAAGATTTTTTAATTATTTAACTAAAGAATTATTTACTAATTTGAAGTGAGTTGGCATATCAAATTGAGTATTAGGGATCGCAATGCTTATTAATTACTTAATTCATCTCCATGGGGTGCATGGAAAGAGGGCAAGAGCAACTTCTCTACCTACAGCTTCCAAATTTTTCTTCGTTGACGAAGACTATTGTACCAATTTACTATTTCCAAATAAAACGATGACATTTTCTCAATAATTAGCAAATTGTAACTACATAAAATAATTTATCGTCAATAACTTTAATTGCTTCCTCATTTAATTATAAATGACTTTTCACTTATGATGAAGAAGACCCATTGTTACTAGTCAATGATTTATGCAAGTCAAAACAAACATTCTTCTTTTCTTTCATTTATCACTTTCTTCCCATCCTTGCACTTAACCCATTCTATTGGATGATGAAAGAATTGGAATCTTTTTTTGTATATTACAATTCAATTAAAATGTCCATTCTAGACCCAAACAGTGACACTCAACTCAAGTGATATATGACAGCTTGTTTTCTCCCATCACTTTGACCCGTTCTCATGCAGCGACAAGTCATATGCATGTTAGAAAATAAGGGTGTGTGAGAGAGAATCCAAGTTAGGGATGGAGAGAGAGAGAGAGGAATTTAGGGTTAGAATGGCTCAGAGATGGGGAAAGATGGAAGATATGAGCCAATCAAAGGCGAGGATTGAGAAGAACCATATGTTTACAAGAGAGAGATAGGCGGTGCATGCTTCGTCAATATGAAAGGACAAATCACAAATTAACAAATAAATAAATAAGAGAGTACAAGAAAGGATATATAGCACGAGAGATGATAGGAGATGAGCTTTAGGAAGGACAATAATGTTATCTTTGGTGAAAAGGAGAGGGAAGGTTAGGACAATATAGAGACTCTCTCTCTATGTAATAATCATTAGTTGGCTAAGACAGTTGAGTTACTCGACTAAGATTTAATATTATTTGAGTAAAAAAAATACTTGATTGATTAATAATTTGGATTATAGAGACTCACAATTTGTCTAGAAAATATTATTCGACTAAGACACTTAGTTACTGAATTAAGATATGACATTACTCGAGTACACAAATTACTTTGTTAATTGAATAATAGAGATTGACTATCTGTCCAACAATATTTTACTTCACTAATATAATGATTTACTGAAATAAAATAAAAGTTAAATAATTAAGTATAAATCTCCTAGTCGATTAATAGTTTCAAGTATAAAAATTTGACATTTTTTCTCGAATTATTAATTGAGTAAGATTTTTTTATCACTTCGCTAAAGAATTATGTACTAATTTGAAGTGAGTTGGCATATCAAATTGAGTATTAGGGACTGCAATCCTTATTAATTACTTAATTCATCTCCACGGGCCGGGGGGCATGGCAAGAGGCCAAGAGCAACTTCTCTACCCACCTTTTCTTGGTTGACGAAGACTAATGTACCAATTTAGTACTTCCAAATCAAGTGACGATATTTTCTCAATAATTAGTTAATTATTTATATTACAATTCAATTAAAATGTCAATTCTAGACTCAAACAGTGACTCAAGTCAATGACAGCCTATTTTATCGCTTGACTTTGACCCATTCTCTTGACGCGGCAAGTCCCTGGAAAATAGCCAAAAAAATAGTATTGAAAACCTTTAGTGATGTCTGTGTAATAGATAGTGGCACTGGAATTAAAATTTGAGTAGTGATGTGTGTTTAAAAGTTAAAATTAAGGGCATTATAGTTTAATCTCACAAAAATTCATAATTGCTTCCTCATTTAATTATAATTGACTCTTCACTGATGATGAAGAAGACCCAATATTGCTACTAGTCAATGATTTATACAAGTCAAAACTAACATTCTTCTCTTCATTCATTTATCACTTGCTTCCCGGCCATCCTTGCACTTAACCCCATTCTATGAAAGAATTGGATTGCATTATAACGATATAAACATCGATAAGTTGGTATAAACAAGGAATTTTATTGGGACCATATCATTGGAAAATAAACAAGTGTTGTTAATTTATTGAAAAACTACTTAAAAATTCTATGAATAGAAAAAAATTAGTGTATAAATAACATTACTGATACATAAAACAAAATAGGAGCGGAGTGGAGAAGAAGGCCAGCGAGGTAGAAAATTCAACTTTTTTATGTTTCTTTTTTTAATTAAGAATTGAGGTATGTCAATTATCACGTGATCCTAATATTAAATTATGATTTTTTTAATTTTATATTTATATTTAGTCATAATTAACTGCTTAAGAAACAAGTAGAGACCATGAGACGTTAATTATACCATTTGTAATTTGATTTTTATTGAGGTAGTATTGTTAAATGTCTATTACTAATTAATTAGATTATTATTTAAGGATGGGTAATGTTACCTATTATCTTAAGGCATTGAGATAATTATTTTATTTTATTTTTAACATTGAAATAATGCATATTTAGCATATGTAGTTCAAAAAAATCAAATAGTTAATCATGAAATAACTACATGTGATAGTTATTTGATGCACCCCATCTATCAAAACTCCTAGATTTACCACACTAAGTTAGGAACTCAACTTTAAGCCTCACGAGCCTAATTGATCATCTTTTAGGTTTAATTTTATATATGATCCCTTATCATGATAATCAGAGTGAAGAATTAATTAATGATGTTATCATATAAACGTAATAAAATATTTTTAGAGCCATATAATCAATGATAGATAAGTGTGCTATTACTAAATTAATCTTAAACAGAATTACTAATTTTGATGGTGACTAACGTTAAACGTGTGTTTGATTGTATTATCTAGAATTTAATTTTAGATAATGATTGGCTAGAAAACAAAAATCACCCCACCCCCTTGAAAAATAAATTCCATAGAAATAAACTTTAAATACTTGTACCATACACATATTTTTCATAGAAAAGTTAAGAGTGTTTGATTGCTTCCATAATATATGTAATAATTACATATTTTCTAGGGTAAATATGTACAATCAAATACACTATAAGAGTGAAAACAATAAGTAAAACTAGTTACCACACTATATGTCTATTGGACAAACTGTAACGCCCCACTTTATCAAAGCAAGCATTAATCTTAGAATTTCGGGGATATATATTCTTTTTCTCAACAAATCCAACGTACGCTTAGCATAAATCAAACCCCGACAATTTCAATCCACTATCTCAGCATATTAACTTAAGAATAAACTAAGACTAGTCATAATATCACATCAGTGAAAGCAGAATCAAAATCTCGAAATTACATAACCGAATTCACTTTATTCATAACATAGAAATTGTTTGACAAAACATTTCAAAACAAAATACATCAAGTCTCATCTCTCAACAATAACTACTAACATCTCGAGCATAGACTAAATATATGCTTAACGATTATCAATGGAGCCAACGGCTACATCTCGAGAACCCCTTTCCTTTAGCGCCACTGCCTTCACTTGAAATGTTTGAATATTCCAAGAACATAGTCCAAATTAGATGCTGAATCATCTAAGTGAAAGTTCAAAAATACTTTTCATGAATATATACAGACCATGTAACGACACGTTTCCTGGAGCCTCCGCGCGCATAGAGGATCTGTGAGAGGGTGTCATTATTGAGTGATACTAAACAATAACACAACTATAACTCGCAAATAACCCTTATTTAAATCATAATCCCTTTTTCAATCACATAGTATCTCATAGTTGTTCTTACATAAACATTCATACCGTGAGCCCATTTGGCTTACAAAATACACATAAATCCCAAAACATAAAGCATTAACCTTAAGACAAGTACATTAACACTCAGAATCTAGTTTTGGAAGAACTCTGCACTTGCTATCCTGATTAGACAATCTGGATCCAACTCTCACTACAAGAAAAGTAGTTTTTAGTGGCCACTTTTAGTGACGGCCAAAAAATATTTGTCATAAATACAACTATTAGTGGCGATCATAAACTGTTTGTCAGTAAAAGAGCATGTTTAGTGGCGGCCAAAAAAATTGGTCACTAAAGAGCTCATTATTTGTGACGGCCATGACTTATGGCCACTAAAAGTGCATTATTGTGACATTCAGTTGTGAGGGGCGAAATTTACAATCACTAAAAGAAGATTATTTGTGAGGGCCATGTGTAACGGCCACTAAAAATGGATTATTTGTGACGGCCATGTGTGGCGGCCACTAAAAGTGGATTATTTCTAACAAAAAAAACAAAGATTATTTGTGAGGGCCATGTGTGGCGGCCACTAAAAGTGGATTATTTGTGAGGGCCATGTGTGGCGGCCATTAAAAGTGGATTATTTGTGACGGCCATGTGTAGCGGCCACTAAAAGTGGATTATTTCTAACAAAAAACAAAGATTATTTGTGAGGGCTATGTGTGGCGGCCACTAAAAGTGGATTATTTGTGAGGGCCATGTGTGGCGGCCATTAAAAGTGGATTATTTGTGACGGCCATGTGTGGCGGCCACTAAAAATGGATTATTTCTAACAAAAAAACAAAGATTATTTGTGAGGGCCATTTGTGGTGGCCACTAAAAGTGGATTATTTGTGATGGCCATGTGTGGTGGCCACTAAAAGTGAATTATTTCTAACAAAAAATAAGCTTATTTGTGGGGGTCAGTACGGGAGGCCACCAAAAGTACATTATTAGTGACAGCCAGGAATGGCGGCCACTAAAAATGGAGTATTTGTGACAGTGTAACATGGCGGCCACTAAAAGCTTATTTGTGAACACACTCCACAAGCTTATTTGTGACGGCCGGCGAAGGTCGCCATTAAAGGTTCATTATTTGTGACAGTTAGAGTTGGCGGTCACTAAAAGTATATTATTTGTGATGACTAAAAGTGGCCGCCACTAAAAGTTTCGCAAAGGGTTTAAGTCATTATACTTATTAGTGAGGGACGAGACTTGTGGCCGCTAAAAGTGAATTATTTATGACAACCAAACATGGTGGCCACTAAAAACTTTTGGCATAATATATTTGGTTTGATAGTTACTAAAAGTAAATTATTAATATAAAAAAGTATAATAATATAAAATATAATTAATAAAAAAATATTTTCATTTTTAATAACATTCTTCTATTATGTTTTTATTTTTTAATAACATTCTTCTTTTGATATTCTTAAAAAGTATATTTTTATTTTAATATACTTTTATAATTAATTATTAATAATATACTTATTCTGAAAAAATATATTTTTATATCATAAAAATATAAAATATAATTAATAATTAAAAACAAAGTATGTTTTTATTTCATTATTCTTTCAATATTTTTAAAAAGTATATTTTTTACTACTAAAAAATTTACAAAAAGATAAAAAGATATTTTATTTATTTTTCTTTTTCTTTAAAATATAAACAAAAGTTTAAAAAATATCTAAAATTTACAAAAACAGAAAAAGATATTTTGTTTATTTTTTTTCTTTCAAAATATAAATAAAAGTTAAAAAATAACTTTTAAATTTTAAAATTATTTATAAAACTTTAAAAATAAACAAAAATATATTTTTATTACCCACCCCCAATTTCCCTCCCTCATCTCTCCCGCCCCCATTTCCCTCCATCTCCATCTTCCTCTCTGTCTTCTTCTCTCCATCGCCTCCGTTTCCTTCGCTCCAGCATCTTACCTCCATCTCCTTCTTCGTCTCCGGCTCCAGCTTCATCTCCATCGCAACCTCGTTGTTGCCTCAACGCTGTTACTGCTTTTGTCAGGTATTCTTCCTCTCTTCTCTATGTCGCTCCCTTTCTTCTTCTCTCCCCTATTAATGCAGGAGCATCATGAAATTTCTTTGATTATTTAGCTTGAGTATCTTTCGTTTTCATATTGTTTTGTTTTAATTTCTGGTCGTCTCCCATCCAACTCCAACTATAATGTCCATTTTTGCATCACAGAATATCTGAGTGCATGTCCATTATTGGCAACTTTAATTCATTGATTGAATACTTTGAATCTTCTGAATCCAGTTTGCCTGAAACTATTTATATGACCAGTTTAAGGCAATGTTTGTATAAATGTTTCTTTGGCATTAGAAGTGGACTACTAAATTAATTAATTAGTGCTGCTATATATGGCTTTGAATAGGGCTGGTTTTAACTTTTAAGGTGATATGTGGAGGCTTTGCCATGGGTTGGGGATTTTTTGTAGGAACAGAGGCATTTCTGTTTTCGTGTTTTTTAGCAACGCCTGTCCCCAGATATATATATATATATAACTTTTAAGGAGATATAATTAAAAATTGTCACTTCTTATCCAAAAAAAAAGAAAAAAGGATCAGTTGTTCTAGCTCTCAGTTTATTTGACAAATTCTGTCTATTGGTCAAATTGAGTTTTATTTGACAGATTGCATCCATATCAAAACAGGATTTCAAGAGCTAGCTAACAGAGATGTCACTTAGGAATTTTGCATATGCCTTTCTCATGTTATTTCAAAGATTGCCAAGTGTCTTTTTGTTCTTTTTTGTTTCTGTTTTTGACGTTGACAAAAACAGATTGTGATTTCAGCATTTTTACCAGATTCTTCGTCTAATTTTTCATTCCCATGGTTTTTGTAGTCCTTATCCATATAAAATAAATATATTAGAGCTGAGCTCCTCCGCTATCATTTTGAGTCCAGTCCATTGTTACGATTCAAATTGTGTTTCTTTGAACACCACAACACCCCGCCCCCCTCCCCCGCAGATACACAACACAAGGAAAAAAAACTATTTTTGTGGGCCACAGATATTGATGTATGGTATTTGCTAAAGTGAGGCATCATTCAGGGATACAAGACACCTCATTTGCGTTTGCTGTATTCCCTAATTCAAGGAGTAAAGAGTCTGAATCTTTTTTTGGTTACCATGAAACACAAATGAAATAAGGAGTAAAAAGTCTAAATCTTTTCCCTCAACAGTTTAATTGTACGAGTTGGTGCTGATTAGATCTTAAAGACTATACAACATATAAATGATGTTATTTAAGCGTTACAACATAAAAGAAATGACAATTGGTCATAAATAACAATTCCATGCTACAGATACCTAGTGCACAGATATAGTCATTCAATCTCATATGTCACCAATAAATCCCACTAAGTTCACAGTATGGTGGGATGTTTGCACAAAATTGAGCAGAAAGGGACATGAAATAAGGAAACCTTATTTGCGTTTGCTGTATTCCCTAATTAATGGGTAACTTGAACGTGTAGAGATACATTGATGGCTGAAACTCAAAGTGCCAACACAATATATAGTATATATAATAATTGGTAAATAATCTCTTCTTGTATATATTGACTTGACTCAACCAACTAACTATTTTAGATAAAAACCCCATATTACACTCCCATAATAAACTAATTTAGACTTCAATCTAAAAAATGTGTTCCCTTTTAATAACATATATCTAGATTTCAATGTAAAAAAATGTCTTTTAGATACCCTCTGGATAATGCTAACCATTTACCCTTTCAGTGATCACTTTGCTTGCTTCTATAATTCTAAGATAGATAGATAAATTAGAGATTAATTTCACTTATCTTTTTTATTTTATTTTATTTTTCCCTCTCAACTTATATCAATTAACGCCATTTTATCAAGGATAAGTTTGGTATTTTTATTTTTAATCAATTTGTAATAATAGAATTATGTGTAATTATTTAAACTTAATTGAGACATTGTTGTCACTTTCTCTATTCGTCATGTAAATTTAATTTTCTATCAAAAATAATGTTAAAGAGATTTTTAAGCAAAAATTAAAACTATAAAAAAATTAAATGTCTCAAATTATAAACTTAATAAATTTGACCCCAAAAACTAATGCATAGTAAATATAATAATTATTATGGAATATTATTGTGGTTCACTTGATTAATTGATGTTTTATACTTGCAGGAAATACTAGTGAATCTTTGAATTAAAATTTTGTTTTATTATTTACATATGAAATTCTTCATTTTTTTACTAATCTATTATAACAGGGTTACCTTCATTGGGCTTTCAGTTCACATTCTCCCTAATATATTTTTCAAGTGAGCAAGATTAGAGGGCTAAACATGGACGCAAAACAAGGGATTATAAGTGGACTTAGTTTAAGTTGGTTTAACTTTCAATTATTTTATGTAAACATGAAAGGATTTTAAGTTTTGTGAACTTAAAGTCTTGACTTATAGTTCATGGCCAATTACATAACCGAGGTGTGACAATAATCTTTATAATATACTTAAGAACACAACCTTAATTATTTTGTTGGTGTGATATTAGTCTTGGCTCAAAGTTCAGGCTTTTAAATTAGCGTCATTTACCATATACTTAAGAACAAACATTGACTAGCTTTGTTGATTTGTTCAATTTTTATTTGCAATTGATTTGTGATATTAGTTTAAATTAGCTTTGTTGATTTGTTAAACCACATAAAATTGTTGCCAGATGTTATTGTATTTCAATGAACACTCTTTCATGAGGATATAGGACAAGTACGGGTATAGATGAGTTAATTTGATCATAAACTTTTATTTACTTTCACATTTGTGTTTGTTAATCTAATATTGTCACCCTTCTCATTTCCCTTGCAGTGTTGGTTTGTTTTCAAATCGTTGCGTTATTTGGAATTGTATTTGCATCGTAAGAGGTATGTATCCCGTGAGTGATGGAGATTTTATCACTCCCTCCGAGTCGTAGGAGATCACCCTAATTTATAGATATGGAATATTAGTGAATATATATATATGTACATTGACATTATGTATGTACATACCCCGTGAGTGATGGGGATTTTATCACTTCCTTCGGGTGGTGGGAGATCACCCTAATTTATAGGTATCAAATATTAATGAATATATATATATATATGTACATTGACATTGTGTATGTACATACCCCGTGAGTGATGGGGATTTTATCACTCCCTCCGGGTGGTGGGAGATCACCCTAATTTATGTGTTTATTTGTCCATTATGTTTAGACTATCTAATGGATGTTTAGCAACTTTTATAAATTTTACGTTAAACTTGTACCTTACATTTGTTGTAGTTTCCTTTATTAGTTTTTTGAATAAGAATATAATTTTTTTATATTTATTTTTAATTAGTGTGATGGAGAGGAGTTGGATGCAATTGGATGACAGACTTTGTGACCAATATTTGAATGGAGTTAATGATTTCCTTGAATTCGCGTTCAGAAACCCACGCATAGATGGAAAAATTCGGTGTCCCTGTGTGCAATGCAACAATACATATTTTTTTGGTCAAGATGATGTCGAGTTTCATCTAGTTAGGTATGGAATAGTTAAGAATTACGTTAATTGGTACTACCATGGGGAAGAGGTATTGGTTGAAGTAGAGATTAGTGATAAGGATGATGACAACAATAATAATGACGATCTACGTCCTATGCTGGAAGAAGCCTTTGGATTGCCAGGTGTTAATATTGATATGGGTCACGATTCATCTAACGAGAATGAGCCGAACTCGAGTGCAAAATTTTTTTATGAATTATTACATGATGCCGAACAACCTCTATTTCCAGGATGCACCCATGTGTCGAAGCTTTCATTTCTTGTGAAACTGTTGCATTTGAAATGTTTAAGTGGGTGGAGTAACAATTCATTCAATATGCTACTTGAGATAATAAGATCTACATTTCCAGTGAGTGAAACTGTGCCTTCTTCTTATTATGAAGCTAGAAAATTCATCCGAGCTTTAGGACTCGATTATGAAAAGATAGATGCATGCCCAAATGATTGCATACTTTTTCGAAAAGAATATGCAAATTGTCATGAATGTGTGAAATGTGGTGCTCCTAGGTGGAAGTCAGTGGCAGGAAAAAAAGATGTAACCGGAAAAAAGGTACCTACAAAAACCCTGAGGTATTTTCCATTAACCCCAAGGCTCCAGAGGCTATATATGTCATCCAAAATAGCTTTAGATATGCGATGGCACAAAGATAAACGTGTTAAAGATGGGTTATTACGTCATCCAGCTGATTCTGAAGCTTGGAAAAAGTTAGATGAGCATTATCCTTCGTTTTCAATTGAACCTCGTAATGTTAGACTTGGATTGGCAAGTGATGGATTTAATCCATTTGGCTCAATGAGCATTGCTCATAGTACATGGCCTGTGATTGTAGTTCCATATAATTTGCCCCCTTGGATGTGCATGAAACAACCTTATCTCATATTAACCTTACTTATTCCTGGTCCAAAAGCCCCTGGAAACCACATTGATGTTTATTTGCAACCTTTGATTGAAGAATTGAAGGAGTTATGGGAGGTCGGTGTTCAAACGTATGATGCCTCAAAGAAACAAAATTTTCAGATGCATGCAGCTATTTTATGGACTATTAATGATTTTCCTGCCTATGCAAATTTGTCTGGATATAGTACAAAGGGAAAGTGGGCTTGTCCTTGTTGCAACAAACACATCGAGTCTCATTGGCTAAGTTATGGGAAAAAATTTTTCTATATGGGCCACCGTCGATTTTTACCTAGGAACCATAAATGGCGTAATAATAAAATTCATTTCAATGGGAAGGTGGAACGAAGGGACCGACCTCCACAACTGTCCGGATATGATGTGTTTGAACAATTATGCACTGTTGAAAAAGGAAAATGGGATAATTCTAATGATACTTGGCTAAAACATTGGAAGAAAAAAAGTATCTTCTTTGAGTTGCCTTATTGGAAAGAACTTTTGTTGCGTCACAATCTAGATGTTATGCACATTGAAAAAAAATGTATGTGATAATGTCATTGGAACGATCATGCATATTCAAGGAAAATCGACAGATGGTAAGAAAGCTCGCATAGACTTGAAAGATATGGGCATTAGAGAGACACTCCACCTACTCGGTGAAGATGATAAAATACCTCTTGCATGTTACATGTTGTCTTCAAAAGAAAAATTGATGTTGTGTGAATTTTTGAAAGAAGTTAAAGTACCAGATGGTTATTCGTCGAGTATCTCAAGGTGTGTTAATATCAAGGAGCGCAAAATCTTGTCCTTAAAGAGTCATGATTGCCACATTCTTATGCAACGATTACTCCCTCTTGCTATACGAGGACTTCTCCCTAAAGATGTTTTTGGTGCATTGACTGAATTGAGCAACTTTTTTCGAGAGATTTGTTCCAAAGTATTGAGGGTTGAAAGGTTAAATGAACTTGAGCTCCAAATTGTTGAAACTCTTTGCAAATTAGAACGAATCTTCCTTCCAACTTTTTTCAACATTATGGAACACTTGCCTATTCACTTACCTAGTGAAGCTAAGATTGCCAACCCTGTCCAGTATCGTTGGATGTATCCAATTGAAAGGTTTGTACATGTTCTTATTCATACTAGTTTTTTTGGGAAAAAAAAAGTTTACCCCCTTATTAAGGAGTTTAAGAAAAGTTATCAATTTCTTTAACAGGTATTTACGCACATTGAAATCTTATGTCCATAATAAGAGTCGTCCAGAGGGTTCAATTGCAGAGGGATATCTTGCAGAAGAATGCCTAAATTTTTGTTCTAGATACCTAAAAGGATGTGAAACGAAATTCAATCGCGTTGAAAGAAATGCTGACGGGGATGATGTGAAAACAATTGGTGGATTATCTGTTTTTACTCAAATAGGTCGTGCTTTAGGAAAAGCGACTCAATGTGAGCTTGGAAGAGAGGAATGGTCCCAAGCTCGATTATATGTCCTTAAAAATTGTGATGAAATCCAATCATTCATAGAGTAAGTGATAATTTTGAAATATTCTATACCAATAATTAATTTATAACAATTATTTTTTCATGGAATTTCTCTTACTGCTTTTTGTGTGTAATTTAAAATAGAGAACACAAACAATTGGTGGTCCAATCTCTAGCCCATTCCCATCCCAGAAACGTGGAAAACATTCACAATAGAGAATTTCCAAGTTGGTTTGAGCATCAAGTAAGTATATTAAGATCCAATATGTATCATTTAAATGTTTTGTGGTAAGATATTCAATGCCATTCATTTGAACTATATTGTTATTTAACTCATTTCCCTTTAAATGAATAGGTGACACAAATGTATAATTCAAAAAATGACAAAGTCACCAATCATTTGTTATCACTTGCTCGAGGGCCAAATCATAGTGCATTGTCATACAAAGGCTACATTGTTAATGGTTTTCGGTTCCACACTCGAGATCGAGAGAAAGAATTGAAAACTCAAAATAGTGGAGTTTTCGTGAGATGGGAAACTAATAGTTTTGCAACTGCGAGAGATGGTAACCCAACCCTTGGTAATGTGGATTACTATGGTGTGTTAATGAATATTATCGAATTGCAATATCTTGGTGGTTTACGAGTAGTACTATTCAAGTGTGATTGGAGAGATGTATGCAATAAAGGAAGAGGAATCAAGACAGATAATTACGGGTTCACTTCCTTAAATTTTGATAGATCATTGCAGACTAATGAACCATTTATACTTGCTTGCCAAGCTGAACAGGTGTTTTATGTAAAGGAAATGGGGGAACCTAATTGGTATGTTGTTCAACAATCACAACCTCGAAACTTTTATGATATGGATGCCTATGAAGCCACTAGTGATGAACCATTTCAACAAAATGATCTATCAAACACTGGCCAATGTTCAACCCAAGATGCAGATCTAAATGATTATGAGTTTTCATGCCATAGAAGTGATATTCCGTTAGAGATTGCATTTGAAGAAGGGACATGAAGACAACGAAGGAAAAGAATGTATCCTTCAGTTAAGGGAAAGAGAAAGACTAGAGGAAGAAGGAAACAAAAACCAGTTTTAAGTGATGATGATTGATTGTATATGTCTTGCTTGCTTAGTTTTGATATGTTTTTTTTTTTCCCTCTATTTTTCTAAAGCTTAGTGTATTTCAGTGTTTCTTTTTTCTTTAGTCACTTTCTATATATAAGTCTATGTTGTAGCCAATGGAGGGTATAGTCGAAACCAACGAACAAACTCTCGTCACACCACCTAATTTTGATCCATCTACAAGACAAAGTTGCGCTGGTAAGAAATAATTATCTATGTTTAAATAATTTGATTTTCTCATCTATAAAATGATAAAATAATTATTAGTTTTTATTTATCATATATTTATTGTATAGGATCATCATCATCTAATGCAAGAAAAAGAGGTCAAGGGAAAACAAAGAATAAAATACTAACATCTTTGGCTCCTGGTCAAAAATTGCCATTGGAATTCAATAATTATGGTCAAGCCATTGGATCAAATGCTAATGTGTTTGCAAGTCATATTAGCAAGATTGTTAAAGTATGTGAAGATGCACCAATTTCTTGCAAGCGTTGGGAAGATGTTCCACAAGACAATACGAATAAAATGTATTCTTATGTGCTGGTAAGATTAATAATTATTTTATATTATACTTATATGATATTGTATTAAATCGTTTTTCATGACTTATAACGTTTCAAACAACTTTTTCTTTTAACTTGTGTAGGAGAAATTTGAATTTGATGAGAACGAAATAAGAAAAAATTGAATCTTTAGAAAGATGGGAAGGGCTTTTGCAAACCATAGATATAAGTTGAAGGCTGACTATTATGATGCATATGACAATGATGATGATCGAATTAAGTTTGCTTCAACAACAGTCGACCAAGGACAATGGAGACAATTTGTCAGTTGGTTGAGCTCACATGAGTTTCAGGTATTCTATACCCTTTACTTTTTTTATGCACAAGTCACTTTAATTGCTTAAAACATGATTATTGTATTTGGTCTTACATATAGGTTTCTTGTGCTCGTAATAAGTCTAATCGGTCAAAGCAAACAATGACTAAAACTACAGACACTAGAAGTTTTGCTCGAGTTAGAGCTGAACAGGTATAATTTAAATCATTTATGCATCTTTCTCATTAACAATTTTTTTTTTTTTTTTGTTGATTAACTTGTCTATTTAATACAGTTTGAAATATTAGGACACGAACCGTCTGCATGGAAAATGTTCAAGGTGACACACAAGAAAAAAGACAAGTCAATGGTTGATTCCACATCAAAAGAAATAGTGGTAAATTTTATTTTAAACAGTTTATGTTGTTATTGTGATATATATTTTAGTATTTTGTTATAACATATCTATTTTATTTATTATCTAATTTTAGGAAAAAATTCAATCTTTAGTAACCCAAAGAGCTGAGGAAGAACCTTCTCAAGCTATTGATGAAAATGAAATTTTTTTTGAAGTAATGGGAAGAGAAAGACATGGACGTGTTCGTGGGTATGGATTCGGACCAACTCCTTCTTCTGTCCTTGGAAAGATTCCATCTCGTCATGAGCTTGTTACAGAACTAGAACAAATGCGACAGCATAATAATGGTTTGAAAAATGAAATGCAACTTTTGAAAGAGAAAAATGAAGCGTTATCGATAGAATTGGACCAAGTCAAAGAAAGGCAATCAATTTTTGAAGCTTTTATGGAAGATGTTAGGGCAGGAAGGATTAGAAATAACAATTGACTAGACTTAATTGTTTGATGTCTTTTTTTGATGTAAAGTGCTATATGTCTTTTTTTGATGATAATGTGATTGTAAATTGATAGATATCTTTTTTTGATGACAATGTAAATGTAAAGTGCTAGTCAATTATTAATTGACTAGAGTTGTTTTCTGAAGTTTCTTGATGATTAGAATGGTGTTTATTTTGGATATAATGTATTAAATTAATAGGGTTTAAAATATAAAAAAACAAGCAATGGGTTGTGAAAAAATTTTATAAAAATCACTTTTTGTGGCGGCCAACAAAAAGTGGTCACTAAAAATGTCTTTTTTTGTGGCAGCCATGACTCTCACTAAAAGTATCTGTCAAACACTTTTTGTGGCAACCAATATAATGTGGTCACTAAAAAATGTTCATTTTGTGGCGGCCAGCGCTATCACTAAAATCTAATCATTTGTGACAACTAGCAAAACCGTCACAAAAAATTCATTACTTGTGACAACGGTGGCCGTCACTGAAGAGTCGTTATTTATGAGCGCCATGACCGTCACAAAAAATGACATTAGTGGGGGAGGATTGCGGTTGTCACTAAAAAAATTTTTGTGACCGTCACTTCCGGCCGCCATTAAACGGTATTTTTAGTGACGGCCAGCCAATAATCGCCACTAATACTATTTGTGACAGACTTTTTAGTGACAGCTTGTGACGGCCAATTTAGTGGCCACTAAAACTTTTAGTGATGAGTTTTTATATTTTTAGTGACGATCTTGGCCTCCACTAAAAATCTTATTTCTTGTAGTGTCTGTTGTACGCACCTGCGGTCTCGGGATACACTTACTTGGAATGATGGAAATCAAACGTGAGTCGCGAGACTCAACAAGCTCATGAAAGAAAGGCTATAGGTTTAGGATAGGACTCTTCCCATGACACCCCATGCAATTCATGCCAATGCAACCACACCATGTCATGATCCATACGTACCTTACTTCTAAATGCATAACATAAAGATAATTGCACATAAAGGAACTAGGGGCCCACATAAGTCACACATTGGCACCCAAGTCCCACATACAAATCTGTTGTAGCCTAACATAGGCTACTATTTCATCATTCTCTTAGACCCGTCTTTTCCTAACATGGTCAGCTTTTCCTAACATTTAACATTTGGCTTTTCCTGATACTCATTACATGCTCTTCCTGATACCCATCATACTCTCATGTGTTCTTCCTGTCATTTATCACATTATCATATACTTTCGCGATCTTGGTCTTCCCTCAGGCCAACCCCGAGCTAATTTCTAAAGTCTTTCCTCGAGCTTGCATCCTCACCATGCAATGCAATGACTTCTGTAGCATAAACGTGATGACAAGGCCCCCATAAACCAAACATCAAGCCCTGCTACGCCCACATAGGAATACACACATGCGGTATGCTCTAAGTGTATATGCTCACCTAGGATATCCAAGTTGGCTCTTAGACCAACTGGGTCATGCAAATGCTCACACATCCCGTTACACACAAAGCATGTCCCCACGTGAATGCAACCTAGTCCCTATGCAGCACACACACATCATGATATGCACAAGTCAAGGCGGGAATCTAGTAGTACCAGCTCTTTTGGCCCGTCTAGCGCTTATCGTAACAACCGATGACTGACGCCCATATATCCAGCCATCAACTACCACAATCCACGGTCGACAATCAGTGGCTTTGCACCCCATACCCTTAGACACACTTACTGACACTATTAACTTTATATCTTCTAAACTTAACATTACACAACATTTCTCCATAACTCTTCATGTACATAATCCCATGAACATCATAATACTGTTCTCATTCTCATCTCTTATAAACATGGAAATGAACCACTTACTTTTCCCATTTAAACTCTTTAACATAACCCCATAAATCATATTGACTCTTCTAAGAACCTAACTCATCGGGTTCAGCATCATTCCCAAGGAAAGCAGAGCGATACGAGACTCTGTGATGGTCAAAATGAAGGACACCAAGACATCATTATTTAGCTCATTCCATTACCAATAAACTCATTAATAAAATAAAAGTCATAAAGTAGTTACTACGCGGATTATTATTATTTATGCGTAGAACCGAGTCACGGTGAGGAAGGGTTTAAAATATGAAAAATAACGAAAACTCTCGTAGGAAATGAAGAACATGAGGAAGGGATTAGGAGCTTGCCTAAAAACGGTTGATTTCTGACTTTTACGCACTCCCGCTGTGAAGTAATACAATTAAAATAAATAATGACCTCTCGAGCCCCAATTAATTAATTTTGACCATATAAAATTAATATTTCTATGTGTATAACAATCTAATAATTTATTTAACTTACCTGGACACTTAAAACACGGATTGAACAAGATTTTTCCTCATTTTTTCTTCAATTCCTTCTCCCGCGCGTTGCTGGTCGAGCTCCCCACTTCTCCCAAATCGTTCTTCCACTTTTTCTACTTTGAAAACGCCCGAAATGGGCTTTAAAATGGGTGCAAAAGGAGTGGCTAGGGGAGAGCCACGTGGCGGCCGCTAGAGCAGCCACTGGGAGCATCACCGACTCCCCGAAATGACGTCATTTCGGGGAGGAATTTGCTAAAAAATCAGCAAATTTCTCCTAGCCTCGCACGGACGCCCATAGGTTTGATCTCGCGTCCCCCACCTGGTCGCCTTCACGTGCGACCACCCGCGCCCACGCTCACCTTCAACATATATGGGCCTTAAATTAAATTTAAAGTGATTTGCGGCCACTTCCGCAAATCACGTTTCAACACCCCTAATTTCCTTTAATTGCACATATGCCTGAATTTCCATTTTCTTCTTATTTCACTTACACCCTAAAACTTCCAAAAATTTACTAAATTAATTTATTTTATTCTTTCATTAATTTCATAAATATCCCCAAATAATTTAATTAATTACCCTTAATTTCCTATTTTCTCAAATAACTTAAATTATTATTTTCTCTTAATTCCTCAAATATTCCTTAATGACTTCAAACACCAAAATTAATAATCAATATTTAACTCCAAATTTTGGGATATTATAGACCATGAATAACATCTACATATTCAGACATACCTTAGCCCAAGAAAATCCCACATAGCACTTAACCCTAAAACAACAATAACAATATATCCAACATTTATCCCACTAACCGAGAAAAATGCAATCTCTCTAAAGGCAATGCATCCACATCGACACATTAGCATAACACAATTCTACTTAAGAGGGACAACCTCAACACATGAACCTGAGTATTACTCCCATATCATGTCTAGGCATTACGCTCACACTCAAAAGCATCCGGATCCCAACACAACCCTGGCCACAAGATGATCAACACTATACTCAGGAATCCACACCTACCTCGGGAACAATACTACAGCTTAATGATCCCGGGGTGGTGTCCATTCCTAACCTCGCCACTTTGAGCCAGTCTGGGGTGGTGTTCACTTGCAACCCTGCTACTTGTCGACTCGCAAGGGTGAAGTCCTACCCCGTCACAATGGGTATTTTCCTTTGGCATGCTTCCCTACTGTTATCACTCAAATACCTCACATAGGTTGACAACACACATCCCACATGGACATCACACAAACATGCCAATGCTAATGTCATCAAGCATCATTTAAACATCATTTCATGTACATAATTTATCGCACAAAATTCAATGCACATGCATAAAATATTTAGGGATGAACTGCCCTCATGAAAACAACCATCACACTTTAAAACCGTTCATATGTAACAAAACCTTTGCAAGTAATCAAATCAAGTTTAGGGTAAGAACCCTCACAAAACAAGGTTTTTGGGTTTAGAACACTCACTGTAAACCATTCACATGCAACAAAATCAATTTTTCCGGTAGAACCACTCATCTTCGACAAATTTCAGAATGCCTCGATTAGCGAGCACAACCTTGATTTTCGTGCCAACCTCAAACTTCGCACATGTCACTTCACATTAAGTCTCAAGGCACCCTAATCATAATATTCATTTCAATAAGCATCAAAACCTATTTTTCCTCAAAATTTCTTCAATTTCTCTATTTTCTCCCATATTTCCTCACTAAAATTCCAAATAAATACTTTCTTAATAAGTTCCTCAAATCTTTCTCCACAACAATTCATAAAATGCTAAGAACTTTAAGAGAAAATTACTAAAGTTGACTCAATGCTTTGTTTTCACGCAAAACGAGGCTGGTCGATGTGAAAACCAAGAAACTAGAAAGGCCAACACCAAAACTTTTTGCACAATCACCTAGATCTCATTTTTCTCAATTTTTTAGCACTTTTCCAAATTTTTTAAGCATGCCACGCGCCCGCACTCACCCCCACAAGGTCTGCCACGCGCCTGCTTGAGAAGTCCGGCGCATGTGCCTCATGCACCGGTCATCTTCTTCGGCTCTGGCACACCGATGACTGGAGATCTTTACACCACGATACTTTCCTCCTAAAATCGATCTAAATGGCACCTTGAATGGCTTGAAAAGATTGCCGGAAGGGCCTCAACCGGTTAGCCAAAGTCTTGGCCTCTCCACCTGCCTCCAAACTCCGGCGAGCTTCGAAACCTCTTCAAACCACCAACAAAACGCACCAAAGTTTCCAGAGAGCTTCCTCAGGTCATAGGCAACAAAGGCCCTATGATTTCATCCCTAAATTCATTCGTTAGCACCCCCGATTTGAAGTTCAAAAACACCAAACTTTCGGCCAAGCCCTAGCTCTATTTATAGGTGAATTTGAACCTCGAAATGCCCATGGATGCCCGACCCAATGCCTCAAACGCCTCCTACTTCCCTCGGGTGACCCAAAAGCATTGACCAACGACCTTGAATGGCTAATTACACTTTGGCATGGCCGACCAAACCTGTAATACCCCATGTTGCAAAGTGTCAAGTAAGTTCAAGGAACTGAAAATTAGTTTGAGAATTTAGTTAAGTAATTGCCGAATTAGACGAAATGAGTGCCCCGGACCTTAGATTTTTAAGGAAAATAGTATGGTAATGACGAGTAATAAGAGTTATGATTTTAGGCATTAAAAGAAGTTGGATCAGGAACAGTTTTCGGTACAACTATCTACCAGGTTGAGAAAATCGAATGATCGTAAGGGATGTAATACTCGAGATTTTTAGATTCAGATACTTGAGAAAATATGATATTTTAAGGGATTGTGGATGATTGGAGACAAAAGTTTAATTTTTGAGACAGGGGAAAAATCGTAATTTTTGAGGTTGGGGTAAAAATGTAATTTACCTAAAAATCAGGGGTATTAGCGTAATTAATCCATTCTTCAAGGCTAAAATGTAATTAAAAATTAGCCCGGGGACCATGTTGAAAAGGGTCTAAGTGCAATTACCCAAAATTTTGGGCCAAAATGTAATTCTTGAAACTTTTTTACTAGGGGCATATGGGTAGGGGTGAGCATTCGGTTTAACCGAACCGAACCGGCCATTTTTTACCGAACCGAACCGAACCGTTTTAAGATAGAAAACTGAACCGATCGAACCGAACTATTGTGCTAACCGATTTAACCGAACCCGAACAAACCGAAATTGAAATTCACTTAACCGAACCGAAAACCGAACCGATTATACACAAGAATAACTGAAAAAAATCGAACCGATTATACCCAAAACCGATATAACCGAAATCCTACAAACAAAACCGAAATTGGTGAACAAATTCCTACAAACAAAACAGAAGTTTGCAGCCAAAAGTTTTCCACAAAGAATTGACAAGTCTGCTGGAAAACATTGCATCTAAACATAAATCATCAACAAACATATCTCCATTGCATCTAAATAATAAACATAAAATCATCAACTGATAATACACGCTTAACCTGTACATGTAGGCTTTCCTTTCTTTCACCAGATAGACCTTCTCAAATGGGAAGACATATACAGCTCCAAAGATTGATGACGATGTCTAGAAAATGTATATGTAGAACATCAAACCAACCTGCATTTTAGGTATGTAAGTCGTTCCAAGTTTTTAGCCTTGAGGATTGGTCCAAGCAAAATAAAAGATTTGAGAGACAAGGAGTTATGATTACATGGATGATTTGCAGAGTACCTGATCTCTGAGCTGAGCCTCGATTGCAGTATTTGATTTCCACCAGAGAAGGCCTAACAAGACTGCAACTCCAACAGCTTGGACTAGTCTTAGCGTATCAAAGTACTCTCTGTATCTCTAAGTTTGCTGGAAAAGCATTTCATATAAACATAAATCATAAACAAACATACCCCCATTGCATCTAAACAATAAACATAAATCATCAACATAAGTCTTCTGGAAAACCATTCCATATAAACATAAATCATAAACAAACATACCCCCATTGCATCTAAACAATAAACATAAATCATCAACATAAATTTGATGAAAAACCATTGCATATAAACATAAATCATAAACAAACATACCCCCTATTGCATCTAAACATAAATCATCAACATAAGTCTGCTGGAAACTAAGTCATGCAACGTGACTTAACTACAAACAAACAAATCTTCATTTTGACATGCTTGCTGGAAACTAAAACTAACAAATCTTCATTTTATATAAACATCTAAACAAACATTTACCAATATAAACATCTAAACAAACAATCTTCATTCTATTTATATAAACATCTAAACAAACATTTACCAATATAAACATCTAAACAAACAATCTTCATTCTATTTATATAAACATCTAAACAAACAAATCTTCATTTTTGTGTTGTCCTCAACATAAGTTTGATGATTTTGCTGGAAACTAAAACTTAACTACAACTCTACAAGCATTTTGACATGCCCCTTCCAAAATTTGATCACAAGTTGATAAAAAAAATCTGTACTTACCTTTGAGTACAGATTTTGAAGCAACTAAATACATAATGACGTTAGAAACTTAGAATGTTATCAGCCCTCCTCACCTCCTTGCATCTAACCTACAAAAGAAGTGGAGCCAATATATGTTAGTCCATGAAAAAAATTGTTCAAAGGAATTCCACTTTAGAGTATACAAATAGAAAGGTTGTATAAGTACTTTTACCAATTTATGTTAATACCCATGAGGATAATTAGGTTGATATTTTTTTCCACCAAACGAAATGCAAATGTTGAACTCAAGAACAGTGGAACAAAAGCCCATTCATTGCAATTATTAACTGCATGCACCACACAGAATATAAAATATATACTTACAAATATATAATATATACAACTAGAAAGTAGAAAACATATATACTTATAAATGCACGAGATCTTCAAAATCGGAAATCTAAATTTCCATATTGGACGTTGAGTTGTTGCTTATGATAACCTTTGACAATTCTAAAAGCAATATGCAAAATGAATTAATTAATATCAAAATAACATGTATTGAACTAACTCTTGAGTAAATTTAAAAGAGAGTAAAACTGAGTTTTACCTTGTTCAAGTTGTTCAACATGCTCCAAATCTTCTTCAACACTTATTGGGGTGGTAGATGACCGAAGCCAATCTTGCGTACAAATCAAACTTTCAACCACTTTAGAAGATAGAGAGCTCCTAAATGGATCAAGTACTCGACCCCCAGTGCTGAATGCAGACTCAGAAGCAACAGTGGAAATTGGAATTGCCAATACATCTCAAGCCGTCGAAAACAGAATAGGAAACCTATGACAATTTGCTTTCCACCATTTCAAAATGTCAAATTCTTTAGTTGGAGGCTCACACACTTCACTAAAATACTTATCCAATTCCGAAGGCACAACTGTAGGTCCACTACCACCGCCACACTTATGTTTTTTGAAGCGAGAAAAAAATGGGTTTTCAAAGTCGTCCTCATCATCCGCCACAACAGTTGGAGTAGACACTTCAGATGGCTCTCTAGCATCATCTCGAGATCCCAACTTTTTCTTATTTTCCTCATATAAAGCATGTAAGGAATTTTTGAATAATAAAACTACACCAACTCCTCTCTCACCCTGATACATCTCTTTCAATACATATTCCATATATTCTAACTTGTACCTCGGATCAAGCACGACAGCAATATAAATTAAGTGATTTGTTTTATGCGGATCCCCCCAATTTTTATCAAACTTTTCTTTCATTTTTATCGTCATTTCCACCATTTCAAAATCATCACTCTCCAACCACCCCTGTAAGAGACAATGCATCTTACCAAGCTCATGAAAAAATGTGTTGGAGGTGACATATAATGAACCAGATACTCGCAAAGTTAGCTCATAAAAATGTTTCAACACTTTGACAAAAAGTCTTACCTTATTCCAATCCTCTGCCTTTGATCTCCCATCTAGAGTAATAACTTGGTTCAAATCAGTATTCCAATTACTTGAACAAAGATCAAGTTTAAAATAAGGATCTTCTTCATCAAATCTCTCAAAAGCTCTCTCAAACTTTTGAGCGGTCTCTAACATCAAGTAGGTGGAGTTCCATCTAGTTGCAACATCCAGCGATAACAAGCCCTTACATTCAATTTTTTCAATTTCAGCACATTCTTTGAATTTTCTCAATCTTGTAGGGGATTGTCTAACATATCTAACTGCATCCCTAACTCTTGTTACCGATTCATTTAAGTCTTTCAACCCATTTTGTACAACCAAATTTATAATGTGAGCCACACACCTCATATGCAAATATTGCCCATTCATAATGCTAGTATCCCATTTTGCCATTTTTTTCTTGAAATTAGCCACAACAACATCATTTGAACTAGCATTATCCATGGTCAAAGTAAAAACTCTATCAAGTTCCCATCCCATGAGACATTTCTCAATTGCCATAGCAATGGCATCACCCTTATGACTAGAAATTGGACAAAAGTTTAAGATTTCTTTCTTCAAATTCCAAGTATTGTCAATATAGTGCGCTGTCAAGCACATATAATTCATCATTTGAATTGAAGTCCAAGTGTCAGTGGTTAAGCAAACTCTTTGACAAGAGTTTTTTAACTCATTCATCATGTTCAACCTCTCTTCATTGAATAACTCAAAACAATCACGCGCCATAGTCCAACGTGAAGGAAACCAAAATTTTGGACAAAACATTCACAAAGTGTCTAAACCCCTCATGCTCAACAAACTTGAAAGGTAGCTCATCTACTACCAACATACGACCTAAAGCCTTTCTTGCAAGCACTTGATCAAATTTCCAATTAACCACTTTAGTAACATTATCACCACCCTCTCTCTCACCCCCTGTTGTAGTTGATTGAAATTGTAATTTCATTTGACAAGATTCTACAACATGAGGGTGTTTCTTACAATTTCCCATATGATTCCTTAAACCTGTAGTCCTATTTTTTTTTGGATCACAGTGGAACTCCTTAGAACAATAGTTGTATCTCCATTTAATCTCACCCTCTGAATTTGTAAACTTGGTAAAATGATCCCAAACCTCTGACCTAGCTCTTATTGGTTTTCTCTTTGCCTTCCCAAGTGATGTTGCACCTTTATCATTTTCTAGTTGGCTATCTTGAGTTGGTGCTATTGGTGCAGGTCTTGAACTATCATCCACACTAGGGATATTTGTGGTGTGAGTCATGTCTTCTTCTCTTTCCATCTAAAATTAGATTATTAATACAATTGACAATTGTAAATTTAATTTAAATGTATTTAAAGACTAAAGAGTAATTTAAATTTATTTTAAATATTTTTAAATACTAAAGACTATAGTTACAAATGGCATCTATGTACATAAATTAGGAAACCCAACACATGAAAACAAGAATCAATTACTAAAAAATCATATAGCAATATTAGTATGACTTTACGTACATTGCAAGAGGAGGACGTTGAGGCTGCCATTTCAAATGAAGTACCAGTGTAATAACACTTATACTCCCTGTTACATTACAATAAATAATATTATCAAAATTAGTCTATTTCAAATAATAGTAATGTTGTCATTACTATTATTTGAATGGCCTTGGAAGGATAACCTTAGTGGGGTTTAAATAATACCACCACTAGTATCCATAGAAACCTATGAGAAGATATGTTTTGGTTTTGCACATGATTTTGAAAAACATATGTTTTTATTTTATGAGTGAAAATATATATGTTATTTCTCATGCATTTTTTAAGTATGACTTTCAACAACTCAAGCCTTAAAGATCCATTTGACTATGTTCAAAAGAAAACTATTAAAATGAGAAATAGAATAAACATGCCATGTATTATGAATCATGACAATAAAAATTTAAAATTGTTCTATTAACTAATTTTATTTTTTGTCCACAAACGGGGTGATATAGCTATTAATTAATTAATTTATAGGTTTTTCTACCATTGGTTGGAGAGGTCCCATGGCACAAAATATTGCATAATTAGATCTTCCATTTTTTCCAAATAGGATTACCGTAATTACTGTAAAATACAAAATTAAAAAAAAAAACTCCCAATAGGCCATGTCTGAATCCTCTATTTTGGGGTCTTGAAACAGACCATAAGTAGCTGGCAGTAGAAAAAAAATGGATTGATGCCATCATGCCAAGAAGAAATCATTTAATTAAAAGTTTAAAACCAAAAGAAAACCAAAATGAAAAAATCCAAAATGGATTGGGACAAACAGTGTACAGTACACAAAGACAAAGTTGAGTAGCATATATAGCCATATCAAACGATTCAAAACAAACAAAAAAACAAAAAAAAAAAATGAAAAAATACCTAGGCGTGGTGTGGTGGATGCAGACGGACGAGATGATGGACAGACTGCGGCCAGTCGGTGACTCGGCGTCGGCTCTGAGCATAACCAAAAACAAAGTTAAATACCAGAGAGAGAGAGAGGGGCGATGGTCGATCAGAGACTCACCTGTGGCTGTGTGAGTATGTCGATGTCTAACACAAAGGCGAGGTGATGGACGGGCCGGGACAACGGAGGCGACGAAGGAATCGACTACTGAAGGCAACGGCAACGACAACGCGTCGACGACGACCGAGGTTCGAAATGGGGTTTTTGGGTTAGGGTTAGGGTTTGGCTCTCTAGCTCTCTGAAATTGGGAAATTGATGAATGGCGCGCGGATGAACCGACTAAGGGTCTGAGGTTGGGTGAGGGATTAACGCAAAACGACGTCGTTTATAGATATACAAAACGACGTTGTTTCATACTTCAGTCGGTTCGGTTTCTTCGGGTAAACGGACGAGAAAATCGAACAGCTAAACCGAACCGCTCAATCTCTATCCCTTTGAACCGAACCGGTCACTGCCAACCTAAATAACAGAACCGAACCGGCCGGTTCGGTTCGGCTGGTTCGGTTAAACCGATAGAATGCACACCCCTACATATGGGAGATTCAGGAAAAGCCTCATAATGAATTTAGAGATAAGGATTAAGTCTCATAATGATGTTAGAGATAAGATGAAGTCTCATGATAACGTTAGAGATAAGATGAAAGCTCATGATGACTTTAAGGATAAGATTTGATTGGATAAGATAAGATTTGGATAAGATTTGATTGGATATGATTTGATTTGGATAAAGATTTGATTTGAATAAGATTTGATTTGGATAACAATGATTACATAAAATCTTAGAAGATTTAGAATGATTGCAGAATATCTTAGAAGATTTGATAATGATTATATAATATCTTGGAAGATTTAGAATGATTGCAGAATATCTTAGAAGATTTGATAATGATTATATAATATCTTAGAAGATTTAGAATGATTATAGAATATCTCAGAAGATTTGATAATGATTATATAATATCTTGAAAAATTTATAATGATTGCAGAAGATTTTAGAAGATTTGCAATGATTGGAAAAGATTTTAGAAGATTTGAAATGATTACAGAATATGTGTTTCTTGGTGGCTAAGTTTCCAAAACCTATAAATAGGGGTTCATGGCCAAAGGTTTGTCATTCGAAATTGTGATAAGTTCGTGCTAGACAAGAGTGCTTCAAGTTTAGTGGATAGAGGGCTTTTTAAGCATACGCGAATCATCACATGCGTAGAGCACTTGGGCAGCGCGTGAGGGCGTGTAAGGAGGTGGTTTGATCAAAATACTAGAGGAGTTGCACAAAAGTCGAGGCTCGACACAAGATTTGAGGCATTTGAGTTTCATTCAAGGTGAGTGTTCGCCCCCAAAACTTGATTTACTGTGAGTTGTGCACTACAAAAACTTGGTACTTGTTCTATCTAAATGTGTTGTGATTTCATGCAAAATGATTTTGTGCATTGAAACGGTAACCGGTGACAGTTGATTTTACCAGGGAGGTTCGTCCCTAAACATTTTGAACTTGTGCATTGCATTCTATAAAATATTGTTTATATGATGCATTGAATTGTAAAATGTGGCATTGTCTTGCGTTTTGTGCGTTCATATGGAATGTTAGCCTAAGATGTTTTCTGGATAGTGTAGTTATAATTCTCCAAGGGCGTGACGGAATAATAGGGGTATCTGATGCTGGTGTGCATATCAGGATAGCCACCTTGGTTTCCGTGCCAGACCGTTTGGTCAGGGAAGTTGCACTAGGACGACTAGGTGGTTCATACTGTGTTGTTCATGTGGGATGGCAGCCTAGGATGTAGTCTGGATAGTGTAGCTGTAATTCTCCAAGGGCGTGACGGAATAATAGGGGTATCTAATGCTGATGAGCATGTCAGGATAGCCACCTTGGTTTCCGTGCCAGGCCGTTTGGCCAGAAAGGTTGTACTAGGATGACTAGGTGGTCCATGTGAAATTTTGGAGTTGGAATTGTATAATGGTTCCTGGATGCTTAAGGTGGGAACGTAATCTGGTGAGATGTGTTGGCAGCCCCATTTAAGCTAGAATCGTGTTGCGTCGTCGTGTCGTCGAGTCGGTATGGTGGCATAGCTTTTAGAGAAATTGCTCTTTTCCCGTGGTAGGGTTAAACGCGTGGGATTCTCTTAGGCTAGGGCTTACCGGGTGTATTGGTTTATTTCATGTCTTGAATTCATTCATGAAAAATGTGTTTTGAACTCTCATTTAGATGATTCATCATCTAATTTGAACTATGTCCCTGGAATATTCAAATGTTCCAGGTGAAGGCAGCGATGCGAAAGGAAAGGAAATTGCCGAGAAGTGACGGTGATTAGTTGATAGCTTGTAATATGTCGCTTTCAATAAATGTTGTTTATTTTGAGGACTCTTGTAAGTGTTGGTTTGACTTTATATTATAAATAAAGTGGTTTCGGTTATGACCTGTCAAGGTTACGATCTAGCTTCCGCATTTGTATTGGTGAACCTGTCTTAGTTTATTGATGGTTCATAGTTGATATACTGAGAAGGTGTAACGAGATCTTCGAGGAACGTTTTATGTTGGGTTTTTGTTGTTTGTTTGGAAAAAAAAAATATCCCCAGAATCTTACGTTACGTAACGTCCTTCTAGGAGAGCAGGGTGTTACAAAATCGCAGACAAAAACCTTGAAATTCGGCCACTCTCGTGGCCTATGTCGGTCAAAACTCACCCCCCACACATGCTCAACCGCCCTCCTTGGATTCCCCGTGGTCGGAAGCCTCGATTGGTGGCTTGCAAGTTGCTGGTAGGCTATGGTAGCTCCTATTTTTTCAAAATTCCACTTTTGCCCTCCAACTTTGACTTTTTATATTTCGGCCCTTCTCATCAAGCCCCTGATCTTTCTATCATTTCCAAATAAACCCTCAAGTTCCAAGATCTTCATTTCATCTCCAAGGATTCCAAAAAATTGTCCTTTAGACCTCTCTCGGGCAATTTTAAGAAATTACACTTCGGACCGAATTTTCGTTTCGACTGCAAACTTTTTCGTTTCAACCCAAAATCGTTCAAGGGTTGTTCTACTTACAAAATCAAGGTCTTTCAAGAGTTCCGTTGACATTTCAGAAGTCCCTCATGACAATTCAGTTTTTCGGTAGGAACCAAAGTTGTACCGAAAACTATTCCCGATCCAATTTCTTCTGATGCTAAAAATCACTTTTCGAATTGCTCATTAATACTATATTATTTTCCTTTAATATCTAAGCTTCAGGGCACTCTTTTCGATTGATTCGATGACTTATTTCCACTATCAATCCAATTTTCGATATTTAAATTTCATCTAAATTACGTGGCAACCTTATGCTAAAATGGGGTGTTACACATACTATAAGCCCTTCTATGAAGGTAAAAACAAATGTATGAAGTCTGACCTCAGCTGAATATATTGTCCCATGTACATATCTATATATATATATATAGTTCCCAAGTGCCCTTCAAGACTACATCCACCATATCTCAACTTGAATCATGTCCCCTCTTGTTTTATTGGGCCTATCATGGCTCCTCCTGGCACAACCCACGCTAGTACCCACAGCCGCTACCAACACAACAGCCAGCGGCTTCATGAAGAGCAAGCCGGGCTGCCCACTGAAATGCGGGGACCTAACAGTTCCCTACCCATTCGGAATCGGCGTCGGATCCGGCTGCTCCATCGGCGACTTTTTCGAAGTCAACTGCAACACCTCCTTCAACCCTCCCAAGGCCTTCATCAGCACCGGTAACCTCGAAATCCTCCACATCTCCGACTCCCAATTACGCATCAAGAACACCGTCGCTTACGTCTGCTACAACCAGTCCGGAGGCCTCGACCAATCCTACACGGCGTGGACCGACCTGGCCGATTCCCCCTTCACCTTCTCCGACACCGCCAACAAGTTCACCATCATCGGCTGCAACGACGTCGCCCTGATCACGCCATTGCAAGGCCAGAACTTCTCCAGCGGCTGCGTCTCTATCTGCACCAAGATGGAGGACGTGTTCGACAGGTTCTGCATGGGGATTGGCTGCTGCCAAACTTCGATTCACAAAGGGCTCAAAGTCTACAAGGCTACGTTTACTTTCTTGGAGATCGCGAATCGCAGCAATGTCTCGACGTTTAATCCTTGCAGCTACAGCTTTCTGGGCGAGGAAGAAAGCTTCGAGTTTCGCGGGTCTACCGACCTTTTGGATCCGGATTTCATAAAGAGGACCGAAGAGAGTGTGCCTTTGGTGCTTGACTGGGTGATTGGAAATCAGAACTGCACTCAAGCAGAAAAATCCAACACTTTGGCTTGCCAGAAGAACGCTCCTTGCATTGACTCAGACATCGGCTATGGAGGGTACCTTTGCAGCTGCAAGGAGGGTTTTCAGGGCAATCCTTACCTCACTCCGGGATGCCAAGGTTTTGTGTCTTATGATTCTTCTTCTTCATTTTCATTCTTCTAGCCCATAATTACTTGATTACAAGATTGACAAATTTTGCAAAATTCACATGCAGAACATGAAGTGCTATTAAAGTATGAAATAACTAACCATTGAGTTTTTTTTCTCAAGTAAATGGATAATTAGTCATCTTATCATTTTGCTTACACATTTTACATAAAGTTTCTGTTCGACTACGGGCCACATACATACTTAATTACAGTGAAAGGGGTAGCTAGAAGGACAATAATAGTGAAAAAATAAATGAAAAATATGTCCGTATAATTTTTAAATCAATGAATACATAAGTCACCAACATTGTTCTCTATAAAAAAAGATTGTTCATACGGTACTGTTACCCAGCTAAAATCTTTGATCTCATCCAGAAGAGCCATAATCTCACCTTGAAAAGCCAAGAACGACTGAAAATCATAAGACCAATAAACACATCTATTTAGAAGAGATTGAGCTGCGTGCATTAATATTTGTTTCCTTGTGCAGATATCAACGAGTGCAATGATTCGAACTTGAACGACTGTGCTGTGAATGCAATTTGCAAAAACAGCCCTGGAAGCTACGACTGTTCCTGTCCTGAGGGTTACTATGGCGATGGCACAAAATATCAGGGCGGCTGCAATATTAAAGAAGCAGCCGCAGAAGCCTCACAGTTTCCAGTCATCAAGTTCTTTCTAGGTATTTTCTTTTACTTAGCAAAATAATAAGAACAACTTATACTTAATTACAGGTATACAAAAGCGTTTTCGTATGTGCACAGAACCAGTGGCGGAGCCAGAAATTGATGGGCAAAAATTAAACTCAAAACTCTAAATTATGTTTAAAATTAAATAATATAAAAAAATTAAAATAATATAATATTAAAAAATATATATCAATAAAATATACAATTGACGTATTTTCATATTTTAATAACGTCGGATAATAATATCGTTATCAATTTTATTAAATATCTATTTTTTAATATACATAACTAAATTATCGTTCAATCATTAATTTTCAATTTGTTGTGTAACCGAGTGTTGATGAGTTTCATGATTATCGTTTAATCATTGATCTCCAATTCAATTATTTAATCGAGTCTTTACAAATTTTATGACAGAAAATATATTTTTTGCCATAATTTCAAATATATAATTAACAAATTTATAACAAAAAATGAAAAAAGTTAATCCCTTTAATTAAAATATAATTAAAGAAACGGTCAAAAGAGATTAACAAATACAAAAGAAAAGTGAGTCAAATTTTTATATATCTTATTTTTAATTTTTGATCAATATTGAAAAAAGCACCGATAGTCGCCACCATGACTAGTGGTTTTCGGTGATCAGAGGCAACCATCGACACCCTTATTCCCATCAATCAACATACCAAAAAATCATTAAAATTTAACGACAAAATTTTGTAAATCTAAACTTAAAGTTTGGGCCAAACCCAATGCGTGTAAATGTACTGGCAGTTGCTACTGGTCACCGTGATCGATGATTTTTGACAATCAGAGACAATCACCCTACTCCCTTATCCTCACCGATCAATATACCCAAAATCTAGAATTTTTTAAAAATTTAGGATGGGCATTTAGAAAAAAAATTAAAACAAATATTATATATAATAATTTTTTTAAAAATCCAGGGTGGGCAACTTCCCACCCTTGCTCTACGTGACTCCGCCAGTGCACGGAACATTTGTCTTGAAACACTTGCCTTATATCTTAACAGGTACAGGTAGGGGCGGATTTAGGGGGGCAGGCACAGGCTGCAGCCCCCCCCCCCCCCCCCCCCCCAAGATTCATCCCTCCCCCAGATTTGCAAGGGAGGAGGGCTGAAATGGGTTATGGATCTAGGGGCCAGCCCTCCCCCAGATCTACTCCTAAATCCGCCCCTGGGTACAGGTAATTACTTGTGTTAAAGGAATAAAGCACAACTATACATAGTCCCACAAAAAATTTTCTCTTTTCCGTTTACCTATGGAAGTATTTGGTTTGAGTTGTAGTTCAAATTTGATGCAGGATTGAGCTTTGGCTTATTGGGACTATTCATTTGTGCAACTTGGCTTCACTTTGGATTCAAGAGAAGGAAGCTCATCAAGCTTAGAGAAAAGTTCTTCCAGCAAAATGGAGGCCATCTCTTAAGTGTGGCAAATGTAGAGCCCTCCAAGATCTTCACAGCAGAAGAGCTTGAGAAAGCCACCAGCAACTTCTCTGCGGATCGCGTACTTGGCCGAGGTGGATATGGAGTAGTGTACAAAGGAATTCTTCCTGGAAATCATCTGGTTGCCATAAAAAAGTCTCGGATAATGGATGAGGGACAAATAGAGCAATTCATCAATGAGGTGGTAATTCTCACACAAATAAATCATAGAAATGTGGTTAAGCTCTTAGGTTGCTGCTTGGAAACCGAAGTTCCTTTGCTCGTTTATGAATACGTGTCTAATGGAACGTTACTTCACCATATCCATAAAAGTGGAATCTCTTGGTTATCATGGGAGAATCGTCTTAGGATAGCCTCTGAAGTTGCAGGTGCACTTGCTTATCTTCACTCAGCAGCTTCCATGCCAATAATTCACAGAGATATCAAGTCACCCAACATACTTCTAGACGATAATTACATCGCAAAGGTATCGGATTTTGGAGCTTCAAGATTGATGTCATTAGATCAAACTCAAGTGAGTACGCTTGTTCAAGGGACATTAGGGTATTTAGATCCCGAGTATTTTCGCACTAGCCATTTAACCGAGAAGAGTGATGTTTACAGTTTTGGCATTGTTTTAATCGAGCTCTTGACTGGGAAAAGGCCCATTTGCTTCGAGAGGCCTCAAGAAGAAAGGAATTTAGCCACCTACTTCATTATGTCGATGAAGGAGAATCGTTTGTTTCAAATTCTAGAGCATCATGTGGTTCGAGAAGGCAGTTTGGAGCAACTCCAAACATTTGCAGAGCTTGTGAGGAGATGCTTAAGAATGAAAGGTGAAGAACGGCCCACAATGAAGGAGGTGGCAATGGAGCTAGAAGGTTTAAGGAAGTTTACTAAGCATCCTTGGGCAAATCATCATCAACAATATCATCAAGAGACTATGAGTTTGATGAGTGAATCCTCAGATCTTTATGCTGTGCCATTGAGTCCTTACAATGCTAGCACTGCTGAAATTTCTGGTCCATATAGTTTGGGTAGCAACACAATATTCCCAACTAATGGCCCTCGCTAAGGGAGATAAGAAGTATCTTAGGTGACGAAAGCATATCTTTACTGTATTTTCGAGAGAGAGAGAGAGAGAGAGTATATCTCACTATATGTATATTTTTCATTGCTTTAGGAAATATTGCTCCTTTAATGTAAGAAAATATATTTTTCATTCCTTTAGGATACCATTTGCCTATTGTGCGTCATGCATTACTCTATTTAGAGGTGTGTAAATTTCAATCCAAATTGGAGAAACAGACCAAACTGAAACAATCGGTCCAATCCAAGAAGAACCATCTTGGCTTGGAAGATGGGCAATTCTACTTTTGAATTTGGTCTTAGACCAAAAATCAAAATTTTAATATAATAAAATTACCCGCCACCCCAGCTACCTTTGCACACAACCAACAAGCCCTAAAATTAATAATCCCTTTTTTGGTTCTTCAATCTTTTTCTCTTTTTCTATCTCCTCCTCAAATTACTATATGTCAAAAATGATAGATGTCTAAGGGGGAAGTGAATTAGATTTTCAAAAACTTTTCTTAATTTTAAAGAGACTTTAAATGAAACAATTTGGTCTTTTTCAATCTATAAATACTAATGATTTAAATAGATCAATGTCAGAAAATAATGTGAAATAAATGTAAGATATAAAGTCAATATAAGAAAACTTATCCTTTTTAATTTTTAAAAAACCTTTGTTGAAGTATGAAAACTAATCTCAAATTTTGCTAAAAGAATATTGGCAGTGCTAAAATAAAAGAAAATAAAAAATGCAACACAGGAAATTTTATAGTGGTTCGACCAACAATTCTAATCCACTTATTTGACTCATCACTAAGGACTTTAACAATTTACTATAACTTTTGCAGATTCAACTATAATTCTAGTTTTTCACATATGTAACTGTAACCTCTGCTTTTCACAAACTCAACAGTAACAAATATAATTGATTTTTCAAAACACAACCGAAACTACTACATTTTAAATGATGAGGTGTAACCATTGCATTTTCAAAGGGTCAAGTATAACCTTTTGCCTTTTAAGGCTTTGGGGTAATTACAACACACTACAAAAAAAAATGATTTTTTGCGACGGTTCAGAAAATCGCCGCAAAACATCGTTTTTTTTTACATTTTGCGGCGGTTTCCAAAAATCGTCGCAAAATTCACTAACACATTTAATTTTGCGACGGTTTTTTAAAATCGCCACTAAATTAACAAAATAATTAAAAAATTAAATTAAATTTCTCGGCGATTTTTTAAAACCGCCGCAAAATTCGTTAAAAATTTTAATTTAGTGGCGGTTTTTGAGAAACTACCGCTAAATTCAAAAATAATTAAATAATTTAAAATTAAAATTAAATCAATATTTGCGGTGATTTTCAAAAACCGTCAACTAAATTCAAAAATAATAAAATAATTAAAATTAACGAATAAAATTAAAAATTAAAATTAAATCAATATTCGCGGCGATTTTCAAAAATCGCCACTAAATTCAAAAATAATTAAATAATAAAATAATTAAAATTAAAGAATAAAATTAAAAATTAAAATTAAATTAATAATTGCGACGATTTTTAAGAACCGTTGCTAAATTCGAAGAATAATTAATAATTTAATATTAAAATTAAATTAACATTTGTCGTAAATTCATTAAAAAATTAAAAACTCCTTAAGAAAATAATTAAAAATTAAATTAATAAAAATATAAAATCTTAAAAATATATTTAAAATTTAATTTAAATTAATCACAAAATTCATTAAAAATTTTAATTTAAAAAATAAAAAGAAATTTAGCAAAATTTTAATAATTTTTAAAAAATATATAAAATCTTCTTTTTATTTTTTAATGAATTAATTTGTTTAATTTAACTCAATTAATTTATTTTTAATTTATTCCTTTATTATTTTAAAAAATAATGAATTAATTAATGTTTTTAATTTATATTAAAATATATAAAATATAATTCTATAAAATAATGATTGTATTAGTATATAAATTATATGTGCGCACATAATACAAGGGTGCTTCGGAGATCAAGTGGTTCGCAGATACATGTGCGCAGGGGAGGTTTGGGGATCGAAACTTGGGGAGGGGAAGGGCTGGAATTAATTTCCAGCAACAAAGCCACGTGGCGCAAAGAGGGCTGGGGCCAAGGCGCGGCCGAGCCCGCTAAAATTTAAAAATTAAATTTTTTATTTTAGCGGCGATTTTGAAACCTCCGCTAAAATTTAAAAAAAAAAAATTTATTTTTACTGCGGTTTTGAAACCCCCGCTAAAATTAAAAAATTAAAATTAATTTTTTTTTAATTTTAGTGGTGGTTTTGAAACCGCCGCTAAATATTTTAAAAATCGCCGCTAAATCACATATTTAGCGGTGGTTTTTAAACCGCCTCAAAAAATCTTACTTAGCGGCGGTTATTCCAGCGGTTGCTGAAAATCGCCGCTAAATTACGTGAATCGTCGCAAAATACAAAAAAATCGCCGTAAAATGCAAAAAAAATCGCCGCTAAATGCTAATTTTTTTGTAGTGACAAGATAAGAAAATATTACAGTTTGAAACACATTGAGAAGCTTCTACAAGATTTAGAACAAACAATAAAAATAGATTCTCACAAATAAAAAAGAGATTGAAAGATGTAGAAGATGAACACTCTTTCTCTCTTTTCTGTTTGGAGATGAAAACTTGAAATATCAATTAGGCTTGAGGAAGAAGTAGGAAGAAATGAAGAATAATAGCATTTATCTTCATCTTCTTTTATAGTTGCCGTCAAATAAAATAAAATCTGCAAGGATAACTTTCTTTTTCCATATAAAAATTATTAGAATATTCAAATATCATGTTAATTGATTTATTAAAAATTTAGAGCCTTTTTGAAGTATTAACAATCTAATCTGTACATTAAAAGCACTTGCAACGGCTAGTTTAACAGCTCTATTTTTAAACTTTAGCACAAAATTAATTGAGTGAATTTGGTCTTTACTCGAATAAAAAAGGACTTACTCGAGTAAGCATGTTCTTCACTCGAGTAAGCTTTGACAGCACTTGAGTAGACCCATCAGCTACTTGATTGAACTTAGCACCTACTCAATTGAACACATCAACTACTCAATTATATATGTACTGCTTGTTGCCAACCGAGAGATCCATAAAATACTCGACTATTATACAATAATTGTCGATTGACCATCAACTTCTACTCATTTGCTCACCAAAAATACTCAACTAAAACCTAATAATCACTGATTAAGCAATCGTACTCGATTATGCTTATCTCATAGTCTATTAATAAGATATAACACTCGGCCATCACTTTGATTACTCGATTACTTTTGATATAGCCGAAACCTTGCAATACATACTCAATTAATGAGTGCATTTACCTGAGTAGTATTCAAACATACTTGACTATATACTCAATGCCTTAATCGACTATCAACTTATATTGTTATGAATATCATCAAAACAACATCTAAGATATCATAAATATTGAGTTTAAAAATAAAACTCAATTTTCTCATGAATCTTAAGCTCAAACAAGCACAAGTGCTATTGGTGAAGGTTGGTTAAAACTATCCTTTCAAATACATTCACTTGATTATATAGAAAGCTTTGAAGAGCCAAGATAATAAGATATTCTCATCTCATGAAATTTCACTATATTCATAAAAGATAATAAGTTGAGAACACTGAATGTTACTCAACTAAGAAATATTCCTTTTAAAAAAAGATAATTCTACTTAGGATAACATGACATTCTATAGAAACATAATTACCCATCCATTCACATACATGAAACACACATAAGTCAAGTAACTCACTTTTACCTTACTGAAATAGAACATATAAAACATTGCAAATATGTTGTAACGATTGGATAATTTGGAAAAGAAAGGAGTAAATGGGAAGGAATAGGCTAATTAATCCTATGTCGGTTTATTTGTAGTTGGCTAGTAATATGTGGGCTAGTTGGAAGGCCCGAAGAGGTGCAGTAAGTGTTGGTTTGGAAGGTCATTAAAGGTATGACCATGGGTGGAAGAGTGTGTAATTGTGTTTAATATGCTCCTAACATGTGCTCGAACCATCTTATAGAAAGGAAAATGGTTTTGCAATTATAAAGGTGCACTTGTGCAATCACTCTATGAAAGGGAGCGATGGGGGCTATGGTTGTATGGAAGTATGGAAGACGGTAATGCTTACATAAAATACTTCCTAAGGAGATGATGGGAATGGGTTCATAAGCCTGCACAGTGATTTTTGTTGTGTATGGATGGGTGTATGTGCGCACCCATTAACTCATAAGGTGGTGTGTCTACGTATCTTACATGGAGGTGGGTCCATGCACCTTATACGAGGATGTTGATCCTTGCATTGATCGTCATGTTGATAAGGATTTTATTATGTTGGCTTTCATGACAATGTAGTAGAATTGTTAGCCTGTGATTTGGCAATATTATGGGTTCTCATAATAGTATGTTAGTGAAGCTGACTCATGATGCGGGGGGGCACGGTAAGGGGTTTTGCAGTGTCGGGAAAGGTTCTGGCTTGATATACTTTCGTTACTTTATCCATGTTGTAATTCTTATTGTTTTTGGTATGTTTTGATTATACTTGCTAAGTTTTTGATTCACTCATTTGTTTTCCATCATTCTAGGTGAGGAAGACGATGAAGGGAAAGGGGCTAAGTGCAGTAGAGCTTGAGTCTTGGGGTAGCATGTGAACAATGAGATCCCAACCAAAAGATCTGTGGGTGTGTTGAGGGTGTGAGGCTAGACTCTACATGTACTTTTATTTATTATGCCCTCTATGTTGTGAGTTGTGTGAGGAACTAGGCCGAGAAGGCCAGTATTGTAAGTTAAAATGTTGTAGCAAAACTTGTGGCCTTGCCTTTGGGCAATGATAATAAAGGTTGTATTGATTTAGTTGTATCTGTTCCACTTTATTTAAAGTCGCACTACAAAAAATTTGATTTTTAGCGACGATTTTTTTGGCATTTAGCGGCGGTTTTGATACAGCCGTCGCGCAGCCTTTAGCGGCGATTTTTATCAACTGCTAGTATAACCACCGCTAAATGATATTTTTAGCGACGGTTTTTTAAATTTAGTGGTGGTTTTAAAACCGCCGCTAAATTTAATTGAATTTAATATTAAATTTAATTATAAAAATAATTTAACGGCGATTTTTTTTATTTTTTGCGGCGATTTTGAAACCGCCGCTATTTACTGCATGCAATCCAAAATAAATCGCGCGCCAGGCCGGGCCCACTGATTAGTGGTTAATTTTGTAAAAATTTTGTTATAATTACACCATTCTTTTGATCTTAAAAATGACTTAAATTAGATATTAATATATGTTTTATGGTTATATGCAAGTTTAAATCAAAAAATGAATGAAATGAAGTTCTAAAGTAAAATTTAAAAAAAATAATAATAATAATAATAATAATAATATATAAAATTATATATATCATTATATGCGTGCATGTAATATATATATATATATAATATATAATTTATTAATAATATTAAATTATTTTTTTTGTAGGCACGAAGAATGTGGGCTTGAAGAATGAAGAATTAAAGTCCATGAAGAATAAAATCCATGAAAAATTAAAGCCCATGAAGAATTAAAGTCCATGGATGATTGAAGAATGAAGAATTAAAGTCCATGGAGAATTAAAGCCCATGAAGAATTAAGACACAACTTGAGCAACCCATAGAATATATCATTTGGAGAAGGCCCAAGGATTTTTTTTAATCCTAATGAAGATTAAAAACCAATTTATAGAAATCTATTTTTATTTTTTTTATGTGAGTGCTTTATTAGGTGTGTTTTTTAGCTAAAATTCATTTAACTATTATGTGTGTATTATACCTAAAATCCATTTAACTTTATGAGTGCTTTATTAGGTATGTATTTTAGCTAAAATTCAGTTAATATTAGGTGTGTATTATATATCTAAAATTCATTTAACTTTAAGTGTGTGAGTGCCCATTAGATATAATTATGTTTAGTTGAATAATTCAAATTGTGTGGTTTGTATTGCATCTTGTGGCCTATAAATAGCTCACTTGATTGCATTTATAAGTGTGATTATTATTCTTGAATCAAAGTTTAGTTGTTTCCTTATAATTCTCTCTTTGAGAATTGTTCTTGTTCTTTCTCATTTTCTTTAGTATTTTCTCTTGTGATCTTACTTCATTTATTTGTTCTTTTAAATTCTTATATCATTTATTGTTACTTTATTATTCATCTCCTAAATGGCCTGTTAATTTATGCCTTTAAATTTCTGTAATTTTAATTCTTGTATTTTAATTGTTTACCGCCTAAATGGCCAGTTAGTTTATGCCTTTAAATTTCTGTAATTTTAATTCTTGTCATTTAATTGTTCATCGCCTAAATGGTCGGTTAGTTTCTATTATTTTAATTCCTGTCATTTAAATTCTGTTATTTAAATTATGTCATTTAAATTTCTGTCAATTAATTTTCAAATGGAGATGAGTAGCTAAATCTAACCTTGGGTTAAAGTAAAGACAATATCCAACGCCAATGATTCCCAAAGAAAACTACGCTTTAAATGAGTAATATTAATTTAAATTTCAATATGAGTGTGTCTTAATTATTGAGAAATCACTAGGTTTGGATTGGAGCGTAAGCCTAACTTAGAGCTTTCATGTCACGCATGAGAGTTACTAGAACTGGAAACGCTATCATACCCAAACTCGGATGATTGATTTAGTTGTAATTGGATTTATGGTAGTTGCTTAAATTAGAATCTCACATATCATGTATGGGAATTGCTTAAACTAGAACTATCATTATCTCTAATTGCATTTAATAACAAACCCTCATATTTGAAATTAAATTAATGTTGTTAATCTTTTATGCTAAAATTTGGGAATCAACGGGTTGGCACTGAAATTGTCTTAACTCAAGTTCTATCCAATTTCATATTCTCACTTTAAATATTTATTTCAATTACTGCCTTACTTTATTTCTTAGTATCTATTGTTTAAAAAATCATAAAAAACTTTATTTCCAATTTGTCTAAATGCGTGTGTGCGACATTCTTTTTATTTTGCCATAAATAAATCTCTCAGTGGACGACCTATACTCATTCAGAAAATATAAATTTAAATTTGGACTACAACTGCACTCGTACACTGACGAGTATAAACCTCTCATCTAAATAAGGAAAAAAATATAAAATTTTTATTGTATTTTGTTTTGTGTTTTAATTACAGGATGAGAGTGCAATCAAATTTTGGCGCCGTTGCCGGGGACATTGAGGCGAAAACAAAAAGAAAAAAAATATAAGAATAACCATCTCCTGATAAATTCGGTAACTCTATTTCTTTTTACTTTATTTTTGTTTGTCCATTGTGTATGATAGTTAGGTCTGGTGGAACTGTAGAATATCAGTCATTCATGTCTCAACACAATGAGAACATACCACTTGCACACAACATGTCTGCACGTGGTAGTGACCATGGTGACCCTGATCCCGTTGATCAGGAGATGATCAGACCCCTTAAGAAGTATCTTCATCCTCCTAGGCAGACAACCCCTTCTTGCATTATTCTTCCCATCAACCATCATAGCTTTAACTACAAATCTGGCACAATCCAATTGTTGCCAACTTTTCATGGCATGGATTCTGAAAATCCATATACTCATATGAAAGAATTTGAGAAAGTATGTAGCACTTGTATGGACCATAACAAATGAGGATGTTATAAGATTAAAACTATTTCCATTCTCACTGAAAGATAAGGCAAAAATGTGGTTAATCACTCTCCCACCTAGATCTATAGGAACTTGGAGAGAAATGCAAGCAACTTTCTTAAAAAAATACTTCCCTGCCAACAGAACTGCTACTCTTCAAAGACAAATCATGAACTTTGCCTGTAAACCAAATGAGAATTTTGCTCAAGCGTGAGAAAGGTTTAAAGACCTTCTTCACACTTGTCCGCACCATGCTTTTGAGCAATGGAGAGTAGTTAGTTTCTTTTATGATTCACTCACTCCCCAATTGAAAATGCTAGTTTCTATAAGGTGCAATGGAGAATTCTATGAGAAGACTCCAGAAGAAGCTTTTCACTTCTTGGACACATTGGCTGAGAATACAAGAAACTGAGAAGTTAGTCCAACATCTGCTCTTGATTTAAGAGAAAATCCACAACCTAGAGGGAGATACCAACTGAGTGAGAGTGACGATTTAAATGCAAGACTAACTGCTTTAACAAAGAAAGTTAAAAACATGCAACCCAAAAAGGTGCAATCTGTTAATCAAGTGGAAGTAAAGTGTGCTGTGTGTGATGCAACAGATCATTCAACTGAAGAATGTCCTACCCTACCTGCTTTCAATGAGGTATTGTATAGGGAGACTAATAACAATTATTCACACAACTTTGAGGGGAGACAAAATCAAAATCAGAGTGGAGCCTATTATGGAAATAATCAGAACTACAATTCATACCATCCCAACAATAGAAATCACCCCAATTTTTCTTGGAGAAATGATTCTGGAAATCATTCTCAACCTCTCTTCCCTGCACAATAACACACATTCCAACAAAATCAAGGTTCTTCATCCAATACTTACCAACCTCCTCATAGGAGATCTTTGGAAGATACCTTGCACCAGTTCATCCAAAGTCAAACAGGCATCAACAATCAGATTGCTTAGCTTGTCAAAAATCAAGGCCAAACAAATAAAGCTATAGAAGACATTAGGAGCCAGTTAACCAAGTTAACACAAACATTGAGTGTGAGAGAACTCGGAAGGTTTCCATCCCAAACTAATCCTAACCCAATTAGGCAAACCAACCAAATAGAAGTTTCAAATAGTGAAACCAACACTCATGAACAAGTGCAAGCAGTGATTGCCCTAAGAAGTGGAAGAATAATTGAAAAACCAACTGATCCTAGGATAAACCAACCTGCTGCTAAAAGGAAGAACCAAAAGATCATGAACCCACCATGGAAAAAAAATAAAAAAAATAAGAAAAATGAAAAACAAAAAGAAATTCAATATAGGCCCAAATCACATTTTCCACAAAAGTTGAATCATTTGAAAAAAGAGCAACAAAATGAAGATATATATGAAGTGTTTAAGCAAGTGAGAATCAACATCCCGCTATTAGATGCAATCAAACAAACACCTTCATATACAAAATTTTTGAAAGATTTGTGCACTGTCAAAAGAAAAACAAATGTGCATGAAAAGGCATTTCTAACTGAACAAGTCAGCGTCATTCTCCAATTAAAAACTCATCTCAAATACAAAGATCCAGGCTGTCCAACCATTTCATTCATCATAGGAAGTCAAAAGGTTGATCAAGCACTCTTGGATTTAGGAGTTAGTGTCAACTTGTTGCCACATAGTGTGTATCAACAGTTGGGATTAGGTGAGCTCAAACCCACTAGAGTGACCCTTCAGCTGGCTGATCGATCAATCAAATCTCCACGAGGAATTGTGAAGGATGTTCTAGTACAAATCGATAAGTTCTACTTTCCGGTGGACTTCATCGTTTTGGATACGCAGCCGCATCAGGGGCCTCAGCCTCCTGTGCTAGTCATTTTAGGTCGACCATTCCTTGCCACATCAAATGCCATCATCAACTGTAGGAATGGAATTTTGAAATTGTCATTTGGGAATATGACTTTGGAAACAAACATTTTTAGGGTTTCCAAACAACCTGATGTGGAGAATGATACTGAATAAGTTGATCTGATACAGACATTAAGTGAGGAGTACATTAACTGTGAATTTGCTCAGGAAAATTTTGAGTTGGAGGAATTTATGGAGTAGCAAGATTGCTCTCAAGAGAAAACTGAATCTGTTTTAAGCTGCTCACCCACACCTGAAAGGAAACCATTGCCAAACAACCTTAAGTATGCATTCCTAGGTGAAGGAGAATCTTTGCCGGTGGTGATCTCATCAAGTTTGAATCCTCAACAGGAGGAACAATTGTTGAATCCGTTAAAGGCACACAAGAAAGTTCTAGGTTGGACCATAGAAGACCTACATGACATTAGTCCCTTAATTTGCACCCACAGAATTTTCTTGGAAGAAGATGCAAAGCTGGTGAGACAAATGCAGAGAAGGTTAAACCCAAACATGAAGGAAGTGGTTAGGGGGGAGGTGTTGAAGCTCTTAGATGCTGTCATCATCTATCCTATATCTGATTCCAAATGGGTTAGTCCAACTCAAGTTGTACCTAAGAAGTCAGGAGTCACTGTGATAGCAAATGAGAAAAATGAGCTCATTCCTACACGCATCCAGACTAGATGGCGAATGTGCATAGATTATAGGAAGCTCAACTCTGTGACTAGGAATGATCATTTTTCGCTCCCATTTTTGGATCAGGTGTTAGAGAGAATAGCGGGACATGCTTTCTACTGCTTCTTAAATTGGTATTCTGGGTACAATCAGATTGAAATTGCCTTAGAGGATCAAGAGAAAATCACATTTACATGTCCATTCAAGACATTTACTTGTAGACGAATGCCATTTGGTCTGTGCAATGCCCCTACAATCTTTCAAAGATGCATGATGAGTATTTTCAGTGAATTGGTGGAGAATGTGGTAGAAGCCTTTATGGATGACTTCTCAGTGTATGGAGACAATTTTGAGAGTTGTCTGGAAAATTTGGAGAAAATTCTGGTCTGGTGCAAAGAAATGAATTTAGCGCTGAATTGGGAGAAGTGTCATTTCATGGTTACTCAAGGAAGTGTCTTGGGACACATTGTTTCTTCCAGGGGTATTGAGGTTGATCAGTCCAAGGTTGAGTCAATTCAAAAATTACCCGCCCCAAGGAATGTGAGAGAGGTTAAGTTTTTTCTTGGCCATGCTGGTTTTTATAGGCGATTTATCACTTCATTCAGTGCCATAGCCAGACCTTTATGCCGCCTCCTAGCTTTTGACATACCTTTTGAGTGGAATGGTGAGTGTCAAATTGCTTTTGAGAAGTTAAAGAAATCACTTGTTTCTGCACCTATCATTCAGTCCCCTGATTGGTCGCTCTCATTTGAATTTATGTGTGATGCTAGTGATTATGCGATAGGAGCTGTGTTAGGGCAGAGGAAGGATAAGAAACCTCATGTGATATACTATGCTATCAAAACTTTTAATGAGGCACAAAAGAATTACACCACTATAGAGAAAGAGTTACTAGCAGTTGTCTTTGCCCTGGACAAGTTCCGATCTTACCTCGTTGGGTCACTAGTGATCATCTTCACTGATCACGCTGGTCTGAAGTATTTGTTCACAAAGTAAGATGCAAAACCCCGTCTCCTCCGATGGATCTTACTCCTACAAGAATTCAACATTGAAATCAGAGACAAGAAAGGAATAGAAAATATGGTGGCTGACCATTTGTCAAGGATTCCAGGTTAAGATCTCACACAATTTGATAAACCAATTCATGACAATTTTCCTGATAAGCAACTGTTTGAAGTGAATGTTATTCATGCATCATCTGTTGTCCCTTGGTATGCCGACATTGCGAACTACTTGGCAACTGGGTTGATCCCAGACCATTGGAGTAAGCTAGATAGGCATAAATTCTTTAAAAAAGTCAGAACCTTCTTTTGGGATGAGCCCTACCTCTTCAAGTATTGTCCTGACTAAATCATCCGTAGATGCATACCCGATCATGAGCAACAGAGTGTCATTAATTTCTGTCATACTCTTGCATGTGGAGGCCATTTTTTTGTCAAAAAAACAGTTACAAAAATTTTTCAGAGTGGATTTTATTGGCCGACACTGTTCAAGGATATGTACAAGTTCTGTTCAAGTTGCGATTGATGTCAAAGATTAGGAAGCCTGTCAAGGAGAGACATGATGCCATTACATCCGATCCAAGTGTTAGAAGTTTTTGACTATTGGGGTATGGATTTTATGGGCCCATTTGTCAATTTATTTGGTCATGAATACATCTTACTTGCTGTAGACTATGTGTCCAAATGGGTCGAAGCAATCCCGACTAGAACAAATGACCATAGGACTATTGTGAAATTCTTGAAAGAAAACATATTCAGTCGATTTGGGATACCACGAGCGATCATCAGTGATGGGGGTTGCCATTTTTGTAATAAAGTTGTGGCAGAATTAATGAAGAAATATGGTGTAATGCACAAGGTTGCAACACCATACCATCCCCAAACCAATGGTCAAGCCGAGTTAGCCAATAGGGAGATTAAACGCATATTGGAAAAGAATGTTACTGCTAATCGTAAGAATTGGTCCTTAAGACTAGTAGACGCTCTTTGGGCGTACATGACAGCTTACAAAATAATTTTAAGAATGTCTCCCTATAGGCTAGTATACGATAAATCTTGTCATCTGCCGGTGAAAATTGAGCATAAAGCATATTGGACAATTCAAAAGATCAACAAGAGTTTAACTAAAGCAGGCCTATCTAGGAAGTTCCAATTGAATGAACTTGAGGAAATTCGGAATGAGGCATTTGAAAATACACGATTGGCTAAGGTTCGCATGAAAGATTTTAGGTAGGGCAACAGGTACTCTTGTATGATTCTCGATTGCATCTATTCCCAGGAAAATTGAAGTCTCGATGGGTCGGCCCTTTTGTAATCAAGTCCATCTTAGGATATGGGGCTTTTGAGATAGAAAATTCGGAGTTCGGACAGCTTCTAACAGTCAATGGTTATAGGTTGAAACCATACCAGGATAGTGTTGAGGAGAATGAAGGAGTTGTGGATTTGGATGATCCATCATCATTTGATAAATAAGGGAAGTTTCATGTCATGTAGGAATCTGATGTTAAAAGACCACCTTTCCATTTAGGTTAAATGGATGTCTCTAAATTTGGGACATTAAAAAAATAAAATAAATAATAAAAAAATAAAAATAATAATAAAAATAATAAAAAAAAGAACAAAAAGGGGAAGTATATAAATATATATATATAAATTGTTTCTTTTCTGCATTATTCAAATAGTATTTCTCTGTGTGCAGTCTAAATAAAAATTTTTCATACAAGTTCATGTATTGAAAACCGCCAGATATGCCTATCTTCTATCCTTTTATTGCCAATTAAGGACAATGCGCAATTTAAGTTGGGGGGTAAGGTGTACTTAAGGTGTCTAAAAAGTATTTAAGGTGTCTAAAAAAACTTTACCTAAAAAAAAAATTTTAATTAAATTAAATTAAAAAAATAAAAATAAATAAAAATTGAATTGAGAGAGACAGAATTGACGTTGGTGGTAGCCATTTTTCTCGGGTAGTGCAATCACACTGCCCTATAAAGAAAGAGGCACACTGCCAAATATTGAAAAATGAGACACCAAGCGTTGAAAAAAGAGACGTCAGACGTTACCCTGCAATTATGGCATATCTCGAGCCGAGTGTAGAATAGTGATGGTCACTACTCTATAAGAGACTCCATATCTGTATGAGGCAAGCCATCCTTCTTGAGTTCAGTCTTCTCTCCTTTGTGTTATTTTTCGATCAGGTACTCTCACCCCTTTTGTAAAGTTTATAGTTCTTTACTTTCTTCTTATAGTTGTCTTAAAAAAAAAAAAAAAAGGATGGATCTTTATCTCTCAAAAATTCACAAGTACTATCCATATCTCCTGCATAATGAGTTAAAAAAAAATTATGCTGCTAGGTCTGAAAGACTTAGGCTGTTGATGCGTAACAACATCCCTGAAGATATTCGTTGGCTGATCGAAGTAAAAGTTCGATTAGCTGGTGAAACTTCACCTAGTTTTAAGTACTTTTCAGGCTTAGGGAAGAGTAGTTTGTGAAGAAAAGAAGAGCGAAAATAGTAAATGGTTGTTACAAATGTGCTCGATGGACCTGTAATGCACGATGCAAATCTGTGGGGTTTACGTCCATAAATCGATAAGATAAAATTAGTTTCATAAAGGATGGACTGAGTAAGGAGTCTTTGGATGATATCCAATTGACTCTTGAGACGCATCCATGTGGAATAGTGCAAAGAGAACTTCTTGCTTTATGGACCCAGTTCAGAAGTGACCACCAACGCTATAGTCTTGGGAATCTGACTAAAAACGACCATGTTTTCCAATCTATAAGATAATTGGATGGGAACCAGAGAAATATGTGAGCTTTAATCACAACTACTTGTAAATACACATGATTTTGGTTTGTGTTTATTTCTTATTGAATTCCTATATAGCTACTTTTGATCATCAAACTTCTTTCCAGGACATACAAAATGAACAAACATGGAAGGCCGGTTAGTTCATCGAATTAACACCATATGTGTGCTTTGTGGCTCTCAACTTGGGAGCGATATTTGTTACGCACTTGCAGCGAGCAAACTAGGCCAAAAATTAGGAGAGAAAAAAATTAATTTGGTATATGGAGGGGGAAGTCGTGGATTGAATGGTTATGTTTCACAAGCTGTACATCTTGGAAAATCATCTGTGGTAGGTGTAATGCCAATCCCTTTGGCTGAACCACATATTTCCGGGATTACACGTGATCAATTTATAGAAACGACTTCTGTCTGAGCGCATGGCTTGTAAGATTTATCAGTCAGATGCCTTCATTGCTTTACTAGGAGGTTTTGGAACACTTGAAGAAATCTTTTGTATAATCTCCTAGGCCAAGAGTAATCTTCATACCAAACCCATTGGACTTTTAAATATTAACCATTTTTTCAATGGGTTGCTCTCTTTTTTTTATCAGACTATGAATTAAAAGTTCATTTCTCTTTCAGCAAAAAAGATTCTCATTTCCGCATCCACCATTGATGAGCTGCTAGAGAAATTACACGCTTATGTTCAACAACACGATCCTCATGAGCCTCGGATAAACTGGTCTAAGGCAATCAACAACAAGCGCCAAAGGGGTCCGATTAATTTAAATTTATCACTGTGAGGAGTGCTCTTTATTAAGATGGCTGAGTAAGGAGTACTTTTTGTACTCTTGAGACGCATATAATTATTGTACAACTTGTAGGATTTTTCTTGGTTGTGTTCTAAAAAAAAAAAAAACGAAAAAAAAAAAACTAAAATTGTGGAATGTTGTTAGCAAAGTCTTTGATAAGATGACTGAGTAAGGAGTACTTTTTATACTCTTGAGACGTATTTTGCTTATCTTATAACTTGCATGAAATTTTTATTTTGGTGTGAAAATATAAATATATATATCTATATGATATGTTCATTTGTTTGTTTGAGTTTTAGCAATTCACAGTAAATGTATGGACTTGTGGAGTTATAGGTATTCCTAATAACTCTATTTTATTACTGCAATTCAGGTTGGGGGGTGTAAGGTCTGGTTATGAATTATCTGGTTCACGTTTAACTGTGAGTTTGCTATTGTTTGCTTGTAGTCTTTTGTGAATTAGTTATCTTTATCTACTCTTATTAAAAAAAAAAAAAAAATCGTGTGTTTTAAATAACGCTATTCCTAAAGCTTTAGAATTATGCACTGATAGCTGGCTAAGTTTGCAATACGAAACATGAATGCATTGATTTCTTATTTGAAAACGTATATGCATTAGAATAAGTAATTTGCATTCATCAGGGATTCAAAATTTAAAAATTGGTTATTGGTCATAAAGTCAAAGGTAGTAAGAGTAATTAGCTGATTAGTACACTGTATGATCCCTCAACAGAAGTTGAGACTATTACTCAAGTGAGTGTTTGAGCCTAATAACCGTTAATTCTGAGTGAAATAACACTTACTCTAAATATGCTCTCTTGTTTATCTTATCTTTTCAATGGCTTCAAAATATTAATTCGCTTTGAATGTCTAGTATGATAGCGGATGAATTTGACTGGTTTCAAACTCCGAATTAGATGACTGATTATCATCGTTTTGTAGAAACATGATAGGAGGATTAATTTCTTTCATTTTGAGCCTATTAAACATTTTTCTTTCTTTAAATTAACCTCCTTTGCTAGCCAATTTGAGCCATTTGTATTACAACTTCTTTCGTTATCCTCGTTTAACCCATAACCATATGAATTTTGTCCAACCTACTGTGATTTTGGGAATTAGTCTGTCTAGTTATCTTCATATTTAAAAAAAAAAAAGAGAAAAAAAAAATTAAAAAAAAAAAAGAAATTCTCTTAGCTATTCAGCACAATTGTTTTAAAATAAATGCTGAAAAAAAAAATCCTGACACACCCTTTGCTCACTCTACCTTTTCTTTAACAACTCGTATTAACCTCATAGCCCTATTACAATCCAGTCTGGTCCCTCTTGATGCTATAAATCATGTGATCTCAGAATTCGAGTTTGGAGTAGGAAATCATGTTTAAATTTAGAAGTTACTCATATAGAGCATTATCCCAGTCATGAAGCTATGTCAATTTCCCTGTTCTTTCATGAAAATATGTTCCTTGTATTTGGGATGACACCGAGTTTTGAACTTGTTCTGCATTTACTCTTATAACGGTGCACCCCCTTGTGTGTACACATGAGGAATCTTTTTTATTGGAGGGAAAATCCATAGTAAAGTTTGAAGTCAAAACTTCAAGGGAGTAAGTCTGTGTGTTGGTTATCCTAATTGCTATTCCTGAGATTGTATGACCTTTAACCAAAAATCTGATTTAGAATGCTAAATTATTTATTCGATTTTATACATTTCGGTTTCGAATTTGAAATTTTTACATTCATACAGTTATTGTAAATAAAGCTTGGCAGGTATATAGTCTGATTGCTTAGGGACTACCAATGTTTAAGTTGGGGGGGTATGATTAGTGGTTAATTTTGTAAAAATTTTGTTATAATTACACCTTTCTTTTGATATTAAAAATGGCTTAAATTAGATATCAATATATATTTTATGGTTATATGCAAGTTTAAATCAAAAAATGAATGAAATGAATTCTAAAGTAAAATTTAAAAATAAAAATAAAAATAAAAATAATAATATATAAAATTATATATATCATTATATGCGTGCATGTAATATATATATATATATAATATAATCTAATATATATATGTGCCATGTGTAATACATATATATATAATATATAATTTATTAATAATATTAAATTATTTTTTTTGTAGGCATGAAGAAGGTGGGCTTGAAGAATGAAGAATAAAGTCCATGAAGAATTAAAGTCCATGAGAGATTGAAGAATGAAGAATTAAAGTCCATGGAGAATTAAAACCTATGAAGAATTAAAGCCCATGAAGAATTAAGACCCAACTTGACCAACCCATGGAAGATATCATTTGGAGAAGGCCCAAGGATTATTTTTAATTCTAATGAAGATTAAAAACCAATTTATAGAAATCTATTTTTATTTTTTTTATGTGAGTGCTTTATTATGTGTGTTTTTTAGCTAAAATCCATTTAACTATTAGGTGTGTATTATAGCTAAAATCCATTTAACTTTATGAGTGCTTTATTAGGTATGTATTTTACCTAAAATCCATTTAATATTAGGTGTGTATTATAGCTAAAATCCATTTAACTTTAAGTGTGTGAGTGCCCATTAGATATAATTATGTTTAGTTGAATAATTGAAATTGTGTGGTTTGTATTGCATCTTGTGGCCTATAAATAGCTCACTTGATTGCATTTGTAAGTGTGATTATTATTCTTGAATCAAAGTTTAGTTGTTTTCTTATAATTCTCTCTTTGAGAATTGTGCTTGTTCTTTCTTCTTTTTTTTAATATTTTCTCTTGTGATCTTACTTCCTTTCTTTCTTCTTTTAAATTCTTATATCATTTATTATTATTTTATTATTCACCGCCTAAATGGCCGGTTAATTTATGCCTTTAAATTTCTGTAATTTTAATTCTTGTATTTTAATTATTCACCGCCTAAATGGCCAGTTAGTTTATGCTTTTAAATTTCTGTAATTTTAATTCTTGTCATTTAATTGTTCACCGCCTAAATGGCCGGTTAGTTTATATTATTTTAATTCCTATTATTTAAATTCTGTTATTTAAATTATGTCATTTAAATTTCTATTAATTAATTTTCAAATGGAGATGAGTAGCTAAATCTAATCTTGGGTTAAGGTAAGGATAGTGTCCAACACCAATGATTCCCAAAGAAAGCTGCGCTTTAAATGAGTAACATTAATTTAAATTTCAATATGAGTGTGTCTTAATTATTGAGAAATCACTAAGTTTAGATTAGAGCATAAGCCTAACTTAGTACTTTCATGTCACGCATGAGAGTTACTAGAACTGGAAACGCTATCATATCCAAACTCGAATGATTGATTTAGTTATTTTGTGTATTAATTGTAATTGGATTTATGGTAATTGCTTAAATTAGAATCTCACATATCATGTATGAGGATTGCTTAAACTAGAACTATCATTATCTCTAATTGCATTTAATAACAAACCCTCATATCTGAAATTAAATTAATGTTGTTAATCTTTTATGTTAAAATTTGGGAATCAACGGGTTGGCACTGAAATTGTCTTAACTCAAGTTCTATTCAATTTCATATTCTCACTTTAAGTATTTATTTCAATTACTGTCTTACTTTATTTCCTAGTATGTATTGTTTAAAAAATCATAAAAAAATTTGTTGTCAATTTGTCCAAATGCATGTGTGCAACATTCTTTTTATTTTGCCATAAACAAATCTCTTAGTGGATGAGCTGGACTTATTCAGAAAATATAAATTTAAATTTGGTGACAAATAATTGCATTTTAAAACATTTAATTCATTGATTAATAGAATTGTTTTGAAATTTAAAAAAATATAATGAATACATTTTGTCAGAATATAATAATGTATATTTAGCATTACCCTTTAAGCATATAGTTAATAGATTGATCAAAAAAATCAAATAGTTAATAATGAAATAACTACATCTGATAGTTATTAGATATGATCCGTTAATTATCATGATACTCAAAGTGAAGAGTTAATTAATGATGTTATCATATAAACCTAATAAAATATTTTTAGACCCATATAATCAACTATAGATAAGTGTGCTACTACTATATTAATTAATCTTAAACAGAATTACTAATCAGATGGTGACTAACCTTAAGAGTGAAAACAATTAAGTAAAATCAGTTACCACACTATATGTCCCTTCTACACCAAGGTAAAAACAAATGTATGAATCGGCGTCGGATCCGGCTGCTCCATGGGCCCCTGGTTCGACGTCAACTGCAGCGCCGCCTTCAACCCTCCTAAGCCCTTCATCAGCACCGGTAACATCGAAATCCTCAACATCTCCGATTCTCAATTACGCATCAAGACCGTCGTCGCTTCCGCCTGCGACGACCAGTCCGAAGGCCTCACCCAATCCTACATGGCGTGGACCGACCTGGCCGATTCCCCCTTCACCTTCTCCGACACCGCCAACAGGTTCACCGTCATCGGCTGCGACGACGTCGCCCTGATTACGGCGTCGCAGGGCCTGAACTTCTCCAGCGGCTGCGTCTCTATCTGCGCCAAGAAAGAGGACGTGCCCGACGGGTTCTGCACGGGGATTGGCTGCTGCCAAATTTCGATTCCAAAAGGGCTCAATGCCTACGAGACTACGTTGTATTCCTGGACGAATCACACCAATGTCTTAACGTTTAATCCTTGCGTCTACAGCTTTCTGGGCGAGGAAGAAAGCTTCAAGTTTCGCGGGTCTACCGACTTTTTGGATCCGAATTTCATGAAGAGGACCGAAGAGAGTGTGCCTTTGGTGCTTGACTGGGTGATTGCAAATCAGAGCTGCATTCAAGAAGAAAAATCCAACACTTTGGCTTGCCAGAAGAACGCTCATTGCAATGACTCAGAGATCGGCTATGGAGGGTATTGCAGGTGCAACGAGGGTTTTCAGGGCAATCCTTACCTCACTCCGGGATGCCAAGGTTTTGTGTCTTATGATTCTTCTTCTTCTTTTTCATTCTTCTAACCCATAATTACTTGATTACAAGATTGACAAATTTTGCAAAATTCATATGCAGAACATGCAGTGCTATTAAAGTATGAAATAACTAACCATTGAGTTTTTTTTTCTCAAGTAAATGGATAAATAGTCATCTTATCATTTTGCTTACACATTTTACATAAAGTTTCTGTTCGACTACGGGCCACATATATATACTTAATTACAGTGAAAGGGGTATATAGAAGGACGATAATAGTGAAAAAATAAATGAAAAAATGTCCGTATAATTTTTAAATCAATGAATACATAAGTCACCAATATTGTTCTCTATAAAAAAAGATTGTTCATACGGTACTGTTACCCAGCTGAAATCTTTGATCTTATCCAGAAGAGTCATAATCTCACTTTGAAAAGCCAAGAACGACTGAAAATTATAAGACCAATAAACACATCTATTTAGAAGAGATTGAGCTGCGTGCATTAATATTTGTTTCCTTGTGCAGATATCGACGAGTGCATTGATTCGAACTTGACAACTGTTCTGTGAATGCAATTTGCAAAAACAGCCCTGGAAGCTACAACTGTTCCTGTGCTGAGGGTTACTATGGCGATGGCAGAAAACATCAGCGCGGCTGCATTGCAGAAGCCTCACAGTTTCCAGTCATCAAGTTCTTTCTAGGTATTATCTTTTACTTAGCAAAATATATAATAAGAACAACTTATACTTAATTACATGTATACAAAAGCGTTTTCGTATGTGCACGGAACATTTGCCTTGAAACACTTGCCTTACATATATCTTAACAGGTACAGGTTACTTGTGTTAAAGGAATAAAGCACAACTATACATAGTCCCACAAAATATAATGTTTGGTTTTAGTTGTAGTTCAAATTTGATGCGGGACTGAGCTTTGGCTTCTTGGGACTACTCATTTGTGCAACTTGGCTTCACTTTGGCTTCAAGAGAAGGAAGCTCATCAAGTTTAGAGATAAGTTCTTCCAGCAAAATGGAGGCCATCTCTTAAGTGTGGAAAATGTAGAGCCCTCCAAGATCTTCACAGCAGAAGAGCTTGAGAAAGCCACCAGCAACTTCTCTGAGGATCGCATACTTGGCCGAGGTGGATATGGAGTAGTGTACAGAGGAATTCTACCTGGAAATCATCTGGTTGCCATAAAAAAGTCTCGGATAATGGATGAGGGACAAATAGAGCAATTCATCAATGAGGTGGTAATTCTCACACAAATAAATCATAGAAATGTGGTTAAGCTCTTAGGTTGCTGCTTGGAAACCGAAGTTCCTTTGCTCGTTTATGAATACGTGTCTAATGGAACGTTACTTCACCATATCCATAAAAGTGGAATCTCTTGGTTATCATGGGAGAATCGTCTTAGGATAGCCTCTGAAGTTGCAGGTGCACTTGCTTATCTTCACTCTGCAGCTTCCATGCCAATAATTCACAGAGATATCAAGTCAGCCAACATACTTCTAGACGATACTTACATCACAAAGGTATCGGATTTTGGAGCTTCAAGATTGGTGTCATTAGATCAACCTCAAGTGAGTACGCTTGTTCAAGGGACATTAGGGTGTTTAGATCCCGAGTATTTTCGCACTAGCCATTTAACCGAGAAGAGTGATGTTTACAGTTTTGGCATTGTTTTAATCGAGCTCTTGACTGGGAAAAGGCCCATTTGCTCTGAGAGGCCTCAAGAAGAAAGGAATTTAGCCACCTACTTCATTATGTCGATGAAGGAGAATCGTTTGTTTCAAATTCTAGAGCCTCGTGTGGTTCGAGAAGGGAGCTTGGAGCAACTCCAAACATTTGCAGAGCTTGTGAGGAGATGCTTAAGAATGAAAGGTGAAGAACAGCCCACAATGAAGGAGGTGGCAATGGAGCTAGAAGGTTTAAGGAAGTTTACTAAGCATCCTTGGGCAAATCATCATCAACAATATCATGAAGAGACTATGAGTTTGATGAGTGAATCCTCGGATCATTATGATGTGCCATTGAGTCCTCACAATGCTAACACTACTGAAATTTCTGGTCCATATAGTTTGGGTAGCAACACAATATTCCCAACTAATGGTCCTCGCTAAGGGAGATAAGAAGTATCTTATGTGACGAAAGCATATCTTTACTGTATTTTCGAGAGAGAGAGAGAGTATATCTCACTATATGTATATTTTTCATTCCTTTAGGAAATATTGCTCCTTTAATGTAAGAAAATATATTTTTCATTCCTTTAGGATACCATCTGCCTATTGTGCGTCATGCATTACTCTATTTAGAGGTGTGTAAATTTCAATCCAAATTGGAGAAACAGACCAAACTGAATTAATTGGTCCAATCCAAGACAAACCATCTTGGCTTGGAAGATGGCCAATTCTAGTCTTGAATTTGGTCTTAGACCAAAAATCAAAATTTTAATATAAAAAAATTACCCGCCACCCCCAGCTACCTATGCACACAACCAACAAGCCCTAAAATTAATAATCCCTTTCTTGGTTCTTCAATCTTCTTCTCTTTTTTTATCTCCTCCTCAAATTACTATATGTAAAAAATGATAGACGTCCAAGAGGGTCCAAGAGGGGAAGAGAAGAGTGAATTAGATTTTCAAAAAGTTTTCTTAATTTTAAAGAGACTTTAAATGAAACAATTTAGTCTTTTTCCAAACTATGAATACTAATGATTTAAATAGATCCTTGTCAAAAAATAATGTGAAATAAATGTAAGATAAAGTCAATACAAGAAAACTTACCCTTTTTAATTTTTAAAAAAACCTTTGTTGAAGTATGAAAACTGATTTCAAATTTTGTTGAAAGAATATTGACAGTGCTAAAATAAAAGAAAGTAAAAAATGTAGCACATAGGAAATTTTATAGTGGTTCAACCAATAAGTCTAATCCACTCATTTGACTCTTCACTAAGGACTTTAACAATCCACTATAACTTTTGTAGACTCCCAATCTCACATCAAGCTAATCAAGCATCCAAAAGCTCTCAAGCTTCATTGCTCACTTACTCAAGAGCCACAAGGCAAAGAGAAGAGAAATCACTTCAAGTTTTATCCGAATTTCTCTATCTTGAGGTTATTGTATCATTTCATTTATTGCCTTGTATAAGTGTATTTATTGCTTAAATCATTTGAGTCCAAGTGTGGATGAAGTATTGTACTTATTTCAACATTGTTGTGGATTGCTTAGATTACCTAGAACTATTTGTAATCAAGAGTTGTATTAGTTTCCAAGATGATCTAAGGAAAAACTTTGGTGTTGGTTTTAGTGGAACCCTAAGGATGGTTAGACTTTGGGAGAGTGGACTAAGTGTGTGGAATAAACTGAACCACTAATTAAAAATTGTCTTGTGCCATATATTATGTTTCATTGATATATCTTGTGGCATGAAATTCATCTCTTCAAACGTTCATATATATTTACATAAATCTAGTTTGGATAAAATTGTAATATCAATATTTTTATTTAAAAAGTTAGTAAAAGTTTTAATTACTCAATTCACCCCCTTATTGAGTGGCCATACCCTAAGAGACCAACAATTGGTATCAGAGTTGGCTTCTAAAATAGTTGAATCTTTAATCCATAATTTCAACCTAGAAGAGATCCATAATAACCTCATTCTCTAATCAAGCCATAGCTGAAGGACCATCGCTCTCTAGGCCACCATTCTTTAATGGCACAAACTTTAATTATTCAAAAATGAGGATGAAATCTTTTTTGTTTTCTATAGATTATCAATTATGGAAGATAGTTAGGGATGGTTTTACCACAACTTCAACCAAAGAAGAAGAATGGACTGAAGATGATATAAAACAACATCAAATGGATCATAACAAAATACATAATCTTTTGTTCAATCTTACTTAGTGAATATGAAAAATTATCTTCTTGTTCTACATCACATGAAATTTGGAGAAAATTAGAAATAGTATACGAAAGTACAACTACAAAAAAAAGAGTTATTAACGACCAAAAATTAATGACGGGATTAATTTTGGTGGTTAATATAGTATTATTAACGACTAAATATAAATCCAGTCGTTATAAGATAAATTTTAACAACGGGCTAAATAAGTCGTTGTTAATAAACCTTTTTCCCTTCGTTATTGACTACAATTTTTAATTCTAACTATGAAATAATAAAAAAAAATTATTAAGATTTAACTACTACTTTATATAATTAAGTAATTCCAATATTATTATATTTTTCTATAAATGCACAAATATAATTATTAAACTATTATAATTGGGCATTACTTATTTATTGATAATACAATTTATTGAAAAATTATGAACATATAAAAATAATACAATATATCAAACTAATTAATTTTTTTCATAAATTATGTTTTTATAAATAATATTTTTTTATAAATTATTTTATTTATTGATAATACAATATATTGAAAAATTATGAACATATTAAAAATAATATAATATATCAAACTAATTAATTTTTTTCATAATTTCTTTTATTTTTATTAATTAAATAATTAATAATATTATTTACATAAATTATTTTATTTTTCTTTAACAAATAAATATTTTAAAAAAAAACTAAAAACTAGGCGCTCTCTCTCTCTCTCTCCCCTCCTTTTTCCCCAAATCGGCAAATCGATCCCCAAATCTAACCCTAACTCACCCCCCTCTCTCTCTCCTTCTCTTTCCCTCTCTGTGTGTAAACTACTCCCAAGCGTCGACCATCCGCCGTTGTCTCCGTCTCCTGTCATCGCTGCTACCTCCGCCTCCGCCTCCAGCTTGATCGGGCTCCGCCTCCGCATCTGTCACTGCCAGATTCATCTCCGCCTTTGCCGCCTCAAAGGTATATGTATATATATATATATATTCTATGTGTGTATATGTATGCTGTGTGTATATATGTAACCTATGTATATATGTATTCTGTGTGTGTATATATATATTGTGTGTGTATATGTATTACAGAGTTACACGAGAGAAGCTCTGTAACTCTTGAAACATCGTTTAGTTAACTTGAATGGATCCTGACTGAGTCAATACTAATTTTATCTCAAGATAATTAATCTTATGTGATTCATCTGTACTGGAAACATCGTAGTTAATTTTCAGTCTTATTTCTTAAATAGTACATGTGCATGTTATAGACTTGCAAACATTTTAATAAATCAAGAGGCTTGCTTTATGCAGCACAATAAAAGTTAACTTGAAGCTCTGTAACTCTTTAATCAATTAGGCGTTTGTCTTCAAGAATGGACCGTGTGGATAGTAGTTTAGATGAATGTGCGGAGCTTACTGCTGCTACAAGAGATGAGCTGGGACTAAATTGAGGAAAAAAACTCGGCTGCTTATTTAGTTTTTCTCATTGCAGCAAATTTATTTTAACGTATTCACTGAATGATACAGGTTTCTGAACTAAAAGGAGAGATGAAATTGACTGGTGTGGATGTACAATCTGTTCACCATGCAGTCCGAACCCTGTTCCTAATTTTGCTCTATTTTTAAGATAGTTATTCGATGTGAATTGGAACACTGATCAAACATGTTTCCATGCCCAGGAGACCAAAATTCATAGAATAGAAGGGAAACAGGTACAGTAACATTGATGAACAACTTGAATGTGAGGTTAGAAAAATAGTTATGCTGTCTAATTATTATGGTTTTTAGAACTTATCTGTTTGGTCACTCATGTAGGGTCTCACAAATGATGGAGTCAAGCGGTTGGTTGATTACGCCTGGAACTTAGAGAATAGCAGAGGCATAGATCGTATTCAGGCACAAGCCTAACTTGATCTCATTGCTTCCTATTTTGAGATTTAGTTCCAACTGAACCTTCAATTAGTTTCTGTCATTTTGCTCACGTAATTATTTTTATATTTGCAGGTTGCTTCATCAAGTTCATCTAGGCCAGCTCTTGAATTGCCACAAGTGACACCATCATCAAGGGTAAAGATTTATTGCTTTGTTATGGTCAAAATTTTTCAATCGACCTGTTGCCCATTTTTTAGCTTGTCATGGAAATAGCATTTTTTACTTGTTTGTTTAAATTTATGTTCAATGACTGGAGGAAATATTGGATTAATGTTGTGGATGACGTTTCTATTTACACATTGGACTAGAAAATATTTTCAATTGTGTTGGATGGAGCAAGCATAAGGAACGCGGGCATGCTTGTGCGTGTTTAGGTCCAACAGCTGGTTATCCTAGTGGAGGTCACATGTGGGCAAGTTTGAAAGTACGTAAATCTGTACCCACAGACCCGGGAAAAGCTTCTTGAATAAAATTAGAGGAATTTTATCATGTCTGCTTTTTTTTTTTGGGGGGGGGGGGAAGAAAATTGTATCATAGTTTCTTGTGGACCCAATAAGTACACATGTTAATTAGGATAGTTTATTTTACGTTAATTATGCAATGGTATTTATTGTGGACCAATTCTTGGAAAATTTATAATGTGATACAATTTTGGTACACATTGGATTGTGTGTGTATATGTATTCTGTGTGTACATGTATGTGTGTATATTCTGTGTGTATATATATTATGTCTATATATGTATATATATATATATTGTGTGTGTGTATGTGTATTACAGAGTTACACGAGAGAAGCTCTGTAACTCTTGAAACACTTGTTAATTTAGTCATTACCTACATACATTGCCTTCACCCTATTAGAAGGTGGAAATATTTTGTTTTTATAGCAGTTTGGATGCCAATTGCCAAATGCATTATCAATTTTTCTATTTACTTTTTGTAGATCCACTTTCCATTGCTATATTTGTTCAGTTGTTACAGCAGAGCATGCTAGAATTTGAAATATAGACTTGTTTAAAAGAAAGATTCAGACAATAAAACTTATAATCTTTTTAAAAGTATAGCAACATGTACGATAGGACAATAGATTTACAATTATGGATATGGAAAAACCTAAACATAGGAAAAACCACTGCATTGGGTTCCTTAAAACCATTAGAAAAAATTACATCAATTTTTCACACTTCTGCTTTAGAAAATTATTTAAGATGTTATGTGCACTTTGGTAATTTGTTGTTAAGAAAGTATCTTAAGACACAAGTAATTTGTTCCTTCCTCTGTTCTCATCCAAGTGTGCACACAACCATGATGATGTGCTTTGAAAAATTTAAACTTATGTTGTTTCCAACCTATGTGGAGGGTATGATGTGCTTTGAACACTATGTTAGCATTCAATAAACACAACAAGCAGAACCTCTTTGTACTCGCAATATAAAATAATAAGGGTACTAGGTACTCTATGATATTGGATGAGAACAATTTAAAGCATGAGAATCCATGACATCTAGTTCTAAGTTCTTAAGATATTTGAATATGACTTGATGCATCTATTTTTTTTTCTTCCTCCTTTACTTAATTAAGTTCTTTGACTCTAATTTTAGATTATTTTTTTTTTTTTATAGGTCAATGAGACAACAAGACTCTAAAGGAAGCAACTGCTGTCTTGGAGTACATGAACAGTTTTATGACTATATATAGTGTTTTGTTGTACATTTTTGAATAATATATACGATTGTTAAAGTGTTACTTTTAGTTGAATATCTTTTTTGATGTAAATTTTTTAATAGTATATATAATTGTCAAAGTGTTATTTTTAATTGAACATATTTTTTGGTGTAATTTGTTGGCAATTAACACTTATAGATATACTACTTTCGGTATGTAAATGCTAATGGATAATGATTATTTTAGTGTTATTTAATGACATATTTAATTTTATGAGTTTTATTTCAATTTGATATCGATAATGATATATAGGTTTGGTGGTTTATATCAAAACAAGATATTTATGTCATTGATGACTAGCAATTGTTTTCATACTATTAAAAAAATAAAAAAATATTTTTTTAACGATAAAAATCATACCGTCACTAATTGTTCACATTATTAACGAGAGGAAATATTGTCATTATTGGTTTGTGTTTTGATAATTAAAAAGTTATTTTTAACGACATGAATCATACGGTCGCTAATTGTTTAGACTATTAACAACGGGAAATATTGTCGTTATTGGATTATAATTTGGTAGTTAATTATTTTTAACGACGGGAATCATACGGTCGCTAATACAATTAACGACGGGTTTATCATTCTCGTCGTTAAAGACTTTTATCCTCGGAGGCAATAACGACGACCGACGATAGGAAAATTCTCGTTGTTACAACTTTTCAACGACCGGAATTAACTTTCAACGACTGATTTTCTCGTTATTAGAACCCGTTTTTCTTGTAGTGTATCGATCGAATAAATGATACTAAGATTATTCTCTTAATGTCCCAATATGAAGAATTTAAACTTCTTCAAAATGAAAATAATAGTAATATGAATGGTAAATTCCAAAAGATTATAAACAATCTCAAAATGTTAGGTAAATAAATTTTTGAGGTAGATCAAGTTAAGAAAATACTTAGGTCATTGTCTCTAAATTGGCTACCTTTAGTGACTGTCATGTCTCAAGCCAAGAACTTGAAGGAATTAAAACTGGAAGAACTAATAGTGTTGTAGCCCGGAAACTATGACAATAGAATTTGTAATGAGGGAAGTTGGAGCTGAGGCAGAGTGAGGTTGACAGCTAGAAGGAGCCTGCTGGTGGAGATAGGCGTTGGGTAGTTTTAGTCCTCGATTTACTGACCGGGGTCATAGGTGGACCTCTGAGGATATCCTCGAGAGCAGCTGGAAGTGGCCTCATGTGTGCTTAGGACATATCTGCACCCATAGGAACAAGTTAGAATGCACGTGGGGATTCCTCACCTGCGTATCCCCTCCGATGCTTAAGTCAGTACGTGTATGAAAATGCAATAGACAAGTAAAGCATGCTATCATTTAACATAAAATAGTCGTACCTTCACGGTGTTCCAAGTCTTTCCTCTCACCTCTCCATGTAGCGTCTGTAGTATGCACCTGTTTGGGCCCAACATCTTCTGAATTTTGTAGGGTCCTTCGCAACTCGGGCTGAGTTTCTCTTCCTCTTCTATTCCCTTCCCCTGCGTCCAAAATTTCCATTTGAACGATAAACAGTTCTACTTGGTCGAATAATTCAGTCATAAAATTTGGCTTGGAGAAGGTTAGGTGTAACGCCCCCACTCTTCAAATATACAATGAAGCTAAATACAAACGAATATTCCACAAGGGCGTTATGGAAATCCTTACCAACGGAAACGAAGGATCGAACCTGATAGCTAGCAAAGCTAGATAAAAATGATTCCCAATAGTAAATCCTCTTATGTGACTTCCAAAATTCAATAAATATATCTTACCGCAATTACAATACATGGTAATCACGGCTTACAACTTTAGAAGCATAATAAATTCAAGCCTTACATAACCTCTGCTTATACAACTGCGATACACAACTCTCAAAACAAACCTAAAAAATTACATAAGATCCATAGAATATGAGTAATAGGAAGTTAAACTAAACTTCGGCCTCCTCGTAGCTCTTTTCTCTTGCTTATCTCTGGGTACATGGCACGACTGATATACATGGGATGTTGAATATCCCAAGAGTATGAAACACCTTAGTTAGATTGTTACATCTAAGTGAGTGATACAAGAAAGGAAACGACGCATGCAAGAGCAATATGCAATTATGCCAAGTAATATGCCGAAATAAGAATGAAATCTCCCAAGATCATGGCTCACCACAAGAGCATGAGGTTTAGGCTCACCGCAAGAGCACGAGATCCCCTGTGATGTCTCAACAACTAGCCATAGATACAAATACCGAGATGCATACAAAAATAGACAAGATATACTTAAAGCAATAAAACATGAGATCTAACCTCTCGGCCCCCTTACATAGGCACGAGATATCCTCCTCACTTGCCAGGTATGAACCCCTCGGCCCCCTTACACAAGCTCGAGGTAGCCCCCTTACACAGGCCCACGTGGTCAACCCCCTTACACAGGCCCCGTGGTAGTTCACACACGACAAGCCAACAACTCGCCACAATCACCCAAATGACACGATGTATGACAAAGCAGAAGGAATATGATATGCAAGCCATGAACCACACACGAAGCCATCGTGTTCAAACTCGATGCAACAAAATAAAAAGGATATGCTCGAACACATGGAACATAAGACGTGAGCAACAACCCATCCACAGATGAAACCAAGAGTGACCAAGAGAAAGTAAAAGGCATGCATAAACCACTCACATTTAAGGTTTACCTTGTTGGGACACTATTCACCATCTTACGGGAATGGGTTTTCTTACTGTTTTTCGATAGTTTTGGTATGAACTCTGAACCTTCCGGCGATGTTGTTTCTACTTTGATTCCGGCAGAACCTTTCCCTCTTTTCTTTAGACAATTCCTCTAAAATCCTTACTCTCTCTCAATCCTATCAATATTTCCCCAAAGTTTCCCTTTTGTTGAATGTCTTCAAGAATACTCCTAAAGGCCTTATATTTATAAACTTCCTGAGTCAATCACACGTCGCCACCTTGCAAGGTCATTATGAGACTTCAAATCCTATCTCCAAGTGGCCAATAAATGCTTGCCACATGTCCTTAGGGATAAGGTTTGAAGACTTTGGAGACTAAGCAAAAGACTTAGCAAAGACTTGGAAAAGACTTTAACAAAGACTTACTTTAACAAAGCCTTGGACCTGGACTTCAAAACGATTCAAAGCTACATTTGATTTGAGTTTGAAATCCAATATATTTAGAAGCTATATTTTAAGGTTTCAACAAACGACGCTTCGGCCCGAACTTTTCACGTAACTTCACTTAGACCCTTTCAACTTGGTCCCCAGGCCATTTTTAATTGCACTTTTTGGTCCCTGAAAAATTAATAAATTACGCTAATACCCCAAGATTTTATATAAATTACACTTTTACACGACTTCAATATTTACGATTTTGCCACTGGTTCATAAATTGAACCTTTGTCTCAAGGCTTCTATAATCCTTTGAAATGACTTATTTTCTCAAGTATTAGAATCTAATAACCTTAGGTATCACCTCATATTTGAGTTCGAAAATCTGGGGTATTACATTCGGGATCTTCTAAGCGGGGCGTATGCAGTTTCGTTGAGCAGGACTGATGTCACCAATCCGACTGGGAGATCCTTTACTGCCTGCGTCGCAGCTCTGAATCACTCAACATATTGCTTTAGAGATTCATTCGTATTCTGTTGCAAGCTCATTAGATATATAACACTCTTCTTTTTCAGGAGATAGATGGAGAATGCATTTAGGAATTCTTTCTTCAACTATTTGAATGATCGTATATGTCCTCCTGGTAATTCAGTGAACCACTGTTGAGCCTATCCTGCTAGGGAGAGCAGGAAAGCCATGCACCTAGTGACCTCATTCCATCCATGTAACACGGCTACTGCAACAAAGCGTTATAGGTGCTTCTCTGGGTCCTCCATTCCCGAGTATACAAAAAGTTGCGACAGTTCGAACCCTAGTTGCACTGGTTGCCTTTGGAGTTCTTCAGATAGAGGAAACTTCTTCGGGGGAGTTTCCTTTGGCACCATCACTACCCGCTTCTCCTCTAGCACCACTTCTATAAGGCGTTTGATGTCAGATGCCCTGAGTGTTTCCTATTCTACTCCATTTTTGCAAAGAGATGGGGCATAAGGAGCTCTTGAGTAGGTGTTTTCTGTTGTTTCTTTATACATGGGAGCTTTCCTTGCCCTCATGTCATGTTTCCTTCTCGAGTCTATCATTTCTGGGACTTGGTTATTCGGCCCTGGAGTTTCGATTCTTATCCCATGCCGTGTGTGTTAGAACGGGAGGTGCTATGGCACACACCAAGAGGGGGGTGAATTGGTTATTTTAAAAACTTGATAAAACTTTGAAATCCTTTTGATTGAAAATAAAAAATCAATGCAAGTGAGGATAATGAAATACTAGCAATGATAAACAAATCAAATAACATAAGCAAGAGAGAACACAAAGATTTATAGTGGTTTGGCTTAACCCAAGCCTAATCCACTACCTTAGCTCCTTACTAAGGATTTTTCAAACCATCCACTAAAACCCCCTACTTAAACCAAGTAGGTCCTCTAGTCCGAGACTAGGAAAATTACAAACCTCCCAATCAAATGGGCCTTCTAGCTACACAAGCTAGGAAATACAAGAAATGTATTATTGGAGAGAATGTAAGAGATGAATCTCTTAGTTACAATGTCTCTCAAAAGTAAACAAGGCTTAAATGAATGTATACAGATTTAGATCAAAGCCTTGAAGAGAGAAAAATAAAGCACAGACAATTTTAAATATAAATGAGAATAACAGTAAACTCAAATCATTTCATTCTTGTCAATTAGCCTTTTCTTGATCATCCTTGAGTTGTATAAATAGGCATCTCAAAAGCTTTACCCGAAACTGGCCGTTTGTGACTGTTGGGATTTGAAAAACTAGCCGTTGGAAACTTTCTGTGAAAAGAGATAGTCGACAGAATATAATGGATAGTCGACTATATTTTCAAGTAAAACTAAGACATAGTCGACAAACAAAAAAGCATAGTCAACTATTTTCTAACACAAATTACCCATAGTCGACAGACACATTCACATAGTCGACAGATACAAAAATATGAAGAAGATTTTGAAAATCATATACAAACATAGTCGACAGAGGAAAAACCATAATCGACTATCCTTACATGATAGTCGACAAAATGAAAAATAGTCAACAGAAGCTATATATAGTCGACTATCCTTAGACATAGTCGACTATCCTCAGGCACATAGTCAACTATTGATAGGCATAGTCAACAGCACTAACACACATAGTTGACTATTTATAGACATAGTCAACAGAACACAAACACATAGTTGACTATTCTTTTTATAAAAACTGAATCGATAAATGATAACATGAAAAAGAATATTTTGAATCATAAAATTCTTTAACATTGAAATCTCTTAACTTTATTTCATCATCAAAATACAATTGTTTTTCATCATCAAAATCATATCAAAGGCAAAACATCAATCTCCCCCTTTTTGATGATGATAAAACATTTTATGAAATACCCAAAAGTCTCCCCCTTTTTGTCATAAATAAAAAATGATATATTAGAAAGAATTTTAACACAAGATTAGGAGGGGATTTGGCGAAACATCAATGGGGTAAAAGTACATTTGAGAAAAGATAAATTTTTATGAACTCCCCTTAAATAACACATATCAAAAAGATTTATTCTCCCCCTTGATCAAACAATAAAATTTGAGAATCATTTTAACACTATAACTCCCCCTTAATTTTAGAAACTAATATGATTGAAATTTTGGATATACATTCTTAAGTAAAATCATAAAGGCAATACATGATTCAAAATCATTATAAACATCATAATCATCGAGAGTTTAGGGATAGAAAATATACCACCAAAAAAATAAAATAAAATAAAATAAAATAAAATAAAATCTGCAAGGATAAAATCTGCAAGGATAACTGTCAAATAAAATAAAATCTGCAAGGATAACTTTCTTTTTTCATAAAAAATTTATTAAAATATTCAAATATCATGCTAACTGATTTATGAAAAATTTAGAGCATTTTTGAAGTATTAACGGTCCAATCTGTGCATTAAAAACACTTACAATCGCTAGTTCAATGGTTAGTCTAACGGCTCTATTTTTAAACTTCAGCACAAAATTAATTGAGTGAATTTGGTCCTTACTTGAGTAAAAAAAGACTTACTCGAGTAAACATTTTCTTTACTCAAGTAAGCCTTAATAGCACTCAAGTAGATCCATCAGCTACTCGATTGAACTTAGCATCTACTCGATTATATACTATGAAGCACGGAAACGGCTTGGAGGCGTTGTTTCAGCATTTTGGAATTGTTTCCCGTTTCGGAAACTTGAAAAACGGCCCGAAATGTTTTTCGGGCCGTTTGTGTAATTATTCAAAACTTTCCGGTTGTTTCAGAATTTAAAAAATGTAGTTGGAAACGCGTTTCCAGTGAGCTACCTAGCTATTTCTTATTCTTCCAAAGATTTCTTCTTCAATTTCTTCTCCTTCTTCTTCCAGCGCTGTTAGACTGATATTATCTTTGAATTGATTCTCTCTCTCTGTTGGTGACTTGTTCCAAAGTCAGAATACAAAACAACCATGTTGGTGAATTGATTCTCTCTTTCTTTATATGTATATTTATGTATATATATGCAAATTAACAGTATATGCAAGATATATATATATATATGAAGTTATATTTATCATTATATATATATGTCTCTCTTTATATATATTTATATATATATTTTTAATACATTATAAAATTTATATTTTTTATTTATATTTAAATATTTTTTATTTTTTTATTTTTTATATTTACAATTTACCCCATGATGATGCGGAGCCGATCACCTTCTTCTGTCTCGGACCAAGTACCTGCAAAAAGGGTGGGGACTTGCTCCCCGTGATCCCTCCGACGCTCAAGTCAGTTCATAGGATTTTTGAGGAGTATAATAGTAATGGAAAAATAATATATGAGTCCCTTAGGAGTCAGATCCCCATACCTGTAGAGGTTGCCCTCTATTTATAGATGTCCCGTGGCCTTTCCCTTAGGAGATAAGATATATTTCAAAAAGAGAGGTTGATCCCCTTTCAATGGGGAGGAAAGATAATCTTCCCTAATAGAGATAATTCTTGGGATATTTAAAGATATCATTGGTTGACTTAATCTTCTTCTTTATCTCTTTCCAGTTCAGAATCATAATAAAGATTATAAAGATAAGCAGAGCTCCTAAGTCTTGACACGTGGCGATCGCATATTGGTCTTTACTGGCACACATGGCTCCGAGTTAATGGTAACCTCCCAAGGGTAGTACAGTAAAATTGCCCCCCTGTAAATATTCCCTCATCACCCCACGTTTCCGTTTCCTACATGTCGACATTCGGAATCGGTCAACCGTGATTCGTTGGGCCGCACTAGTGTAATGAATCCAAGAGGGAGGAAAAGGGTTATCAGGTTCGATTTGTTGACTCGCCGACCGATCCCTGCAAAGTAGTCCGATGCTCCAGTAAGTAAGTGAGTAAGGAAATGCAAAGTATCAGCAAGTTGGCAAGAAAAACATACTAGGGCTCTAGCAAGAGTTGGTTGATATATAGGAGGAGATGTCCTATCCGTTTGCATCGTGCTTTTGTAGGTGATGGGACTGAATATCAGTGCCGACGGGGGTTCCCAAATGACAACATGGTGTTGACGGGACCCTTATTAATGTGGATATAGACGGGCACGTAGATACCCAGTAGAGGCTACAATGATGTTGCTGCAGGCTGGTATAGGGTTAGGATGGGACCGACATGGGCCAAGAGATGGGTAGAGAGAAAGGGGCCAGATTGGGCCTGGATAGTCCAGCTGGAATGATGCCTAGCCCGTGAATGTTCTCTGGTTATTTCGTGGTCCTCTTGTATATGCGAGCTGAATGGTCGACCTGCGAGTCGACGACATTCGCTAGGAGCTCGCTCGGGGTCCCGCGGTCTGTGAGCTTTATGTGTTGTTGGGAGCTCGCATGATTCTACGGTCTAAGCTCGGAGTGGGCGATGTGCGACCTCGTACTAGCGAGCTCAGCCTTAGACCCATTGGGCTTCAAGAGATTGGGCTGGCCTACTGGGTCAAGTCCAGCCTGCTTCATGCGAGTAGAAAATATATATAACACTACATTTTTAGAAAAATGTTGTTTTTGCGTTTCCATTTCCTATCAGAAACGTCTCCCATTTCCGTTTCTGTGCAACCTAGATTATATATGCACTGCTTGCTACCAACCGAGAGATGCATAAAATACTTGACTATTATACAATAATTGTCGATTGACCATCAACTTCTACTCAATTGCTCACCAAAAATACTCAATTAAAACCTTATAATTACTGATCAAACAATCATACTCAATTGTGCTTATCTCCTAATCTATTAAAAAGATATAACACTCGTCTATCACTTTGATTTCTTGATTATTTTTTATATAGCCGAAACCTTGCAATACATACTCGATTAATGAGAGCATTTACTCGAGTAGCATTTAAACATACTTGACTATAATCAATGCCATAATCGACTATCAACTTATATTGTTTTGGATATCATCAAAACAACATCTAAGATATCATAAACATTGAGTTTAAAAATAAAACTCATGAACCTTAAGCTCAAACAAACAAAAGTGTTGTTTGTGAATGTTGGTTAAAAATTTCACTATATTCATAAAAGATAATAAGTTGAGAACACTAAATGTTACTCAACTAAGAAATATTCCTTTCAATAAAAGATAATTCTACTTAGCATAACATGACATATTCTATAGAAACATAATTACCCATCCATTCACGTACATGAAACTCACATAAGTCAAGTAACTCACTTTTACTTGACTGAAATAGAACGCATAAAACATTGCAAATAGTTGTAACGATTGGATAATTTGGAAAGAAAGGAGTAAATGGGAAGGAATGAGCTAATTAATCCTATGTCGGTTTATTTGCGGCTAGCTAGCAATATGTGGGCTAGTTGGAAGGCCCTAAGAAGTGTTGTGATGGTTGAAGAGCTAAATAGGATGTTGGGAGTTAAAATCAAGGAAGAAACGGCTTATGGTAGTCGAAAGATGGAGCAAGGTTGTCGACAGATTGGTGCATAGGAAGAGTTAGTCGATAGATAGTGTTGGATCTATCAACTGATTGCAAGATGAAGGGGGAATTTGTTGACAAATTTGAGGGGGTTAGTTGACAGATGGGGCAAGTAGGTCTCTGGTAGTTGATAGAAACCTTTCAATCTATCAATCGATTATGGCTGGGCTTGATTTTCCTAGCCATTTTGTATATAAGTTGGCGGGGAGAGAAGCTTGGGAAGCTTGTAGAAGTTTGTGGAAGAAAGAAGAGAGCCGAGAGGTAGTGGAGAGGCGATGAGTTCTTGTCCTCCTTGCTATTTCTTCCTCTCTCCTTCTTATTTGGTTTTGATGTTTCAAGAAGTGATATTGGGAAGGGATAGCTGAGTTTCAAATATCTTCTTCCTTCTTTTGAGTGGGTTTTTCCAGGTTAGGGTCTTATGGAAACATCCCTCGAGCTTGGAACAAGAGTGGAGCTTTAAGAGGCAAGTTCTACTTCCTTTTCCTTTTGTTTAGAGGCAAGTTCTAATCCTTTTCTATGGCTTGAATGGGTTGGATGGCATATTCTCTAGGCCATCTTTAGATTGTTCCTTGTTTTAGGGGTTATACGTCAAGATGTTTGTAATTTACTTACTTTCGGTGAAAGAATCCTTTTGTAAATGTTCCAAAAGGGATTTGTTCTCCCTACTTTTGTTGGGAATGATGCTTGGTTGATAGGATAAAGAGTGGGCCAAGTTTTGGTACATTGTGCCATGGTTCGGGTGAGAAAAGTAGGGGATCGGGTGGTTTTTAGCCATTGTTAATCGATAGATGGTTGGCTTCTGTCGACCAATGGTTGCCTCTTCCAATGGATCTATCAATGGATGACTAAGCATCTGTCGACCAATGCCGTTGTTCTCTACCCCAAAATGTTATGGCTTCTATGAAACCTATCATGAACCTATGGTTAATGTGCATAATAAGGGCATGGTTGTATTTCTTTTCTCGTGCATGGTATGTGGGTGGATTAAGGCATTGGGTGTAACACCCCATCTTTTAGATATACAATGATACTAAATACAAGCTAATATCACTCACGAACATTATGGAAATCCTTACAAATGGAAGCAAATGATCGAACCTGAAAGCTAAATATCAAGGATTTCCACTATACATATATATTGATATAAGTACAATCATGGTATACAACCTCATAGTAACAAAAACCCATAATAGTAACCCCTTTTGTTACAACGTTTAATTCTAAGAAACAACAAAAAACCCAACAATTTACAATAACTCTTTTATACAAAAATCTATAATACACGAACAGCAGAAGGTAAGCCAAGCTTCGACCACCTCTTTGCCTTTTCTCTTACTTGACTCCGGGGTACCTGACACGTTTTATATACGTGGAGCGTTGAATATTCCAGGGGTATAAAACATCCAAGTTAGGATGTTGCAAGAAAGTAGATACATCCGTGAGTATGCAAGTATGTCAAATGTCATGAAATGAGTCCCTTCTATGGAAACCCTAGCAGGATGTTGCAATCACCCTTGTGTCAACATGTCCAAACACCTCAGCCCCACTGCACGGGCACATGGTCCCCGACCACACATGTTAACCCACAAGGTTGCCACAGCCATAAATGTTATGATGCATGAAAATAGAAAGGATATGCTCAGAACAAAGAAAACATGAGATGTGAGCCACAAACCACACACAAATGAAGTCAAGAATGTCTAAGATGTAACAAAAATATGCAATAACCACTCACCTTAACTATTTACCTTTGGAAGTTAATGTTCACAATTGTTGGGTTGGGTTTTCTGCAGAAAGTGCAAGTTAACTATTTCCAAATATTTTTACATAATATTGTTTTAATTATTCTTATTTATTTTTTTAGAAAATTGTAGGGTAAAAGGAGGTCTCACGAGCCTTAGGCAAGGGGCCTACGCACATCCTTCCCCGGCGCGTGTACTGCACGTGCCACCGTCTTCTCTGGTGATGATGTGATAACCTCTTTGTTTTTCAACCATATCTCCATTGCTTTAGCTCTGATTCGACCTCCGTTTTACCTCATTGTTTTTAGGTAGCTTTGGCCAGACTCCGACAAGGCTTCGAAAACTCCAGTGAGGGCTCGTTTCTCCACCAATTTCACTCTTTTTTTTTTGTAGAATTTTTCCCTCTTTCTCAAGAACACACCCCTTACTCTCAATCCCTCAAAATGGAACTCAAATTGATGCAAAGTTATTTTGAAATGGCTTGGGTTGAGTTCCATGGCCTATTTATAAACCTTTTTGGCCAACCACCTTTTGCCAAGTGTCATCCTTATCCTCTTGATATGATTACCTCAAACCACCGGTTCGACCGGTTCGTTTCTCCAATGACCTGGTTACGAGTTTTTAAGAATTACACTTTGGCCCAAAATTTCACATATTTGCACTTTGACCCTGGGATCTTTTAGGACTTTGGCTATTCATGTGGTTCCTTATTTCGATCCCAAATATCCTCAAGAAAAGGTTTCATGCGTCTTTTATTAACTCCTAAACTACTTTTCAATATTTTTAAGAAATCACATATTTTCTTGAACCTCTCTGAAATTGTATTTTTATCCTTGAATTTTGGAAATTCTTTGGATATATCACACGAGTTTCATAAAAATCTTGAGTATTACACTCTACCCCTCTTAAAAAAAAAAAAAAAAAATCTCCTCAAAATTTCATCTCATTCCTCAAAACTCACATATTGAGGTAACTTTATGGTGGATAATGTACCCGGCTTGGTGTGCGTCATCCAGTAGGCTTTACCTCAATTCCTTGGCTTTAGGCACTTAAATTTGATTAAAAACCAAAGTATTCCATCCAAGAACTAAAATCCTGGACATCAATCCATGACTTTACCCCTCGAGTCTTCTAGAGTAGTTTGTCGGATCTGTTCTATCAAATGAGAATGAGTCACCAGGGTAGCAATGTATATAGATGTTCCCTCAAGAATCGCATCCACTGCTACTAGCTAAAAAAAGCCTCCACCAGTCCCTACTCCAAGGTCATCAAGTTGGCTATTAGAGCAAGCTCATTCTTGCATTAGCCACTACATTTGGCTATCAGAGCAGGCTCATCCTTACATCAGCCACCACACATTTGCCTTGCTAAAGTGGTACTAGATAGAGCAATCGCAATCCTTCAAAAACTCCATTTATTGTCATTATCCCCACTCAAATCCCATGAGAGAACAAGTACCTTAAGCTTCCACGAAGACCTCAAATTTTTCCCACAAAAATAGTGCCGCCAAATTTTTAAGGCAAACCCAACTGCTACCAATTTCTAATCATGGGTGATATAATGTGGCCCACAATTTTCCATTGTTGAGACCGATACATTACCGTTATAAGGACACACCCTTAGCCCCACTTTCTAGAAGCATCATAATAGATTGTGAATCCTTATGTTCCACAAAGCATTGCTAAAACAGAAGTAGAGGTTAGTTCCCCTTTCAATTTATGAAGGATATGCTCACCTTGCCTCGTTTTACTCAAACTTGGCTTCTTCTCATTTCTTTAAAACCAGGCCATGCTCCCAAGTGTACCAGAGTATGCCTACTACTACACCAACATTTATATTAACAGGGCAAGATTCAGGATCAGACCAGAACTAGTTGCTCCTAATTATTGGGGTGTATAACTACTTGCATACTAAACCAAAGGTCAAGTCTGTAACCTGAATAAATTGTTTCCCCTCCCCAAAGGCCAAATATGGGAAGCACAATCCCACTGCTTGCTATTCTGGAAAAAACACATTTCCCAAGTAAGCCCACAACACATCACGTACCTATATTGGGGAAACATACCACTCACAGTTAAGACTTTTACCCTGACCCATGTATGCAACCATAGTTTCATCACCCCCTTAACTTAGCTTCATTTTTTAGTAAATCAGGTAAGTGGCAAAGCAATGCTAGGAAGCCTTTTAACATATTTTTCATAAAATTCCATACCTCAATCATCATTCAAGGCTACTTCCAATCTCTTATTTCCTCAACCTTCATGGCTAACACGTTTTTCTATAGAACATAACTTAGAAAAGTTACTTGAGTTACCCAAAACATGCATTTTGAAAACTTAGCATAAGGTTGATATTCCCGTGGTGCCCTTAGAACAGATCCTCAAGTGTTTCTCATGTTCTTCTCCCTGTTGACTGAGTAAATTAGTATATAATCAATAATCATTAATCTAAGTGTGGTTTGAACATTCTTCTCATTAATTCCATAAACGTTGTAGGTGAGTTTGGTTAACCCATATGACATCACCAGCTACTCATAATATCCATAACAGGATCTAAAGCAATCTTGCTACATCCTTTCCTTTAACTCCAAATTTGCAGTATCTAAACCTCAAGTCAACTTTCGAGAATATCGTCAATTGAATTCCTTAAAGTCACAAATCTTCAATAAATCATTTTTACATTCAAGGTTACATTTAACACACGTTGGCCTATAATATTCCTCAACCCATAATTACGGACTACCAATAAACCATCATAATCCTCAAATCTTTCGAATATTGGCAATCCCTAAATACAATAAATCCTCTCAAGCACGATAATTTCACAAAAACCATCATAAATGAAATATTGATATTCTTTTTGTAATTCCACACATATCCATAGGTAAATAATTAATCATCTTAATTACCTAATTTGCTACTTAGCATTCCATCTCCTGCCAAGTTGACATGCCACATCATTATTTTCCAGTAAAATCCACCAGCTCAAAGATCACCTTGCTAGATTGCTAGGGTATTTCCCTTAAATGTAACAAATTTAAGTTCTCTTTAATTTCCTCGAGCCACTAATTATAAATCACACCTTAAATACATAATTAATCACCATACTATTTTTCAAAAATTCGGGTCATTATAACCTTACCTTTAAAATCTTTCCCACCTTTTCTAATTCACTTAGTCATCTTACAATTCTACTACTTTGCTTAACAGTCAATCCTAGCATTATATCTAGATAGGAAGTCCATTCCTAGGATTATGTCAAAATCCTGAATCTCTAGTGTTGTAAGTTCAACAACAAATCCACTATTCCTCAACATGATTTTCCCCATCCTTATAACTCGTGTAGGTTTTCACTTGTTTTCCCCCAAAAGGGTAGCCACTATTATTGGGCAATCTAACTTTCTCAATTCTAGTTCTAGGCAATGTGCCAATGCATGTGATATAAATGAATGGGGCTGGCATTGGCATCTTCTCTCATTAGATTGAACACATGACCCCACTACAATTCTTAACCTCTTTGGTTTATCCGGGATTGATTGACTTCTCTTCTTTGTAGGCAATCCTTAGAGAGATGGCCAGCCCACTGGTAGTTAAAACACATGAGCCCTTTGTGGTCGTTTTCTCCACAAGCATAACATCCTTGGTTTTTGTTTTACACAGTTTTCCAGGATAAATTTTTGACATTTGGAACAGTTACCGTTTGACTTGAAATTCCTTCCTCGAGTCCCGAGGCCATGTCTTTTCCTAGATTTTTGAGAACGTCCAGCATTCATTATCTGGAATAGTCATACTCAAAATCACAAGATCAATATTTAAACCTAAACAGTAAAATAATCCCGAAATATTCATAATTAACTAATAAAACCAAACCCCAGAAATCATATGTTTCTTGACTTTCTTGACTTTTCTAGACCAATGCATAAATAGGTATAAAACATATAAGGAAACAACAAGGACTACTTAGAAGTGTCTTGTGAGCATGTCAGCTTCCTCTAACGAGAGCTTTCTCAACGGCGAACGCATAGTGCCTCTTAGGAGGTCCTTAACCATGTCATATCGATCCGACCTCATAGAACTGATGCAAACACCACATTCGTTGTCCCTTAAACTCACGGTCTTCCCCACGAGAGATTTCTCGATGGCTCACGCATAACGCCTCTCGGGGGATATCCAGACTTTTTTCCTAGGGAAACAATAAATAGGTATAACAATATGACCACACGAATTTTATAAATGTAACAATTGAAAGCCAATAACATATATTTTCAGGAAAACACATTTCATATACGCAACTTGATTTCATACAAGAGAACAACAGGAGTTTGCGTACAAGAACTTCACCAAACATGTTTCATGCAATAGAAGTCTCTTGTAAGAGATAAATATAGGATTTGGAGTTTAGGAGTCTCACCTTAAACTTAATTCGGGATTTTTCAAAATTTGTGCCTGACCTCGATTCTCATGCCAAGTGAACTATTACTAGACCTCGAGCTTCAATGATCTTTAGCCATCATATTTATTCAAAGGAATATCAATATCTATTTTTCTTAATTTTTTCATAATTTTCCTCTATTTTCTTCCTATTTTCTCCTCAAAAATTCAAAAAAAAATACCTTCTCAAGGTTTTTTCCAAATTTTTCTCCACAATAAATCAAATTTATTTTTCTTAAAATAATTAAAAAAATTCTAGACTTACCCCGGGCCTCACGCCCCTTCATGCATTGGGCGCGTGTATTGCGCGTGGGTTTCGCGCGTGTGATGCACGCACGTCTTCTTCTCTGATGAACCCCCTCATCACCAACGACTGCAACGACCTCTAATGGTCAATTTTTCCCTCTAACATTGGCCTGCTCTTTGCTTTGATCACAAATACACCCTTGGATGTTCGAAATAGTGGTCGAAGATGCCTTAATCGGGCGTTTAAAGATCCAACTTCGACAACCTTTGCGTTTTTCGGCCAAGCCTCAATCACCCTCAAAACATCTTGAAAACCCTCCAAAATTTTCAGAAATGCTCCCCAGACCTCTAGAGCAAAATCTCTCTATCAAATCTCTTAAAAACACTCCAAATTTTGAGTAATGGGATGCTTTAAAATCGACTGAAACCCTCATATATTTATAGGCGAAATCCGACCATTTCTCTACTAATCATCAACCATTACGTTGCCCATACGCTTCCTAGGACGATGGTGGCCATGCCTTGATGAGATATTGCCATCCTATCATTGGATTTTGGCCCATGTGCGGCGATCAGATTAGCCATGCCTTTGGCAGTTAGTTTCAAAAATTACACTTTGACCCCCAACTTATTTCTTTTGCATTTGGGCCCTCTTCCTTAATTCCTTAGACTTTGATATTTCACCACATGAACCCTTAAGTTCCATGCTTCTCAACGGGCTTGACAAATTTGAAAAAAATATCATTTTCACACTCTTTCCAACTAGAATTGAAAATTACACTTAGGCCCCAAATGCATGTTTCAACCATAAACCCTTTTGTTTTGTCCTGAAACCCCTCAAGTTTTGCTCCTTATAAAAAAATATGAACCTCCTCAGGGTTCTGTTAACTTCTCGGAAGCCCCTTACCATTTTTTGGTCTTTTAGACTATAACTTAGTTGTATCGAAAATTGTCTCTAATTTGATTTCTTTCGGCGTCATAAATCCCGTCTCGAGATGCTTGTTGATGCCATACCCTTATCTTTAGACGTCTAAGTTCTGAGGCACTCACCGCCATCGATTCGATGATTTATTTTACTATTAAATCAATTTTTTGGTATTTCAAACTCATTTAAAATACGTGGCAACCTTATGAAAATATGGGGTATTACCTTTTCCCCTCCTTAAAGAAATTTCGTCCTCGAAATTTTCATCTGACTGATCAAGTAATTAAAAGAAAACACAGGTTATTACCTAAACACCTTAATCACATATTGATTCAATCCTTAACAAACACCTTAGTTTGCATTTATTACACATCCAATGCTTACGAGCATGCCATGTCATTTACAGAATTTCCTGTTGTGGCTCTTTACAGGCGACCACACATCTCCAAACTTTAGGCACGTACATCCTACCTTGAAACTTGAGATTGCCATCTTGCATGAAAAATAAATCAGAATCCTTGAGCTAGCCATATTCATCAATCCATGGACCAATACACTTGTCACCCACACATGCCTTTTATAACACCCCTTTTCCTAGAACTTCCAAGGAGGAGGTGCTACTAGAAAAGAGATAAAATAAAAACTCATAAATTTTTTGAAATTTGGAATCATTCATAAAATTGACTAATTCAACACATCTTAACTGGGAACATCTCAGTCGTACTATAACAACTCTGAACTGTCATAAACTAAAACAATGAATACTGGCTAAAAATCCCTAATCTGAAAAGAAATCTTAAGACACAAAATAACTCCTTGAAATCTTTTAATCTTTGAGCAGCCTCTCGTATACACTCTACTTCCCGACACTGCTAGGCCCAACATCTGGAACTCTCCCGCTAGGACCTAGAATGGTGAAGAATACAAGGTAAGCCATAAGGCTCAGCAAGTAATAATCATGAAATAAAACTGTAACTGAATCAAAGAATATCAATATTCATGAAGTATTAATTGATCTTGCACTGAGGGATTATTCATCTATTGTATAGTTGCACGTATATGATAAGTATCAATGCACATAATCTGAAATTGAAATTGAATTGTGGGCCTTGCATCCCAAGGACTAAGCTGCCTTATACAATGCAATGCACATAGACATGCTCGCACACAATATAAAGCTCTCCACATAAAGTCGTGCTCCATGCTCATACTAGGATGTATGCACATAATATCATGCATGCCACATAACAATGCTAGGCACGAGATATAACCTTCATCAAACTATCGGATCGTATAACTATTAAGACTCTTGATTAATGACACAAGCATGAGAGATTTATCATATTCTGATGTGGGATTTCAATATTTATGAATATTTATCCTTGCATTCAAATAATGGCTTGCATTCGGATATACTTAGGATCACATTTGAATATTATATAGAGTATTCAAATATGAGGCTTTTAGATACGAGGGTATTCGAATATCATATGCTAGCATTCAGATGCATGGCTCACACATTCGGATATGATTCAAGTCATTCGGATGTGAGATACTTCATATTATGGGACATATTCGGATATTATTAACTTGTATTCGAATATAAGTGAAAGCATTCAGACATTGTATATGGGCATTTAGATATCATACACATATTTGCATTCGGATAGGAGAAGAGGGTATCCAGATGTAGGGTACTCATTCGGATATCTGTTATCAATACATAGAACAATATTTAGATATGATTAAGGCATACGGATATGATAACGACTCATCTGGATATCTCTCACAATCAAGTCTTTTACTCACCCGGATATGGAGAAATATGTTCGGATATCAGAGACATTATGAGGAATTATGTATTCGGATATAACTATAGGCTATTTAGATATCACTTGCAAATTGTTAGTGTTAGTGCCCTAATGTTACATTTAGATGGCATCTAGCATTTATATTTATGGGACTAATGTTGTAATTCTTGCAATATGTAATAAAATATGTTTTCATATTTAAGATCATATCTTCATTCATAGATTTTTAATCATTACATATGAATGAGTCTTTAGATTTCCTGTTGAATATCTTATTCTTAAGTGTTAAGAATGTGTGTGTTGTAGCCCGAAAACTATGACAATAGAATTTGTAGTGAGGGCAAGCTGGAACCGAGACAGAGCGAGGTTGACAGTTGATAGGAGCTTACTGGGGGAGATAGGCGTTGGGTAGCTTTGGTCCTCGATGTACTGACTAGGCTCGTAGGTGGACTTATGAGGGCATCCTAGAGCTCCTGGAAGTGGCCTCTTGTGTGCTTGGGGCATATCTGCACTCACAGGAACAAGTTAGAAGGCACGCGGGGATTCCTCACCTATGTATGCCCTCCGATGCTTAAGTCAGTACGTGTATGAAAGGGTAGCAATAGATAAGTAAAGCATGCTATCATTGAATATAGAACAATTATAAATTTTCCAGTAGAAGAGGGTTGATCTTGGTAGTGTTATAGGGTGCCGGGGATAGACCTGCACATCAGTATCATTCGAACAGGCTTAAGAAGGATCCCCCCCAGAGGACTGAACAACCTAGGGGGTCCTCTGGGAAAAGGTGTGCCTCACGGCGTGCTGCCAAAGCAGGGTTTTGGCCTCTAAGGGACCTGCCCGGGCATAACTCCAGGCTAGGTGACGATGCCTTTAGACACTATTTGTTTAGCTTTGTACATGGTTCATGGCATCACATTATATGTATATTGTCAAGTGGTGTATCTTGGATGCCTCCTATTATATATGACCGGTGTATACGTAGGCTAAGTGCTCACCATAAGGAAACATAATGGAAAGCTATGGGAGACCAAAGACCATAAAGGTTGGGCCTATTATACACTTCATAAGGGACTTAATGCATTAACAACTAACCTCACCCATCTTTCCGACCACTACGTGAATATATGCTATATATATATGTATAGATATATACTATAATGACAAACCATATGGATGTTAAGCCATTGGATAGGTCCCACTAAGCATATGGAAGACCCATTATCTAATATGGACTCACGAATACTTGGCCCCATGCGCATATGTACAAAGACCCTTTGGTTATCACGCGAAAATACATGGTATACATATTATACACACACATATATATAGTATACATCACATGAGAGTTGTAGGGGAGAAACAGAGGAAGAAGCTCGGGTAATAAATATATATATATATATATATGATATACATACTAGAAACAGGGGCGAGGATAAAAGCCTCCCGGAGAGATGGAACCTCTAGGGAAGAAAGCTTCCCTAGAGACGACCGACCGAGGTGCCTCGCTCCTTTTCGAGAGAATGCCAGTGGAAAGAGATGCGCCATTGCGAATAGACCAGCACTACTGAAAGCCGACATGCTCGCCGAGAGAGTTATTGCTCTCCGTGAGATGCAGGTCCTTTCCAAGAGGACCTGCGATGTTGCTTCATTGTAGAGGGAGACTGCCGAGAGAAAGGGAGACGATTGTTGAGAGAGATAGAGGGAGACTTTTCTGGAAGCTCCTTGCCCCTTTTATCTTCTTCTCTTTTATACACCATTCGTTTCTTCCTTTATTACACTTTCATCCCCCTTCCTTAAGCTTTGGTCATTTTGCACTTTGGCCCCCCATATTAACTATCTCGCTATATAGTCGTAGTTTCTTCTTAGGAAGCGCGTCCCGACTCAAGATCACTCTTGGGATTGGCCCGCCTTCAGCTTATTGACCAAAATACCCCTAAGCGCCTAATGATAGAAATATCCTTAGGCGGACGCTTGGGAATTCTATGGCACAACAGTGTGATAATTAACCTTCGTAATAAAGATATCTTAATAGTTATTCTTAATCCTTAAACTTCTTAGATGAGGACTATGATTAGTCAAGTACAGACTAACACATGAGATACTACCTTTGTTAGTATGAGATGCTAATGATAAAGGATGGTGAGCCGTATGCCATAATCCACGAGATGGATATAGTATACATGTAGGTATGTGTTGGTGGAAGATTTACTAAATGTGACGCACGTGATAGATCATATGGTGTAATGACCCGCTCCCACTTGCAGGTGTCACTGGTGAAAAATCGACTGGATTACTCACCCGACAAACCGGACACTGAAGGGTTTGACTATGTTTCAACATGAAACGCCTTAGGTGGGAACTAGACTTCGTCTTTCCCTTCGCTTAACTCGAGGAATCGACCCCAAAATCAAATAAGGAAACACAGCGGATCGGGACCAAAAACCCAAGTGAGCTTCAGCTTTCTTTAGTTCACCTCAAAGCGAGCCAAAGGTGATCCAGGCAAAGAACTAGCGCATCAAATATCTGCTGAGTATTGGGGATTTATGGAAACATACATTTCTGATCTTTACCCGATCCGAACTTGGCTCCACCAACTAGGACCATATACGTCTAGCCTTCTCCCAATCACCTAGCCCGCTAGGTGATTACAGTAACTAGATACATTTAGCACCTGACAACATATACATTCAGTCATAGGGTTACATACATGGAAAATGAATAACAAACCCTTTATACTTGCCACAATAGCCTCCCGACACCATCCTTGCTTGCATCTATACTTGCAACATCTACAATATGAGGTAAAATCTCATGAGTCATACAGACTCAGTAAGGGTGCAATGCATGAGTAAATGATGCATGAGCGAACATGAAATGCAAAAAAGTAATTTAACATGGGTTGTCTTCCATGCCCTCGCAACCTCTAAAGGTTGAAACATCAACCAACCCTTTCCACAACACTAGTCCTTCATATGGCCATATGTACATTAGAACACATATCATGCAATGTTGACCACTACATGCAACTCATAAAGAAACACTTACAAATGCAAGCAAGACCACCACCACTTGTGATCATCTCTTACCTAGCTCGAAACCTCTCCAGTCATGAGCACTAAATCCACCAGAACTTCGAGCTCTTCTATGATCAACCCCCTCCTCGGACGAACCTAGATGCCACACAAAACTCCACAGTATTAGAAATTAATCCAGGGCCTATATTTTCACCTTACACCGCAAAATGACTCGCCAACAATTTCTAAACAACCCTAAGTAAGGATTTTATACACCTAACACTCATTCTACACTATTTCGCATAATGGATTAATCCAAAAGAAAATAGCTCATTTACCTGAATCCAATTGGAAGAGGAAATCAGTCAAACGCCCACACTGGTGTTGCCTCATTGACTGCAAATCTTGCGCCAAAATCTCCATTTTCGAGCTTCCGGCACACTTCTCAAGGCCTAAATTGATTTCCAGAACTTTTCCTAATTTTTCTAGAATTTTTCGGGATTTTCCTTTATTTTTTTCCATTTTTCCATCTCTTTTTATTTCCTTTTCTTTTCTATTTTATTTTTTTATCTTTTTTTTTTTCTTCTCCAGCGCCTTCTTCTTCCTCCTCTCCCCGCGGTTGTGCCTGCGCACTAGCCCGGCCACCGTCAAACCCTGCTGGCCACTGCCTTGCCCAACCTAGCCGTTGCCAGCGCTCCCCGACCACCGCGCGACCTTCTGCCTGCTGCCATTGCCGCGGCTGGGTTCCCCCCGCACGAACGCAACTTGCGCGCTACAGCTTCCATGGCCGACCCCTACCTCCGTTGCAACCAGCGGCCATCAGCCGCTCCAGCTTCGCCCGGCCTCCCTCGTTGTTGCCTTTTTCTACAACGCATTGGCTATGGCAGCCTCCACTGCTGGCTGCTACAACCGGCCGCCACCTCGGCCTTTGATGCTGCCTTTGGCATTGCTTTCTCTCGATCTCTCTTCTCCCTCTCGCGAGCTCTGTAAGACCCCATTTCGGCATAAGGTTGCCACGTAATTTCGGTGAGATTAAAATACCGAAAAGTGGGTTTAATAGTAAAATAAGTCATCAAATCAACTGCAGGGAATGTCCCGGAGTGTAATTGGCTATGGAAATAATATGGTCTCGATAAGCATTCCGAGATAGGATTTATGGAAGTAAAAGAAATAGGAATTGAGATGATTTTCGGTACAGCTAAAATACAGTTTCATTTTAGGCTGAAATATCGAATTGTCATAGGGGTCTTCCAGGAAGTCAACGGAATCCTGAGGGGGCTTCATTTTTTTGTAAGGATCAACCCTTTAGTGGTTGTGGGATGAATCAATGGCCCGGTGAGGACCTAGGGGAGAAATCGGTCTTTATTGAGTAATCGTCGATTATTAATTTTGTATTTAAGCATTGTTACGGAAATTAATTAAAGCATTAGGGGAGGTATTGAAATTAGAGAAATTTTCAAGTGTAATAAGGATAAAATAAGGGGATTAAATATGTATTTTCTCTATAATTATATTAGCGTAATATTAATAATATATATATATATATGTATATACGCGTGAGGGGCAGGGGAAGCTTCAAGGCTGTTGTTTCTGCGCATGGAGGCGTGGGGGGCAGATTTGCGGCTTGATGGATTTGGATGTCGTGCGTGCGGGTGTGCTGAAGGAAGCTTCTGGGAAGCCTCATGGACAATGCAAGGATATATCTATATATATATATATACACACACTTATAAGAAGGAATGGAAGCTGAAGCAAAGAGTTAGATGCAGAGAGAGCGAGAGAGCTTACAAGAGAGAGAGAGATCGAGAAAGAGAGAGTGGGTTGGAGGGGTGGCCGAGAACAGCCAAACGGAAGTTGGCAGCAGCCATGGCCGCGAGCAGCAAGCTCGGTCGGCCATGGTGGCGGCTTGAAGCGGCCGCAATGGGAGCCTGGTGTGGCTGCTCGAGGGTGAAGGGCGGCCGATGGTGGTCGCTGGTGGCATCGCTAAGCCGCGGTGTCCGGTGGTGTTGGCAGGTGAAGCGAACAGCAGCGTGGCCATAGCCGCAAGCTCGCGGCGGCCATGGCCGCGAGCAGCAAGCCGAGCGGCAGAGCTGGGCGGCGCTCAAGCGGACCGCGACGGAGGCTCGCGAGGTCGGGGGTGGCTGGTGCGGCGGCTGGCGAGTCCGTGGAGGCCGGCGAGAGCGCGAAGGAAGGCCGGCGGAGCTAGCACTGTGCGCGCATGGTGGTTCGCGCGTTGCAGGAAGAAAACTGGAAGAAGAAGGTTGAAGATGAAGAAGAATAGAGAAAAAGAAAAAAAAAAAAAGAGAAAATGGAAGAAAATAAAGGAAAATTCATAAAATTTCTAGAAAAATAGGAAATGAAGATGTATTAATATTCCGGAGATTTTGGTAAGAAAAATGGGTCGAGCACGCATTTCGAGATTAGGGCGCGCATATCGAGAAAGCTCGAGAAGCTAAGTTAAGGTAAGTAAAATTTCTTTAAAAATTTTAATAAATTAGGAAAGTTATTTTATTAATTTTTATAGTGAGATATTTGAGAAAATAATTAAGAAATATTTAGTTTGATTTTATTGAGGAAAAATAAGAAGAAATAGAGAGAAAAATAAAGAAAATGCAAGAATTATGAAAAAAAATAGGTTTTAATGCTTATTTAAATAAATATGATGATTATAATGCTTTGAGGCTTAAGTTGAAGTGACTTGTGCAAATTTTGAGGTTGGCACGCAAATTGAGGCAATCACGCACTTGAAGTTAAAAGCACGCTTCTCGAGATTTAAGCAGATTTCAAAGGTAAGCTAGTTTTCTCAAAACTTATTTTATTTATGAAAAGTATTTTCTAAAAACGTGCCCTATTGTTTGAAATGAAATGCCTATATGTTGAAATGATGTATGTTTCAAAGTATGTTTTGGCATGTTGACATGTTATGTTACGATGTGTTTGCACGTAAGTGCATTGACATGTTATGATTAGATGCATACATACATAAACGTTACCATCCATCATCCATTGCATATGTTTGAGAGTACGGACAAGCAACGTCGGCTCAGGCCAGTATGTAAGTTATTACGTCGGCTCAGGCCAGTATGAAGGTTGTTAAAGGCTTGTCGGCTCAAACGGCCAAGTGGACAGGACATTGTTGCATTTTGCACTCACGCATATTAAATGAATGCTTACTTAGATGATTCATTATTTAATTTGGGCTTTACCCCTGGAATATTCAAACGTTTCAGATGGAGATTGTAGCAGAAAGGAAGATGAATGAGGCATGAAATGGCACTTGGCAAAGTGCATGATGAGATGAATGTAAATGAAATGTATGATATGTAGCCCATGTATTTAAGTTCTACTACTTTGTTCTCTGAACGTTTTGAAAGTCCATGATGTAAGATATGATTTATGATTGAAGTTTAAGGAATGATAATGTACAACCCTATTTAGGGTTAATGTTGGTTAAGAACTTGTTTATGTATTAAGTTATAGTGAGAACTTATGTTCCATTAACAAATAGCCTTGTATTAAGGATTAAGTTTAAGAAGAGATGATGTAAGAGTTGATTTATGATTAATGTTAAGATGTCAGGTTCGATTCTAGCTTCCGCATTTGATATATATGATGATTCTCTTTTGAGATAAATGTATGAAAATTTTAGGATGGATAAGAGCAATTATATGGTTTAGTCGTGGTTTTAAATAAAAAAAAAATTATTATCCTAGAATTGTCCCAATTTAGTAGCGCCCGAGAAAGTGGGGCGTTACAAGCTTTGTCTCCTTCTCTCACTCTCTCTGCGATCTCTCGGCCATTACTCTCATCTCTCATTTCAAATTTCAGAGCCACTAAGCTTCTAGGAAGCTTTCACACACACACACACACACACACACACACACATATATATATATGCATAATTACAATTTTAATCCCTCTATTTTCTCATAATTCCACTTGAGGAATTTTATAATTTAACTTGTGGATTTTGACAATAGCACTTGGATCCTCCACGCCTTAATTAATTATCATCAAGCCACCCCCAAACTCGATTTTTTCAAAAATTAATATCTGACTTTTACTCGAAAATACTGATTTCATCCTTGTGCTGGCACGAGACCTTTATTTCACCCGAAAACACTTCAGCGTTGTCTCACTCGCAAAACCAGACCACCCCTAAGGTCCCCTTAACTTCTCGGAGGTCCCCTACAACCATTCGGTATTGGCACTCATTCGAACTTATATAAAATTTATTCCAAAAATTATTCCCGGTCTAACTGTTTCCAGTGTCATTAATCTCATATTGAGACGCTCACCAATCTCATGCCCTCTTCCCTAGACATCCAAGTCCTGGGGGCATTCCCTACTGTCGATTCGGCAATTTTATTAATTAACTTCTTGAGATCAACCCTTGGGCTTCCTGGACCTCCAGAGGTATTTTCAAAATAATAAAAAATTATTTATTTTCCAATACCATGTAATACCGAGTATTACATTCCACCCCCTTAAAAGAATTTCGTCCTCAAAATTCACTTCACCTTACTCTTCTGTCAAAGATAACCACAGTCTCGAGCTATTTCTCAAATTCCAATACTCGAGATTCCCATAGCTCAGCTATTGCTCATCTTTCCCTTGGCTTTCCCCACCTTGAGGTTCCGCCTTGGCTTTTAGTCCTCTGATTCTCAAGGACATTCATCAACCGATGCCACTATGGCCTGCCACCAAATTGCACTATTGGTCGCTAATCATGCCTTCTGCAACAATGTCCATCACTTAATGGATTTCCTCTGCCTCACAGCTTCACTTGGCAGTCCACTTCTCATTTTCCACATCAAACCTAAACCAAACACGACAATGCCAATCACACTCAACAATATTGCATCACAGATCAGTAACAACGATTTTACGCCGATCACACATGTCAACGTTTTCCTTGCCAATCACACATGGCCACGATTTTACGTTGATCCAACACAACAATGTCTTAGCACTAATCAATCACAAGAATGTCACTTCTAATGCCATCAGGCATGTTGACACCCATGTATCCATGGCATTTCGTCGTCAGTCACATACATCCATAGCTTGAGTCGATCCTCATGGTAACTTTTCATTACCTATCAACTATAGCCATACTCGCACCATATGGGAAGCAACCATCTGGCTCCTCTAGCCGTACTCGACCATTTCTCATATGGTCTACTATTTTTACCAGCCGACCTCCGCTTATTGCCATAACTTAAGCATAATCCCACATACTCATACATCATAGTGGGTAACTTTATGCTTCAGCTGATAACACACACTACTCGAGTCCATACCTCAAGCTTAACGATGCACGCGACATAACACTCCCTAATTAGAGATATTTTTCTCCATATTCACAAGATAGTAAAGCTTTACTCATTTGCCAACACCATTCGCCAACTGGGGTCACTTACCCCCATCTAAGACTGTCGTCGACCAACCCATCTAAAATAGGTTGGCACCCAGTCCTCAAATTTCCACCCTGCTAGGCTTTACCCTGGCTGTTAACCTTGCAATGAGAGAGTGATCCTACCATTTTGTTGTAAGGTCGTGGAACTTTTAACCCAACCCTCGTCATATTTACCGTGCATGTCGCAGATTTTCGACCCCTACACATCTGCATAATCACTGGGTTGCCCTGTGCATTAAGCGAGCCAACACCCAGTCCACAAGACCATGTTACTCCCATACAAGGACATCAGGGACCAACACAAGTCTCCAACAGCCTGGCCCAGGCCCATCACTAATTGCATCGCACCCGTTCGATTCCCACATCCACTACCTTTAGCTATCATCGTTATACCACCACTCGTGAAACGATTCTCTAGCCAAGTTTACTAGCCTATTTCCAATTCCATTCGAATGTTTCTATATTCCACAATTCCTCAACACAGCCTCACCCTCACAGGGCATGAGACTACATGGCTATCCCCTAATAGCTTACTTCTCAGCTCACCACTGACACTTGACTTTGAAAGTCTACCTTGCATAGTGGTTATCTCTCTATCCTCCTCAACAATGTCATAGCCATGACCACAACTAACTCTTCCCAAGGTTGTTGTATCTTAAATTCCACAGATCATCTCAACTAGCATGATCTCAATCTTGGATTAGCCTTTTTTCCTCATTACCTTGCCATTCATTGAATAGCTTACAAATCCCCTAGTAGCTTCGACTTTTCCTGGATTCTTCTTATCAACCATACACCAAAGCCGGCGTCTCCGGCCTCTCTTGGCTTCTCCCGAGCTCACCTTATTTGGTTAGTAGCCACATTGGCTCTAATTGCACCATTGCCAACTAAGACGACCTCCTGTCATCGCTCAACGCAACATCTGATCGTAACCGCAGCTTTAAAACCACCAGTGCCACCGATTGACCATTCCTACGACGTTGAACGACTATGGCTGGCCGCTGCTCGCTATTGCTACTATCACTGATCGGCACCTTTGGTCGCCACCGGCCATCAATAAACTCCACTAGCTGATTTCTTTCACGACCCTTAACCTTAAACCATGAGGTTAATTCTCATCAGTTACCCGAACACCAAGGCATCTCCCTAGTTGTACCATACACAACTATCGAATGATCTCATGAGCACGAAACCTCATTTATGAGAACCAATCCCATTCATAAACTACTCATTCGAGCTCTCAATATCCACTGGCGAAATCTCAATTCGCCCTCAACATCCATCTAATCCACTCCATTAGATTTTATTGAATTACCGGGATCGCAGCCAACACAACATTCCTCTAGGCACTACTCTTGCTGCAAAAACCCTCTCGAGCTTAGCAGCTCGACTATTAGCTTTACAGCTCGGCCTCCCACCAGCTTTGCAGCTCAGCCTTGCACCAGCTCGACAGCATGGCCCTCCGCTAGCTTGGTAACATGGCCACTAACTAGCTTGGCAGCTCTGCCTTCTGCCAGCTCATCTACACGGCCTCCCAACAGCTCGGCCTTCCGCCAGCTCGGCAACTCGGCCTTTCACCAGCTCGGCAACTCAGTCTTCCGCCAGTTGGGCAACACGGCCTCCATCAGCTCGGCCCTTCGCTAGCTCGACAGCTCGCTAAGGAGCAACACTTAATCGAGCTCATCCCTGCTCCGATCAACCACCTTCTAGACTTTGGATCTCTTTCTCAAACCAACCGATTTGACCACTAGATCTCGCTGAACTCTCATATAAGTGGCATACATAACAATCAACAAAGCTTTACTTTATAGTCATCGAGCCTCATGCTCCCATCATTGCCATTACAGGTGCCATCACCTGGTAATTAATCCTATGTCATCAACTAGAATCCCATCCAATGCTACATGAGGATGCCTCCTCAGTATCACACCATCACATTCAGGATTAATGCTCGACTATGCCATTGTGACCCTTCACAGATTTCGCAACCATGCCTTAGCCACATATTCATCCTATCACAACTCACATCACAGCTCATGTCACCGGTTTAGAGATCCATATACTTAAAACCCTCTCACGTTTCAATATTCCCATCTCATGGTTAGCTTTCATCTCGTAAGACTCGCCCTCCACGGCACTTACTTCACATAACCGCCAGGGGTCATTTGCCAACTCTTCCCCTCAACCCTATTTTTCCCGTATCGCACAGGGTCACATTGAATCCATCACCCTAGTTTACCAGATCAACCACGATTAACTCTAGCCACAATTGAGCTAAGATCCTTTAACAAGGAGTATCATCACACGACTTACCATGATTCCACAAGTCCTCACTCAACATGGATTAGGCTTAGCCCGGAAATAACCTACAGTTCGCTCCAGGTCTTCGATGTCTAATCGTCTCCACTACAGACTAGTTACTCTCCACAGAGGGCCGCGGTCCCTTTTCATGAGCTAACCCAATGAGCACCTGCTATCTACATCTGCATCAGTGGTCCCTAGCATTAGACCCGTCACTGGTAGGCATCCATGTAGCATTATTCCATGCTAGAACCATTCCTCGTTCCTTGGATTCCACTTTTAGACATCTTGAGCTACCCTACGACCTCAACATTCGTTGGACCATTTCACCTCCACTTCACTGCTACAAAGGGCTTAAACTCCATTGCACTTACCCAGCTCGCAATTCCCAGCTACTTAACTAAGCTCGCCAGATGACACTAAACTACTAATCACCATAATATGCGAAACACTGCTATAGATCTAGCTAACCTAGCTCCTCAGTCACCATGACTTTCATAGAAATTATCAGTCCTACGAACCTAGACCGTCTGCTAACACAATTCCTATGGTGCTTCTCTAGCTCTTCGGCATCTGATCTTCATCTCCAGTTCATTATGCTGCTCCAGCCAATGGGCCACCTGCCCCTACCGTGAGCTAACCCGTTAGTCCTTGGGCATATGGTCCATAGCATTAGATCCGTCACTGCAAGCCTTGCACCCGTAGCATTAATGCTATGTTGAAGCCTCCGCGAGCTACGATGGTTCCACCGCCATCTTACTAAAACCATCTTACTTGGTTATCGTCGCCTTGATAACCTCAGGCTCACCCTATGAGCCTCATTCCCCAAGACTTTGCATCTCTTATAACCTAAGAGCATTTCCAACCAATCCAACTCTTAAAGCCTCGTGATCTTACCTCTCGAGATCATACCGCATGGCTTTCAATCAACATCAGAAAAATCTAGTCCATCAGGAATCTCTTATTATTAAACTTATCCCAAAGCTTGACTACCCAGGTTCCGGCACCTAATGCCTGGAACACAAACTGTCACCTCCCAGGTGAGTCGAGACCTCTCGTCTTTCCTTGCATACCCTCATATGCATTCAGTCGTTACGCCCAGCTCAGCTTTCCAACATGCCTTGCTCGGGCTCCCATGACTTTGGAATTGCAACTCGAGGCCTCTACGGCACTCGCTATGCCCCTCGCCTACCCAGGCATCTAAAGTTTGCATTTCTAGTGAGCGCATAGCCCATGGATGTCCCATTGCCACAACCTCATCAATACTGCACTCGGATCACACAGCCCGTTCACACCTTTCATCGGGTAACCTCCCAGTCACCCCAACAAGGATCTAGTGACCTTAGGGGTCATCCTCAACCCTAAGCATCACAAATGAGGGTCTATTCACCTCTCATCTCCCGACCTTAAGTGTCGCACTAGACCCCAAGCATCACTATGAGAGTTTGATTGGCCCCTCATCCATCCATCACATGAACAACCCCTTGGCCCTTAACAACATGGACTTCTACTCCAATGGCTCTCACACGCCTATTAACACATGCCAAACTCCTTCATTCCCAATCTGGATTTCCCTGAATCCCAATTTGACCTGCTAAGGACTTTCCATCTGCCACACACCTAACCTTTCTTAGGATAGACCTCGATTCCTTTCGAAACCAGCTAGGGTTCACTCTTACCCTAAGCACATTTCCTCCGAGATCATCATAACGATATGCTCACATCATATCGTATACAAATAACATGCATACCGCACCCCTAGCTGTAACGCCCCACTTTCCCGAAGCGAGCGTTATTCTCAGAATTTCAGGCATACATTTTTTTTTCCTCAACACATACTCAACAGACGCTTAGCATGAAAAAAATCCCAATAATCTCGAGCCATTTTCTCAGCATATTAACCTAAGAATAAGTTGAGGCTAACAACATCATCACATCAGCGGAAGTAGAATCGAACCTCGACATACATAACCGAATTCACTTTATTCATACCATAGAATTTGAACCATCGTTTGACATAACTTCTTCAAAGCAAAATACATTAAGTCTCATCTTTCACAACAACTACTAACACCTCGAGCATAAACAAAATACATGCTAATGATTACTGATTGATGCTAAAAAAATGCAATATTTGTTATGTTTTTATTACCTCCTAATCCATTTGATCGACTTAAAATCTCCAGAATTGCTTGTTGCAGCCCAAAAGAAGGAAAAGAGATGAAAGAATGACTCATACTCTCCAAAGGCATGATTGAAAGAGGAATAAAAAGTCAAGAAATAAAGGTGTTCTAATAAAAGTCAAAGCCATTCGAATGAGTCTTCAAAGGTATTCAAATATGGAGCAAAATAGAAGAAAGCTGCTCAAACATTCGAATAAATCATTCAGACATTCGAATATGCAAGGTATCGGGTATGTATTCGGATAAGCTTGGCCTAATTCGAATAAGAAGTAACAAAAATCAAGATCTCCAGATAAGATTGTGCATATTCGAATAAAAGCCAAGTCATTCGAATGAGCCGAGCATGAGAAGAAATTTGGATAAGCACATCGTTTGGAAGCAGTGAAGACATATTCGAATAAAAGCCAAGTCATTCGAATGAGCCGAGCATGAGAAGAAATTCGGATAAGCACATCGTTTGGAAGCAGTGAAGGCATATTCGAATGAAAGTCAAGTCATTCGAATGAAGTTGAAGAAGAAAGGAAATCTATTCGAATGAAGGCTGAGTAATTCGAATAAGAAGCAACCCAAGGAATTCCATATTCGAATGCTTCCCAAGTCATCCGAATGCAATGAAGAAGTCAAGAGAAAAATTAGAAATTCATTCGAATAAAAGTATTGTTGCATTCGAATGACCGAGAAAATCGCCGTGTAAGGAACAGTAAAGCATGAAATTCATTCGAATAGGACTAAAATTCATTCGAATGACCCGATCAGCCAAAAGAAACTCAGTACGCATTCGAATATCTCTGCTAGTCATTCGAATGAGCAGCCGAATAAAAATTTTGACATGCGCAAATACACGCGGTGGCTCTAAGGTAAATTCAACCAACTTTTTGAACAACTTTTCAACAAATGGTCCCCACTTCCATGCGCCATAAGCTTAAAAAGGGACCAACATTCTTTGGAATCAGAGGTTGGCGAGGGCAGAAGATACTAAGAAAAACAACACAAAAAAGAAGAAGATCATTGGAAAGTGGAGAGTTTTCTTTTTTCCTTTTGTCTGTTTCTCTTACTTTTGTTCTTGTCTGTATTTCTTTCTTTGCGAATAGCACTTCAGTTACTCTAGTTGTTCTTGCTAATTCTGAGCTCTGTATTACAAGTCCATCTTAATTTCTGCTTCAAGTTGTAGTTCGTTTCAATAATCAATACAGCAGTAGTTTACCAAGTTCTCATCTGTTGTCTCAATTTATTTTCTTTACGAATCTCGTATTCATCTGTAGAGATTAGTTTTAGTCGTGCACTTCCTATGAAGATGTGTGGCTAATTCGATTCTTGGGTTAAGGCAAAGATGGTGCCCAGAGCCACTGATGAATCAATATAAAAGAACTCCATATGTCAAAGTAACAAAAGCAAAAGCAGTTTGAGAAATGTTATTAACGAAAACCTCAGGCTTGGATTGGTTCGTACGCCTAACTTAGAGTCTCCATGCCATGTATGGGGGCTGCTTGACCTGGAAACGTTCTCATACCCAAGCCCCGAGCAATTATTTTGTCAAAACATTATTTATACACTGATTTATGATAGTTTCTTACCATAGAGTCTCCATGCCATGTATGGAGGTTACTTGAACAAAGAGTTATCATCATCTCAGTAGTACATTTAATGGTTGAAAACCCAAGCTATTTGAGTTGCTAGTTACATCACAGAAAGCTATATGGTGAATCAGTTGGGTTTGGCACCAGATTTGTCTTGACCCAAGACCTCTCCATTTCCAGATTACAGTTATATCACATTTAGTTTGATCTCATTTTATTATTCCGTTAATCAAAAGAACTGGTGTGGTTATCTCCTTCCATGAGTAATCTCCCTGTGAGTCGACCCGGTCTTGCCCGAAAAAATTACATATAAATTTTCTGCTACAATCACACTCGTGCACTGGCGAGTCTAAACGCCTCATCCTATCTGTGAACATAATTAGTTGCTAAATCAGCTGAATTAATGAAAGAAAAATACAAAAAGTGATAAATGCAGGGTGAGCGATGCAGCAATTACTAATGAAATCAATGGCTACATCTCGATAACCCCTTTTCTTTTAACGCCACTGCCTTCACCTAGAACGTTTGAATATTCTAGGGACATAGTACAAATTAGATGCTGAATCATCTAAGTGCGAGTTCAAAAATATTTTCATGAATATATGCAAACATGAATAACATCAACATATCCTTTAACAATCATTCAACATAAACTCATCCTGAGATGACCCGACATTTCTCAGCCCAAGAGAATCCCCCATAGCACTTAACCCTAACCGGGGAAAATTCAATCTCTCTAAAGGCAACATATCCACATCGACACATTGACATAACACAATCCGACTTAAGAGGGGCAACATCAACGCATTTCTCTGACATCTAGGGAACAATCGTTACCTCTCCCGCCATGAGAGGGTCAACATCAACACAGGAACCCGGCTCACCACAATTACATCAGAGATTATGTTCCCACTCAAAAGCACCTAGATCCCATATGCCAATGCCACAACCATGACCCTACTTAAGGGGGACAACCTCATGCATGAACCCGGGTATCACCCCATATCATGTTAGGCATTACTCTCACACCCAAAAACATTTCAGATCTCGTCACACCCTGGCCATAAGAGGATCAACACTATCCCTGGGAATCTATGTCCACCTGGGGAACAATATTACTGCCCAATGGTCCCAGGGTGGTGTCCACTCGCAGCCCCACCACCTGGTCCCATAGGGTGAAGTCCGTCTCAGCCCCGTCCCAGTGGGTATTTTCCTTTGGCACGCTTCCCTAGTGCTATCACTCAAGTACCTCACACAGGTTGACGACACACATCCCACATAGACATCACAAAACATGCCAATGGCAACATCATAAACCATGCAACGTTTAAACATCATTTCACGAACATAACTCATCGCATAACATCAATGCGCATGCATAAAACATTTAGGGATGAACCTCCCTCATGAAAATATCCTTCACAGGTTAAAAACGTTCACATGCATCAAAACATCTTTTTCTTGAAATCAAATCAAGTTTAGGGTAAAACTCTCATAAAACAACGTTTTTGGGTTTAGAATACTCACAGTAAACCACTTGCATGAACAAATCAAGTTTTCAGGTTAAACTACTCATAAAATCAATTTTATGCAGGTAGAAACTCTCACATTTAGACGCAACTCAATTTCCTCAAAAAGCGTGCATTGCCTCGATTAGTGTGCCAACCTCAAACTTCTCACAAGCTACTTCACCTTAAGCCTCAAAGCACCCTAGACATCATATTCATTTCAATAAGCATCATCATATCATTTTCTCCTTAATTTCCTCACATTTACTTCATTTTCCCTATTTTCCTATTTCTTCCTTAATAAATTCCACATAATACTTCCTTAATAATTTCCTCAAATCTTATTTCACCAAAATTCATAATAATCAAATATCTTCAAAGCAAAATTACTAACCTTACCTCGATGCTTCGTTTTCACACAAAATAAGGCTCTTTGATGCTAAAATTGAGACACTAGAAAGACAAAATTCAAAAATGTTTGTACCAGCACCTAGATCTCAATTTTCTAAGATTTTAGGAATTTTTTGCACAATTTTTCTTAGCCGGTCGTGCCCTCACGCGCTACCACAAGATTCCTCCACGCGCCTGCGCGTGAAGTTGTGCGTGTACTGCACGCGACCTTTCTTCTCCAGCGAGCTAGTCGCCGGCCAGCACTGGAATCTGACCCCGATCACACTATCTAGAAGCTCTCTCTCAGTCGATTACTTTGGCTCTTCTTGATGCCCGAAAGGAGCACCGGAGGTGCCTCAACTGGCCAACCAAAGCCTCGGCCTCATCACCCGTCTCCCATCTCTGTCCAAGCTCGAATGCCCCTTAAACGCTCACGAAAACAACTCAAAATCTCTAGAAACCTCCCTCAACTCATGGGCTTCAAAAGCCCTATGCTTTTAGCCTCCAATTCGTTCGATAGCAACCCCGATTTGAAGCTCAAAATTTTGAAAACCTCGGCCAAAACCTCTCATAAAACCCGGTTATTTATAGCCACAATTGGACCTTAAAATCGACATAGATGGTCAACCCAATGACTCAAGCTTCACAACCACCTCTTGGCGACCCAAAAACATGGACAAACAGCCTCGATTGGTCGATTACAGGTCGAAGCATTTGTCGCAACATACCGACCAAACTGTGGTCAGTTTCTAGCCACCTCGAGCTCATCGACGGTCCAGCCTTGCTCCTCACGCTTGCTCGACCATCCTCCTCGGATTCCCCATGGTCAGAGCCTCAATCGGCGATCGTGAGAGCTATTGGTCGGCCATGGCTAGTTCCATTTTTTTGAAATTCCAATTTTGCTCCTCACTTTTGCCTTATTGCATTTTGCCCCTTTCTAAGAAGCCCCTGAACTTTCTGAGATTTCCACTAGGACCCTTAAGTTCCAAAACTCTTACTTCCTCTTTTTGATGATTCCTAAAAATTGTCCTTTCGACCTCCCTCCGACCTATTCGATAAATTTTAAGAAATTGCACTTTGGCCCGAATTTTCGTTTTGGCCTTTAATCCATTTGTTTCTTCCAAAAACCACTGAATTGTTGTTCGATACACCAAATATGACCCTCATCGGCATTCCGTTGACTTCCTGGAAGCCCCTTGCTATTATTCAATTTTTCAGCCTAACTCCTAGCTGTATTTTAGCTGTACCAAAAACTGTTCCCAATCCAATTTCATTTGATGCTAAAAATCACTTCTTGACTTGCTCATTAATACTATATTATTTTCCTTTGAGATCTAAGCTTCGAGGTACTCCCTTTGATTGATTCGACGGCTTATTTCCACCATCAAGCCTATTTTCGGTATATAAACCTTACTTAAATGACGTGGCAGCCTTATGCCAAAACGGGGTTTTACACCGGCTCCCCTCGAAGTCCTTCCGAAGGCTACTGACGTCATGCCCACCCTGGCCATGACATAAATATGCATTACATACATGCTCTACATAGAGGCTCACTGCAAGCAACCTTACTCCCTTCTTGGAGCTCGTCACATAGCCTGATGATGAATCTTTTCCTTGAGCCTCGAGCCAACTCCCACTATAGCTTACTCAATCTCAAGCACACAAACCTTTACCACACCCAAACTAAGGGAAAATCCTATTCCCTCAATCATACTTGGCCAATTTCCCAGTATAGGGATGCTTCACTAATCCCATCCCATATTACTTATACCTTAGGCTCACCTTGGCCCTTCGTGACTCTTGTCATGACTCTGCTTCGTGTCCCCGCACAAAGCCTCAACTCCTCGACCCATTCCTTAGGGTCCGCAGACCATCTGTCTAACCTTCGAGGCCATCAATTCAATCTCACATCCAAACCTCAAGATTACAAGCAACCGTCCCCTTACATCCAATCATCCCAGACATTATCGACTCAAAATTCTGGCAATCGCTCACATTAATTACTCAACCGACCATACATAACACCCTAACATGCTAGCTTTCCCCACTCATATTGCTAGCCATGCTCTGATAACAACTGTAACAACCCGCTCCCACTTGCGGGTGTCACTGGTGAAAAATCTACTGGATTACTCACCCGACAAACTAGACGTTGAAGGGTTTGACTATGTTTCAACAAGAAATGCCCTAGGTGAAAACTAGGCTTCGTCCTTCCCTTCGCTGCACTCGAGGAATTGGCCCCAAAATCAAACAATGAAACATAGAGGATCAAGGCCTGAAACCCGAGTGAGCTTCAGCTTTCTTTAGCTCACCTCAAAGCGAGCCAAAGGTGACCCAGGCACAGAACTAGCGCATAAAATATCTGCTAAGTACTGGGGATTTATGGAAACATACATTTCTGATCTTTACCAGATCCAAACTTGGCTCCACCAACTAGGACCATGTATGTCCAGCCTTCTCATAATCACCTACCCCACTATGGTGATTACAGTAACTAGATACATTTAGCACCCAACAACATATACATTCAGTCACAGGGATACATACATGAAAAATGAATAACAAACAACTCGGGCAACCCCATTAGTTGCCACAACAGGCTCCCAGCATCATCCTTGCTTGCATTTGGACTTACAACATCTACAACATGAGGTAAAGCCTCATGAGTCATACAGACTCAGTAAGGGTGCAATGCATAAGTAAATGAAGCATGAGCGAGCATGAAATGCAAAAAGCAATTCAACATGGGTAGTCTTCCATGCCCTCGCAACCTCTAAAGGTTGAGGCATCAACCAACCCTTTCCACGTCCTTCATATAACCATATGTACATTAGAACGCATTTCACACAATGTTGACCACTACATACAACTCATAAAGAAACACTTACAAATGCAAGCAAGACCACCACCACTTAGGGTCATCCCTTACCTGGCTCGAAGCCTCTTATGCCATGAGCACTAACTCCACCAGGACTCCGAGCTCTTCTAGGATCACCCCCTCCCCGGACGAACCTAGATGCCAAACAAAACTCCACAACATTAGAAATTAACTCAGGGCCTATATTTTCACCTTACACCGCAAAATGACCAGACAACAACTTCCAAACAACCCCAAGCAAGGATTTTGTACACCCAACACTCATTCCACACTATCTCACATAATGGATTAATTCAAAAGAAAATAACTCATTTACCTGAATCCAACTAGAAGAGGAAATCGGTCAAATGCCAACACTGGCGTTGCCTCATTGACCGCAAATCTTGCGCCCAAATCTCCATTTTCAAGTTTTCGACACACTTCTCAAGGCCTAAATCAATCTCTAGAATTTTTCCCAATTTTTCATAAATTTTTTGGGATTTTCCTTTATTTTCCCCCATTTTTCCATTTCTTTTTATTTCTTTTTCTTTTTTCTTTTTTTCTTCCTTCTTCTCCAACGCCTTCTTCTTCCTTCTCTCCCGCACGGCTGCAACTACTCCTGCGCACTAGCCCAACCACCGGAGAACACTGTCGGCCATTGCCTCAGCCAGTCCCGCCGTCACCAGCACTCCCCGACCACTGCGATACGGTCGGCCGGCTGCCATTGCCGCAGCTAGGTTCCCCCCTCATGAACACGACCTGTGCGCTACAGCTTTCATAGCTGACCCCTACCTTCGCTACATGCAGCGACCATCGCCGGCCACCGCAATTTCCAAAGCCACTGCTGAAGGTCCTTCTGACCACCGGAATCACCGCCATCAGTCCCTCCAGCTTCACTCGGCCTTCCTCGTTGTTGCCTTCCTCTACAACGCGTTAGCCATGGCAGCCTCTGTTGCTGGCCGCTGCAACCGGTCGCCATTGTGGCCTTCGATGCTACCTCCGCCATTGCCTTCTCTCAATCTCTCTTCTCCCTCTCACGAGCTCTCTCTCATTCTCTCGCTCTCTCTGCAATCTCTCGGCCGTCACTCTCCTCTTTGATTTCAAATTTCAGAGCCACGAAGCTTCCATGAAGCTTTCTCACACACGTATATATATATATATATGCATAATTACAATTTTAATCCCTTCATTTTCTCATAATTCCATTTGAGGGATTTTATAATTTAACTTGGGGATTTTGGCAATAGCACTTGGACCCTCCAAGCCTTAATTAATTATCATCAAGCCACCCCCAAACTCGATTTCTTGGAAAATTAATATCCGGCTTTTACTCAAAAATACTGATTTAATCCCTACGCCTGCATAAGACCTTTATTTCACCCGAAAATGCTTCAGCATTGCCTCACTCGCAAAACCAGACCACCCCTAGGGTCCCCTCAACTTCTCGGATGTCCCCTACAACTATTCGGTACTGGCACTCATTCGAGTTTATACAAAATTTATTCCAAAAATTATTCCTGATCTGACTGCTTCCAATGTCATTAACCTCACATCGAGATGCTCACCAATCTCATGCCCTCTTCCCTGAACATCCAAGTCCTTGGGCATTCCATACTGTCAATTTGGCAATTTTATTAATTAACTTCTTGAGATCAACCCTTGGCTTCCCGGACCTCCCGAGGTCCTTTCAAAATAATTAAAAATTATTTATTTTCCAATACCACGTAATACCGAGTACTACACATGGCTCAAAGAATCTATGGTCTATCACATGCTTTGATTGTGTTACTAGTCCTTTGACTGGAGGCAACACTCGGTACCAAGGATTTGTCGTTACTAAGAACCATCTGGTTATTGGGTGGGAGATGCACTGTGTGGTTGTTATGCAGTGGCATATGGGCAGGTGATTGCTAATAGGATCTATTAACCTCTGGCATGAGGTGAACATCCTATGCGATCAGTGGTGGTCTTGATTGTAGAAACCCTTGGCCAAGGTACACTTGATTGGAAAGTGTTCCAATGTTGGAAAGAGTTCTGATATGTTGTCTCAATCTCACCACATTGATTTTGGCATAGTCATGGAGTTAGTAAGTTTGAGCAGTCCATGACTCTCACTCGATCGAGATGATAACTAATGGAGGGATTATAGTACACGAGAATTGAAAGCCTAAATAGGTTCTATTCTGAAGTAAGACTTCATTATTGGTAGGATCGTCCTGACATAGTGCTAGTTGTCACTTAGGGTCTTTCGGGATACTTCGAGGAGATGGAAAGATCCTCGTTGTAGACCAAAAGTGTTTGGTCAACATCAAGATGGTTGACATGTCTTGATTGCTACTTAGTAGTGAACCTAAAAGGTCACCTGCATATCTGGGTGTGATGGTTGACTAAGTGATTAAGGCTGAAATAGTAATTAAGAGTTAATGACGTTACCATTAAGAGTTAATGAATCTAGTTAAATTATTAATTAATAAGAAGCAGTCATCAAGAGTTTACGAGTATGCCATTAAGAGTTAACGGGGGCTTTAGTGTCATTGAGAGATAATGAAAGTGCTATTAAGAGTTAATTACGGGGCTAGATGCAATTTTTTGAAAGTTTTAATAAGGGGAAAAATGGTCGACAACCTTTGGAAGCTATCGACCGGTTTCAAGAGAAATGGTCGACAGCTTCTTTCGAGTGGTCAATCGGTTCTGTTGTAGAGGTCGCAAATGCACGATTGATTTGTCGTCTTTTACAACAAAAATTGGGACACGTGGCATGGGAGGATGATGGGAGGACGAGAGGCTCAAAGGCATGAGTCATTCTTGTCGTCCCTTGGTCCCCTCTCTCTTTCCTAGTCGATTTTGTTCGATTGTGTGGGTTTTGGTCTTTTAGGGTTTATGTATTTCATATATAAGCTAAAAGAAGAGAGAGCCACTAGAGGATTGAACCCTCAACCTTTGGCTCATTTTCTCCTCCCCATATCAGAGCTTAAACACTTTTTGATTGCCCTTTTTCCATAGCTTCTTAATCCTTTCATTGTTATAGTAGCAACCCAAGCAAAACAGTGAGATTGTTTTAGCTTGGGTTTATTCATTTTGAACCCCTTTCGAATTCCATCCTAAATCTCCCTTACTCTCTCTGTCTAGTACAAAGAGAGAGTGTTTGGATTCAACATCTCACTGGAGCGTGGACTGACTAGGCCTCCCGTGCTTTCGGGAGTTGGTTTGGTCTAATCGAAATTTGTTCGTGAACTGTTTGGAGTAAGGAGTTGTTGCCTGACTACACTCTCACCCTGCAATTAAAACACAAAACAAAACACAATAAAAATTTTATATTTTTTTTCCTTTATATTGGTGAGAGGTTTATACTCATCAGTGTACGAGTGCAGTTGTAGTCCAAATCTAAATTTATATTTTCTGGATGAGTCCAGGTCGTCCACTGAGAGATTTATTTATGGAAAAATAAAAAGAATGTCACACACAAACACACGCATTTGGACAAATTGGCAACAAGGTTTTTTTATGATTTTTTTTTAGACAACGTAACTAGGAAATAAAGTAAGACAGAAATTGAAATAGATACTGAACGTGAGAATATAAAATTGAACAGCACTTGAGTTAAGACAATTTCAGCATCAACCTGTTGATTCCCAAACTTTAGCATAAAGGGTTAGCAACATTAATTTAATTTCAGATATGAGGGTTTGTTATTAAATGTAATTAGAGATGATGATAGTTCTAATTTAAGCAATCCCCATAGATGATATGCTGGATTCTAATTTAAGCAACTACCATAAATCCAATTGCAATTAATACACAAAACAACTAAATTAATCATCCAGGTTTGGGTATGATAACGTTTCCAGTTCTAGTAACTCTCATGCGTGACATGAAAGCTCTAAGTTAGGCTTATGCTTCAATCCAAACCTAGTGATTTCTCAATAATCAAAACATACTCATACTGAAATTTAAATTAATGTTACTCATTTAAAGCGTAGCTTTCTTTGGGAATCATTTGCGTTGGACACTGTCCTTGCCTTAACCCAAGATTAGATTTAGCTACTCATCTCCATTTAAAAGCTAATTGACAGAAATTTAAATGACAAGAATTAAAATAGCAGAAACTAATAGGCCATTTAGGCGGTGGATAATTAAAAGACAAGAATTAAAATTACAGAAATTTAAAGGCATAAACTAACCGGCCATTTAAGCGGTGAATAATAAAGTAACAATAAATGACATAAGAATTTAAAAGAAGAAATAAAGGAAGTAAGATCACAAGAGAAAATAATAAGGAAAAGGAGAAAGAACAAGAACAATTCTCAAAGAGAGAATTATAAGAAAATAACTAAACTTTGATTCAAGAATAATAATCACCCTTACAGATGCAATCAAGTGAGCTATTTATAGGCCACAAGATGCAATACAAATCACATAATTTCAATTATTCAACTAGACATAATTATATCTAATGGGCACTCACACACTTAAAGTTAAATGGATTTTAGCTATAATACACACCTAATATTAAATGGATTTTAGCTAAAATACATACCTAATAAAGTACTCATAAAGTTAAATGGATTTTAGCTATAATACACACTTAATAGTTAAATGGGTTTTAACTAAAAAACACACCTAATAAAGCACTCACAAAACAAATAAAAAAATAAATTTCTACAATTGGGTTTTTAATCTTCATTAGGATTAAAAATAATACTTGGGCCTTCTCCAGATTATATCTTCCATGGGTTACTCAAGTTGGGCCTTAATTTTTCATGAGCTTTAATTCTTCATGAGTCTCCAAGCCCACCTTCTTCGTGCCTACAAAAAAATAATAATTTAATGTTATTAATAAATTATATTATATATATATATTACACATGGCACATATATATCTATTAGATTATATTATATATATATATATTACATGCACGCATATAATAATGTGTATGTATTATATTTATATATATATTATTATTATTATTATTTTTAAATTTTACTTTAGAACTTCATTTTATTTATTTTTCAATTTAAACTTGCATATAACTATAAAATATATATTAATATCTAATTTAAGCCATTTTTAAGATCAAAAGAAATGTGTAATTATAACAAAATTTTTACAAAATTAACTACTAATCACTGCCACTGGAAGGATTTCAATCTCTTCATCGGCCTTCAAGTGTTGAAAGGTACACTTATTAAACCCCGTATGGCACGGTTTAGTTTTGAATAGCATAAGGACATCAAAACGAGTCTTGTAAGGGTGTTTTTGGTTTATGTTTATGCTACCATTTTATTGGTTTTTTAAAAAAAAAAATTGAAAATCTAGTTAAACCCTTGCATTAATACTCCAATGGTTGGCGTTTCTCATCAGTGGTATCAAAGCCTCGACTCACTTGCATGTCCAATGCAGTTGTTGGTGCAATGTGCATGGGTTTCGGGTTGAGAAGAAGAGCAGAATGCTCTTTGTTTTGAGGTTGCTACTTCTGCTAGTCGACAGCTTTGAAGAAACCGGTCGACTGCTCTGGGCATTGCCCTTTAGAAGCTGTCGACAGGTTGCAGAACTTGTTGACCGCCTTGAGCAAAACCCAGAAATGGTCATTAGGTAGCTTCAACCTGTCTACCACCATGAGCAAAACCCAGAAACGGTCGATAGGTAGCTTTAACCTGTTGACCGGTTACAGCCTAGTCTTACTGTTTTGGGATTTTTCGATTTTTGTTTTTATACAATGAGATTGTTATTATACAGAACCGATTAATGCTCATGATATGAGATATGAAGGACCCAAAAAATAATACATATTACATTAACAAAGTTATTAATTAAAATTGCCATAATATTCAATGAGATTGAAACGGGAGGGTGATCATGGACTTGCACAATGTGATTGTGTGGATGTATGTATGAATGGATGAATGATTACAAGTATTTGATGGTCTGTAATAATTATTTTTCATTTTGTTTTGGGGATGTAATGAGACATAAGTCTCCTTGTATTTTCATTTTAAGTAGGAAACATGTATAGTACAAATTTCTTGTAAAATGAAAAGGCCATCAAGAGTTGGTGACCCAAGGAGCAAGAAGGCCACAAGGAGATTTCCCATGAGATGGGTGGTGCCCGCTAAGTGATTGTTCCCTAATGATGCTATTGATTAAGTTCAGAGGCTCGAATTTAATCGATAAGCTAAAAGTCCATGATTACCCCATTTTATATGCTTAGATTTATTTGTGTATGAGATACAAAAAGAAAAATTTAATGCATGTGCAAAGTGAAATCTCGAAAATAAATTATGAATTTATTTTGAATGCATGAAGTTTATTTGTGTATGAGATACATAAAGGAAAAACTTAAATGCATGCTCAAAGAGAAAATTCTCCAAAAAAATAGATTATGAATTTATTTTGTATGCATGAGTTCATTTATGTATGAGATACATAAAAGAAAAACTTAATGCACATGCAAAGTGAGACCTTTAAAATTGCAACACCTCCTTTCCTAGAACTGCCCAATAAGAGGTGCTACAGGAAAAATTGATGAAATAAATAAGACTCACCATAAACTAAAATCTGATACCATAAAGATCATAACTGAGAACATCTCACATGTGCTATATCAAAACTGATCTATGAGAAGTTCAATATAAACTGAAAATCATAAATGCTAAGGAAAATCCCTCAATGAACATATAAATACTCCTAACTGACAAGATTCTAAATAACACCAACACCCAGACATCTTTAGTTATTGAGCGGCTCCACGTACACACACTACTGACCACTGCTGCTAGGCCCCACATCTAGTACTCCCTCACTAGGACTTGGAATGGTGAAGAGTACAAGGTGAGCTATGAACCTCAACAAGTAATAGATATGGAAGAATAACTAAAGCTAAATCAAAAAATATCGATACTCATAAAATACTAATTGTCCTTGTACTGAGGGAATGTTAATCACTGTAGGATTGCATTTACAATATGTCAATGCACATAGTTTTTAAAATAAATGCAAGCATGCAAATTTAGCTCATAGGCCCACATAATCTATAATACATACCTGATTGATTTATATCCCGCATACATAAAAATTGTAAGCACGTACTATGGGCAATATGCCCCTAGCCCCCTGATCATCGCTAGGCAAGCAACTTATATTTGATGGGATCCCTGCGGACAAGCCGCTTGGCACGCATAATGTAATGCTCATATACATGCTGGCATACGATATAAAGTACTCCATATAAAGTCATGCTCAATGCTCATATCAAGATGTATGCACATAACATCAAATATGCCATATAATAATGCTAAACATGATATATGATCATCATCTATATATTGGAATACACTAATTTACTAGTTATGGTGTGATAAATTTATCATAAAAGTCATAAGATTCCAATATTTGATGATATTTTATCTTTATTTAGCTAATAACTTGGATTAGGGTTCACTGGAAATCATATTTGAGTTGTTGGAAAAAACCAATTCGAATATGAGGGCAGGATATCCGGATATGGAGAAATCATCTGGATATGAATAAGGCTCATCCGGATGTGCTAAACCTATCCGGATGGATGAGGAAACCATCCGGATATCACTGGACACATCCGAATATGATACAAACCTATTCGGATATGAGGCTATTAAAATATAACCATTCGAATGCTATGGTTCATTCAAATGAGATTCAACATTTTGGAAGGTCATCCGGATAGAATAAAAGGGCATCTGGATATGAGCTTAACCTATCCAGATGTATGGAGAACCATTCGGATATCACGCTGAAAATATATTGGACACATCCAGATATGATACAAGGAATCCGGATATCACTCACAAACATCACTGGACACATCTGAATACGGAAACAAGGTATCTGGATATCACTAGGCCATCTAGATACGAATAAGGGCCATCCAGATGTCACTCAAAGAAACTAAACAAGCCATCCGGATATGCTCAAACCTATCCGGATGCTACTCGCATCTTTTGAAAAAGCCATCCGAATATGAGAAGACTCATTCGGTTATCTATATATATAACCCAGAAACGAATGATTACAGAGATTGATTCTTGATACCAAAATCTAACAAAACTACACCATTCCGAAAGAAAACTTGAGAAGACAATCCTAATCGCTATGAAACAACATAAGGATGACTCAACGTTCATATTTGAAAGAATCAATGGAAAGAAAAATGCATATCTTACTTGCACTCACTGCTCGTACATATATATACGTACATATATACATAAACTGACTGTAAAATCTGAGCAACAAACTGAATAATTTGAATGAACTGAGAGTATTACTGAAACATAATTCCGTAAGAAAGGTTTACATGGATAGATACTTGCCTTGAGATTCTCTGATCTGATTCAAACGCTTCTAATGAAAATCTCCTATGCAATACAACTCACAAAGACTCATTTCTCTTCTTCTTGCGTTCTCTATTCTTCACGGCGTGAAGAAAATCTTACATTCTCTAAATATATATACACAAGGAAGGAACCCTAAAAGCCCATCTCAATCTCTTATTATAAATTGGAGACTTCCCAATCCTAAACCTTCTCACGCATGGATTCTCAATCTCACTTAAATATATAATATCAATTAATTAATAATTCCTATTAAAAGAAATTATTATTAAAACTCTAGAATTACCTTTATACCCCTTTAATTTATTTCCACATAATCTAAATGCAATTAAATGTTATTTCCTCATTTAAAAATTCTTAAATTGCCACCTTGGATAATTATCTAACCCAAAAATCAAATAAGCAATTAAATAATTTCTAAATGAATTCTAGACCATCTCACAGATTATTACAACAAAAAAAGATTGAAATCTTTCCAAACGTGCAAACTAATATTAGATACAATAAATGAGATTTGTCGTGACCCTCCACCATCGTAGGTATTTTTGCAAAACATACAACAATTAAAATTTATGATATGGGGTCCACGCAAGCTCGGTGTCAGGTGAAGTAAGGTTGCCTCAAGGGAGTTTTCCATAAGGATGCTTGCTACAAGGGTGTTTGCTGCAAGGATCTATCTCGCTGCAAGAATTTCACCTCAAGCTCCTTTACCTTAAGACTTTCACTGCAAGGATTTTGCCTTCACCACAATGCCTCGCCACAAGGATTTACTTTCATCACAAGGTCTTGCCGCAAGGATTTGACTTTCCCACAAGGATTTACCTTCGCCGTAAGGATTTAACTTCACCACAAGGTCTCGTCGCAAGGATTTAACTTTGCCACAAGGTCTCCCTGCAAGGATTTGACTTCGCCGCAAGGATTTACCTTCGCCACACAAGGTCTCCCCACAAGGATTTGACTTCGCCGCAAGGATTTACCTTCGCCACAAGGTCTCGCCGCAAGGATTTACCTTTGCCACAAGGTCTCGCCACAAGGATTTGACTTTGTCGCAAGGATTTACCTTCGCTACAAGGTCTCATCGCAAGGATATTGTCTTGTTAACACTCAAAAATGGGTTAAAAGGCTCGTGGGAATCCTCGCGATAACTATCCCCGAAAACAATAAAAAATACAGTCAACAACAACATATCCAGCCTTTATCCAACTATGTGGGGTCAGCTAAAAGAATTCTAGACTTCCATGTATTTCTGTCTTTTGTCATATCTTCATCTAGGTCCATACACTTCATATCAAACTTTAATGTCTCTCTCAAAGTCTTTTTCGGTCTACCTCTACCTCTTTTTTTTACTATTGTTCCATTTCATCAACTCTCCTCACAGGAGCGTCTCTTAGTCTCCTTCTCACATGACAAAACCATCTTAGTCTAGTCTCTCATCTTTTCCTCTATTGGCACTACTCCTACCTTATTACGAATAACTTCATTTCTAATTTTATTTTTTCTTGTATGGCCGCACACCCATCTTAATATCCTTATCTCCACTATGCTCTTCTTTTGCTCATGCTGGTATTTGATTTCCCAACATTCTGAGCCATACAACAAGGCTGGTCTTATAGGTGTCCTATAGAATTTTCCTTTCAGTTTTAATGGATTTTACCATCACATAACACCCCCGATGCATTCCTCCATTTTAGCCAACCTGTCGTAATTCTATGTGTGACATTCTCGTGAATTTCTCTATCTTTTTGAATCAACGATCCCAAATATAGAAAATGGTCTTTTCTTTGTAAGATTTGGTCTTCCAATTTTATTATAACAACCTCTACTCTTGCATTCTTACTACATTTACATTCCATATATTTTGTTTTCTTTCTACTTAATTTAAATCCCTTAGATTCTAACTTGTTTCTCCACAACTCAAGTTTAGTGTTCACTCCTTCTTTTGTTTCATCCACCAACACTATGTCGTCTGCAAATAGCATACACCAAGGCACCTCTGTCTGAATATTTTTAGTGAGTTCATCCATTACTAGAGCAAATAAGTATGGACTTAGTGTAGAACCTTGATGCAGTCATATTGTAATTTTAAACGATTCAGTATCCCCTCCGCATGTTCTGACCCTTGTCTCTGCATTGTGATACATGTCCTTAAGGGCTTGTATTTAGGCTATTCAGACTCCTTTCTTCTCTAAAACCCTCCATAATACTTCTCTAGGGACCTTATATAGGTCCTTCTGATGATCCTAATACCTTTCCATTAAGTGCCTTAGTAGGTATATAACTTCCATTGTTGACCTACCAGACATGAAACCAAATTAATTTTTCAAGACCTCTATTTCTTTTCTGAGCCTCTGCTCTATTACTCTCTCCTAGAGTTTCATGGTATGACTCATTAACTTAATTCCTTTGTAATTTTCACAGTTTTGAACATCTCATTTGTTCTTGTATATAGGAACCAAAGTACTTTTCCTCCACTCATCTGGCATCTTTTTTGATTTGAGGATCGCATTAAATAATTTCGTTAGCCAGGAGATGCCCTATTCTCCCATGCATTTCCATGCTTCTATTGGTATATTATCCGGTCCCACCGCCTTATGATTTTTCATCTTTTTTAATGCTTGCCTTATTTCATTTGAACTTATGCGTCGATAAAATGTATAGCTCACGTTCCCTTCGGAGTTACTAAGATGTCCCAACCTAACTCTTGTGTCACCACCATCATTTAATAATTTTGTGAAATACTCATTCCATCTCTCCTTAATCGCTCCCTCATTCACTGATACATTTTGATTTTCATCTTTTATGTATTTCACTTGATTTAAATCCCTTGTTTTTCTTTATTTTGCTTTAGTTAATTTATATATATCAATTTTTCCATCTTTTGTATCAAGTTATTTATATAGATTCTCATATGCTTTTGACCTTGCTTCACTAACAGCTCTTTTTGCTACATTTTTTGATTCTTTATAATTTTTTTGATTTTCTTCATTGTTGCACTGATATATAGCCTTATAGCAAGTTTTCTTATTTTTAATTTTCAATTGTACCTCTTCATTCCACCACCAAGACTCCTTAAGGTTAGGGGCTCTACCATTTGTCTCTCCAAGGACAACCTTTGTCGTGCTTCTCAGGGCATTATCCATTTTTCTCCACATTTGGTTTGTCTGTCCTTCTCCATTCCATTCCCTTCTACCCCTTAATTTTTCTTTGAAGATTAGTTGTTTCTCCCCTTTTAAATCCCACCACCTGATTCTTAGATTTTGCTTTATGTGATTTTTTATCTTCCAATTTCTTACTTGGACGTCAAGTACTAGAAGTCTATGTTGAGTAGTCAAACACTCTCCCGGTATCACCTTACAATCCCTACAATATAACCGATCATCTTATCTCATGAGGAAGTAATCTATTTGAGTGCTTGATGTGACATTTTTATATGTGATTAAGTGTTCATCCCTTTTTTTGAACCTAGTATTGGTTATGATGAGCCCATATGCCATAGTAAAATCTGTAATAGACTTACCCTTATTATTAATTTCCCCGAATCCATACCCTCCATGTACCTCTATATAGTCATTTTCGTCTCTACCCACGTGCCCATTTAAGTCACCTTCTATAATCACTTTCTCTCCTCTTAGTATCATTTGTATGAGTCCCTCTAGGTCCTCCCAGAATTTTGCTTTTATCTCCTCATCTAACCCCGCTTGTGGTGCATATGTACTAAAGATATTCATAGTCATTCTTCCTAAACTAACCTTCACCATAATAATCCTATCCCTTATTCTCTTTACATCCATTACCTCATCTACTAAGCTTTTATCCATAATAATCCCCACTCCATTTTTCGCTCTATCATTTCCTGTGTATCATTTTTTATATCTAGTTTCTGATAAAGTTTTTGCTTTTTTTCTTACCCATCAGTAAAAAATACAGTCAATATGTTAAAATTTTTTTGAAATTGGAAGTCCTCTTCAATGTCCTATAGTTGGGTATTTATAGGGCGCAATTTTCAGGGATGCTTAGTGTTGACACGTGTTGCTTGCTGAGTGGAAGTGTTAGTCTTGTTGGGAAGAGACCCTGGTCATAAGGCCCCTTACCACACGCGTCCTTGCTGCAAGCCTCCTTACTTGCAGCAAGGCTTGACGCAATACCATGCAGCAAACCCCCTTTTTTTCTTATGCTGCGAGGCCTTCCGCTGTGAGACGTAATTTTATTTTTCTTTAAAAAATCTTCATTTTTCTCATGGCGCAACAACCGGATACTATAAAAGATTCATAGAGGGATTTTCCAAGATCTCTGCCCCACTTACCTGATTAACGCAGAAGGAAGTTAAATTTGTTTGGGATGAAAGGTGTGAGAAAAGCTTTCAAGAGCTTAAGGCGCGATTAACTATGACACCCATATTGGCAATGCCAACTAAATTGAGAAATTTTGTGGTTTATAGTGATGCTTCTAAAACAGGCTTGAGATGCGTTTTGATGCAGGATGGAAGGGCAATAGCTTATGGATCCCGACAACTAAAAAAGCATGAACAAAATTACCCAACCCATGATTTGGAATTGGCAGCCATTATTTATGCCTTGAAGTTATGGAGAAACTATTTGTACAGAGAGCAGTTTAAAATATATATTCTCTCAAAAGGAGCTGAACATGCAACAAAGAAGGTGGATGGAATACTTGAAAGATTTTGATTGTACTATTTCTTACAACCTAGGGAAAGCGAATGTAGTTACTAACACCCTTAGCAGAAAAAGTTCAGAGATTGTAGCAGGTATGATGATCAAAGAGTGGGAAATGATTTAATATTTTAACCATCTTACGGTAAGTTCCAGGCCTAAATCATTCAGTAGGTATTTGGTAAGTTTGATCATCCAACCTAACATAATGGACCAAATCAGGTCATCTCTTCTAAAGGACTCAAGAAGTCAATGGATAGATGAGAATGATCAAGTGAAGGCACCTGAATTCAAATATCAATATTGTATACTTCAATTTCAAGGAAGAATGTATGTGTCGAGAGAACAAAATTTGAGACAAATTATATTGGGATAAGCTCACCGAGCTAAATACATGGTACATCCCAGAGCCACAAAAATGTACAAAGATCTCAAAGAAGTTTATTAGTGGCTCGGAATGAAAAAGGATGTAACTCGACGTGTGGTGCAATGTAATACCTATCAACGTATCAAAATTAAACATCAATGCCCAGGGGGATTATTACAACCCTTAGACATTCTTGAGTGGAAATGGGATCACATCACCTGGATTTCGTAACTAGCCTACCTCGAACTCCCCAGGGAAATAATGCTATCTGGGAACTAGTGTTGGGCCAGTGTATGGGAGTGACAGGGTAATAATGATGGGGTGTTGACTCTCCAAAGCATAGGGAAACACGATAGGGAACCAGTGTTAGGCCAGTGTATGGGAGTGACACGGTAATAATGATTAGGTGTTGGCTCTCTGAAGCACAGGGCAACACAATGGGGAACCAGTGTTGGGCCAATGTATGGGAGTGATACGGTAATAATGATTGGGTGTTGACTCTCTGAAGCACAGGGCAACATGATGGGGAACGAGTGTTGGGCCAGTGTATGGGAGTGACACGATAGTGATGACCAGGTGTTGGCTTGCTTAAAGCACAGGGAAACATAGTGACTGCAAATGGTCAGGGGCTGAAGATCTGTGAGATGCACGATAGGGGTGGTGAAAGCTGTGGTCAGTTCCGTAACTCAACTGCGAGTAATAAGCGGTGTTGAGGCGTTATAGCGTCTCGAGATGTTTGAGAAAGAAACCCAGGGAAAAGAAACGGGTCTAGCGTGGGAATAACACTACGGTTGACGCCTATCAGTGATGAATCTAATGTTAGGGACCACTGGATACAGACGGTTAGTCCACAGGAGGGACTGCAGCCCTCTATGTGGAGTAACCTATCTGTAGTGGAGATGATTAGATGCCGAAGACCTGGGTATGTTGTAGGTTATGTTTGGGCCAGACCTAAAATTCCATGAGGGTTGAAGTATCGTGGTAGTGCCTTTTCTTGTCGTGGTAGCAGAAGGTTATGAATCGATTGAAGGATATCTTATGGTGTGATATTAAGAGGCTAGGCGATGCTCCTTTCTAAAGGATGCTAACGCAATTGTGGTTAAATTTGGTCAAAATTGATCGGGTAAATTGAGATGAGGGACCCAGTGTGACCTTGCAGTAATGCGGGAAGATGAGTCGATTGGTGGAGTCGATAAGTGGCTCCAAAATATTATGTAAGTGCCGTGGAGGGAAAGACTTACAAGTTGGAAGCCAACCATGAGATGGGAATATTGAAGCACATGAAGGCTTCGACTAAGGGGATCTTTAATCTTGTGATGTGAGTTGTGGTAGGCTGAACCCGTGGCTAAGGCACGGTTCAAAATCCGTGAAGGCTCGCAATTGTACAGTCTGGTGTTAGTCCTAGTCGTGTCGATGCAAAATGAGGAAGTATCCTCATATGGCATTGAAGGGGTTTTCGGTTGATAACATAGGATCAGTTGCCAAGTGGTAGCACCTAATGGCAATGATGGGAGAGTGAGGCTCGAGGACTGTGATGAAAAGCCTTGTTGATTTCCATGTATGCCTTTAATATAAAGGTTCAGCGGGTCCTGGTGGTTAGACCAAGCGAATTTTGAGAAAGAGATCCAAGGTTATAAAAGATGGTTGGTCGGGGTAGAATTATGCTACATAAAGGAGTGTGGCTCCGGAGTGAGAGCTATAAATGGTAATGTGAAATGTGGTCAAGGTAGAACTTGAGGTGTTCTCCCAAGAAAAGTTGAACATGGGGCAACAGCACTGGATAAACTTCCTAAGGCACTACAACTCAAGAAGATGAGTCATACGGTATTGAGTGGAAGTGTGAATTCCACATGAGTAGCATGGGTGATTTCCAGTGGGTGGAGCTTAAATCGAGGCAATAGTCGATGATTGCAAGTGTAGTACCTGGAGGAAGGTTGTGTTGGTTGTGAGTCGGGCGATCCGGTTAGAGTTAATTGAGTTGGTCAGATGAAAGTTAAGGGTGAATTTAAGATGTCGCCAGTGGGTGTCGAGAGCTCGAAAGAAGAGCTTGTGGGAAGAGATTGGTTCCCAGGAATGGTGTTTAGGTGATGAAATCACCTGATAGCTGTGAGTGATACAACTAGGGGGATGCCTTAGTGTGTGAGTCATTGATGAGACTGAACCTCGTGGTTAGGGGTTAATGGGTATGAAAGAAAGCAGCTAATAGAGAGTCGATTGGTGACTACCTAAGGGTAGCTGGTGGTGACTGAAAGCGCCAACCATTGATAACAAAAGTTTTAAGAAGTTCGGGAGAAACCAGAGTCTCTCGGGGAATTAACTAGCTGCTATAAGTATAACAAAGTGATGTGAGAAAGGCAGCCTAAGAGTGGGGTTGTGCTGGTTGCGATGACTAGTGAGATTCAAGGAGCAGCGAGTCTTTTGAGATGACATGATGGTGTCATCTTCGCTGGTAGGGAAAAGATGTTGTCAGGAAGGTCAAAGGTAACCATGGTGCATGATAGGACCTCGAAGCTGAGTGTGAATGGCCATGAAGGCTGGTGCATGTGAAATTTGAGATGCAACAACCGTGGGGGAGGGGGGGAATTCGTTGCTATCATGGTGTTGTCCTTATCGAGGAGGACAAGGGGAACTATTATGCATGGTTTAGCTCAGGTGTCTATTGCGGATTGAGAATGAACCTAATTTAAGATGGCTGAAAGTTTCGTGCCTCTAGAATATAAGGCTCTGTCAAGAAATGGTGAGATTTGAAAAGTCCTAATGAAAGTGAAGCTGGGTGAGTGAATTGGCTAGAGGACCGCTACAAAAGTGGGGGTGTAACTATGTTAGCTTGTTGTGGTGTGGACCAAAGGCACGAGTCATCCTACAGGTGCGATGTAATAAGTGATTGTGCAGATGGTAATGAGCCGATCACTTGTGTCACACACCATGGGTGATGATGAGGGTCGATTAATGGTTCCAAGCCTTTAAGCGTAATGGTAGGATCCTTGACTCGCAGTAGGGTTTAATAGCCAAGGTAAGGCCTAGCCTGGGTCATGATGGTAAAAGCTGAAAGGGGGTAGAGAATTGAAGAGGGGTTGCTCAGTGAAATGTTCCCTGGTATGGGTATGAGATCCCTACTAGCGTGTAATATCGGCCAGTAAGGAAGGCCAAAGTGTCTCTGTGTGCTTGTGCGAAGAGCTCCTGGATGGGAGGAGGTTGTGGCCCGAGCATGGTTAAGCTTGAGGTGAGATGGTGAAGGTGCGTGCGTCGCCAAACTCGAGATGGACTCAGGTAGTGCACGTAGGGTTGAAATGTGAAATAGCCTAGCATAGTGTTGAGTATATCGATTATGCATAATCGTATCGATAAATGAGGGTCGGCTGGTCAAGGTAGTAGGCCATGTAAGAAATGGTCGAAGTTGGCAGGGTGGGCCAAATGGTTGTTTCCCATGTAGTGCTAGCATGGTAAGTTAATCGGTAATGAGAGGTTTCCATGAGGATCAATTCAAGCTATGCATGTATATAGTTAATGTCGTAATGTCATGGTGGCATGGGTGTTAGAGTGTCTTGAAGGATCATATAGAGGATACATAGCATGCAACGGAAGCGTTTTTTAAAAAAAAAACTTTCCTCGTATTGATTAAAATCTAGGAAACTTACTTTTCCTACGGATTACCGGACGGAATGAAGCGACAGGCGGAGGATGGGCGGGAGCTTCTTCTCGTGGTGGAGACGACGGCTGTCCTGCAATCCTTCGGCTCCTTCGCATCAGAACTTGAAGGCTCTCTTTCGATCTTCCAAGGTATGGCTCAGAACTCGTGGCCTCTCTTTCGGTGAAGAAGAGTAAAAACGACTTGGATGAAAAACAACCAAGGAGAGAATATATAGGGAGAACCCTAGGGTTAAAACCCTAGTGGGCCAAACCCTAATGGGCCAAGTTCATTTAATTAATTTTCTAATTGGGTTAGCCCAATTAATTAATTAAAACTAATGAACTATTATTTTATTCTAGCCCAATTAATTATGGACCATTCTGAATAAAATAATTCTCTCTCAATGTAATTCATCCAACAGGCCAAATGTATTAAATAATACATGAGTTATATCGAGCTACCCCGGGGACCAAAAGACAAATTATTCACGGCTACTAAAATGACCAAAATATCCCTGCTACCTAGTAGCTATATTTTGTCATTCTAAGTGTTCCAACTATCACCATATGGTAACACTGACCCCACGAATAATTTTGCATATGCAATGTCTTTGACCTACTAGTGTAATGACGAAAATACCCCTCTGCGTAACACCCATCATTTAGAAAGGAATAACGTACTAACACCTCTCTAAATGATTTCTACCATCCTTAGATCACTAGTCCAATAATCCGTGACTACTCGAATGTACTTGCTTATCACTGGGAGCTACCCAGAAGCACACACTCTTAAGTCACGTTCCCAGGGCCCTGGATTATTTGATTATTCTTGGACAATCACAAGGGGGTGAATCACAGAAACTATCTTGTATTAGTCTGTCTTAGCTAATTAGAAACCATACTCCCAACTCAAAAGGTTATTGATCTTTGATAGACCTCACCTACATTGAATCTAAGAATATAGCTCTAGGTTCACTAGACCACCAACTAATACTCAAGTATCAGAGTACTCGTCCACGTAGTAGCAGTGATAGACTAGCTCCATGATAATTAGTACTTTGTCATTAGCTTCTATCACAGGTCCACTCTACGCATTCCAAATGCGCTTGTACAATTAGAGTAAACGGACTGTTTACTGGCTAAGGCAAGCCATCCTCCATTAGGATCTATTGCACAATGATCTTATCATGATAGAATGCCCAGTTCTATCAAAAGATCAAGAGTAATATTTTCTTGCTTATTAAGTACCCATGATTTATGCCTAACTGTGAAGAACGACCCATCACATGAATCACTTACTTAATAGCATGGACACTTTTCCAACAATTAAATGCAAATAATATATGTGCCATAAACTGACTAAAAGAAACATCATTACCATAAATTAAACAAAACTTGTCTTTAGGGCATACATTTCCAACATGTCTTGTGGGCACTAGAAGTGACATTGCAATGGATGATCAGTGCTAAGACATTGCTGGTTGGACTAGCGTAAAATCGTGGCCATGTGTGATTGGCAGTGAGAAACGTTGCCGTGTGGAACCGGCGTAAAATCGTGGTAGATTAATCAGTGATGCAATGTTAGCGCATGTTGGTTTTAGTTGAGGGAGAGAATGGGAAGTGAACAACAAAGCGATGCTTCGAGGCAGAGAAAATCCATCCGGAGATGGACAGCGTTGCAGTAAGCGTGACCAGCGACCAAAGGTGCGGTTGGGTGGGAGGCCAAAGCGGTGTTCGATTGTTGAATGTCCTCGAGAGTCGGAGGATAAAAAGCCTAAAGCGAACCCTTGAGGTAGGTGTAACCCGAGGTAAATGTGAGGAATGGATAGGCTATGGGATTCTCGAGCATGAGAATTTGCCATGTAGCCCGAGAATGTGATTATCTTGGGTAGGAGATTATGGTAACGTGAATTTCAAGGACGAAATTCTTTTAAGGGGGATGGAATGTAACACCCAGTAAGCCTAGTGTTATGAGAATGAGAAAGGAAGTAAGAAAAGTTTCAAAAATGCCCTTGAGAAGGTGTTAGATCCTTGAGAATATTGGTGCCCTATGAGAGGGGTATTTTGGTAATTTGGATAATGAAGTCCAATAAAAGGGTATTTTGGTAAATTGGAAATAATTCCTATGTAGAGTTAGGTGTGTAAGTGAATCAAATCCCAATTTTGTATTTATGTGGAGATATATGGGATTAATAAATTCACAAAGAGTATTTTGGGAAGTTTGGAATTAATTCTATAGAGGAATTTAACTATGGAAAATAGGGAAAATGGAGAATATGTAATTATTTGAGAAAATAATTAATTTTTCCTAAAATGATGAATTAATGTGGTAATACCACATGGAGGGATGAGATTAGAACTTGGGAGCCAAGGATGGTGTCTTGTAGTGACACATGACATTTTGTGGTCCAAGTTAAATGGAGAGATTTAATTAAATGCAAAAGATTTGAAATTAGTCTTTTAAGCATTAAAGGAAAGGCATGATGGTTTGGATTAAAAGAAAATTCAAAAAGAAATTAAATTAGTCATGCATTAATGCTTTAGAAAATATGGGATTTATTTAAATGCATAAGAAAGTATTTATGTCTCTCAAATGTGATGGAAATGAAAATAGTCTCATTTAAGTAAATGAGAAAATGGCTAATTTTGGGAAATTCCAAGACTTGATCCATGGGTGGATATTTGGTTTTGAAATTGGAAAGGGATCCAATGGCTAATAATGAGTCTTAGAAGTAGGCAAGGATTGTCAAATGGGATTCAAGAATCCAAAGGAAAATGAATGAATGGTAGAGATTGTTTGGTTTAAGGAAAACAAAGGCTAGGATTAAATCCTAGCAAAGCACTTGGATTGTGCTTGTTCCAAGGGTGAGATCTTCTCTTGAAAAGTGAATAAAATCCAATGGTTGAGATTTAAAGAGAGGAAATGCCATGGATTGTGTTTCTTCCAAGAGAGATGAAATTTATCTAAAGAAATGGAAGGTGGAGATTTAATTCTCCCCAAGCACAAGGATTGTGCTTTTAATGAATGGTGGAGATCCATCCTTGAAAATGGGAAAGGGTAGTATTTAAGGGCAAGTGAGGAAGACTTGTCTTCCTTTGGCCATTTGGAGAAAGAAATGAAGATGAAAAGAATAAGGAAATGAAGGATGCAAGTTTCTTTCAAGAGGAGTCTTGAAGGCTAAGGCTTGAAGCTTCAAGGAAAGATAATGAGGTAAGGGATGGCCCCATGGGAGGATGGCCTTGCAATGTGTTGTAAGTATGGTTCATAAATGTATATGTTGCATTTGGAATGTTCTATTATGTTCATGAGACTATGGCCATAGGGTAGTTTGGGAACATGGTTGAAATGGTGGGTTGATGCCTCTAATCTTGGTGGGTTGTGAGGGCAAAGAGACTTAGCCACACTTGCATGCATTTAGCATCATATAATCTTGTTATGTTCATATTTACTTTGCATTGCACCCTTATTGAACTTAATAGCTCATGAGGTTTTTACCCTCACATATAGGTTGTTAAGGCATGAGAAAGTCAAGGCAATGGTGGAATGGCATGGGAAAGCTTGGGAATGAAGATCCAAGAGCTTATTATGGCTTATGGAAGCCTATGTGTTGTGTTTGATTTATGTAATGCAATTTATTTTGTTAGTTTTGAAATGTATATTGTATTTAGAAAATGAGATATTGGCTTATGGCTTGAAGAGGCCTAAGTGTAGATGTAAATTTCTCATTTGGCATGAGTTGTTGGAAGCATCAAAGGGATTAAATAAAATGGTTTTTGTTGGAAATGTGATGCTTTGGGGTGCTTATTTTTGGAAGGAGAAATCTGGAAATTTTGGGTTTGAAAGGCCCAAGAAAGAAAAAAAAAAAAAAAAAAAAAGTAGGCAGCAACAGCAGCTGTTGGGGTCCGCGTATGGCCCGTAGGGGGCCACAGCGGGGCCGTGCGGGCCCTAGTGTGCCGGCAGGCCCCGTCCGCTAATTTTTTTAAAAAAAATGAAATTATTGGGGATTTTTGGGGCAATTCTTAATTGATTTTGGGCCCCAGAGGGATTTTCAAAATAAAGAGATTTTTTGAGCATTTTGGAGAATAATGTAGAATTTTTGGAAAATTGAAAATTTTGAATTTTTCCTCCAAAATTGTTATAAATTGATGGGTTGATTGAACTTGTGAATTTTATGAAGCCCGGTGAAATTCTTGGAAAAAAGAAAAATTAAAATAAACAAGAAAATGGCAATTGGGCATCTTAATGAGATTTTATTTTTTAGCCAATGCGGTGTGGTTAAAGCCCAATTTTGCTAGTGAATCCTAGGGTTGAGGGAAAGAAAGGACGAGCCTAGTTCCCACCTAGGGCGTTTCATGTTGAAACATAGTCTGCCCTTCATCAAGGGCTGGACAAGTGGACAATTCGGGTAATTGTTCACTAGTGGTACCCGTAAGTGGGAACGGGGCGTCACATGCTAATCGACGAAGACGAAGTCTGGAGTTCCAAGTTGGAGACAGAGTATACCTGAAGGTCTCACCATTCAAAACAGTGATTCGAGGACAGAAAAGAGGTAAACTAAACCCAAGGTACATCGGTCCATATGAAATTCTAGAAAAAATTGGATTAGTAGCTTATAAAATAGCACTATAGGTGGCCTTATCCAATATCCATAATGTGTTCCACGTGTCTCAGTCGAGGAAACACGAGCTAGACCTTATGTAAGTTCTTCAGAATGAGACCATTGAAATCTGAGATGATCTAACTTATCCAGAGGAACCAGTTCAAATTTTGGATCAAAGGGAACAGGTACTGAGGAACAAAGTCATTCCTTTAGTAAAAGTATTATGGAGAAACTGTTGAGTTCTAACCTAGTCAAGAGGGGGGGTGAATTGACACATTTTAAAAATTCTAATGCAAAACTTATGCATGTATATATATGAGAAAACAAATTTAATACAAACCAAAATTGTAGTTGAGAGTACGGGAGCACTTAAATACTAGATGGATAATTATGATATCCTCCAGCTGTGCTAGTATGTGCTTAGATCCAATATACTCTTCAAATTACAACTTGGTGAAAACATGTGATTTGAATGCACACAATAACAAGAAAATAAAGAATGATCAGTTAAAGCAAAACAGAATATAATACCAAAAACAAACAAGTATAATCAAGCAAGAATAAGTAAAGAGTGAAGAGAGAAAGAACACAACGATGTATAGTGGTTCGACCCTTATGGCTTACATCCACTACCTAAGGATTTCCTTCCTTAGGATTTTCAACCAAATCTACTATATGAAACTTTTGTTACAACCACCGAAGCCTTCACTTGGCTTCAAGAAGATAGAGGAAAAGAAAGACTTAGAGAGAGTGAAAATCTTGGCCAATGATGTAGAAAATAATAGGGCTTCCAAAAGTTGTTCCAAAGCCTTCAAGATATCCTTTTATATAGTGTTAGAGTAGGCTTTCCTTGATCAATCTCAGCCCTCCATGTGTCAAGTCTTCAAGCCAATCTTAGCCCTTCGTTTTGAATTTTTGATTTACCTTCCATAATCAGCTAACTTGATTGATCTTCAAGAACTTTTGACTTTTTTAGATCTCCAATCAGCCTTGAATGAGCAAATCAATTCTAATAATGCATGGCTGATTTCAAGGATTAAAAATATCATCCAAACCCTTCATAATTCTTGCAAAATCGAAATTAAATAACAAATGATCAATTTTGACTTCTAGTTGATCTTCAAACTCCTTTGATTGTGCAATTGGCCCCTTAGCTTCCATAACAAGCATAGATAATTTGAAATTTGAATTTAAACCTCCAAATGGTGTAAAATCCAACCAAATAATGAAGCAAATTTGTCCAACAATGAATATATCAATTATAACTTCAAAAGCACTTAATTGATCAAGTTTCCATACTAAAAAATGTTGACAAGTAGAGAATCAATTTGTGTAGCTGAATATATGCAAGATATCCTTTGAATATTCTCGCATAATGAAGATATCAATTAGCCATAATTAGTAGGATACTTGATTCCATGATTTGAGCCTCCAAATCCTTTTAATGAGAGAGAATCAACAATAAAGGAAAGTAATATCAATCAAAGTTTAATTTTCAAACCTTAATTTCCTCCATTAATGTTGAACAATAATGCTGAATCTTTAACTTCTCCATTTGAATGCAATTCAAAAAAAATCTTCCATATTTAACTGGGTAGAGGAGCTTTTAGGAACCTTTAAATTTACTCCATGATTCTCTTACCATATCTAGACCAATGAGATGATGTAGCCTTGATGAGTGTGCTCCACGTGGCTGCCATGTCATCAAAATGCCATGTTAACAATGCCATGTCGCCAAGTTACATATATGACAACTCCATATAGTGGACTACTCCAATCTCCTCAAAAACTTCCATATAGATCTTTTGAACTTCCCAACAAGGATTCCATATATATATCTTCTAGACTTTCCATTCCAAGAAGAACTTTCCATACATAGCTCAAATACTCAAATTTCTAGAAAGCTCCCTAAAAACTTGTTTCCATATATAATGAAATCTCTATATCAATATAAGATGTTTCCATATATAACCTGTGTCAAGAAATCACTAGAGAATAGCTTTGTAAGCCTTATGAAGGCTTCATGCTTTGTTAGTACATAAAATATAAATGAACATTCACATTCACACATGCCAATCATCAATCATCAAAATCTACACTCAACAGAAACCACAACAAAGAAGAAGCCACATGGGAACATGAAGAAGAGATAAAGACGTCTTATCCACATCTGTTTAGTCCTAGGAATGAATGATTTCGAGGACGAAATTTCTTTTTAAAGGGAGATGGTGTAATACCCAAAATTTTATATCAAAAGTATTTTAGAAATCTTTTTGGGTCTAAATGTAGTGTTTCATACTTTAGGGTCAATGTGTAAATTTTAAAACATGAACGAAAAGGTAAGTGACCACACCAAAATAAAACTTGGGGGGCAAAAATGTCCAAAGAGTTAGGGGTTTTCAAAACCAAGAGATTCTTGGAAATTTAGGATCAAATTTGACCGAGGATGGTTAACATGAGGGTTTTTCTAAACTTTCAGGGGTGAAATAAGACATCCTAAACTTATAGGTTTTAATGGAATAAGTGAAAAATCCAAGGTTTGAGAGATAAGGGCAAAAGTGTGAAACACCAAAAGTTGGGGGGTGAAAGTATAAAAAATAGAAAACACGTGTGAAACCGGCAAACCACCGGCCAACTTTACGATGGCCATCGACAGGGTTTCCAAGGGGAACAGGGTTACTCTCCAGGCTATGATGGTTCGAGTGAGCAAGGTTATTGGCTAAGATTGACGGTGATAGGACGGAAAATCGACCTCATAATGATCAAAAATCTGGCTAGAAGTTTTAGAGAATTTTTATCATCGTTTAGCTCGATTCGAGGCTTGTAATGATCAGATTCGAAGCTTAGGATATAGGTAAACCTATTATTGGATGAAATTTCAGTGGAATTTGGGTATAAATAGGGTTCTCGAGGCTGAAGGTTTCATTCAAAAAATCGAGAGCCATTCGAGGTGTTTTAGTGAGAATCGAGCATTGAGAGCATAAGGCTTTTGTTCCTTCAGTTTGTCGGAGCCGAGACCTGCAATCGCCCATTTGAGGCTCTTCCAGAGGTAGTTTCAGGCAACTCTAGGTATCCTTAAGACCGACTTGAGAATGGCTACAAGGTGGTAGGATCATATCGGGCATCGGAGCAAAGTTACAGTCGCCGTCACTGGAGAAGACAAGGTGCGTGTACTACACGCGTAGACTTCACTCTCAGACACTTGTTTGGCGCGCGAGGCACAATATTTTTCTGAAATTAATTTTAGAAGTTTTAGAAAATTATTTTAGGAATATTTTTAGAAAAAAATTGGTGAAAAGAGGTGTTATGTGTTTATTACATATTTTCAAAGGGAAGGGAAATTATGGAAAATAGAGAAAAATAAAGAAAATTAAGGAAATTATGGAGGAAATTAGAAAATTCATAAATATTAATTTCCTTGGATAATTACTGGCTAGGAAAGGATCACTGTAGGTGTTAAGGTTTTGCACGCCATTCGAGGTTGACACATTTTTTTGAAGAATACATCGAATTACTGTCCAATGTGAGTGAGCAGTCTCTCTAAAACCTAGTATGTTTTATGTCAATGGTTCCGTTCGAAGTTTGGTTTATGATTTCACCTGAGTGGTTGATTTCATGTGGTTATGTTGCCTATTTGTTTATAAGCGTAATGTGCATATCGAGTTGTTTTACGTGATGAGTGAAAATGCATGGCAAGTGATTTTCATAACGTTGATATATTTGAATCATTTCGTTATCCGATAAGACGGGATGGGGTCTTCTTGGGAATGGGGCAAGGTTAATCCCAATCGTTCAAGTGATGATGATGTGCATCCTGAGATTAAGTATGTTGCAGTAAGGTCAATCACAACCGTATAATGTGTGATGGATTTTCCACAGGAGATTGAGTATGCCAGGGAGATTTCTCAAGATTGACGTGTCGCGTTGTTTGTATATGCCATGCTCATGATCATACATGCTTTCTATAAACAGTTTTATACCATCACTTAGATGATTCAACATCTAATTATGCCCTTAGAGCATTCAAACATTCTAGACGAGGGTCGCGGGAGGAACGAGGACGTGGTCGATTAGGGTTGATGGAGCATGAGCATGATAGTTGTTATTTATATTTTCTTGAAGTTATGAAACCCTTTTTTTTTTTTTTTTGGAAGACAGTTTGTATGACCAATTACAGTAGTCTATGTTATTGAGCTTTGTTATTTACGTTGAGTAATGATATGCCTTGTTAGCTTAGATTTATTAATCTTGATGGTTAAGGAAGTAAGACTGGGGTTCTGGGATTTTTAGTGAGCATGTGAAGATTGTTCTTTTGCAACACCGCATGTGTTGATTTTGTGTATAAAGAAAAAAAGATCTTGGTAACTCCTTATAGTGACACGCCCAGCGAGGTGGGGTGTTACAACGAGTCTCTTACCAAAGTCGTTGCATTTTAAATCCCATAAGTCTTAGCCTTTTCCCCATTACTTTGCCATTCATCGATTAACTTACTAATCCCCAAGAGACTCCAGCTTCTCTTGAATTCTTCTTATACCTTCCACTTCAATTGGACTCACATCATTTGGTTGGCAGCAACATTAGCTCTAATGCCACCATCTCTGGCTAAGACATCTTTTGTCATCGCTCGCCGCCGCATCCAGCCGCAGCCGCGGCTCTAGAGCCACCAGCACCACTGACCGGCCACCCTTGCAACGCCATACAGCCATGGCCAACTGCTACTTGCCATTGCTGCTATCACAGGTTGGCACCTTTGGCCTCCAACGACCACACCCAGTCAGTCACCGATCGTCCCCACTAGCTATTTTCTTTCACAACCAATAACATTTAACCACGTGGTTAATTCTCATCAATTGCCCAAACACCAGGGCATCCCCCTAACTGTATCACTAACAGCTATCATGTGATCTAATTAGCACCGAAACCTCATTCATAAAAACTAATCTCATTCCATAAAATACTGATTCGATCTCTCATTACCCATTGGCAAAATCTCAAATTTGGCCTTAACATCCATCTAATCCCCTCAATTAGATGTAGCTGAATTGTCAGGCTCGCAACCAACACAACATTTCTCTAGGCACTACACTAGCAAGCATCATCTCTCACTGGAAATCACCCTAGGCACAATTATGGATCTCATGCTTCCACACAATGCCGTAGGACCCAACCTCCTACTTAGGCACTTGCCATCACATTGGCTTTCCCTGGGTGATAACTCATGTTGTAGTCGTAGCCCTTTAAGAAGTCCATCCAGTGTTGTTGTCTCATGCTCAACTTTTCTTGGGAGAACATTTCAAGTTCTAACCCAGGTCACACTTGAAACTACTATCTTAGACCCTTGTTTCGGAGCAATGCTCAATCGAGCTACACATCTTTGCTCCGACCAACCACCTCAGAAAATGTGGATCTTTTACTCAAATTCAATCGATTTAACCACCAAATCTCGTTGAACCCTCATATCAATAGCATACACGGCAATCAACAAAACTTTACTTCACAATCATTGAGCCTCACGCTCCCAACATGGCCATTACAAGTTCCACCACTTGGAAATCGATCATGTGCCTCAATTGGAAATCCATCCAGTGTTACATAAGGATGCCTTCTCATCATCGCATCAACACATTCAGGATTAACATTTAACTGTGCAATTGTGACCCTTCATAGATTCCGCAACCATGCCATAGCCACATGTTCAGTCTATCACAACTCATATCACTAGTTTAGAGATCCCTATTTTCTCGCATTGCCACATGGTTACATTGGGTCCATTATCCCAATTTACTAGATCAACCCCGATCAACTCTAGCCACAAATGTGTTAGAATCCTTTAACCAGGAACATCATCACATGTATCTTGTCCTCATATCACAAGATATCATTCTACCACTTCACAAGCCTTCAACCCGTCATGACAAGCTAATGGCACTACCACAACCACAACACTTATGAACCCACGGAACTTAAGCCTAGACCAAACATAACCTATAGTGCACTTCAAGTCTTCAGCATCTAATAGTCTCCACAGCAGATTGGTTACTCTTCATAAAGGGTCGCGGTCCCTCATTATGAGCTAACCCATTGGCCACCTGCCATCTGCATTTAGTGGTCCCTAGTATTAGACCCGTCACTGGTAGGCATCACCTGTAACATTATTCCATGCTAGATCCATTCCTCGTTCCAAGGATTCCACTCTCTGGACTTCCCGAGTCACCATATGACCTCAACTTTTGTCGAACCATCTCATCACTGCTTTACCGAAACAAAGGGCTTAACCCCCACTTGGCCCTTTGTGCACTTTACCCAACTTGGCCTCCATGCACTTACCCAACTAGTCCCTCACGAGTTCAGTAACCCTTCTCATCATGGTTCATCACCATGTTCCCACCGGTTCTACTTTCTTCATTGAACCACTTTCTAGGAAGTCTATTCTCACATAGACGACTACATCATCCTATACGTATAACCGATTTGTTTCCCAACTTGTGATCTCTCAGCTCCTCAACTGAGCTTGCTTTTCGACACCAAGTGTGTAATCATCACGATACATGAGTCATTATAATTAATTGTGCTACCCTAGTCCCTCGGTCACCTTGACCTTCACATAAAATTAACGGTCATTCAGAATTTAGACCTTTACCCAGCCTCATTTTTATGGTGTTGTTCCAAATCTTTGGTATCTGATAGTCACTTGCAATTCACTATGTTGCTTTGGCCAATAGGCCACCTGCCCTAACCGCGAGCCAACTCATTAGTCCTCTGCCACACGGTCCGTAGCATCAGATCCATCATTGGGAGCCTTGCACCCGTAGCATTAATGCTACGTTGAAGCCTCCACGAGCTACGATGGTTCCACTACCATCTAACCGAGCAACCTCATTAGGTTATCATTGCCTTGATAACCTTAGGCTCACACCATGAGCGCCATTTCTCAAGACTTTATATCTTTTACGACCTAAGAGAATTTCAAACCAATCCAACCCTTACAACCTTGTGATCTTACCCCACGAGATCAAACCTCAAGGCCTTTCAACCAAAATCTGAAAGTTTTAACTTTCCATAACAATGGATCCAAATCCATCTCTTAACAACCCAACTAGCATCGATCTCTCAATCCATAACCCTCTTGCTGAGTCTACCTCAAGTTCCGGCACCCATCATCCGGAGCACATCCTGTCACCCTCCAGGTGAGTCGAGACCTCACATCTCTCCTTGCATACCCACGTATGCATTTAGTCACTACGCCCAGCTAGGCCTCCCGACACACCTTACTCGAGCTCCCAAGACGTTGGAATTATAACACGGGGCCTCTACATCACTCGTCACACCCTATGACTACTCAGGCATCTACAGTTGGCATTTCCTTCATGAGCAAAGCCCATGGATGTCCATTTGCCACGGTCTCCCTATCACTATCATGGGCCCACACAACCCGTTCATACCTTTCGTTAGGTGACCTCCTCATCACCCGATAGGGATCTTAAGACCTTACGCGTCCTTCTCGACCCCAAGCATAACAATGAGGGTTTATTCATCCCTCATCTCTTGTGACCTTAAGCGTCCCATCTGACCCCAAGCATCACAATAAGGATTTGATTGGCCCCTCATTTATCAACACAAGAACGGTTTCTTGGCCCTTCACAACATGGACTTCTAATCCTATGGCTTTCGCACACACATCAATACATGCCCAACTCATTCATTCCCGAATCAAGATCCATTGAATCCCAGCTCGACTCGCTAGGGATTTTTCCATCTCATGCAAATTCCCACTAGGGTCCATTTGCCACACACCTATCCTTTCTTAGGATAGACCTCATTTCATCTCGAAATCAACTAAGGTCCACTCATACCCTAGGTACTTCCCCTTCAAGATCATCATATCGATACACTTACCTCATACCATATACATCTGGCATGCATTCAACACACACAACTCCCCCTTGGAGTCCTTTCGAAAGCTACTTAAGTCATGCCTACACTGGCCATGACTTACATATGCAATACATGCACACTCCACTCAGAGCCTCACTGCAAGTAACCTTACCTTACCCCCTTCTTGGGGCTCATCACATGGCCTATTGACAACTCCTTTCCTTGAGCCTCGAGAGAACTCCCACTATAACTCACTCTATCCCAAGCGCACAAGACTTATTTCACCACTTCTAAGGGAAAAACTCTAATCCTTCATACATGCTTGGCCAATTCCCCAAACATAGGGACGTTCCACTAATCCCCTCTCGAATTAGTTATACCTCGGGCTCTCCTTACCCTTTCATGACTCTTGTCATGACTCAACTTTGTGTCCCTACACAAGCCTCAACATTTCAATCTCAAGGAAATTCTCATCCTTAGAACATTTCATATCCCCTGAATTCCCACATTCGGGTTTCTTGACACCAACACCCACACTTGGGGTTTTGGTTTTTCTTTGCTCCTACCCATATACCACTTACAAGCATATCATCTCAACCCATGATATTTTCTTATTCTGAGAGCAGGAATACTCGAGCATACCCTTCAAACCATCACATGCCTGAATGCCTCGACCTAATCCCTAGGGTTATTGGACCGTATGTTCTACCTTTGAGGTTATCGAATCAATCTCACATCCAAATCTCGAAATTACAAACCACCGTTCCCGACCCCAACTCAATAGCTAGGACATTCCAACTTACATCCAAATTATGCCAAACATCCTCAACTCATAAGTCTGGCAATTTCGCTCATATCAACACTTAACCGACCATACACAACACCACTAATGCTCTAGCTTTCCCCACTCATATTGCTAACCATGCTCTAATGCCAACTGTGATGACCCATTCCTACCTACGAGCGCCACCAATGAATAATTGACCGGACTACTCACTCACCAAGCTAATAATTGAAGAGATAGACTATGTTTCAACAAGAAACGTCTTAGGTGGGGACTAGGCTTCATCCTTCTCTTTACTCTACTCGAGGGATCGGTCCCAAAACAATTAAAGAAAAATACACTGGAACGGGACTCAAAACCCAAGTGAGCTTCACCGTTCTTCAGCTTGCCTCACAACGAGCCAAAGGTGACCCAAGCACACAAAACAACATATCACAAATCTGTTAAGTATTGGGGATTTACGGGAAATTCCATATCGAACCTTACACCATCACAATCTTAGTTCACCCAAACCCAAGCCACTTACAACAATAAATCTCATAAGCACAACTACACTATGCTGATTACAACAAGCTGGATAACATCAAGCACCCAATAATGTATACATTCAATACACAAGAATATATTTACATGAACATATGCAATATACAAAGCTCAGGCAACATTGCTAGTCGCCACTCTATCCTCTCGACGTCATCCCTGCTTGCATCTGTACTCGTAACATCTAGAACACGAGGTGAAACCTCATGAGTCATAATGACTCAGTAAGGGTGCAAATGAATGTAAACAAGATAATATATGAGATGCAATGACAAGTAAATATGCATGAATGGTGAGGCATCGCTACCATTCGAACCCATATGTTCGAGGCATTAACCTCCCATATTACCCCTAGCATGCATCTAGTCTCTCTTATGACCACAGGACTCCACTAGACCACTTATAAAACATGCACATCACACAACTACACACAACATATATTTATCAATTTTACCAGACATTCGCAAGGCCACCCACCCTTGGAGCCATCCCTTACCTGGTTTGAAACCTCATATCTACCACGGGTGAGAACTCCTGGCTGGACTCTGAACTTTACTAGGATTATCGCCTCCTCGGTAGAACCTAGGCACAAACACACAGAAACCCCAAATATGTCAAAAATTAAACTCGGGACTTCGTTTTTTCCATACACCACAAAAATCCACCCATCAACAATTTCGAAACAACCCTGACCCAGGTTTAATCCAACCAACGCTCATTCTACATCATCCACATAATGTAAATAATTTGAAAAGAATTTACTAATTTACCTCAATCTTTCTAGAGGAGAAACCTGGCCAAACGCCCACACCGGCATTGCCTCCTTGACTGCCATCTTGTGTCCAAATTCCCATTTTTGAGCCTCTGGCATACTCCTCGATCCCCAAAATAATTTTCACGATTGTTTTCAATTTTTATGGAATTTTTAGCTATTTTTCCTCTATTTTTTTCTCCATTTTCCAAAATTTTCACGCTTCAGCATTTGCATGCACAACTGCGCTTGCTAGTCCGCCGTCGCCGCAAGCTGACGCTACTACTGCTTCAGGATAGCACCATTGCTAGCACTTCAAGCCGGCATCAGCCGCCGTTTCAGCTGGCCAGCCACCATCCACCAACTCCCTCTCACGATCGGCCCAAGCTCTCAAGCTCTCTGCCTCTCTCTTTCTCTGCCTTGGCCATACTCTAAGAGAAGAAATGATTTTCAATTTAATTTAGCTACACACTGTAGCTCACTTGGCCTCTAAGCCACATTTATGTATAAATTAAACATTTAACCCTCTAAATTCTCCTTAATTTCATTTAAATATTTTATTATTTGCACTTGGACCCTCCAAGGCCTTAAATTAATTACCCTCAAGCCACTTAAATTCTTGATTTATGAAGAATTAATAATTGGCATTTACTTGATAAAGACCGATTTCGTCCCTACGGTTGCACAGGACCTTTATTCCACCTAAAAATGCTTCATAGTTGCCCCACTCACAAAATCGGATCACCCCTAGGATCACCTTGACTTCTCGGAGGTCCCTTATGACCATTCGATACCGTCCACAATTCAGGCTTATACAAAAACTATTTTTGAAACTATTCCTGGTCTTATTGCTTTCAGCATCATTAGCCTCATCTCGAGATGCTCACCAACCTCGTGCCCTCTTCCCTAGACATCCAAGTCTCGTGGCATTCCCTACTGTCGATTCAGTAATTTTATTAATTAATTTCTCGAAACTCACTTCTTGGGCTCTTTGGACCACCTAAGGTCCTTTAAAAATAATTGGGAATCTTATATTTTCCACATTCGAGAGTGTTTTAGAGAGATTTGATAGAGGGCTACTGCTCTAGAGGTCTTGGGGATCATTTCTGAAAATTTTGGAGGATTTTCATGATAGTTTAAGCGGGTTTCGAAGGTGGCCAAAAAAGCGCGGTGGTGGCTGGAACCGGACTATTTTTGCCCGGTTGGCAAGCTTTCAATGGTGGTTTTGGGCCAGGGAGCATGCCATCGTGATCGACTTGAGGTAGGTTACGAGGTGGTGCAAAAGTTTGGGGATTGGAGTAGTCCCCGGCGATTGGAGAAAAAAAGAAGATGATCGACGCATGTGTTACACAAGTGGGTCTTAACGCGCATTCCACGCGTAAGGGCGTGAGGGCGTGTGGGTTGAGGTATTTTCTCAAAAAAAATTATATTTTTTAAAAAAAATATATTTTATGATTTATGGTGGTTGAAAATTGGAAAAAAAATCCTTAAGGAGATATTTATTTTGGAATTTTTGAGGAGAAACTAGAAAGAAAATAAAGGAAAATTATGAAAAAAATTAGGAAAAATAGATATTGATATTCCTTTGAATAAATATGATGGCTAGGGATCGTTGACGCTCGAGGTTGAGCAATAGTGAGCTTGGCACGAGAATCTAGCTCTGGTACAAATTTTGAGTAATCCTGAATTAAGTTCAAGTTGAGGCTTCTAAACTCAAAATCCTATATTTTTCTCTTACGAGAGACGTCTTATTGCATGAAATGTGTTTGTGAAGTTCCTATACACAAACTCCTATCATTCTCTTACATGAAATCATGTTGCATATATGAAATGTGTTTTCTTGGAAATATATGTTGTTAGTTTTCAACTGTTGTATTGATAAAATCTGTGTGGCCATACTATTGTACCTATCAGTTGTTGCCTGAAGGCAAAAGTTTGGATATCTCTCGAGAGGCACCATGTGTGCTCCATCGAGAAAGCTCTCGTGGGGAAGACCGTGAATCTAAGGGATAACAGATGTGGTGTTTGGATGAGTTCTATGAGGTTGGGTAAAGGTGGCATGGTTAGGGACCTCCTGAGAGATGCTATGCATGCGCCATTGAGAAAGCTCTCGCTAAATGAGGTTGATATGTTCACAAGGAACTTCAGAATAGTCCTCGTTGTTTTCTCATACGTTTTATACTTGTTCATACATTTATATAAACTGTTTTAGGGTTTCGTGTAACGACCCGTTAGAGGGCCTAATATTATTTAGAATTATTTAATTAATTAGTGAGGTATTTTAATTAAGAGAATTTTCCATTTAATTTTAATGTGGCAATTTAGAATATTTTTTAGTTGAGAAAATAGCTTTTAAATAGCATTTAATTATTTTTATATTATGAGAAATTAAATGCAAGGACTTGAGGGTCATTTAAGGATTTGTTATTAGTATTTAATTATTAAGTAAAGTTATTGTGGTTGGGAGATTGATGAATCCGTCTGTGAGGGGATTGGGATTAAAGTCTCCTAGTTATGTTGGGAGAAGGGTTCCAAGTCATAAAGGAGTCTGATCTAGGGTTTCAAGTGTATATATTTAATCCATTAGCATTAGTTCTTCTTCACGCCGTGTGAAGAACAAGGGAAGGAAGAAGCTTCAACAGTGAGATTGCTTAAGAGATTTTCGTTGCAATCATTGATCCGATTAGAGTTAGCATAAGGCAAGTATCCTATCTGTAATTCCTTTCATTACAGATTCGTAATAGTTTGTTCTCAATTTATTCTAGTGTTTCATTGAGTTCTCAGATTTATATTAGTTCTAGTATATATATATGTATGCGTAGAACAGTGAGAGCATGAAGAAGATATGTGTGATTATTTATAGTGAATATTTTAAATATAATCTTCAAACCATGTTAGCAGTGATCTCAAAATACCAAGACTCTTGTTTTGGGTTTCCAGTTTAAGCAGTCATAATGTTCATGCATATATATATATATATATATTCATGCGGTATATCATTAACCAGTGAGTTATGTTAAGCTATGCATAATTCTTTATAGTGTTTTCTTTCATAAGCAATTGATTTAATCCATCTTGATATTATTTTATATCAATTGGGATTGTTCTCCTAAGATTTCTTTTGGAATGGTGTAGTGATGTTAAGTTTTTGATTAAAGATATCGTCTCTGTTATCGTGAGTTTGATTTCTGATGAGATTCCAGTCATTCGAATGAGTTTTAAGGCATCCGAATGAGTTTTTAGTGTTATCGTAAGTTTTTCCCTTATAATGTATCAGTCATTCAAATGAGTCCTTTGTCATTCGAATGAGTCATGTGTTATCGTATCATTCGTATGTGTTTTTGAAGTTTTGACACTGTCATTCGAATGAGTCCTTGAAGATTTGAATAAGTTGTTGCTTTGTATAGTTTAACATTCGAATAAGTCTCTCTGTCATTCGAATGACCCGTGAGTACCCCATTAATTCATTCGAATGAGTCGCTTTTTTCCAGTTCAAAAGTTAGAAAATTGTCAAATTCATTCGAATGAATTTGTGAGTCATTCGAATGAGTCCTTGATCAAATCCGAATAGCCTTTGTTATATATCATTTATCATTCGAATGATCCTCTGTCATTCGAATGAGCCTCTATCATTCGAATGAGTTTCTATCATTCGAATGAGCTTGCTGTAGTCCATTTTTTTCATTCGAATGGGCTGCTGTTTCATTCGAATTACTTCCTTATGCTTCCTCAATCATCTGAATAGTATCATATAGCATCCGAATGGCTTCCAATAAATTCTTGATTCAAGTCTTAAATTTAATATAAATATTCAATTATTCAAATATTGAATTTTTATGCCAAGATATGATAAAATCCAATATGCCTTGCCTATACTCAGAAATTTCAGAATCTTTGTATCTCAATATTGCTAGTAAAAATCGTATACCATGTTTAGAAGTTCATTATGACATGGTCAGCATTATTTAGTGAAATTATTGTGCATGCACATTTGTATGAGCATTGAGCATGACTTTATATGGAGCACTACATATCATGTGCTAGCACTTATATGAGCATTGCATTATGCGCACCAGGGGGCTTGTCCGCGGGGATCACACTAGTATCAGTTTAGTTATATCTCAGTTATGAGATGCTCGCCTGATGTCGACCAGGGGGCTAGGGGCATATTGCCCACAATATGTGTTTACAGTTTTTATGTTTGCAAGATTCAGATCAGCTAGGTATGTATTACAGTTATGTGGGCCTATGTGCCAAAATTGCATACCTGCATTTAGTTTACAGTATATGTGCATTACATCTTGTAAATGTAATCCAGTAATTATTATATCTCTCAGTACAAGTTCAGTAAGTATTTTATCAGTATCGATATTTTCTCGATTCAGCTCCAGTTATTCTTTTCAGTTTATTACTTGCTGAGCTTTGTAGCTCACCTTGTACTCTTCACCATTCCAAGTCCTAGCGGGGGAGTACCAGATGTGGGGCCTAGCAGCAGTGTCCAGTAGTGTGTGTACGTGGAGCAGCTCAAGACAAAAGATGTCTGGGAGTTGTTAGACTTATAGTGTTTGTCAGTTTGGGTTTATTTTTATTTTCAGTTTAGGGATTCTCCCTTAGATGCAGTTATGGTTTTTGGTCTTGATGACTCAGAGTTTTATTCCAGTTGATTGAGATATTCATTATTGGTATCAGATTTTAGTTTATCAGTTAGTTTATTTTATATTTTCCCATAACACCTCTTCTCGGGCAGTTCTAGGAGAGGGGGTGTTACATTTCGCTAGAAGATTCATCTTCTAATTGGACTGTGTCCCTGGAATATTCAAACGTTTCAAGTTCGACAAGCAGCTCTAAAAGAAAAGAGATAGTTGAAGAATAAGCTTATTTTTCCATGTGTAGCATGTTTACCATGTCTTGGATTATGTATGAACCTATGTAAATCTTAGTATGTTTTTGGTTATGTTTGAGACGTTTGGTTATCGTTTTTGAGAGATGATATCCATATAATTTGTTTTGTAGACCTCTTAAACGGTTTCTCGTATGATAAATAAAGTATTATGGTTATGTACCATATCAGGTTCGATCTAGCTTCTGCATTTGTAATTATAACACCCGTCTTAGCTATTTAAGTTTCATAGGTTGAGAAGGAAAAAATTGGGATTCTTAGGAACTATATGTTGTGCATCAGTGGATGTGTTGTAAAAAAAAAATCCTAAAATCCTAAGTTATTTAACGCTCGGGAAATCAAGGGTGTTACACTTCATACTTTTACCAAGAGGAGTTGAAATTATCATAGGAAATCCCATAGGTATGAGTTCTACTCCTAGACTCCCAACCAATGCATGCGATATACATGAATGCATTGACCTAGGGTTTATTAATGCATGCACAGAGGTTTCTAATACAATAAGCATACCTTGAACGACTATTGGATTTGTCCCCACGTCCTCCTTTGTCAGGTTAAAGACGCGTCCCTAATGAGTCCCACGAGCTTCTCCCATATTTTCGACTTGTCTGTTCCCCTACTCAACCTTCAACCTTTTCGGACAATTCCTCGCTAAGTCTCCTGGCTGCTCGCACTGGAAGCACACACCCTTCCCCGTACCTTTCACTGGAAGCGTTGTTTTTCCCTTGGGTCAGTTTCTTTTTATGAGCCCTTCTTCTCCACACGAATAACAACTAGATGTTCCAACCAAGCATTTTCTCCCCGAGTGGTTTTTCTTGCATTTGGGGCAATGCTTGTTGCTTTAGGGATTATTATTCCCAGATTTATGCTATATGCTTCCTTTTGTCTCCTCAGATCTTATCAACTTCACTTGTAGTTTGGACAAGAACTTTTGTGCCTTTTGTCATTCATCTGCTTCGTGCATCACCACATACTTAATAAACTAGGTGAATTTTATGTCATACTAGGCCACCGACATTTCTCCAATCTGCTTTAGGTTCATAACTCACAACTCTTCTCCTGCCTCCAACTTAAAGGGAAGTATTTTGCATTGAAGGCTTCTTTGAATGCCTCCTAGGTTGTCACCGAAGCCTCACAAGATTACGACCCTTGCCTTTAGCGAGATTGTAATGCCCCACTTTTCAAAATACATAACAACTTGAAATATAAGAAAACATCACCCACGAGCGTTATGGAAACCCTTACCAACGGAAGCATTGGATCGAACCTGAAAGCTTAACTAAAGCTAAATAAAGGGGGTTTCCACTATATTTCCTTTACAAGTACAAGAAATGCTCATGACTTTCAATACTCCAAAAAGACTCAACACACCACTGTAGGTACAATTGTAGGACACCCACACACACACTTCTTACAACCTTGAATTTCCTAGCTGCTATTCACAATGCATCATTCGAAAACTTCCTAAATCCAACGAACAACTCTTACCATGTTCATAGTACATAGTAACCCCAACTTACACCCTCAACAACATATAAGGTGAATCCAAGCCTTACATAACCCCTATTTATAAAATTGTGATACACAAGTCTTAAATAAATCCAAAGGTTACATAAGATCCATAGCACATGAATAACATGAAGTTAAATTAAACATCAACCTCCCCGTAACCTTTTCTCCTGCTTGTCTCTAGGGTACCTGGCATGCTAATATACCTAGGACATTGAATGTTCCAGGGGCATCAACCCAAGTTAGATATTGACATCTAAGTGAGTGCATCAAAGAAGGAAAACGTGCATGTAAATGAGTTATGCAAATGACATGAAATCGCCCGTGTGGTAGTAACGTCGAGGTGTTGCAATCACCCCCATTGATCTATCATGTTCTCACATCTCCATGACTTTTCACCAGTCTAACATGAGATCCTGACTTCAGCTAGCCACACACACCAAGTGATGTATGATAAAGAAAGAGAAAATGTTTAGTATAAAGGAAAGTCATGCTTATGCAAGTAATCACCCTTACCCGTGTGAAGACAAAATGTTCAGTATGTAGCATAAGGATGCAAGAAACACTCACCTTACTGGTTTGGATGCTTTAAGGTACTGTTCATAGGGTTCGGGAATGGTTTTCTCGCTGTTTTGATGTTGTTTCACTCCTTTTACGATGGCGGTCCAAATTTTCCAGCGAAGTGTTTTTCCACCTCCTTTTTTGGCAAAGTTTCTCTTTTCAAACTCACCTTCTTTTTTCCTCTTGTTTAATGGTGAGAATGTCCCTTCTAAAGGCTTAATATTTATAGGCATCCTTGGCCAATCCGAGTGTGCCATGTGTCGCTTGGATAAGTTAGGAAATCATTGTTTCCATAGGATCGCGCCATGTGTCCCTAGAGATTTGTGTCATTTCATACGACAAGTGTCCATTGAGATATGTGCCACCACATGTTTAATTAGATTTTCAAGATTCCCCATCATTACATCCCACATGGTAAATTACATTTTCTACATTTCCCATCATTAACCTTTAATTAACAACTACATCCCATATGGTTAATTGCAATTTTCACATTTCGCATCATAAGACTTCAAATCCTATCTCCAAGTGGCCAATGAATGCTTGCTACATATCCTTAAGGATAAGGTTTGGAGACTTTAGCAAACTTGGAGACTAAGTAAGCTTTTCTTATCCAATCACATGATGTCACCTCAGGGGTCATTATGAGCCATCATGTGACCTTATCTTATATTTCAAGTGGCCAATGGTTGATTGCCATGTGTCCTTGGCGATAAGGTTTGGAGACTTTTGGAGGCTAAGTCTTCAATTTCAAAATGATCCAACAATGGATTAAATGTCATTTGAGATCTGTAATCATGACTTAACTATATTGGAATAAGTTTGGAATCCGTAATCATTACTCCCAAATGGTTTAGTTGGCCCAGTTCATTATTCCAATGATCAAGCTACAGGTTTCAAGAACTACACCTTGGCCCAAACTTTTCGGGTAATTTGCACTTAGGCCCTTGCAACTTGGTCCCCGGGCCATTTTTAATTGAACTTTTTGATCCTCAGAAAATGGATAAATTACGCTAATACCCCAAGGTTTTTAGATAAATTACACTTTTACCCGAACTTCAGTATTTATGATTTTGCCACTAGCTCAAAAACTGAACATTTGTCTTAAGGCTTCTATAATCCCTTGAAATGACCTATTTCATTTAGTATTAGAACCTAATAATCTCAGGTATTATATCATATTTGAGTTTGAAAATCAGGGATATTACATCCTCCCCCCCTTAAAAATAAATTTCGTCCTCGAAATTCCACATCATTCCTCAAGATTATGGTGTCCCCAAAACACCTTCCTCAAGAGATATCATCTCACTCCTCAAGACTCACATCAGGATAGACAATGTACCCAATTTGGTGTGTCTTATCCCCCAACTTCGAGCCTTAGGCTCCTGAATTCGACTTAGAAATCAAAGTATTTCATCAAAAAACGACGTCAGGGTTTTTGACCCATTCCCAATTAACTCCCTTCACGAGTCTTATCATAGACACAACTATTTCAGAGAATCCCTTCCTGAATCTCTAACAATAGATTACCAATCTCAAAAAGCTTTCAACCATTTACAGACAGTTAAGGATCCTATCACAGTACTTCGGTCCCTTGGCACTTGGATTCTAGTCCAAACATAATAGCCACGATGTTGCCCAAGCTTTGGCATCTAATTGTCTCTGCAGTTCTCTAAGTAGCTCTGACTCGTGGGTCTTACACCCTTACCGCAAGCCAACCTACAAGCTTCTCTAGTAATTAGTCACAAGCCTATCACTAATCCTCTGCCTTGGTCCTTAGGCTCAGATCCGCTGTTCCAGGCCACACACCCATGGTGCTATTGTTAGGCTAGAGCCTCCTGCCCCTTCTTCGAGAGTTGTAATTGACATGACTCCTGTCACTTCTGATACTTCTTTCAGTACCATCCCAAATCTCCAAATCATGGGTGACACAGCAACTACTCACAATTTCCCTTCTACTGGAACCCATGCTCCCAAGTGTACCAAAGTGTATCTACTACCGCATCATCCAATATTCCAATAGGGCAAGATTCAAGATAATCAAACTAGAGCTAGCTGCTCATAACTATTGAGATGTACAACTACCTGCATACAAAATCGAAGGTCAAGTCAGTAACTAGAATAAATTTCTCCCCCAAAGGCTAAATCTGGGGATCACGCATCCCTATGCTTACTATTCTGGGAATCAGCCTTCCCTAAGCAAGCCCATATCACAACACATGCCTTTATCGGGGAAACATACCACTCACAGTTACGACCTACCCTACCCACGTATGCAACCACAGTTTCATCACCCTCCTCACGCATAAACTTTCGAATCTCCAAGCCCACACAACAACCCGTGTAGTAGTCATTCTCCTGGTACCAAAGTCTTTTCCTTTAGATCACTGAGTTAGCCCCCATGATCCCAAGCTTTCTTCCATTTTCTCTCACAAAGGAAAATACTTAACTTTCAAAAGTTCTTTAAATCGTACCCATACTACATTCAGCATACCTTGCTTTTAGAGATCCGGCAAAATTCTTATCATAGCTTCCCACCAATAGCCTGCTTCGTCCAAAGCATAAAGTGGAACAAATGTTTTTTTTTCCTTTTCACTTGGTCGTCGCTTTCAATCTTGTATTACCTCTATTCTTGAAAGACTTACGGCCAACCTATTCTCTTAGAAAAATTACCTGTAGTGTCTTTAAGATAATCCTCAAGTATTTCTCGACTTCCTTACAGGCTAAGTAAACCAAAATATACTCAACCAATACAATCATAGACCAATCCTACTATGGTTTTCAACATCCAAGGTATCAAATCCATAAAGGCTACTGGTTATCCCAATTGTTATCATCAGATCTGCAACATGATTTAAGGCAACCTTATTATTCCTTCCTTTTGAATTCTCAATGGGTTGTATCCTATCCCAACACAACTTTCAAGACTATCCTTAATTCAATTCCTCAATAAATTGCTTCCACGTCTATTTAACACGTGTGGATCAACAACATTCCTCGATCCATAGATGCCTACCATTTACGAGTTTCCTACTAACAAACCATAGATAAATGTCCCAATCCTCCAAACATTTGTAATCTCAAAATACAATAAGTTATCTCAACCACTATGAATCCGCAAAATCATCCTGAATGGAAATACCATATACCTTTGTAGTCCCACAACAACCACAAGTTACCTATTCCACTATTGGATATTCCACTTCCTATCAAACTATAAGTTGACCCATCATATCATCATTTTCCAGTAAGTCTCATTAGTTCTAAGAAATTATCTTACTAGATTACTAGGACATTTTCCTAATTCATAAACGTAACAAATTTAAATTTCTCTTAGCTTCCTCAAACCACTAAACCCGTAAAGTTTATTGATAATCCATACCTTAAATACATAATTGCATAAATTTACTGAGCATCCTTTCCTCGTCTCGTTTTGATTGATTCTTTCCCCCTTGCGGGCAATTCCTAGAGAGATGGCCAATCTACTGGCAATTAAAGGATATGGGCCCGTCCGAACAATATTGGGACAAATAGCCTTTTTTCCTCACAGGTGTAGCATTTTTTACTTCTCTTCTCACAGGGTTTTCCAATATGAGACTTTCGACACCTACGATAGTTACCTTTCAGCTTGAAATCTCTTCCTCATGCTCCCAAACTGTGTCCTTGGTTTCTTTCATTTGGCTTATTGATTTTCCTTTTCTGTGGGCAGTCCCTGGAGAAGTGGCCGATTTGATGGCATTTGAAACACCTTCGGGACAATCTCGTGCAATGTGGTCACTTACTCCACAGGTGTAACATCATTGGGTTCTTTCTTCACATAGTTTTCCAGGGTGAAATTTCTGGCATTTGGGACGACCTCTCTTTGGCTTGAAGTTTCTTCCTCGAACCCACAAGTCATGTTTCTTCCCAAAACTTTGAGAATGTTGGGTATTTATCATCTGGAATAGCCACACTCAAAATCATAAGGTTAACAAGTAAACCTTAGCAATAAAATAATTTCAGAACATTCGTAACTAACTTTAAAAATCATAAGTTTCCCAACTTCCTCGACCTTTGTGGACCAAGCTTATTACTTATCCAACAAATTCCAATTACCTATATCCTCAAATTTGTATATCCACTAGGTGTCCACTAAACCTTTATCAGGTTCATATCCACGACTTGGGAAATTCTAGCATTCCTATAAGACAAAATAGTCCTCCAAACTCTAAAATTTTCGTAGACGATAAAGTAGTTTTCCAAGTGCTTGTTATCCTCCAAAATCCTTGAAACACTTGCAAAACATTTGGCTAATTCCAACAAATTGTATATCATTATATCCTCAATGATCTAGTCAGTCTCTAAAATCTCATCTAAAGGCTTCTTCTTCTCAGATACTTACAAATCACGTATCTCCCAAATGACCACTACTCAAAATCCTCGAGCTTCCAAAACTCATTAAACTCCTACAGCATAATTGTTAGTACAAGGCCCTAGTAAACCATATCTTGAAGTACTAACTAAAAACTCATTCATCTTCCTCTGAAAGAAACATATATGAGATCAACATTTAAACAAAATCTCGAATGTTCATAACCAGTCAACAACCATCCCAACCTTTGATTACCAGTCCACCAAATACCTGTGTGTCTACCTATCATACATAAGTACACCAAATGTCCATTTTCTGCAAACTCAAATAAGAGATCTGCTATAAAACCACAACACTGACTCAATTAATTTCTTGAATCCAAAAATTTCTTGTAAATAATGTCCTAAGATCTTATTATCTTCTTGTGATTCTCAAGACTACAAAACATAGTTTAGGTGCTTATGAATAACCTCAATGAAATAAGGTCCTTACACTCTAGACTCTTAGAATCATTTGGCAACAACATCAATTCATCATCGCTTGACGTCTCCTAAAATCCTCAGGACTCCAAGTTCACCAATCTCTGCAAGACATCTATAAATAAGGATTCTATATTTCCAAAATTTAACTATTCTTACCAGGACCAAATCACCCGTAAATCCTTAAGATCCTAAATTCATCAAACACCTGCAAAATAAGTAGTCTCCCAAACGATTACTTAGTATCCTTGAAACTCCAAGTTTATCAAATCCCTACAATTCAAATAAATTTCATATAAAATATCCCCAAGTAATCTTCAAATAAGGAAGATGTCTCCCCAAATTCCACAAGTCATTCATGATTTTCAAACTCATCAAATTTCTACAAGATAGTTGTGAATAAAAACTTCTAACAACCCACATATGGGAATGTCTCCAAAGATCTCATGAGTCATCCAAGCTTCTGGCTAAGGGTTTAATCTTACCAAATAATGAGAATATCTCATATTCTTCTAACAGTCATGAATAAACTTGCTCCATGTCCTATCTTAACACCAAGGAGCTCAAAAGTTAGTAAAATCCGTTAATTGTCATAAACTCCCCATATCACTATTTATCCTCATTCGTGCATAGGTGTATATGTATATAGGCTTTTCATTTCACCACATAGACATTAGGACGATTTCACATGTACTTATTATCCGAAATCCTCAAGATTTTCAAATACCTCAAATATCTGCGAACATTTAATAATTCTAACAATCCTCAAATCAAAGTACTTACTCATTGGACTTTACCATAGTCATTGAAACAACCTCAAATTCCATGTAACCCATCCTGTCACCAAAGCCCCAAAGATTAGTAACATCAATTAAAGCGTCTCAATCTACTATTTTAACTTCTAGGATTTCCAACAATAACCATATAATCTATCCTGTCATCAAGGAACCCCAAGGTTAGCAACATTGGATAGGTATCATATCTTACTATCTTATCCTATTTGTACACATATGCATATGTATAACAACAACATCTCATCTCATTATATAGTCCCTACTCTTCAAACAACAAAATTTGTTTTTTCTTGGTCTTAGACCCGAGTAAAGGTGTAAGAGCCTGCTTTTCGGATATCTCTATGGAATCCGCCATTCCATCAGGAATGTCTCCAACACCCTGGTGTATATGATATCTCAATCCATACTTGTAATCATCTAAAAATATCCATGAGGTTAGTAATACCAAAATTAAAATCAAGACCATAAAAATCTAGCTTCGAAATAACTTCAAACTTAGTCAAGTCAAACCCTAAAAAACTTGGCTCAGATACCAACTGTAACGCCCCACTTTTCAAAATATATAACAACGTGAAATATAAAAAAAATCACCCACGAGCGTTATCGAAACCCTTACCAACGGAAGCATTAGATCGAACCTGAAAGCTTAACCAAAGCTAAATAAAGGGGGTTTCCACTTTATTTCCTTTACAAGTACAAGAAATGCTCACGACTTTCAATACTCCAAAAAGACTCAACACACCACCACTGATCTATCATGTTCTCACATCTCCATGACTTTTCACCACTCTAACATGAGATCCTGACTTCAGCTTGCCACACACACCAAGTGATGCATGAAAAAGAAAGAGAAAATGTTCAGTATAAAGGAAAGTCATGCTTATGCAAGTAATCACCCTTACCCGTGTGAAGACAAAATGTTTGGTATGTAGCATAAAAATGCAAGAAGCACTCACCTTGCTGGTTTGGATGCGTTAGGGTACTGAAGAATTCAAGCCCATGAAGACTTAAAGTCCATGAAGAATTCAAGCCCATGAAGACTTAAAGTCCATGAAGAAATCAAACCCATGAAGAAATTAAAGCCCATGAAAATTAAGGCCCAATTTGAGCAACCCATGGAAAATATTATTTGGAGAAGGCCCAGGGATTATTTTTAATCCTAATGAAGATTAAAAAACTAATTTATAGAAATCTATTTTTATTTTTTATGTGAGAGCTTTATTAGGTGTGTTTTTTAGCTAAAATCCATTTAACTATTAGGTGGATATTATAGCTAAAATCCATTTAACTTTATGAGTGTTTTATTAGGTATGTATTTTAGCTAAAATCTATTTAATATTAGGTGTGTATTATAGCTAAAATCCATTTAACTTTAAGTGTGTGAGTGCCCATTAGATATAATTATGTCTAGTTGAATAATTGAAATTGTGTGGTTTGTATTGCATCTTGTGGCCTATAAATAGGTCACTTGATTGCATTTGTAAGTGTGATTATTATTCTTGAATAAAAGTTTAGTTGTTTCCTTATAATTCTCTCTTTGAGAATTGTTCTTGTTCTTTCTCATTTTCTTTAGTACTTTCTCTTATAATCTTACTTCTTTTTTTTCTTCTTTTAAATTCTTATGTCATTTATTGTCTTTTAATTATTCACCGCCTAAATGGCCGATTAATTTATGCCTTTAAATTTCTGTAATTTTAATTCTTGTCTTTTAATTATTCACCGCCTAAATGGCCGGTTAGTTTATGCCTTTAAATTTCTGTAATTTTAATTCTTGTCTTTTAATTATCTATCGCCTAAATGGCCGGTTAGTTTTTACTATTTTAATTCCTGTCATTTAAATTCTGTTATTTAAATTACGTCATTTAAATTCCTGTCAATTAACTTTCAAATAAAGATGAGTAGCTAAATCTAATCTTGGGTTAAGGCAAAGACAGTGTCCAACGCCAATGATTCCCAAAGAAAGCTGCGCTTTAAATAAGTAACATTAATTTAAATTTCAGTATGAGTGTGTATTAATTATTGAAAAATCACTAGGTTTGGATTGGAGCGTAAGCCTAACATAGAGCTTTCATGCCATGTATGAGAGTTACTAGAATTGGAAACGCTATCATACCCAAACCCGGATGATTAATTTAGTTGTTTTGTGTATTAATTGCAATTGGATTTATGGTGGTTGCTTAAATTAGAATCCCGAATATCATGTATGGGGATTGCTTAACCTAGAACTATCATCATCTCTAATTGCATTTAATAACAAACCCTCACATCTGAAATTAAATTAATGTTGCTAATCTTTTATGCTAAAATTTGGGAATCAACGGGTTGGTACTGAAATTGTTTTAACTCAAGCACTATTCAAATTCATATTTTTACGTTTAATGTTTATTTCAATTTCTGCCTTACTTTATTTTCTAGTATCTGTTGTCTAAAAAAAACCCATAAGAAAACCTTGTTGCCAATTTGTCCAAATGCGTGTGCATGTGTGTGACATTCTTTTTCTTTTGCCATAAATAAATCTCTCAGTAGACGACCTGGATTCATCCAGAAAATATAAATTTAAATTTGGACTACAACTACACTCGTACACTGGCGAGTATAAACCTCTCACTAAAATAAAAAATATATAAAAATTTTATTATGATTTGTTTTTATTATGTTTTAATTGCACGGTGAGAGTGAAGTCAAATTTTGGCGTCGTTGCCGGGGAGATTAAGGCAAAAACAAAAAAAGAACAAAAAAAATAAATAAATAAAATAAAAGAATAAGCATCTCTTGATAAAATCGGTAACTCTATTTCTCTTTTACTTTATTTTTGTTTGTGCATTGTATATGAGACTGAGATCAGGTAGAATTTTGAAACAGTATTTTCATATCATTCTGAGTCTTTACCTGCAATTGGATTGTCAACTTTACACTCATGTCTCAAAATTACTACAATCTGTCTACACAAGATATTTATCATGATGAAAATTATCATTTTGAATCCGATTTGTCTAGACCTCTTAAGGATTATCTATAACCTCCTAGGCAAACCACTTTTAATTTGCAACCAGACACTATCCATTTGTTACCCACTTACCATGAAATTGAGGTTTGGTGTGCTGTGTGTGAGACTTCAGCTCATTTGACGGATGACTGCCCTATAATACCTGCTTTTAAGGAGATATTGTATGGTCAATCCAGTTACACACACACACACAACTATGAGGGAATGTATTACCAGAACCATGAGGAAAACTACCATTCGGACTTTGATGCATATCACCTTAATTCACACTTTCATCCAAATTTCTCATGGGAAAATGATTTTGTAGCCCAACCACATGAGCACTTCCTTTCCCAGCCTCAATCATTTCAAACGAATGAAGGGTCTACATTCGATGCATATCAACCCCCTCATGGGAGTTCATTAGAAGATACCTTCAATCTATTTATGCAAGGCCAAATGAAAATTTTTACACAAATGTCCAAATGTCAAGAACATACCATTAGAGTTACAGAGGACATTAGGAACCAATTGACACAGCTAACACAGACTTCGAGCATGTCAGAGCCTGTCCATCCCAACTCACTCCAAATCCCATTAATAAAACCGATAATCAAAAGTGAAAGTCAGGAGCAGGACATAGGAGTGACTGTCTTAAGGAATGGAGAAATAATTGAGAAACTTGATGCCCCTAGGACAGTACACCCTTTGGTGCAAGAAGAGAGAGTGGTTGATCACAGTGAGGTAGATGTCAATGAAGCCTTGGAGGAAGAAAAAGACCAAAATGATGTAAGAAAAGAAAAAACCTGGGAGGAAGAAGAGGATAAAATTCGAGAGCCAAAATGTGAAAAAATCATAAGTTTATCCACATTTACCCCTCAATTTCTATCTTTTAGGTTAGTCGATATTATTGAGGATCAAATTAAACCAAACACGTGTGAGATGTTTGTGCAAATTAATGTGCCATACGCGGATATAATAAAACCAACACCTCCGGACGATATATTTTCAAAATATGTATGTGCATTCATGAGAAAAATCAATTTACATAATTTTGAAAATAACTTTAAAAGTGGTGTAGTGAATGGGAGATATTATACGATTAGGTGGGCAACCACTCATTTGATCCTTAATTGGAAGAAAAGAAAAAAAAAATTCTAAAAAAAAATAAATAAAAATATATAATAAAATAATTTTATATATACATATAAGTTGTTCCTTTTCTACATTACTTAACTAGTATTTCTCTATGTGCAGTCTAAATAAAATTTCTCCATATGAGTTTATGTATTGAAGACCGCCAAGTATGCCTATCTTCTATCCTTTTATTGCCAATTGAGGACAATGCGCAATTTAAGTTTGGGGATAAGGTGTCTAAAAAATTTTACCCAAAAAAAAACAAAAATTAAAACAAAATTAATTTAAAAAAAATGAATTGAGAGAGACAGAATTGACGCTGGTGGTAGCCATCTTTTCTTGGGCAGTGCAATCACACTGCCCTATAAAGAAAGAAGGCACACTGCCAAATGTTGAAAACAGAGGCGCCGAGCGTTGAAAAAAAAAAGCACACTGCCAAATGTTGAAAAATGAGATGCTAAACGACGTCAAGTCTGATGGTGCAATTATGGCATGCCTCGAGTCGAGTGTAGAATAGTGATGCCCATTGCTCTATAAGAGACTCCATATCTGTATGAGGCAAGTCACCCCTCTTGAGTTCAATCTTCTCTCCTTTGTGTTATTCTCCGATCAGGTACTCTCATCCCTTTTATAAAGTTTATAGTTCTTTACTTTCTTCTTAGTATAATTTTTTTTTTTTTTTTAAAAAAATTGATCTTTATCTCTCAAAAATTCACAAGTACTATCCATCTCTCCCACAGAATGATTTGAAAAAAATTTATGCTGCTAGGTGTGAAAGACTTGGGCTGTTGATGCGTAATAACATCCCTGAAGATATTCGTTGGCTGATCGAAGCAAAAGCTCGATTAGCTGGTGAAACTTCACCTAGTTTTAAGCATTTTCCAGGCTTAGGGAAGAGTAGTTTTGCGAAGAAAAGAAGAGCGAAAAGAGTGAATGGTTGTTACAAATGTGCTCAATGGACCCGTAACACACGATGCAAATCTGTGGGGTTTACGTCCATAAATCGAGAAGATAAAATTAGTTTCATAAAAGATGGAATGAGTAAGGAGTCTTTGGATGATATCCGATTGACTCTTGAGACGCATCCATGTGGAATAGTGCAAAGAGAACTTCTTGCTTTATGGACCCAGTTTAGAAGTGACCACCAATGCTATAGTCTTGGGAATCTGACTAAAAACGACCATGTTTGCCAATCTATAAAAAAATTGGATGGGAAGCCTATCCCCACTTCATAGAAAGTGTTTAAGCCGTTTCTGGACATAAAACCAGAGAAAGATGTGAGCCACAATCACAACTACTTATACATACGCATGATTTTTGTTTGTATTTATTTCTTGTTGAATTGTTGTATAGCTACTTTTGATCGCCAAACTTCTTTTCAGGACATACAAAAGGAACAAACATGGAAGGCCAGTTAGTTCGTTGAATCAATACCATATGTGTACTTTGTGGCTCTCAACTTGGGAGCGATATTTGTTACGCACTTGCAACAAGCGAACTTGGTAAAAAATTAGGAGAGAAAAAAATTAATTTGGTATATGGAGGGGGAAGTCATGGATTGAATGGTTATGTTTCACAAGCTGTACATCTTGGAAATTCATCTGTGGTAGGTGTAATGCCAATCCCTTTAGCTGAATCACATATTTTCGGGATTACACGCGGTCAACTTATAGAAACGACTTCTATGTCTGAGCGCATGGCTTGTAAGATTTATCAGTCAGATGCCTTCATTGCTTTACCAGGAGGTTTTGGAACACTTGAAGAAATCTTTTGTATAATCTCCTGGGCCAAGAGTAATCTCCATACCAAACCCATTGGACTTTTAAATGTTAACCATTTTTTCGATGGGTTACTCTCTTTTCTTGATCAGGCTATGGACCAACAGTTCATTTCTCGTTCAGCAAGAAAGATTCTCATTTCTGCATCCACCATTGATAAGCTGCTAGAGAAATTACATGCTTATGTTCCACAGTACGATCCTCATGAGCCTCGGATAGACTGGTCTAAGGCAATCAGTAACAAGCGCAAAAAGGGTCCGATTAATTTAGATTTATCACTGTGAGAAATGCTATTTATTAAGATGGCTGAGTAAAGAGTACTTTTGTACTCTTCAGACGCATCTAGTTATTGTACAACTCGCAGGATTTTTCTTGGTTGTGTTCTTAAAAAAAAAAAAATAATAACTGTGGAATGTTGTTAGCAAAGTCTTCGATAAGATGGCTGAGTAAGGAGTACTTTTTGTACTCTTGAGACGCATTTTTTTATCTTATGACTTGCATCAATTTTTATTTTTGTATGAAAATATAAATATATATATATATATATGGTGTGATCATTTGTTGTTTAAGTTTTAGCAGTTCACAGCAAAATGGACTTGTGGAGTTACAGGTATTCTTAACAACCCTAATTTATTACTGCAATTCAAGTTGGGGGGTGTAAGGTTTAGTTATGAATTATCTGGTTCATATTTAACTGTGAGTTTGCTATTGCTAGTTTGTAGTCTTGTGTGAATTGATTATCTTTATCTGCTCTTATTAAAAAAAAAAATGTGTTTTAAATAACGCTATTCCTAAAGTTTTGAAGTTATGCACTGATAGACGGTTAAGTTTGCAATACGAAACATGGATGCATTGATTTCTTATTTGAAAACGTATATGCATTAGAATAAGTAATTTGCATTCATCGGGGATTCAAAATTTAAAAATTGGTTATCGGTCATAAAGTCAAAGGTAACAGTAATTAGCTGATTAGTACACTGTATGATCCCTCAACAGAAGTGGAGACTATTACCCAAGTAAGTGTTTGAGCCTAATAACCGTTAATTCTGAGTGAAATAACACTTACTCTAAATATGCTCTCTTGTTTATCTTATCTTTTCAATGGCTTCAAAATATCAATTCTCTTTGAATGTCTAGTATGATAGCAGATGAATTTGACTGGTTTCAAACTCCGACTTAGATGACTGAGAAGCATGATAGGGGGATCAATTTCTTTCATTTTGGGCCTACTAACTTTTTTTTCTTTCTTTACATTAACCTCACTTGCTATCCCATTTGAGCCATTTGTAGTACAATTTCCTTCGCTACCCTTGTTTTACCCAAAACCATATGTATTTTGACCAACCTGGTGTGTTTTGGGGAATTAATCTGTCTTTCTATTTTCATATTTAAAGAGAAAAAGAAAAAAAAAGAAAAAAAGAAAAAAAAGAGAAAAAAAAAGTGAAAAAAATTGGGGCAAATTCTCTTAACTATTCAGCATAACTGTTTCAAAATAAATGCTAAAAAAAAAAAAAATCCCGACACACCCTTTGCACACTCTACCTTTTCTTTGATAACCCGTATTAACCTTATAACCCCATTACAACCCAGTCTGGTCCCTTTTGATGCTATAAATCATGTGATCTCAGAATTCGAGTTTGGAGTAGGGAATCATGTTTAAATTCAGAAGTTACTCATCTAGAGCATTATTCCAATCATGAAGCTATTTCAATTTCCTTGTTCTTTCATGAAAATACGTTCCTTGTATTTGGGATGGCACCGAGTTTTGAACTTGTTCTGCATTTACTCTTATAACAGTGCACCCCCTTGTGTGTACACTTGAGGAATCCTTTTTATTGGAGAGAAAATCCATAGTGAGATTTGAAGTCAAAACTTCGAGGGAGTAAGTCTGTGTGTTGGTTATTCTAATTTCCATTCCTGAGATTGTATGACCTTTAACCAAAAATCTGATTTAGAATGCTAAATTATTTATTCAATTTTATACATTTCGGTTTTGAATTTGAATTTTTTACATTCATACAGTTATTATGAATAAAGATTGGCATGTGTATAGTCTGATTGCTAAGGGACTAGCAATGTTTAAGTTGGGGGATATGATTAGTGGTTAATTTTGTAAAAATTTTGTTATAATTATACCCTTCTTTTGATCTTAAAAATGGTTTAAATTAGATATTAATATATATTTTATGGTTATATGCAAGTTTAAATTGAAAAATGAATGAAATGAAATTTTAAAGTAAAATTTAATAATAATAATAATAATATATAAAATTATATATAATACATATACATCATTATATGCATGCATGTAATATATATATATAATATAATCTAATATATATGTGCCATGTGTAATACATATATATAATATATAATTTATTAATAACATTAAATTATTTTTTTTAGGCATGAAGAATTCAAGCCCATGAAGACTTAAAGTCCATGAAGAATTCAAGCCCATGAAGACTTAAAGTCCATGAAGAAATCAAACCCATGAAAAAAATTAAAGACCATGAAGAATTCAAGCCCATGAAGAATTAAGGCCCAATTTGAGCAACCCATGGAAGATATTATTTGGAGAAGGCCCAGGGATTATTTTTAATCCTAATGAAAATTAAAAAACCAATTTATAGAAATCTATTTTTATTTTTTATGTGAGAGCTTTATTAGGTGTGTTTTTTAGCTAAAATTCATTTAACTATTAGGTGGATATTATAGCTAAAATCCATTTAACTTTATGAGTGTTTTATTATATATGTATTTTAGCTAAAATCCATTTAATATTAGGTGTGTATTATAGCTAAAATCCATTTAACTTTAAGTGTGTGAGTGCCCATTAGATATAATTATGTCTAGTTGAATAATTGAAATTGTGTGGTTTGTATTGCATCTTGTGGCCTATAAATAGGTCACTTGATTGCATTTGTAAGTGTGATTATTATTCTTGAATAAAAGTTTAGTTGTTTCCTTATAATTCTCTCTTTGAGAATTGTTCTTGTTTTTTCTCATTTTCTTTAGTACTTTCTCTTATAATCTTACTTCTTTTTTTTCTTCTTTTAAATTCTTATGTCATTTATTGTCTTTTAATTATTCACCGCCTAAATGGCCGGTTAATTTATGCCTTTAAATTTCTGTAATTTTAATTCTTGTCTTTTAATTATTCACCGCCTAAATGGCCGGTTATGCCTTTAAATTTCTGTAATTTTAATTCTTGTCTTTTAATTATTCACCGCCTAAATGGCCGGTTAGTTTTTACTATTTTAATTCCTGTCATTTAAATTCTGTTATTTAAATTACGTCATTTAAATTCCTGTCAATTAACTTTCAAATAAAGATGAGTAGCTAAATCTAATCTTGGGTTAAGGCAAGGACAGTGTCCAACGCCAATGATTCCCAAAGAAAGCTGCGCTTTAAATAAGTAACATTAATTTAAATTTCAGTATGAGTGTGTATTAATTATTAAAAAATCACTAGGTTTGGATTGGAGCGTAAGCCTAACTTAGAGCTTTCATGCCATGTATGAGAGTTACTAGAACTGGAAACGCTATCATACCCAAACCTGGATGATTAATTTAGTTGTTTTGTGTATTAATTGCAATTGGATTTATGGTGGTTGCTTAAATTAGAATCCCGCATATCATGTATGGGGATTGCTTAACCTAGAACTATCATCATCTCTAATTGCATTTAATAACAAACCCTCATATCTGAAATTAAATTAATGTTGCTAATCTTTTATGCTAAAATTTGGGAATCAACGGGTTGGTACTGAAATTGTCTTAACTCAAGCACTATCCAAATTCATATTTTTACGTTTAATGTTTATTTCAATTTCTGCCTTACTTTATTTTCTAGTATCTGTTGTCTAAAAAAACCCATAAAAAAACCTTGTTGCCAATTTGTCCAAATGCGTGTGCGTGTGTGTGACATTCTTTTTCTTTTGCCATAAATAAATCTCTCAGTGGACGACCTGGATTCATCCAGAAAATATAAATTTAAATTTGGACTACAACTGCACTCGTACACTGGCGAGTATAAACCTCTCACTAAAATAAAAAATATATAAAAATTTTATTATGATTTGTTTTTATTGTGTTTTAATTGCAGGGTGAGAGTGCAGTCATACCACCACATGTTTAATTAAATTTTGAAGATTCCCCATCATTACATCCCACATGGTAAATTACATTTTCTACATTTCCCATCATTACACCTTTAATTAACAACTACATCCCACATGGTTAATTGTATTTTTCACATTTCGCATCATAAGACTTCAAATCCTATCTCCAAGTGGCCAATGAATGCTTGCCACATGTCCTTAAGGATAAGGTTTGGAGACTTTAGCAAACTTGGAGGCTAAGTAAGCTTTTCTTGGCCAATCACGTGATGTCACCACAGGGGGTCATTATGAGCCATCATGTGACCTTATCTTATCTTCTAAGTGGCCAATAGTTGATTGCCATGTGTCCTTGACGATAAGGTTTGGAGACTTTTGGAGGCTAAGTCTTCGATTTCAAAATGATCCAATAATGGATTAAATGTCATTTGAGATCCGCAATGATGACTTAACTATAATGGAATAAGTTTGGAATTTGCAATCATTACTTCCAAATGGTTTAGTTGTCACAGTTCATTATTCCAATGATCAAGCTACAAGTTTCAAGAACTACACCTTAACCCGAACTTTTCGAGTAATTTGCACTTAGGCCCTTGCAACTTGGTCCCCGGGCCATTTTTAATTACACTTTTTGATCCCAAAAAATGGATAAATTACGCTAATACCCTAAGATTTTTAGGTAAATTACACTTTTACCAGAACTTCAATATTTACGATTTTACCACTGGCTCAAAAACTAAACCTTTGTCTCAAGTCTTCTATAATCCCTTGAAATGACCTATTTCCTTTAGTATTAGAATCTAATAACCTCAGGTATTACATCATATTTGAGTTTGAAAATTAGGGATATTATAGAGATCGCTGCAAAACTTGCTCCGTAGTCTGCCACCATCTCCCGACTTCCTCTTCCAGCATAAAGGTGGCACAGCTCACCTTATCCAGGTCATTGTACTTGTAACAACCCGCCAGAAGGCCTAGAATTTATTTAGCATTATTTAAGGGATTATTTAATTTTTGGGTTAAAAAGAATTTGCCTAGGTGGCAATTTAAGAATCTTTAAGTGACAAATTAGGATTTAAATGGCATTTAATTATGTGAAAATTAATGCAAAGACATGATGGTCATTTAAGAATTTGTCTTCAGAATTTAATTATTTAATTAGAGTTATTTTGTGATATTAAGAGATTGAGAATCCATGCGTGAGGAGGAGTAGGATTGAGAAGTGTCCAAATTATAATAGGAGAGGGAGAGATGGGCTTCTAGGGCTGTCTCTCCATTACAAATTACTCATAGATGCATAGTTTCTTCACGCCGTGAAGAACAGAGAACGTGAGAAAAAGAAGTAGAGAACGAAGGAGTTGTAGCAGTGAGTTTGCATAGGAGATTTCTGGTTCAAATCATGTGAGTCGATCAAGATTTATCGAGACAAGTATCTTCCCTATAATCCCTTCAATTACAGGTTCATATCAATTGTTCTTAGATTTTCAAGAACTCTTTAACTGAGTTTCAAATATTTATAGACAGTGTATATATATATATATATATGCGTTTACAGTGAATTTCAAGGCAGTTCATGCACGATTACTTACAATGATTCTTTCAAATATAATCCTTGAATCACCTTTAATGTTATTCATATTAATTGGGATTTGTTTTCCCAAGATTTTATTCTGAATCACTATAAAAAAATGGGTTTTTTGTGGCAGTTTTGAAAACCGCCGCAAAACATGGTATTTTGCGACGAGTTTTTCAACCGCCGCAAAATATGTATTTTACAGCGGTTTATCCAAGATTTTGCAGCTATTTTTCAAAATCGCTGCAAAATTCACTAATAAAAAAATAAAAAATTAAATTTAGCGGCAATTTTGTTAAAATCGCCGCCAAATTCATTAATAAAAAAATTCAAAAAAATTAAATTTAGAGGCGATTCTAAACAATCGCCTCTAAATTCACTAATAAAAAATTAAAAATTAAATTTAGCGGTGGTTTTGTCAAAATTGTCTCCAAATTCATTAATAAAAAAATTCAAAAAATTAAATTTACAGACAATTTTGTCAAAATCGTCGCAAAATTCAGTAATAAAAAAATAAAAAATTAAATTTCAAAAAACATTAATAATTTAAAAATTAAATTAAATTTTACAAAATAATCTAATTTTTTATTTTTTAATCAATTAATTTATTTAATTTCATTCAATTAAATTAAATAATTTATTTATTTTAAATTTATCAATTAATTTATTTATTTTAAATTAATTAATAAATTAACTTATTTAATTTAATTAATTAGTTTAAAACATTTTATGTTCAATTAATTTATTTATTTTAAATTAAATCATTAATTAATTTATTTAATTTAATTAATTAGCTTAAAACATTTTATGTTCAATTAATTAATTTAATATGTTAACTCTTTTTTAGGTGTTTTGAGAGTTCAATTAATTAATTTAATTTAATTCAATTCAATTAAAAATAAAATTATTTTTTTATTTTATTTAATTTGGGGCCAAGTGTAATTTCAAATACTTGAGTTTATGGGTGCAAAGCGAATTCTAAAAAATAGTGGTTTGATTACTTTATAATTAATATGCGCGAGTATATTACAAGGTGGCTTTGTAGATTAGGTGGTTTTGTGTGTATACGCGTATACGAGAGGTCACGGGATCAAAACTTGGGGAATATATTTGTTGGAATAAATTTTAACAGGCGCGGTGGGGTAGGCGGACGGACGCTCGGGCGAGCACGGGTATGGCGAGGGTTCGCGGCAGTGGGCGTGCAAGGGCGGGGCTTGGCGCACGCTTGCTTTTGGCCTGCATGCGGGAAACAGCGGTGGTTTCAAAACCGTCACAAAAAATAAACAAAACTGCCGTTAAATTATTTTTGATAATTAAATTTAATATTAAATTCAATTAATTTTAGTGGCGGTTTTAAAACTGCTGCTAAATTTAAAAAGCTGCCGCTAAAAATATCACTTAGCGACAATTATACTAGTGGTTGATAAAAATCACCAATAAATGCTGCGCGGCGGCTGTATTAGAAAACCGCCGCTAAATCACTTTGCGATGGTTAAAAACTACTGCTAAATGCCAAAAAAATCGCTACAAAAAATCAATTTTTTTGTAGTGAATGGTGTAGATATGTTAAGTTTTATTTCAAATTTTTCTCTCTGTGTTCATTCGTTTCTAGGAATAATAGTTTCAGATATCTGGATAGGTCCATTCATATCCGGATATGTTTTATATGAGTGATATCCAGATGCTTCAAGCCGTATCTGGATGTGTCTAACAATGTTTGTGAGTGATATTCGGATACCTTTAGTCATATCAGGATGTGTCTTTTATGTTCTATGAGTGATATACGGATGCTTTGTTTCCATATTCGAATGGATCCAGCATTTAATGTATGTGATATCTAGATGTCTTTCTCGCACATTCAGATGGGCCAATGTTGATATCTGGATGTCCTTACTTCATATCTAGATACCTCTCCCAATTATTGAATCTCATTCGAATGAACCCTCCTGTAGCATTGGAATGGTTAAGTTTTTAATATCCTTATATCCGAATACCTTAGTAAGCTATCTGGATGACTTGATTCACATCTGGATGCCCTGTCCCATATCTGAATAGCCTATGCCAGTGTATCTGGATGAGTTAATGCCCCTCCTCATATTCGGATGTCTCCCTTCATATCCGAATGGTTTTCCAGCAATTCAAATATGGTTTCTAATGAGTCTCAATCCAAGTTATTAATTACATAAAGATTTAATATTCTCACATATTGGAATCTCATGACATTTATAATAAATGTAACACGCCCATAACCCATTAATCATTATATTCCAATATAAATGATGAAGAGTATACAACATGATTAGCAATTATTATGATATGATCAGCATTATTTCCTAATATTATGTGCATACATCCTGATATGAGCATTGAGCATGATCTTATATGGAGCACTTCATATTGTGTGCTAGCATGTGTATGGTCATTACATTCAGTATGCATGCCAAGCGGCTTATCCGCGGGGATCCCACCAGTTTCAGTTTATGTGTTGCTCGACCAGGGGGCTAGGGGCATATTGCCCATAGTATGTGCTTACAGCTTTTATGTTTGCAAGATTCAGATCAAACAGATATGTATTAGAGTTATGTGGGCCTATGAGCCAAAATTGCATACTTGCATTTATTGTACAGTTTATGTGTATTATATCTTGTAAATGTAACCTTATAGTGATTATTATATCCCTCAGTACAAGGACAGTTAGTAATATATGAGTATCGGCATTCTTCGATTCAACTTTAGTTATTCTTTCTAGTTTATTGCTTGCTGAGATTTGTAACTCACCTTGTACTCTTTGCCATTCTAGGTCTTAACGGGGGAGTACCAGATGTGTGGCCTAATAGTAGTGGTCAATAGTGTAATACCTCGGAACTTGATATAAAGCTTGGATGTTGTAATGGAAATTATAGTAGCAAAATGAATGGTATTTTGATTCAGGGCATTAACGTAATAAAGGAATGATTGTAATGATGAGTCATTATCCTAAAGTCACATGGAGGCATGACTTAGAGAAATAGGATTGGATTTGGGAAATGAGAGATAAAGGTAATAATGAACCTTTACCCTAAAGTCTTATAGTGGCATGACTTGGAAGAATAAGATTGGCTTTGAAAAAGAAGGATAATTGTCATAATGTGTTCTTATCTTAAAAGTTACGTGGAGGTGAAATTTGGAGACTTGAGATTGGAAGGAAATGAAAATTTGAATTGAAAGATAAATCAAAGGGATAATTCAAGGTATGGTAATGATGGCTTGGGAAGAAAAATGGGGTAACTTAAAAGCTAAGGGATATCTTGAGATTTGGGGTCTTGGGAGACTATATAAAGGGGGGGGGGAGAGACAAAATATAGCAAGTGAACAAGATAAACAAGGAGGAGAAAGAATCAAAGAAAGCAAAGAAGAGGAAGGGTAAAGACACCTTATCGGAAATCAATAGAAACAGTAGGGAAATCAAGAGGTAAGTCGATTTTCTTTTCGTAGGGTCATAGAGCACAAAAAGCGGAGTCCGTAGGTTCAAACGAAGAGTGAATCAGATAAAAAATGAGCAAGTTATAGCATTTTTAATTTTCAGTAACAGGGAGGAAGACAGCACGTGGCCACTCTTCCGGGGGCGCATAAGGGCGCGTCCTGTCTCCGTTTGATCTGAAATTTTCACCATTATTCTCCTATTTTAATTATCTACAACCCCATGTAAAAATATTTAAGGTTTGGTTCACTGAAATGCATGATTTCTGCAGAAACAGTCCCTAGTGCTTGAAACCGGGCTGTGAACAATGCTATCGAAGGGAAAACAATGAAGATGAGTGATTCCTGCATGTTTTGTAACACTTTGAGCATTTGTTACTTCACTTGTGTGTGGATGTTGGCTTGCATAACATGCCTTTGTGGCTTACACATCTTATTTTCCCTTTGCTATGCATATTCCTTCTGCTTTGTCATATATCATGTTTGTGTTAGGGACTGTGGCTAGTTGTTGGGCCATCATGGAAGAACTCGTGCTCTTACGGTGAGCTAGGGGTAACTATTGTAACGCCCCACTTTTCCAAATATGCAATAACTTGAAATATAATTAAGATTTCACCTACAGGCATTATGAAAACCCTTACCAACGGAAGCATTGAATTTAACATGCAAGCTTAACCGAAGCTAAATAAAGGGGTTTCTACTAGATTATCCCTTACAAGAATAATTAATGCATATGGTTTTTAATATGCCAAAAACACAACACATCCCTATAGGAACAACAACAACACACCCAAACAAATAGTAAACCGTTATCATGGCAGCTTCCCCGAACAACATTCAAAGTGCATCATTTGAGATATGCCCATAGTGGTTTTTGACATACATCCTTTAAACACAGGCATCGTGACCTCTACAATAGTACCACATACCCCGTATACCCACTAATTTATAGTATTGCCAAGGTACATCTTGGTGTACACATACATAAGAACAACTGTAGGACACCCACACACACCTTTTACAACCTTGAGTATCCTAGTTCCTATTTACAATACATTACTTGGTTTACAAAGGTACATAATGAAATAAAAGTCAAGGCTGGCAAAACCCCAAAGCTAGCTCAGCACCACCTCTTTACCTTTGCTCGAACTAGAACCTGGAACACCTGGGACGTTGAATGTCCTAGGGGTATGAAACACCCAAGTTAAATAATAATATATAAATGAGATGGTTCAAAGATGGTAATGCATGCAGATGTAAAACGCAACGTGAGAATGAAGTCTCCTCAAACACCTTAGCCCATCGAGGCACGTGATTGGAGTTAGATGTCCTTAGCCCCTCCAAGGGCACCGGACTCCGTAACCCCACCAAGGGCACCGGATTCCTTCCCCAAATCACCACACTCGCCTCATCAACCATCCACAACACCGAAGATGCATGCAAGAACGAAGAAATATGCTTTAACAAAGAGAAGCATGAAGTGTAAGCCATAATCATTACACAAATGAACCAACATATGACCAATATGGAGTTTATTGGATGCAAGAACCACTCACCTTGATCGTTTTCCCCTCGATAGCACTGTTCACAACTCGGTTTTGAACCACTCACCTTGATCATTTTTACTCTGATTCGCTCTCCGTTTGAACCTACGAACTCCTCTTTTTGTGTTCTACGACCCTAAGGAAAGAGAATTGACTTATCTCTTCTATTTTCTCACTGTTTCAGCTGATTTCCGATGAGATGTCTCCACCTTTCCTCTTCTTTGCTTTCTTTGATTCTTTCTCCTCTTGTTTTGCTTAGTGTACTCACCACACTTATTATACTCCACTCCCACATAGGTCTCCCCCCCTTTATATAAGCTTTCAAAGCATCTATATCTCTAGATATTACTTTCCTCTTAAGTTACACATTTATCTCTAGCCATCATTACATTATCCCTTAGCTTTTAAGTTACTACATTTTTCTCCTCTTAAGTTACCACATTTTTCTCCTCAAGCCACCATTACTACATTATCCCCTAGCTTTTAAGTTACCCCTTTTTCTTCCCAAGTCATCATTACAACCCTTGAATTATCCCTTTGGTTTATCTTTCAATTCAAGTTTCCATTTCCTTCCAATCCCAAGTCTCCAAATCTCACATTCACGTGACTTCTAGGATAAGAACCTATTATGGCCATTATCCATTCTTTTTCAAGCCAATCTTATTTTTCCAAGTCATGCCACCTTTAGACTTTTGGGGTAAAACTCATTATTACAACCATTCCTTCATAAGACTTTTAGGGTAAGGTTGTAACGACCCATTAGAGGGTTTAGATTTTTATTTAGAAATTATTGAATTTCTTAATTAGTTTTGTTTGGAGAATTTTTGCCAATTAATTGTTAATGTGGCAATTTAGAGATTTAATTGAGAAAATAGCATTTAATTATATTTAATTATTGAGAAGATTAAATGCAAGGACGTGTTGGTCATTTAAGGATTTGATATTAGAGTTTAATTGTTAAACAGAATTAGTGTGATTAAAGGATTAATGAATCCATACGTGAGGAGGATTCGGATTGGAAGACTCCTAGTTGTATAAGGAGATTGTGAAGGCTTTTTAGGGTTGTTTTCTCTTTATACATATATAAACTTCCATAAGCCATATGTTCTTCACGTCGCAAGAACAGAGAGCCAAGAAGCAATCAGTGAGTTCAAGGATTTGCATAGAAGGCTCTCGGGAGATCATTGAGTCGATTAAGGAGGTCGTAAGGCAAGTTATTCTCCCTGTAAACTTTTCTTACGAGATCATATATTAGCATTCGATCATCAGTTCCAGCAGTTCTTCGTTTAAGTTTCAGATTTATGTTATAGTCAATGTATATATATATATAGGCACGAGCAGTGAGTTCAAGTCTTGCATAGGAGGCTCTCGTGAGATCATTAAGTCGATCAAGAAGATCATAAGGCAAGTATCCTATCTGTAATTCCTTTCATTACAGATTTAAGTTAGTTCGTTCTCAGTTTATTCAAGTTCTTCATTGAGTTTAATATTTATATCAGTTCCAGTGCATGTATATATATATATATGTGCGTTACAGTGAGTTATATCAGTTCAGTGCATGTTTATATATGTAATTACATGCATACAGTGAGTACCAGCCAGTTCATGCATGTTCCTTGCAACGTTTTTCATTAGTTATGATCAGTAAATCATCCCTCAAGTTGTTTATATATCAATTGGGATTGTTCTCCCAAGATTTCTTTTGGAATGGTGTAGTGAAGTTAAGTTTTGATTCAAGATACGATCTCTGTTATCGTAAGTTTTATAATTGATAAGATTCCAATCATTCGAATAAGTCTTGTGTCATTCGAATGAATTTCAAAGCATCCGAATAAGTTTCAGTGTTATCGTAATGTTTTTCCCTTATAATGTATCAGTCATTCGAATGAGTTCCTTGTCATTCGAATGAGTCCTGAGATATCGTATCATTCGTATGAATTTTTGAGGTTTTTAGACTGTCATTCGAATGAGCCTTGTTGTCATTCGAATGAGCCCTTGAAGATGTGAGTAAGTTGTTGCTTTGTATAGCTTAGCATTCGAATGAGCCTTCTTGTCATTCGAATGATCTTCAAATTGATTCGAATAAGGTTACTGTTGCATTCGAATGAGTCGAGTTTTGCCAGTTCAAATGTTGGAAATTTTCAAAATTCATTCGAATGAATTTGAGAGTCATTCGAATGAGTTCCAGATCAGATCCGAATAGCCTTTGAGTATCATCTATCATTCGAATGAGCCTTCTGTCATTCGAATGAGTCCCTGTCATTTGAATGAGTTTTCTGCCATTCGAATGGGCTTGCTGAAATCTTTTTTTTCATTCGAATGGGCTGCTTTTTCACTCAAATTGCGTCCTTAGACTTTCTAAATCATCCAAATAGTATCAAATGGCATCCAAATAGCTTCCAATAAACTCTTGATTCAAGTCTTAAATTTAATATGAATATTCAATTATGCAAATATTGAATTTTTATGCCAAGATATCATAAAATCCAATATGCCATGCCTATACTTAGAAATTTCAGAATATTTGAATCTCAATATTTCTAGTAAAATCATATACCATGTTTAGCAGTTCATTATGACATGGTCAGCATTATTTTGTGAGATTATGTGCATACACATTGTATGAGCATTGAGCATGACTTATGTGGAGCACTACATATCGTGTGCTAGCATTTATATGAGCATTGCATTATGCGCGCCAGGCGGCTTGTCTGCGGGGATCCCACTAGTATCAGTACAATTATATCTCAGTTATGAGTTGCTCGTCTGATGTCGACCAGGGAGCTAGGGGCATATTGCCCAAAGTATGTTCTTACAGTTTTTATGCTTGCAGGACTCAGATCAGTCAGGTAGGTGTTACAGTTACGTGGGCCTATGGGCCAAAGTTGCATACCTGCATTTAGTTTACAGCTTATGTGCATTACATCTTATAAATGCCATTCAGTGATTATTATATCTCTCAGTTCAAGTTCAGTAAGTATTTTTATCAGTATCGATATTCTTCGATTCAGCTTCAGTTATTCTTTCCAGTTTATTACTTGCTGAGCTTTGTAGCTCACCTTGTACTCTTCACCATTCCAGGTCCTAGTGGGGGAGTACCAGGCGTGGGGCCTAGCAGCAGTGTCCAGTAGTGTGTGTACGTGGAGCCGCTCAAGACCAAAGATGTCTGGGAATTATTAGTTGTTAGTTAGAGCTTGATCAGTTTAGATTCATTTTAATTTCCAGTTTAGGGAATTTCCCTTAGATGCAATTATGATTTCAGTTTTTGATGACTCAGAGTCTTATTACAGTTAATTGATATATACAGTATCGGTATCAGAATTTAGTTATCAGTTGGTTTATTTTATTATCCCCAGTAGCACCTCTCCTCGGGCAGTTCTAGGAGAGGGGTTGTTACAAAGGTTCATCATTACTTCATAAGACTTTAGGGTAAAGTTCATTATTACAATCATTCCCTTATTACGTTAATGCCATGAATCAAAATATCATTCATTTTGCTACTAAAATTTCCATTACAACATCCAAGCTTTATATCAAGTTCCGGGGTATTACAACTATGATGACCGTGGGGGTGATTGCAACACCCTGGCATTGCTACCATAGGGGTGGATTTCATAATGGCATTATTGCATTTGCACGCACATACCTTTCCTTTTCTGATTCACTCACTTAGATGTAATTATCTAACTCGAGTGTTTCATACCCCTAGGACATTCAACGTCCCAGCTTTATCAGGAGTATCAAATGTTTCAGGTTCCAGATCAAAGCGTGGGCAAGAAAGTGGAGCTTCGCTAGCTTTGGGATTTTGGTTTCACTATGTACCCTTGTAACCTAAGTAATGTATTATGAATAGCAGCTAGGGTACTCAAGGTTGTAAAAGGTGTGTGTGGGTGTCCTACAGTTGTTCTTATGTACATGTACACCAAGATGTACCTTGGCAATACCATAAATTAGTGGGTATATGGGGTATGTGGTACTATTGTAGAGGTCACGATGCCTGTGTTTAAAGGATGCATGTCAAAAAAACACTATAGGCATATCTCAAATGATGCACTATGGATGTTGTTCGGGGAAGCTGCCATGATAAGGGTTTACTATGTGTTGTTGTTGTTCCTATAGGGATGTGTTTTGTTTTTGGCATATTAAAAACCATGTGCATTAATTATTCTTGTAAGGGATAATCTAGTGGAAACCCTTTTATTTAGCTTTGGTTAAGCTTTCAGATTCGATCTAATGCTTTCGTTGGTAAGAGGTTTCCATAACGCCCGGGGTGATGTTGGCTTATATTTTACATCATTGTGTATTTGGAAAAGTGGGGCGTTATAAATAGTATGTGTATGTGGAGCTGCTCAAGATGAAAGATGTATGGGAATTGTTAGTGTCTTGTTAGTTTAGTAGTATTTTTCATATTCAGTTGAGAGATCTTCCTTAGTTAGTGGATTAGGTTTCCAATTTTTTTTTACTTAGAGTTTTTATTTCAGTTTGATTGAGATGTTTAGTTATGATTGATCAATTGAGTTCCTCCAGATTTCAGTTTATTAGAGAGTTTTATTTATTTTATCTATTTTCCCCATAATAGCACTAGAGGGCCAAGAGCACCTATACCAGCACTATCAGTAGCATAACATCCACCTCCTGCGGAGAGACCCCAGGTGCTGGGTAGGGTCTATGCTCTCACCATAGCAGATGCAAAGCAAGGCGACGATATAATCCAAGGTATTCTATCTTTATATGGTCATGATGTGCGTGCATTATTTGATACTAGTTTTACACATTCTTTTATTGCACTGCACACTCTATGGATTCTTATCACGAGTCATGTCCAGTGATACGTTCTTTAACATTGGTCACCTATGTACTTGTCTAGGCATCCCCATGCCTATGGGTGTGAGACCCCCATTGTTATCACATAGCAAAAACATAACACATACAAGTCTTATTATAATTATCAATGTCCATTCTTAACATTACTAGGACTTGGGACATTTAATGATGATTACAAACTATGATGCATCATCTCACATCGTTATAGATTCATCTCAATATATATCATATGGACTTCTATCTAGTTTCATCCGGTCATTACAATAGTGACAAGAAACTAATAGAATGACTTCTTGTGAATTTGAATAACTCATTACTCAATAATAAATATGATTGCAATTGTTAGTGTACAATATGTCCAATCTGATTGGGTCTAGAGCACATACACTAACAATCTCCCACTTGCACTAAAGCCAATCACTCGTGTATTTTATACCTGATTGGAGAACTATGAATGAAGATATGACCTCAAAATATGAAAACATATTTTGTCATATCTATATAACAAAGCAATAGGGTTTTTGAATTGTCTAACACAAATCTGTGGGAGACATTTTTTGAATGGTTGAGATGAATTTTTGAAAATTTGATGGTTGGGATTAAAATTTTTCCCGCCTAGTGCATCATCTCACTATCTCTCTCCCTCTGTCTTTCTTACCCACCCATTCCCGTCTCCAAGCCCCCTCTCTCTTTCTCTCTCTCTCCCTCCCACCCACCCATGCCCCTCTCTAGCCCTTTTCATATACATATATACACACACATACCCACCCACCCACAATGGCCGACCCCCCTCTCTCTCTCTCTCTCTCTATATATATATATATATATATATCTTCTAGTAGTGGGCGAGGGAGTTGAAGGTCGAACAGTGGCCAGTAGGGCCGATTGCAGCAGCGATGGAGCCTGAAGCAGCGAGCAGCCAGAGGTGGCGGACGATGCAGCGAGCGAGGTAGGCTCATGGTGGAGAGCCGATGCAGCGGCTGGGTGCGGCGGTCGGAGGCGCGGTCGGATGTGGCGACGCTTGGTGGCCAGAAGTAGTAGGGTCGAAGTAGTAGAGGCGTGGGAGGTTGCCCGCAGTGGCGAACGGCTGATGGCAGCGGCCTCTCTCTCTCTCTCACTGACCCACCCCCTCCCTCCGTCGTTTGCTACTGCGCCAGATCTCAGTTGCTATATATATGTATGTGTGTGTGTGTTGTGTGTGTGTGTGTGTTTGTGATGTTTGTTGTGTATATGTATATACATGTATATACTGGTATGATTATTTAACTGTGTGTGTGTGTGTGTGATTATTTAACTCTTGTGTGTGTTAACTGTGTGTGCGTGTGTTGTGTGTGTCTGTTTATATTATGTATACACGTGTTCTGTGTTTGTGTCTTTATATAATAAATGCGTGTGTTGTGTGTGTTTCTCTACCATGTGGGTGTGTGTGAATATGGGTGTGTATATAAAAAGTGGGTGTGTGTGATTTAACTCAAAGTCGCTGCTCAAAGTATGTACAAAAAATCTTTCAAGATTCACGCAGTGTGTGTATGTATCCATTTGCTTAAGATTCACCGTGTTTAATATAAAGGATTAGAGAGAATGAGAGGAAAGATAATAGATAAGATTCACTGTGTGTGTATGTATCTCTCATTCTCTCTCATCTCTTCTCTCTCTCTTCACTATGTGTATGTATATGTATATACTGTGTGTATGTATGTGTTGTGTGCGTGTGTTTTGCGTGTATCTAGATGTGTGTGTTGTGTGTTTGTGTGTGATGTTTACTGTGTATGTGTGTGTGTTGTGTGCGTGTGTTCTGTCTATATCTGTGTATATATATATATATACACATCCATATATATATGTATGTGGGTGTGTATATACCAATCTATCTTTCTTTGGAACTAAAATTTTTTGTTGTTTTTCTTTTAGTTTCATTTGACATTTTGTTGATAGTTATGTAAATGAGAGAAAAGTTGAAATGGGTTGGAATTTGTAATGAAGTGTGTTGAATTATCCTATGTGGTTCTATTTTGTGTTTGTTTTGATGTATTACTAACCCAATTAAAATAAGGGATATTGTTTATAAACATAATACAGTAATTTTTTACTGTTTTCTTTAATAAAAAAGTATTATATAATTAGTTTTGATTTTAATTTAATATAAACATATTATATTTGTTAATAATATTAATACAAATATATTTACAATATATTTTCATATTGTGTTTTATATTTTAAAACATATGCTAATTTCTACAATTTGAACTATTTTAGTATTTTTAATATATAAATAGTAAATATCATCATTTTATGTAACATTATTTAATTGACATTCCTTAATTAAATGATTAAATCAAATTCATACATTAACGGTCCTCTTTTTTTTAAATTTTAAAATAAATTACATAAATATTAATGTATTTCGATCTATTAACAAACTTTTAGATAAATTATAAATTTTTAGATAATGTATTTTGATCTATTATTTTGCATTCCTCAAATTGTAAACGTATTATATTTGTTAATAATATTAATACAAGGGATGTCACTTTTTTGTTAAAGAAAGCAGTAAAAACACAAACCAAAAATATTTTGAAAAACATATTTTTTGGATGTCTATTTAAAAAAATTTCTCAATTGGACATGATTTTCTAATTTTTATATTTTGTAAATGAATTTTTTGGGATATCTTTGTGATTGTGAAATGCATTTGAGTTGTGTGGATATAAAGAAATGATGATTTATGAGTTATGATTTATAGAGATGTTAAATTTTTTTATATTTAATTTATAATTTTAATGTTATATTTTGTTTTTCACCTTTATTTCATACAATATAGTTTTAGTTTTAATTAAGAATTTTTTTTAAATTTATTTTTAATAAAAAATTAAATTTACATACTAATACTCTTAATTGTAAACAACTAAAAATAGTCTCTTTGTAAAATAAAAATAGAATTATTTTTAATGTAAGACTATTTCTTTATTTTTTAATTTCAAATTTAAAATATCACTATCTTATGTTAAAAATAAAATTATTATTATTATTATTATTATTATTATTATTATTATTATTATTATTATACCTTAAAAACTTAAGCCTAAAACCAAACAAATCCTTTATCAAGATCCAATTTGTCCATAAACCGACCTAACCCAACATCAATGATGAATCAAATTGGAAAAGTATTCAATTTAAATTTCACGTTATCTAATCATGTATTATTATATAACTAAACTGTGGATACATGACACCAAAAAATAATAAATGCTATTCTATTTTTAATTTTATTAAAACTTATTAATTATCATGTGTCAATTTTTCACATTATGTCATCTTACTTAAATTGTTCTTACCCATGTGTTGTAATCAATGACAGCAGCGACAGTTGAAAGTTTAAATATTTTTGTCATTTAACTGTGTCCAAATCTCCAAAGCCTTTTTCTTCCTACTGCCATTGCACTGAATGTATTTTAGGAACTGTTTAAAAAGAAAGTGAAAGTGAGAGTGATTTGTTTGGAGCTATCAAACAAAATTGGTTTGGGAAGGAAAAAATTGTTTGTTTAGAGCTATTTAAAAAGAAAGGGATTGTTTTAACATTTATGTGTAATATAGCAAGAAAGTTTATATTTTTTTTTGGCACCTTTTTAAGAGAATATAATATTCTATGTTGTATTTTAAAAAGAATTGGTGAATCTTCACTTTCTATGTCTTTGTTATCTGTGAAATTTTTTTTTTTTTTTTGCATAAATTTATATTTGGACTTTCGAAGTGATAATTATTCATACCAAGTTATGATTTTGGTTTTAATTTCATTTCTATAAAATTGTGCTCCGATTTTAATTTTATCATTTTAATGTGATTGTTAAAATACATCTATTCTAAACATTGTAGGGGCCGACAGGTGAGACGGCAATGGGGGGCAGGAGGGGCGACGGCAGATAGGGGCAAGGCATTGTGAAGGCTGGCAGGGGGGCAATGGTTATCCGAGATGACCAGCGGGCCCCCGACCAACCGCTGTCAGGGGCCCTTGAAGCCACTGACCAACAACGGTTGGGGGCTTCAAAGGTCCCCGGCTGCAACTGGTATGTATTGTTTGATATTTAATTTTTAATTTAATTAGTTCAGATTATAGAGCATTTACTCATGTGTTTTATTATATAAATTTAATAATTTTTTTCTTTTTATTATAAAATGTTAACAATTATATAATAACTTTAATTTTTATTTTTTGTTCGGTGCTTATTATTTTTGTTTTGCAATATTAGTGAATATTATTGTATTTTAATCTTAATATTATTTACACCGTGCCTTTAGGCATGTTTATAATCATTTTTTAATAATTTCACGTTTAATAACTATATACATTGTCTTCAGATACGTTATATAAGCGAGTTTAAGCTTTCAGTTTAATACGTGTTCAAGTTCAGCGTTTTATTATTTCGCGTTCAAATTCAATATTCAATTTTTTTTAGTTGCACCGTGCCTTCGGGCACGGGTTATCCCTAGTATATATATATATATATATTGCAAAAATTACATCATTAGTCCCATAATTATAAATGTCAGATGCCATCTAAATCTAGTATTAGGGCACCAACACTAACAATCTCCCACTTACACTAATGTTAATTTACAAGCTAGATGTCCTCATTACATCGTCTGTTGGTATCTAATACCCATCTTCTCAAAATGACGATCAAGATAACTCTATAGAAGTGCTTTGGTTAATGGGTCCTGATTAGTGGTTAATTTTGTAAAAATTTTGTTATAATTATACCCTTCTTTTGATCTTAAAAATGGTTTAAATTAGATATTAATATATATTTTATGGTTATATGCAAGTTTAAATTGAAAAATGAATGAAATGAAATTTTAAAATAAAATTTAATAATAATAATAATAATATATAAAATTATATATAATACATATACATCATTATATGCATGCATGTAATATATATATATATATCATATAATCTAATATATATATATATATGTGCCATGTGTAATACATATATATAATATATAATTTATTAATAACATTAAATTTTTTTTTTTTTTAGGCATGAAGAATTCAAGCCCATGAAGACTTAAAGTCCATGAAGAATTCAAATCCATGAAGAAATCAAACCCATGAAGAAATCAAGCCCATGAAAAATTAAAGTCCATGAAGAATTCAAGCCCATGAAGAATTAAGGTCCAATTTGAGCAACCCATGGAAGATATTATTTGGAGAAGGCCCAAGGATTATTTTTAATCCTAATGAAGATTAAAAAACCAATTTATAGAAATCTATTTTTATTTTTTATGTGAGAGCTTTATTAGGTGTGTTTTTTAGCTAAAATCTATTTAACTATTAGGTGGATATTATAGCTAAAATTCATTTAATATTAGGTGTGTATTATAGCTAAAATTCATTTAACTTTAAGTGTGTGAGTGCCCATTAGATATAATTATGTCTAATTGAATAATTGAAATTGTGTGGTTTGTATTGTATCTTGTGGCCTATAAATAGCTCACTTGATTGCATTTATAAGTGTGATTATTATTCTTGAATAAAAGTTTAGTTGTTTCCTTATAATTCTCTCTTTGAGAATTGTTTTTGTTCTTTCTCATTTTCTTTAGTACTTTCTCTTATAATCTTACTTCTTTTTTTTCTTCTTTTAAATTCTTATGTCATTTATTGTCTTTTAATTATTCACCGCCTAAATGGCCGGTTAATTTATGCCTTTAAATTCCTGCAATTTTAATTCTTGTCTTTTAATTATTCACCGCCTAAATGGCCTGTTAGTTTATGCCTTTAAATTTCTGTAATTTTAATTCTTGTCTTTTAATTATCCACCGCCTAAATGGCCGATTAGTTTTTACTATTTTAATTCCTGTCATTTAAATTATGTTATTTAAATTACGTCATTTAAATTTCTGTCAATTAACTTTCAAATAAAGATGAGTAGCTAAATCTAATCTTGGGTTAAGGCAAGACAGTGTCCAACGCCAATGATTCCCAAAGAAAGCTGCGCTTTAAATAAGTAACATTAATTTAAATTTCAGTATGAGTGTGTATTAATTATTGAAAAATCACTAGGTTTGGATTGGAGCGTAAGCCTAACTTAGAGCTTTCATGCCATGTATGAGAGTTACTAGAACTGGAAACGCTATCATACCCAAACTCGGATGATTAATTTAGTTGTTTTGTGTATTAATTGCAATTAGATTTATGGTGGTTGCTTAAATTAGAATCCCGCATATCATGTATGGGGATTGCTTAACCTAGAACTATCATCATCTCTAATTGCATTTAATAACAAACCCTCATATCTGAAATTAAATTAATGTTGCTAATCTTTTATGCTAAAATTTGGGAATCAACGGGTTGGTACTGAAATTGTCTTAACTCAAGCACTATCCAAATTCATATTTTTACGTTTAATGTTTATTTCAATTTCTGCCTTACTTTATTTTCTAGTATCGTTGTCTAAACAAAACCCATAAAAAACCTTGTTGCCAATTTGTCCAAATGCGTGTGCGTGTGTGTGACATTCTTTTTCTTTTGCCATAAATAAATCTCTCAGTGGACGACCTGGATTCATCCAGAAAATATAAATTTAAATTTGAACTACAACTGCACTCGTACACTGGCGAGTATAAACCTCTCACTAAAATAAAAAAAAATATAAAATTTTTATTATGATTTGTTTTTATTGTGTTTTAATTGCAGGGTGAGAGTGCAGTCAAATTTTGGCGCCGTTGCCGGGGAGATTAAGGCAAAAACAAAAAGAAAAAATAAATAAATAAAATAAATAAAAGAATAAGCATCTCCTAATAAAATCGGTAACTCTATTTCTCTTTTACTTTATTTTTGTTTGTGCATTGTATATGAGATTGAGATCAGGTAAAATTCTTAAACAGCATTTTCATATCATTTTGATTCTTTACCTGCAATTTGATTGTCAACTTTACACTCATGTCTCAATACTACTACAATCTGTCTGCACAAGATACTTATCATGATGAAAATAATCATTTTGAATCCGATTTGTCTAAACCTCTTAAGGATTATCTATACCCTCCTAGGAAAACCACTTTTAATTTGCAACCAGACACTATCCATTTGTTACCCACTTACCATGAAATTGAGGTTTGGTGTGTTGTGTGTGAAACTTCAACTCATTCGACGGATGACTGCCCTATAATACCTGCTTTTAAGGAGGTATTGTATGGTCAATCCAGTTACACACACACACACAACTATGAGGGAATGTATTACCAGAACCATGAGAAAAACTACCATTCGGACTTTGATGCATATCACCTTAATTCACACTTTCATCCAAATTTCTCATGGGAAAATGATTTTGTAGCCCAACCACATGAGCACTTCCTTTCCCAGCCTCAATCATTTCAAACGAATGAAGGGTCTACATTCGATGCATATCAACCCCCTCATGGGAGTTCATTAGAAGATACCTTCAATCTATTTATGCAAGGCCAAATGGAAATTTTTACACAAATGTCCAAATGTCAAGAACATACCATTAGAGTTATAGAGGACATTAGGAACCAATTGGCACAGCTAACACAGACTTTGAGCATGTCAGAGCCTGTCCATCCCAACTCACTCCAAATCCCATTAATAAAACCCATCATCAAAAGTGAAAGTCAGGAGCAGGACATAGGAGTGACTGTCTTAAGGAATGGAGAAATAATTGAGAAACTTGATGCCCCTAGGACAGTACACCCTTTGGTGCAAGAAGAGAGAGTGGTTGATCACAGTGAGGTAGATGTCAATGAAGCCTTGGAGGAAGAAAAAGACCAAAATGATGTAAGAAAAGAAGAAACCTGGGAGGAAGAAGAGGATAAAATTCGAGAGCCAAAATGTGAAAAAATCATAAGTTTATCCACATTTACCCCTCAATTTCTATCTTTTAGGTTAGTCGATATTATTGAGGATCAAATTAAACCAAACACGTGTGAGATGTTTGTGCAAATTAATGTGCCATACGCGGATATAATAAAACCAACACCTCCGGACGATATATTTTCAAAATATGTATGTGCATTCATGAGAAAAATCAATTTACATAATTTTGAAAATAACTTTAAAAATGGTGTAGTGAATGGGAGATATTATACAATTAGGTGGGCAACCACTCATTTGATCCTTAACTGGAAGAAAAAAAAAAACTCTAAAAAAATAATAAAATAAAAATAAATAATAAAATAATTTTTATATATATATACATATAAGTTATTCCTTTTCTGCATTACTTAACTAGTGTTTCTCTATGTGCAGTCTAAATAAAATTTCTCCATACGAGTTTATGTATTGAAGACCTCCAGGTATGCCTATCTTCTATCCTTTTATTGCCAATTGAGAATAATGCACAATTTAAGTTGGGGGTAAGGTGTCTAAAAAATTTTACCCAAAAAAAACAAAAATTAAAACAAAATTAATTAAAAAAAAATTGAATTGAGAGAGACAGAATTGACGCTGGTGGTAGCCATCTTTTCTTGGGCAGTGCAATCACACTGCCCTATAAAGAAAGAAGGCACACTGCCAAATATTGAAAACAGAGGCACCGAGCGTTGAAAAAAAAAAAGGCACACTGCCAAATGTTAAAAAATGAGACGCTAAACGACGTCAAGTCTGACGGTGCAATTATGGCATGCCTCGAGTCGAGTATAGAATAGTGATGCCCATTACTCTATAAGAGACTCCATATCTGTATGAGGCAAGCCACCATTCTTGAGCTCAGCCTACTCTCCTTTGTGTTATTCTCCGATCAGGTACTCTCATCCCTTTTATAAAGTTTATAGTTCTTTACTTTCTTCTTAGTATAGTTTTTTTTTTTTTTTAAAAAAAAATGGATCTTATCTCTCAAAAATTCACAAGTATTATCCATCTCTCCCGCAGAATGATTTGAAAAAAATTTATGCTGCTAGGTGTGAAAGACTTAGGCTGTTGATGCCTAATAACATCCCTGAAGATATTCGTTGGCTGATCGAAGCAAAAGTTCGATTAGCTGGTGAAACTTTACCTAGTTTTAAGCATTTTCCAAGTTTAGGGAAGAGTAGTTTTGCGAAGAAAAAAAGAGCGAAAAGAGTGAATGGTTGTTACAAATGTGCTCGATGGACCTGTAACACACGATGCAAATCTGTGGGGTTTACGTCCATAAATCGAGAAGATAAAATTAGTTTCATAAAGGATGGACTGAGTAAGGAGTCTTTGGATGATGTCCGATTGACTCTTGAGACGCATCCATGTGGAATAGTGTAAAGAGAACTTCTTGCTTTATGGACCCAGTTCAGAAGTGACCACCAACGCTATAGTCTTGGGAATCTGACTAAAAACGACCATGTTTGCCAATCTATAAGAAAATTGGATGGGAAGCTTATCCTCGCTTCTTAGAAAGTGTTTAAGCCATTTCTAGACATAAAACCAGAGGAAGATGTGAGCCACAATCACAACTACTTATACATACGCATGATTTTTGTTTGTATTTATTTCTAGTTGAATTGTTGTATAGCTACTTTTGATCGCCAACTTCTTTTCAGGACATACAAAAGGAACAAACATGGAAGGCCAGTTAGTTCGTCGAATCAATACCATATGCGTACTTTGTAGCTCTCAACTTGGGAGCGATATTTGTTACGCACTTGCAACGAGCGAACTTGGTAAAAAACTAGGAGAGAAAAAAATTAATTTGGTATATGGAGGGGGAAGTCGTGGATTGAATGGTTATGTTTCACAAGCTGTACATCTTGGAAATTCATCTGTGGTAGGTGTAATGCCAATCCCTTTAGCTGAACCACATATTTCCAGGATTACACACGGTCAACTTATAGAAACGACTTCTATGTCTGAGCGCATGGCTTGTAAGATTTATCAGTCAGATGCCTTCATTGCTTTACCAGGAGGTTTTGGAACACTTGAAGAAATCTTTTGTATAATCTCCTGGGCCAAGAGTAATCTCCATACCAAACCCATTGGACTTTTAAATGTTAACCATTTTTTCGATGGGTTACTCTCTTTTCTTGATCAGGCTGTGGACCAACAGTTCATTTCTCGTTCAGCAAGAAAGATTCTCATTTCTGCATCCACCATTGATAAGCTGCTAGAGAAATTACACGCTTATGTTCCACAGTACGATCCTCATGAGCCTCGGATAGACTGATCTAAGGCAATTAGTAACAAGCGCCAAAGGGGTCCGATTAATTTAGATTTATCACTGTGAGAAATGCTCTTTATTAAGATGGCTGAGTAAGGAGTACTTTTTGTACTCTTGAGACGCATCTAGTTATTGTACAACTTGCAGGATTTTTCTTGGTTGTGTTCTTAAAAAAAAAAAAAAAAAAAACTGTGGAATGTTGTTAGCAAAGTCTTCGATAAGATGGCTGAGTAAGGAGTACTTTTTGTACTCTTGAGACGCATTTTGCTTATCTTATGACTTGCATGAAATTTTTATTTTGGTGTGAAAATATAAATATATATCTATATAGTATGCTCATTTGTTGTTTAAGTTTTAGCAGTTCACAACAAAATGGACTTGTAGAGTTACAGGTATTCCTAACAACCCTAATTTATTACTACAATTCAAGTTGAGGGGTGTAAGGTTTAGTTATGAATTATCTGGTTCATATTTAACTGTAAGTTTGCTATTGCTAGTTTGTAGTCTTGTGTGAATTGATTATCTTTATCTGCTCTTATTAAAAAAAAAATTGTGTTTTAAATAACGTTATTCCTAAAGTTTTGAAGTTATGCACTGATAGCCGATTAAGTTTGCAATACGAAACATGGATGCATTGATTTCTTATTTGAAAATGTATATGCATTAGAATAAGTAATTTGCATTCATCAGGGATTCAAAATTTAGAAATTGGTTATCGGTCATAAAGTCAAAGGTAACAGTAATTAGCTGATTAGTACACTGTATGATCCCTCAACAGAAGTGGAGACTATTACCCAAGTAAGTGTTTGAACCTAATAACCGTTAATTCTGAGTGAAATAACACTTACTCTAAATATGCTCTCTTGTTTATCTTATCTTTTCAATGGCTTCAAAATATCAATTCGCTTTGAATGTCTAGTATGATAGCGGATGAATTTGACTGGTTTCAAACTCCGACTTAGATGACTGAGAAGCATGATAGGGGGATCAATTTCTTTCAGTTTGAGCCTATTAAACCTTTTTCTTTCTTTAAATTAACCTCCCTTGCTAGCCCATTTGAGCCATTTGTAATACAACTTCTTTCGTTACACTTGTTTAACCCATGACCATATGCATTTTGTCCAAATTGGTGTGATTTTGGGAATTAGTTTGTCTAGCTATTTTCATATTAAAACCAAAAAAAAAAAGAGAAAAAAAAATTAAAAAAAAAAGAAGAGAAATTCTCTTAGCTATTCAGCACAATTGTTTCAAAATAAATGCTGAAAAAGAAAAAGAAAAGAAAAAAAAATCCCGACACACCCTTTGCACACTCTACATTTTCTTTGACAACCCGTATTAACCTTATAGCCCCATTACAACCCAATCTGGTCCCTTTTGATGCTATAAATCATGTGATCTCAGAATTCGAGTTTGGAGTAGGGAATTATGTTTAAATTCAGAAGTTACTCATCTAGAGCATTATTCCAATCATGAAGCTATGTCAATTTCCTTGTTATTTCATGAAAATACGTTCCTTGTATTTGGGATGGCACCGAGTTTTGAACTTGTTCTGCATTTACTCTTATAACGGTGCACCCCCTTGTGTGTACACTTGAGGAATCCTTTTTATTGGAGAGAAAATCCATAGTGAGATTTGAAGTCAAAACTTCGAGGGAGTAAGTCTGTGTGTTGGTTATCCTAATTTTCATTCTTGAGTTGTATGACCTTTAACCAAAAATCTGATTTAGAATGCTAAATTACTTATTCGATTTTATGCATTTTGGTTTCAAATTTGAAATTTTTACATTCATACAGTTATTGTGAATAAAGTTTGGCAGGTGTATAATCTGATTGCTAAGGGACTAACAATGTTTAAGTTGGGAGGTATGATTAGTGGTTAATTTTGTAAAAATTTTGTTATAATTATACCCTTCTTTTGATCTTAAAAATGGTTTAAATTAGATATTAATATATATTTTATAGTTATATGCAAGTTTAAATTGAAAAATGAATGAAATGAAATTTTAAAGTAAATTTAATAATAATAATAATAATAATAATAATAATAATATATAAAATTATATATAATACATATACATCATTATATGCATGCATGTAATATATATATATATCATATAATCTAATATATATATATATGTGCCATGTGTAATATATATATAATATATAATTTATTAATAACATTAAATTATTTTTTTTTAGGCATGAAGAATTCAAGCCCATGAAGACTTAAAGTCCATGAAGAATTCAAATCCATGAAGAAATCAAGCCCATGAAAAATTAAAGTCCATGAAGAATTCAAGCCCATGAAGAATTAAGGCCCAATTTGAGCAACCCATGGAAGATATTATTTGGAGAAGGCCTAAGGATTATTTTTAATCCTAATGAAGATTAAAAAACCAATTTATAAAAATCTATTTTTATTTTTTATGTGAGAGCTTTATTAGGTGTGTTTTTTAGCTAAAATTCATTTAACTATTAGGTGGATATTATAGCTAAAATCCATTTAACTTTATGAGTGCTTTATTAGGTATGTATTTTAGCTAAAATCCATTTAATATTAGGTGTGTATTATAGCTAAAATCCATTTAACTTTAAGTGTGTGAGTGCCCATTAGATATAATCATGTCTAATTGAATAATTGAAATTGTGTGGTTTGTATTGCATCTTGTGGCCTATAAATAGCTGACTTGATTGCATTTGTAAGTGTGATTATTATTCTTGAATAAAAGTTTAGTTGTTTCCTTATAATTCTCTCTTTGAGAATTGTTTTTGTTCTTTCTCATTTTCTTTAGTACTTTCTCTTATAATCTTACTTCTTTTTTTTTCTTCTTTTAAATTCTTATGTCATTTATTGTCTTTTAATTATTCACCGCCTAAATGGCTGGTTAATTTATGCCTTTAAATTCCTGCAATTTTAATTCTTGTCTTTTAATTATTCACCGCCTAAATGGCCGGTTAGTTTATGCCTTTAAATTTCTGTAATTTTAATTCTTGTCTTTTAATTATCCACCGCCTAAATAGCCGGTTAGTTTTTACTATTTTAATTCCTGTCATTTAAATTCTGTTATTTAAATTACGTCATTTAAATTTCTGTCAATTAACTTTCAAATAAAGATGAGTAGCTAAATCTAATCTTGGGTTAAGGCAAGGACAATGTCCAACGCCAATGATTCCCAAAGAAAGCTGCGCTTTAAATAAGTAACATTAATTTAAATTTCAGTATGAGTGTGTATTAATTATTGAAAAATCACTAGGTTTGGATTGAAGCGTAAGCCTAACTTAGAGCTTTCATGCCATGTATGAGAGTTACTAGAACTGAAAACGCTATCATACCCAAACTCGGATGATTAATTTAGTTGTTTTGTGTATTAATTGCAATTGAATTTATGGTGGTTACTTAAATTAGAATCCCGCATATCATGTATGGGGATTGCTTAACCTAGAACTATCATCATCTCTAATTGCATTTAATAACAAACCCTCATATCTGAAATTAAATTAATGTTGCTAATCTTTTATGCTAAAATTTGGGAATCAACGGATTGGTACTGAAATTATCTTAACTCAAGCACTATCCAAATTCATATTTTTACGTTTAATGTTTATTTCAATTTTTGCCTTACTTTATTTTTTAGTATCTGTTGTCTAAAAGAAACCCATAAAAAACCTTGTTGCCAATTTGTCCAAATGCGTGTGCGTATGTGTGACATTCTTTTTCTTTTGCCATAAATAAATCTCTCAGTGGACGACCTCGATTCATCCAAAAAATATAAATTTAAATTTGGATTACAACTGCACTCGTACACTGGCGAGTATAAACCTCTCACTAAAATAAAAAAAAATTTAAAAATTTTATTATGATTTGTTTTTATTGTGTTTTAATTGCAGGGTGAGAGTGCAGTCAAGTCCGTGACATTCTCTAATGACACAATCTTCTACAACTGCACATCTTCACGTGCTATAATCTCGGATCAAATGAAAGCGCCGCTCAATGTGTTTGGACTTCTAGTGAGATCCAGGCTCCCTTGTCTGTGTAATGGCTCCATTTTTGTCGCAATATAAGGATATCGACAAATCAATGGACGGGACCACCTCAAGTTCAACAATGAATTTCCTCATCCAAACGACCTTTTTTGTAGCATCGCATGCCGCAACATATTCGGCTTCTGTAGTAGAGTTCACAGTTATTTCTTGCTTGGAACTCTTCCAGCTAACCGCACCTCCATTACAGACAGATACAAACCCGGATGTAGACTTTCAATCATCCATATCAAATTGAAAATCTGAATCTGTGAACTTGTCAACACGGAGATCACCCTCTCCATACATCAATAACAAATCATTAGTACTTAAGGATACACTTTACTTCCAGTGTTCCATACCTAGATTGGACTGATATCTGCTCGTGACACTCACAATATATGCGATATTAGGTCTTGTACATAGTATAGCATAGATAAGACTCCCCACAGCTGAGGCATAAGGGATCTTTTGCATGCTTTCTATCTCTTCGAGTGTCTTGGGAGACATCCCTTTAGATAGATGTATTCCATGCCTGAAAGATATGAAACCTTTCTTGAAATTTTTCATGCCAAACCTCTTTAACATTTTTTCTATGTACAGACTCTGAGAGAGATCTATTAATCTCCTTGCTCTATCTCTATAGATACGGATTCCCAAGATATAGGTTACATCTCCTAGATCCTTCATGGAGAATTTATTAGACAACTTAATTGACATCAACATGCCAATCTCATTTCCTATCAAGAGGATTTCATCCACATACAAGATCAGAAAGGCTCATGCGCTCCCACTGACTTTCTTGTATTTACAAGGTTCATTTAGATTTCTAATGAAACCAAAGTCTTTGATCTCATTATCAAAACGAATGTTCCAAGACCTTGAGGCTTGCTTAAGACCATAAATGGATCTGTTAAGCTTACACGCTTGATTTGCATTGGAATATTCAAAACCACGAGGCTGCTCCATGAAAATATCTTCCTCAAGATAACCATTTAGGAAAGCCGTTTTAACATCCATTTTCCAAATCTCATAATCGTAGTGTGTTGCTATGGCTAGCATCATTCTGATGGATTTAAGCATCACGACTAGCAAAAACATCTCCTCATAGTCAATACCATGCTTATGATAATATCCTTTCGTCACCAGTTGTGCCTTGAAGGTTTGCACCTTCCCATCAAGACCAATCTTTCTCTTGTAGATCCATTTACACCCTATAGGAACTATTCATTCTGGAGGATCCACCAGAGTCCAAACTTAGTTGGAATACATAGATTCTATTTCTGATTACATAGCCTTTAGCCATTTCTTAGAATTGATGTCTGACATCGCTTCATCGTAGTTAGTAGGATCAACATCTTAACCACTATCTCCATATAGGAACGCTTCTTGTATCTCATCCACGATAAAACCATATCATTTCGAAGGATGAGATACTTTACTAGATCTACGTGCCTCATGTGGAATGACACTACTAGGACCTACTATATTTGGATTGACTTATTCATTGGGCTCGACTTGTGGTTCAGAAGATACTTCTTCTAATTCTATTTTCTTCCCAATTTCATTCCCTTAAAGAAACTCTTTCTCCAAAAACGTGGCATCCCTACTGACCAACACTCTTTGGTTGGTGGGAAAATAGAAGTAATACCCTTTGCAATGCTTAGGGTAGCCCACAAATCTTCCTTTACTAGAACGAGATTCCAACTTATCTGTCTTTAGTTTCTTTACATTGGCAGGACAACCCCATAATCTAACATGCTTAAGACTGGGTTGTCTTCTGGTTCATATCTCATATGGTGTACTCTCAACAGATTTACTGGGAGCCCTGTTATGGAGATAAATAGCTATGCATAAAGCATAGCCCATAATGACAATGGTAGATCGGCAAAAGCGATCATTGAACGTACCATGTCCAACAAGGTATGGTTTCTTCTCTCAAAAATATCATTCAACTGTAGAGTTGTAGAAGGAGTTAACGGGGATAAAATGTCATTGGCCTTGAGATATTCATTAAATTCCGTACTCAAGTATTCACCACCTCAATCCGATCAAAGTATCTTGATACTCTTTCCAGTCTGATTTTCTACTTCAGTCTTAAACTCCTTGAACTTTTCAAAGGATTCAGACATGTACTTCATCAAGTACATATAACCATACCGTGAGAAGTCATCAGTAAAAGTTATGAAGTAGTGATAACCACTTCTTGCCATTACAGAGAATGACCCACATACATCTGTGTGGATTAACCCTAACAACTCACTGGCTTTCCCACTTTGTCCAACAAATGGTGACTTAGCCATTTTCTCGAGGAGACGGGATTCAAAAGTTGGCCCTCGTTCAAAACCTACTGGATCAATTAATCCTCTTTTGGCCAATTCGCTAATCCTTCTCTCGTTTATGTGGCCTAATCTAAGATGCCATAAATCCTTAAGGTCAACATTGTTATCATGAGAACACTTCTCGCTGCTACTAGATGCAACATTTACATCCCCTTATATGACACTTTCATGCAACTCTAAAATATAACGACCATTTACCATAATGCCCATACCAACCACATCATTACAATAATGAATCTAACATACATAAGGAGTAAAAGATAGTTCATAACCATCCCTTACATGTTTAGGAAATGACACTACATTCCGGGAAGCATTAGGTAAATACAAGCAGTCTTCAAGAGTTAATATATGCCTAGAATTAAGAATAATAGAAGTTGTCCCTATTGTTAATGGCACTACTAGAGCTTCATTTTCCACACGGAAGACAACTTCTCGCTTCTCAAGCAGCCTACTCTCAATGAGATCTTGCAAGCAAACACAAATATGAGAAGTGGCAAATGAATCAAGAATCCAAGAAACAGGAGAATGACCAATCGCATTGATCATCTCAATGACATAAAACAAAGATGTACCTGATGCCTAGTTCTCCAAACGCTTGACCTTTAAGCTAGAGAGAAAAGCCAGGTAGTTCCTCTTCCAATGTCCATCTTGTTGGCAATGGAAACACTTTCCTTTTGCCCCCTTTTATTTGTGCTTGCCCTTCAAGATGTCCTTTTACGAGGCCAACTTCTTGATCTTGAAAGAACTCTTATTTCTCTCAAAAGTATTGGAAGAAGCAATAGCGAGAATACCTTCTCTGCTTTTTCCATTCATTTCGGCCTGCACTATGGTTAAACTCTTTAACAACTCAGGAAGTGTGCACACAACATTGTTCATTTGATGTTTTAGAATAAACGAGGCGAATGAATTTGGAAACGATTCGAGAATGAGGTCTACTTGCAGATCAGCAGTCAAGCAGAATCCCAATGAGTCCAATTGATCAATTAAATTGATCATCTTAAGGACATGGTCCTCCACATTCGTGCCTTCTGCCGTTCTAGACCTAAACAATTCCCTAGATATCTCATATTTAGCTCATTCTTCATTCTTTCCATTCATCTCCCTCATTTGCTCTCACTGGCCACAGTCTCCCTTATAAGTGTCTTCAGAAACTAAGGTAAGGATAAACCTCTCCAATGACTCATTATTATGCTCCTTGAATCAACTTTTGATTCACTTAGCCAATCCATATAGCCGGGTCCAATTAAAATGACTTTATCCAATGAGTGCGAGAATGAGTTTGAAAAGTTTGCCTTAATTAAATTGTTGTAGAAATAAATGATTGTTAGTTTGATTTATCTTGCATAAACCATTTAGTTTTAGTCTCAAGCCAAATGGTACCTCCCACTCAATTTTTGGAATCCCACACTTCCCACGGTGGTAAACATGAATCCCAAAGGGGACTCGTGGCAAGTGATCGAGTTCTCTCCTACATGAATACCTCTCAACACTTTGGTGGTAGGTTGGGATACCCACATATTTGAGTAAGCAACTCATGCCTATCACATCTCATGTGAGGTTTGATCCACTAACCCATATGCCACCTATTCTTCAACGCTTTGGTGGTATGTTGGAGAGTGACATACATAGACAAAACCCATTATCTCAGCCAGTGATCCACTTGAAATGTCTATAACCTCAACACTTTGGTGGTATGTTGGCCATATCCGTGTGGGATAACCAGCATCATCTCATGCTTAAATAGGAAATTCAATCAACCCTCATGGAATGCACCCTCAACGCTTTGGTGGTATGTTGGGTACACCCCAATTAGGAGATGAATTCCTACGACGGTGGAGGGTCACGAAAAATCATATTTATCGTATCTAATATTTTGCACGTTTAGGAAGATTTTGGTCTTTATTTTAAAGGTTTCACTTTGCACATACATTTAAGTTTTTCCTTTATCTATCTCATACAAAAATAAACTTCATGCATTCAAAATAAATTCATAATTTATTTTCGAAGAATTTTCGCTTTGAGCATGCATTTAAGTTTTCCCTTTATGTATCTCATACACAAATAAACTCATACATTCAAAAACAAATTCATAATTCATTCTTGAGGTTTCATTTTGCAGATGCATTAAGTTTTCTTTTTATGTATCTCATACATACACTCATGCATTCATACAAAGTGGGGTGATCATGGACTTTTGCTAATTGATTAAATTTGAGCCTCAAGATTTAATCAATAGCATTTTGAGGAACCAAACTCTAAAGTGGGCAGCACCCATCTCATGCGAAAACTCCTTCGCGGCCTTCTTGCTCCCTTGTGTCACTAACTCTTGATGGCTTCTTCATTTTACAAGAAATTTATATTATACACTTTTCCTACTAAAATGAAAATTACAATGAGACTTATGTCTCATTACATTCCCCCAAAACATAATGAAAATTAATATTTACAGATCATTGAATACCTGTAACATTCATCCATTCATTCACACATCCACACAATCACATTGTGAAAATCCATGATCACCCTCCTGATTCAATCTCATTGAATATTATGGCGATTTTTAATTAGTAATCTTGTTAATGTGATATGCATCATTTTTTGAGTCACTGATATCTCATATCATGAGCATTAATCGGTTTTATATCATAGCAATTTCATTGCATCAAAATAATAACTGAAAAACCCAAAACAACAAAACTGTGCTTGAAACTATCGACAGTCTATACTGAAACTGTTAACAGTTTATGGGTTTGCTCTAAACTGTTGATAGTTTCACCATGCTGTCGACAGTTTACTAAGGCAAACGCCTAGAACTATCAATAGTCCCTGCATACACTGTTGACATTTAGATGCTGCAACTTCAAAAATAATTAGCAGACTCACCCGAAACTCATGCAAATCACACAAACAAATGCATAGGACATGGAAACGAGATGAGGCTCTTATACCACTTATGAGGAACACCATTACAAGGTGTACCAATGCAAGGGTTTAGCCATTTTCAAAAACATTCTTTGAAAACATCAAAGATAATAGCGGAAACATAAACAAAATCGACCTTGCGAGACTCGTTTCTCATGTCCATATGCTATATGAAAACTAAACCATGCCATAAGGGGTTTAGTTGGTATACCTTTCAACTCTTGAAGGCCGATGTAGAGGTTGAACTTCACTAGTGGCAGCAACTTCTTGTTCCAAGAACATCTCTTGAATCTCCTTTCGGTTAGATCGAACTGTCCCCCGAAATTACGGAGGGCCTATCAAGTCCACGCTCTAGTGAATGATCGAATCTCACCACTCTCCCTTTGTGTTAGACAGAGAGAATGTGGGAGATTTGGGGCTGAAACGAAATGGGTTCAAAACATAAATAAATGAAACTCCAAAACCGAAAAATAAACTCTATGTTTCAGTTTGTTACTCTAGGTAATGGAGTTAACAAGGAGCATGGATTGGAAGCAATGATTGAGGGCTTTAGTGAGCTCTGGAATGGGAAGAAAAACAAGCCTTGGGTTGAGAGAAATCTCACACAAAACCAAGCCAAAAGTTCTTCTTGTTTTCTTCCACATTCCTATATATATTATACCCATATAAACCCTAGCTGCCCAAAACCCTCATAACGGACAAGGGACATGGAGATTGGACTAGGGAACATAAAGGAGACCACAAGGACACATGTTGTCCTCCCTTCATTCACCCTTGCAACATGCCCTAGCCTTTCTGTTGCATAAGACAACAAAAGATTTTGCAATCTGACAATTTCTGGAAAAGAAACTGTCGACAGTTCCCTCAAGAATGTTGACAGTTTGCACCCATTGATGCCAACTTTTCAAAAATTGCATTTAGGCCTACTATTAACTCTTAATTGCACTTTCACTATCTTATAATGACACTGAGGCCCTCGTTAACTCTTAACGGCATGTCTGTCAACTCTTGACGATTGCTTTTCAATTAATAATCATTTAAACCCAGTCCGTTAACTTTTAACGGTAAACGTCATTAACTCTTAATGACGGTTTCAGCCTTAATCACTTAGTCAACCATTACACTCGGATATGCATGTGACATTCTAGGTTCATTACTAAATAGCAATCAGGAAACGTCAACTGCCTTGACATTGACCAAACACCTTTGGTTTACAACGAGAATTTCTCCATCTCCTCGAAGTACCCTGAAAGACCTTAAATGACAACTAGCATTATGTTAAGGCGATCCTACCAGTAATGAAGTCTTACTTCAGTAAAAAACCTATTTGAGCTTTTGATTCCTGTGTACTATAATCCCTCCATTAGTCATCATCCCGATCGAGTGAGAGTCATGAACTAATCAAACTCACTAACTCGATGACTATGCCAAAATTAGTGTGGTGAGATTGAGATGACACATCAAAACTCTTTCCCACATAGGAACACTTTCCAATCAAGTGTACCCTGGTCAGGGGTTTCTACAATCAAGACCACCACTCATTGCATATGATGTTCACCTCACGCTAGAGGTCGATGGAACCCATTAGTAATCACCTGCCTCCATATGCCACTTCATAGGGACCACACGGTGCATCTCCCACTCGTTAAACGGATGGTTCTTAGCAACGGTAAATCCCTAACACCGACACATGAGACAACTATGTTGCCTCTAGTCAAAGGACCAGTAACACAATCGAAGCCTGTGATAAACCATAGATCTTCTCAGCCATGTGATCTATCACTTACGTCACATTCAGTAAATGTTCTACTAACACCGATCCACATGTATACTATATCCATCTCATGGATTATGGCATGCGACTCACCATCATTTATCATTAGCATCTCATACTAACCAAATGTAGTATCCCATGTGTCAATCTGTACTCAACTAATCATAGTCCTCATATGAGAAGTCTAAGGACTAGGAATTATCATTAAGATATCCTTATTACAAAGGTCAATTATCACATTCTTAAGAATTGAGAATAAGATATTCAACAGGAAATCTAAGAACTCATTCATATATAATAATTTGAGAGTTATGAATGAAGATATGACCTCAAGATATTAAAACACATTTTGTCATATATATATATATTGCAAGAATTACATCATTAGTCCCATAATTATAAATGTTATATGCCATCTAAATCTACCATTAGGGCACCAACACTAACACCGACGACCCTTTGAAACTCACACCAAACCTCACCAAAAGCTCTAGACACACTCAATAAAATACAAGAGACAAAAACCCCTTATCCTTAACCCTCGATTCACACTCTAAAGCCTCAAATTTGAGGTTCAACTTGAAGAAAAACCCTCGGCCATCGACCTCTATTTATACCCAAAATCGAGCCCTCAAACGCCCTTTGCCATCACATTAGAGGTCTTTAATGCCCTAAGTTGCCTCAAATCAACCCAAAACTACCATCATTAGCCCCCAAAATCCGATTACAGAGGCTCAATTTTCTGTCCATGTCACGATCGAAATTTTGATCAAATTGATCGTCAACATGGCCGATCCTTAGCCGTAGACAAGTCCCAATGAAGCTATCCCTAGCCCTGAACCCTCTAAGCCCACCTTGGGAGCCCCCAACAGCCGCAATAGGCGATGGGAGAGGTGGCCGACGGCTAGCAGTGTTCACACTGCCAATTTTTTGAAAATTGCATTTTCGCCCCCCTCAACTTTCAAAATTACATTTTGGGCCCTTCTAAGCAACCCCTTGAGTTTCCAAAAATTCCATAATGAACCCCTAACTTTCCTCTTTCACATTTTATCCCCCAAGTTTCATTTTACTACTTTCGGCCAAGTTTTATAAATTACATTTAGGGCCAAAAGTATGCTTTGATCGTGAATCCCTCTTGTTTCATCCTGAAACCACTTCAGGGATGTTCCTTATGCAAAATTTGAATCTATTCAAGGTTCAATTGACTTTTCAAAAGCCCCTTACGATAATTTGATTTTTTAGTCTGAACCATAGTTGTATCGAAAACCATCTCTGATTCAATTTCTTTCAATGCTATAAATCATGCCTCGAGATGTTCATCAATGACATACCTTTTTCCTTAGACATCTAAGTTTCAGGGCATTCCCTGTAGTTGATTCAGTTACTCATAACTGTGAGAATTTACATTATAACCCCTAATCTTCTATTAATTCCACTTACAGCCCAAGAAAAATTACAATTGAGTCCTTTTAGAAAATTTTGGGTATTACAGCGCCCTCACAAGATCTTTGTTTCATCCCGAAACCACTATAAGGTTGTTCCTTATGTAAAACCTGAACCCCATCAGAGTTTTGTTGACTTTTCGGAAGTCCCTTACGATTATTTAATTTTTTTCAGGCTGTATCTTAGCTGTACCGATAACTATCCCTATTTTGATTGCTTTCATCATCATAAATCTTGTCTCGAGACGCTTGTCAATCATATATCTTTTTTCTTAGATATCTAAGTTCTAGGGAATTCCCTGTAGTTGATTCGGTCACTTATAAATTCAATTCTTATATCAACTCTAGTTTTTTGAACCACTCAAGAGTTAATTGTAAAATCTTATCAATTGAATCTTTTCAGCCCAAAAATTCGTAAAAAAACTTTCAAAATTAATTTATTTTATTTTGGGGTATTACATATCTTCTAGTATTCGTATAGTTCGCTTCGTCTGTCTGTCTGACTGTGGATAAAAGGTAGTACTAAAATTCAATTGAGTTCCCAAAGCCTCATGTAGCACTCCCCATAAATGGGAGGTAAATTCATTGTCTCTATCTAATATATACTGACCAAGATGCCATGTAATTTCACAATCTCTTCAATGTATAGTCTGGCTAATCGATTCAGAGGAAAAGTCTTTTCAATAGGGAGGAAATGAATTGATTTCGTCAATCAATCTACTATCATCCATATTACATTGTACCCTCTCTAAGTCCTAGGTAAGCTGGTGACAAAATCCATGAAAATGTGATCTCATTTCCATTCTGGAATGGGTAATGGCTGTAGCAAGCCAGTGGATTTCACTTGCTGGCATAATTGACACTGAGAAACAGGTTTCGCTACATCATTTTTCATGCCATCCCACCATAACTATCGTCTCAACCCTTGGTACATCTTCATCTTCAGGATCTCCTGTCTTACCTCTTCATTGTTAGGAACACAAATCCTTCCCTAATACAACAATTACTCATTATCCCTCTAACTATATCCCAAGGCACCAAATTTTCCCATATTCAATAAAAAGGTGGCCAACTTTCCATTGGTAGGCTGGGACAGCCAAATTCGCTCGACCCAATCTGTTTACACTTGCATAAAACCATAGGACATAATAGGTCTTAACCTCAGAGGAGGAGATAGTCAAGCTGCTCAACTGCTCCAATAATTGCCATTCTTATACCATTATAGCAGCAACTGAGGCTCCCTACCGATTGAAAGCATCCGTTATAACATTGGCTTTCCCCGAATGATACAAGATATCACAATCATAATCCTTAAACAACTCAATCCACCAACGTTGTCTCATATTCAACTCATTCTTATTCTACTCTATAGCATAAACCTTCTATACTGTAATAGAATAATCAGTAATCTGTGCACCTACTAACACGTGTCAGATCTCCAAGCATAGGCCTCTCTAGAACTTAACCACTTTCTTGGCCTCAATGGATACCAAATCTGAGGCAAACTGGGCTAGAGATATGAACTTGGACTCATACTGCGCTACCGTATTACTCACTTGTGACAACTTTATGAACTCATAGACTTTCTGCTCTCTCATCTAATTTGGAAAGAAATACCCATTAAAGGCTTCTTGAAATTTTGTTTGTGTGGGTTCCCTACCACAGTACTGTTGTCTCACTATCTCCCACTATCGCTCTGCATCACCCCTCAATAAGAAAAAGGCCAACCATACCCTCTAAGTGTCATCATTTCCCATTGAACGCAAATGCTTTTCCACAGATAACATCCAATTCTCAGATGCTGAAACATCCACTCCTCCATAAAATTTAGGGGGTCGGGGTGCTAGGAAGTCCTTAAGCAACTGCCCACCTATACCACTCTCCACCACCTGCACCATAGGATTAGAGGTCTGACCTACCTCCTGCTCAATCAAATTTCCTCTAGCTTCATGAGCTACCTGATCTCACCCCACACAGTCGGTTGTAACCATCTCCATAACTCTCTGCATCCTTGCTAGAGCTCCCCGCAACTCTGTCATCTCCTAGCGCCAATCTTTAATCGGCTCTCCTATAGACTCAAAGGCGGCATAAAGTATGGGTGTGGATTGTCCATGACCCCAACTCCGAGTCGGTGGCCTTCATCGTCGAGCACTCACGATCCTGCACAATCAACATACCCAACTTAAGTCCACATTCAAACCCATATACTTACTCATAATGCATACCCTTATCAAGACGTACATCAAACCATAAGACACATGATCCTACCCCCCACACCTATGTGTACAGGGACTCACCCTAAACCAACCTACTCTGATACCAAACTGTAAAAAATTGAGCCCTTCTCTTATATAAATATATATATATATTCATGCTTCCTCCAAATCACCTAAGTGCCCTTGGTGCCAAAACACTTAAATGAGAATTCCATATGTTTAAATAATAGTTTAAACATTAAATCAACACTATACAACATTTCCACACATACCTTAAGCCATTGTGGGTCCCACTACCATTTAAGTCAAATCTTTGATTTTTTCCACTTCCATTGCACATCACCTAAAAATATCATATATAATTCACCAAATTATTGCTCTAATAAAATAAAGATCTCATTCCAATATATACATCACTTGGACCCACCAACGGGTCATTAAACCAAATGATAACCAATACTCTCACCCATGCACGTAGGAAAGGGTGGAATCAAGCCATGAGTATAGTGAACGCAAAACACATGTATCTATGCTAAGCTTGTAATACCCCAGATTTGTAAATTCAAATATGAAGTGATACTTGAGGTTGTTAGGTTCTAATACTTGAGGAAATATGTCATTTCGAAGGATTATAGAAGCCTTGAGGGAAAAATTCAGTTTCTAAACCAGTGGCAAAATCATAAATATTGAAATTCGGGTAAAAGTGTTATTTACCTAAAATTATAGGGTATTGGCGTAATAAGTCCATTTTTCGAGGACCAAAAAGTACAATTAAAAATAGACCAGGGACCAAGTTGCAAAGGGTCTAAGTGCAATTACGTGAAAAGTTTGAGCCAAAACGTCGTTTCTTAAAACCTTAAAAATATCTCATCAAAATATCTTTTCTTTGCTTAGCCTCCAAGTGGGACACATGGCGCATTTTGGTTAGATACACATGGGCGGCAATGATGAAACCTTAACACTTCGCAACACGTGGCGGATTTTGATTCGTCAAGAAACTCTATAAATATAAAGCCTTTGTAACCTTTATTTGGACATTCTTCAATAGGGGAAAGAAAGAGATTTTGGAGAGGGGAAATGCTACAAAAATAGAGGGAATGTTCTGCCAAAATCGGGAGAAAATCGGAAGGAAACAAGGCTCGTCGGAAAGTTCATGTCTCTACTATTAAGCATGCCAAACATCATCAAAACTGCAAGGTAAGTTTGATTTCTTACCCTAATTAGGTATAGGAATGAAAGAGAAGCATGTAGGAAAAAATGGGGGTCAAATCGGAGTTAAAACGAGAAAGTTATGGTCAAAATACCAAAAAAAGGCGGAGCTGGCCAATTTTTAAGGGATGCGCGTGCAGCTCAAGCACCGACAAGGGGCTACGCGTGTGAACGCATTAGCCACCTTCCAGCAGCGCGTGAAGACGCGTCCAACCTTCATTTGACCTGAAATTTTCACTATTCTTTTCCTATTTTAAGTATCTACAACCCCATATAAAAATATTTGAGGTTTGGTTCACTAAAATGCGTGATTTCTGCAAAAACAACCCCTAGTGCTCGAAACCATGCTGAGAACAGTATTATCAAAGGGAAAACAATCAAAGTGAGTGTTTCTTGCATCCTTTTGCTACATCCCGATCATTTTGGCTTCATTGGATGTGGGTGTTGACTTGCATATCATGCATTTGAGGCTTACATGTCATATTTTCCCTTGGTTATGCATATTCCTTCTACTTTGTCATATATCATGTTTGTGTTAGTGATTGTGGTTAGTTGTTGGGACATCATGGAAGATCTCGTGCTCTTGCGGTGAGCTAAGGAGTGACTATGATGATCGCGGGGATGATTGCAATATCTTGGCATTGCTACCACAATGGTGGATTTCATAATGACATTATTGCATTTGCACGCATGTACTCCATTGTTTGATTCACTCATTTAAATGTAATATCTAACTTGGGTTGATACCCCTAGAACGTTCCACGTTCCAAGTTTATCAGAAGTATCAAGTGTTTCAAGTTCCAGTTCAAGCGTGGGCAAGGCGGTTGTGCTTGGCTAGCCTTAGGGTTTTTGATTTATTACGTACCCATGTAATTGTACCATAATGATGTGTTGTAATAGCAGCTAGGGTACTCAAGGTTGTAAGAGGTGTGTGTATGTGGGTGTCTTACAACTGTACCTACGGTTATGAGTTGAGTTATTTTTGGAGTATTGGAAGTCGTGAACATTTCTTGTACTTGTAAAGAAAATCTAATGGAAACCCCTTTATTTAACTTTGGTTAAGTTTGCAAGTTCAATACAGTGCTTCTATTAGTAAGGGCTTCCATAACACCCGTAGGTGATGTCTTCTTATATTTTACGTTGTTGTGTATTTGGAAAAGCGGGGCGTTATAAAGCTAATAACAAATCACAATGAACATGTATAATATAAGGCTTAATGCATTTTTTCGTCCCTGGACTAATCAAAAAAAGTGTATAAGTCAGGAACTAAAAGTGTATAAAATTATTTTGTCTAGGGATGAATTGTGCATGAATAGTGAGCACAATTTAGTTGATATCCTTAAAGCCATTTTTTTTATTAGTCCAGGGACTAAAAAATGCATTAAGCTGTGTGTGTATATGTGGTGACGTGGCAGCGTGATGGGGTAAAATTAACGTCTCAATTAACGTCGGTTAATTTAGAGACTAAAAGTGTATAAAATTATTTTATCCAAGGATAAATAGTGAACACAATTTAGTTGATATCCTTAAAGCTAATTTTTTTACTAATCCAGGGACTAAAAAATGCATTAAGCCTAGATATAAAGATGCATGTTCCCACATAACCATTATACATAGTCATTCAAATGGGGAATCTAAGTCCCACATGAGTACAGCCCTTGTGGCCCACTCGAGCTTGACACGAGTCTGGCTTTATAGCCAACCCGAGCTTTGGTTTAACACCGTAAGGGATATCTTAGCGGATCCAGTTTGCAGCATGCAACACATATCACATGTAATTCGCAAGACCATGCTATGCATCACAAAATATCATGCTCCCCACTCATCCCATGCATAAAATCCCTCATAATTTACATGTATAAGGCCAATCAAACTCTTATAATTATGGTTAACATGCATGAAAAACATCTAAGAGTAGGGAAACTTGAACCGAGAGGGAGAAGAGGGTAATTTAAACTTATAAGAGGCTTTTGAGCCAAACAAGGGAAATTTGATCGATAGATGCCTTGGCATGTATCGATAAATTACCCTTAAAAAAGCAATCTATCAACAAATTGCTTCCAATCTATCGACTAACATAAGCCAAATTCACCCGACTCCTCTACTTTTCTCACTCGAACCATGGCAAAGAGAATCAAACTCTTGCCAAAACCTCAATTTATCGAAAAGGCATTATTCCTAAGCAAAAATAGGGAGAACAAGTCCCTTTGGAAGCATTAACAAGGGGTTTAAACAAAGAGAAGCAAGTAAATTACAATCATGTAGGGGTTTTGCTCTCAAAACAAAGAGTTGGACAAAAACCTACTCAAAGGTTGAGATCCAAGATTTAAAACCATGAGAAAGGATTAGAACTTACCTTAGATTCCCTCTTTGACAATCCCCATCCTTTCTTTACCCTTAACACCACTTTTTGGCTATCAACATAGAGATTTTCATCTTTTTTTAGCCACAAAACAGAGGGTAAACAGAGTTCTAAGCTAAAGAAGAGTTAGGGGATGAGTTCTTTACCTTGAAACCCTTCCTTGACTGTCAAGCCCTTGAATTAGGGCGTGCAATTTGGTGATATGAGAATGCTAAAATTGATAGAAAAGAGAGAACAGAAAGAAAGAAGAATGATAAAGAGAATCAATAGAGAAAGACTTTGATTATTCATTTTCAAGATATCGCTCAAAGTGCCATAGGTCTATCTTTTATAGGACCTCTAGCTACCTCAACTACCTTCTACCTCCCCAACGGCTTCCATTAGCCGCTTATAGTATTTCTACTACTTTTTTATTTCCTTATTTAGACCCTAACATTCTACAATATTACACACTACTCCCTAGGGTCGTGACAATCCCAACCCCTTCAAACAATTCTTGTCCCCAAGAATTAACAATGAAGGCTATGGTTCAACCAATCCCTACCTTCTATACTTGTTGCCTTCGTCTCTTCTCCTTACTATTTTGTTTTTCCCTTTTGAGTATTAGAAGTGTAGCAGCGTCTGCCTCTAATTGTTGTGCTGCTGCTTCAGCCTTCCCTTCAAACACTTCAACCTGTTGTGATTCCTCTCTGATTATCACCCTGCACTCCCCTATTTTTGCTTGGGAAATATCTTCTTCTTCATTTTCCTTTTCCCCATCATAACCTTCCATATTCATTAGTTGTCTTGTGCCCTGATGACCAGGGCTATATTTGTCTCCACACTTGAAACATACCCCCAATTGCCTTCTTTGTTCCATCCAACCTCCTTTACCGCCATTATTATTTGTTGTTGTCTTTACTACTAGTTGATCAGGCCCTGTAAGCAAGGCCCCCGAACTCCCTCCCCCATATTGTCCGACCAACAGACTTGGCTCGTAGGGCACATTATGCTTCTTAAAAATGGCCTCTAAGGTCATTTCTTGCGGCCTCGCTTTTTCGGCAGCCTGCCCTACCGTCTTGGGTGTCAGCATCTTGACCATGGGTTGTAACTCCTCCTTCAACCCGCTAACAAAGCTTAATACCAGGTACTGTTCAGTGAGCCCTGGTTGTATGGTACATACCATGGATCTTAGCTCCTCGAATTTGGCTTGGTACTCCATTACAGTACCTTCTTGCTTCAGCTTGTTGAATTCTTCGATAACATCTATCATTTTCTTTTCCTCGAAACGCTCACGGAGCGCTTCCGAAAAAACTCTCCAACCCCCTTGTAGCCCTTCATTTTAGACCCACCCTTGGTACCAAGAATCTGCCACTTCATTCAAATAGCTAGCTGCTATAGTCACATTTTGTTCCTCGAAAATCTGGTAGAATTAAAAGAACCTTTCGCACCTCCTTAGCCACCACCTTGGGTTCTTTCCCTTGAACATGGGTATCTCTAGTTTTGGAATGGGTGCATGGCCGTGCGTTAACTGTTGCAAGTTTCTTCTCAGATTTTATTGAACTATCTGTTGTTCCACTTCTTCCAAAACTCTGACTGTTCCCAATTGATTGCCTTGATGCGGCAAGATCATCTCCGACGCTAGCCTTGGCAGAAATTCCAGCGACAACCGTAATTGGGGCAAAGAGGCCAACATATTTAACATATTGTTGATCATCTGCCCTTGTTGCTCTACCGTTTCTTGACACCTTTGAACCGATTCTTGGCATCTTCCGACTGCTTCTTGTTGCTTTTCTGATGTTGCTTGCATGGCTTCCTTCCACTCAGCTAGTTCTGCCCGCATTTAGCGCATGGCATCTTGGGTATGGGTCATACCAAATTCTAGGGCTTCCAACCTAACCTCCAGTTGCTTCAATCTTGTACCTTCTGCCATCTGCCCAGACTTCAATTCACCGCTTTATGCCACCTCAAGATTTAACCCACGCCATGCCTTCACTCTCGCCTACCCCAGCTATGGCCCACTTGATGCGTTGCTGCATAGGACGCAGGAATTTCCTTCAAGAATTACACCACTTCAAGATTTGATCGAGAACTGTTGTCCGTGCTTGCCTACCCAAGGCCAAGCTCCTCGCTTCCGAATTTCAGTCCAGACTGCTTGCATCCATCAGTTCCGCCTCCTCTTGGGTCGCGTCTTGCCGGGTCGTGAGTCTATCTACCCTTTGATCGCTTGCGACTACCACTTCGCCTTTAACTACCGTGACTGCGCTGGAGTTGCTACTGCTAGCAAGTTCTGATGTTGGTCCTCACCTTGATGGCTTCCGCCGATTACCCCGCAGCTGGTTCGTCCCAGCTCTGATACCACTTGTCAAGCCCTTGAATTAGGGCTTGCAATTTGGCAATATGAGAATGCTAGAATTGATAGAAAAGAGATAACAGAAAGAAAGAAGAATGATAGAGAGAATCAATAGAGAGAGAGACTTTGATTATTCATTTTCAAGATATCCCTCAAAGTGCCATAGGTCTATCTTTTATAGGACCTCTAGCTACCTCAACTACCTTCTACCTCCCCAACGGCTTCCATTAGCCGCTTACAGTATTTCTACTACTTCTTTATTTCCTTATTTAGACCCTAACATTCTACAATATTACACACTACTCCCTAGGGTCATGACATTGACCTCCCTAGCTGCCACTAGAGGAAGAGGACTGAAGAGAGGAAGAACCCTAGTTACTGGAAGAGGTCTCTCCCAAAGCTCCACCGCCTCAAAATGACGCTCTCTTTAACTTTGCTCCTTTTATACTTTCTAAACATTTTAACTTAATTTTATTCCCAAATTTCCAGCCCACTTAAGCCACTTAATCCCCCCTACTTATCCCTTAATTTTCCTTTTATTAATGGCCATTTACCTTATTTTTCAACATTTCCACGTTAGCCCCTTATGTTAACTTGTGGCTCCTCCATTTGACTTTGACTATTTAACCCCATTTGCTTGCTCTTTCTTTGGCTTGTCAACACTTCCACTTTGACTTCTTGACTTCCCTTAGTTTTTCAAGCCACCTTGCACCTAGCAAAATAATTCTTTAAGTTATTTGACATGATAGGTAATTCCTAAAAGTAATAACGTAACCATATCATATTAACAAGGCATTACAGGTAAGTACTAATGAACATGACAATGAGAATAATGTATGATTGTGTATAACATTTTCATAGCATAGTTGGGGCATATGGTCATGTGTGGATGGATGTGTTGCATGACATTGTTATTATTCTGTGCAATTATTATTGCCAATGGGCATGTATGCATGTGTACATTTTGATATGTGGTGGCGAGGCATGATTCGAAAGGCTAAGGTCAGGAGGTTACAAAATTGTTATTGGGAGTTTATTCCACTCCATTCTTGTTATTCACGCTTCTAATTCCTATTGCTTTTATTACCTTGTTATATGCTTGCTGAGCCTTGTGGCTTATTCTCTTGCTTTGCATCATTCTAGGTAAAGGCAAAGATAAGGCTGAGAATGAGTCTAGCAGGGGCTGATCTTTTATCAATAGATGTGTACAAAGCTCACCTAAAGAAAAACTCCTGGGGTATTTTGTGTTGAATTGCCGAAGTCATTGGGCTCTTATGCCTTTATGGTATATGTATGTTTTGAGATATGACTTGATGTATTAAAGTCAAAGGATGTATCTTTTGTTCCAGTGGAATGTATATGCATAATTATTACGTTATGATAATGTTTTCAAATGAAAGTTGATGTGGTATGTAACAACCCAAAGTTTTTAGACAAAGGGCAAGGCAGTTTCAATGGTTGTTCTTGGGGAAAATATGAGACTTAAGTGTGGTTTGGAGGAATTTCAGGCAAAAAAGCTAGTCCAGAGAGGCTTAAAGTTCAAAAGAGGTTTAAGTTAGGGGATTTTGAGTTGGCACGGGATGAATTTGGATGTGAGAAGCTGGGCATTCAGATATGTGCAGCCCCATTTAGATAGCATAAAGCCTCATCCAGATATGTGAGGCTATGTATTCAGATATAGGAAGCTTATTCGGATATGATTAAAGAGAAGAAGAGGAAGGCGTATTCGGATATGCCAAAGGTCAAGAAAAGTGCACATCCGAATGGTGGGAATGGCATTCGGATATGCCAAACTCCTTATTCGAACATAGGGAGTTGTATTCGAATATGTGAGATAGGGAAGGAGGAGCCGCATTCGGATATGGGGGAATCTATTCGGATACGCCAAGGGAGAATGAAAGACATCTGGATACCTCAAATCCATATTCGGATATCACTCACGAGGGAAGCAAGATAATATTTGGATGGCCTAAAAGAATCAAGATATGGGCCATGCGTCTCATTTTCTCACAATTCTTCCTCTTGCAGACTTTCATGGTGGCCAAGTAATGACGTAATGAGGTGTATTGATGGGGTGCCAGGGCATGAAAAATCTAAGAGGGCTAGTAAAATTAATGATGAAGTGAATTAATTAGAAGGATGGTGCGAGAAGGTGTGCGAGATCGTGAGGTGCAGTCGTGAGGAGGTTCTGGCAATTATAAATAGAAGCAGGAGGCTCGGCCAGGGAAGGGAATTACAGAAGAAGTCTCGTTGAGGAAGTGGGAAGAGAAGCCAGAAGAAATTCGAGGAAGAATAAGGCCCAGCCAGTGACGGCGATTAACCTTGTGCAATTAATTCACACAAACACATAGAAACAAAAGAAGAAAACTCGTCAATGTATAAGTGTGCATTGCAGCACAAATTTATTTACTAGATGGAAGTCTCGGTCAATTCACTGGGAGATGTTCATTAAAATAGAAATAAATGTCGTGATACAAGATGATTTGTCAAACCAATTCGTTTATTTATATACGAGAAATGAAAGTATAGAAAATTGAAATGGTGAGTGTGTGTGGATCAAGTCAGATCAATTAATATTGAAAAATTACTAAATTGGTACTAAAAACGAAACGTCTCAGATCAAGACAATTTCAGTGCCAAACCAAATATTTCCCAAGACTCACAAAAAAAGGTATCATCGAGTTAAATTAATTTTAAGATCTTTGCTATTGATTACGTTTCAGGATGGTGATAATTCTAATTCTAGCAACCGACATACATGGTATGTCGACTTTAACTTAAGTAACCACCATAAATCAAAATGTATATAAAGTACACTTAGACTTAGGGGTGATGATATTTTTAAGTTGGGCAACCCACATACATGGCATGAGGGTTTCGGGTTAGGCATATATCCCAATCCAAATTCAAGTGGTTGGCAAAAATCTAAAAATTAATTTTAATACCTCAACTTTCAATGAAGTTTAGCTAACTCGGGAAATTTTGGCATCAAACACTATCATTGCCTTGACTTGAGAATTATTAACCACACATCTTCATTTTTTAATGCAGGAAAATAAGTGTGGAAAAAATTAACTAACAAAAATTAAATGACGGGAATTTAAATAACAAAAATTAAATGATAGAAATTAAAATAGTTAAAATTATATTGTAAAAATTAAATGATGGTATTTAAAGGGCAGAAATTAATTACGATAAATTAAAATAGTAAAGCATCAACAGAAATTAATAACATGTAATGTACAACATAAAATAAAAGCATCAGAAATAATAACAAAATAGAATGTAAAACATCATCATAACTCTAATACAGAAATTTTTAACAGAATATAAGCAACCACAGAAAATAAAAACAGGAACAGTAACCTTAATACAACCATTAATAATAGAAACAAAAACAAAACAGAATTCTTCAAACTGGAAAGCAAACTTCATTCTACCAAAAATTAATCCCTGTCATGCGAAAATCAAAATCCATACTACCGTGCGTAAATTAAAAACCTTCCTATTCCGTGTGCTGTACGCTGCCCTCCTTACTATGCAAAAATCCCTGGCTGTGCGATACCTCCAGCCTTGCTGTCCGAACATTCCAGCCTTCCCAGCGCACTGTGCGTTCCATTCCCTCCTGCTGTCCGAGCCTTCTCCCCATGGTGTCCAAAGCTTCTCCCAGCGCTCCAGCGGCCCCCTCAATTTCCAGCGCACTGCTCATATATATACAAAGTTAACATCCCATATTGCCCTTGGATTTGAGTGAAATTACACCCTAGGGACCGCATATACGGCCACTGAAATGCTCCTTCAATTTCCATTTAATTACCAAAGTGACACTACATGCTTTAAGGCCACTGACGCATGGAACGTGCCCAAACTTCTGTTCTTTTAAGTCCAATTTCTGATTTTTTTTGGGCGCATGGGATGCTGGACTTTAATTCCAATTTAATTGTTGGGCTGCCTCAATTTGGGCTTTAAATGGGCATGCGGTTGGGCCCTTAAATGGGCTTCAATTTCTTCATTCAATTTGGGTTTGCACATGTGGGCTTTAAGATATTAAATTAGGCCTCCAAGTCCACTGCTTCCCTGCATCTTCAATTACATGCGGAACTCCAAGTTGTCTTCCTTTGATTTGGACTTCACGCATGGCTGCCAAAATTAATTATATGTATTTTAATGGATATATCGAATGTTCCTGAAGAAGCCAAATACTAGAACAATTTACCAAACTCATCAAATATGTCACTCCCATCGAACATGTCACTCCATGCTACTACATCTCAACTACTCCCAAGTTTCAACTAGAATGTTTGAATGTTTCACGGGCATAACCCAATTAAAAGATGAATCTTCTAATAATGGTTTAAAAACAAATACATGAATGCATGATGTAAATACATGAACAACATATGCCCTAGTGTAACTTTCCTGACCCATCAGCTAGGCACAGAACCCTAGGTAGCAAGGTAGTTAAAATCGAAATTTTAAATGGGATCGAAAAATGGTCTATAGAATTGGATTGTAAAATCGAATCGTAAAATCGTAAGATTTTAAAGATAATTAAAAATACCCTTTAATTTTTATAAATATATATTTATAATAATATAATTTTATAAAAAATAAATTAATATCATTTAATAACCCGATTATTCCTTATTATATCTCAAAAGATGATATTTCCAAAATATAACTCAAAAACTAGCATGTTGGTATATGCAATTTAGAGACAAAACATAAGCAATTTGGAGGTAAAATATAACTTAAAATTCTTTAGAGGATACTTCCAATGTCTTCTATCATATTTAAGTTACAATTTTTACTTGATTTAACATTGATTAAATCAAGTAAAAACTCAATTTGGGGTTGGGTGGTCCATTAATTAATTACTTGTATGTCTTGATTTACTTATACAATCAATATTAAATCATGTTCCAATTTAGAGGCAAAATATAGTTATTCGTTGCATAAGTTTCAATGTCAGATGCTGTATGACATTCACACGTTGGAAGCATCCTCTAAATTGCAACTTAAATCAATGGAGGTTTCTAAATCGTAAAATCGTTTGGGGGTCTTTGAAGCGTAAAATCGTAAAATCGTACACGTAAAATCAAGATTTTATAGGATTTTACCCCAAATTAGATTTTACATGGGATTTGAATCGTTTGGGGGTTTTCAAAGCGTAAAATCATAAAATCGTATACATAAAATCGGGATTTTAACAACAATGCTAGGTAGAATCCCTACTTGCTTCTAGGATAATCTTAACGTTGTTTCATTAATTGCCCTTGAAGAATTACGGCTATACTATCAGGGCGACATCCCATCCCGACACAAGTATTGATATGCCAATAATATCATGCCGAATGAAATATCATAACCATCGATGCAACAATATATGTACAGATATGACAAGATGTGCATAAAAATACATATAACTTAGCCACTTTCATGACTATCATGCTCAATATAGGCAAAATATAACATGTGTAACTTTTTGGGGAAAACCACTCACCTGTTGCACCAAGTTCAGAATACCTCGAAAAATGTGCAAAGCCTCGATTTGTGTGTCTGATCTCAATTTTCATGCCGAACTTAGAAATCACTTCACATCAAGTCCTAAAGCACCCTATCAATTCTTTTTATTCAAACAATCATTAAAATCTATTTTTCCATAATTTCATCTATTTTTCTCCCATTTTACTCTCTAATATTCCAAATAAATATTTTCTTAACTATTTTCCCAAATATTTTACCACAACAATTCATAATATTCTAAGAATTTTTAAAGAAAATTCCATAACTTACCTCGATGCTTTGATTTCACGCATAACGAGGTTGGTTTGCGCTGAATCTAAGAAACCCGAAAGGCAAACACAAAAAATTTTTGCACAAACCTCTTCTCCTTATTTTTTTATGATTTTTGGAATTTTTTTTGAATTTTTCCACCGCCGGACGTGCCCCCACACGCTCTGCCACGCGCCTCCTACGCATACTGCTGGCTAGCGAGTGTATCACACTCGCCAGTCTTCTTCCTTTCGCAATTCATCTGCAACCACGACTCGCTTTGATTTTTTGGCTTTTCCTTCTTCGTTTTAGCTCTGTTTCGCCTCCCATTTGAACCTACGCCTTCCTCTTTACATCTTCTATAGGATTATAGCTTCAAACTGCTCGATCTGAGCCATTTTTTAATTGGTTCAACACAGATTCCTACGAAACCCAATTTTTCGATGAAGCTTTGTATCTCCTTCAATTCTTGACGAAAATTGCTCAATTTTTTCAAAAATTATCCTCTGGACATGATGAACAAAAGCCCCTTATTCACTTCCCTCAATTTTTTTCTCAAACCCTCAGATTTGAGAGATTAATTTTTTCACACAATTCGGTCATTTCTTAAACCCTCTATTTATAAGCAACCCCGAGCCTCCAAATGCTCATGGCTGGCCAACCTAGCACCCTTAGCATTTCCACCTCCCCTAGATCGACCCAAAAAATCATCATTTGACCCCCAAAACCTAAATTCAAAATACCAAAATTTTAGCCAATAAATAGCCAAAAATCACGAAAAATCAACTACTATTGTGGCTAATGTTGGCCTAGGCCCAACCCAAGAGCATCCCCAACCACTTTCCTTGAGACCCCGTGGCCGAAAGCAACGGTCGATGGCCAGCAAGGTGGCTGGTCGGCCATGACAGTGTTTTCATGGCAAGATTTTACAAAATTACACTTTGACCCCTTAACAATTTTCACTTTTCACTTTACACTTTGGTCTTTTCCTTGAAGCCCCTAAGCTTCCCAATAGTGCCATTAAGATCCACAAGCTCTAAACCTTTTATTTCATCTCCGAACATTTAGGAATAACGTCATTTTGACTTTCCTCGAGCAAAATTAAGAAATTGCACTTAGGCCTGAATGTATGTTTTGACCATAAACCCCTTTGTTTTCTCCATAAATCACCTAAGGGTTGTTTCTTATACAAAATATGAATCTATTCGGGGTTCCGTTGACTTCCCGGAAGTCTCATACGACAATTCAATTTTTCAACTCGAATTACAATTGTATTTTAGTTGTAACGAAAATTGTCTCGGTCCTGATTTCTTTTAATTCTATAAATCTTGTCTCAAAACGCTCGTCAATACCATATTATTTTTCTTAGATATCTTGATTTCAGGGCATTCTCTATAGTCGATTCAGTGACTTTTTTAGGCTATTTAGATACCAATATTTCCCGAATTTACTTGAAAACTTCACTTACGGCTCAAGGTAAATTACACTTGAATCCTTTGAAAATTCTCAAGTATTACATCTAACCCATTTCAGAGATAATGAAATTGGCTTCCAGAAAGAAATTAAGATTTCTTTCGGGGAGGTGTTTTGATGGACCCAGAAAGGGCTTAAATCCTCTCGGGGAAAGGAGTTTGGCTTCTGGGAAAGGCTGTCACACAAAACAAAAGGTTTAAAGGCTTGTGGGGATGTTTACCCACAAAGGCCCTCTGATGCTCAAGTCAATATCTTAAAGAAAAGTCTCGCGAAAAGAATAAATTAAGTGTTTCAGAAAGAAAATTAGGGTTGGATTTTTCGATGGTTTCAAAAGTCCTCTTCTCATCACTGTAGCTTAGCTTTTATAGGGGCTTGAATCTTGAGATTTCATTGTGACACATGTTGAAAAGTCAAGTCGAGCACATATGCTCTCTATTGTCTTTTTCGGGAAGACCTGTCCTCGGAAGGATCATTCGGTTGCTCTCCCAAAAGGATTGTTTCAGGTGTTCTCCGTAACATCTCTTTCCGAGAGAAGCCACCCTTAACTTCATTAAGCTTAAATCTTCGATTTAGACAACTTGTTTCCGAAGGGATCATTTTTGCAACAAATCTCTCCGAGAGGGATGGTATAGCACATACATTCTTTTCTAACCTACATACAACATTTTCAAAACATATCTTTTATTCTTCATTAAGCACTTATAAGAAATATTCTCTAATGCCATATATGTTTTAGTATTTTCATAACTTTCATAAAAAGTTTTTTAAACATTAGTTTCACTGCATATAAGAACTTATTTGAAATTTTCTAACTGCATAGTCATTTCTCATTGCATACGTTTATTTCATATGTTTCAAACTAATTTCTATCTTTTCAAAAATGTCTCTTATATATTCTTTCTTAAATGCATACATCTTCATATTAATATTTTCATATATAAAATTACCAAATGTCTAAAGTTTTCTCAAATCATTTTTATAAAAAAATCTTATATATTGCATATACATTCATATGCCTATTCCATCTGCTACTACATCTGATATGCCCTACAAACTTGGAGAATCGCAAGACCTAAAAGTGTCGCGAGACATGAACATGAAGCCTAAAGGCCCAGCAGGTTGTAGGGGATCAAGGAAACAAGCCGAAGGAGCAAGAGGTCGAGCCGAGACCAAGTGAAGAGGACCCACTCGGTTATGCTAAGTGGGTATGACACTACTTTGGTTTTTTAGGCATAACTCTATCATACGAGCTCCGATTGAGCTAATTTAAAAGTCCTATGGAAAGATAAGAGAATTATCTACAACTTTCATGTTTTGAGTTTTGAGAGATTCATACTTCATCAAGGTTGAAATTAGGCTCTAAATTGATGCACCTGCATTATTAAGGCTCAGAGTCAAGTATTGAAGGAAGATGGATCTGAACCAAGACAAAAGGGAAAAAGAAGGCATGAACGAGTGGCCCCCCACTTGGTCATGGGGAGACCAATTTCCCCTCACTTTTCATGACCCATTCGGTTATGCCGAGTAGGTACGATACTGCTTTTCTTTTTCGGTCATAACTTTCTCATATGAACTCCGATTCAACTTATTCAAAGTCCTATGGAAAGCTAAGAGAATTATCTACAACTTTTGTGTTTTGAGTTTTGAGAGATTCGAGCAGAATCAAGGTGTAAATCGGGCATGAAGTTGAGGTATGAGAATCACTCAAAACTGAACCAAGGAAAAGGGCAAAAGAAGACATGATCGAGTGGCCCCCCACTCGGTCATGACCGAGTGGGCTTGGGCCAATCTCTCCTCTTTTCCTTCTCAGATGGGCCACGAAATCGTCGAAATGGGCCGCGAGATTCTTGCCTCGATTGTCGCACGTCTCCTCTCTCTCATCTGCTATAAATAGGAGACAATGCCTTCATCACAAGGTACGCACTCTTGAGTTATTGAAGTACTATTTCGCATTTTCTCTCGAGATCTGACTTAAGCATTGGAGGGTTTGTGCGGGGACCCCCACCCGCGTCCTAACAGTGCTCTCGTTTTATAGGCCACTCGTCACCTCAGGTCACTCGGTTATCCAAGGCCACTCGTCACCTCAGGTCACTCAGTTATCCAAGGCCACTCGTCACCTCAAGTCACTCGGTTATCCAAGACCACTCGTCACCTCAAGTCACTCGTCGCCTCAGGTTACTCGGTTATCCAAGGCCACTCGGTCACCTCAGGTCACTCAGTTATCTTTGGCCATCTAATTATCAGTCCACCAAATCATCAGATCTACCAGATCCACCAAGCCAGTAGCCCACCAGATCATCAGCCCTGTCAGACCATCAGCTCTATAGGATCACCAGATCTGCTCGTCTACCAAATCTAGTTGCTCGTTAAGATTCTCATCATTGAAGGCACGACTCCCAAGACTTTTACATCTACCCATAAGTAAAAATAGATTGTTGTATTTTGGCAACAACAATTGGCACCGTCTGTGAAAAATGTAAGACAAAAAGTCAACTTAAGAATGGAAAACACCCGTGGACATCGATGAACTCTCTCTCAAGGCGTAGAAACACCCCTACCACCACAGAACTCTCAACAACAGGGAGCACCTCCCATTATTCCCGATTCTCACCCACAAGGAGCACCTCCACCCCCTCATAATGCTCAATCCCAAGGAGGTGATCGCTCCGTTTCCCCGAGCCAGTAGGTGGGGAACCAATCAGCCCCACCTCCACTTAACATCGGCTCAGGGCCACTTCCTACTGATTAAGTTGGGACTTCACGACAGCCATCGCGTACGGTCCCGTGGGAAGAGTATGAAGCATTGAGATAGCAACACGTTGAGGGCATGCAGGCACTTCGAGACATGGCTGGTATACTCCAAGGTATGATGCCTGGAGGGACGTTACCCGATACTTTGAAAAAGGTTATGCCACCACCTGAGCCTCAGCCCGAGGTGGGAGCTGATTTCTATCAAGAGGCCACTCCCGATTCTCATTCCCGATCCCACTCCTCTTCGAGATGATAGATCACCACCACCAAGGAAGAATCCTCATTCCACGCCCCGAAGAAATGAGAGCCCACGAAAGGAAAACAGGGTTAGAAGCGCCCAAAGACAGAGATACCATGAAACTAGGGCCGGCAGGCCAACAAGACATGATAACCAAACAGCAACAAGTATACGAGATGACATGAAAATGGTAGTTGAAGAAGTGCTTGAATAAAAGAAATTAATCCTAGCCATGGAGGAGCAACAACGCAGAAAATGTCTATTTACTGCAGATATATTGGAGAAGCCACTGCCCAGAAAATTCAAAATGCCTCAAATCACCCCCTATTCCAACAAAGATGATCCCTATGATCACATTCAAAACTATGAGTTGTTGATGATATTGCACGGATGGGACGATAACATAATGTGCTTAGCCTTCTCCTTAACTCTATCAAGGCATGCCCGAACATGGTTCAACAATTTACCTGAGGCCTCTATCTCTTCATTCGGTCAGCTTAGAATGGAATTTGTTAAGGCATTTATGATTAATAGTCGAAGAAAAAAGGATGCCACATACTTGCTCAGTATTTGACAGGGGAACAAAGAAACTCTACGTCAGTATGTGGATAGATTTCGGAATGCCACCCTCAAAGTTCATGATTTACCAATTACAATGGCAGTGTCTGCTATGTTACACGGAATACGACTAACTCCCCTACAAGAATCATTATCTTTGGACCCACCAATATCCCTAGCAGATTTGTTTACAAAAGCAAATAAATACGTGCTCCATACGGAAGTTATGAGAGCTGTAGGTGGGAATGAGGACAGAAAGCGAAAAAGGAAGGAAAGCGATGTTAAAGAGGACTCTAGACGGGTTAGGGGATCAGATATCCCTTAGCCCCAGTTCCACCATTACACCAAACTTCTCCAACCTCAGTCGACCATACTTGCAGCCATCGAAGGGTTAGGTCTCATTAGTCTCCCGAAAAAGGTTGACCATCCCATGGGGAAGAATAGAGAAGAATATTGTAGATATCAAAGGACACGTGGTCATCCCATTGACCAGTGCTGAGAATTGAAAAATCAGATTGAGATACTCGTCCGAGAAAGGCATCTATAAAGATATGTATGGAATGAAGAAGAAGAAGGTAGGGAATCCCGACAAAGAGAAGACAGGCATAAAGGGCGAGAAAGGGAAAACCCAAGACAACAAGAGAGAGGGAGGGATCATAGCCAAGACCCTCCTCTAGATAACGACCTAATTCACCAAGCCATCCAGATTATTTCTGGACGTGAAACTATGGCAGGAGACTCATCATTTTCCCCTAAGACAAGCTACGAAGGGGCAAGCTCTTGGGGGAAGGTGGTCAATGATCATTGAAGCCCTCAAAGAGAAAACTGGGAGCAAAATTTAGACACATTCAAGAGAGCCTATGTTGAAGATCGAAAAACTAAACTGCTCAAAATTTTGCATAACCTGTGTATTTCGGGATCATAGGCAACAACATGACCCCAAAATAAAACAGTGGATGTACTCACGTATTTACTAAACCATTCAACTTTTTCATTGCATATTGCTTTATGAAAGTTTGTTTGCTATGTTTTGCTTCTAGGAAATAAAAACAAACTCAAGCTTGTTGTCCGGCTTATAGCCCAGCAACGAGGTAAAAGTACATTCAAACTCATTGCCCCGCTCACGGCCGGACAATGAGGTAAAAGTACATTTAAGCCCGTTGTCCCGCTTATAGCCCGATAACGAGGTAAAAGTACATTTAAGCCCATTGTCCTACTTACGGCCCATCAATAAGGTAAAAGGACATTCAAGCCCATTGTCCCGCTTATAGCCCGGCAACAAGGTAAAAGTACATTCAAACCCATTGCCCTACTCACGACCTGGCAATGAGATAAAAATACATTTAAACCCATTGCCCCGCTCACGGCCCGGCAATGAGGTAAAAGTACATTCAAGCCCATTGCCCTGCTCACGGCCCGGCAATGAGGTAAAAGTACATTCAAGCCCATTGCCCTGGGAACGGCTCGACAATGAGGTTAAAATACATTCAAGCTCGTTGTCCCGCTCATAGCCCGGCAACGAGGTAAAAGTACATTCAAACTCATTGCCCCGCTCATAGCCTGGTAATGAGGTAAAAGTACATTCAAGCCCATTGCCCCGCTCACGGCCCGACAATGAGGTAAAAGTACATTCAAGCTTGTTGTCTTGTTAATAGCCCAGCAACGAGGTAAAAGTACATCCAAACCCATTACCCCACTCATACCCGGTAATGAAGTAAAAGTATAATCTAGCCTGTTGCCCTGCTCATAGCCCGGCAACGAGGTAAAAGTACATTCAAGCCCGTTGTCCCGCTCATAGCTCGACAACGAGGTAAAAGCACATTCAAGCCCATTGTCCTACTTACAGCCCGATAATGAGAAAAAAAAAAAAAACCAACGCGACCTTGTTGTCCTACTCATAGCCCGACAACGAGGGAAAAATGAACTCAAGCCCATTGTCTTACTCATCGCCCGGCAACAAGTGAAAAGAAAGTGCAAACCTATTTTCCTACACACAACACCATAACTGGGAGCAGAATCAAACTCATTGTTCAGTGCATAGTTCGATATCTATGGAAAGCGAACTTACTAGTATATCTACCTCATACTTCTATAAAGGAATTGAAAATCACTAAAGCCCCGAAATTTAAAAGCACGGTGTGCAAACAGGCTCAAGAGGATGTGTAGAAGATGAAACAGCTAAAAGAAAAGTAATGTTCAAAAGTTTACAGGACAAGATACTTTTTCACCTGGAGCTCCCAACTAAAAGAGTAGGAAGCAATTGATATGCCTTGCAAACTTGGAGAATCGCAAGACCTAAAAGTGTCGCGAGACAGACATGAAGCCTAAAGGCCCAATGGGTTGTAGGAGATCAAGGAAACAAGCCAAAGGAGCAAGAGGTCGAGCTGAGACCAAGTGGGGAGGACCCATTCGGTTATGCTGAGTGGGTACGACACTACTTTGGTTTTTCAAGCATAAATCTCTCATATGAGCTCCGATTGAGCTAATTCAAAGTCCTATGGAAATATAAGAGAATTATCTACAACTTTCATGTTTTAATTTTTGAGAGATTCATACTTTATCAAGGCTGAAATTAGGCTCTAATTTGATGCACCTGCACTATTAAGGCTCAGAGTCAAGTATTGAAGGAAGATGGATCCGAACCAAGACAAAAGGGAAAAAGAAGGCATGAATGAGTGGCCCCCCACTCGGTCATGGGGAGACCAATTTCCCCTCACTTTTCATGACCCACTCGGTTATGTCGAGTAGGTACGACACTGCTTTGGTTTTTCGGCCATAGCTTTCTCATATGAACTACGATTGAGCTTATTCAAAGTCGTATGGAAAAGCTAAGAGAATTATCTACAACTTTTATGTTTTGAGTTTTGAGAGATTTGAGCTGAATCAAGGTGTAAATCGGGCATGAAGTTGAGGTACGAGAATCACTCAAAACAGAACCAAGGAAAAGGGCAAAAGAAGACATGATCGAGTGGCCCCCCACTCGGTCATGACCGAGTGGGCTTGGGCCAATCTCTCTTCTTTTCCCTCTCAGATGGACCACGAAATCGTCGAAATGGGCCGCAAGATTCTCGCCCCAATTGTCGCACGTCTCCTCTCTCTCCTCTGCTATAAATAGGAGACAATGCCTTCATCACAAAGTACGCACTCTTGAGTTATTGAAATACTATTTTGCATTTTCTCTCAAGATCTGACTTAAGCATCGGAGTGTTTGTGCGGGGACCCCCACCCGCGTCCTAACGGTGCTCTCGTTTTGTAGGCCACTCATCACCTCAGGTCACTCGGTTATCCAAGGCCACTCGTCACCTCAAGTCACTCAATTATCCAAGGCTACTCGTCACCACAGGTCACTTGTCACCTCAGGTCACTCGGTTATCCAAGGCCACTCGTCACCTCAGGTCACTCGGTTATCCAAGGCCACTCGGTCATCTCAGGTCACTCGGTAATCTTAAGCCACTTGATCATCAGCCCACCAGATCATCAAATCTACCAGATCCACCAAGCCAGCAGCCCACCAGATCATCAGCCCTGTCAGACCATCAGCTCTATAGGATCACCAGATCTGCTCGTCTACCAGATCCAGTTGCTCCTTAAGATTCTCATCATTGAAGGCACGACTCCCAAGAATTTTACATCTGCCCATAAGTAAAAATAGATTGTTGTATTTTGACAACAACAGCATCTATTTGTAGTTTAAGAAAATTATTTTCTTTAAATAATTTTATTGTATCATATTCTCATGATATTTTCATTATTTTTGAAAAATAGTCAAAACACCCAGTTCACCCCCTCTTGAGTAATCTTTCAATAATAATAATAATAATAATTACAAGTTGCAAATCCCAAGATCCAACCATAAAAAGGTTGTCGGAGACAGCCTAAGCATCTTTAGAAATGCCACCACCGATGTAACATCCTGCTCCATCCGAGGGGCGTTATAAATGCAGAATAAATAACTCATAAATTTTGGGGATATATTTTTTTTTCCACAAATATACTAGAATAGTGTCTGTACGTGAATAGTACACCAGATAAGTTTCAAAGAAAGAGATGTGGGTCACAAAGAGACACACTTAAATATCAAGTCTTTGCTTAGATAGAACTTTCCTAGACATGCACTTTCACTACACAATACTTCAATCCATAACTTCCTCGACAATCCCAATTACCTTCTCAGCACATCAAACTTAAAATCATCAAACTAAGACAGGTAATATCATCATAAAACAAATACGGAAGCTAGATCGAAACTTGATATGGTACATAATCGAAATCATCTTATACATAACATCAAAATCGTACCATCATCTAACATGACATCATCAAATGAAATACATATAATCTAAAATACATGCTACGATCCACCTACAAGTTGCCGTCAATCCTCGGCAATTCCTTTCCCTTTGGAATCGTTGCTTCCACCTGGAATGTTAGAATATTCTAGGGACAAAGTCCAACATAAGATGATGAATCATCTAAGTGAGAGTTCAAAAACATTTTCATGAATGTATGCAAAACATGAAACAACAGAAAATCATGACAAAACCCGGCCCAAGAGAATCCCACAACACTTAAGCCTAACCAAGGAAAATGCAATATCTCTAAAGGTAACATAACCACTTCGACATATTAGCAAAACACAGTCCTAGTCTAAGAAGGGCAACATCAATGCATGAACCCAGGAACCACCGCGTCATCATTACGTTCCCACTCAGAAGCTTCTGAAGCACGTCAACACAAATCTTGCCCACATGATGATCAACACCATCTCGGGAATCCACGTCCACCTCGGAAACAATACTATCGCGTAAGGCATCTGGGGTGGTGTCCGCTCGTAGCCCCGCCACTTACCTGTCCGGGATGGTGTACACTCTCAGCCCCGTCACTTGTCAACTCGCAAGGGTGGTGTTCACTCTCTGCCCCCGTCACAAATGGGCATTTTCCCTTGGCATGGTTCCTTAGCGCTATCACTTCAAGTGCCACATCATAAGTTGACATCCCATCCCATCCCATAAAAAAAACACGCTAATGCCACATACCATGATTCAATGCATCATATGAAACAACATTTCATGTACATAATTTATCGCACTAAATTCAATACACATACATAAAACATTTCGGGACATACTTGAACAAAACCAACCATCATAGGTTAAAACCATTCACATGTAACAAAACTTTGTATGGATCAAATCAAGTTTATAAGAGAATCAAAACCAAGTATTTTAGGGTAACACAACTCACAATAAACAAATTTTGGGGTTAGAATTGCTTATCTTTAACAAAATTCAGGGTACCTCGAAAAGCGTGCACTGTCTCGATTTGCGTGTCCGATCTCGATTTTTGTGTCAAGCTCAAAAGTCGCACCAATACTCAACCCTAGGGCTCAAAGCACCCTAATCATCATTTAAATATAAAAATATGATTTTTCTCACAATTTCTTTATTTTCTCCCATTTTTCTATTCAAAAATTCCAAATAAATATCTCCCAAACTGTTTTCTCCAATCTTTCTTCACAACAAATCATAATAACCTAATAACTTCAAAATAAAATTACTGAACTTACCTAGATGTTGCGATTTCATGCAAAACGAGATTGATTGATGCGAAAATCGGGAAAATAGAAACTCCAAATCCAAAACTTTTTACACCAACACCTAGATAATGATTTTCTTGGATTTTAGCAATTTTTTCCATGATTTTTCTCCCCTGAACGCGCCCTCACACGTTGCTTCAAGGACCGGCCACGCGCCCCCACTCGCGGTTTAGGCTGGCATGTGTAAGATATGCGTCAGTCATCTTCTTCATTTAGCTTCCAGCGAGCTGCATTCTGGCCTGGTTTTTTCGCGATTTCTCCCTCGTCCGAACTTCGTTTTGCCCCTCGTTTGAACCTACACCTTCATTTCTTTGCCTTCTACAGATTATAACTTTAAATCCCTCAAATGAAGCCATTTTCTGACTGCTCCAAGCTATTTTTCAAACGAGGTTTCGAATCTCCCTCAACTCTCAACCAAAATAGTTCAAATTGTACAGGAATGAAGCTCAAGACATGGGCAACAAAAGCCCTTTATCCACTGCTCTCAATTTTTACACAAATTTACAGATCTAAGAAATTAATTTTTTTAAGGATTTTGGCCACTTCTATTTATAGGCCTTCTCGAGCTTCCAAACGCTTATGGCTTGCTCAAGCGACCCCTTTGAGGCTTGTACCGCCCCTGGATCGACCTAATTGCTACAAAAAATTGATCAAAATGATGACTTTTGTTTCTTTCAAAATTCGGCCAAGAATTTGGTCGAAAATCTTCCAAATCCGGCCAGCTCAAGCTCCCTTGTCAGCCCAGAGCCAACCCTGATGCATTCCGGACCCATTTGGCTCGATTCCCCATGGTCGGTAGGCGTTGGTTGGCAACCAGAAGCTACTGGTCGTCCATGGCAGGAAGCTTCTAGCTTCAAGTTTGAAATATTGCACTTTTACCCCCACATATTTTGTCTCTTATGCCTTGGCCCATTTTCACAAAGTTCCTGAACTTTCTGAAATTGCCATTGAGTTCCTCAAGTCCTAAAACTTCCATTTCACCCCTAAAGATTCCAAAAAGTCATCATCTCGACCTCCTTCCAGCAAATTCAAAAAATTATACTTTGGCCCGAATCTTTGTTTTGGCCGCAAATCTTTTTGTTTCTTCCAAAAATCACTGAAGGGTTGCTCTACACACAAAATATGAATACCCTCAAGGTTCTGTTGACTTTCCGGAAGCCCCTTACAATTATTCGATTTTTCAGCCTATTCCATAACTGTATTTTTGTTGTATCAAAAACTAATTCTAATCCAACTTCTTTCAATGCCATAAATCATATCTCAAAATACTCAATACTGCCATATCATTTTTTTTAAGCATCTCGGCTCTAGGGTACTCCCTACAGTCGATTCGATCAATTTCTCGGGCTATTCTAATACCTATTTTTCCTCAAATCCATTTTTCTAACAAAATTCTTATTTCTTAATTAACCCAAAGTTCTTGAGTATTACAACCTGTAATACCCCGAGAGTCTAGAGAAGTTAGTATATATCGAGGATAGTGTAAGAAAGGAAACAATATCAGCTGGATACCTTTTAGGCTGAATGTTGGTAAAGAACTCCCAAGTTAAACGTACTTAACCTGGGGTAATCCAAGGATGGGTGACCCCCTTGAAAAGTTCGCGTAGGCCCATCATGGTAAGTTGTTCCGATCCTTCCTATCGCTCAATCGGGTCGTTACACAACCGATGTTGGGTTTGCCATTTTTAGCATTGTTAAACAACACATGCACAACATCGTCCAACTATAATTATCTTCAGCCTCCAATCATTATCAACCGAAGGCTTACCCATCAATCATAACAAAACTAACACCATGAAATCCAAGGCTAGAGAATACAACATAATGAATGCACCCACACTTCTTAGTCAAGCTGTACAATACCACTAATATTCAGTCTTAAACTGGACACTCGACCCCAAACCAAATGAATTCTAGCAATGTGTCAAGTGCTTAGGGCTCAAATCATTATCAAAGTATCAAAAAGATCAATGATAGTCAAATTTAGGGGTTGGCGGTATACCTGAAACAAAATTTTAATAAGTATCAAGTCCAACATTTTTTATGGCTCGTAGATTCCCTATGATGGTGCAAAGTTTATCGAGCGGTGTCGTTGTCCAAACGACTCACTACGTGAGAAAAGACTGGAAAAGAATAAAAATTTTACTTCTTATCGTCCAATGTTCTAAAGTAAATATTTGTAAATAATTTTAAAAATCATAATAAAATAAAATATATCTAAGTGCTTTTGAAATTTTAAATAACATGAAATAAAACAAAAAAACAAATACTATTTAAATATTAAAAAAGAAAGAAAGAAAAGCAAAACCCTAATAAGGCAAAGAGTGAGCGGCGCGAGTCCCTTATATATAAACACTGCCGAGAGGCGACCTGGAACGCTCGCATTTCGCTGAGCAGTATTCGCGGTGGTGTCGAAATCGTGACCTAAAACCCTACATATCTCCTCTACGTTCAAGTTTTCTGGTAAGTGGAATCTTTTTCCGCATCTGTGCTGCTTAATTGTTCTAAATTTTCAATCTTCTTTTGTGTCTTTGATAGGCTTCACTTTCCATTTCTGTGAATGATTTAATACAAAGTGTTTTGCTTTTTGGTACCGTCGTAGTGCGAGCGGTATACTGAGCTTGAACCGATGTCGGACGAGGAAAGGGAGGAGAAGGAGTTGGATCTCTCCTCTCCTGAAGTTGTCACCAAATACAAGAACGCCGCCGAGATCGTGAACAGTTAGTCTCTCACTACCACAGTTACTTTGTAATTTGTATCAGTATAGATAAGTTTGATTAAGTTTTGTAAGTACGCGTATGTATGTATGTTCGAGTATGTTTAGCTTAAAACTAACATGTTTTTGGATGTGGAGGGGGAGGAAAAAGAAATTGGGAATGGAATGTAGGTTCAGTGGTGTTCACTACTGTTATATTTGGAACTAGAGTTTACTGATGGATGAAAGTATATGGGATTTAGAATAACTTTAATTCTTTGTAATACAGAAGAGAGGGCTTTGATATTTCTCCCCCCCAAAAAACTTGGTTTTATTATGACCAGTAAAATCTGTATGAATCTCTCTTTTTCTCTGGATAAATAGCCCTGGCATGAATACAACTTGTTTCCATGTTCATTTTGGTTGGTTGCCCAGGCCTGCGTATACATACGTATATAAACAAGTTCATATATGTATTTTTTTCATGTGGCATGCAGCTTGATTTTTGATTAACAAATTTGAGAAGTTTATGAAATTTGTGATAATCATGCAGGGGCGTTGCAGTTAGTAATATCAGAATGCAAGCCTAAGGCCAAGATTGTTGATATTTGTGAGAAGGGTGATTCATTTATCAGAGAGTAAGTTCCTTTTCTTATTTAACATACACGGAGACATAGTTGAGTTTGTATCTCATGTTTTGGTGGCTTCTTGTGGTATTAATCTTTCATAAACATGTATAATTCACAGGCAAACTAGCAATACATACAAAAATGTCAAGAAGAAGATTGAAAGGGGTGTTGCATTTCCCACATGTATTTCTGTAAACAACACCGTTTGTCATTTCTCTCCACTTGCCAGTGATGAGACTGTGTTGGAGGAAGGTGATAAGGTGAAGATGTAAGTTCTCTTTGACACTAATTACTGAGTAGTGTGATTGAAGACTTAATGCTAGCGTACTGATAATGTTGTATTTTCTATTGGATGCAGTGACATGGGGTGCCACATTGATGGCTTCATTGCTGTTGTTGCTCATACCCATGTCCTTCAAGAAGGACCAGTAACAGGGAGGCAGGCTGATGTTATTGCTGCTGCAGTTACTGCTGCTGAGGTTGCTCTTCGGCTTGTAAGGCCAGGAAAAAAGGTAAATTATGTTTTAGGCCTGGTTTTGATTTTGCCCCAACTGATATGCTGATCTTTTTAGTTTTAATTATTGAATATTGAGGATCAATGATTGATTATTCGTCATATAAGATAAAGAAGTCTGTTGACTTGATTGAATTTGTAACCGTCTGTTTGTATTTAGATATTACTTGTAAATATTATATCTTTTACTTGGGTAAAGGTAGTGGATTTTATATGTCAGTGATCTTTTGTTTTTTAGATGATCATGATACTGCAATCATATTATTCTCTATGTAGTGTCCCTAGTTTTAAATGGTCTAGCCCCATTCTATTACTTTACACTTTCTGAACCATGGATTAATTGATGAGCAATTATAGGTTAGAACATTGAGTGTTGATGTTGGCAAATTTTTAATGACGCAGATAACAATTTTGTCAGAAACATTTGTGGACCCTGCAATTATATCATTTTTTATTTAATTTGCCTTCTAAATTTGGAAGAAGATGGTTTAATTTGTTATGCAATTATTGTTAAAAAGTTTATCAGCGTTCTATTATAAATTGTATATTCATTCACACACTATCTGAACCCTGGGTGGGGAAAAAAATTAATTTAAACAATAAACAATAATAAATTATGGTTTAGAACATTGATGGGTGTTGATGCTGGCATGGTAACGGAGATGGCCTTGAGTAGTAAATTTTTATCAGAAACATTTATGGATGATGGTCTTTGGATAGAAATCCATATCTCCTGCAATTTTTAGCCTCGTCCAAGTGTGTTATTTGACTTTTTTTTTAATCTTATTCAGTGTTTTTAAGTTATTTTAAGTTATAAGCTTGCCTTCTTGTTTGTATGGGTAAATATTAATTGGCATTGTTTGTATTCTCCTTTATGTGATTTCCTTATCCTTAAAAGACCAGCACGTGTTATCTCTGAGTATATCCAAGCACTAGGGTGTCTTATGCAAATCGTCCAAACCACTAGACCTGGTGAAGAAGAAAAAGAAAAAAATTTGGCAAAGACAACGAAAAATCAATGAAAATGCAAAAATATGAGTGCTCACTTAAGAAGTGAGTGAATTAGGTGTTTCAAAACTTTTTCGGTTTGAAAGTATTTTACACAAAAAAATTTGCAACGATAAGGGCTTTCCCATCGCTTAATGACTGCTAAATAAAGCTTGGCTAGTAGCTAGAGCAATAGGTAAAAGAACAGTTCTGCGTGTGAGCATCTTGAAGGTTAACTATTTATGGGTGTGGGACTATGTTGTTCTATTGAACCATGCCATATGTGATCCTTTTTTTTTTTTGTGTGTGTGTGTGATGGATACTAAGGGCCCATTTGATTTTATTGTCATTTTTAGTTTTTTGTTTACATATACTTTTTTGGAAAGACATTTGGTGCATTGTTTTCGTTTCCAAAAAAGTGAACACGGTTTGCATTTTTCTTGGAAAAAAATGGAAATACCATTTTGGTGTTTGTGTATATATATTTGTTTCCTGTCTATTAAGGAACCGCCCTCTTTATCATCACAATCTCCAATACCAGCCACACCCTCTTCATCAACCCGACATCCATCAACCTGCCATCTGTTTTTTAGGTGAGGGATGGTTACTAATTTAAAACATTTAATTATCTAAAACGTACACAACATTTTTAGTAACCATCATTTTTGGTTTTTATTTTTATTTAAATAGAAAATGAAAATGAATATAAAACAAACAAAAATGAACACAGGAAAATTGATAGCAAAATCAATCAAGTGCAAAATGTTTATTCTTGAATTTATTATTGGTTCTTATATACACTGGATAAAGTTGTATTGATGCTATTGGCTCCATAGTTTGTCAGATATTAGAATTAAGGTGTCTTAGCATGGATGTGGCTTTTTGCCTTATTATTCTTACAAATCTTACCACCTTCCCCTAAATGATGAAAATATGAATAAGTTATGGACTAATTTCCAGTGAAGCTTATAGTCATAGTTACTCTGATAGGGGGCATAAGTTTTATGTGATTATTTCATTATTTTGTGGCTTGTGCAATTTAATATGATACCTTCAATCTTTTCTGCTATTTTCAATGTGGAAACTGGAAAGACATTATATTCGTTCTTTATTTTCGCAACTTGTAAGTATGATAGGCTTCTAATTGTGAAGAGATTATAACATTTTGTAGGCATCTGCTTGAGGATTGTGGTTTTGTTTATAGAACTAGCACTGCAATATATAATTGAGGCAACTTTGCTGAGGTGATCAATCGTATGTTGATTTCCTCCTTTCCCTGTTGCCTATATACGCATGGCCGTGTTTGGGATATTTTGGGTTCATCTTATTGATGTTGATGCCTACTTCAGCATCTGCCGTAATCATGTTAAATGAAAAAAACTAAAAAAATCTGAGTCAACAAAGTTCTTTTTGGTCTTTCTCTAAGCATTCTCTACCATTGTGATGCAACTGAGAATAAGAATTGTGGAATGATTCCATAATTGCCTTAATATGCACCTCAGACTTTCAGTGCTACTATATGATGAATACTTGCCAGAAGCTATGGAGGACATTCCAAGTGAGGCTTTTGTCATAGTTACTGGTATCTTGCAACTTCTTTGATAGGATTTACATGAATAAAGCCTAATGAAGCAATTAAATGTTAGTTTTTTGGTTAGGGTCTGGCAGCTTGCTGATTATCATTGTTAATAAAGATTCAGTTGTTATGTGTCATCTAGCCTTATCAAAATGAATCTGCTGTTACCATTCCTGCCTTTCCTTTGGTCAAAATGTTTATGATATTATGTAATATTTTGCTTCATTAGGTGCTTATTCTTGGATGAATTATATTATTGATTGTGATTCGGTGTGGTATGCCTGCTGCTGTTTTTGTTTGTGTATTTTTATTTTATTTTCTTTGGAAAATACCCCCCCTGGGGGGGGGGGGGGGGGGATCTTTTCTTACTAGATTATGACTAAATGCAGAATTGTACAATTGAAGAGTTTATAGGAGGCACAATTCACAGGACAATTGCTTCATGGTTTGTGTCTTTGTTGGTTCTTTAATTTGTTTGTGCCTTTGTTGGTAAACAACTACTATATCGTGCTTGTGCCTCTATTTCTTAAGTCTGTTGACTGATATTTGACTTCTTAGTAAACATTAGTAGTTGTTGACCATGATGTGAGTTTATTTGGTTTTGTTGATCTTGCTTGTATTATTGTGGTTTCCAGTTGTGTTAATTGGTAAGAACTTTTCTTCTTATAGTGTTTTGTCATATCATTTAATTCAGCCACTGAATTTCTTATTGGCAGAACAAAGATGTAACAGAAGCACTTCAGAAGGTTGCTGCTGCCTATGACTGCAAAATTGTTGAAGGTGTCCTCAGTCACCAGCTGAAACAATTTGTGATTGATGGAAACAAGGTTGTACTCAGTGTTTCAGGCCCTGAGACAAGAATTGATGATGCAGAGTTTGAGGAAAATGAAGTCTATGCAATCGATATAGTAACAAGCACTGGCGAAGGCAAGGCAAGTAAAGATTATCCTTGTAGACCCGGAGATAAAAGCCTTAATATTTTTTGCCTTTTGTCCTCATTTTTTGGGTTATTGAACTTGCAGCCTAAGCTATTAGATGGGAAGCAGACAACTATCTACAAAAGAGCTGTTGACAAGAACTATCACTTGAAGATGAAGGCATCTAGGTTCATATTCAGTGAGATAAGCCAGAAATTCCCTATCATGCCATTTACAGCAAGGTGTGTTTCTTTTCTACATGTTCCTGTTAAATACTTGTCTACCCATTTTTCCTTTGTCATTTTCCCTAATTATATTGGCAAACTTCTTGAATGACAGGGCTTTGCAGGAAAAGCGAGCTAGACTGGGGTTGGTGGAATGTGTAAATCATGACCTCTTGCAACCATATCCCATTCTTCATGAGAAGCCTGGTAAGAACCTTGTGGGAGGATTAAGATATGCAGGGAACTAAATCATTCTACTGAAATCCAGCTTCCAGTGTTTTTTTCTTGGGGGGGTTTGGGTTGTCGATCTTCAAATTAGTGTTTCGTTTAGAAAGTTGGATGTTTATGCAGGTGATTATGTTGCACATATCAAATTCACCGTTCTACTAATGCCAAATGGTTCGGATCGCATCACCTCCCATCCCCTTCAGGAGTTCCATCCTACTAAAACAATAGATGACCCCGAAATCAAAGCCTGGTTAGCTCTAGGGACTAAAACAAAGAAAAAGGGTGGAGGGAAGAAGAAAAAAGGTAAGACTGACGGCTAACCAACCGCATTTTCTTGTACAAATTTGGTATCTGCTGCTGCTGCTGCTTCTGCTGCATCTTTTATATGAATGCAAATCTTTCTATACATTGCAGGTAAGAAAGGCGAGAAGGCAGAGGAGTCTGCAGAAGCTGCTGAAGAAGCAGCTATGGATGCAACAACGACAAACGGGGCAGAAGCCTCACAAGGATGAGAATCTAAATTTTGTGACCTTTTTATTGTTTTTGGGTTTTCAATTTTGGTTACGTGTATTCTGTTTGGTTATGATTTCAATCTATCAGAAGGTCGTGGCTAAATGATGTTGGATTCTAAGTGGGCGTTTACCAAATGCGTCGCCCCATGTACACAGCATGTAACCGAAACTCTATATGGCATCATTCTCAAAATAGAAAAAATTTGTTTACTGAAGAATTGGAAGTCGTAAATTATCAATTTGATTGGTAAAGATTCCTCAAACATGAATGTGGATGGAAGCCAGCAGCCAGCCAGCCAGCTATGGTTCGGGTTAACTTACTTGCATGTTCTATTTATTGGATTAAGCTATTTGTCGAGAAAGCTTCAGAGAAAGCTTTACAGATTTTTTTAATTTAATTTTTTATCTTTTTATGTTTCTGAATTCGGCCCATTTGACTCTCTCTTTCACTATTTCTCCCACTCTCTCTTCCAAATGGAGATGTCAAAAGGGTCAACTTGAGTTAACCCACGAGTCTTTTAAACGGGTTGGGCCTGATTTAGCTTTTTTTGTCGTGGGTAGGGCTCGGTCTGATTTACTCACCGCCTCCTGTAAAAGGTCGGGCCGTGTCGGGCCAGCCTAACGAGCCTACGGGCCTTAGCCCACAAGGCCTAGTGGGCTAAGCTCTGTGGGCCAACCCACAGGCCTTGGTAAGTCGAGCTCATTGAGCCCAACCTTTTTTCTTTTAAATAATTTTTTTAAAAAATAATATATATATATATAAATATCAAAATAATACATATATAAAAATTATTTTTTTTAAATAATTTTTTATCTTAAATTTTAAATATTATTTCATCATTTTATATTTCAAAATTTTATGTCTAGTAATTTTTCTTGTAAATAGATATGAAAAATAATGCACATATAAAAAGAAAAATATTTATTTATAATTTAAGTATATAAAAAATTTAACTTGAAAATTTTAAATATATTGATAATTATTATTTATATATATTGCGAAATGTAAAATTTTTAACATTCAATATCAATAACTAATAAATAGTAATATAGTTAAAAAAAATAAATAAATAAGAGATGTTGGGCATAACATAAAGTCCTAGCAGGCCGGGCCCATAAAGGCCTCATGGGCCCGGCCCATGAGGTCCCAACGGGTCGAGTCAGGCTAGGCCCTTAGATGGGCCAGGCTAGGCCAGGTCGTGGGCCCAAATTCTTTGGCCTGGCATGGCCTTCCCATGGGGCCCGGGCTCAAGTCGACCCGTTTGAACAGTGATGGGTCTGGCTATAGCTCAAGCTATCCCGAGCTGGGACGGGCGGCCTAGCCCTTTTGACATTTCTACTCTCAAATCCACCACACACATTCTCTCTCTCTCTTTCACTCTCTCAAACCCAACACTCTCTTTCTCAAACCATCGCCCCCCTCACCCCACCACCGCTGCGAGCATCGTTGTCACCATTTTTCCACCGTCGCGAGCAGCGTTTGTCGTCTATCGCCCCATTGCAAGCACCGTCTGTCGTGTCTCTCCCTCGGTCGCTTGCACCTCTTCGCTTGGTCTCCCTCACCATCGGCCACAGACGGTTGTTGCCCTCTTCTTCCCCTCACCGCCTCTTGGACTGCCATCGCCCCCCCGCTAGCCGCTCGCAGTGCCTCGCCCATCCCTCCCTCTACCGCTGCCGCACCTGCCGACCCCCCACTCGTCCTGCCCCTTCTCCCCCAATCTACCGTCCCCTTTGCCTTCATTTTTTTTATTTACTTTGTTATTTTTTTTTTCTATTTACTTTGTTATTTTTGTTATGCGGTGGTGATGATGTTGATGCTAATTTGGTGATCAGCATGATTTACTTTATGTAGTAAAAAAATTTATGTAATTAATTTTATATTGTGAAATTTATGTAATATAATTAATTTTATATTATAATTTACATTACATAATATAAAATTAATTATATTACATAAAATATCATGAATGATAATTTTTTAAATATATTACACAATATAAAATTAATTATATTACATAAATTTCACAATATAAAATTAATTACATAAATTTTTGTACTACATAAAGTAAATCATGCTGATCACCAAATTATAATGTAAATTATAATTTATGAAATTTAAAGAAAGGTTTTAAAGTTTACTCCACATCTTGATAGAATCACAATCTAACTGTTGTCGTTAAAAAAGTTTAAAACAATTTTATTTTCATAAGCTCATTTAATTTTGAAATATTCTCAATTTCACCTCCCAACCCAAATAAATCATTCTAATCTTCTTTGTGATATCATGATGCACAATCACAAAAAACAGATCTATGCCAGCTTATGGGTAAGGAGAAAATTTAAAGTAAAATTCTAATCTATCTTAATCATGTATTGACATTTGATATGATAGGACAAGAGAGTGGAAACAGTAATCCTTGTTCTTGAATGAAGATTAGAATTTATCATTAAAAATATTAAATTAAAAAAATTAACATACACAAAAATATATTAAATTTAACGGCTAATTTTTTTATTTTTTATTTTATTTTTAGCCAACACTAAAAAAAGCACTAAGCCATCAGCCACCATTGATTTGAGAAGAAAAGGATTAAAACGTACTAAAATAATTACAAACAAAATAATATTTAGACATTTCCATTTTCACGGTCTTCAATCATTTTTCGATAACATTCACTAGTGGGTAAATTGCGTTCCCCAGCCACATTATATAAACCTGATATTTCATAAGCCCAAACCCCAAACTCCTCACACAATCAAATAAACTCAAAATAAATCATATTCTTTATTTTGACGGCGTTGGGTGCGGGCTGAGGGGGCGACAGCGGTGTGGTGTGAGCGGCGGTAGAGGACGAATCGGTGGGGGTGTTGGGGGGGGGGGGGGGGGGCGCGCAACAGGCAGGGGTAAACAACAATGGGGGGGAGGGGCGAGGCAATCTTCGAGTGGCGACAATTGGCTGGAGGGGCCAACGGGTGGGGGCCAGCGATAGGTGTTGCGAACGGCTGGGGAGCGACAAAGAGGGGCGACACCGACCGGTGCTCGCGGCTGTGGAGGGCGCGACAGCCGGCGGCGATGCTCGCGGCGACCCGGGGGGGGGGGGGGCGGCGGATGGTGATATTTGGGCGGTGGGTTTGAGCAAGAGAGTATGGGAGAGATAGTGAAAGTGGGAGAGAGAAAATGGGGGAGAGAGAATGGGTGGGCATCTTGACAAAAATTTTAAAAAATAAATTAAATAAAATTCGGGAAGCCTTTCTCTAAAGGCTTCTCTTCCTATTTATTTAGGGTAAATTATATGAATCAAGTGATCATCATCATGCAAATAAAATAAAATAAAATTCCCACATATTAAACTCATTATAATGATGCTATCGAGGAAAATTCTAGTTTACCACTTCAGACACTATAATAAATGGCTCAATGCTTTCCTTTAATGAATGATCCTCTCTCTGTATTTATATCAAATTTGATTTTTAGTGGGTATTGAACTTATATTTTATGGTTTAAGTGGGTTCATCAAAATCATAGGACCGACGAAGCAAAAATCATAATTCCTATCTAATCTTCAATCTATATATAACAATCTTTTTAACATTACATTTTATCATTATTTTACCATACCAGCTGGTAAATCTCTCTACTCGTAGAGATGCTCACCCAGCTTGAATTTGAAGGCTACATCGATCGAGCCCGCAAAGTACTCTTACCTGGGAATCAGCAGAAGAAGAAGTGACCACAACTTTGCTTTGATCAGTTGGTGAGAACTGTAGAGCAAAGATATAACACAGTAGTCTTTATTTAAGCCTACAAAAGACATCTATTGACCAAGGAGTTGGATGAAAGAAGTCATGTAATTGCTCTTAATTTGCTAGCTAGATGAAATAAAACCAGCATTAGAGAAGAGAAAGCAAGGAGCACTTCCCTGAAAGCCGCCGGTTATCCTCTACTACAAATTAGGTAACTTCTTTTCCCCTTGTAGAGATAGATAGATATTTGAGCATCCAACTGCCGCAACTGATTATCTGTCCCAAGCAATACGCGACAGTACATCTTCAGTCAATTACAAGAAGATTAAGATGATAAATGCAACATGTATCATTCCCCCCCCCCCTCTCTCTCCTTTTCTCTTACACTTTTACAATCAGTTACAAGTTATTAAAATTTTACATAATAATTTACATACCAAATATAAAATTCTACCTATAGAATTCTAATATAATGAAAGAAATATAAAATTTTACATTAGTCAATCAATAGATTGTACAAAATTATGTAAAATTTTAATAATTTGTGACTGATTGTAAAATTTAAAAAATATGAGAGAATTTTTTAATGCAATTAAAAGTACAAGAGATAAGTTACACATAACCTAAGTGGAGGGGAATTTTATATAATTTACTCATTTATTTATGGTTATGGATGCATGCAGGCCAATGCAGATAACTAAGTGATTAGCTCTAACAATGCACAAACTTGGAAGGCAGCCAAACAAGGCCCAACAAGTACTATTTGTTGGTGTTTACATCTCCGTGCAAATCAATGCCCGCGTCCAAACCCTCTTCCACTAGAATGGGTAGATCCAAAAATTTATATAGGGAAAAGAATATAAAAATAATTTTAATTGTAAGCTTCTCAAGAAAGCTCATACATGATCAACCCCTGACTCGAACGGAGAGTCCTCTTCTAGTAGTGTTATAAAATTCTTGGTCATAATAATAATTATTTTTTTTGTAAAAAATATTTTTTAAAAAATAATTTAGCATTTTGTCAAATAATCTAATAAATGTTTTTAGTTTTTATAGGTGTTTGATGAATAATGAATATCAAAAATACTAAAAAAAGTGTAATTAGTACTCTTTGATTTTTAAATGTAAAGTAATTTTTTTTTTAATTCTACTCTTATCTCTTATATTTGATATTATTGTGTATTTAAAAGACTTAACTTTTTATCAAAAGTTTAAAAAAAAATGGTATTTGGTAAAAGACATTCATCTAAAAAGCTTATTAAGATGATTTAAAATGATTATAAGAGATCTCTTGCTTTCTATAAAAAAGCAAAATAGCATATGGTGACCTACAATGTTCAAAAGTTAATTTATTTTTACAGCCATTCTATCTTTAAATATTCAAGGATTATCTACTTTATGAGACAACCTAATATTTCCTAAGTGGAAATTGCAAAAAATAACACCCCCCCCCCCAAATATAAAATTCCTTTTTAGCCCCTTTTTACAAAAAAATATTTTTATCCCTTACAAACAAATAGTTGTAAAAAATAGCCACTTTCCCACTTTTGATCCCAATCTTTGACTTTTCAACTCCACAGTTTAATTAAAAATTAAAAATAAAAACAAAGATAATAAATTACCAAACTATCCTCAATACAAAACAAACAAAATGATTGAATTTCTATTTAACCCTCACAGACCCGAGAAACCCCGTATAATTATAATAATAAATTTTTAACTATTAAAGTATTATTATTATTTCTCAATACTAATCCTTATTTTTTAATAATTTAATAATTGGGTGGGTTACCCTTTTTTAATATTAAATATATATGTATTATTACGTATAAATAAAATTAATAAAATAATAATTGAAAATTATAAATATATATGTATTATTAAAAAAATAATTGAAAAATTGTTATTCAATGATTATTATTTTATTTTTCAATTGTAATAATAATTACAAATCATAATTATAAAAATAATTTTTCAACTATTAAATTATTATTATTTTCTAATAATTACTATTATTTTTAATAATTATTATTTTTTTAATAATTTAATAACTACTTGCGTCTCCAACGCACGTTCGGTACCCTCCCCTCGTTTTTTTATTATTAAACATATATATGTAATTATATTATATTGCATATATAATAAATAAAATTAATTAAATAATAATAATTGAAAAATTGAAATATATATTTATTATTACATAATTGAAAAAAAGTTATTAGTTATTATTATTTTACTTTTAAATTATAATAATAAATGCAAATCATAATTTTTTGCTAAAAATGGATTATTACAAAAGTCCCATAGTCCAAAAAACAAAAATTAAAAAATTCATTTTTCTCAAAAAATCAGATTTTGTGGGCCACAAAACCCGGAGCCAAGTTTGGATGCCCACAAAACTCGATTTTTTTTTATTAAAATGATTTTTTTTATCTTTTTTTTTCTTTTCTTGGCCATGGGAATTTTCCAAGTATCCAATAGTTCAAAAGATAAATTAATGTTTAAAAATTATATTTTTATTTTTGGGTAAATTTTATAATCATTACATCAATTTAATCCAATATTGTTAGTAGTTAGAACCATTAATCATCTATTGATTGTGTTTTATTATCATTCCATTATTTTTTATTGTGAAGTATAAATTTAATTAACCCAAAAAATGTAAAAAGACATCATTTTCCATTATGCAACTTTTATCAAACCCATGACCCCAAAAAAATTAAAAAAAGATCAAAAAATCTAATTTTTTAAAAAATCAGGTTTTGTGGGCCACAAAACTCGGAGCCGGGTTTGGTTGCTCACAAAACCCAATTTTTTTTATTAAAATGGTTTTTTTTATTTTCTTCGCCATGGAATTTTTCCAAGTTATCCAACAGACCAAAAGATAAATTATGGTTTAAAAATTATACTTTTATTTTTGGGTAAATTTTATAATCATTACATCAATTTAATCTAATATTTTTAGTAGTTAGAACCATTAATCATGTATTATTGTGTTTTATTATCATTTCATTATTTTTTATTGTGAAATATAAATTTAATTAAGTCAAAAAATATAAAAAGACATCATTTTCTATTGGGTAACTTTTAAAAAACCCATGACCCAAAAAAAAAATTAAAAAAAGATCAAGTTTTTTTTTTTTTTAAATCAGGTTTTGTGGGCCACAAAACTCAAAGCCGGGTTTTGTTGGCTCACAAAACCCGGAGCCGGGTTTGGTTGACCACAAAACTCGATTTTTTTTTATTAAAATGATTTTTTATATCTTTTTTTTTTCTTTTCTTAGCCATGCGATTTTTCCAAGTTATCCAATAGTTTAAAAAATAAATTATTATTTAAAAATTATACTTTTATTTTGGGTAAATTTTATAATCATTACATCAATTTAATCCAATATTGTTAGTAGTTAGAACCATTAATCATGTATTGGTTGTGTTTTATTATCATTCTATTATTTTTTATTGTAAAGAATAAATTTAATTAAACCAAAAAATGTAAAAAGACATCATTTTCATTTTCTACCGGGTATTACATTCCACCCCCTTAAAGAATGTAATACTCGGTATTACATAGTATTAAAAATAAATAAATTTGGATTATTTTGACAGGACCTCGGGTGGTCCAGTAAGGAAAAAAATCGATTTCGAGATATTAATTAATAAATTACCTAATTGACCGTAGGGATTGCCTTGGGACTTGGATGTCCAAGGAAAAGCGCATGAGATTGGTGATCGTCTCGAGATAAGGTTACTGATGCTGGAAGCAATCCGATCGGGAATAATTTTGGAAATAAATTTTGTATAAACTTGAATGGGTGTCGATACCGAATGGTTGCCGATATCAAATGGTTACAGGGGACCTCTGGGAAGTTGAGGGGACTCTAAGGGTGGTCCGATTTTGTGAATAAAACAACCCTTAGGTGTTTTTGGGTAAAATAAAGGTCCCGTGCAGGCACAGGGAAGAAATCGATATTCCCAAGTAAATGTTGACAACTAATTTTTGAGAAATCAAGTTATTGTGTGGCTTTGATGATAATTAATTAAAACTTGGAAGGTCCAAGTGTAAATATAAAATCTCCCAAGTGCAATTATTAATTTCTAAAGTGATTTTATTAAGAAATTTAGGGGTTAAATGTGTAATTTATATATATATATATATATATAACCGTGAGCTGCTACCAAGATTTCAAATTTTGAAATCAAAACAAAGAGGGAGAAGTGAAATCGGGGAAGAGAGAGCTTGGGAGAGCAATCGAGAGATCGAGAGAATGAGAGAGATGTTGAGAGAGTGAGATAAGGCCGGTGGCTGGAAGAAGAACCAGCGGTGAAGATGGCCATGGCCGACGCGGGGCATGCAAGGCGAAGCAGCGGGCTGCTGTGGCTCGCCTGGAGGCTCATGTCGGTGCTGATTAGAGCTTCAAGCAGCGCAGAGGTAGCCTAAAGTCGACAATAATAGCAGCTAGAAGCAAGGTCGATGCTAGGTGCGCTGGAGGTCAGCGATGGCAGCCATGACAGCTCAAGCGGCACGCTAGGCAGAGCTGGAGAGGTCGCGAGGAAGCTGGTGGCGACCATGGCAGAGGCCGGCGAGCTCGTTGGAGGCCAACGTGGCTGCTGGCTAGGTCGAAGGTGACCCGGTATGGTTGAGCTGCAAGCTCCCAGGCACGGCCATGGCGGATGCGCCGAAGCTACAACGCGCAGGGGGCAACTCACGGTGGCTATGGCAGTGCGCGACGGTGCTGGAACCGATGGCAGCGAGTGATGATGGCAGCTCCAGCGGGGGTGGCGATGGCACTGGAAGGCCAAGTGGTGGCTGGCGGGAGGCGCGGGCAGGTCGGCCGCGCAAGGAAGAAGAAGCATGAACAGTAACCGCGCGCAGGAGAAAGAAACAGGGAAGAAGAAAGAAAAGAAAAGAAAAGAAAATAAATGAGAAAATAAGGAAAATTCTGAAAAATTTCAAAACAACGGGGGAAAGTTTTGGAAATTTAATTGGGGCTAGAGGAGCGTGTCAGAAGTTTGGAAATAAAATTTTAGGCGCAAATGGCAGCTCGGGAGATAACGTCGGTGGACGTTTTTTTTCGAATTTCTCTCCAGATGAGTCGAGGTAAATTAATATTTTTCTTCCCAAATTATTTGCATTAAGCGAGTTAATGTAGATTAGTTATTTATTGGATTAAACCCTATGTCGGGGTTGTTTGGAAAATTATTGACGGCTGGTGTATGCCGTGGTTAGTGTTGTTTGGAGATAGTGTTGATGCGTGATTTTGCGGTGTAAGCAAAAAACGAAAGCGTTGGTTAATGCTTGATATGGTGGGGTTTTGCCTGTTTGTCTCTAGGTTCGACCTGGAAGGCAGTGATCCTAGAGGAACTTGAGATTCATGCTGGAATTCATGTCAAGGCAGGGATGAAGCTTCGAGCCAGGTAAGGGACAACCCTATGTAGAGGTGGCCTTGCAAGTTGGTAAATGTGTTTGATAATGTTTTTATATTGTATTTTCATGTAGTGATTAACAGTTGCGTGATGCGAGATCTAGTGGATCTATGGCCATAAGAAGGACTAGTGTTGTAAGGACTGATAGGTTAATGCCTCAAACCTTGGAGGGTTGTGAGGATGAGTGAGCCTAACCTCATTTGTATGCATTGACATATATAAACATGGTTATATTCATATTTACATGCATTATACCCTTACTGAGTCTTTGTGACTCATGAGATTTTACCTCATGTGTAGATATTGCAAGTCCAGATGCAAGCAGGGATGGCGCCAGGAGGCGGTTGTGGCAATTAGCCTTGTTGCCTGAGATGTGTTGTTGTGTATTCCCCTGAAATTTTTATATGTATTCATGTAATTGAATGTAAGCGATATTGAGCACTAGATGTATTTAATTGTTGAAATCATCGTAGTGTGATAAATGATTGTGAGATTGTTCGTGGTATATGGCTCAGTTGGAGAAGCCGAGTTTCGGACCGAGTAATCACAGCGAGGTATGTTCTCATAAATCCCCAATACTCAGTGAAGTGTTTGTTATGCTATCTTTATGCTTGGGTCACCTCTGGCTGGCTATGAGGCGAGCTGAAGAGAGGTGAAGCTTACTCAGGTTTTGGGTCTTGGTCCGCTGAGTTTTTCTTGTTTGAGTTGGGACCGATTCCTGAGTGGAGCGAAGGGAAAGACGAAGCCTAGTTCCCACCTAAGGCGTTTGCTGTTGAAACATAGTCCAACCCTTCAGTTGTGATTCGTCAGGTGAGTAATCCGGTCGATTATTTACCGGTGGTGCCCGTAAGTGGGAGCAAGTCGTTACAGTTGGTATCAAAGCCGAACCTTAAGCCTCTGAGCGCGATGGTGGGGCAAGCCTCAGCAAGGAGGCTGAGTCCCGAGGGGGGTGTGTGTAGGCCCCTATGGGGGGTGCGTGTAGGCACCTTAGGCGAATCCCACATCGGTCATGCAAGGGGGGAGATCTGGGACCGGTTATAAGGTCGCATGACGAGAACGTCATGTGCTTAAGGGGGGAGAATGTAATACCCCGAGAGCCCAGAAAAGTTAGTATATATTGAGGATAGTGTAAGAAATGAAACAACACCAGCTGAATACCTTTTGGGCTGAATGTTAGCAAAGAACTCTCAAGTTAAGCGTGTTTAACCTGGGGTAATCTAGGGATGGGTGACCCCCTGAGAAGTTCGCGTAGGCCCATGAAGGTAAGTTGTTCCGGTCCTTCCTATTCCTTGAACGAGATGTTATAGCAACTTTTATCAAACCCATGGTCCAAAAAAAAGAAAAATTTAAAAATATCAAAAAATTCATTTTTTAAAAAAAAATCAAGTTTTGTGGCCCACAAAACCCGGAGCTGGGTTTGGTTGCCCACAAAACCCGATTTTTTTTTATTAAAATAGTTTTTTTGATTTTTTTTTCTTTTCTTGGCCATGGGAATTTTTCAAGTTATCCAATAGTCCAAATGATAAATTATTGTTTAAAAATTATATTTTTATTTTTGGGTAAATTTTATAATCATTACATCAATTTAATCTAATATTGTTAGTAGTTAGAACCATTAATCATGTATTGGTTGTGTTTTATTTTCATTCCATTATTTTTTATTGTGAAGTATAAATTTAATTAAGTCAAAAAATGTAAAAAGATATCATTTTCTATTAGGTAACCTTTAAAAAACCCATGGCCCAAAAAAAATTAAAAAAAATCATAAAATTCATTGTTTTTAAAAAATCAAGTTTTATGGGCTACAAAACCTAATTTGTTTTTATTAAATTTTGTTTTTATTTTTTTTTCTTGGCCATGGAAATTTTCCAAGTTATCCAATAGTCCAAAAGATAAATTATTATTTAAAAATTATACTTTTGTTTTTGGGTAAATTTAATAATCATTACATCAATTTAATCCAATATTGTTAGTAGTTAGAACCCTTAATCATATATTGGTTGTGTTTTATTATCATTCCATTATTTTTTATTGTGAAGTATAAATTTAATTAAGCCAAAAAATATAAAAAGACATCATTTTCTATTGGGTAACTTTTAAAAAACCCATTGCCCAAAAAAATTAAAAAAAAAATCAAAAAATTCATTTTTTTTAAAAAAAATCAGGTTTTGTGGGCCACAAAATCCGATTTTTTTTTATTAAAATGGTTTTTTGATTTTTTTTCTTTTCTTGACCATGAGAATTTTCCAAGTTATCTAGTAGTCCAAAAGATAAATTATTGTTTAAAAATTATACTTTATTTTTGGGTAAATTTTATAATCATTATATCAATTTAATCCAATATTGTTAGTAGTTAAAAGACTTAATCATGTATTGGTTGTATTTTATTATCATTCTATTATTTTTTATTGTGAAGTATAAATTCAATTAAGTCAAAAATGTAAAAAAATATCATTTTTTATCGGATAACTTTTATTAAACCCATGGCCCAAAAAAAATTAAAAAAAGATCAAAAAGTTCATTTTTTTTAAAAAAATCAGATTTTGTGGGCCACAAAACTCGGAACCGGGTTTAGTTGCCCACAAAACTCGATTTTTTTTTTAAATAATTTTTTTGATCTTTTTTTTTTCTTTTCTTTGCATGGGATTTTTTCAAGTTATTTAATACTCCAAAATATGTTATACTCACGACAACAATTAGCCTTTATATGCAATGTGAACACAAAATAAAACAAATAAAAATCAAATCAATCCCTAGAGATTCAGTTAGTGAAATTGTTTGTTAGAGAGAGAATCTTGTTGAATGAGATTTCAATGAGATCGCTATGAATGATGGAGAATGTTGATTGACCCAACAAGCAAAAAAAATGAATGTATAATACATGACTGAGTTTGGATGGTTTAATAATGGAAAGAAAGAGAGTAACGTAAACGTTGGGAGATGAGAGAGAAATGAAAGGCAATATGAAAGAGACAAGGGTATTTTGATAAATGAGGCTAAGGGCAATGTGTGTTTTTTATTTTAAAATCTCATTAAGGGTATTTTTGGTATTTAACAGAAAAGTAGCTATAGAGCATAATTAGTTAGTTTGGATGATCAAAAACGTTTTTTTTCTATAAAGTGGATAAAAACGATTTTATACATTAGATCTAGGTTAATTATGAATTCCTCCCCCATTTTGATTCTTATAAAACTTTCATTTTGTTTATTTATTATTTTATCAATTTAAAATTAATTCTTTATTTATGAATGAAAGGCGGACAACGCTACACAAAAAAAAAAAAAAAAACTTTCAAATAAAAATTCATTTCAAGGATGTTGCTTTGGGGTTTTCAATTTAATTCTATTTTTAAATCAAATTTTAATCAATAATGATTGTTAGTATAATTATAAGATTATCTAAGTTGTTCATTTTAATTCACAAGATAAAGTTCTGAAAAGATGATTTTTAATCATGTTTTCTTAGCAAAATATATAAAGCCATTTTCGAAAAAAAATAAAAAACTTCAAACATTAAATTTAGTTTTTTCTTAAATAATAGAATAAATATGAATTCATTTATTTATTTCAAATAGATGAAATGATATTAATAACTCAGGCTCTGTTGGGAAGAGAAATATTTTAAATTTAAAACAAAAATTATATGTAAAGAGTTTTGCTCTAAAAAATTATTTTTATCTTATTTTGCTGTGAAATAATGCTTTTTAGTCCTTTGCTATGTTAAACTTACATTTTAAGTCTATTTTTAGAAAAAGAAAAAATCTAATTTTCAAATACGTACTGAATTACTAATACTAGCCTTGCATTTGCATGATATTTTACATACATTAAGTAAAGAAATATTTCATACAAAAAATGGTTTTCATTTTATTATTATATAAAATATTTTCTATAAATAAAAGCCAAATTACTGGGAGTTGTTTATCGCTATGTAAATTTTACATTTTAATATAAACCAAATGGAGTCTTAATTTAAAATATTTGTTTGAAATTATTGATTGATATAACAGTATTGTTTTAGTTATGTTGCATATCCATTAACCAAATGCGTTACTTGCTTTTAATGTTCATTAAAACCCAATCCCATTCCCAAGCTTAGTTACTAAACATTACTTTCATTAGCAACACATTCACCAAGCACCAGCAATAAAACACCACAGAGAGCATAGCAGCAGCAGCAGCAGCACGAGACAGGCCCGTAACCTCCTCGCAGGCTCAGATAGATACACGACGACAAAGGTAGTATCCATCTATCGGTGCTTTTTTAACTTGTACGTTTGAGGAGGATTCACAGTGCAAAACACAAATGCACCATCAAAATCTTTTTTCTTTTGGTTGGATTAACAAAGCTCAACAAGTCTCTCTTTTCCCTCTCTCTCTCCTCTCTCTTTATCACTCACTCACTCACTCACTCACTGCAATGCCTGGGTGCTTTTAGAAGTTGTCAAGCCCTGTGCCACACTGTCATATGGGATCCCGCTATTTACAGTTTGTGGCGCCAGGAAACATTTACTTACAACACTTGACAATTCATTCTTAACTACTAATGTAAGAATTGAAAAAGAAAACAAAATGAAAGAATTCAAAATTCCACCGCCAACACCAAATGTCAACCAAGGAAGCTTCAAAATCACCTGCAACACAACAAAACAATTACTTAGAATACATTTAAAAAAAAGCATGGTGGTATGGTGGTATCTTTCCCTTTTAAACAAAGCATACATACGGGACTGCAATCTGCCTTAGATCTAGCCACATGCATCACTTAAGGAAAAAGTTCCAACTATCCTTCACACATTAACATTATTATGTTTGAAACAGGAACTTTTAACAGACTTTATAGAGAGAATAAAAATAAAATTATTTAACGTATATATACGCATTGACATGCAAATAAAAATATTAACCTTGCCTATCTAAAGTTTTTCTTCCAAGATTCCTAGTGCCAAACATGGCTAAGAAGCATATCTTTCCCTAACTACTACACCATACAAGTGCACGACTGCAAATTGCATAAACTCTAGCCACATGCACCAAACCATGCAAAACCAAGTTTTGACACCATAAAAGCTATCATCAGAAATATGATGGAAACTTACCCCTATATATTCTCTTTCTGTAATATAGAAAATGGATAAATCGGAAAATTGGAGCATGGGCTGGCACCACCAGAAGATTTGGATACAGCAATCCAGCCTACGGCATTTTCAATGCCTGCTTTAGCTGGGTGAATGCCGCAGGATGCATTCTACCAATGGCCGAATTGAAAGAGTCCCCATGAAGAGCAGCACAAGTTTGAAGATTCTCTCTCACTGAGTTCTCTAAAGACAACTTGTTTATAGGGTCTGACAGCTTGATCTAATAAAAGAAATAAAATTTTCAATCATAATTTATTCTAATGTGATCATCTCAAATTCTGGATACTCCCAAGGATGCTCACCTGTCTTTTCTGGAACTCTTTGCTCGGAAGATGGGGTCTTCTGGGGCTTGAATTATCACTACTGTTATTTTATTAGGAAAGATGAGAGTTGTCAGTTCTATGGTAACCAGAAGTAAGCAGAAAGCATTGAAGAAGTTCGAACATCATATATGATCTAACCTGGACTCTTCCTCAGTATACTCTTCATTTCCACCCAATATTACACTTGTGCATGCACTAATGTACAAACGAAAATATGTTAGCTGCGGAGATTATCTGATGCATATTTATGAATGGACCACCAAACCAAAGTAAAGTGTAAGATATACCTTAGGATTTGATCCAGTTTATCGAGAACTTGAGGCAACCTCAATGTCAAAATTATGGAAAGGGCTAAACCAAATGCCTTTCTTTGGATAGAAGTTACATTATCAACCTGTGACCAAGCCAGAAAAGGAGAGTTTACTACCACCGCTACTACAAAACAACAATCACAAATCTTAATCTCATTAGTTGGGGTCAACAAGAGGGATAGTTGACCAAACAAAGAAAAAACACAAAACAATCAGCTTGAAGCAGATAATGAAACCAGAATTTGTTACTTTCATTGATGACTACTTTGTTGTACATGGCTCTGCTCAATAAAAGATCGCAGTGAATTGTTCTCTTTCCACTACATTTTGCAATCAGTTTAATTGTTCTGTGCATATTCTTCATAGTGATGTGCTAAAGAATATTTTTCTACAGCTTTACAAGCTTTTATATCTTCTTGGGGTATTGTTCACCAATCATCATACCCTTGTATCCCACAACAAACTAGGGTAGCTGAACCTAAGAATCGACGTCTCATTGAGACTGCTTGCACTCTTTTGTTACATATGCATGTTCCTCCTTTCCAGGATGCTGCAGTTCTCACATCATGTTATTTGATCAATGACATTCCCTCTACTGTACTTAATGGTGTCATTCCTCATACTTTGTTTTTCCTTGTGATCCATTGTTTACCCTCATTTGTCTTCCATACATTCTGCTTTTGTTTCTGCTTTTTCTTCTCTCTTCTAAAACAGATAACAAAGCCCTTTCTCATCCTAGGTGGCATCAAGCTATGGAAGAGGAGATGTCTACCTTATTGGATAATAGCATGTGGGACCTTGTTTCGCATCCTCTGGGGAAGTCCACTGTTGGCTGTCGTTGGGTGTTTACTGTCAGGGTTGGCCTTGATGGATCTATTGATCGGTTAAAGGTTCCATTGGTTGCTAAGGGCTATACCTAGATTTTTGGTTTGGATTATGGTGATTCATCATTTTTTATCTACATAAGCCAAAACCAATGTCACTGGCGATATCTCCAGCATAAATGTAAGGAGTATGCATAGCTGATATAGGATCTTCTGGAAAAGGATTTGATTCTGCAAGCGGTTCAGTACGAATGAAGTAATTTCGAACAGAAAGGATCAGAACTCGCTGATAGGAAAGGAGAGAAAAACAAAGCAATCCCAAGGGCTCCCTCAACCCACTGTTGATTGATAGGCAAAGCTCTTTATCATCACGTGCCAAATGCAACAAAGGATAAGTCCATTTTCCTTCTCACAAACAACAGGAGCCCCTCTCACCAGTTGCCAAGATTGTTTTAGTATGTTTCTTTCTATTGCTGCTATTGTCAGTGGCCTCTCTAGTAGCTGGACACAAAAAAAGACTTCGTGGTGATTTTCAGGAGGTATCTATGAACCTCATGGGTTTGTTGCTCAAGGGGAGTCTAGATTGGTGTGTGATCTTCAGAAGTCATTGTAAGGACTGAAGCAATCTCTTTGGTGCTGGTATGGTCGCTTCAGTACTGTGGTGCAGTCTTTTGGCATAACATCATATATAGTGATTACAGGTGGTGATGAGATTGGAATTTCACAAATGAAGAACCACTTGCATTCTCATTTTCAGACTAAAGGATTTCAGCAGGTTGAGATATTTCCTTGGTATTGAGATGGCTCAATTGATGTATGGCATTTGCACATCTCAGTGCAAATGTGCCTTTGATATCTTGGAGAAGACTAGCATGCTTGGTTCTAGACCTGTAGACACTCTTATGGATCCTAATGTGAAGCTAGTTCCTCATCAGGGGGAGCCCATATCGAATCTTGGAAGATATAGATGGTTGGTTGGGAAGCTTAATTACCTCACTGCCACCCAGCCTAATATTAACTTTGTAGTCAGTGTGCTTAGTCAGTTCTTAAGACATACTTTGTGACAGTCGTGGATATTTTGGTTCACATTGAGGATATCAAGGGCTCTGTTAGTATAAATTTGCGAAGAAAAAGATGATTTATTTTCTTACCGATAGCTGTACATCGTAGATACATATATATACAAGCAAGAAATCTCATCTAATCCCTGACTGAGTTGAATCTCCTACAAATCATCAATCAACCAAAAAGGAAACAAGGAAAACAGAGAAGATTGCCTAATTGTACATTCCCTAACTATACATTGCCTAAATAGAGAAGATTCGTGGCATTGATGCTGAAATATCCGTAAATCTACACTCCCACTCAAGCTGGGGTGAAGATATTGTTCATCCCAAGCTTGGAAGCATTTCTGTGATATCTACAACCTGAGAACTTGTGGGTGTAGACTAGCTTGATGACATTCTCTTCAAGTTTCTCTTTGATGAAGTGAGATAAATTTTCACATGCTTAGTCCTGTCATGGTGCATAGGGTTCTTGGCAATACTAATAGCAGATTGATTGTCACAACAGAGTTTCATAGGGCCTTCGGTCTTGACTTCAAGTTCTTCAAGTAATCTTTTTATCCAAATCCCTTCACACATACCATGTGCCATGGCGCAAAATTTTGCTTTTGCACTACTCCTATAGACAACTGATTATTTCTTGCTTCTCCAAGTGACAAGATTTCCCCACACAGGTGCAGTACCTGAATGTAGACCTTCGATTTGTGATTGAACCAACCCAGTTTGCATCACTATAGATTTCTACCTTTTGGTTGGAGCCTTTCCTAAAGAAGAGACCCTTACCAGGAGTTAGTTTCAAGTATTTTAAGATTTTGTAAATTGCCTCCATATATTCTCTTGGATCGCTCATAAATTGGCTCACAACACTAACTAAAAACCAGATGTTAGGTATGGTGTGAGAAATATATATAAGTCTACCAACTAACTTTTGATACCAGCCCTTATCCACTAGAGCACCCTTCTCTCCTTTTTCGAGCTTGGTGGTTGCTTCCATTGGGCTGTCAGCAAGCTTATACCCTAGCATCCCACATTCCCCCAGATCTAAGACATATTTTCTCTAAGACACAGAAATTCCATTGCTAGATCTAGCCATATCCATTCCTAGGAAATATCAAAGATTTCCTAAGTCTTTGATCTCAAACTCCTTGGCAAGCGCTCTCTTTAGACCAATCATTTCTTCTATGAAATCACCAGTGAGAATGATATCATCAACATATACAAATAAGATGGATATTTTACCTTCAGGAGACCTCTTCACGGAGAGGGTATAGTCAGCTTGACCTTGGGAATAGCCGTGAAGCTTCACCACTCTTGTAAACCTCTCAAACCATGCTCTTGGTGATTACTTGAGATCATATGGCGATCTTTTAAACTTGCACACTTGGTTGTTTGTAGTCTCAAAACCTAGGGAATCTTCTTCATATACACTTTTTTTTTTAAGTTACCATTTAAGAATGCATTTTTCACATCAAGTTGAAACAGTGGCCAGTATAGGTTTGTTGCTAGGGACAAGAGAATCTGAATAGAATTGAGTTTAGCCACAGGAGCAAAGGTCTCTTGGTAGTTAATACCATAAGACTATGTGAACCCTTTCGCAACAAGGCAAGCTTTACATTGTAATATCTCTCATTTTCCTTATATTTAATTGCAAAAATCCATTTGCATCCAACTAGATTTTTCCTTGAAGGCAAATTAGTGATCTCCCAAGTCTAATTCTTCTCTGAGGCACGCATCTCATCCAAAACTGCTGACTTCCATGAGGGGTCTTTGAGTGTCTCTTGGATGTTGGTGGGGACTTGAATTGTATCCAAATTGCTAACAACTACGTGGAAATTTGGTCAGATATTCTTGTAAGAGATGTAATTATGAAAGAGATGTTGAGTGCATGATCTCACTCCCTTCCTTAGTGCAATTGGCCAATTCAAATCATTCTCAAGTGCCTCACCAGGAATATTTTCAGAAAATGTGTTGCCTTCATTCATTGAATCCAAATTGGTCTCATGGTCAGGTTCGATTAGTGATCATTGTTTTCCTTGATTTTGAGGATTTGTTCTCCTAGAGTAGACATGAAGCTCTTTATTTGTTGGCAAGTCTACTGCAATAGGATTAGACTCGAGAAGATTTGTCTCAAATTGAGACGGAAGCTGGACTATTGTGAGAGGTTTAGTGACACCAGAAATGGCAGACAAGGATGTAAGAAGTGTACTAAGTAGAGAAAGTCTCAACATCCCAAGATTGACATTTATTTGTTGACTCACTCTCCTCCTAAATGGTAGGATTGGGATAAAAGATTGATTTTCAAAGAAAGTAATATCCAATGAATGGTAGTACCATCTAGTGAAAGGTGAGAAACACTTATAACCTTTTTGATTTGGTGAGTATCTCAAAAGAATACACTTAAGGGACTAAGGGTCTAACTTTCCACGATTATGAGGATCAATGTGGACAAAAATTGAACAATTGAAGACTTTAAGTGGAATGGTGGGCACAAATCGAGAATGTGGGTATACAATGAGGAGTGCTTGGAGTGGAGTTTGGAATTCAAGGACTCAAGAAGGCATCTGATTAATCAAGTAGATGGTTGTGAGAATGGCATCCCCCAAAAAATGTTTTGGGACATTGGTCAAAAGGATGAGAGATTGAGCAACTTCAAGGAGGTGTCTATTTTTCTGTTCGGCAATACCATTTTGTTGAGGGGTGCCAACACAAGAGCTTTGATGGATGATTCCTTGGATCAAAAAATAATCACCCAAGATAGAGTTGAAGTATTCATTTGCATTGTTTGTTCTCAGAATTTGAATTTTTGTATAAAACTAAGTTTAAATCATGATGATGAAGTTTTTGACGACTTGATCAACCTTAGATTTTTCCTTCAGAAGGAATATTCATGTTGATCTAGTGTGGTCATCAATTAAGGACACAAACCATTAATACCCCAAAAGATGTTTTGTGTGAGAGGGACCCTATTCATCATTGTGAATCATAGCAAATGGACGAGACGGTTTGTATAACTTCTTTCAAAACGAACTACGAGTATGCTTTGAAAGTTGACACACCTCACATTGAAACAAATTGGATTTTTATTCTTAAACAACGAAGGGAACAACTTTTCAAGGTATGCAAAATTTGGATGCCCTAAGCGAAAATGCCATAGCATGGCTTGATTGTTTGAATTTGGAATAGAAGCATTGATGGAAGAACTCTAAAAATCTAGATTACCAACTTATAGAGCTTGTCCACTAGGAGAGTTATTGCTTGTTACTAGGTACAACCCTAAACACTAGCTAGCACTGCCAATCATCCTCTCCAAATCCAAATCCTGAAATTCAAACAAATTTTTGAAAAAATTAGGGACACAATTATAATCCTGAGTAAATTTGTTGATGGATAATAGATTACAATCTAAATTGGGAACAAACAACATCGAGTGAAGGAAAAAATTCTCAATCAACTTCATTGTTCCTTCTCGATCAACTTCACTGTTCCTATTCTGAGCACTTGGGATTGTTCCATCAGCAATCCAAACAATCCACTTCTCTCGACAAGGACTGATTTTAGTGAAAAGTCTTGAGTCTCCAGTCATATGGTCTGAAGCTCCAGAATCTACAATCCACACATTTGAATGCCTTCTTTTAACATTTAGGGCATGAATGACATTACCTTTATGAGCCATAGTTCCTATTGCAATGATCGAGGAGGAGGGACTGCTTTGTGGCTGGCTAAAGAGTTTCTGAAGCAACTCCATTTGTTCTTTGCTAAAGAGAGACATCCCAGTCCTTTCTTCCAAATTCACCATGCTCCCCCTGCTTTCTCTTCAATTTGTTGGCTTCATGTCCTCTAGTTTTCCATGTAAATCCTAGCACTTATCCTTCATGTGGCCAAGTTTATGGCAGTGCTCACATTTTGGTCGATCCATCTTCCAGGCACTTTGTGCTCCTCAACCTTATCCAACTGGTGCCAATGTTGGTAAAGGATGTTGAAGTATTGAGTGACAATGAGGTCTCCTTGCCCTTGATCATGAAGAACCCACTCAATTTCGAACAACTCAAATGTGTTCTCGATGTGCAAGTACGACTCCCTTACAGCTTTCCAAATCTCTACAGCTATTTCGTAAAGGAGAGAATTTTCTCCAATCTCATTCATCATGGAATTGAGGAGCCATGACATCACCAGGTTGTTTTCCATCTTCCACAGCCGATACTTTGGATCTTCCTTCTTTAGCTGCACAACTTCACCAACCTTTCCTAGAAATAAAGATTAAGACTAAGTGGGACTGTTGAAGGTAGTTTTGGACATTCAGTTTATGGCTGGTGATGGTGAATGATGTGTTATCACCGGCTCCCATATGACTCGGGATGATTTCCAACGATGAGGAACCCTTCTCATCGGCCATACTATTGCTGGACGAAAGGCTTTCAAAGGTGGCTCAAAGACTAGCAATAGTGGAGGAGGCTGCACGATGTTGGATAGGGGCTAGAATGAACAAGAACAATGATGGTGGACAATGCCGGAGATGAGCAATGGACTTGGGAACAGTCTCTGGCTGACCAGTTTCTTTATATTGATTGGGGACGGAGGGGATGCTAGTGATTAAGGCCAAAAAAGACAAAGGAACAAGAAACCTAAACCTGATTTGATACCATGAAGAAAAAGATGATTTTTTCTTACCAATAGCTGTACATTGTAGATACATATATATACAAGCAAGGAATCTCATTTAATCCCTAACTGATTTGAATCTCCTACAAATCATCAATCAACCAAAAAGGAAACAAGGAAAACAGAGAAGATTGCCTAACTGTACATTCCCTAACTAAACATTGCCTAAATAGAGAAGATTTGTGGCATTAATGCTGAAATATCCGTAAATCTACAGTTTGTTATTTGAGAATTGTGTTCACATACAGATTACTAGTTGTACAAATGCAGACTGGGTCGGCAGTCCTCAAGATAGGGGTTCTACTTCAGGCAACTGTGTTCTTGTTGGAGGCAATCTAGTATCCATGGAAGAGCAAGAAATAGACAGCTGTGACAAGGTCCAGTGAGAAGTCAAGCATTGGGCTATGGCTCTTGCTACATCGAGCTTATTTGGCTTAAGCAACTCCTTAAGGAGTTAAGATTTGGAGATCTAGGGCCTATGAATCTCATATGTGATGAACAAGTGGATCTATTGCATCCAAGCCAGTCTTTCATGAAATAACTAAACATATTGAGATAGATTGTCATTTCTTGAGGGAAAAGCTGCTTTCTAGAGAGATCACAACACTTCTTTACTCAGATCAAATGATCAGTTAGCTGATTTGTTTATTGAGTCACTTTGAGGATGAAGGGTTGACTATATATGTAACAAGCTAGGCACATATGATATGCATGTGCTTGCTTGAGGGAAGTGTTGAAGAATAGAATATTGTACATAAGTAGCATAGAATTAGTGTTCTTCACAAGTAGTGTTAGGGTCTTTATATGTAATATGACCTAACTAACAATTGATCCATTTCCCATCCATTCTCCCTTTCTCTTCCTCTCTTTCCCTTCCTCTCTTTCTGTGCTTCTTCATTAACATAGCTTGGCAATGCTCAACTAGCTAACCCTATTTCCGAGATCACATATTTCTAATTTCGCCTGCTAGTTTCCTAAACTATATCAAGTGAGCCTTAAATAAGGACATATATCCATACACTCATCTATTGCATAATATTTCACCAATATGGTCCTATGGAAACAGATGATCTCGAGTCGAGCATCTGTCCCTATTTTATTTTTAACAGATGGCAGAAAGGGCCCACTGCTTCCTAAAAAGTTCAAAATTTGTGTTTTAAGCAGAAGAAAGGTAACATATTAACCATTTAGTTTTGTGAAGAATAATATTCTCATTTGATTAAAATTAAAGCAGAAAGTCATCAAGCAAAGCAGGTTGTACTGATGTGGTATAACATGCATACAAATCAGGTGCCTTCCAAAACCAGACCAACTATAGAAGACCCTTCTTTGTGAGTAAACTATATATCTATTAATATCTTATAATCACAGAGGTCTAATGTGATATTGCATGTGATTAACATAACCCCCCTCATATGCAACACCACACTTTTACATACAAGTAGAAACTGAAGCAAACATAAACACAAAGCACTGTCATTAAGTCTCAAAAGTAATCTTGCTAGCGTAAACACATTCTACTAACCTTGTCTAGCCATATGTCAACCAGACAAAGAAGTATGTTTTCATCAATTGAGAATCCTGCCTTCTGGAGGAGTAACAATAGTGATGGCTCTGATGTTATCTGGGCTAGAAAATTGGTATTTGTTACCAAAATCCTAGCCAGGATGGCTGCTGAAGATGCCTTCACAGCTGTCTTTGAAGGATCACGGTCATCACCTCCAGCCAAGCATATAACAATTAATTTCTAAAAATATCAACCAAACAAAAAAAAATTAAACTTCCAGTGATAATGCCAGGTAATGAGCATCAATATTAAGAACTTTTGAAAGAAAGCAAGCAAAAAACATAATTAACCTGAATAGTGCTGCTAATCAAGGAAGGCACCTCCATCGGGAAACACTGTAAATAGTGAAGAACACATTTAAGTTTGTTTTGAACAAATAAAAGCCTGCTGCTGCTACATCTTTTGTTTTAACCTCAAAAGAAACCGCATGAAGGGGAAAAAATATAATGATGTTATGCAGTCTATCATACTATCATTATAAATAATACATTTTCAAGCACAGTCTAGAAAAGTGAACAATCCTCCGTGAAAAACGGTGAAACTTAATGCAGTGTATAATAAATGAATCCATAGTGTCACTTTCCATTCTATATCGAAATGTGCAAAAGGTCAAATTTCAGTACTCGTAATTGCAAGTCAGAAGATAATTACCTGAATAAGAATTTCAATGACAGGAAGAATTGAAAGCAAGCCCCTATCATTAACATTGCCAACAACCAGATCAAGAAGCTTAGCAACGCCAGAAGCATGCAAACCGAGAAAATTATTTCCACCCAGAATGATGTAGCTTTCAATGATATTTGCAGCAACCTATACTTTGAATTGCTTAAATGTCAAATTATATAGAGTGCAAAGATAAAACTGGATAATTAAGTAAGGTACTTGTGTAGACCTTCAAGTGATCAAAACTTCTTTCCAGAATTTCCAGCAGGCAAGGGAAATAACCTAATAGCTCAGGCACCATTGAAGGGGCATGAGAAAGTGTGGCTTCCCATAACTGCACGACTATCACAAAGCATTAGCACACATATCTAGAGATATGAAAGTGATCTTTTATATTCTCTTAACAAGAGGAAAGCAGAAGAAGACTGAATTATTGACCAGCATGCTGTCTTCCACAAGTTCATCTGGGCTATCCACATCAATCCCACTTCGCAGAATGGGCAGCAGCATGTTGTAACAAATGGGTGACTGGTAACCAAGTGTGACCACAAAGTTCTTTAGAGCACTGAGTAGCTGAATTTGCAGAAGGCTCTCTCCAGATGATTCCTCCCAGGCCTACGTTAAAAGGTACTTATAATCAAATTCAAAGTGAGAACAGTTTGTAAAACCAGTGTTTACCAGAAAATATAATGACTAAATGGAACAGCAGTTCTGAAACATGGTACCAAAATGGTGAATTTAGTGATCCATGACAATCCTAAACAATATATCAAAGCCTTTATCCCATTATGTGGGGTCTAGGTGATATAAAGTTCATAGATTTATTTCCTTAAAAGTTTTCTTAGGAGCAAAAGAATCAAATACCATGAACTAAAATGTAGGGAAGGTTTTTGACAACAAATTTTAAGAGAAAAACTTGTCCATGTTTTGAGAAGTGTGTTTTAATATTATTAATTTAAACACAGAAAATATACTAATTTGTATTATTTCATTAGATGTTTAACTGCTAAAAAAGATACTTCAGAAATATGCTAAATTCTAATAGTAATAAGTACAACCATAGCTATCAGTACCATACCACAAAAAAAGGTACCAGATTTGTCAATGGTACGAAATGATACCAATAGGAAAGAATAATGCTAGGAGTCATGACTGATGACGGTGACATCAGATGCCATTGTCTCCTTTGCCTAACACTTCCTTCAATGAGAATACGACACATGATTGATGACACCGTCATTAATTATGACTCCTAGCATTACTCAATAGGAAATGGTATTGCAGTTTCAGACATATTGCTGTAATAAATTAATAAAATATATCATAGTTATCCGTATCATACTAAATAAGGTACCCATTTTGACAATTGGATAAGAAATAAATAACATTCGCAAAATTAAGAATATTAACTATGGGAAATTTTTTATAGTAAATAAGTTATAGACTAAATGAAATATGCTTTGTCATATCAACAAAATAACATAATTCAAACTAAAATATACTTAATGTGTAAATTTGATATATTATATATACATATATTTGTAATATATATGTATGCGTGTGCAAATATAAAGTTGCACTTTATAAACTCTCATACTGCTCACTGCAGAAACTCTAAATATAATATATTTAAAACTTTGGCAATCCAAAGTCTCAAGAAATACTCTGTGCAGTCAGACTACAGAGAAAAGAAATATCTCTGCATTATACAGAGTTCAAACACAAAAACAGTATATAATACTGGTAGATACTGTTCAGTAGTGCCAATACTGACATTTTGACCACAATATCATGGCAGAAATTTTGTTTTTCATTTATTTCGGAAATGTAGATAATAGTCATTACCAAATGGAATTCATAGGCATGCATACAACATTATTCCTAGACTTCTACATCTTAGAAGAATATAGGACTGCATTCCTGGTTCCTGTAACATGTAGTGAACTGATCTATGTTCTAGGTAACAAAAGGTAACAAACACTCTTCTTCCAATTTAAATGGTCCCATTTGAAGGAAAGAACCTAGGGAAGTAGAATTTTCCTCTTAGACCATTAACAGCATACTACCTCTGTATACCTTAACTCTCCAAGCTCTCTATGTCACGCCCCACTAATTTTGGCATGCCATGATTCTATAAAGCAATGAAGCTGGGAGGTTATTTTGGAAGATTCCAGAAGTTTCTAGTTCCTTCAAGGGTATTTTGCTATTTCCTGGGCATTCCAAGGGGGTTTAGGTCTTCTAGAAGATTCTAGGTAATTCTCCTAAGCTCCACACATTTTGGTAACACTTGTTTTTGTATCTTAGTTCTGTTGTATTTTCCTATGTTTTGGATTATTCTTGTATTCGCTAGAATGTCAATAGCATTGGAGGGAAAATGGTAGTTGGTAGAATGTTCTAGAGTATAATTAATGAGGTAGGCCGGGAGATGCGTTTAATGTATTGAGCTCTATATAAAGAGCCAAGTTCTTCATTTGTATTCATTTGGAAATTGAATCAAAATCCAAAGCTTCTCTCTCTAAAAGTTTCCTTTCAGGTTTTGTTTTCTAACTTGTCTTCTAAACACGTGTGGGCGAAGGTAGGCTGACATAGATGTGGGAGCGAACAAGTGAGGTGTCGGTCTTGGGTAGCTATGGTGTTTTAAGTCTGGGCCCATGACATCTCACTATCATAAACAAGCCTCCATAATTTTAATTACTTATCACTATTCAAAATGAAGAATTATTTTCTTTACTACCCCTGTTGTGGCAGTCAAACAAAATTCTACTGATGTATTAATCTATACCATTTCCTATCAATTGCAATAAATTTGTCATTAGTTGCTACTTGTATTATGTATTCAGTCATCCTGCCAGGTCATCTTGTGCCTGGTTTTATGGTTTGCAAACTGCAACATTCTTGCAAAGCAAGAAGCTCAAGTAAAATAGTGATATAGGACCTAACGTCACCATGCCACATTGTTTCCAATAATTTGTTAACTTAGTGGATTCTGTAGGATTAAATTGATAGGGTAATGAGATTACATAAATATAAGATGATTTTGTATTTTGAATATTTCTTGAAGGTAACTTAAAAACCATTTCAAAATTCAAAGCCAACCATCTTCCACTCCCTCTCTTCACAATGAGAAAGGTAAATAGGTAAACTATAAGCCGTTTTTATAGTTTTAAATGCTACATTATTTATTTCTAAACTTAAATATGTCATATACTTTTATCGCAATAAAACAATAAAATGGATCATCTCATGGGATTCTAGTCTACATATTTTAGAAATTTCTCCCTATATGTTGTCCATTTACTAAAATAAATGGAATAATATCATAGCATGAACATCCATCCATGACTTATGCTTAAAAGCATAACTCACTGTGATTTTGGGATTACTTAGTGTAGGTTCGAGTCTTGTTGATCGCATGTGGAAAGCATTTTCCAACTTCTCTTGAGGGACACACCCACCATGATGCGTGGCGGGATCTATGGCCTTGCATGCTATGTGTGGTTGATGCAGTGCTTTGCCCATCATACATTATGGTGGGGTTTGTGTAGGCACTGTGTGCCTCTTGTGGCTGTTGTGAGGCTCCGCCTGCCACGTGGTGGAGCTTTGCCTGGCTCATATGGATGGGGTGGTTTGCATGGGCCCACAAAGATTAGTTAGGTTGAAGGTTCGGACACCCCATGTTACAAATAAAAAAGAAAAAAAAAAAAGAGTTATGCATAAATGGCCTCTCGCTATATTTGTTTTGCAGTAGCCAAAACTTCCATGGTCCAAGGTTGAGATTGGCCATACAAAAGGTAAGCCAATGAGTCACTATAGGCTTAATTACAAGTTCACCATCTATTGTTATATAGACTTGTACATCATGCTCCATCATTGTGATAAATCAAACTGATTTAAATCTTTTCATAGGAATGTCCACGTCACCCCTAATTTCATAAATTAATTTGCACAAAAAGTACAAGAAACCATGCATGAATTTTCAAACAATACCTTCTGAAAAAATTGCACCAACTTGTTTGCATATGGAATGATTTCACCAATATGTGCAGTAAGAATCGATATTGAATTTAAAACTTGAACCTGAAAATAAGAAATGAGAATAAGTAAGTCAAAGTTGTCAAAACAATAAAAAATCTGGTCATTTCCAATTTACAAGAATAAAGGAGATGTTCATGGTTGAAAAAATTATAGAGAAATTAAGCTAATGAGCCACAATATGAAACTTTGCAAAAGGATAATTGACCGAAGATTTAAAGAATAAAATCAATTTCATTTTATGCCTGGTAGGCCAACAATAGAAGCTTACTTCTAACTAAAAAGTCTAATAGAAAGGTCTAAAACAAGAAGATTTACGTATGGTCCTTATGGACTTTGAAAATGCTCCGACATAGTCCCAAAGAAGTTATGTGAAAGGTATTGGAGAAGAAAAGTGTTTGGATTGCTTATATACAATTAGACATGTATTATTAAGTAGAAATATGTGATAGAACTTTTGGAGGAGATATTGAGGCTTCTCCAATTACAATTGGATTTACATCAACAATCTGCATTGAGTCGTTCTCTTTGTTATTGTGATGAAATCACAAAACACATCCAACAAGAAGTGTCTTGGTGTATCTTGTTTGCAAATGATATCTTCTTTGTGAATGAGACTACTACCGACATGAATAGTAAACATTAATCAAGGAGAAACACAAATATTTACGGATAATAGTAAATAACTTAATGACTAAAACAACATATCAAGCCTTTAACCCATTATGCAGGATTGACTAATCTAATGACTACATCGACTAATTTTGTTAACCAAAAAATGCCATCTCCTATGCTTTTCCATGTTTGTCATGATATTATCTAGTCCAACTACTTTAATATTTTTCATCTTTTTCATAGCTCAATATATTTTCGTTTGGACACATATCTTTGAAGTAAATAATTTAATGACTATTTGGAATAATTTTATTAACCCAAAAATGTTATCTCCCATGCATTTCCATGTTTCTATCGGGATATTATTCAATCCAACTGCTTAACTATTTTTTATCTTTTTAATAGCTCAATATATTTCATTTTGACGCATACATTTATAGAATATGAAATTCCTATCATCTTCAAAGTAATTAAGATGCCCAAAATAAGATTTGTTTCTCCACCTTCATTGAATAACTTTAAGAAACAATACTTCCATCTCTCTTTCATTGCCCCCTTATTTATTAGCAACTTTTGATTTTTGTCCTTCCTTGCCTTTCAATTAGTTCAAATCCATTGTTTTTTATCTCTTGCTTTAGCTCGACTTATATATATATATATATGTTTATATATCTTTTCTGATATTTTGTAGCAAGTCGACAATACAAATTTTCATAAACTTTTGACTTTGCTTCAACTGCCTTATTTATTTCCTTTTTTGACAAAATATAAATATTCAAAAACTCATGAACTAGGATGTGAAACATTAGTAACAATTAACCTTCGAGTCAAATTCCTGGACTTCCTCCACTAGTTTAAAACATAAATCCCAACATATAGGAAGAAGATCAGAAAAGTCTGTCTCTGAGAAGTTTGCATCTTCAACCAGAAAGCATAGAGAACGAGATGCTGCCAGCTGCAATATAAATGAACAACTTTGGTGATTAAACAGGAGTGAGAAATGAATGCAAATATAGAATGCTGAACAGCAATCGTTTCATATGATTTTACCCTGACACAGAGGTCTGAGTCCTGAAGCAATTTGATCACGGCACAGTATACCGGTCTCCTGGTGTCATCTTTAATCTGCAAAGGAAGTAAACATAAAACGTAAAATAAAGCATACATTTTGTATGAACTAGCAGTGTTGGCAAAAAGACTTGCATTTGATTCAACATTGAGGATTACAACGAAAATGTTACATATAAATATCAGAAAACTCGGCCCTATTGGCAACAATTGGACGGATGCTTATAGGAGTTAACAAAACAATAAATGATGTGTATTGAAAGCTTTATCAACAAAAATATATAATACGTATATATTTCAATTTAACACTGTAATACCCCAAACCCAAATCATATGGTGGATATATCATCAGCAAAACATCCTAAATTCTTGCATAGCAAGAACATGATAAACCTCATAAAATAAAATGTGGGTGTGCATGATCAAAACTCTTGATCTGCATCATGTGCGCAGAAAAACATTCATAAAAGCCATATTAAGTCCACAGCAATGTCTTAAGCACTCTACAAGTCAATGATTCTGTTGAGCTTAAATTAATTAATTTTTTGCTCCTTCCGATTATTCTTCACGTTCTCCATCCAAGCATGGACCAAATACCATTGAACAAGAAGTTTCCTCTTCCCAGTTGATGTGATTCTTTACTGTTATCCCCCTCCCAACACCCCCCCTCCCCCAACAAAAAAAAAAAAAGAAGAAGATGGTAGTAGAATTAAAAATTTAATCTTTAAACTAAAGTTATGATGATGTCTTTTGATTTTAGATGAAGGGGGCTCATTTGATTGAGAAGATGAAAATATGCCTCCACCACTCTTTAGATCTCCCTGTTCCATGTTTTCCATTCACGTTATGCCACATGGGCCTAGAAAATTGGTACACAACAGTAGTTAACCGATTAATCAAGGACCAAAAGTCCTCAACCTAATGAAATAGGATCTGGCCTGTAAATGGCTAGGCCATCTTTATAGCAGGAAAGAGGTTAGCTTGGCTAGAGGCGACTCTTGTATCAGGCCAAATATTCACAATCCTGGTTTGAATTCATAATGGAGCTAGCTAACACATTCTACAAATTTCTAGCAGCAAACAATTGTGAAGCAGCTTGAAGATGCCAGAGGTGGAAACACATGCAAAGATGACACGGGGAAACAGTATTACTGCACCAAACTTTGGTTCAGCGAAACATGGGAAGTTAGACCTTAAAGAGTTAAGGTCACAACCAGGATTTAATTTCCAACATTATAACAGCTACAAGTACAAATTCTATAGCAGAATTGACTGCACTTCTCCGCACAAATCAGAGAACATTAACAATCTTCTTTCTTTGTTATAACAGTTCACTTAGGATCTTGCACTTTGCACCATCTTAAATTAAGCTATTTCAGTTTGCAGTTTTACCATTTCCCTTCAGTTCACATTTTCAGTTTTTAACTTTTGTAACTAGTGTCTAGCATTGGGTATTCTAGGAACACGGTAATGCAATAAAGCTTTGCTCATGTTTACTAAAGTAACTATTAATTTCAACCAGACAATAATAAATACTAAATAAATCCAAACCACGAAGTCCTTGAGAATAGAAATACACATCAGACTCCCATTGACAGATATAACTTAAAAGAGGAAATTTAAGGCAGTTGTTGATAGTAAAAAAAGAATTATGTAAAAAATATAATACCCTTCTCTCTAAAACTAAAGGTTTTAAATGAGAGAGATGGCAAACCATTCAACATGATATCAAAGCAGGAAAAAGGTGTTGTGTTCAAACTTTACAACAAACCTAATATTTAAGTAGTTGCACATATTTGACCCAGTTATTTAGTGAACTATAGCCACATGTGAGGGGGCATGTTGAGAGAAAAATAATAATAATATAAAGCATAAAATTACCCATCTAAGATTTTAGTTGAGTTGGTAGTTTATATCTCAACATTTGATCAAGCAGGAAAAAAGTCCTTGCTGGAACCTCACCACTAATTAAAACAACATATCAAGTCCTAATCCCACTATGTGGGGTCAGCTACATAAACTCTAGCTCACCAATTATTTCTATCTATGGAACTATCTTATATACCCTTAGAACACATACCATACTTAGAGTCTCTCAACAAGTTTTTCTTTCTCCTCTTTTTCTAAAGATCTGTTCAACTCCATTCAACGTCCTCCTAGGAGCCTCTATCAATCTTCTTCTCACAAGACCAATGCAAGACCCCTCACCTTAATTCTCAATTAAACATTTGTTTCTCTTAATAATATAGTGAAAAAGTTTTCTTTTAGTAATCTAATTTATTCACAAACTGTGCCGGTAACTCAACTGGATAATACTGCACAATGGAAGTCAGAGATGGAGAATCCTGTGGTTCCCCGTCATCCAGTCATCAGAATGTATTCGAGTTGTGTAAGTCTGATTACGAAAAGCTAAAAACAGTCTAAATACATTAATATGAATTAAATATGATCGAGTCAATACAATAGGAGATATTTGAAAACTCAGTCAACCAGACCCTCAAGATTCTGAATTTCTTCTAAATCCAGGAAATCAACCCATATAACTGGAGGTATACTTACTTCCATTTTGGACAACAATTTTCCGATATCTCGATATCTCAAAGACGTGTTCTAAAAGAGTTCTTAAGGAATATTTGGCAAATTGGGACCTCACATCTTTAAAGTTAACGATAACTTGAAAATTCCCAAATTTGTCCTTGAAACCAAATTCCAACTTTACATTCTCAAGGATTTTTTTTTAAATATTTTTATTCAATCTGAATAGGGGTACTTCCTTATTTCCATTTATGTATTAAGTAGATGCCCACGTTAATGTACAAAAGCTACACAACCAAACACTCTAGGAATAAGGCCATTGGAGATGGAAAAATGGGAAAAGAATTGTGAAAGGATTTGCAGTGGACTTTGTGAATTAAGATTTCTTGAAGGTAACCTATTTAGGAGATGAGCAGCAATCAAAATAGTTTCCCCCCATTACTGTTTTAGAACATTTTTCTGAAATAGAAAGGCTCTTGTGATGGTAAGAAGGTGACCATTTTTCCTAACAGCCACCCCATTTTGTTGAGGGGTGTTGACACAAGGATCCATGAATTATACCTCTTGCTTGAAAATAGGGAGAAAGGAATTGATTGAAATGATCCTTACCAACACCGAATTGGGTTCCAACCATATTATAGAAAACTGGAAATATGGAGCTCATTTCTGATTTATTTTTCAAGAGGTAAATTCAAGTGACACAAGTGCAATCATCAATAAAAGACACAAACCACTGAGTCCCAATGATATTAGAAATAACTATGAATAAGAGAAAATGGAGAAGAATTCCTTTTCATGTTAGGTGGAAAAGTCTTATCACAAGGATCCATGAATTATACCTCTTGCTTGAAAATAAGGAGAAAGGAATTGATTGAAATAATCCTTACCAACACCGAATTGGGTTCCAACCATATTATAGAAAACTGGAAATATGGAGCTCATTTCAGATTTATTTTTCAAGAGGTAAATTCAAGTGACAGAAGTACAATCATCAATAAAAGACACAAACCAGTGAGCCCCAATGATATTAGAAATAACTATGAATAAGAGCAAATGGAGAAGAATTCTTTTTCATCTTAGGTGGAAAAGATGCTCTTTTATGTTTTGCAAGTTCACATATATCATAATCAAAATCCTCTCCAACTAATCCTTTGAACAATAAAGGAAACATTAGTCTAAAAACACTAAAAGATGGATGACCAAAATGAAAATTCTGTAACCAGATTCTTTCTGTACATGACTTGGAAGACTTGAACAAAAAAGATAAAGGTGAAAACTTAGTTGTCCTAACTTGCCCACTAGATTTCTCAAGATAGTAAAGACCATCTCTCTCTCTAGCACGTCCAATCATCTTCCTCGTGCCCACTTCCTAAAGCTCACAATAAGAAGGATGAAAAATCACACTGCAGTTAGTGTCTGTGGTGAGTTTTTGGATTGAGACAAGGTTAGTAAACAATTTTGGTACATGTAGGACATTTCATAGTATGAGAAAATCATTGATGTAAGCATCTCCTTGGCTGGCTACTGTTGTTCTCATGCAATCAGCAATGATTATCTTTTTATTACTAGGACATGGTGTATATGAAATAAATTTCTGAGAGGAACACGTCATGTGGTTTGTGGCCCTAAATCAATGATCCAAAAACTTGGGAGGGTCATATCTGAGGCATTTAGAGCATGAGAGAAGGAAGAAATACTTGAAAAGGTTAAGGTACAAGTACCAATTCCAGTTAGCTTCTCTAGGGACCCAAGTAACTATTTTAACTTTGTAATTTCTTTCTTATTAAAATCAGCCAATGATTCTTGAGAATCCTCTTCCCCAGTTTGCCATGTGTTTGCCACAAACACATGCTCCTGTCTTCTCGATTTTCCTGATGATCCTTTGTTCTCAACTTGAGGCTTACCACGGAGCTTCCAACATTTTTCTATGGTATGTCTAGGCTTTTTACAATAAGTACACCATAGGGTGTCTTTGTTTGACCAAGATCCATCTATTTCCTTTCTAACCTCACCTAATTGTTGTTTTGAACTAGGATGATTCATAATCACTCTTCTTGTCATTCGAGTTGAACCATCTGTTGTAGGAGTCTCAAGCATAACTCCCTTCTTCCTTCCTCAGCACGACCAATAGTTATGGTCTCATTTAGAGATTGCAAGTCTCTTTTTCCAAGTATTTGTACCATCACTCATCAAACTCAATGTTCATTCCAGTGAGAAATTCATAAATTATATCCTTCTCAACAAACCTCTTGAGAAGAGATGCATCCTCATTGCATTTCATTTGAATACACTGATAATGATCCATCTGCATTTCTCTTGATATAATATTTGCAAAAGATTGGAGTATTCAGAGATTAATCGGTTCTCCTGCTTTGTATCTGAGATTTTGGTTTTAATCTCATAAATCTGGGTAGCATCCCTGTTGAAAACTATAAAGAAAAACAAGAACACGGCTGGGATTGGGAAATCTTGGAAGAAAACTGTATTTCTGTATATTTCATTGAATACTCCATGAGGAGTTTAAATAAACAAAGGTTTCTAAAATCCAAGAATTTAAAATACAAACAAAACTATTTAAAATACAAATACAACAATAGATTTAAGATATAACAAATATCCTAAATTTTAGAGGTAGATAAGATCCTATCTCCTCCTATAATTTAGGGAAGCTAGAGCTTTATCTTAATCATAAATTGGGGTGTTATCTCGACCATGATATCATCGTATTTCAACACTCTCCCTCAAGCTGGGAATGGATATCTACCATTCCAAGCTTACATATTAGATCCTGAAACCTCTTAACTGCCAGACCTTTTGTGAATACATCAACTACCTGTTCCTCGGATGGAACATAAGGAATATGGATTAGTTCTGCATCCAATTTTTCTTTTATAAAGTGTCGATCTATCTCAACGTGTTTTGTCATATCATGCTGAACAGGATTGTTTGCAATACTTATAGCATATTTGTTATCACAAAATAACCCAATTGCTCCTTGAACTTTTATCTTCAAATCTTCTAAGATAATCTTGAGCCGTTGCAACTCACATATTCGAAGGGCCATAGCCCTAAATTCTAATTTTGCACTTGATCTGGCCACAATACTCTGTTTCTTACTCTTCCAGGACACTAAATTCTCACCTAGGAATACACAATACCCTGTGGTTGATCTTCTATCAGTAATAGACCCTGCATAATCAGCATTAGTAAAGCCTTTAACATCTAATTCCCTTCCTCTTCTAAACAATAAACCCCTACCTGGATTAGTCTTGAGATAGCCAAGTATCTTCCTTATAGCTTACATGTGCTCCTTGATTGGGTTATGCATGAATTGGCTCACAAGACTAACAACAAAGGTAATATCAAGTCTAGTATGAGAAAGATATATCAATCGGCCCACTAACCTTTGATATCTCCCTTTTTCAATTGGTTGACTATCAAGATTCTGCCATAGTTTTCTATTAGGTTCCACTGGAACACCAGAACCTTTGCCTCCAGTAAGCCCTGTTTCAGCAAGTAGATCCAAAAAATATTTACGTTGAGACAAGAAGATACCATCCTTAGAGTAGGCCACTTCAATGCCAAAGAAATATCTGCGGATACCAAGATCCTTGATTTCAAACTCTTGGGCTAGATTCCATTTTAGCAACATTTGTTCCTCCTCATCATCTCTAGTCATGATTATGTCATCCGCATATACTAGCAAGGCTGTAATTTTCTTTCCCTTGAGTGCTTCATGAAGAGTGTATGATCACCCCGGCTTTAACTGTATCCCATAGTCTTCATAGCCTTATAGAACCTGTCAAATCAGGCCCTTGAGGACTATTTGAGCCCATAGAGGACTTTCTTGAACCTGCATACTTTTCCTTTTTCTTCTTCTAGAAATCCAGGAGGCAACTCCATGAAAACTTCCTCGTCTAGGTCTTCGTGCAAAAAAGCGCTCTTAACATCAAACTGTTGCAATGTCCATCCAAAAAATGTAGCCAAAGAGATTAGAATTCTCATTGTTGCCATCTTTGCCACTAGAGCAAATGTTTCAAAATAGTCTATGCCATAGGATTGGGAATATCCTTTGGCTACTAACCTAGCCTTGTACCTTTCCAATGTTCTATCAGCCTTGCATTTTACATTGAATACCCATTTGCAGCCTACTGGCAAAACCCCTCTTGGTCGTGACACAATTTCCCAAGTCTGATTTTTCTTTAAGGCTCTCATCTCTTCCATCATGGCTTGCTTCCAATTCTAATCTCTTAGGGCCTCTTCTACTAAGTTAGGAATGACAATTGAATCCAAAAATGCTAGGAATCCTTTGTGTTTTGGGGACAATCGGTGGTAAGACGAGAAATTAGTTAAGGGATGTTGGGTACAGCTTTTGATCCCCTTCCTAATAGCAATAGGAAGATCCAAATCATCATAACTTGGGTTAGAAGGGTTAAAACAGTCTAAAATAGAAAGTAGGGAGTCATTTTCTGGGATAGAAGGTTGTATAAATTCCTTACCATGACTAGGATCAGATGGTGGTGCTTGTTATGGATCCAAAATAGGCTGTCTTCTTTTGAAAACATAGGGAGATCCCTTGAAACGACTTGGAGGCTGCTGGCTGGACTGCAAGTTGTGAGATTCAAGAACAATCTTCTCACTACTGCTGTTTGGCTAAGATGAGAGAGGCCTAGAGTTGGATGGAGGACAAGAAGAGAGCTGAAAGTTAGGAAGTTGTGCTTGAGGGATATCAATCAGTTGAAAAATATCCCCAACCGCCTGGTCACCATCCAAATACTCCTCCTGGTGACCAATTTGGTGTGAAGGAAAAAAAGGTTGGGATTCAGCAAATGTAACATCCTTGGAAATATAAAATTTCTTTGTAGTTGGATAATAGCATTTGTACCCCTTTTGGGTAGGAGAATAGCCTAGGAAAACACACTTTAGGGCCCTAGGATCAAGTTTGTCTCTATTTTGCTTGGGAATATGAACAAAAGAAACACACCCAAAGACCCTAAATGGAAGAGGAGAATGCAGACTTAGATCTGCGTAATGAGTAGATAGGAGCTGAAATGGGGTTTGATGGTTTAGGATTTTTGAGGGTACTCAGTTTATCAAGTAGACTGCTATAATAATAGCTTCCGCCCAAAAATTCTTAGGCAAATTATGATGATGTAGGAGACTTCTAGCAACATTAAGAAGGTGTCTCATCTTCCGTTCTGCCACTCCATTTTGTTGTGGAGTGTGGACACAAGAAAACTCATGAACTATCCCTTCTTGTTGAAAGAATTGGTGCAAATGATTATTAACATAATCCTTTGCATTATCAGTTCGGAATTTCTGAATTGAGCAATTGAATTGAGTGGAAATTAGCTTATAGAAATATAGCAAAATGGTGCTAAATGCAACCTTATCTTTCAATAAGAAAACCCAAATCATTCGAGTACAATCATCAATAAATAAAATAAACCATTGAGCCCCCGAACAATTTGGTGTTTTAGAGGGTCCCCAAAGATCGGAATGAACCAAAGAAAAAGGTTTAGATGACCTCTTATTACTAGGTGGATAGGACACTCGGTAATACTTGAAAATAACATAGACATCACACTGAAATCACTAAGGTCTAGAGACTGAAACAAGGAAGGAAACATGGTTTTTAGAAGAGGAAACGGAGAATGGCCAAGCCTGTAATGTTGTAGCTAAACATGTGCAGTGGGATTAGATGTAAACTGAGAGAATCCAGCAGCCTTAAAAGATCAATTTCCAGCCGAAGGATAGTCTCCCTTTTTCTCTAGAAAATACAGCCCATATTGTTCCCTAGCTGTACCAATCATCTTCCCGGTCTTCAAGGCCTGAAATTCACACACATTAGGAGAGAAATTGGCATGGCAGTTTAGATCATTAGTAAGCCGATGGATAAACACAAGATTGGTGGATAGGTTTGGCAAATGTAGGACCTTTTGAAGGGTAATATTTGGGCTGAGGATAACTATTCCTTGACCTTTAATGAAAACTGAAGTTCCATTAGCAATGGTAATCTATTTAGAGGTTACAATAGGCTCATAAGTGTCAAAAACCAATGGATCAGGGGTCATATGGTCAGTGGCTCCTGAATCTAGGATCCAAATGTCATTCTTATCAGTTTTAGACGCATTAAGAGAGACCGAATGTAAACAATTACCTTACTGGGCAAAAACACAGCTTCCATCATTGATGGTCTTAAGGAAAGCCTTAAGTTTGTTAATTTCCTCACCATCAAGTTGACCAAGATTAGTACCTAGCGCTGATTCTGCCTTACAAGTTGTCCCTCCTTCCTCATGCTCCTTGGCTAATATGTAGGCCTACTTTTGTGCTACCATATTTTTAAAACCTCCCATCTTCTTTAACACAGCCTCCATGCCATGGAGTTTGAAGCAATGATCCCGACTATGCCTAGGCTTGTTGCAGAAACTACACCAAAGCCCTCCACGATTTTTGGCCTCTGTTTTTCCCATTCTGAACCGTGTCCCATCCTGTTTTGCAATGACCATGGCTGATTCTTCTGTTCCAATGCCACTAAAAATGACTCCCCTTCAATTTTCTTCACTCCTCACCATAGCAAAAACTTCATTCAAGGAGAGTAGCTTCTCCCTACCAAAAATCTAAATCCTCACTTGATCAAACTCATCATTCAATCCAATTAGAAATTCCATAATCCCGTCTCTTTCAATAATCCGGCTAATAGTGGCAGCATCAGTACTGCATACCATCTTGATCTCTTGATATTGATCTAGCCCCAACCAAAGCCCATTCATCTTGTTAAAATACTCGGTAACAGTTAGAGATGCTTGTTGAGTACTATTAATCTTTGTTTTGATATCAAAGATTACCGAAGCATTATGTACTTTGGAATAGGTCTACTTAATGGTGTCCCAAATAGCCTTAGCATAATTTAAAAACATATAGTTTTTATTGACCTCAAGTTGCATGGCATTCCACAGCTATGACATGATAAGGGAGTCCTCGATATCCCATACCAAAAAAAGCTAGATCAGTAGTCTTCGGAGGTGAAGCAGTGAGGTGTCCCAACTTCCCTCGTCCTTTGAGGAAGGTTCGAACAAGCTGTGCCCATTGGAGGTAATTTTTACCATCCAATCTGTAGGAAACGTGCACTCCAGGCAGTTCTCCACTGCCAAATCCAGAGCCGATGCCGGCACTTCCATTTGTACCGGTAATCAAATCCGGTTCTGACTCACCAGTGGTTAGGCAGGGATTAACTTCTGAGATTTCTGACATCCTTAGTAATGAAGGAACCAAGAGAAGGCAATAAAGGCCTAGGAGAGGAAACAAAGAAGGAGAGAAAAGAGTGCAATGAAGGCACGGTCAGGATCTAAGAGCAGAATGAAGGCTCTGATACCATGTTGAAACTTGTAAAGAACAACAAGAACACAGCTTGGATGGGGAAATCTCGGAAGAAAATTGTACTTCCATATATTTCATTGAATACTCTAGGAGGAGTTTAAATAAACAAAGGTTCGTAAAATATAGGAATTTAAAATACAAACAAAACTATTTAAAATACAAATACAACAATATATTTAAGATATAACCAATCTCCTAAATTTTAGAGGTGGATAAGATCCTATCTCCTCCTAAAATTTAGGGAAGCCGGAGCTTTATCTTAATCATAAATTAATGCTTTATCTCGACCATGATATCATCGTAATTCAACAATCCCAAACTTTAGAATATGTCCATTTAACGGCATCCCAAATCTCTTGAGCTGTACTTAACAACATGACCGTGTCACTTATTTCCGACAACATAGAGTTCCATAACTAAGACATTACCATAGAATCTTTTTCATCCCAAGCCTCAAAGGTAGGATCCCCTTGCTTAGGCCCAATACCAATTAAATGACTCAACTTGCCTCTTCCCTTCAAGAATGTGTGAACCAACTAAGACCATTTCAAATAGTTTTTACCATTCAGCCTATAGGCTACTTAAATATTTTGCAATTCCCTAGTTGGAATTGTGATCTTGTTATCTTCACCAAAAGGTGCTGATGTAGGTGCCTCAAAAGCACCACTAGATTCAGTTGACATGGACATCGTCACTTGATATAGATCACTTGATCTCTCAGGTGATTATGTAGTAGAATATTGTCCTTGCAATAGTACAAATTTGCAAGACTCAAAGCACGAAGAAGAAGAAGAAGAATGCTCGATTCCCAAAAAAAAACCTACAACCCTGATACCATGATAGAATTTGAGTAGAAAACTTATCCATTTTATTCCAAGGATAAGTCTAAATATATGCAATTTTGGAGAGTTAACAAACCACTTCCCTAAAAATAAGACACTAACTTAACCACCAAAACTGAAACCTTGGAATTAGGGATAAGAGGATAAGTCCACTAATGGATCAGCAACTAGCCACTAAACTACGAGTCAATTTGACAATTTTGACTGCAACCTCTTGCTCAAAGATAAGATAGGAAGATAGGATAGGATTACACACTTATCTCTCAACAATTTTCTATAGGAATTGTCCTTGTTTCCTTTATCTTTTGGCCAGAGGAAGATATCTTTTTTTTCTTGGTTTCTTTTATTCATTTTCTTGATAAACAGTGTATGGTTGTACATATGTACAAAGCTTTGCTTTTGTTGTCCTCTCCCTATATGAACTCTAGATCAAACTAGAGAGAGAGAGAGAGAGAGAGAGAGACCTTTATAACTTTAAAAGGCAACAAGTCACTTATACACAATGAAAGAACAAGACAGAGAAAAAGAATAGGTTACCACTTCATATGAGAGTTCCAACAAATAGAACTTTAACAATACTATAGCCTATCAAGGTACATACCTCAGAAACCCATTGGCCGAGAATTAGTGCAACTTTCCTATGGATGATTCTCATATTTGGATTATCATTTGTGAGTTCTAGCGATAGAGCACCATTGAACCTACAAGATAGTTCCAATAAAATAAGTGACAAACCAAAAAGTTACCAAGAGAACAACGTTAACATAAATGGGGATCCAATTAAGCATCCGCCATAAATAAACATATGTAATCACGGCAATCATTTGCCCAGGTTAACACTACAAACTGCCATTTTATTTAAGATATGGGACCAGTGTTTTGAAAAGCATTAAGCACAATTAAGCGTTGAAGGCCTATGGAGCTTAAGCGTAAAGTTCAAAGCGAAGCATATGCTTAATCAAAGTGAAGCATATATAATAAAATAAGGAGTATAAACTTTTATAAGCATCAAAATATAAACTACTAAAAAAGCAATCATTAAAAGAAACTAAGCATAAATAAGAGCTGCAAATTTAACAAAAGATGAGATACCATTTTTCATTTATATTCTATACCAATTTACAAGTTCACGCAACCATAACAAAAACACATAGGGGACATATAGAAGGATACAATTGGGCAGCTGCTAGTCCTGATGGACCTTGGAAGACAAACTAGTTTGATTCTTGATTGAACAGATCTGAATATGTTTGTAGAGAGCAGTAGTTCTATTTGTCTTGTACAAAGGAATATTAGCCGCAGTTCTGTCAAATGTAGTTATAGTTTTGTTAAGTTTGTTAGTTAGGACTTGTTCACTTGTCTTCGTACAGCTGTCAATGTTACTTGTAACCCTAACAGAATCAATTGAGTTCACAATCTATAAATACTCAATTGATTTTATGTTTCTAATGACAATAATCATTTTTAGCAAATCTCAATTTCAGTTCTCTTTTCAATTTTTCTTTTTCTTCATAGAAGCCCTCGCTTCATGATATTAGAGCCAACAACCCATGTCAATGGCTGGAAATCAGGAACAATCAGGTTCTTCTCAAAGTCAAACCTGCTCCTTTTCTTCTACCTTGAAATATCATCCATTTGAATAGTCAATGAACCAAAAAAGTGTACAGGCAAGCTTTAACCAAATTAAGAATGAGACTCACCCATACAGGTCCACTACTTTCATTGCACTTCTTTCCTAATTCCATCATTACTTTCTAAAAGATTGATCAAGCTTAAAATTACAGGGCTGTCTTGCAACACTACTCACAACAATAGGATAGTACACATTTCAGATTAGTTTCATGAAAATGCTATCCAAAGAAGGGGAAATGGATCTAACTTGATTCAGCATCTAGTAGAAGAAAACACTAATATCTGCATCTGTCAATTGAACATTCAATCTTATCAGCTGACCCAAACCAAGAACTAAGGGATAAAATATGGGAAAAGAATTGTAGAAAAAGATGAAACAAGCTGGAAAAAAACTGCAGATTCTTGTGTATGTATTCTCGAGTAGTGTGAGGTATTTATACACAACACCCAAATGATCTCCTACATTCTAGGAACATATTTGAATATGTTTAAAAAAAGATAAAATACAACAATAATAATTAAATAAAGAAAAAAAAAAAACTACAGAGATGTCTTGAATTATTTGTTGCCTCAGTGTTTTCTAATCTCCAAATCAGTTTATCACTTTATCATTTTCATCTCTTATTTTTTGGCCATAAGATTAGGAGACAGATCCAGCTGTTACTCGAGTCATCCTTCAAGTAAACTGTTCATAATTTATTTATTTTCACAATATCAATATCTTTGTGATATTTTCAACACTCCCTCTCAAGCTAGTGAGTGAATATTCTTTATTCCCATCTTATATGTAATTTCTTCAAGTTTAGTTGTAAGAAGACCTTTTGTAAAGACATGTGCCCATTGATTATCTAAAGAGACAGTATGGTGATGAGACCATTGTCTAATTTCTCTTTGATGAAATGTCGATCAATCACTATATGTTTAGTTCGATTATGCTACACTAGGTTATGTGCTATACTTATTGTTGGCTTGTTGTTACAATATAACCTCATAGATTCTGCTCCTTTTAATACCAAATCATTGAGAATGATTCTCAACCACAATAACTCACAAATTCCATGAGTCATTGCTCTTAGTTCTGCCTCAACACTAGATCTGGATACTACATGCTGTTTTTTACTCCTTCATAAAACAATGTTTGCTCCAAGAAATATACAACAACCTATAGTAGATCTCATACCCTTAACCCTCGATCTGCAACTATAGGGTTAATTCCAAGCCCTCTTAACGTGAACACTAACCTTAGCGCAACAAGAAATCCAACCCTAGGGCAAAGGAGACAACTTGGATTATGCTACAAGTGTGGGGATAGGTTTAACCCCGGCCATCAGGGTAAGAGGCAGTTGTTGAATATGGAGGGGTCAGATGGGGAAAAAGAAGAAGAAGAGATGATGGTGGAGGAAACAAAAAATGTCCAAGAAGAAGTACATGGGGATAAAGGTAGAGAGATCTCCTTCCATGCATTAAAAGGAGGCCCAGCAAGAAAATCATCAAGGTGAAAGGACAGGCGAGGAGGCTCATGTTGTTGATCGATAGTGGTAGCACTCATAGCTTCTTAAATAAGGCCACTGCCACAGAGTTAAGAGTGTAGATTAACAGCCACTAACCCCTTTCGATGATTGTAGCAAACGGAAGCAAAATTGTCAATTCCTAAGGGTACGATAGTCCACAATTTTGTAAGTTGCTAGGAGTTATACCTAAGCAGTTGGTAGCATCTCCTAGTGTACATTCCAAAACATTAGAAGCAGCCGAACGATTATACATGTATTGTGGCCTTAGCCACCGAGCATGCATGAAAAAGAATTTGATCTGATTTCTCTCCCCCCCCCCCCCCCCCCCCTTCGAATTCCCTCAGGATTCTCTCATCAGAATCCTAAAATACCCCTTCTCAACTCTAAGATGTTGACAACTGGTACTAGAGCTAGGCGGTCATTGGCTGAGATAGATTTACAGGCAAGCAAATTGGACCCCATTTCGATCGAAAATATCAACCAATCGAGTTGGGAAGGATTCCGACTGATGGAGGCAAGTAGGACCGAAGCCAGGGAATCCAACAGCCTAGGCGAACGAATTAAACACCCACCGATTGGAAATATTAATGAATCAAATTGGCTAGGGGTCAAACCAACGAAGGAGGAGACAAGGTGAGCAACCGAGAAAAAGATGGCAGAAAGCACACCAATGAAACAGTTGGAATCGAGATTGGATACCTTGGAATTAGGCCTCCGACAAAACCATGAGCGAGTAGACGAGAGGCTAGAAACGATTGAAGTAGAAATTTGACACACCCAAGAGGAAGTAAGCCACATCTGAGCAGATGTGTCGATGATGGAGAGGAACATTCGAAAAGAGTTTTCGGGGTTGAGCCAGCAGTCGAGTGCTACCCACAAAAAATGCTTTCCTAACAGCCTAACGCAAGCTTGCCAGTGGATTTCCCTCCACGAACCACGAAAGCACCCATCTTTCCTGGACCAAGGGGTCGGCCAAAAATGGACAAGTGAATGGAGTATGCTATCGAAGGGTCTCTTCGAGGATGCCTGACAAACTAGAATAATCCTCCTACACTGAGACTCGAAATCCTAATGTTTTAAGGGGATAAACCTCGGTGGTGGATCAAACAATGTGCACATTTTTTTTTACCACTACCGAATAGCAGAAGGGAACAAGGTAAATATGACAGCTGCCTATTTGTATGATGTGGCAGATTCATGGTTTTAAGGGTGGAGTGAACAGAGAGCGGAATGGAGATGGTGTAACGTCCCAGCCTATTCAGGGCGTCGTATTTTATGCTATGATTTTTTTTTTTTTTTTTTTTACATATACGAATCATGCTAAAATCCTTAACATATCTTATAAGAATAACACTCCCAAAATAGAACTAAGGAAATGAAATACTTAAACATAAGCGGAAGCAAGATCAGAACCTTAAGAAGTCTTGAAAATCATAACATACATTAGTTCATACATATTGTTCACCCAACAGGTAAAACCATATGACAAACAGTTATAAACTAAATACAAAATCATTTGATTAACTGGTCCTAGCCCTGGCATAGGGCCCACAAAACCTCCATCATACTCATGCCTCGATCACCTCTTTGCCGCCCTTCCGGCCGCTAGTCTTGCCTGGAACGTGGAATATTCCAGGGACAAATGTCCAACATTAGAAGATGAATCTTTTAAGAAAGGATTAAAATAATCATGAATGAGTGATACATTGACATGAACAAACATATGCCCTAGTGTAATTTCTCTGGCCCATCAGCTCGGCACGGAACCCTAGGCAGTAATCCCGACTTGCTTACGGGTACGCTTAACGTTGTTCCATCAATTGCCTTTGGGAAATTCTGGCTACACTATCAGGGCGACATTCCATCCCGACACAATTATCGATATGCCAATAATATCATGCCGAATAAAATATCACGAATAACGATGCAACAATAGATGCATAGATATGACAAAATGCTCATACAACTTAGCCACTTTCGTGACTATCGTGCTCCACATAGGCAATCATATCATATATATATGCTTTTGGAAAAAATCACTCACCTTTTAAACTAGATTCGAAACACTTTGAAAAGCATGCACTACCTTGGTTTGCGTGCTAAGCCTCAAAAGTCGCACAATCACTCAATCTTGAGCCACAAAGCACCCTATTAATCATATTTATTTAAATAAATATCAAACCCTATTTTTTCACAATTTATTTCTATTTTTCTCCATTTTTTCTTCTCTAATATTCAAGATTAAATATCTACTCAATTATTTTCCCAAATATTTTTTCACCAAAAATCCTAAAATATTTTTCTAAGAATTTTAAAAAAAAATTCGAAATTACCTGGCTGCCACGCGCCCTCACGCACCTAGGGCATGAGCCGCGAGTGAGGACTAGCGCGTGTAACCCACGCACCGAACGTCTTCTCCAGTGCCGATACACCAGCGATGCTGGTTGATCTTCCTGGCTTGTTTTATCTTCTTAGTCGATCACTATGATGTGTTTGGATGCTTGAATGGACCATCGGAGGTGCCTCAACTGGAGGTTTAAAGGTTCGGCCAAGGCTACCGCCCCCTTTTCCGACGAAGCCTCGAAACTTCACGAAAACCCTCCAAATTTTTCAAAAATGATCCTCAACAACTCAAGAACAAAAGCCCCTTATCCCTACCCCTCGATTCATCCCAAAATGAGAGCAATTTGAGTCCTAATTTTCTGAAAACACTTGACCGAACTCTTCCCTATTTATAGTCGAATTCGAGCCTCCAACGATCACTCTCATTTAACCCAAGACAACTAACACATCCACTTGCCCAAGATCGATCCAAAAACCCTCAAAAACAACCCCCCAAAAACCCGGTTACAGTGGCCCGATTTTCTAGCCATTTTTCGACCATGTTTTCCATCAATATGGCCGGTTTGTCGGGCAAAGAACGGCCTAGGCCCAACCTTGAGGCCCCTCAGCCCATTCTCTCGAGCTTCCTGTGGCCGAAATCGGGGGTGTGGCCAGCAACTTGGTCGGCCATGGTTGCTCCAAGTTTTGGAAATTGCACTACAACCCCCTCTAAATATTTGAAATTGCATTTGGAACCCCTCTGAGCAACCCCTTAAGTTTCCAAAAATTCCATAATGACCTACATGTTCTAAACTTCTCATTTGACCCCCGAAAATTCAGAAATAACATCATTTCAACCTCCCTCAGGCAATTTTAAGAAATTACATTTTGGCCCGAATTTACGCATTGATTGCAAAACCCCCTTGTTTCATCCTGAGACCATTTAAAGGTTATTCCTTATATATTATTTGACTTCTTTGAAGGTTCCGTTGACTTTTCGAAAGCCGCTTACGTTAATTTGATTTTTCAGCCTAACCCGAAACTATACCAAAAACTGTTTCTGATCCGATTTCTTTCGATATTAAAAATCATTCCTCGATATGTTCGTCGACCCCGTACCCTTTTTCGTTGGTATCTAAGCCCTAGAGTATACCCTGCAGTGGATTCAATTAAATTTTCGAACTTTTTAAATACTAATCTTCCATGAAACTCACTACTTTTCTCAAATTAACCATTCCCGAGGCAACCCAAACTTTCTAGGTGTTACAAATGGCCTAAGTTTGTAGAGGAACTTTGCCTCGTTTTGAGGAACAAAACATAACTGATATTGTGGAAGAATTTAACAAATTAAAGCAGGAAGGAGTTAAAGCAGGAAGGAACAACAAAAGAGTATCTAGAAAGGTATGAGCAGCTTAAGTCAATAATAAGACAAGCTCACCAGACGTTGGATAAGCATTATTTGGTGTCTAGTTTCCTCAATGGACTGAGTGATGAGCTAAGGCCGATGGACAAAATCTGACCTATTTCAGTAAGACAAGTGGCTGAGAAGGCTTGTTTGCATGAATTATCATTGGAAACATTTGTTAAGAACAAGATAACATCAAAGGGATACGGGGGAAGTAATTGGCAGGGCAGTGTAAGGGGAAATTTGAAGGGCAACAACTTACCAATTGTCATAACCCAAGGACATAATAGCAATTAAATAATAGATGAATTTCTTTTAGTAGTATTGTAACAGCCTCCAACTGTATTGATTTGAATAATTGGCAACCCTAATGGTGCCAAACTTAGCAACCGGATCAGTATATAAGATTGATCCAATCTTATTCAAAAGACAACCATATTATTAAATGAAGTCTGATTTTCAAACTCTCTCAATTCCCCCCCCCCCCTTCTCTCTCTCTCTCTCTCTTTATGTGTGTGTGTTTTTGTTCTTCCCTAATTTCCTTGCCATTTCTTCTGATTACCTTCCCCATTCCCTTCCAATTATCTCTTAAACCCTAGGTTGAACCCTAAGTACGCGACAATTTGGTATCAGAGCAGTCATTCCTCGGCTGTGAGTTCGAAAATTCAATAGTTGTCCGATCCAATTTTGAAGTAATCAAGCCAGATTTGAAGCAGAGCAAATCAGTCATCTAAAGCAAATTTAGGCTACCCTTAGCGGAAGCAATTGAGTTATGGATTTTGGTGATTCCGGTAGATACAAGTGAGCAAGTAATTCTCACTAGGCTACACTTAGATCCGGCCGTCTTCTTCCTAGCCGGCCCAAATCTCGCTCCAACGCCAATATCTCATATCTAGTTTCAGATCTTGTCATCTGCTCACGACCCCTCGCTATCAATCTGTCCCTTCGACACCGTTATTGGCCTGTTCTTTTCATCATCGGGCTAGCTCCTCTGTCAGTGTCATCTCCTTAGTTGATCAACGATCTCTCTTCAGTGTCGAAGCATCACCATAGTCGGTACGACCTCAGATCTTGCGCTTGTTTCTCCTTCCAGCACGGCTCTCGGATCAGTGCACCCTCAAGTCTCACGCTTGTTTCTCCTTCCAGAGCGGCTTTCAAATCTCGTAGCCTCTTCTTCGGATATGGTGCATCACCCAGATTTCGCATCGCCGCTACATCGCTGATTTATCATCGTCGTCACCGTTATCGCCTCCTTTCTCGCGGTCGTCTTCTACAGCAACGGCCCACATGCTCTCGGAATAAACTACATTTGTAACAAGCTTGGCACATATGATATATATGTTCCACCTTGAGGGGGAGTTTGAGATTTAGCTTATGTCATGACACATGGCTTATGGCATGACCCATTGAGTTTTTGTATATATATAGGTGTACAATCTATATGTTTGATGAGGAATGAAATTTCCTCCAACTAGGATTTCTCTCTCTAACAGTTATCAAGGAGGAGCAAAACTTGGTCACAAACTCTGATGCCATCCAACTCCTTACTGAGGTACAATTTCCTAATGCCTTGCACTTACTTTCTAGGCCTAATTCCCTACCAACCCCAAGACCACTTAACCATTCCATACACCTCAAACCAAATTCAGAACCTACGAATATCAGATCTTATAGATATATCCCCCCGATATGAAAAACAAAAATAGAGAAGCAAGACAAGAACATGATAGCCACATCCATAATACAGCCCAACCAAAGCCCATTTGCTTCACCCATTCTCCTTGTCAAAAAGAAAGTTAGCACATGGCAGTTTTGTGTTAACTACCACCAACTCAATGCCAACACTATTAAAAACAAATTTCCTATACCCATTATTAAGGACTTGCTTGATGAGCTATCCAGTGTCACAATTTTTTCCAAATTAGACCCAAGGGCCGAATATCACCAAATTTGTATGAAACCCTCTGACATTCCAAAAACAACCTTTAGAACACATCAAGGGCTCCACGAATTTACCATTATGCCCTTTGGGTTCACGAATGGCACGACCACCTTTCAAGCCTTGATGAACCAAATTTTCAACCCTTATTTGAGGAAGTTCATACTCATTTTCTTTGATGACATCCTCATCTACAACCCAAATTTTGAGCAACAACAATCCCACCTAAGAACAGCCTTTGAGATCCTTAAATCTAATCATCTATATGTCAAGTTATCGAAATGTATTTTTGCTGAGCAAGTGGAATATTTGGTCTATGTGATATCGGGTAACAAAGTCAGCACTGATCCCAAAAAAATAGCAGCCATGGTGGAGTGGCTTAGACCTGCAGCAATCAAGGAGTTAAGGAGGTTTTTTGGGCTAATAGGGTATTACAAAAGATTTATACAGCACTATGGTGTGCTTAGCAAACCCCTAACAGAACTGCTCAATCAAGACAATTTCCATTGAAACCCTAAGGCTGAAGTCGCTTTCTCGGCACTAAAAAAGGCTATGAACCAAGCCCCAATTTTATTGCTGCCAGATTTTTCTAAACCCTTTGCAGTATAGACATATGCTTGTGACAATGGTGAGGGGACTGTACTAATGCAAGAGGGGAAGCCATTGACTTATATCAGCCAGGCTTTGGCCACAAAACAATTAGGGTTGAGTGTATATGACAAGGAACTCATTGCTGTGTTGGTGGCAGTCGAAAAGTGGAGACACTAACCGGAACCCCTTTGTCATCAAGATAGCTCATGAAAGCCTCTGATTCTTATTACAGCAAAGGTTACAAACTCAACTACAGAGGAAAGGACTTTCAAAGCTATTAGGGTTGGATTATACCATTCACTACCGGAAGAGGAAAGAGCTGCCAATGCTCTCTCAAGAAGGGAAGAAAAGGGAAACTGTCAGGCCATCACTGCTGTTGTGCCAGATTGGATGAAGGATATCGCCGAAAGCAATGAGCAAACAGATTGGCTAAAGGACCTACTAACTCAATTAACTATCCAGCCAGCTGGGAACCTAGGATATAAACTCTCAAATGGGCTGATCAAGTTCAAGGGAAGGTTGGTAGTGGGAGATGACAACCTGCAAAAGGAAAGAATCTTAAAAACATTGCATGGCTCACCTTTGGGAGGCCACTTAGGAGTAAGAGCAACCTACTACAAAGTGAGACAAATATTTTTTTGGCCCGAACAAAAGAAGGATGTGGTGGAGTTTGTGCTATCTTGTGCAACCTGCCAACACTGTAAGCATGAGCATGTTGCCTATCCGAGTTTACTACAACCATTGGCCCTTCCCGAACAGGCCTGGGAAGGAATCTCAATGGACTTTGTAGAGGGACTACCCAAATCTAAAGGGAATGACGTGATTTTGGTGGTGGTGGACAGGTTAACCAAATTAGCCCACTTCCTCAGTTTAACTCAGCCCTTTACAGCTCAAGAGGTGGCCCAGCTATTCCTAGATTCAGTAGCAAAAATCCATGGGGCTCCAAAGTCTATTGTGCCCGACATAAATAAAATTTTCATGAGTACTTTATGGCAGGAGTTATTTAAGAATTTGGGGGTTGGGCTACACATGTCTACAACATACCACCCAGAAACCGATGGCCAAACAAAGAGTGTTAATCAATGTCTAGAAGCCTACTTGAGGTACATGTGTTTTGCCAAGCTGAAAAGCTGGAACAAATGGCTATCATTGGCACAATGGTAGTACAACTCCAACTACCACAGTGCTATTAAGAGGTTCCCCCCCCCCCCCCCCCCCCCCCCCCCCCGCGCTGACCAGCTATGACCAACTCCCGAAGCTCTATAGCTACAGTGGAACAATACTTGCAGCAAAGGTAGGAAATTTTGACAGTGCTCAAAAAGGAACTTGCTATAGCCTAAAATCGGATAAGCAAACTGCTAACAGGAGAAGTAGTGACAGAACATTCAATGTAGGAGACAAGGTATATCTAAAGGTCAAAAGATTCCTACAGCATTCATTTTCAGCCACCCCAACTTCCAAGCTTAGTCCTAAATATTTTGGGCCATATCCCATCAAGGCCAAGGTGAGAAAAGTTGCTTACAGGTTGCAACTCCCAGCAAGGGTAAATACTCATCCAGTGTTCCATGTATCCGTATTGAAGAAGTAAGTGGAACCTAATGCAACTACCAGCCCCAGTCTACCACATGTAGATGAAGATCTTGAGGAAGTGGTTGAATCTCAGGCCATTGTGGACAAAAAGGTGATATACCAAGTCACGGTAACCTTGACCCAAGTGCTAGTACAGTGGACACATTTGCATCTAGACCATACTACTAGGAGTATCTGCCAAATATACTACAACAGTTCCCAAGGGCAGCCCATCTGCTATAATTTCTTGGGGACGAGATTTTTCAAAGGGAGAGGAATGTTACGACCTTAGGGGCAAATTTGTCTTTTGGTTGTTAGTGCATAGACTACTTGTAACTGTTAGTTACTGCTATACTTGATTGTACCCTTTCAGTTATGCTTCACAACTGAAAGGAAGAGCCTATAAAAGGCCCATGTAAGAGGATGGGAATTATGTTGAGACTAATAACAAATTCTTTCCCTCTCAAATCTCTTTCCCTCCCTTTTCTCTCTCTGAAATTCTCCCTCCTTTCTTTCAAACTCTCCCTCCAATTCTAATTCTCTTCCTTAATTCCCATAAACACCAAGCCTCAGCCTAGAGGCTTAACAGGTGCATGGGATGCCTACAAATTACACATGAACCAAGAGAATAAAATCCTAGTTGATGCATCCACATTCCAAAAAGTTGGTTGAGAATTGTCAAAATAGGGCATGCATCATAAATAACCAAACAAATCAAGTTACAACTTACAAGTTATACCCATTCGTGCCAAGGCAACACATAATTTGAAGTAGGACAGATCTGGTATTCTGAGAATACTCACAGATTAAACGCTTATTTAGTGTTAGAAGACTAGGGGAAAATTTTGAAAAGGTTATGGTTTGGATATATAATAGGTTGGTACTTGGTAGGCAAATTAGAGGCAAAATATGGCTAAAAAGATAAACTTTGACAGATGAAAACAGGTCTGGAAGGAGGCTTACGAAATAAGAATCAGAAATTGATTTTTTCTCCTTTTTTTTTTTTTTTTTGGTTTGGGGGTGGGGGGGGGGGAGTTCCATTAGCATCAAACCCAGGGTTAGAATTCAATCACACAATTTATATAAGCATAACATGCTTGGAGAAAACTGCAGTAATTATTCCATTCACTAATGAAAAAGAGAGATTAGATTGGTATTTATAGAGTTCTAGTAATGCTACTCCTACTGGGTTAGGAAAATCCTTTTCCGCAAAATTAAGTCTACAAATAATAAAACTAGGAAAATACTATAAATAAAACCAAAACACTGTAAACAAAACCTAAACAAATAAATAGAGCTAACACCCTAGAAAACATTATGTAGAATGACAAAATTACCCCCAATGCATAAAACCTCAAAACTAGGCTTAATGAAGCTCCCGTGAGGGTCCTTTGTCAACCAAAATGTCCCAAATCAATGTCTGGGCCTAAGAACCAGTTTTAGGGTGCCTTTTATATGTCATAAGAGGTTGTAGCCAACATCCTCCATCACAACAACAGAAAGCTGAGTAAGACAATAAATTCATAAATATGGCAAGTAGAAGCATAGAGAAGAACACACCATTCTTTGAAGCTCAGGTAATTTGAAAGCTCATAATAAACATATGCAGCAGCACCATAAGCAGCATCCTTAAGAAGTAATCCTGGAGTGATTTCAGTGACTGAAGAAGGGCAACTATTCATTGCCTCCTGAAGAATTGAAACCACAACAGGTCCTAGCAGCTGAAGAATACAATGAAAAATCAGATGGGTACACCTTTCTCCATCAAGGAAACCTTTAATGGATATATTAGATTAGAACGTCACTGAGAACCATACAAATTAACTACTAGAGAGAACATCTACCTGACTATGATTTTCAAACAAAACAATGTATAGAGCTTCAGCACAAGGCCTCAATTTTTCTGCCCACAACATCGAATCCTGCTCATGGTGAAAAGATTCAGGGTTCTCGTACCATGCCTCCAAATCAGTTGCTGTTAAGACAAAATACCTGTTTTGGCATAAAAATGTAGGCTTAGCAATTTGATGATCTCATAAAATAAAATGAAAAGAAAAATGATGAACCCTTAAATTTCAGAGGATGAAGACACTATCCACCCAGAATTAATAGTTTTTACAGCACAGTAAAACTTTATGACACTGAGTAATCAAACTGGACACCTAAATTCAAACTAACACTTAGCAAAGGTGCCATGGTGTATGCTATTTGCAGACGACATAGTGTTGGTGGATGAAACAAAAGAAGAAGTGAACACTAAGCTTGAGTTGTGGAGAAACAATTTAGAATCTAAGGGATTTAAATTAAGTAGAAAGAAAACAGAATACATGGAATGTAAATTTAGTAAAAATGCAAGAGTGGATGATGTTATAATAAAATTAGAAGACCAAATCTTACAAAAAAAAGACCATTTTCGATATTTGGGATCAGTGATTCAAAAAGATGGAGAAATTCACGAGAAAGTCGCACATAGAATTAAGACAGGTTAGCTAAAATGGAGAAATGCGTCGGGGGTGTTATGTGATGGTAAAATCCCATTAAAACTGAAAGGAAAATTTTATAGGACAGCTATAAGACCAGTCTTGATGTATGGCTCAGAATGTTGGGCAGTCAAATACCAGCATGAGCAAAAGACGAGGGTAGCGGAGATAAGGATGTTAAGATGGATGTGCAGCCATACAAGAAAGAATAAAATTAGAAATGAAATTATTCGTAATAAGGTAAGAGTAGTGCTAATCGAGGAAAAGATGAGAGAGACTAGACTAAGATGGTTTGGTCATGTGAGAAGAAGACCAAGAGACGCTCCTGTGAGGAGAGTTAATGAAATGGAACAATTAGTCAAAAAAAGAGGTAGAGGCAGACCCAGGAAGATTTTGGGAGAGACATTAAAGTTTGATATGAAGTGTATGGATCTAAATGAAGATATGACAAAAGACAGAAATACATGGAAGTCTAGAATTTATGTAGCCAACCCCACATAGTGGGATAAATGCTAGATATGTTGTTGTTGTTGTTATGTTGGAACTCTTGGAAAATGTATGGCAAACCACTCCAAGAACTGTTGCAGTAAGAACAACTGAATATCTCCAAAACAATGGGTTACTCATATGTGGCTACAGATATTTCTTTTGCATTAGAATTGGAGTTGCAAATCTTAACAAAATCAAAACTTTGAAACCATGAAAAAGATTAAAAAAATTCTAGAAGTCCAATCTTTTGCCACAAATATAAACCAATTTATATCATAATAAGGATTTTATGGTACCTGACAGGGGAGAACCTCCAAAAGCACAAGAAAACATATTCATTGGAAAACAAGAGTGAAGGCTCATGCAGTGACAGGGAACTGACTTTGGAAAGACAAGACCAATGATAAGATAGAAGCAACTTTTGGGCCAATCATTGACATAACGCAAGAAACATGGGAAACCAAGAATGTGGACTTGAGAGATGGATAATGTCTGAAGTTTTGTGAGCAATCTAAGCCTTCCAAGCAGAATAAACACACTGGGGATAATGGCCTTCTAAGATTCAATTAGCATGCATTTGATCCTTCTTACTGATGTCTAAAGCAATACACACAGATATCTAGTTCATGAATAAATGAATAAACCAATAATAGGTCAGCTTTCTATTACCTCCTTATCAGCACATTGCACAATAGTACTATACGATCACTAGGCAAAAGGGAAGTAACAACACCAGCAACAACACTAGAAACATTTTTCTTCATCTGCTCAAGGGTAATTCCATTTTCATCCATCACACGACCAGTCAAACTTGGCTTGTATTCTTTACATTCCAGTACAGATTTAACCAACTTCATGCACTGAATGAGGAATTGTTCAAATGAGACTATATCCGGTTCAGGGTCTGTGATCTTATTCAAACAAAAGTCCATAACGGGCGGAAGAACACTTTTATCACCAAAGGAATAAGGATGTCTGCTCTGCACTGCAACTAAAATTTTCATCATTTTAGTGCATGCCCTCGTCAAGAATTCCCAAAATTTAGGATTATGTTCCTTGAAAGATGAATCTGCAGTTTAAGATATAAGATTAGAAGATTGCAAATTTCTGCAACATAGCTTAGTAGCAACCTTCCTATCATGATTCTTTACATAAAAAATAAAGCAAGCATTGAAAGAGACGAAGACCTATAAAGCAGTTAGACCAAATAAAATACCAATAGAAGCATGGCATTCATATGCATTGGAGAAGAGGGAATTTATTGGCTAACGAAATTATTTAATGTGATGTTTATATGAAAAAAGAATGTCAAATGAGTAGAGGAAGAGCGCTTTAGTGCCTATTTACAAGAATAAAGAAGAGGCTCAAAGTTGTGGAATTATAGAGAAACCCAACTAATGAGCCACACTCCAAGACTTTGAAGGTGAGTGATCGAGCAAAGATTAAGCAAAGAAGCCAAGGTATCTAAAACCAATTTGGTTCATGATAGTTGCTTAACAATGGAAGCTATATACTTGTTAAGACACCTAATAGAAGGTATAGAGACAAACTAAATTATTTACATATGGTGTTTATGGATTTAGAAAAAGAATATGACAATTCCTAGAGAAGTCTTATAAATGGTTTGAGAGGAAAAACATAGTCTAAATAGCTTATATATAGGTTATTAAAGACATGTATCATAGAGCAAGACTATGAGTCAAAACATATGGAGGAAATACTAAAGCTTTTCAAATTACAATTGGATTACATCAAGGATTTGCATTAAGTCCTTATTTCTTTGCCCCACTAATGGATAACTCACTAAACATATCTAGGGAAAGGTGCCTTCATGTATGCTATATGCTAATGACATTGTGTTTGTAGAGATATAGAGATATGGAGATATGAAGGCGTGACATTAAGCTTGAAATATGAAAGAACACTTTAGAATCTGAAGGTTTTAAGTTAAAGTACATTGAAAGTGAATATTTGAAATTTAACTTTAGTAAAAATAAATAAATAAATAAGTGTGAATAATGTTACGATAAAATTGGAATATCAAGTCATACAGATTAAAAAAAAAAGACAGTTCAAGATATCTTTGATCAATCATCCAAAAAAATGGAGAGATTAATGAAGATGTTATCCATAAAATTAAGGCTGGATTATTAAAATGGGAAAATACATCCAGTGTTTTATGTAATAGTAAGATTCCATCAATTAAAAGAAAAATTTTATAAGAAAGCTATAAGACCAATTCTTTTGTATTGCATAAAATTTTGGGCAATAAAGCAGCCATATGCAAAATATGAACATAATGGAGATGAGGATATTCAAATGATATGTAACCATACAAGAAAAGGATAAAATTAAAAATGAGGTTATTCATAATAAAGTTGGAGTGGCTCCTCTTGAAGATAAGATGTAGGAGACACAATTAAAGTTGTTTGGCCATGTGAGAATAGGACCAATAGAGATCCCTATGACGAGAGTCAATGTAATGGAACATGTATTTAGTAAAAGAAGTGGAGGAAGACGAAGGAAAACTTGAGGGGACACTCTATGGCATGTTATGAATTGAAAGGGCCTTATAAAGATAAGGCCATAGATAGAAATAATTGGCGAGTCAGAATTCATGTAGTCAACTGCACATAGTGGGATTAAGGTTTGATTGGTTGATGTTGTCGTTGTATATGAGTATATACATAATATATATCAATGTATTTAACTCCTTAAACATGGAAGTTCCACTTTCAAAACATACAAACTTAGCCAAATGCTTTACAAGTAAGGATGGGTATTATCCGATGTGGCCTTTGTTAAAAAAGAATCTTGGGTGGGTAAGACTGGTAAAGAACAAATCTTCAGTGTTATTGGTATACATTTCTCGCAGGCTCAAACCCCATATTCACTAGGCACTAAGACCCTCATCATGGATAGCAACAAACCAATTAAAAAATAACCTCTTTTTTTTTTTTTTTAATCAGGACAAGTTGCACCAAGCAATAACCTTGTTTTATAGAGAAACAGCAAGTGATAATTTTCAATCAGGAGTCAAGACAAGTGCAGAACGTTTGGATGAAACTGTTAGTTGACTGCTAAGCTAGGACTTGCACTCAATGGAGATTCAAGAATCTACGTCAGATTAATACTCTCATCTTTTAAGAGAACAAACTCAGCAGCCCCTAGAAGTAAATCTTTTACTTGAAGGTGCAGCTTAAAAATGTTAAGAGCCAATTCACGTACAAGAGAATGACATAGCAGAACTGAAAAATCAATTTCAGCAATTTTGAAGTACCATTTACCAAAAACTGTCAGATGTGGTCATTAAAAATTTTGTTAAGGGTGATCCCCATAATAATAAAAAAAAAAAAAAAAACACTTAACAGGTGAGAAAGGAAGTGGGGATGAAGGATACTGAAATGTTTACTGCTTTTTTTTATATATTAACAAAACAAAGGAATAAATAAATATTGCCCATGTATATCAATTGAACATTGAAAGCCAAGTAAAATAATGAGAAAAGACTGCAGAATAGAATCCCGAAACATAGAAACAAAACCAGGACAGGGATCTCACAATATGGAAGAAATGACTGAATGGCACTCAAAAGAACAGGAGACACCTCCTTGACTGGCCGTACCTCCTGAAAATAGATTCATTAAGCTCCAGAGCACAAGAAACCTAAACCCCAAGAATCTAAAAGCAGAATTAACCAAATGGATACCTGTATTGATTTAGCATCACTTGGAAACCCAGAAAGTATCAATTGTCGTATTATTTTTGCACATAAAAGCCATCTTTCACATTTAAGGTAAAGATCATCATGACGCAGCTCTGAAGTATTCGAACTCAAGTTCTGAGCAAGTAGGGAGAAACCATGCAGAATGGTCTGCAGATCACTCTGCCAGAGGCGCCAACTATAATCAAAGAACTGAGATGATATCTGCCAAAAGAACATAAATTAAAAACTTGGAGTGCAAATGATTATGATTAAAGATGAACTACACAATAAACTTGTGTCTCAAGCATATATATCTTGTTGGATAATTCAGGTCTGAACACATGCATGGTGCCAAAAACTCCATAGACCAGGATGTATAGGAATATTATTCCCAAATATTTTGAAATTAGCTCTATAACTATCATGAGAATATTATGCCCTAAATTTTGAGATTCACTAAAGCTATCATTCTAATCTAAAGATATCAGTTATAAAGAAGGAACTTAGTTAAGTTGAATAGCATATCAGGCACAATATTCATTGCACATGCATCAAAGATGAGCGTACAAATTTTGAACTGAGACACTAATAGTCAGAATGAAGTTCTATGGCAGAAGTTAGAATGTTGGAATTATTAATAAGTATAACAAGATGAAAATTTTCCACAACATAGAAGACCTCCCTACATCACCACTTGATGGTAAATTCTATGAGAACCTGCATAAAATATATGAAAAGGAAAAATATAGAATTAAATTTAACAAAAATGTGGCAAAGGCCTATACCTCAGCAAAATTTTTTTGATCAGAAGTAAGACGTTTAGTAGACAACTCCTTCAACGTTCGGAAGAGAATCATAAAGATCCTGTGGGAAGTAAGAGTATCCGCCGGCTGAAGCTGTTGAGCTAAAACTGAAAAGAGATCCGGCCTGAACAAGGTACCAAGTTGGGAGATCAGCATGCATAACCAAAATAAATTAAAATAGTATTAAGCTCAAGAAATGGAAGAAATAAGCAAAATAAAAATTATCAAAACAAATTCCATATATAAAAAGGAAGAAGACCCAATAACTATACAGGTAATCAAGTTTACTACAATAAACTCCCATGCCAACAGAAATTTAAGAATAAAAGAGAACGTTAAACTCCCAAAAATGAAAATCAGCATCAAACTTGCTCATCAAGTTTAACTCTTTCTAAACCTATAGGAAAAGAAAAATCCACATTTTAAGATCAGCAGCTCCAAAAAAATCATATTTTATAAACAGATGCACAATCTCATCCACTCCATCTGTTGCCAATCATATCAATGCCTTAATCATTTTTATTGTTTTGAGCAATCAAAGTATATAAACTAAAAGGTACCAAGCCATGCCATCCTTTACAAACAAGAGAATGACATTAATGAAAAGAACTGAATAATTCTTGCTTACTTTCATATGTGCACGAACATGTGCTCTTATAGAGGAGAAAAGCTACAACATAAGGAAAACTACAACACATAAGAAAGGAAAAAATACATATATACATTCTTAGGAAAGTTTCCTAAGTCTGAATTAGGAAAGTATCCTATTCCAGATTTAAAAACTTCTAAAAACGTTTTCTTTGACCAGCGTGATTTCTTTGATAATCCTTTGAGAACCAACACTCCCCCTCAAGCTGGTGAATGAATATCTATCATACTCAGCTTGCCTATTTATAAAGTGCCAATCGATTTCTATATGTTTTGTCATGTCATGCTGAACAGGATTATAAGCAATACTAATGGTTGATTGATTATCACAAAACAATTCAATTGGACCTTGAATCTTGATTTTCAAATCCTCTAGGACAATCCTTAGCCATAGTAACTCACATAGACTAAGGGTCATAGCCCTAAATTCTGCCTCTGCACTGGACCTTACCACAATGCTTTGCTTCTTACTCCTCCAAGACACAAGATTTTCACCTAAGAACACACAATACCCGGTTGCAGATCTCCTATCAGTGAGAGACCCTACACAGTCTGCATCTGTGAAGCCTTTAATATCCAATTCAGCCCTTATTTAACAAGATACCCTTGCCTAGTGTTGCTTTTAGATAGCTCAAAATCTTTCTTACTACCAGCATATGCTCCTCAGCTGAGCTGTGCATGAACTGGCTTACTAGACTGATAGAAAAAACAATGTCAAGCCGAGTATGAGAGAGAAATTAACCAGCCAACCAGCCGCTGGTACCTTCCCTTATCCACTGGTTGACTGCTAGGGCTTTCCGTAATTTGTTGTCAGGTTCCACTGGTATGCTAGCTCCTTTTCCTTCTAGCAACCTTGTTTCAGCCAACAAATCCAATACATACTTGCGTTGGGATAGAAAAATTCTAACCTTAGAGTAAGCTACCTCTATTCCTAAAAAGTATTTGAGGGCACCAAGGTCTTTAATCTCGAATTCCTGAGCCAAATTTTCCTTTAGAACTTTTTGTTCTTCTTTATCATTCCCAATAATAATTATGTCATCCACATACACCAGCAAGGCAATTACCTTCTCTTCTCCTGAGTGCTTAATGAAGAGGATATGATCATCACTGCTTTGATAGTATCCCATAAACCTCATGGCCTTAGAAAATCTGTCAAACCAAACTCGTGGGGACTGCTTGAGTCCACAGAGAGCCTTCTTAAGCCTGCATACTTTCCCTAAATCTTCTTTCTGGAATCCTAGAGGTAATTCCATGAATACTTCCTCCTCTAAATCTTCGTGTAAGAAGGCATTCTTCACATCTAGCTGTTGTAACTTCCATCCAAAATAAGCTATTAGTGATTGGAGCATTCTCACAATTGTCATCTTTGCCACAGGAGCAAAGGTCTCAAGATAGTCTATGCCATAGGACTGAGTATAACCCTTAGCCACCAACCTAACTTTATACCTCTCCAGGGTTCCATTAGCATTATATTTCAAATTAAAGATCCACCTACAGTCTACTAGATTGACTCCCTTTTATCTAGGGAAAATGCTATTGGTACACCTTTGTGTACTCCTTAGGCTATATAAAGGTGTACCAATGACAAAAAAGCCCCCCATGAGGCGCATGTGAGGCACAAGGTATTTTAGTCATAATACCCCCTTATGTAGCCCAAGATGTACAAAATGGTTGTACATCTAGCATGATTCTTTATCTAGGTACCAACTCCCTTGTTTGATTCTTATTTAATGCTCTCATCTCCTCCAGCATAGCTTGTTTCCAATTCTTATCTTTTAGAGCCTCATCAACTGACTTAGGAATAACAATAGCATCCAATGCTGTTAGGAAGCTTTTGTGTTTTTAGGACAGATGGTGGCAAGAAAGAAAATTAGCCAATGGATATTCAGTACAGCTTCTAACCTCTTTTCTAACAACAATAGGGAGGTCCAAATCATTAGGAATAGGGTTAGATGGAATTGAAACTGATGGTTGAGTGAATGCTATACCTAGACTGAGGTCTGATGCTTATGCAGGTTGAGGATTCAGAATGGGTTGTCTTCGCTTGAATACATAAGGAGAGCCCTTAAACTTGACCGGAGATAGTAGTTGTTGAGTTGCTTGCTCATTGCAGCTTCAGGAGTGGGTAGGAGGTTGAGGAGAGGGCGTAGGAGTGGATGTGATAGGTTGAGGGATAGGCTAATCAATCTCTAATAGCTCACTGGAGCTTGATAGTACTAATCCTAAGTTAGTAAAGACATCACCAACACTCTGGTCACCATACTCCACAGTCTACTCCTGGGGACCAACCTGAAAGGGGCCAAAAAAGGGTTTAAATTCAACAAATGTTACACCTTTAACACAGAGAATTTCCTAGTGGAAGGGTGATAACATTTGTAACCTTTTTTAGTAGGAGAGTAACCAAGGAAGACACACCTTAAGAGCTCTAAGGTCAAGCATATCTCGGTAATGTTTGGAAATGTGAACAAAGGGCACACAGCCAAACACCTTAAGAGGAAGAGGAGCATGCAAACTTAGGTTTGGAAAATAGGAAGATAAGCATTGGAAATGACTCTGGTGGTTTAATATTTTAGAGGGTACTCGGTTAATTAAATAGGTTGTTGTTAGGACTGTCTCTCCCCAGAAATGCTTGGGAACATGATGATGGTGGGAGAAGGGCTATAGCAACATTAAGGATATGCCCCATCTTCCATTTAGCTACTCCATTTTGTTGTGGAGTGTCACGGATCGGGTCTTATTACAGCAATTTTGTTTTTCTTAGTGGCTGTAGCTCCTTTATATTTCCTTTGCATTTCCTTTACTATTTGTAATTTCGATAATTCCTTTTCTTTTACTACGATAATTGGGAATATTTTTGTTAGAGAATGTAAGAGAGAGAGAGAGAGCACATGTTGGGTTAGAATAGGACAAAGGAGACGGTTGCAACCGTTTTGGGGAGTGATCTGTTGTGGCAGCATCACCCTAAGGTCCTGTAAATACTCCCCAAGGCCTCGGGGAAGGATTATCGAAAATCAAGGAAGATATCTTAGTTCTCTCTCAATTTCTCTCCTCTCTTCCCTCTATTCAACTCCTTTCTCCCTATTCTTCTTCTTATTTCCTACCGTGGACTACTGATTCACACTGAACCAAGAAGTCCGCCATTGTGTCTGCTTGGCAATGACAATATTGGTATCAGAGCACTGGTCTTGGCTGGAGTTATTAGAGGATTCTTCGATGGCAGAAGGTACTCGCATGAAGAACTATGAGTCGCAACTACAGCAGTTTAGCTCAACCTTGTCCGAATTCCAGAGTCAAGCAGATCGACTAGAGCAGGGTTCGAAGCACAACCACGAAGCAATCCTGACCATGGATTGCAAGGTGGAGAGCTCAATCGAAGGACTAGAGAGGAGGCTCAATGGTGCTCTATCTCAAATGCGTGAGGATAACGCAGAAATGAGAGCAGAGTTGGGGGCTCAATTACAACAGTTTACGGTCATATTCACTTGCCAGAACACGATAAGATTGGCTCCTGATTTTCCTCCAAGAGATAGAATATAGCCCATATTACCAAAAAATAGAAGAGATAGAGTAGTTGGGAATAATGAGATTGGAATTGAACTAGAGGAAGATGTAGATAATATGATAGAATGAGGTAGAGAAGGACAGAATCACCCACAACAACCGGGATTCCCTATGCCCCGGTTGGAGATTTCGATATTTGACGAGAATAACCCCCGATGGTGGATCAGCAAATGCGAGCGTATGTTTGATTGGTATAATGTGCCAAGGGGAAGAAGGGTAGCATTGGCCTCCATCTACTTCAATGACCTAGTAGACGCTTGGTACCAGGGGTGGACTAGGGTCAGGGATAACCCTGCATGGGAAGAGTTTGCTGATAGGCTGTGTAAGAGATTTGGTGAGAGGAGTATGTCGAACATTATTGAGAAGTTCAACAAATTAAAACAAGTGGGGGAGGTGAATACCTAATTGAGGAGGTTTGAGAAGTTAAGGTCCTTGATGATCAACAACGATCCCCATCTCTCAGAAGCCTACTTTGTCTAGCTTTCTGAGTGGTCTTAGTGATGAATTGAGGCCTACGATGGAGATGATTAGGCCTAGGACAGTGGAACAAGCAGCGGAGAGTGCAAGACTACAAGAAATGGTGGTGGAAGCCTTAATAAGGAAGCAAAGGCAGTAGCATCAAACTCTAACTATGGGGACCTCGAGTTCAAGGGTGAAGAACTACAACCAAGAATGGAATAGAGGCAACCAGGGGGTAAAGAATCCCATAGGATTCAATGCTGGTGGGAGGTATAACGACACGAGAAGGCAACCCCGCCTTTGTTATAAGTGTGGGGATAACTATTACCTCGAGCATTAGTATAAGCACGAGTTACTGTTATTAGAAGGGGATATCGGGGGAGCTGGAAGAAGAAGGAGACGGAATTGAAGAAAGTGGAGAATTTGGGGAAGAAGATAATGGGGATATCTCATTACATGCATTAAAGGGAATGACTAATAACAAGATAATCAAGGTGGAGGGTAGGGTTAAGGAAAGTAACTTGTCGATTCTCATTGACTGTGGAAGCACTCACAACTTCCTAGACGAATGCACTACTAAGAAACTGAAATGTCCACTCACGGGCACTCAGCCCTTGAGTGTGACCGTGGCAAATGGGAGTAGGGTGTTGAGTAATTCAGCTCCTGGTTTCTGTTGGGAAATGCAAGGAGAGAAGTTTGAGGCAGACCTTAGGCCACTACAACTAGGAGGCTGCGATGTGGTTCTAGGAGTTGATTGGATGAAAGGGGTGAGTCCAATAAGCTCTGACTTCAATAGGATGGAAGTGTCTTTCAATAAAGAAGGGAGGAGAATGACTCTTACGAGGGGAAGAGAGATCAGGGCTTGTAAACTGATGATTGAGAAGAGGTTACACAAGCTATTCAGGAACAAGTGGTGCCAATTGGCACAACTATTTTCAATTGTGGCATTAGATGAAGGCTTGAAACAGGTGATGCAAGGAGAATTACAACTCACTGTCAGCCACCAACAAAGGAAGATTGAATAGGTACAACCTCAGCACCTTGTTGATGAATTGTTGTTAGAATTTAAGGACCTCTTTACTGAACCTACCACATTACCTCCTACCCGATCCTTGGACCACCTTATCAACCTTAAGCCTAACTCCGAACCCATAAACATTAGATCATACCGTTACTCCCCAATTCAAAAAACAAAGATTGAGAAAATGGGGAAAGACATACTTAACCAATCATTCATAAGACCTAGCCAAAGTCCTTTCACCTCACCCGTCCTATTAGTCAAAAAGGAAGACGAAACATGGCGCTTCTGTGTTGATTACCGGCAATTAAACGCCTTGACTATCAAGGACAAATTCCCCATACCCCTAGTGGAAGACCTAATTGATGAATTACACAATGCCAAGTATTTTTTCGAACTAGACCTTCGCTCAGGCTACCATCAGATCAAAATGAAGCCTGAGGACATCCATAAAACTGCCTTTAGAACACACCATGGGCACTTTGAATTCTTGGTGATGCCCTTTGGGCTCACCAATGCTCCTACAACCTTTCAATCCCTAATGAACCAAATTTTTGAACCTTATTTAAGGAAATTTATACTTGTATTCTTTGATGATATTCTTATGTATAGCCCCTCCTTAGACCAACACCTTACTCACCTAAGAACCACCTTTGAGGTCCTTAGAGCTACCTAGTTTTTCATCAAAAGGTCAAAATGTGTCTTTGTTCAAAGTCAGGTGGAGTACTTAGGGCATTTGATCTTGAGAGAAGGAGTGAGCACTAATCTGAGAAAGGTGGAAGCCATGTTGGCATGACCCAAACCTACCACAGTGAGAGGATTGAGGGGGTTCCTGGGCTTGACAGGTTATTATCGCAGGTTTGTGAGGGGATGTGGGGTCATTAGTAAGCCATTAACAGACCGCCTAAAGAAGGGAAATTCTAGTTGGGGAAGGGAAGCAGAGGAAGCATTTGAAAGACTAAACAAGGCCATAAGTAGAGTGCCTATCCTGGGATTACCCAATTTGAGCCAACCTTTTGTGTTGGAAACTGATACGTGTGGAACGGGAATAGGTGTTGTATTGACGCAGGGTGGTAGGCCAATAGCATTTTTTAGCCAAGCCTTAAACAAAAGGCATCTCGGTCTTAGTATATATGAGAAGGAATTTTTTAGCAGTTCTATTAGCAGTGGATAAATGGCAGCACTACCTAGAAAATGGGAGATTCATAATCAAAACTGACCGTGAGAGTTTGAAATTTTTACTACTACAAAAATTACATACTCAATTACAAAAGAACGGGATGGCCAAAATGATGGGTTTGGACTATTCGATACAATACAAAAGGGGGAAGGAGAATGTGACCGTAGATGCCCTTTCGAGGTGCCATGAGGAGGGAAGTACTGCAGCCATCACCACAGTAATTCTGGAATGGTATCATGAGATGATAGAGAGCTATGAAGGGGATAACAGGTTAAAGTAATTCTAGAGAGACTGATTGTAGACCCTAAGGGGGTAGAGGGGATATACACTGGTGGAAGGGATGCTGAGGAACAATGGAAGGATTGTCATTGGGAACCATGAAGGACTCAAGAGGAGAATTCTACAAACCTTGCACGAATCTCCCTTAGGAGGACATTCTAGAGTTCAGAACACTTACAACCAAGTGAAGCAATTGTTCCATTGGACAAGGCTAAAGGCAGAGGTGAGGGACTTTGTGTTACCTTCTGACACCTACAAGAGGCGTAAACACGAAAACGTGGCCTATCCCAGTCTGTTACAACCGCTGCCTATACCTAATCAAGCTTGGAAAAGTGTATCTATGAATTTCATCGAGAGGCTACCTAAGTCAGAAGGTAAGGATAGTATTCTTGTTGTGGTTGATCATCTAACTAAATTTGCCCATTTTACAGGGCTGGCTCATCCCTATACAACCCAAGAAGTCGCCAGAGTATTCATGGACCAAGTGGTAGCAGTGCATGGGGTTCCAAAAGCCATCATTTATGACAGAGATAAGATATTCACAACCTCTTTTGGCAGGAGCTTATGAAGACCTTGGGTACTAAACTAAAAATGTTGACTACCTATCACCCCCAATCGGATGGGCAAACTGAAAGGGTGAATCAAGTTATGAAGACATACCTAAGATGCATTTGTATTTTACAGCCAAAGAGTTGGCATAGGTGGGTAGCCTTAGCTCAATGGTGGTATAACTCCAACCACCACTCCTCTTTGAAAATGTCCCCATTTGAAGCAGTATTCGGATACAAACCTCCCCTCTTGCCGGCAATAGGAGGGCAACCTACCACAGCCTCGGTTGAAGAGTATTTACAGCAAAGGAGGGTGGTCCTACAACAACTCAAGCAAAAGCTAGAGTCAGCCCAGAATAGGATGAAGCAATGTGCCGATAAGAGGAGGAGTGACCGGGAGTTTGAAGTATGAGAGAAGGTATATCCAAAGCTAAGGTACCCTCATCTGAAATCCATCGTCCCAGGGTCTATATCTAAGCTTAGCCCAAGGTATTTCAGGTCGTATCCTATAATAGCTAGAGTGGGAAAGGTTGCCTATTGTCTGCAATTACTCGAAGGAACACACATGCATCCAATGTTCCATGTATCAAGGTTGAAGAAATCAGCAGGGGCAGAATAGGTGAGTCCTGCATTACCCTCTCTCCCTAAGGAAGTGAATCAAGGCAATGAACCAAAGGCCTGGCCATATTGAATAGAAGGGTGGTTTACAACCAAGCAGCTCCTCTTATACAAGTCTTGGTAAAATGGAAAAATGGTCCACTACAAGGTATGGGACTTGTCCCACATTGGAAGTTTAGGCTCCTAGTGTGGGGTTTATAACCTCTTGGGCATCCTCCCCTTAGCAGCTACCTTTTGAGGATAAGTTCTACCCGAGGGTTGTAACAGTGGTATCAAAATCGGCCCCATGGCTACTAATGCAAGCGAGCAGTGGCGGAGGTGATGCCAGCATTACAGTGTTTGCCCGAGACTAATAGTGGCTAGTGCACAGCCTGTCGTCGTGGGCGCCGACTTGTGGACCGTGGTGCAGGATATAGGACTTGTCCTACATTGGAAGTTCAAGCTCCTGGAGTGGGGTTTATAACCTTTAGGACACCCTCCCCTTAACAGCTAGCTTTTGAGGGTGAGTTCTACCCGAGAGTTATAACAAACTATGGGAAGCAACACTTGGGAATACTTGCCTAGTCTCCTTCAGCAATTTCCAAGAGTTGACAGTCTCCTTAGCATCTCTTGAGGACAAGAGGCTGCTAAGGGAGGGGGAATTGTCACAGACCGGGTCTTATTACAGCAATTTTGTTTTTCTTAGTAGTTGTAGTTGCTTTATATTTCCTTTGTATTTCCTTTACTATTCGTAGTTTTATTGTTGTAATTGAGAATATTTCTGTTAGAGAATTAGTACGAGAGAGAGAGAGAGAGCACATGTTGGGTTAGAATAGAACAAAGGAGACGGTTGCAACCATTTTGGGGAGTGATCTGTTGTGGCAGCTCACCCTAAGGTCCTGTAAATACTACCCAAGGCCTCAAGGAAGGATTATCGAAAATCAAGGAAGATATCTTACTTCTCTCTCAATTTCTCTCTTCTCTCTTCCCTCTATTCAACTCCTTTCTCCCTATTCTTCTTCTTATTTCCTACCGTGGATTACTAATTCACACCGAACCAGGAAGTCCGCCATTGTCTCTGCTTGGCAGTGACATAGAGTATCTATGCAAGAAGATTCATACACAATGCCTTCTTGTTGGAAAACTAATGCAAGTGATGATTAAAATAATCTCTTGCATTATCAGTACAAAATTTCTATATAAGGGAGCCAAATTGAGTGGAAATCATTTTATAGAAATAGGGTAAGAGACAGTTCCAATAGCAATTTTATCTTTTAACAAGAAGATCCAAGTCATTCGAGTACAATCGTCTATAAAGGAAATAAACCATCTAGCCCCAAAACAGTTAGGTATCTTCGATAATCTCCAAACATCAAAGTGAACTAAGGAAAAAGGTCTAGAAGACAATTTATTGCTAACTGGATAGGACACAAGAGCGTAGCGGAGATGAGGATACTAAGATAGATGCGCGGCCATACAAGAAAAGATAAAATTAGAAATGAGGTTATTCGTAATAAGGTAGAAGTAGTGTCAATCGAGGAGAAGATGAGAGAAACTAGACTAAGATGGTTTGGTCATATGAAAAGAAGACCAAGAGACGCTCATGTAAGGAGAGTTGATGAAATGGAACAATTAATCAAAAAAAGAGGTAGAGGCAGACCCAAGAAGACTTTGGAAGAGACATTAAATATGAAGTGTATGGGCCTAAATGAAGATATGACAACAGACAAAAATACATGGAAGTCTAGAATTCATGTAGCCAACCCCACATAAGTGGGATAAAGGCTGGATATGTTGTTTTTTGGATAGGACACACGATGATGCTTACAAATTACACACACGTCACACTGAAAATTACTTCGATCTAGAGTCCTAAATAAGGTAGGAAATATGCTCTTTAACAAGGCAAGAGGAGGATGACCAAGCCTATAATGATGCAGCCAAATGTTGGCAAGATCTGAGGTAGACTGGGATGAACAAGCAACCTTTAGCTAACTCCTTTTAGGACAATCACTCTCCCTCTTCAAGTAATATAGCCCGTTCAGAGGTTGGCAAGATCTGAGGTAGACTGGGAAGAACAAGCAACCTTTAGTTAACTCCTTTTAGGACAATCACTCTCCCTCTTCAAGTAATATAGCTCATTTTGTTCCTCAGCAACACCAATCATCTTCCCCGTATTCATAGCCTAAAATTCACACATATGAAGAGAAAAGATAACACAGCAATTCAAATCCTTAGCGAGCTGATGAACAAAAACAAGATTAGTAGACAAGTTAGGTACATTAAGTACCTGTTTGATAGGAAGAATGGGGCTAAGGTTGACCCTAGCCCTATCCTGTGATGGGAACCAAGGTTCCATTGGCTATGGTTATCCGTTTAAAGGTTTCTAGAGGCTTATAAGTTTCAAAAACATTCAGGCTAGGGGTCATATGATCAATGGCTCTTGAATATAGGATCCATATGTTATTCCTATTAGTTTTTGAGGTAGAAAAAGACACAAAATGTAGACAAGTACCTTGTTGAGCAAGAGAGCAAGTTCCATCCTGAATTATCCTTAGGAAATTATTGAGTTTGTTGATTTCATCTACATTCAACTGATTAAGATCAGATCCAGTGGTGGATTTTGTCTTATCAGTGGAGCCTCCTTCCTCCTGCTCCTTGTTCGAGAGATAGGCCTAGTTCTTTGAAGCTAGATTCTTGAAACTTCCTATCTTGCTTAGAACAGCCTCCTTCCCATGGAGTTTAAAGTATGTATCTCAATTGTGCCTAGGTTTCTTACAGTAAGTGCACTACAGCCCTTCACGATTTGAATTCTTTGTTTGCACTTTTGATTTCCCTATTCTAGGTCTTGCTCCCTCTCCTTTATTGGACACTATGGCTGAACCTTCTAAACTAGGTTCACTGAGCATGGCTATCCTTTGGTTTTCTTCACTCGAACAATTGCAAACACTTCATTAAGAGAAGGCAATCTCTCTCTACCAAGAATCTGTACTCTCACTTGATCATATTCTGTATTAAGGCCTGCTAGAAACTCCATAATTCTATCTCGCTCAAGTATTTGATTAAGGGTGGTAGCATCCTCACTACACACCATTTTGATGTCTTGGTGTTATCCTAGTCTTCCGTCTCACTTATTCAAACACTCAACCCTCAAGAATAATAGGAAACTCTCCACACGTGAAAGAGAAAACAAAACATGAAAACAATAGAAAATAGATGAACACACACACAAGAAGACACAGAATTTATCGTCGTTCAGTTCCCTTGAAAGGAAACCTACATCCAGACTGCCTTAAGTCTCTTCTCCACTATCTTGAATCACAGGAACAATTTCATGAACTACAGAACACTCTCTCACAGCCCTATCCTCAAGCAACACAGAGTTAACACGAGATTACAAAGCACTCAACAGCTTTTCTCTCACACAGCACATACTCACATAACTCTCTCAAGATAGGATGAAAACCCAAATGATAAAAGAGACCTCACAATCCCCTATTTATAAAACATAAGGGGCAAACCAAACAAGCCATAACCGGCTATTACAACCTTGGCTATTACAACTAACTAACTAACTAATAGAAAAAACTAACTAATGAAATATTGAATACATCCTTAACATAAATGGCCTCCTGAGACTCTCTAGCTAATCTAATACAAATGATTTAACACTTGGTAATGATCAACTTCTAACCACAAGCAATTCATCTTATTATTCATCTTATTATAGAATTCTATTACAGTCAAAGACCCCTATCTAGTGCTAATCTTAGTCTTAATTTCAAATATCACTGAGGTATCTTGAACCTTAAAATAGATTTGTTTCACTATATCCCAAATCTCCTTTGTTGAGGTCAAAAACATATAACTTTTACTTACCTCAGGCTGCATAGCACTCCATAACCATGACATAATTAGGGAGTCTTCAATATCCCATGCAATGAAAGTCAGATCAAACACCTTTGGAGGGGGTGCAGTCAAGTGACCAATCTTCCCTCGGCTTTTGAGAAAATTTCTCACTAACTGGGCCCATTGTAAGCAGTTCCTACTGTTTAGGCGGTAGGAATGATGCATTCCAGGCAGCTCTCCGGCTCCGGTTGACTTATCAACTAGAGTTGATTCTCCAGTTATCATGGAAGGAACAACTTCAGAAATTTCAAACATGTTCACTAGAATAATCGGCTGAACAAAAAGGGAGCAATGAAGGCTTAATCAGAGAGGATGGGAGAAAGAGCAAGAACGTGCAATGAAGGCACACAAGGGTTTAGGAACAATAGGAAGGTATCGTTGGCTCTAATACCATGTAACGAATTGAATAATTCTTGCTTACTTTCATATGTACACAAGCATGTCCTCTTATAGAGGAGAAAAGCTACAACATAAGGAAAACTACAACACATAAGAAAGGAAAAAATACATGTATACATTCTTAGGAAAGTTTCCTAAGTCTGTGTGGAATTATAAGAGCTACCGATTTGTTAAAGATAAGGAAGGCGAAATTCTAGGAAAGATAAAGCAAAGAAGATAAGGCAATTTGAATATGATTAAGTTTAAATTTGTATTCCTAAAAATTAGAGATAGTTAGTTTGTATTTTAAATAGTTTAAGTATCTTGTAAATAGAATAGACTTCTATAGAGAGTAAGTGTCTTATATCCATGTATTTATACACCCTTTGCCGAGAGAATGAAGTTAAGTTATTCTTTTCTCTCAAATATTTTCTATAGTCTGAATTAGGAAAGTATCCTATTCCAGATTTAGAAACTTCTAAAAACGTTTTCTTTGACCAGCGTGACTTCTTTGATAATCCTTCGGGAACCAACAATTAATGCTACCCCAATTTGAGAAAGATGAAATGTTGGCAAAAGAAAGATTAATAGATCACTAGAATGGTTGCTCACAAGCCTAAAATGCAATAGAAGTTTCCCTAACAAATGAACTTAATCTCAATTTAAGCTACAAAGGTGTGTTGATCATATGCAAACCAAAAAGTGCAACTTAACAGCAATGACAAAGAAAGTGAAAGCATACCATTCTCTGGGATAATCAATCCGAGCAATTTTTGAGATGAGCACAGCCAATGTAAGTGCAATCTGTATTCAGAGAAAGTGCAAGATACAGGAAATTAGCCAATCTAACTTCCAGGCTTAAGTAGGTTGATTAACACCCTCCTTTTAGGTGGAATATAATGAAAATTGAACCATTCCCATCAATTCCATCAAACAATAGTCATATTTGTTGACCAAAGCCAACAAATAGTTATCTCCTTCCTACTCTATCAAGGTGTCAACATGAATAAGAACAATTGAACTTTCAACAAAATTTAATTAGGCACACCTGATAGTTCTCCTCTCTCAAGTATGACAGAAGTTTTTGTCTCAAATGTATTTTCTCTTCATTGCTGATTCCCCTGCACAGGCATAAAGAAGACTGCAACTTAGAAATTGATGACTTTTGGATGCCAAGATGTGTTTTTAGAAAAAAGAAAACTAAATGTTGAATATAATAGGGAATAGAAGTAGATTGTGAATACCCCACATAAATTGAGAATTAAAGAAAGACCCCATGCAACAAGTTCAAGATACAAATAAAAAATAAATACTCCGTCCATCCGAAAAGGATAGTTTAGTTAGACAAAACACACAAATCAATGAAACATAATTAATACTAGGGCTAACTACCCTTTCTGGTATACCAAATTCCCCCTAGTACACACAATTACTTTACAACCCATATACATAAAAACAAGAGTAAATTGATTATTTAATGAGTTTAGATCATTTAAATGTGTATACAATTAACTAAGGGTAGAATGGGAAGTATAAAATTGAATATTCTTTGAATTTCATAAATTGGACACTATTTTCTTTTCTTTTTTTTCTGTAAATAATTGGACACTATTTTCGTCAAAATAAAAAAATAGAAACTTGGACTATTATTTTGGTTTGAGTGAGTAAAAATATAAGCAGTAAAAATCAGAAGATTCAATGATTATCAATTGTATAAGCTTTAAAGGGACGGGACCTGTTAAACACCAACAAGTAATGTGGTTTGAGTTGAAACTAAGATTGACACATCTGCTACATTGTTACAGGCACCGTTTGATCAAATCATTTCCCTCTTCAGTAGTAACCCCATGGCATACCTGCATGTCCTATTTGGAGCATTTCCTTGAAAAATACTGTGATTACTTTCTTACTTATCCAAGTAAAAGAAAGATGAAAAATAAAAGACAAGGCCATTACCTGCTTAAGGAAATCAACAAATTCACTTCATCTGAAATTAGTTAGTTTCTTAGACAAATATGATTTCCTAAATTCATTAGAATGTAAGCCTAGACAACAACATATCATCCTTCCACACCACTATGTGTGGTTAGCTATCATTTAAATCTAGAACAGTACTATTCAGGGATATATTCCTTTCAAAATTCTTTTTCTTACTTGTAGATGACTTCAGTAATTAGTTAGGCAATTTATTTTACTCTGATAAATTGTGCAAGCAATAACTTTTTATGCTTTTCTCTCTGTATATTCAACATAGTTTTGAGAGTGAAAGTGGGATCAAGGTACTGGCTTGGTTATGGGAGCTAGTAATCTAACTGATATACAATGATAAAATTGGGGGCAGTTCTGCTTGAACAATACACCTCCAAACTACCCACAAATTAGCATTAGATTTTTGCTTTTTTGGATACATCACACTTTGCAGGAAGCAAACAAAAGTTATCTTATTCCAACGCCAGATCAGTTTATTCCTTTGCAGCTAAAATTCAAGCAGGTCCATCCCACTCCATTGAAAATTTAACAACAACCAAGTCAGCGATTATTTGCAATTTCCCCAAATAAAATCACAGTTTCTACTGGACTATAAACAGTTGCAGTCAAATGACGTAATTCAATCAGTACAACATTAACTGTTCATCACTTCAGTCACGCCCCTTAAGCAAACATCTGGTGTACCCAGTTTGCATATAGGAGTAGCACTGAAACCAATGATGCACACCCCAGGCAGGACATAATAATCTGGAGGACTCCAATTTCAGAATAATATACACTAACATTCAATTATTCTACACGAAGCGCCTGACCAGAAGGAAATCATGGAACATAGTTCAGCAAGTTTATTAACCAACTGAATTTAATAAGCTTATGCTTATTCCTGGAATCAGCGTCATTCTCTTAGCAATGTACTATTAGACAGTATAGAAAACACTGAACTTGAGCTCTATGGAAGGGGGAAACAGACATGATTAAACCAAATACCAAATAGAGAGAGAAACATCTCACCCGGAATCACGCCGGTTCCTCCAATACTTATTGAGGCAGTTCTTGAAGTACACAGAAGCGAGTAGCCGAACATCAACTTGCGCCGCCAAATCCCTCGCAGTTATAACTTCCTGCACCATCGCAGAACATCCATTCCGCATAAAACTCACATTTCCCCGCGAGCGCCTAAATGCCCGCGGCATTTCACTCTATTGCATGTGAAAACCCTAGGAAAAAGAAGGATTGGAGAGATTACCATGAGCAGCGAGCAGAAACCGGGCCGGCTCTCGGACTGCGCAAGAGCGGACTCCGCCGGCTTGCGCAAGCTCTGGTCACCGCTGAGCGAATTGGCAAGCAAATTGTACATCGCCGGCAGGTCGGAGGCCGAGAGCGCCATCACTCCGCCACGAAACTCACCCAATCAATCAGCAATCGGAGTTAAGAATTGAGAGAGACAGATCGGTGAGGTCGAGACCTAATGAGTTTGTGCGTCCGGATTGAAAACGAGGTCGGTGATGGTGATGTGTCGCAGATTGGGAAGACGAAGACAAAGATTAGAGTGCGATGAGAAGTGATCTTTTTCAAGCGGCTGGCTCTGGCTCGCTTCTTCTCTTCGGGGAAGAAGCTTCGGGGGGTGTTGAAAGGGCCAGCAAAGGAATAATAAATAGCCTACGCGCGAGAGAGACAGAAAGAGAGATAGAGAGAGAGAGGTCCTCGTGGTCGTGGGTTTATATATGCCCCTGGCCCTGGCGCTGTCGCTCAGAGACTTGGAATTAGAAAGTAGTCGCCCATTTTTCGCTTAAATTCCCCAAAATATAAATTTGGCTTAGTAACAAAGCTTCCAAAGGACAAAAAAATGGTGAGTATAATCTTCAAGACAAATCAAGTAATTGGATTAGGATAAGATAACATTTATATCAGTAAATCGTGAGTTCAATTTTTTATCATATATAGTGAGATAAAACCTATATTTACGATTTACTTCATCTATTAAAATTAAGAATAAAAGTGACGGAACCACATAAGAGTGATAATCCTAAAATATGATGAGTATGATACTTTCAAAACACAATTGACAATTAAGGACTCTATTGATGGGCAAACTAGTAATGAATAATGTTGTTTGACACAATAGTCTTTCATTTGATATTTGTTAGAAGAGTGAAATTAATTATATTAGAGATGTTAATTTCTCACATCAAAACGGGATAAACAAATACCACCCTTGGTATTAACTAATCCCATTTATATGGGGTTAGCATTTTGGACAATTTTGCCCTTTGTTGTAAACTTTTATTATCACAATCTCTTTTGTGATCAATTTGTTACAAATATAAGATAAGTCAAAATATTACACTCCAATACAATATACACATCATATACTAAGTAGATATGGTCCATGTACCCAATCTAATTTATTAGTGAACTTGAGTACAACATACACATCGTATACCAAGGTTCATGTACCTAGTCTAATTTATCAATGTCATCAAGTTCTAGAAACATGTTAGTGAATTCAACAATCTTTAAATTTTTTTATAAATGATGATGCGGTGGCCGATCACCCTCTTCTGCCTCTACTAGAACACCTGCAATGGAGGTGGGGACTTATTCCCCCGGTTCACCTCCGACGATCAAGTCAGATTACCATAATCGTAACTGCCCCCGAAGAGTTCGGGATATCTCCTGTCTCCATGATTCTCAGCGAGATGGTTAATCCCGAAGAACTCGGAGAATCCTTGCCGAGCAACAAGCCAACTAGCGTGGCGATACATATCTGCTACGTGTCCCCCCTAGACCCAAGCAAGATAACGTCAGTGAAATACCTCTTTAACGGACACGTGGCACTACTGTCAATGGTTGCATGTCCGGGGTATTGTAGTAATTATGGACCCGAGGGTATTCCCCTCATCAATAAAAGACTCTAGTTTGTTCAATACGATAACAACACTTATTTTGTGAGACTCCATCACCATGGCTTTAGTTAATTGCTATGTTGTTTTACCCATCTCAACACTAGTATTTTAGTTATCTTGACGTCTCTATCATTCAAATTCTCATCGATCTTCAACTTCTTTGGTTTTTTTGCAAAAATTTGTCTTCTTGAGTGACATGATAGGTATAGTGGAAACCAAAACAGATAGAGACATGCCACCAAAACTAGCATCAAACAAATGTGTTGCAACACCCTCCTACACTAGGAAAACATCAATCTTTGTATCAACCATAAGATTTTTTGAGGAGCACATATCCTTGAAATTACCTTGATCCTTTCTTTTCATGTTTTTGAATGTTATGAAAACAAAATTGTGTACTATTGCTCTTGGGCAATTGATAAAAGATGACTAGCATTTCAAGACTATAGAGGATTCCATCAATTTATTACGATGATATTGATACCTTGTCCTATATTCTAACATGATCCTTTCCATTGGTAGCTTATTTTTGTGAAAAATGACCATTAATGCTTGTATCATGTGGTTGTGTCATGTAGTATGCACATGCAATGTATAAAAACAAATTTCAAATATGCAAGTCTTATGGAATAATAATGTTATAAACGAACTCAGGCATTTAGTTTGCTTTAATAAGGAGTGAGATAATTTATTTTTTTTTGACAAGTAGAAGACCAATTTTATTAAAGTAACAAAGATAGTCATTATTATCATCCATACAATGTTGAAATCCACCAAAAGACCTAAAACCACCTTGAACATAAAAAAACAAAAACAAACCCCCCCCCTCCCCCACTAAAAAGCATCTTGCTCATAAAAAAAAGTATAACTACGTAGAGAGATGGAATTATCACATAAAATCCACCCTTATTTCTCTTCAACTCAGGGGCGGATCTAGGAATCTATGTTAGGAGAGACTAAAATTTTAAAAAGTTAATATAATAAAATTCTCATGTAAGCAAAAAATTAATACAAGAAATTTTCACTAAACTTGTGCTCGACAAGATTTTGAAACAAAAAATTTATTTACAACTAAATATACATCTATTGTGAGAGTAAGTTCTTTTTCAATGTAAAGTATCATACAATCAGCAAGAAAATCATAATTCATTTTGTTATGAAATGGTTGAATTTGGTTCACTTCGTTGCTATTGGGTTTCTCTCCTAGTGCTAAATTGAATATGGAAGTTATTATTTAGCTTGTTTGAAAATAATGATAGAATTTGGGTAGATTTGGTCTTGGACTTATGATGTTTTACTTAATAAATGGGTTATAGCCAAGAGTAGAGAGCTGCACATCACAAATTTCGAGGTAGGTTATAATTTTTTTGGGCTTGACTGTTATTAATTTTTATTTTTTTTACACTGAAAAATTGAATCTAATAGTTGGTTGGGCAGCTCACTAGTAGAACTTCCATGTGACCATTCGAGAGGATCCCTTACTAAGGCCAACTTCAATAGGGTGTCAACGTGCTAATTAAGGGCAAGGTTGATTTGCATGAGCCAGAAGTCTATGAAAGAATGAGCTAAGCCCACGTATCTTTTGAAGGCATTGAATCAACATTGGATCTCGAGTATCGCATGTGCCTTGAAATTGATGAACCATCAGTTGGGAATCACTATGGGCTATGATCTTCTGGACTATGGGCTTCTTGGTGATGTTTAGGCTAGTGATTAGGGCTCCATACTTTGTTGTATTATTGGAACTTAAAAAAGTGAACCGCAATGAGTACTCAGGCACTTCACCCTTAGGGGATATGAGCATGACACCAACCCCACTTCCTTGAGCATTTAAGGCCCTATTAATGAATAGCATCCACTTAGAGGTTGATGTTGTCGTAAAGTCGGGAGTATGAATACAATCCATTATAAAGTCAATCAGAACTTGCCTTTTGATAGCTCTTCGGTGCTCAAAGTGTATGTTGTACTTGCTAGATAGCCCATCTAGTGAGTTTGCTTTAGCATTCTGATCGCTGAAGGATCTGGCGCAATGGTTGATCAATGAGCACAATGATCGTATGAGACTAGAAGTATGGCCTTAATTTCTTTATCGCCATAATGAGTGCGAGGGCCATTTTTTTATCATAAAGGTAACAAGTTTCATCCCCTTACATTACTTTGCTCCTGTCACTACAAGAAAAGTGACTTTTAGTGATAGCCAAAAGACATTAATCACAAATACAACTATTAGTAGCGGTCAAAAAATATTTGTCACTGAAAAGACCTATTTAGTGGCAACCGAAAAAAATTGGCCACTAAAAATCTCTTTATTTGTGACGGCCACAATTTGTGGCCACTAAAGGTGGTATAATTGTGACAACAGACCATGTTCACCACTAAAAGTATGGGACCCCTCATGTTTATTTGTGATGACCGACATTGGCGACCACTAAAATTGGATTATTTGTGATGGTCACAATTGACGACCACTAAAGGTGGATTATTTGTGACAGCTAGGCATGACAGCCACTAAAATCTTGAGAGGTTGGCCAGTTCAAATTAGCTTATTTGTGAGGGGTTGACATTGGGCGACTATTAAAAGATAATTAGTTGTGATGGCTACTAGTGGTCGTCATTAAAAATAGTGGGCTCCTTATGCTTATTTGTGAGGGCTGGCATTGACAACCACTAAAAGATAACTATTTGTGATAGTCATAAGTGGCGCCCACTAAAAGTGAATTATTTGTGACAGCCAAACATGGCGACCACTAAAAGCTTGAAAAGTGATTTTACTCCAAGCTTATCTGTGAGGGCCGGCTTAGGTGGCAACTAAAAGCGCATTATTTGTGATGACCAAAGCCGGCGGCCACTAAAAGTATACTTATTTATGACAACCAAACACGACGACCACTAAAAGCTTCTATCTAACTTTAATTGCAATATATACTTATTTGTGGCTGCTAGCTCTAGCAGTCACTAAAAGTAAATTATTAATTAAAAAAATACAACAAATGTGACATAAAATATAACATATAATTAATAATTAATAAAAAATATTTTTATTCTTAATAACATTTTTCTTCCAATATACTTTTATAATTAATAATTAATAGTATACTTATTCTTAAAAAATATATTTTATATTCTTAAAATATAAATATAATTAATAATTAAAACAAAGTATGTTTTTATTTCAATATTCTTAAAAAGTATATTTTTTACTATTATAAAATTTATAAAAAGAGAAAAATATATTTTATTTATTTTTCTTTTCCTTCAAAATATAAACAAAAGTTATATTTTTCTTTTTTTTTAAATATTCTTAAAAAGTTATATTTTTATTATTAATAATATTTTTTTCCCTTCATCTCCCTCCCTCATCTCTCTCCCACCTCCTTAATTGATTTCCCTCCATCTTCCTCCCTCTCTCCCTCATCCCTCCCGCCCCATCGCCTCTTCCACCTCCTGACTGCGTTACCCTCTTCTTCGCCTTCTTTGTCTCCGGCTTTGGCTCCTTTTTCGTCTCCTTCTCCGGCTTTGACTTCTTCTCCTTCTTCGAAGGTCTTCGACTTCGGCTTTGGCTCCATTTCTTTCTTCTTCTCCTTCTATGTCTCCAGCTTCGGCTCCGTCACAGTTCCCTCAACTAACATTGTTGCATCTCTATCTCTATCACGGCCTCCAGCTCCAACATGTATCTCTCTGATTTTGTTACAATAGAGAACATATTTTATTTGGTGCTTAGTTTTACTCCCCCTTCATGGATTTATCTCTAATTTTATGCTTCATCGTACTAGTAATTCATTGCAAAAGGCATTTTGAGTTCGTGTGAAAGGAGTTTCTATTTCACCCACACGCTTGTTGGATTAATCTAACCCTAAATCCCTTTCACTCTCCAATCAATCATCACTTGTCATCTGTTTGATTAATACTATTTTTCTGATTACATTACTTCTGTGCATTTAAAAAATTACAATGATTACCTTAGTTTGGCAATTTGCTTATTCCACTTCAACGAGTAAGACTTTTCATTCAAGATTTTAATTATTTTATTTGTATTCATGCGTACAATTAATACTGAAAAAGAATACATACAAAATATCTTAAATCCCACCCCTATTAATCTGAAGGAAAAATGAGATAAACCATCCAAAATAAAGATAATATATATAAATCCTAAGTTTGGTAGATAATTACTCAAATATTCTATCATATTTTCACCAAGAAGAATGATTGTTATTGTAATGACCGATAAATCGAAATTTAATTTAATTAGTAGTTTAATGCGTTAATTTAATTTAAAAGGGGATATTAATATATTTTGATAATAACAATAACACTAATAAGAATAAGAATAAGAATTAAGAGGTTGTTGTACGATCCTACATATTTAATGTATAAGTTAAGGGAATGCATTATAATAAGGCTAAGGAATTGGAAGGTGAGGGTAACGTGAAGTGCTGGAATGCTAATTTACATAGCAGCCTCAAGTTACCATTTAAGATTAAAGGGATGCACATATCTAATTGAAGGAGTAGCTAGCAGGGACAACAGTCGCATGCAAGAAGGGAGGTCAGGTCGCGGGATTGAACATAGGGGGGTGCATGCGCTGATTTTGCTGGAAAATTATTCCCCAGCCAACTGAGGCGCCAAATGACGCCGTATAGAGAGGGAGGCGATAGCGTCTGCTGCCCACGTGGCGTGCCCTTAGCCTTGTAATTGTTGGTGGCATTTAAGCCACCAAATAACTCATTAAATAGCCCATTTGAGCATTAAATCGACAGCCAAATCAGAGGAAAATTAAAGCAACGACAGAACGCCCGCGAGCAGGGGAAATCAGAGGAAATTAGGATTTATTTTTGGGAAATCTCACTTTTAATCACAGTTTGAGGATACCAGGTAATTCAAGAAGCTGAGTAATAAATTCTGTAATGTTAGAATTCCATTTAGAGGCTAATTTTATTAATTTTGGTAACACTATACGATGTTGTAGTTTGTATAATTTTTCCTGCGTTTGGACATAAAAAGCATAAGAATCACTTCTTTGAGGCAAGTTTCCTACTCCTTCTACGAAGTTCCTTCTGTTGTGAGTTTATTTACCCTTCCTTCGTTCGTTTCGGTCATTTTATTAGTTATGGAGTTATGAACCCTTTTGGTGTAAATTAAATTTAATAAGCTATCTTTTAGGATTTTATTTGTTGGTTGCCTATGGGGGTTTCTGCCACCCCCACGCCTTTGGAAATGATGCCGAACTCATTTGGGGATTAGGTTCTTAGATGTTCAGATAGTTATGGATTCTTTGACTGGGAATAGGCTAGAGTTGTTGAGTAGTGGGGGCAAGGGTCGACTGTTGGGTGACATTGGAGTTGACTATTATACGATTTTTCTTAGGCTGTCATCCGGACACTCCTAGCCACTGACTGTCTACCGGTGACAGGCACTACTGACTAGCTCTGTCATTATGTGTTTACTGAATGACTTGATATATTCTATTACTGTTTCATAGTTTTGGTATGCACATGGGTACGGGGTGCATGTTGGGGTTTTCATGTTCTGTTTATGCTTGGGCACGAACATCCTAGTACTGTTAGATTGCACCTGGCACGGGCATATGCATTGCATGTGGTTTACTATGTGGGTGAAGCATTTGCCTGATGTTTGGATGTATGGGCGCTAGTGTATCTAGTTGATGCTTACTACGCCTTGCATCTTATATGCGCATTGCATGGCTACTATACGTTCAGCAGTCTCGGACGGGAGTACCATTCCGATGGAGCCTAGGGCTCAGTTATGCAGAGGCTCGGGTGTCGAGAGCACCGACCCGAGGAAGTGCGCACAGGTTCGTTAAAGACTTATGTTGCCTTTCAGGGCAGCGATAAGTTGGTATAGGACTTGGGCGTCGGGTGTCTTGTGTGGGCCCCAAGGATCGGTATGTGCTTTCATTATGCTATACTATTGTATTGTAGTATCTCATGGCTTATGTGTATGTGTGGGACTATGTCTAGGAAGTTCATTCTTTCTATTCAACTTTTAGCCTTTCTTTTATTATAAACTTGCTGAGTCTTACGACTCACCTTGCTTTTCATCATTCCAGGTAAGGGAAAAGCTAAAGTTGAGGGTGAGGATCACAATACCTAGCAACCCTATCGGTATGGTGTACAGTTAATTCCCCCCCCCCCCGATTGTCTCTGATGTTTTGATAGGATTTTATCCCTTTATTTTTTACTGTGCCAGGTCATGCCTTGTATTTTCTATTTGTTGGCACAGGTGTCTGTATGTATTTATATACTACGTGACCGCTGTACTAGAGGGTACTTATGTGCATGCATGTATATAGCTTTACTTTTGTTGTTTTATTTCTTGTGTAAGCATGCTAGGGTATTTCCCATCTTGTTTTTCATTCTTTTCCCTTCCGTAAGCGCTCCCGTTTGGGTAGTCTAGGTGGTTGGGATCTCCGAGCGAGGGTGTTTACACTTGTTGGTATCAGAGCATCGTTGAGTCAGTTTTGGGGGACGAGTACCTGTACACCAAGGCTACTAGGTAGAGTTAGGGTGTTAGGTCGTGTCTTTAATTTCAAAATGCATTCTAATTATTCTTGGTTATGAAGGAATCATGAATACACGTCGCGGACGAGGTAGTGGTTGACCGCCAGAGTGAGGTCGAGGACAGTCTATCCCTACTTCTGAGGCATCGGCAAGTGCATGAAATGAGGGACATCTAGGGCCTCTTGATATACAAAATGCATTGGCAGGCATTTTGTGGGTCGTGGATGTATTGGTGACATCGCAATTACAACAGGAGCGTAATCATGACGGTGGGAACAATATGGCCCAGGCATCACACTTAGGTATGCCGGGGGCAGATGATAGTTCTGGTGCTGCACTACTTAAGGGTTTCAAGGCACTACGCCCATAGAGTTTAAAGGAGGTGCAGACGTGACAGAGGTAGAGGACTGATTGTTGGCAATAGAGAAGCACCTAAGATCGATAGGTTGTGCAGAGGCACAGAGGGTTCGACTAGGGACTTTTCTTCTACGAGGAGACGCCAAGCACTGGTAAGAGACTACCAGGCAGCTATCTGGTGATAGGGGGCCGACATGGGCGCAGTTTGTAGCAACATTCAATGAGACTTATGTTCTTTCTTGGGTCCGAGAGCATAAAGTTTTTGAATTCATTGAATTGCAACAGGGGAACAAGACTGTCACTCAATATGAGACAGAGTTTGTGGCCTTAGCACGTTATGCCTCGAAGTTGGTGACCCCTGAGTCTTGTAAAGTTAGCAAGTTCTAAATGGTGTTACGAGCTGAGATTCGCCATGCTATGACCGGCATTGAGGCACCAAATTTTCCTACAATTGTCCAGCGAGCTCATGCAGTTGAGTGGGATCGACTGGAGCCCGACAGGATCAGTTAGTGGTGAAGGGAGCAGGAGGCAATAGTAAGAAGAGGATGTGGGGCGCAAGCTCTAGCAAGAGTTCAAGGGGATTTCCACAATGCAGGCAGTGTGGATAGAGGCATCAGGGACAGTGTTGGGATGTGCGCTGGGATGTGTGCTATCGATATGGTCAGGTCAAGACATCATCTGCTTTCATTGTGGACAGAGAGGCCATTAGCCGAATGTGTGCACACAACCAATGCAGTTGGGAGGACTACGGACTGGAGGAGTAGGACCCAGGCCAGCCTAGAGGCAGATTACACCGAGGGCACTTGGATCAACAACACCATTACCCTTACCGATGGCACAATGCCCAGGGCCCACAGATAGGCCACATGTGCAAGGGAAAGCATTTGCAGCGACAACAACTGAGGCGACTGAGGGCAACGATACAGTTCAAGGTATCCTTTCTTTCCATAGCCATGATATGTGTGCTTTATTTGATACAGGTTCTACACACTCTTTGATGGCACCACATATATTGCATAAGATCCCGATCCCGTGTAGCTCATTACTATATGATTTGTCTATTACGACACCTGGAGGGATGGTATTATTGGGAAGTGAGATGGCCAAGGACTATGAGATAGGGATTCATGATCAAGTATTTTTAGGGGATCTTGTTGTTCTGGCTATTTAGGATTTTGATTTGCTATTGGGTATGAATTGGCTCTCATGACATTATTGCCAAGTTGACTGTCGACGGAAGGTGATTTCGTTTGAGTACCCAGGGAGACCAGTTGTTATATACTGGGGTGTGAAGCCAGTGGTAACTATGCCGATGATATTAGTTATGCAAGCTGAGAGACTTATACGGTGAGGGTGTGAAGCATATTTTGCATTTGTGACCGTGGTAGCTAGGAAGAAGAAGGAGTTGATTGCCTACCCCGTGGTGTGAGACTTTCCAAACGTGTTCACAGATAAGTTGCCTGGAATACCGCCCCACCGGGAGATTGATTTTGCAGTCGATCTGATACTAGATAAGCAGCCCATTTCCAAGACTCCTTATCGAATGGCTGCTAATGAACTAAAGGAACTCAAGGTGCAGCTACAAGATCTTTTGGATAGAGGTTTTATTTGACCGAGCACATCACCATGGGGAGCCCTAGTATTATTTGTGCATAAGAAGGATGGGTCTATGCGACTATGGATAGATTACCGACAACTTAATCAGGTAACAGTTAAGAATAAGTACCCTCTACCTCGTGTGGATGATTTATTGGATCAGTTGCGTGGTGCGTCGATGTTCTCCAAGATAGACTTGCGGTCAAGTTATCATCAAGTGCGGGTTAGAGATGAGGATATTGCGAAGACAACATTTCGTACACGTTACGGGCATTATGAGTTTGTGGTCATGCCATTTGGGCTGACCAATGCCCCTACAGTATTTATGGACTTGATGAACCAGGTGTTCAAAGAGTACTTGAATTCCTTTGTAATAGTTTTTATTGACGACATCCTAGTCTACTCATCAAGCCCTGAGATACACGAGGTGCATCTGAGAATGGTTTTGTAGAAGCTCAGGGAGGAGCAGTTGTATGCAAAGTTCTCTAAATGTGAGTTTTGGCAGACCCGAGTTGTATTCTTGGGACATGTGGTCTCAGGTGAGGGTATCTCAGTAGATCCAGAGAAGACTAGAGCCGTGATGGATTGGCGGAGGTTGATGACAGTGACAAAGGTTTGGAGTTTTCTCGGTCTTACCGGGTATTATCGAAGGTTCATAAAAGGCTTTGCGCGATTAGCATCACCTATGACGAAGTTGATGAGGAAAGCCGTTAGATTTATTTGGGACGAGTCTTCTGAAAGATCCTTCCAGGAATTAAAGCGGCGTTTGACTTCGCACCAGTACTGACGATACCCAGGAGCTGTGAGTTATTTACTGTATACGGTGATGCTTCATATGCAGGGCTATGGTGCATTTTGATGCAGGACGACCGAGTGAATGCTTATGCGTCCAGACAGTTGAAGAGGCACGAAGAGAATTATCCTACCCAAGATCTAGAGTTAGTGGCCGTAGTGTTTTCTTTGTAGATTTGAAGGCATTATCTTTATGGTGAGAGAGTCCAGATATACACTGATCACAAGAGCCTTAAGTACCTCTTTTTGCAGAAGGAACTAAATATGAGACAACGTCGTTGCTTGGAGCTACTCAAAGACTATGACTACGAGATCATCTATCACCCAGGTAAGCTAATGTGGTAGCAGACACTTTAAGTCATCGTAGAGCATCTGTTGCAACTATGATGGTGCAAGAATGGTTCTTATTGGAGCAGATGAGTAACCTTACGATCTTAGTAGCATCGGATAATCCTACCCTTTATTGTGCTGTCATGAGTGTCCATTCAAATCTAGAGGATCAGATTTGGGATCGATAATGTCAAGATGTGGAGCTTGGCGAGATCATGGTTGACATGGAGACGTTTGGACCATTGGGGTACAGCCAGAGGGACAACGGTTTGCTATTGTTCCGTGGACAAATTTGTGTGCCTAATGATAGGGACATTAGACAGAAGCTCATTGTTCTCCCTATACTATACATCTTGGAGCGACAAAAATGTACCAGGGCTTATGACGTCAATAATTGTGGAGCGGCATGAAGAAGAGCGTAGCAGAATTTGTATCGCGATGTTTGGTGTGCTAACAAGTCAAAGCTGAGCATCAAAGACCTACGGGACTGTTACAACCTTTAGCTGTTCTGGAGTGGAAATGGGAACGCATAGCTATGGATTTTGTCTTAGGATTGCCACGTTCCAGCCGGGGATTTGATTCAATATGGGTGATTATGACCGGTTGACTAAATCATCACACTTCCTACCTGTCAAGAAGACCTATCCTATTCACCGACTGGCCAAGTTATACATCGACGAGGTGGTGAGATTGCATGGAGTACCGGCTAGCATTGTATCAGACAGGGATCCTCGATTCACCTCATGATTTTGGGAGGCGTTACAGAGTGCCATGGGGACCCAGTTGACTTTCAATACAGCCTTCCACCCTCAAACCAATGGGCAGTCGAAGCGGACCATACGGACTTTGGTGGATATGCTCCGAGCCTATGTATTAGATTTCCATGGGAGCTGGGATGACCATCTGTCGCTAGTGGAGTTTGCCTACAATAATAGCTTCAAAGCCAGTATCAAGATGACACCTTTTGAGGCATTGTACTGGCAACCATGTAAATCATCACTTTGCTGGACTAAGGTTGGGGAGCGAGCATTGCTTGGACCAGAGTTAGTAGAGCTGTTTTATTTCTTATGTATGCATGCCAGGGTAATTCCCGTCTTATGTTTCATTCTTTTCCCTTCCGTAAGCGCTCCCGTTCGGGTAGTCTGGGTGGTTGGGATCTCCGAGCGGGGGTGTTTACAGTTACAATCACACATTGTTGTCAACTATACTGTTATCTCCCAGGAAATCAACCATAATTATTTCAATCACATTTTCACCATTATTATTATTATTTAAAAATATCCAATTTTTAGACTAAAGTACAAAACATGTGATTTCACTATGGATATAATCTCCTAACAAAATTAATTCTTTGATATATACTGAGCAAATCAAATGATCAGTTTTTAGATTAAGTTGCCTGTTTGGCTTTTATTGCCTGATTATAATTAGCAAGAACTATGGCAGTTTGATGAATCTTAATTAAAATCTTTATTCTAAGTTTTTGCTTTGAATTTGATTAGCAAATGCAAGAGAATTGAATTGTTTGTTCTAGCTATGAAAATCAAGCCAACAGCCAGCCCTCATCAACTTTCCATAATTACATGCTTTACCAATGAATTATTCTAGAGCAACACTTCTTTTTGTATTGTGGTGGGCGTAGTAGGGATTGAATGGACCAATAATTTGGGATTAAGTTATTCTTATTCCATGTTGTTTGGGAGTGGAAACCATTAGTGCGTGCTATAGTTATTTGTTTCTTCCAAACGGCTTTTGCTAATTTCTTTCTTATTTTTTTTTCCCATTTTTCTTTGCCCTCTATGTTTGTTAGTTTGGTGTCTTCATTACTTTGTCTAGTAGTATTTATGTTTTCATGCTTTAGCTTTATGCATTTGGATAATTTCCTTAATTTTTTGAGTTGTAACCTCAACACTTTTTGTGATTGGGGGTGTCTTTGTGTAGGTTTGTCTTTTGGTTTCTTTATTGAATCTCTTAGTAAATAGAAAAAATGAATATATGTCATAATGTCTTTTAATCCCCTTTTTTTAATGTAAAATATTTGTTCTTAAATTATGAATCATTCATATTCAATTTCCAAAATTTAAATGATAGGGTAAAAAAAATCAATCTTCCAGACTCTAGACACTACAAGAGTTTTGATTTTTTTCGGCAGTGAGAAAACTGCCAGTAAAAGTTTTACCAGCGGTAATTATAACCGCCGGAAATACCTCTGTCGGAAAAGGTTTCCGGCGGTTTAAAATCGCTAGAAAAGTTTTTACTTTTCCCAGCGGTTATTAAACTGCCAGGAAAAGTATTGCCGGAGGTTAAAAAACTACCAGCAAAGTCAAATAATTGCTGGCAGTTTAGGAAACCGCCGGCAAAGATCAATCGCCGGCAAAAAACAAAAAAACTGCCAGCAATTTGAAAAAACAACATTTTTCAAAACTATATAACAACTAATAATAACCTATATAACAATCAATAATAACTTGTATAACAAAAAACCATCAACAATTTTAAAAGATTCACCTGCTACACACAATAAGTATAACAACTGTATACAATAAATCTATTTAAGTACAATACATTTGATCATTTAAAAAGATCGATCTTGTCTCGTCTCATTACACATTACCATTCAAAAGCACATACAAATCAACCCTAAACTAAAACATGTCCAAGTAACGTCAAACAACCCTTGATTACGCCACCATGCCATTCTCCAACCAAAATTGCATATCATAGTTTTTCGATCTGCATTGGAAAACAATAGATCCATTTAAGTATGCATATTAACTATGAAATTGCATAAAACATGTCCAAAATTGCATAACAACTATATACAAAAACACTTACATCAGAGACCTTTCACGGTATCGTAGTTTTACTGTTATTAGCATCCCTCAAGACACGCATCCCAGAAAATTGTCGAGGCAATGGATATAAAGGCTTCAACACTTTCTGAAACCTTTATATGGTTTTAAATAAAGTCTCCTAAATAAAGTCTCAAACTATTTATTTAGGAGACTAGTTTGAGAGAGTTACAGAAAAAGAATAAATAGTTTTGGATTCTTTTCTACATACTTGTGGAAAGCATATAATTTATGTAAACTAGGAAATTGTATAACAGGAAACCTAGAGATCAACTATTGTGGGATTTTGGAACAAAGTACATCACATAAAGACCTATTAAAGTGATGCATAGATGATAGAGCCATGACCTATAGGAAACACCAAATGGGGACCAGACATATTCCTACTATTGTATGTTTATATGAACGTTGTTGTGATCTATCAAAATAAAGAAAGATAACATAAATATGGAGGAAGGCTTTGGCATCCAGTCTGACCAGCACACCTATCAAATTAAAAATAGCCACACTCATGTAACAGAGTGTTGAGCCACTTAAAACAACATGTTGGCAAACTAAATCCAAGATGAAATCAGGATATTAAGTAAAATGAAAGAGACAACAGTCCTGTACAGCTAGAAGGTTAGTATTGTGCATAAAGTCTTCAATGCAAGCAATAAAAGAATTTAGTTCAGAACCACACAAACAATAATGCTGTTGCAATAGATATGAAACAAACACAAAGCAATAAAACTTGATAATCTGCATAAAAATCATAAGTTGCAACAATTAAAACTCGAGAATATATAAGATTCATGTCTGATCAGCTCTTTGTTGCATGGCAAAGACAAAATAACCAACGGTAAGTGGCATCCAAGCTGAAACAGGCAACAACTAAAGGCAGCATTACCTAAAAGCACCATTGGATTCTAACTTGAAGGCTAGCATCCACCAGATCATCATATATAGGAAGTTTACTTACATGTCTAGATATCTAGAAATTTTACTCACATTTACGTGAGTGCATCAAACATCAAATTTGTAAAAATTCAGAGAATAGTGAAATCATTTCAAGCAGTCAAATAACATGTTCTCTAATTAGCTAAGTCATCTTATTAAGTTTTTAAGAACAATAAATATAGAAATGGTTAAATGTATGCAAGTATAATGTTGAACGGACTATCAACACATACAAGTTTCCAGTGCCAATAATACATGGTATAGGAACAATTGCAAATATTACTTAGTATATAATTTTCTCCTTTTGTACTTTAGTTGATCTCCGAGCACCCACTGGGTGGTGATGAAGGGGAATGAAAACTGAGAATCAAAGTTTGTAACAATCAAATTAGTGACCAACCTACATTCTGGCAGCTAATAATGATAATTGTGTATGCATGATGCAATTTAGACTAATAGTTTTGACCTATCAAATTTTCAAAGGTTTCACAGTGAATCAAAAAAATAAGAGTTACTACAACATAGAATTGGAGGTAAATGGGATGTAGGGCTACCCCAACTTTTAATCAAATTTTAGCTTAGCAAGACCTTGATAATATACCATCCATCATTTAAATTCCCTATATATTTAAATTGGATATGCACATATCCATTGCTTTCACCATAACTTTGCTAACAAACTTAATTGACACATATTAACAAATTAATGTCTAAAACAAAAAGAGAGCATATATAACAAGTAGAAGTTTGAATATGTAAAACCGATTCCGTAACAAAATCAGGAGATTAGGCAGGGAACGAGACATTTGGGATCAGTTACAACGGAAAAATTCAACTATGAGCTTGTTTGGAGGAGAATAGGCAGAACAAAATTGAATAAATCCGGATCAAAGTATCCAAAGATTCCAGAGGAACTCAAAGATTAAGCCAAAAAAAGGTACATTACGAATCAGTTTCAAAGGTAAAATTGAACTAAGAGCCTGTTTGGAAGACATTATGCGGACCAAAATTGAATAACAAATCCGAAATTAAGATATCCAAAGATTTAAAATGAACTCAGAATTGTGGATCTCAACCGAAAACATAACGCGATTTCTCGAAAAAATGAGATAACCGAACAAATGAAAAGGAGCAACAGCGTACATAAACTGAGATCGCCCAAGGAGCCGTTCTCTTTCAAGTACTGGCGAGGGCGAGAGAGACTGAGAGTGAGCGAGCGAGGGCGAGGCAAGCGAACGAGGGTGATCGATGGCGAGGGAGGTAGCGATTCAGTGGCGAGAGCGAGCGAGAGATGGATAGGGTTTGTAGGGTTGGAAGAGAAGGGGTGAGGGGAAGATTAATTTGGGCAGCAGCGTGCGCCCGAGGTATATAAATCATATCCCCGGCTGTTTTAAAAATCGTCGGGGATGGGCAAACATTACCGGCGGTTTTAATAAAATTGCTGGGGATGTGTCAACATAACTGGCGTTCAAAACCGTTGGTTTTCAAAACCGTCGATAATGGATCAACATCACCGACGATTTTAATAAAACCGCCGGGGATGGGTCAACATCACCGGCGGTTTTCAAATCGCCGGGGATTATGGTGTTTTCCCGACAGTTATTCAAACCGTTGGGAAAAGTTCACCGGCAATACCCCTTCTTCTTGTAGTGAGATTTATGCTGGCGAGATGCCTTCATGTTGAAGGCCAACTCAACCTGCTGGAGTTTTTGCCATAGATTATTCACTAAGACTAGTTAAAAAACTACCTGAGCAATTTAACACAATATTTATCAAGTCCCTAACTAAATTACAATCCCTAACTAAAAAACCTACTAAGGTACAGGTGAATTCCCCATTACAGTCCCTAATTAAATTACAGGTAACTTGGGATTATGAGTTGCTGATTTTAGTTTAGTTTATAAATATGGAGATTTCTTATAGTCTTTTTCAAAACAACCAAATGAAATATTGTTTTTCATTTCAAGGATTCTTAATTTCAAGCTAATTTCAAGAAAAAATCTTATTGCTATAAGCTTTGGGGCTACTAATATTGTCACCATTCTTATTTCTCTTGCAATGTTGGTTTGTTTTCAAATTGTTGCGTTATTTGGGATTGTATTTGCATCGTAAAAGGTATGTATCACGTGAGTCATGGGGATTTTATCACTCCCTCTGAGTGGTGAAGATCACCCTAATTTATGTGTTTATTTGTCTATTATGTTTATATCGTCTAATGGATGTTTAACAACTTTTATAAATTTTACATTAAGTTTGTACTTTACATTTGTTGTAGTTTCCTTTATTAGTTTTTTGAATAGGAATATTAATTTTTTTATTAATATTTATTTTTAATTAGTGTGATGGATAGGAGTTGGATGCAATTGGATGACAAATTTTGTAACCAATACTTGAATGGAGTTAATGATTTCCTTGAATTTGCGTTCAGAAACCCACGCATAGAGGGAAAAATTCGGTGTCCTTGTGTGCAATGCAACAATACATATTTTTTTGGTCAAGATGATGTCAAGTTTCATTTAGTTAGGTATGGAATAGTTAAGAATTACATTAATTGGTACCACCACGGGGAAGATATATTGGTTGAGGTAGAGATTAGTGATAAGGATGATGACAACAATAAAGGAATATTATTGAATTCCAATATCTTAGTGGTTTACAAGTAGTACTATTCAAGTGTGATTGAAGAGATGTATACAATAAAGGAAGAGGAATCAAGACAGATAATTACGAGTTCACTTTCTTAAATTTTGATAGATCATTATAGATTAATGAACCATTTATACTTGCTTGCCAAGCTAAACAGGTGTTTTATGTAAGGGAAATGGGGAAACCTATTTGGTATGTTGTTCAACGATCACAACCTTGGGACTTTTATGATATGGATGCCTATGAAGCCACTAGTGATGAACTATTTCAACAAATTGATTTGTCAAACATTGGCTAATGTTCAACCCAAGATGCAAATCTAAATGATTGTGAGTTTTCATGCCATAGAAGTGACATTCCGTTAGCGATTGCATTTGAAGAAAGGATATCAAGACAACGAAGGAAAAGAATGTATCATTCAGTCAAGGGAAAGAAAAAGACTAGAGGAAGAAGGAAACAAAAACCAGTTTTAAGTGATGATGATTGATTATATATGTCTTGCTTACTTAGTTTTGATATGTTTCTTTTTTTTTTTCCTCTATTTTTCTAAAGCTTAGTGTATTTCAGTGTTTCTTTTGTCTTTAGTCACTTTCTATATATAAGTGTATGTTGTAGCCAATGGAGGGTATAGTTGAAACCAACGAACAAACTCTTGTCACACCACCTAATTTTGACCCATCTACAAGAAAAAAGTTGTGTTGGTAAAAATAATTAACTATGTTTTAATAGCTTGGTTTTCTCATCTGTAAAATGATAAAATAATTATTAGTTTTTATTTATCATATATTTATTATATAGGATCATTATCATCTAATGCAAGAAAAAGAGGTCGAGGGGAAACAAAGAATAAAATACTAACATCTTTGGCTCCTGGTTAAAAATTGCCATTGGAATTCAATCATTATGGTCAAGCTATTGGATCAAATGCTAATGCGTTTGTAACTCATATTGGCAAGATTGTTAAAGTATGTGAAGATGCACTAATTTCTTGCAAGCGTTGGGAAGATGTTCCACAAGATAATAAAAATAAAATGTATTCTTATGTACAAGTAAGATTAGTAATTATTCTATATCATACTTATATGATATTGTATTAAATCATTTGTCATAACTTATAACGTTTCAAACAACCTTTTCTTTTAACTTTTATAAGAGAAATTTGAATTTGAAGAAAATGAAGTAAGAAAAAATTGGATCTTTAGAAAGATGGGAAGTGCTTTTGCAGACCATAAATATAGGTTGAAAACTGACTATTATGATGGATATGACAATGATGATGGTCAAATTAAGTTTGCTCCAACAATAGTCGACCAAGGACAATGGAGACAATTTGTCAATCGGTTGAGCTCACATGAGTTTCGGGTATACTATACCCTTTACTTTTTTTATGCACAAGTCATTTTAATTTTTTAAAACATGATTATTGTATTTGATCTTACATATAGGTTGCTTGTGTAATACCCAAGAAATTGAGATTATTTGAGAATAAATGTTTTATTAGAAAAATGGCATTTCGAGAAAGATTGGTATCTAAATAGCCTAAAAAATTGACCAAATCAACTGCAGGGAGTACCCTGAAGCTAAGATGCCAAAGAAAAATGATGTGTCATTAATTAGCATCTCGAGGCATGATTTATGATATCAAAAGAAATTAGATTGGGAACTATTTTCGGTACAGCTAAAATGCAGCTGCCATTTAGGCTACAAAATCAAATCTTCTTAAGAGACTTCTAGGAAATCAATGGAAGCTTGAGGGGCTTCGGTTTTTCATAAGAAACAACCCTTCAATGGTTTCAGGAAGAAATGAGAGGGTTTAGAGCCAAAACGAAGATTCGGGCCTAAGTGTAATTTTCTGAAATTGCCAAAGGGAGGCAGAAACAATATTTTTTCGGAATCTTCGGGGCTCAAATGGATGTTTTAGGACTTGAGGGTCTTAAAATCAATTATGAAAAGCTCAGGAGTTAAGTGAAATAGGCCAAAGTAAGAATAGCCAAAATTAGAGGGGCTAAAGTGCAAAAAAATAAAAATCTTGGCCATGGAATTCGACCAGGCCACGAGTGGTCATCGAAAGCCACTGAGCTAGCACGAGGGTGGGCGGGGATCACATGGGTGTGATCATTAGTCGACAAGGGCCACCGTGGTGGTTGGAATTTGAAGAAAAAGCCGACTAGAAAGCTGGTTGGATTGTCACGCCCTACAACTCGATTTCATGGTCGGCAAGGGCTGCTTCCAGGCCGATCTAAGGGAGGTGGAGACTGTTAAGGCAATGGGTCAAGTGGCCAAAGGTGTTTCGAGGCTCGAGTTTTTCTATAAATAGCAATGGCTTGGTCGAAAGTTTGAGGGAAAATGGAGCTTCAAATCGAGGCCAAAATCGAACGAATTGAGGCAAAAAAATAAGGGGATTTTGCTCCCTAGGCCGAAAGGATTCTTTCTGGTAAGTTTGAAGGATTTTGGTGGCTATTTGAAGGGTGTTCGAGGGTCGCTGGAGGTGGGAGGCGGACGGTAGAGCCAAGGTTTGGCCGGCCGTTTGGACGTCTTCTAGTGATCTTTTTGAGGCTCAAGTAGCACCATGAGGATCAATAATTAAGAGAAAGAAGATGGTGTAAAGATCCAGCTTCACCGGCATCGCCATCGCCAGAGAAGACGACTAGAGCGTGCCGGCCACGCGCTGCCATCACACGTCACCAGTCGCCCTAAGCGCGTGTGGACGCATGCGGGCGCGTGGGACCTCCTAAAAATTTGGAAAAAATTTCAAAAAATCCAGAAAAATATTTTATGCGGGTTTGTGCAAAAAGTTTTGGTATTTGCCTTCCCAATGTCTCAATTTTTGCATCGAACAGCCTCATTTTGTGTGAAAACACAACATCCGGGTAAGTTCAGTACTTTTTTCTTTAAATTTCATTGGATATTATGAATTATTGTGAAAAGAAATTTGAGAAAATAGCCTCGATGGTATTTATTGGGATTTTTAGAAGGAAAAATGGAAGAAAATGAAGTTGAATAGGATAAATTGGAAAATGGTGATATTTAGTGATTAAATATGCTTTTTATGATTGAGATGATCGAGGAAAAGTGATTGGTGCAACTTTTGAGAATTGTCACAAAAATCGAGGTTGGACACGCATATCGAGATAGTGCATGCTTTTTAATGTATCCTAAACTTTTGTCAATGGTGAGTGATTTTCTCCCAAGAACTTATATTTATGATATGATTGTTATATATGCATGATATTTATGAATGCTATGATCATTTTGTCATATTGCATGGAAAGTCGTGATATTTGCATGGCACGATATTATTGTCATATTGATATTTGTGCATTGGAATGGGATGTCGCCCCTAGAGTGTAGCCGTAATTCCCCAAGGGTGATGATGGAATAACGTTAGGCTTATCCTGTAGACGTTCGGGATTTGCCTAGGATTCCATGTCGGATTTGCTTATCTTGTAAATGTTGTTCATGTTATTGCATCATACATTCATATATATGTTTTTAGACTCTTACTAGAAGTTTCATCTTCTAATGGGTCATGCCCCTGGAACATTCAACGTTCTACTTGAGACTTGCAGTTTAGGCAATGAGCAGGTTGAGATATGACGGCACAAAGAGACGTGTCCGATGGATTCAACAGGTGGTTTTGGTAATCTGTCTATCCGAAAATGTTTTAGATAAGTTGGGAAATGGCTTGGTATTTGAGATATCATTTGATTGCACCTAGGTTGTTTAGATGTTATCTCGGGAAACGTGTCTCCATGTATATTTGAAGATATGATGTAATGGTACGGATTCTATATTTATGAATATAGTGAATTGTTTATGTACCATATCAAGTTTCGATTATTGCTTTTACATTTATGATGATTATCTGCCTTAGTTTATTGATTCTTATTTTGGTATGCTAAGGAGGTAGAATGGGATTGTTGGGAAATGATTTTATTAAAAAAATATATATATCCTCGAAATTCCTAAGCTATTTAACGCTCGGGAAAAGCGGGGCGTTACAGCTTGTGCTCGTAATAAGTCTAATCGGTCAAAGTAAACAATGACTAAAACTATAGGCACTAGAAGTTTTGCTTGAGTTAGAGCTGAACAGGTATAATTTAAGTCATTTATACATCTTTCTCATTAACATTTTTTTTTTTGTTGATTAACTTGTTTATTTAATACAAGCTGAAATATTACCACACGAACCGGCTGTATGGGAAATGTTCAAGGTGACACAAGAAAAAAACGGATCAGTGGTTGATTCCACGTCAAAAGAAATAGTAGTAAATTTTATTTTAAGCTGTTTATGTTGTTATTGTGATATACATTTTAGTATTATGTTACAACATATCTATTTTATTTATTATCAAATTTCAAGACAAAATTCAATCTTTAGTAACCCAAACCCAAATAGCTGATGAAGAACCTTCTCAATCTCTTAATGAAAATAAATTTTTCTCTGAAGTAATGGGAAGAGAAAGACATGGACGTGTTCGTGGGTATGGATTTAGACCAACTCCTTTTTCTGTCCTTGGAAAGTTTCCATCTCGTCATGAACTTATTACAGAACTAAAACAAATGCGACAACATAATAATAGTTTGAACTGTTTCAATGCTACTGTTCCGGCATTACTATTCCAGTTTGGTTGGGTTAGCCTTGGGTCGGGTCTTGATTAGTGATTGTATCATTCACCTCTACTTGAGAAAAAACTCAACCTCAAATTTTGATTCGATTATGACAAATCCACGTCTGACAAGTACAAAGAGAGATTAGCCACATTGAATGATTGAAAATACCCATATGATTAGGCAAATCCATAACATAAACATTATCGTTGATCTTCTTTGTAATCTTGTAAGGACCATATTTGTTTGGCTTGATCTTGTTTAGCTTTCTTGCTGGAATCTGTTCATTTTTCAAGAATATCATGAGTAATATACCAAATTGAAGTAAATAATTATATCATTATTACGTACAATATTGCATATTTCATGTCGTTGAGATAAGTCTAGAAGACAATTTAAGGATTTGAAACTATTGAATCAATGGAAGGGAATACCTGAAATGTAAATATCCAAAGAGAAGGGTATATCATTGAAGAACATTTCAAGGCAAGATTTATGATGCCAAAAAAAATTAGAATGGGAATTGTTTTCGGTACAGCTGCCAAAAGAAGTTAGAATGTCTAAGAAAATCAATCATCGTAAGGGACTTCCGAAAAAAAAAAAAGAAACCTCGAGAAGATTTAAGTGTTGCATAAGGAACAACTCTGAAGTGAGTTCGAGGCAAAACAAAAGGATTTACGATCAAACGTGATTTTGTATAAGTTTCGGGCCTAAGTATAATTTTAAATTCTAGGGTCATAAGTGATATTTTTTAAACTTGTTGGGACAAACGAAGAGAATGGAAATTATGGGTTCAAACGGTAAGATATCAAAGCTTAGGAACCTTGAATAAGGGTTAAAATGGAATTTGGAATTAACAGGGGGTCAAAGTGCAAATTTTATAAAAAATGGCCATGGTCACCGCTGGCCAGCCTTTGGTTGCCGTCGGTAGGGGTCGCCTCAATGTCATGGAGAGGTGAATAGTGTAAGGTATGGGCCAAGGATGGCAGTTATTTAACGTCGGTAAGGAGGGGTATGGCCGAGACTTGCCGAAAAATGGTAAAGGGGTGTTCGAAGTACATTTCAGTGATTTGAGGCTATCTAGGGTCGTATCAAGTAATAAAAATTTGGATTTGACTAAGCACGGCTTGTTTTGGACCAAAAATTAGGTATAAATAGGGGTTAGGGATGACCGAAAGTTCAACAAGTTTAAACTTCAAATTGCTCGTGTTAGAGAATGAATCGAGGGTTCTTGATAGAGGGCTTTTGTTCCTTGGGTTGAAAGGATCGATTCTGAAAAATTTGAAGTGATTTCGTATTGGTTTGAGTGAGTTTCAAAGTGTCACCAGAAAACGCGAAAGTCGTCGGAGTTGGACTATTATTCGGCCGATTAAGGGCCTTCCGATTGGTTTTTCAAGCACCCAAGGGGTACCCTAGGACTGATTCAATGAGAGCTCCATAGAGGTGTCATCGGATCAGCCATCTAAAGTCGTCGCCAATCCCCGTCGTTGGAGAAGTCAACTGGAGAAAGTAAGAAAAATAAAAAATAAAAAGAAGAAAAATTAAAAAAAAACCAAAAAATTCTGAAAAAAAATTAGAAAATTATTTTGTGAATTTTGGTGGAGGAAATTCTGGAAAATATTAGAGAAATTATTTATTTTTTAATTTTTAAGAAAAAGAACTATGGAAAATAGAGAAAAATCTAAAAAAATTCTAAAAAAATCCAAAAATTAGGAATATTATTTTATGAATTATTGTGAAGAAAAATTTTGGAAAAACCTTGAGGAGATATTATTTTGAAAAAAATAAGATTTATAAAAAATAGGAGAAAATAGAGAAAAAAATATGAAAAACTTTAAGAAAATCAGAAATATTAATTTTCTTGGATATTTATTGATCAGGAGGAAATTTGGCTATAGGATTTGGAGATTTGTTGTAACAACTCGTTAGTAGGTCTAAAATGATTATGTTGTGTGATAATTTTGGTATTTATATGAATTATAGTGTGAAAAATATTTTGTGTTGTAGAGAGGGGAAAATGAATTAATTAAAGTAATGTTAAAGGGCTCAAATGCATTGGGCCACATGGATAAATAAGTCTTCAACAAAAATGGGCTAAAATGGATTGAGTTGCTCGTTTGGGCCTAAGTCATGTATTAGTGTGTTGTGTATTTAATTAATGGGTTGGGTCAAGCTGAAGAATAAACCCTTTGGGACCTTAAGTGAGTTAAACCAATTAAAATGAGTTGGAGAGATGGGTTGGGCTTGAGCCTATTTGCAAAAAATGTGTTTTAAATTAAAATGAAATGAATGAATTGTAAAATGACCATTGTGGGTTTCATGAATGTATTGGAGGAGAGAAAAAGTCAAGGGTAATTGTGGAAATCCATAAATAGGGAAATAAAGAAAAGAGGAAAGAAAAAGCAAATGATGCAAAATGGCCAAATATAAGCATGAAATATTATGTGTGTGTGTCTGTGTTGTGCGCGCGCGCATGAAGTAGGGGCAAAAAGGTAAAAGTATAAGGTGGTTGGCAGTCCACTTGTTCCCCTTCACCTCTCCATGCCTTTTGTTCATTCTTCCATTTCCCAATCCCTCTCTCTCGTGGCTTTCTTCTTCTTCTTGTTGGGAGCTTCAAGGTTGTAGCTTGAAGGAGGCTTCTTCTTCTTCTTCTTTTTTTCTTTCGGTTCAAGCTTCAAAGGCAAGTTTCTCTTGCACTTTCTTTTATTGTGCAAGTCTTCATCTTTTTTTAGTTGGAATGTCAAAATATGTTTTTGCTTTTCACATTCTTGTTGTTAAAACTATTTTTGTGTTGGTTGTGTGTGATTATCTCCATTTTTTCCTCAAATCTTATGACTAGTCTAAAGATTTAGTCTCATCTTGTTGTTGGTCTCATTGGGCTTGTTCAACCCATATTTTCTTCAAGGAATGGCAACTTGGGGGTTAGGAAATCATCCATGGGGTTTTTTATGTATTGCTGCTCGTATGTCTCATTTTTGGGTTCATTAAAGTCGACTTCGTAAGGGTAGGAGTTGACTGTTTTGTGTAAAAGTCGACTCTATAGGTTAAGCTCTCGACTGGGTAAACTAAGTTGATGTGAAAGTCGACTTTCCAATTCCAAGAGTCGACTTCCAATTTCAAAAGTCGGTTTTCTATTTCAGACTGCACACCTTGTACTCTTTAAACCATAACTTTCTTTCCCGATATTAGAATTAAGATCTTTTTTTTTTTTTTTTTGTTGCGACCCTAACTCAATAAGTATAGGATTTAAACCACTTGGACAACTATTGAGCCTATGGGATTCCTTTGAATCATAGGCTTGATTCGTAGGTTTCTCTTTCCTTAAAAAATTTGTTCAATCTTAAATTCTGGAATCGAATACTGCCACCTTGACTTGGTTATCGATATTATCAAATAGTTGCACTTAATTGATGTGGTTAAACCTATTTAAATGTTGGATTGTGTGAAATAGCCATGAATCCTGATGGGCAACAATTGATAGTGTGTGAATGTCACTTGTTATAACATCATTTATGGTTGTTTTGCATGGAATTGTGTTACTATATTGCTTTGCTATGATGTTGGGTCATGGGTTGCATTCATTGGGGGGTCGTGCTTTGTATGTGTTGGGAGTGCGAGCATTGGCATGACACGGTTGGCCTGTGAGTGTCGACTTGTGTATGTTAGGCGAGCATATGCATTAGAGCATTTGTGTGTGAATTCCTATGTGGATATAGCATGGCTTCATGCTTGGTTTATGGGGGCCTTGCCATTTCGTTAATGCTGCAAGAGTCATTGCATTCCTTATATGCTGCATTGCATGGGGGTACTAGACCGGGAACCGTGTACTAGCCAAAGGCTGGGGGTACTGGGTCGGGTACCGTGTACTATCCAAAGGCTGGGGCTACTAGGTTGGGGCCACCAGATGGGTGATGGTGATAGATGTGATATGAGAGCCTTAGGCTCATGTTATTGTTTTGGTTGCCTACTTTTGGCTCCTGGCAAGTTTGTATACCAGTTCTTGGGTGCTAGTATCTGCATTTTATGTGGGCCCCAAGGACCCCATGTGTGCATCTATGCATTTATGTTATGGTTGGGTATCATGTTATGTAACCACATTGCATGGATTTATGTGTCATTTATGTATATGATATTGACGTGTGTTTCCATACACGACATGATATGCATGATGTTCAGGGAAAGTCTGGTCATATCAATTTTGAATGGTCATTCTCTCGGACTTCCTATGCTAGCAGGAAAATCTAGGAGTGGGTCTTGACATTTGCATGAATTTTGAGGTCAGCATGTTCTTCGAGAAATACCGAAAAACGAAATTAAGGTGAGTGGTTCTACAAAACTAAATTTAGATTTCATACAAAAGGATATGACTTGAAAGTGGTTTGACCTTAAACTCGATTTTTATGTAAATAGTTTTATCATGTTGACATGTCTTATTATGTTATACATCATGTAGAGTGCATTCACATGTATCGATGATGGAATATGCATATGCACATAATAATATTATTGATCATGCATCGCATAGGTTTGAGACAGGTCGACATCGCTGCTCTACTAAGGGTGCACCCATATACCTAGGCCTCGTAAGGAGGTCGTAAAAATCGAGAGTAGCATTAAGGTGCGATTAGCTCAAACGAAAAGAATGAGGACATTTTGCATTTGTGTCCATTCACGAAACATGATTATTGTACCCTTAGATGATTCATCATCAAACTTGGATTATGCCCTTGGAATATTCAAAAATTTCAGAAGAAGATGTAGCAGAAGCAGGCACGAAAGAGACATGTGACAACACTTAGCAAGTGCATTATTTTTTATGATTATCAAATTTATGTATTTAAGTTTTTGCTACTTGGAATTTTGAACGTTTTGAAAGTCATTGATGTATGATTTGATTTATGGCAAATGTTAATATTAGGTTTGATTCTTGCTTCCACTAATGATGAAATACCCAGTCTAGCGTATATGATGTATGATAATTTTTCATGCTAGATAGGTACATGGGATATTTTGGAAGTTTGTATTATGATAAGCTTGTTTTATTAGAGAGAAAAAAAATATAGACCAAAATTTCCTAAGTTATAACACGCCAGAGAAAGTGGGGTGTTACAGTTGGTATAAGAGCAAATTAGGTAAAAACCTAGTGGACAATGATCCAATGAACACTAGTGATCTAGTGATAGCCTTAAGAGATTAGAATCACGAAGATTGAGGTTTTTGTAAGATAGCGTTTCTAATGGGATTTTTGATGAAATGTCTAAATGGCTAGAAATTTTCTCGAACAGGTTCTAGTTGGTCATTGGGCTAATTGAATTAACACTAGGGAGCTACATCCTGAAGAAAATATCTATGAGTTTTTAGCAAAGATGGAGGACATCATTGAGGATATACCACCCAGTTATCATCAATATCCTGAGTTAGTTCCTTTCCAGATAGATTTTCTGATCGGGGTCCTGGAAAGAGAACTGAAGACCTTTGTTGAATGGGTTCGACAGAATTAAAACTTCGACCTATTTTTCTATTTTTGTGATAAACTTCGTCAACTGTTAAACGAACTGAATGAAGAAGTAATAAAAGAGGAATTTTCATGATCTAATAGGAAACCATGTTTTCAGATGGTAAAGACTCTCCGAAATTTTACAATAGAACCAATGAGGCCAAATCCACAAAGAGATACTAACAACGTTTCTAGAAATAACTCAAGTCAAGAAGATAGAATGAATGGGAGTCGGTTGGACCAGATTGAGCGAATTATGGGAGGCATGGTGGGGGTCATGCAAGGAATGCAAATCTAGGGGGGACGTACATCCAGTATGTTGTACTTATATCGCTGAAAGAACCCGTCCATTTTCCAAAGAAAGCTTGGAGCCAATCCCAATGAAAGAGAATTTCGGATCGAACAATCCGAGAAATTGCTTGACCACCTTTATTGTGGTGAAGATGAAAAGGTTAATTGTGCAACCTTTATGTTATAAGATGAGGTCAATAGATGGTGGAGGAGAATGAAGACGACGATGCTTGCTCAGGCATAAGCGAGAACACAGTACTTTAGTTGGGAACGATTCAAATAGCTGTTCAATGATAAGTATTTTTCCTCTTAGCCTGAGAATGGTAAAGGTGAAAGAATTCATTGATCTAAAGTAGTCTAGAGATATGATGATAGCATAATATGAACATACTTTCACTCGATTAATCAAATATATGAGTTAGATGAGAGAATTAAGGCGCAAAATGTTTTGGGAGGATTGAAGCTAAGGATCCAAAAGACCCTCAGTAATGTGAGTACTCGGTCCTACATCGATGTAGGCTGCAGGCAATGACCACTGAGGCAAATCTAAATCGGACTAATTCTATCCAAGGAGCAGGCCAGCAAGCATCCAACTCTAGGTTGAGTATAGGAAAAAAGTTGGATCCCAAGAAAGCTCAGTTTAAGCCTAGTAAGCCCTATTTGAAATGTGGCGAGCAGCACCCTGAAAGCCATGTAGACAAGGGATGAACAAGTGCTATAACTGTGGGGAAGAAGGACATTTCAACTGGAATTGTCCTAAGAAGGGACCTATTTGCTACAACTGCAATCAGCCGGGACATTTGTTAAGAGATTATCCAAAGCTAAAGCAAGTGGGACAACTTCAGGGGCCAGCGAGAAATTCAAGAACTTAGGAGGGAAGAGTATTTAACCTGACACAGTAGGACATGACTGAGGATCCAACCGTCATTCAAGGTACCATGTTTACCTCTAATTTTCCTATGCATGTCTTGATAGACTCAGGAGGTATTCATTCATTTATTTCACATGCTTTAGCCAAAGTGCTAGGGGAAGAACCTAAAAATCTAAATTGTCATATTATTATAGCGACCCCTATGGGGAAATCCCTAGAAACCTCGTCAGGGTACCAAAATAAGAATATCTAAATAGGACAATTTGAGTTCTTAATAGACTTAATTCTTCTTGAAATCCAAGAGTTCGATGTGATCCTGGGGATGGATTTCCTAACAAAGTACAATGCCACGATGGATTGTCGAGCTAAAATGGTCAGTCTCAAAAATGGAGACTCGATTATTAAATTTCGCTGACAAGGTAGGCCAAATGAAAAGAGATGGATCTCTGTCTTATAAGGAGATAAGATGTTGCAAAAAGGAGCCTATGGGCACCTAGCGCATGTTTAAGAAAAGATAGAAGACCCCATAAAAATAAAAGACGTGTTGGTATTTAGAGAATTCAGGGATGTGTTTCCCAAAGAATTACCATGATTACCCTCTCAGCGAGAAATTGAATTTTCAATAGAGATTGTGCCGGGGGTAAGTCCAATCTCCATACCACCTTATAAAATGGCTCCCGCAGAAATAAGAAAATTAAAAATTCAACTTCAAGAATTGTTGGATAAGGGATTAATTAGACCCAATATGTCACCATGGGAAGCGTCGGTTCTCTTTGTCAAGAAGAAGGATGGAAGTTTAAGAATGTGTATAGACTATCAGCAATTAAATAGGGTAACCGTTAAGAACTAGTATCTGCTTCCCAGGATTAAGGAATTATTCTATCAACTACAAGGGGTCAAGATCTTTTCAAAGATTGACCTCAGATCGAGGTACTATCAATTAAGAATCAAAGTAGGTGATGTGCCCAAAACAACTTTTTAATCTCGATACGACCATTATGGATTCTTAGTTATGCCATTTGGATTAACCAATGCCCCAACAACATTTATGGATATAATGAACTGAATCTTTAAACCATTTTTGGACAAATTTGTGATCGTATTCATAGATGACATCTTGGTTTACTCCCATTCCGAAGAAGAACACAAAGATCCCTTAGGGACAGTGCTGCAAACATTAAGGGAGCATAAGTTGTATGCCAAGTTTTTCAAATGTGAGTTTTGGCTAATTTAAGTAGCATTTTTAGGACACGTTATATTAGCTGAAGGCATAATAGTTGATTCCGCAAAAGTAGCAGCAGTAAGAGAATGAAACCAACCTAGCACAGTCATCAAGATCAAAAGTTTTCTAAGGTTGGCTAGGTATTATAGAATATTCATAAAAGGGTTCTTCAAGATTGCGTCACCCCTTACAAAGTTAACTAAAAAATGAGTGAAGTTCGATTGTAACTATTAATGTGAGAGAAGCTTTTTGACACTTAAGGAAAGGGTCACAATCGCTTTGGTTTTAACAATGTCAAATGGTTTCGGAGGTTATAAGGTATATACGGATGTCGCGAAGAATGGATTGAGATGTGTGTTAATGAAGCATAGCAAGGTAATTGCTTATGGGTCCCAACAACTTAAGAGGCACAAACAAAATTACCCGACCCATGACTTGGAGTTAACTGTTGTAGTGTTCGCTTTAAAAGTTTGAAAACACTACTTGTACAGTGAAAGGTTTGAAATTTTCACCGATCACAAGAGCTTATAGTATGTATTTTCTTAGAAAGAACTAAACATGAGGCAACGTCAATGGATGGAGTTCTTGAAAGATTATGATTGTATCATCTAATATCATCCTAGTAAAGCCAATGTTGTGGTCGATGCCCTAAGTAGGAAAGAACCTATTTGTATTGCTGGGATGATGATGTCCGAGTGGAAGTTAGTTGAGGCTTTTAGTCTAATGACGCTAGGAGTTACTGTTAAAGGAAACTCTACCTACGTAGCTAGCCTTACCATTCAGTCAAACTTGATAGAGCAGATACAACAAGCCCTTCATGAAGACCACAGAATAAAATTATGGGTGGATGAGCAAGGTTAGGTGAAGAAATCGAAATTTGAATTAAAAGACAACATACTTCGATTTTAGGGAGTTTATGTACCTCAGGTAAAGGAATTAAGGCAAGAAATGTTAAAGGAAGCCCATCGATCTAAGTATTCAATTCACCTAGGAGGCACCAAGATGTATAGAGTTTTGAGATCCGTGTATTGGTGGCTTGGCATGAAGAAAAGTATTGCGAGATATGTCAATCAATGTGACACGTGCCAGAGATAAAGATTGAACATTAGAAGCTCGACAAAAATTTACAACTGTTAGAAATCCCAGAATGGAAATGGGAACATGTCACCATGGATTTTGTAATTGGTTTAACAAGAAACCCTAGGAAATGATACTATTTGGGTGATCGTTGACAGATTAACTAAGTCCGCCCATTTTCTACTATAACTAAAGTATAGGATTTTCCTCCTAAACTTTGAGTTCTCATAGGACCAAACAAATCTAGGTGAAGCAATTCTAAAGGTCTAGCCATGCTAACTGAATGTACAGGTTTAAATGAGGCTCTAGTTTGTTTTCCTTTTATACACATATCACATACATGATCATTTTTAAAGTTGATATTGGGTAAGCCTCTAACTAGTTGTTTTCTAGCTAATTTGTCAATTAAGCTTATACTTGCATGTCCTAATTTCTTATGCCATAACCAAGTCAAGTTTGAATTTGATGCAATAAGACAATTTTCATGTTTTAGCACAACATCATCAAGCCAAATAACATATACATTACCATGTCTATTTCCAGAAAAAATAAGTTCATTTGATTTCAAATTATAGACTTTGCATTTGCTTGATTTAAAAGTGACTCTATGTCCTTTATCACATAATTGGCTTATACTCAGCAAGTTGTGTTTTAAACCTTCAACTAGGCATACATTTTCAATCTTTGATTTACATAAACCAACTGTGCCATTGCCAAGAATTTTACCTTTAGAGTTGTCTCCATAAACAACATTACCTCCTTCTTTATAGGTGAGAGAGACGAATTGATCCTTGTCTCCCGTCATGTGCTTGGTACATCCACTATCGAGATACCACTTCTTCTTTCCTTCTTTGGATGCCAAGCTTACCTACAAAAAACATATCATAATGGTACTTTTGGTACCCAAGTCCTTTTGGGTCCATCAATGTTAGTAAACACATCATTGTTAACTTTTGGAATCCATTTCAAATTTAGGCTATGAGCATTTTTTCTATAAAAAACATTGCTTGATATGGTGTCCCTTTTTGTTACAATAATGACAAGTTAAACTTGTTCTTTTATAAAGATCTTGATTATGTTGGACAACATGTTTTCTAAATGAATGGGGTTTGTTCAAAGATTTTTCTTTAACAAATATAGTTGTTGAGGTAGATGGCATATCATCGATGTATCCAAGACCTCTTTTATCCCCAAATGGTTTTTGATTTCCCAAAATTATTTCCAGCTTTTTCTTTCCTTCTAATAATTTTTCAAATGAATCTAATAGATCATTGTTCTTCTTTTCTAATTATGAAAGTTTGATCTTTAAGTTTGCATTTTCGTTATTCTTTTGTTCAACTATTTGTTCTAAGTCATCATATGCAATCTTAAGATCATTACATTCTCTTTCTTTGATTATTGAGACATTTTTCAGAACTTTATTTTTAGCCAACAATTTGTTATATATTTCTAACAGTAAGTTGTATTCATCTTGTAAGGAGTTGAATGAGAAAGAGTTGCTACTAGATGAGCATGAAGTTACCTCATTTTCTTCTTGTGCCATAAGACAAAAATTTGCAGCTTCTTCTTGTTGACTTGAATCAGAGGAGAGGGAATCTTCTTCATTCAATGTAGCTAGTGACTTCTTCTTGTTCCTTTTCAGCTTTTTTTATTGAGGACAATCTGCCTTGATATGTCCTAGTTTCATAGGGAGTATCCTTAGAGAATTTCTTGTTTTCGTATGGTTTTCTCTTGGGAAATTTTCCTTTTCTTATAAACTTATTAAAATGTTTTGTGAGTAGAGTAAGTTCTTCATCTTCATCACTTGTTTCACTTTCATCTTCTTCTTTTGTCTTGAATGCTAATGATTTCATTTTGAGCTCATTTGATTCTTTTCTGTTTAGTTTAATCTCATGAGTCAATAGTGAGCCTAGTAAATCATCCATTGTAAGTGTAGATGTGTCTCTAGCTTCTTCTATGGCCGTGACTTTAGGTTCCCAAATAGATGGTAGACTTCCTAAGATCTTTTGAACCTTTTCTTTTGTGGTGATTGTTTTTCCTAGAGCTTGCAAGTTAGTTACAATGTTATTAAATCTTGTGAACATCTCCTTAATGGATTCACTAGTATTCATTACAAAATTTTGGTATTCACTAGTAAGGATTGCAATTTTAGTGCTTTTCACTTTCTTGGTTCTTTCATGTGTAACTTCTAAGTGATCCCAAATTTCTTTTGCCGTAGTACACGAAATTATTCTATTAAACTCAGCTGGACTTAATGCACAATGTAATATATTTACAACTCTAGCATTTAACTCATTTGTTTGTTTTTGTTGTTCATTCCAAGTTTCAGTAAAAGGTTCTGGAAGTGTAACTGTACTAGATATGCATGTATATAGTTCAGTATTTTGCATCAAGAAATACCTCAATCTTGTTTTCCAATAGGTGTAGTTTGAACCGTCGAAATAGGGTGGTGTTGAGGTGTTTTATCCTTCCAACTTGAAGTCGGTGTTGAGTGCCATTTGGATCTTTGCTCTTTAGTGGTTAAACCTACAAAACACTTAGAGACCTTGCGCTTTGATACCAATTGTTAGTTCTATATAATGGCAAGTATATCCCAAGAGGGGGGGTGAATTGGGATTTGGGTAAATTTTTAAATAACTTGAAAACTTTGCCTTGCAGGAGGATACTATGTTTTGAAACTTGAGGAGGTATGTTTCGAAACTAACCTTTCTGTTAAGTATGTTTCAAAATATAGATGAGTATGTTTCGAAATCAAACTTACTGGCAGGTATGTTTCAAAATATTACTCTCTGATTTGCAAATAACAAAACTCTTTAAGATTTTCAAAAATGATTCTTTTAAGAACATAAACAAGAATAACAACAAGTAGGAATGAGAAATCAAGTACACACAAGATTTATAGTGGTTCGGCACTTGCCTACTCCACTACCTTCAAGCTTACCCACTTGAAGGATTTGCAAACCACAATCACTTTTACTAGCAATTAATGACACTAAGGGTTTTACCACAGTTCACCCTAAAACCTTACACACGGAGTTTTTACGGGTTCAACTCAAACCTTACAACAAGATAAATAGCACTTATCTTATACAATCCAACAATTTGAATGTAATTTAAAACACCTTACCAAATAGTTATAGCAAACCTATTGGTATAGAATGAGGAGAGCTTTGAAGGAATGAGAGCTTTGGATTTGACTTGCTTCTCCTGTTAGTACCATAATGCATATCAAGGAATGATTGAAAGGAATTTCTTTGAGAGTTCACTAGAAGGGCTTTGTTCACTTGTGCTTGTGGCAAAAATCTCTTGTAGTTGAGTAAGAATTTGTGCATGCTTGAAGAGAGAGACTTCTTGTCTTCAAAGGGCTGATATATATATCAAACGGATACACTTTTGGTTAATTATAACTGTTAGAGACAAGATAAGAAAGTAGGTTTCGAAATATACTTAGTAGGTTTTGAAACAACATATTTTTACACAGAGGTTTCGAAACACACATAACAGGTTTCGAAACATACAGCCTTTACAGCTTGATATGCACTAAGAGACAAACTGAGTGGAAGACTTCACTTTAAAAACAAAATGATTTGGTTTTATTCCCCACTAAAACATATCTGAAATTTGAACATCAAGGTATGGGTAGATTAATTTAAAAACGGATATTTAAATGTTTTTGATTAAACAAACATTTAGCTCCCATGCTGCTTGGTTTTAAAGATATTCTGCTGACACAGAGTCAGAACTTTCGAAACATAGATATGAGGTTTCGAAACATACTTCAAAAACTTCTTTCAAAACATATGTAACTCAAAACAAATGCTTGAATGCTTTGCAACAGAGACATAAGTTTTGAAACATGATAGGGTGGGTTTCGAAACATACTTCATAAATTCAATATAGGTTTCAAAATATGATATGCAGATTTAGCAAATAATGAGACCTAGACCAAGACCATTTTGAAACATATATAAAAACATATAAGAACAGTGTTTCGAAACATAGACATTTGGTTTCGAAACATCATTTATGCATTTGGAATCTTTCAAACATTTAAGCTAACGCGCCTAACAACTACGTATGCATTGTTTCAAAATATGAAAGCCTATTTTGAAACATCATTTTCTCAAGAGGGAATTTGCATCAAAACTCTTTTTCTCATATACCAAAAAATGTGATACAACAATAATGTGGGAGCGAGAAAAGAAATAAGAAGTAAATTTTCATTTTTGTTCGAGGAATCAATAGATAGAATGCATTTAGGGTAAAAGAAATTTCAAAGATAAAATTTTTGTAAGGAAGGGAGAATGTAATATCCCAAATTGAAGTAAATAAATATATCATTATTACGTACAATATTACATATTTCATGTTGTTAAGATAAGTCTAAAAGACAATTTAAGGATTTGAAACTACCAAATCAATGAAAGGGAATACCCGAAATGTAAATTTTCAAAGAGAAAGGTATATCATGGAAGAGAATTTTGAGGCAAGATTTATGACGTGAAAAGAAATCAGAATGAGAATTATTTTCGGTACAGCTGCAATGCAGCCTAAAAAATTGAATCATCGTAAGAGACTTTTGAAAAGACAACAAAACCCTAAAAGGATTTAGGTGTTGCATAAGGAACAACCTTGAAGTGGGTTCGCGACAAAACGAAAGGATTTAAGATCAAACGTGATTTTGCATAAGTTTCGGGCCTAATTATAATTTTAAATTCTAGGGTCAGAAGTGATATTTTTCAAACTTGTTGAGATAAACGAAGAGAATGGAAATTAGGGGTTCAAACAGTAAGATATCAAAGCTTAGGGACCTTGAATAAGGGTCAAAATAGAATTTAAAATTAACGAGGGGGGTCAAAGTGCAAATTTTATAAAAAATGGCCATGCCCACCGTCAGCCAAGCCACTGGCACTGCCGGCTAGCCTTTGGCTACCATCGGTAGGGTTCGCCTCAAGGCCCAGCATGGGTTCAAGGGATGGAGAGTCGAATAGGGCTGGGTATAAGCCAATGATGGCCATCATTTGACGTCAGTAAGGAAGGGTATGGCCAAGACTTGCCGAAAAAATGGGGAAGAGGTGTTTGAGGTACATTTCAGTGATTTGAGGCTACCTAAGGTTGTATCAAGCATTAAAGATTTGGATTTGACTAAGCATGGCTCGTTTTGGACCAAAAATCGGGTATAAATAAGGGTTAGGGATGGTCGAAAGTTCAACAAGTTTAAACTTCGAATTGCTCACGTTAGAACCTGAATTGAGGGTTTTTGATAAAGGGCTTTTGTTTCTTGGATTGAAATGATTAATTCTAAAAAAATTGGAGTAATTTCATATTGGTTTGAGTGAGTTTCAAAGTGTCGCCGAAAAACGCGAAGGTCACTAGAGCCGGACTACTATTTTGCCAATCGAGGGCATTCCAATTGGTTTTTCGAGCATCCAAGGGGTGTCCTAGGACCGATTCAACGAGGGCTTCATGAAGGTGTCGTCGGATCAACCATTGGATGTCATCGTCAAAAAAGACAATCGGAGAAGGTAAGAAAAATAAAAAATAAAAGAAGAAAAGAAGAAAAAATAGAAGAAAATTTCAAAACAAAAAGAAAATTGTGAAAAAAATTGGAAAAATATTTTTTGGATTTTGGTGGAGGAAAATTCTGAAAAATATTGGAGGAATTATTTATTTTGTAATTTTTGAGAAAAAATAATTATGAAAAATAGAGAAAAAATAGGAGAAAAATTTGAAAAGATTCCAAGAACTCCAGAAAATGAGGAATATTATTTTATGAATTAGTTTGGAGAAAAATTTAGGAAAACCTTGAGTAGATATTATTTTGAAAAAAATAAGGTTTATAGAAAATAGGAGAAACTAGACCAAAAAAATTATTAAAAATTTAGAAAAATCATAAATATTGAATTTCTTAGATATTTATTGATCAGGAGGAAATTTGGCTATAGGATTTGGAGATTTGCACAATTTTTTAGGTCTGCACGTTCTTCAAGAAATCTTGAAAAACGAAATTAAGGTGAGTGATTCTACCAAAGTGAATTTAGATTTCATGCAAATAGATATGACTTGAAAGTGGTTCTACCTTAAACCCGATTTTTCTGTAAATATTTTTATAATGTTGACATGCCTTGTTATGTTATAGATCATGTATAGTTTATTCACATGTATCGATGATGAAATATGCATATGTATACGATGATATTATTGATCATGCATAGCATAGGTTTGAGAGTATGAGCAAAATGTGGGGAAGAAGAAAGAAAAAAATTGGGGGCTTTTGGGTTCGAGTAAGTCGAGTAAGGTTTTGATCCAGGATAGCGAGGCCCAATTGGGTTGTAGAACAGCCCAATGTGTTGGGCAGGGTTTAACCCAGTTATGACAGCCCTTGGGTTGGCCCACTCAACTAATTTTGCCTTCTTATTGCTTGTCCTTGAATCTAGGATAACTTGGTTAGGTTGGTCCTACTCAGGACATCAACATCAGTCTAATTTGGGTTCTCTTTAGGTCTTTTGGAATTGACGATTTGACTGGTGAGTCACTTTGTTGATCGGAGTTCTAAGGACGAAGCCCTATTAGATGATTCGAGGCTGAGCAAGACTGACCCTGAGTGTGTTCTAGGCTAGCCTATGATGATGACTTTAGTTTATCCCGAATCCTGATTTATGATAGATTCATTTTATTATGAGGCTAACACATTGCAATTTTTGTAAGCCATCTATTAAATCATTAATTAATTAATTATTACGCTTTTAAAAATTTACCAATTAAGTCATAAATATATATTTTTTTGAAAAACTTTAAAATATTATCTATATTAAAAGAAATCTAGTTATGGGTGAATATATATATATATATTATTCTTATTGCAGCCTATAAGGGGTGTGTAGCTCCACTATACACTTACGCGTAGCATGCATGGCGAGGCATGATAACGTAGTCGATGGCTAAGCTCAACGAATTTCATGGCGCCAAATTTAAATATTGTACGGGGCAAGGTATATAATAACTGATTCGGGGTGTTAGGCAACAATTATGATCTTCAATAATTTTCATTTCATTGTTATTTTTATTACCTAAAGGTGACCACCCTGTTCTATTCATTGTAGGCTTGGATTCTTAGGATTTCGCTCGATCTTCTCCCCAGGCTCGGACTTGAGTCATTCCTTCCCAAGTGAGTAGACAGGATATGTTATGTTTACCTATATTGCGCATGTATATATTGTTCCATGCATAACTTGTACATGATTTTCATATGCAGATCATAGAAAAATAGTTTTAAATGTTTCTAAAATGCATAAAATATTTTCATCTTACTGGGAGAGACATAAGTATAAAGATTATAAGTGATACCCTAAGTGATTTCTTGTCTTTGAGTATGTGAAATATTGAATGATATAGTGCATTTTAGGCACTACATGAAATGATAAATGGTTATAACTTGCGCTAAGTAAGGTATCATTTGCATTATTAAAGTACTAACTGGTAGATTCTCTGGTGACTCATAGCAAGAAAACATCATGGTACTGTGAGGCTTAGCATGCCAAAGCCATGAGAGACATGGATAGTATGTTTCAACACTACTATCACGTGGGCAATTATGGTATTATAGTGTGATGATGATGTATGTGACAGTATATGTACTTGTGTGCATGTGTGTACAAGCGTTAAGCCAGTTTCTACTAATGGGTTCTCAGATTCGGTGCACGCATCACATACCAAAAGTATAGGAGAATTAAGTGGTTAGGTGAGCAACTTATGGGGGTTGTTTCTAGGCACCTACTTCTCCTGCACTATGTTTTTCTTTTGAACCTCAGATTATGTAAACCTATAATACATATACTTATTGTTCATCTTACTATTATGTTATTGTATCCATGATGTTCTTCCTAGCATTTTTATTGAATAATCTCCTAGCGAGTCCACAAGGCTTGCCCTTTTTTTTTTCTAAAAATATTTTCAGGAGATTCTTCTTTTGAATACTAGTCCAACAGATCTTTTGGTATGATGTCAAACCTTTTTTGATTCCTGATTTGATATAGGATGCTCTGTGGAAACGCACACTTATTGTTAGGTTTATTCTTTTATACTTTATTTTTGTGGTATATATTTGTACCAAAAGCCAGCGATATGGGATTGTATAAGTATTTATGACAGCAGGATGATGAATATTCATTTTGTAGCTACTGTATATGAGATATAAAGATCTTTTGTGGGAAGTTGATATAGTATTCTAACTCCTGTCTCTATATTTTTTTAGTATTGTTAATGCTTATAGCTAATCAAGCTTGGGAAGAGGCTTACTAATCCACGGTGGGGCCGTTAGGCCTAGGGATTAGTGCCAGTCAGGACCTATTAGAAATCAGGTTGTGACAGTTGCTTGCAGATGCCTTCGCTTTTCCTTTGCCCTTGCCCTTGGCAGCATCAAGATTCTTGGTAAGTGCCAGAGTTAATGATTTGATGGCCTTAACGAATGTGGGTGAAGATGGGGCAAGAGGAGTCAATCAGTTTGGAGACATAGAGAGCCGAGAGATGCGAGATTGAGGGAAATAAGGCTTTAGCAAACCCAATGGTCGCCTACTCTATTTAAAGACCGATGGAATTGGTCGATAAATTTATAAGATCGATCGACAGATGAGACAAAAGATGTTCTGTCAGTCGATAGACTGAGATGCATCAGTTGATAAACAGCCTAAGTATCACATGTTGATTTTAACCTTGTTGAATAATTGAAAGATTCATTTACATTGATCGACAGTTTCAAACATGTTTCAATCGGTCGACAGTTTCAATAGCATCAATCGACAGATTAAGAGATTGGCTTTTTAAAAAATAAACAGACAACATGCAGACTCAACCAATAGCCACATACATCATCACATAAGTTAATTTTAGAAGATAATCACCCATAAAACAAGTCAAGACATAAGCATTCCTAACTCACTTCTAAAATATTCAAATTTCTCTTTGTTTGGGGTTTTGTAAATATGTCAACAATTTGATGGTTGTATCAACAAATTCTAATTGAAGGTCCCATTTTTGAACATGATCTCTAATAAAGTGTTGTTTGACTTCAATATGTTTAGTTTTAGTATGAAAAATAGGATTTTTGGTTAAGGCTATTACACTTGTGTTACCACACCTTATTGGAATATTTTGAAATTTTATTCCATAGTCCTCAAGTTGATGTTTCATCCATAAAATTTGTGCACAACAACTTACAGCTACAACATATTTAGCTTCGATAGAAGAGAGTGCGATTGTATTTTGTTTTCTGTTGGACCACGACACTAGAGAATTTCCTAAAGATTGACATGAGCCATTAGTACTCTTTCTATCAATTTTACATCCATCATAGTTTGCACCAGTATAGGCTACAAGATTCAACTCATTTGATTTTGAATAGAATAATTCTAGATTTGATGATCCCTTGAGATATCTAAAGATTCTCTTAACGTCCTTAATGTGGGATTCTTTAGGATTTGATTGAAATCTAGCACATAGGAAAACATAAAACATAATGTCCTGCCGACTAACTATCAAATATAATAATGATCCAATCATACTTCTATATAACTTATTATCCACCATTTGACATATTTCATCATTGTCTAAGCTTAATGAACTACTCATAGGAGTGGCCATTGGTTTACATTCCATGATATTGAATTTCTTGAAAAGATCTAAAATGTATTTTTGTTTTTGTTGAGATAAGAATATACCTTCATCTTCTTGCCTAATTTGCATTCCTAGAAAATATTTTAATTCTCCCATTATGCTTATTTCAAATTCTCTTTGCATTAGATTTGCAAATTGATCATATAGGAATTTATTTGTAAATCCAAAAATAATGTCACCTACATAGATTTGAACTAATAGGATATCCTTGCCATGAGTTCTAATGAACCATGTTGTGTCTATTTGCCTTCTTCTAAATCTTTTTTCTACCAAAAATTTACTAAGTCTTTCATACCATGCTTTACGAGCTTGCTTAAAACCATACAATGCCTTAGTTAGTTTAAACACAGAGTTCCCATACTTAGAATTCTCAAAATTGGGAGGTTGTTCCACATATGCTTCCTCATTAATATATTCATTTAAAAATGCATTCTTAACATCCGTTTGGTATAGCTTGAAATTTTTATGGCAAGCAAATGCCAACAACATTCTTATAGCTTCTAATCTAGTAATTGGAGCAAAAGTTTCATCATAATTAATTCACTCTTATTAATTCCCTCTTCTTGGCTATATTCTTGAGCCACTAGCATAGGTTTATTTCTTATGACAATACCACTTTCATCCATTTTGTTTCTAAATACCCATTTGGTTCCTATAGTTGGGTGATCATTTGGTCTTGGAACTAGTTTTCATACCTCATTTCTTTCAAATTGATTTAATTCATTTTGCATTGCTATAATCCAATTTTCATATTTTAAAGCTTCTTTGATAGACTGTATTTTTACCAAGTATATATATACTCTACTTGGGTATAACTGTATGTTGCACGATAAAATGTCTCCATCACATCCTTTCGTTGTTTACATTGTTTCTTCAAGTTTTGCTTAAGGTGGAAGAAACAGAATACATGTGAGACATTGGGGAAGATAAGACTCATCGCATTCGCAATGCTTTGGTGTCAATCGGATACGATGATCAAATCCTCTAGCATGCCGATAGCCTCCCTTAATTTTGTCAAAAACCAAATCCATGATCTGTCAGACTCACCATATCCAAATCCAAAAGCGATAGGATAATTCATCTCCTCACCATCTTTGCAAATGGCAACAAAAATCACCCCTTTGTATTTACCTTTTAAGTGGGTGGCGTCAACGGAAACAATTGGTCTTATGTAAGATCGAAAACCCTTAAGGGAAGCTCTAAGAGCAAAAAATGAATATAATAAATGATTATTTTCATCAATTTCTATTATCGTGATACTGCCATGATTTGTTTCTTTCAACATGTGAAAATATGAGGGTAGCTGCTGAAATGGCTCATCTGCATTGCCGTAAGCAAGTCTCTTTGCAAACTGTAAAGACCTCCAAGCTTTAGTGTACATGATCTGCACACTATGTTGCTCTAACAACTCCCCAATTAGCATTCCAGGTGTATATTCACTGATTGCCACTCGTTTTGAGAACAAACTCCCTATGACAATAGCCTTCACACTTTAAAAATGTGAATCATAGACATTTGGAGTACATGTGACCCGGGATAAACTTCACCACATGCCAAAACGTACAACTAGGTCTGTATCTTACACGAAGCAGAAACTTGCAGTTCATATCTTTGCAACCGACCTCAAATCGAATAATGCACGAACGTCTGATTCTATAATCTATCTTCACATGAACACAATATTGTCCAAAAGCCAAAATCAGTTTCTGTTTACTTTTAAATAGTGCGCCTTGGGAAAACATATCACCCTGGTAGGGAATCAACACTTCAGGTTGCGTTGCCTCAATTACATAATTTTCTACTCCAGGAACAACCCAATTTCCATGTAAAGGGTTGTCATCAAATTGTGAATCTGAAAATCTTACTTCTAGGTACTCCGAACTGGCTCCTCCTTCATTATCATCACCACTGTCATCGCCACTACTATCATCACCATTATCATCTGTTTCATTATCACCATCATCATCCATGTGTGCAACGTCATCTGACAAACCAGTCGTACCATATGTACCGAAATCATCATTCTACATTGGATTACGTGATATAAGTGAAATGTCAACACCTGTATCTTGATTACCACCAAAAACTCCAGCATCTTTATAATATCCTAGTACTATGAGAATAATAATAATTAATTTTTTGTGTTATTTTTTTACATCCTTTAGATATTATAATTGAGAAAACTAATAGGTTTACAGTTGGTGGACTAAGTTGAAAAAGGAAAAGCTAAGTAAATGGGTTTAGAGTTAGTGGGTTAAGTTGAAAAAGGAAATGCTAATTAAATGGGCTTAGAAAGTGGGCTTAAAATTAATGAATTAAATGAAAAAATAATCTATTCAAAAGAAGATTTGAAAAATAATTAAGGTCACAAAATAATTAAAAATAGTGGGAGAAATAATTGAAAAATGTGGGAGAGAAAGTAGGGTATGAATAAATAATTAAAGATTATGGGTGATATTTAGTGAAAAATAATAAACAAAAGTGACAAAATAATTAAAGATAATGGGTGAAATAATTGAGAAATGTGGGAGAGAAAATAGGATGTAGACAAATAATCAAAAATAATTGGTGAAATAATTAAAAATGTGGGAGACAAAGTAGGGTATGGACAAATAATTAAAGATTATAAGTGAGATTTAGTGAAAAATAATTAAGAAATGTGACAAAATAATTAAAGATGATGGGTGAAATAATTTAGAAATGTGGGAGACAAAGTAGGGTGTGAACAAATAATCAAAGATAATGGGTGAAATAATTGAGAAATGTGAGAGACAAAATAGAGTGTGGACAAATAATTAAATATTATGAATGGGATTTAGTGAAAAATAATTAAGAAATGTGACAAAATAATTAAAGATAATGGGTCACTAGAATTATACTAAGGTTAATTCAACCTTCTATAAATAGAGAAAACTTGAAAGGTTTGAGAACTTAAGTTAAAAAGAGAAATGTTGAAAGAAAGATTTGAGAGTGAGAGAGATTTGAAAAAGAGAAAGAATGAAAAAAAGGGAAAAAATATAGAAAAAAATATCAAAAAATTCATAGAAAAATCTTATAGGCTGGGTTTAATAGTTCATGTAAAAATTTGTGACAGAAGGCATTGTTGGATACGCAAATCGAGGCTTCGTCTCAGTATAGAAGAATACCAAATTGCTCGGCGAGAAGGTGAGTTATCTTTAAAAAAAATTTCAAAAATATGATAATGATATTTTAGAAGTTTTGATGATGAAATTGGAAGAGAAATAAATGATTGGTATTTATTATGGATTTTTTTGAGACAATAGATGCTTTAAAATTAAAGAGAAAATGAGAAATAAATAGAACATGAATTCTAAAAATTATGAGGAACTTTTTGGAGTTTAGGAATATTGTTTTAAAAATTATTGTGAAGAGAAATTGAGAAAATTTTATGAGGAAGTATCTAATTCATAATTTGGAGGAAATAATAGGAGGAAATAGGAGAAATTAGGAAAATTAGAGAAAATTAGAAATCTGATTTTCTTAAATAATTATGATACCCAAGGTACGTCAAGGTTCATAATTGAATACGATTGGAAGTCCGACGTGAATTTTGAGACAAAATTATCTTTTTACAAAGTAAGTGGTACTTCCCAACTGGATTTAATTTTATGAAAATGCTTGATTTGTAAGTGGTTCGACCTAAAACCCAATTTTTATATAAATAATTTTGTCATGTTGTCATGCCTTGATGTGAGTATTTCATGTAGATTGCATTTACATGTATTGATGATGAAATATGCATATGAGTATGATGAGATTCACGGTCATACATTGCATGGGTTTGGGATTAGGTACTGACGTTGTTGCTTTGCCAAGGGTGCACCCATACACCCCGGTCTGGCAGGGAGACTGTAAAAATGACAAGTAATCTTAAGGTGTAGTTAATCCAAATATGAGAGTTATGATATTATGTGCATTACATACATACATGAGCATTAAATGTTTTGTTCCCTTACTTAGATGATTCATCATCTAACTTGGGTTTTGCCCCTAGAATATTCAAATGTTCTAGATGGAGATTGTAGCAGAAACGAAGTGAATGAGGCATGAAATAACACTTAGCAAAGTGCATGATGAGTTGTATGATGAGTTGAATGTATGTTATGTAGCCCATGTATTTAAGTTCTGCTACTTTGAATTCTGAACGTTCTGAGAAATGATGATGTATAGTCTCACTTATAGTTAATGATGATGTATAACCTTATTTATGGTTAATGAGAATGTATAACCTTATTTATGGTTAATGAGAATGTAAGAATTGATGTATGATTAATATTAAAATGTTAGGTTCGATTCTAGCTTCCGCATTTAATGTTTATATTGCTTCTCTTTCAAGATAAATGTATGGAAATTTTGGAATGGATAAGAGTAATGATATGGTTTAGTTCTAGTAGTATTGAAAAAAAAAATTATTATCCCAAAATTGTCTTAAGTTTTAATGCGCTCAAAAAACGCAGCGTTACAATTGGTATCAAAGCGAATTATAAGAAAACTTAGGAAAGATCATCAGGAATCTATGAACCCGAGGTTTAGAAAAACTTAGATTTAGAAATCCTTATTTATAAATTCGGGGATGGATGATCGAAGTCTTAAAGGTTACTGGATTTAAGTGTGGTATAGTGAAAATGCATGTCTAGGAAAGTTTTGGCTAAGAAAAGACTTGGTATTTAAGTGTGTCCGTTTGAAACCCACCTCTCTTTCTTGGGAACTTACCTGGTGTACTATTCACGAGCAAACAATATTCTAGTATACGGCTACTATTCTCAATAAATAGTGGAAGCTTGATGAAAGATGGTACAAGCGAAATGATCTAGCTATTAAAGTTAGGATTCGATGATATAATTCGGGTGTAAAGTTGACTCGGTAACCATGATTATGGATCCGAGAGGTTTAAAGACTGTTGATTTGAGGTCATTAGTCAAAATCCTTACAAGGAAAGATAGGATAACTGTGGTTATCGAGGATGATCAAATCATGGATAATTAGTCTGATGTGACATGGCCTAACTGATAAGTTGAGGATCAAAGGATAAGGATTTTTTAAGATCATTTAGTGTCTCGAAAATAAGATATGTAGATCAGGGATCCAACGGATTGGGTCAAACGAGAGGCCGAAGATGGCTAAGTGATGGCACGTGAGTTGCGTCAATTGATGAGGTGACAGTGGTGCAATCGATGAGACTCGTAGAGACGGGACAGGGAACCCTTGTAACGTGACAACACTACTAGTTTGGTGTTCGCAGTGAACAGATCTGGATCTAGGAACCCACTGTAAAAGGCTGATTGATGGCTTGTGGTAAGGTACGCGAGACCTGTCGACCAAAGCGTCATAATAGATGGCATGGGAGATGATCAGATACTGAAGATCTGGGACAACACAATAGGGTTTATACCTTGTAAAGGGTTCAAGTTCCAATGAACTGGAGTGCGAGGTGTGCCACTAGCTGGTGATATGACTACAGATTGTTGTTCAGATAGTTGTGAGAAATCTTTAGGACAATCATTTATGAAAATAAGGAGCCTGTTAATATGTGGTATAGGCACTTGCGGTCAGTGAAAAATCGTAAGAAAATTGAGGTAATGAGAGAAATACCAGGATGTGTTCTCGGAAGATGTATTGAAATTGTTTATTGACAAATAAAACTGCTATTAATAACTTGAGGTTATCTAATGATCAGCTATGTGTGGCTTGACTAAGGACGTAAATTATCAGGTTTTGAAAGAGATGATAATTAAGAGTCGATATTTTTATCTCGATTTGATGAATTATTAAACAGCTGCAAGAGGCTGAGATATTTATTATTGATATGCAATCAAGCGTAAAGATAAGGGAATGAGACATTAAAGTACTCAAAAATATAGCATTTGTTCCATATGTTCAATATAGTTACAAGAGATCAAGCCATAAGAAAAAAAAAACAGAGAGCTATACCCTAGAATGCTGCCAATGCTCAATGCCGATGATGACTACTGAAAATATCGGGTCCAAGCTCATCGACATCGTCATGATGAGGCCACTGGATACCGCTAGTTTCGCAGGGGTGAAATAGAGAAGTAGTCTCCAAAAAACTATAGGGAGTGAAGCATGTTCAGGCATAATGAGATAATGAGGCCACTAGATACCACTAGTCTCGCCAGGGTGAAATATAGAAGAAGTCTCTGGAAAACTAGGGAGTGAGGCATGTTCAAGAATAATGGGATATTCAAGCCACTGGCTACCGCCAGTCTCGCCAAGGTGAAATAGAGAAGAAGTCTCTAGAAAACTAGGGAGTGAGGCATGTTCAGGTCTAATGGGATATTCAGGCCACTAGCTACCGCTAGTCTCGCCAGGGTGAAATAAAGAAGTAGTCCCTGGAAAACTAGGGAGTAAGGCATGTTCGACCATAATGGGATACTCAAATCTCCATAATGGATTTGGATCATCTGCGGGTAGTGATCCATGCGAGATAGGTCCAAAAATGTCGGTAAAGCTCAGATCAGGTTCTAGAATAGGGTTTGGATGAGGTTGTGGGTGAGACCAAATTGGAATCGGTTGAAGATATGCAGAATGATTTGCAAATAGTAAATTTTGTAATAAAGCTATATAGGCTTGCAAGTTGACAACCTGTTATTGGAGATCGACAACCTGTTGTTCGAGGGAAAAAATATGGGATACACAGCCGTAAATAGGATCTTGAAGCCGAGCTAGAGCTTCCATAGTAAGTGTAACGGCTGCCCCAAACTGGTCACTTACCGAAAGTTAGCCCAGAATTTTGGAGGCATTACTGGTACCAAAGACCTGATGGATGACAATAAAATGAAAAGATGCTTTCTCATAACAGAAGTAAGCGGCAAAAACACACAATAACGTGTATCTCCTCCTCAAGACTTTGCATGCACTACATGGAAACCCGGGTCCTGACATGGATTTGGGCACTGGCTAGATCTAACCAGATCTGGGGACAAATAAAAAGGGTCGGATCTAGATGGATGGGATAGATCTAAGTGGATCGGGTCGAATTAAATTTAATTTAAGATGTAGATTGTAAGATTTCAAAACTAAGGCTATGAGGGAAAAAATGGCAGACCTGAAGAAGAATAGCAACGGGCAAGATCCGAGGGTCGGCGGTGGCCGAAAAGGCCAGGAGACGGTTGGTGGCTACACGAAGAGCAGGCGTAGGTGGCAGCAAGGCCAGATCTGGCCAAAAGGGCGATCGATGATGGTAGTGGGTTGTCGTGTTGGTTCAATCGACAATCACATGACTGTTGGAGGTGGCCAGAAGTTGCAGCGGCAGCGGGGCACTGTGCGTACAGGACGTTGAGGCCGTGGAGGCAACAGTCGGCGGTGGAGATCGAGGGGCCAAAGAAGTCAGCTGAAGGCGGACGCGGTGGCTGCGATGGAGGCCAAGGGTGGCCTGGATGGTGCGCGAGCGGTGGACGTTCGCGGAGGAGAAAACCAGAGGAAGAAGGAAGAAGAAGAAGAATAAAAAAAGAGAAAAAAAAAAAAAGAAAAAAATTATGAAAAAACGCGTTTTATTATTCCGGAGATGTTGGCAAGAAGAAAAAAAATATTCGGACATGCGAAAGTTAAGTTTGGGACTTTTCGGGTATTTATAATCCCAATCTTACGTTTCAAAACATGGAGCAACATAGATAGGTTATTCAACCAATCTGGTGCTAATATCGATGATGAAATTTTGAGATTTAGAATGTATAGCAAATTTTGAGGGCGGAATTTTTGTAAGGAGAGGAAAATGTAATATCCTAGTGTTTTGAGAATAATAATAATTAATTTTTTGTGTTATTTTTTTTACATCCATTAGATATTATAATTAAGAAAACTAATAGGCTTAGAATTAGTGGGCTAAGTTGAAAAAAGAAAAGCTAAATAAATGAGCTTAGAGTTAGTGAGCTAAGTTGAAAAAGAAAATGGTAATTAAAAGGGCTTAGAAAGTGGGCTTAAAATTAATGAATTAAATGAAAGAATAATCTATTCAAAAGAAGATTTGAAAAATAATTAAGGTGACAAAATAATTAAAGATAGTGGGTGAAATAATTGAGAAATGTGGGAGACAAAGTAGGGCGTGAATAAATAATTAAAGATTATGAGTGAGATTTAGTAGAAAATAATTAACAAAAGTGACAAAATAATTAAAGATAATGGGTGAAATAATTGAGAAATGTGGGAGAGAAAGTAGGGTGTTAACAAATAATTAAAAATAATGGGTGAAAGAATTGAGAAATGCGGGAAACAAAGTAGGGTGTGAACAAATAATCAAAGATAATGAGTGAAATAATTGAGAAATGTGGAAGACAAAATAGGGTGTGGACAAATAATTAAAGATTATGAGTGAGATTTAGTAGAAAATAATTATAAAATGTGACAAAATAATTAAAAATAGTGGGTCACTACAATTATGCTAAGGTTAATTCAATCTTCTATAAATAGAGAAAACTTGAAATGCTTGAGAACTTAAATTAGAAGGAGAAATGTTGAAAGAAAGATTTGAGAGTGAGAGATAGATTTGAAAAAGAGAAAAAAAGAAAAAAAAATATAGAGAAAAATACCAAAAAATTCCTAAAAAAAATCCTATAGGTTGGGTTTAGTAGTTCGTGTGAAAATTTGTGGCAGAAGGCATTGTTGGATATGCAAATCGAGACTTCGTCTTAGTATAGAAAAATATTGAATTGCTCCGTGGGAATGTGAGTTTTCTTCAAAAATTTCAGAAATATAAGAATGATATTTTAGAATTTTTTTTATGATGAAATTAGAAGAGAAATGCATGATTGGTATTTATTATGAATTTTTTTGAGGCAATAGATGCTTGAAAATCAAAGAGAAAATGAGAAATAAATAGAACATGGATTCTGAAAATTATGAAGAAATTTTTGGGGCTCAGGAATATTGTTTTAGGAATTATTGTGAAGAGAAATTAAGAAAATTTTATGAAAAAAGTATTTATTTCATAATATGGAGGAAATAATAAGAGAAAATGGGAGAAATTAGGAAAATTAGAGAAAATTATAAATCTGATTTTTTTAAGTAATTATGATGCCCAGGATACGTCAAGGTTTATAATTGAGTACGATTGGAACTCAAATTTTGATGCAAAATTACGCTAGGTTCAAAATTATCTTTTTCCAAGATAAGTGGTACTTCCCAACTGAATTTAGTTTTATGAAAATACTTAGTTTGTAAGTGGTTCAACCCAAAACCCGATTTTTATATAAATAATTTTTTCATGTTGTCATGCCTTGATATGAGTATTTCATGTATATTGCATTTACATTTATTGATAATGAAATATGCATATGAGTATGATGAGATTCACGGTCATACATTGTATGGGTTTGGGATTAGGTATTGAGTTTTAACGCGCTCAAAAAATGGGGCTTACAATCTTTACAAATCATATCAACATAAATCACTTTATATCTACCTCATTCGCACATAACAAATTCGACACTATAGCCGTCATCGATAGGGAACTTAGTACTTGGAAGATTGCTCGACGGTTCACTTAAAAAATGAATGTTGATGTCATACATTGTTTTATCAATTTCCGTCATTGTGTAAATAATATCAGTTAATTGACTAAAAGTCGCATTCTTGTTAGCCATCATACACTTCTTATTACCCCCAATGTACTTATCATCATCATTTCATTTCCCGTTCCACATGATAACCAACGGCACTTTATCCATTGCTGTAAAATTAGAAAGCAAGAAGTTAGGCTATTAAACTCGAATAGGTTAAATTCTCCAATTCTTTTTAACTATTAGTAAGTATAAAAGGTTTATTTTTTTTAGATTTGTACAATTCAAATGATTTTTGACTTATAAAACTATAATCTTATTATTAATTCTAATTATTCAGTTTATGTAGTTATGTAGTTTCTGACAAAAATTTAGTTATGTAGTTTCTGACAAAAATTTAAAATTCACTCTTAGAAATTTAAAAATTTTATGAAAAACTTATTAAATATTGTATTAAATATTTTAAACTAACTAAATAAATAAAAATAAATAATGCCCCTGATGGTAAAGTCGGCACCAGGTTTGGTGCCAAACCCGGTTACGGGTTTCATGGGCCACCAAACCCGGTGCCGGGTTTAGTGGCCCACGAAACCCAATTTCATTGTGTAGATCCGAATTTTTTTTTTCTTCCACATAAATTCTTCAGATCTTGAATAATAGACTAATCATATATTTTTTACTCACAATTATAATCATTCTACACAGTTTAATAAGCAATGTGAACATAAAAATAATTGAAAACCTAAATAGAAATCATAATCGATACCTTGAGATTGAGAATGCTTGTTGGAAAGGAAAGATGGTGAAACTTGGTGAATACGGCTTCAATGAAGTCTTAACTGTGAATGATGAAGAAGATTAAATGACCCAAGCAGCAAAATATTAAATTTAGGAAGAATGGTTGAATTTGGATACTTTCAACAATGGAGAAGAAAATAAGAGCGTGAATGTTGAAAGAGGAGAAAGAGAATACGTAAAGTCAAAGAGACAAGGGTATTTTCGTAAATGAAGATAAGGGCAATATAGGCTTTCCAGTTTAAAATCTCATTAAGAGTATTTTGGGCATCTCACATAAAAGTGGCTATAAAATGCAATTAATTTGTTTGATTTGTCAAAAATATTTTTTTACTAGAAAGTGGTTAAAAATAATTTTTTAAATTTCTTTTGAGTTATTTATGAATTTCTCCCAAATTTTTAATACATCCAATCCTCTTGGGTGTTCTTTCAAATTTTAAATTAAATTAAACGTATTCAATATTTTTCTAATCCTCCTTAATTAAAAAATAAAAATAAACATAAAAAAAAAAACTTTGCAGGAGTTAGCAATGCATCATTGTTCATTGCTAGCAACGTCAATGGCCATTAACTGGCTCATTTTCTATTGGCCCAAATAATTACCCAAGAATGGGGTTGAATTGAGTTTTTTAAAAATATTCATTTTTTTCTCAAATAGTAGTAAAAATATATGTTTGTGATGAGTAAAATATAATAGCAATAAAATTAAGTACAATAATCGAGTATTCAAACTTAAGAAAAGAGTGGATTTGTGCTCCACAAGATTTTGCAAGATTAAAGTGACTGACAAAGATGAATAAGAAAAAAGAAATTAAGTAAACACAACATGATAGTTATCATTGTTATTAAAATCTCGATTCAACGAATCCAATTTTATGATTTAAAGAATTTTAAGAAGCGTATTAACATTGGTTCTAATATTTAGAAATTTTATATTATTTAATATTTTTACAATTGATAGATGAACTAATTTTGAAATAGGTATATGTATTTTATTTATAGTAAGGAATATTAATAAGGTTGTAATAATTAGATTATTAAATAATATTAATTTATTTTTTTTATAAAATTATGTTATTATAAATATATATTTACATAAATTAAAAGGTATTTTTAATTATCTCTAAAATATTACGATTTTACAATTCAATTTTATAGATCCTCTTTCAATCCCACTTAAAATCTAGATTTTAACAATCTTGGTATTTATATATAGTGGTTTGACGACTTACTTGTGTCCACTACCTTGACTCCTTATTTAGGATTTTCAAATATATTAATGGAGTGCTTTTTGAAAAGGTAAACACTATCATCTATATAATCATTTTTCAATGATGTACTTTTTACGTAGGCTCAAGCACCTAATCAGCTGTGTGCCTTTTCACAAGGTCAAGCAATAACTTTTACAATAATTTTTAAAGAGCTAAACCAATAACCCACATGCAATGTTTTTTTAAGGCTAAAACAATAATTTTACAAAATAAGAATTGAAATACAAATGGAGAGAAAACTCTCATACTAGGTGTCCTCATAAAATAAGCTCAATATAGTTGGGAGGGCACTCAAGGTATTCCACATGAAAAATGCTATTGGTACACTTTTGTATATATTTTGAGCTATATAAAAGTGTACCAATGACAAAAAACTCCCTCATGAGGCGCATGGAGATGAGGGATATTTTGGTCATAATACCCCCTTATGTAGCCCAAAATATACAAAAGTGATATACATCTAGCATGATTCTTCTCACATAGATAAAAAAATGAATGAGAATGAAGTACTTGTTCTTTGCGGATGAGAATGATGAGAATCACTTAGACATTGTTCTTTTTAAGCTATTTTCTTGCTCTCTTATTCTTCTCATCACTTTTTCATGTTCTAATGCAGATATATATATATATATATATATGAAAGCTTTTCAGCACTCTAGAAATTTGTTCAATAATAACAGTTATTTTTCCTTTAGATGATTAGATAAAACATTCTATTTGAAGGAAAAAAACATATTAGAGTTTGTAATCTCCAGGAAATCAATTAAAAAGAATATTTCAAATATTCAATCTGAGAGCATTAAATCTTGTTTCGAACTGCATTAAATATGACCCAATGGTTATAAATGACTACAAATTTTTTTAAGTTTCACGAGCCGTACTACCCGAGTAATGTATGAGTGTTATAAGTAATGTTTTGAACATATTTTGAATTCCTTTCAAGTTATTCGAATAATAATTATTCATTACTCGACTAATTTTTTAAGACTCTATTTAAGTTACTCAAGTAATAAATATATATTACTCGAATAATTTTTTGACACTCTTTATTTCTCTACAGGTTATGTTTACATTACTCAACTAATACTTTAAAGCTTCTAGTTTCTTTACAAATTACTTGAGTAATATAAACCATTACTCAACTAATAATGCTTGTTACTCTAGTAATGTAAAGCATTACTCAACTAAATTTTTTCTACTACTTTGTAATCTTAATTTCTTAATTAATGTAATTACTCAATTAATAAACTTTGATTCTTGAGTAATGTCCTCAAATGAAGGATAAGCTAGATTTTCATAAACAATACTCGATTAACATATGATCAATTGTTTGATACTCAATTAAATTTTCATCATTCTTGATTTCTTGGTAAAATAATCAAATAACACAACTCAATACTTTGAGTAAGACTTTGCTTTTGTAACATTTGTCTCAAAATTTCTTGAAGTTATTCGAGTAATATATTTTTTTGGGGAAAATACTCAAATAATACTTCCTACAAGCATTTAAGCTTTAAGATTTAATGTGATTACTCAATTGATGAAGTATGATACTCAAACTTAACTTATGTAATACTCGATTGATGCATATTCAAACACTTAAGATTTCATTTCAAATCATTCACATGTATCCCGAAATAAGTTTTAACACTCTGATTTTCATAAAACATTCAATTTTGTTTTTAAGCCATAAATACTTAGGTAATCCTTGAGATTTCAATTAAACACTTAAACAATGTTTTATTAAACATCAAAATGAATCCAATAAGGGCTTTAATAGATTCAATATTTTCATTTGAGTTTGTTAACAATGATAAGAAAGAGTGGATTTGGTTCGTTGTCGACCTATTTATTATGTATGTGTGTAAAGAGAAAGAAGAATATGAGTACTCGATTTGGGGTTAATAACTCATTATTTAGGTTTAGCAAGCCTATTTTAGTCTTTTTCTTTTTTAAAAAGATAAAGAAGAATAGTAAAGTAGAACATAGTAGAGGAAAGAAAGAAAATGAAACACAATTAACGTCTAACGATAATATTTGCAATGGTGATGCCTACGAATATAATGTCAGTGATGTTGGTATTAATAAAGGTGATGTTATCGCTACTTGTTTCATTTTTTGATTTTTTATTGTTTAATTAAATAGGATTAGAAAAATACTAATTAAATTAACTTTAATTAACAATGTTTAACCTAAAACTGATGGAGGGGTGTCCCAGTACCAAAAAAAAATCACAAAGATACATAGGAACAAGAGAAAATGACAAGATAATTTCGTACAAATAACTTAAAATACAAGGAATCCGAATGCAATTTACCAAAAAAAATCATCAAGGACTTGTGTCCAGATCCATGAATAATCGGGTCGAGTATGGGTACAGGTAACCCACTCGGGGCGCCGTGGCCCGCGACAAGATGAAGAAACCACGTCGACTCGGCCCACGCATAAGTCGTTTGACGCAATCGAGAATTCTGAAATCCTATTGGTCAGTCACCGTGGAACTGTATCCATCGGCCACGTGTACGAAACGCCGAAGCGTCTCGACCTTTCTTCACCTCGCTTATTTCTATATCTTCTCTAATTCTCCCTCCGCTTCTCAAACGGATACGACGTTCCGCAATTCTCAGAGATTTTCCCCCAAACTTCACTGAGAAAATTCTCAGCCTTCGCGTCTCCAATCTGCAACATGAAGATTCGTTCAGCGTTTCCAGTCATCTTTTGTGCCTCCTTCCTGATTTTCTCGCTGGCCGCTAAAACCCTCGACCCCTACAAGGTACGTCCCACAATTCAGCGCGTTTCGACTCTGATTTTGATTTGCTACCCGTGCTTGCAATGTATGATGATTTCGCCACGGTGAGGTTGTAGATGCCAATTCTTTTCAGATTCAGTGTTTTTTCGCCTGACAATCGTTGGAATGGATTGAGAATTTTGTTTGCATTGGATGAATTATGGTTGATTCTTGTTGGACAATACTGGAGCTTGAAATTGCAGCTGTCTAGGTGGGAAAGGTGATTTATTCGGAGAATTTTTCTTTACTCGAGTTTGCAAATTTCTTGAAGGCCACGTTTTTTCGAAACTTTGGAGGATTTTTTTTTTCTGTTTGGTTATCCGTAAAAATATATTCGGATTGATAGTACTGTTTTCCTCTTCCTTGACAAATCAGTATCTTAACACAGTAGCAGAAATTTGTTATTTCACCTGAATCGCAACTTCTGGATTGCGTTTTTAGGATTGGGTTATTGAAACCCTAGCAATTCGGCGAGCTTCACTAAAACGGTTGTCTTGAACCTGTTTGGTAGTTTTTTTAGTCAATCGGGGAATGCTATCTTATATTAGCTCTTAGCTATGGTTGACAAGACCTTCTGTTTTGTTCTTGATTGGGTAGGTTGATTATTGGAAGGTTTCGGTTATAATTTAACTAGATTTGATTGCATGGGTTGAGTATTGGAAGGTTGTGTTTATATGGTTTTTGTGTTTATTATGACGGATTTTTTCAAAAGTGTTTGATGATTGCAGATTATTTTTTGCATTTTATTTTCTTCCTTCCCATTTAATTAGACTTCTTAATTATTGTGAAGTATATTTTGTTTCAGGTTCTTGGGGTTGAGCGAAATGCCAATCAACGTGAAATCCAAAAAGCTTTCCACAAGTATGTTTTTGGTGAAATTCTTTCTAGCATCTGGTCAATATGATCTTGTTACATAGAACCACAGCACTTGAAAAGCGAAACCAATGGTTTTTTCTTCAGATCTAATTTTTCCAATTGGAGGCTTGTTTTATCTTATTTTATGATAACCACGTAGCAAAAAGAATTTGGTGTGGGTCGTGTTGGAAGGGTTTCATCTGACACTGGTTTTCTTTTTTGTTCTCATGCTACTTTATACATGGTCGTATGTTTTATATCCTACTTCTTCTAACCATTTGTCTGTGGTTTGAACTCATGCCCTACACTTTTATATCATAATCAGAAGTGGTCGGTTGATAATATTTTAGTTATATCCTATGCTAATGGTTGAAGAAATTATGGTGAAGTATTTGCACATTCAGTGTTAACGATAGCTTAATTCTAAGGTCCAACGTTATATAGCCCACAAAGTTTTCAGCCTCCACAACATACAGTCAGACAATTGACCAATTTTCTTGCTTTTCCAGTCCTGAAATTGTGTGGATTTTCTTTTTCTTTTGTCCTTGTAATAATGAGGTCCATACACCATAGAATGATGTTAAGTAAGATCCACTGCTTGCTTATATGGGATCTTACAAACTGATGCGTTCTTCCACTCCTTTTGTAGGTTGTCTCTGCAATATCATCCCGACAAAAACAAGAACAAGGGTGCTCAAGAGAAGTTTGCTGAGATTAATAATGGTAAAATAATTATTTATTTATTTATTTTTTGCCCTTTTCTCGAACCATTTTTCTTCAAGGCTATTTATTAATCCTGCAATGCATAATTTGAAACCTGTACAAGTGGAGAAAGACTTGTTTCATTGTTTCTCTTCTCCCGTAGTCCTTGGATATCTCATGGGTTATTAAAATGTTTAATACAGCTTCTTCTTTTTTTTTATCATCTCTGGGCAATTTCTACATAACCATTGAGATGGAGGATATAGGATGTTCGACTGTTTTCCCTGTCTGAGAGCTTCTCTTGTTTGTTTGGGTCTTTCTAAGTGCTAATTTTTTGCCTTTTATTTTCTGATTTTTAGCATATGACATTTTATCGGATGAAGAGAAGAGAAAGAATTATGATCTATATGGTGATGAAAAGGGTAATCCCGGATTTCAGACTGGGAACACGGGGGACCAGGGTGGGTATACTTACTTCACAAATGGTGGACCAGGACAAGGTGGATTTACATTCAGGCCACAAGAATGGCAAACTATGGGTGGACATGGAGGTTCAAAGTCGTTCTCATTTTCTTTTGGTGGCCCTGGTGGCCAGAACTCATTTGGTTTTGGCTTAGATGATGTTTTCTCAAACTTATTTGGTGGTGGTATGGGAGGTGAAAATTGGTTTGGGAGTTCAACTCAGGCTAAGTCTGGTTCCACGAGGTCCCATAAGAGCATTCGTGCCGTAAACTCTCAGGTGTACAAGAAAGAAATAATTGATAAAGGAATGACTTGGCTTTTATTGTCTTATACACCTACATTGAAAGGGACCGAGTATTATGAATCTATTATAGAGGAGGTAGCTAACTCATTTCAGGGAGCCTTAAAGGTATTATATATTTATATACATGTATTCTTTCTAATTGTCCTCTGCTTTACATCTGTGCTGATTGTAGTGCTTACAAAAATTTCAATATATACTACATTTCAGGTCGGAAGCATAAACTGTCAAACTGAGTTGTCTTTTAGCAAGGATCTGGATGTCTATGCCCGCAAAGCACCTAGGGTTTTTGTATACTCTTACAGAACAAGTGACAGTGGAAGCTTGCTAGAGTACAATGGGGATCTGACTGCAAAAAATTTGAAAACATTTTGTCGAGAACATCTCCCTCGATTTTCAAAACATATTGACTTGAGTGATGTTGAGTTATATTCCAGTAATATGCAAACATTACCTAAAGTGGTACTTCTGTCAACAAAGAAAGATACACCTGTTATTTGGCGCGTCATTAGTGGCTTGTACCGCAAACGTTTTGCTTTCTATGATGCAGAGGTAAATTACAAATTGTGATTGGTCCCTAATTATTTTTTCTTTCCCCCTCCCATGCAAATGAAATTTCTTCTATTATGGCTTGTCAAGTGCCATTTCTACATTTTTTTTTTTTTTGTAGGTCCATCATGTTTCAGATCCAACAGTGAGGAGAATGGGAGTTGACGCACTTCCTGCTGTTGTTGGTTGGTTACCAAATGGCGAAAAGTATATTTTGAAAACAGGCATTTCTGTGAAAGATGTAGAATCTGCAGTTCAAGATCTTAGTGCTTTACTTGATGGCTTTGAGAAAAAAAATGAGAATACAGCTTTTAAGTCTAAAAATGCATACAGTGAATCAGGGGATAAACAGATGCCCCTACTTACGGGGTCTAATTTTGGCACACTTTGCGGGGAGACAACTCCTGTCTGCATTGTTGGTGCTTTCAGATCAGCCAGAGCTAGAGACAAGCTGGAAGCCATATTACTGTCGGTTAGTAAAACTTTGCCAGTTAAAATACATAATGGTTCTTTGATGGATTGACTTAATTAATCATGTTCTTTGGCTATCTGTGTGACAATATTATTCTCACTAAATGAACGTTCAAGTTCTCTACCCATTATGTTTTTCTTATAAAATGCATTGTAAAGTTCTAAATGTCTTCCAGTGGAGCCTGCCTGGCAGTGACTCTACAACAGGACCCATTCTTCTTATCCCTTTTCCTTTCTCCCGTTCATTTACATCATCTCTTCTCCCATACTTCCTCCATCAATGAGTTTCGGTGGATTTGGATTTCTTCCAATCTCCTGTTAGTTTGTGCCCCCTCCTTCGCTTATCGCTTGATTATAATAATGTTTGATAATCATCTGCCAGTTTTCATCACAATGTTCCAAAATGTATGGTCGCTTAAATAAAAAGTAAAACGGACAAATTTTTGCTTCTGCATTCCTAGTGATGACGAAACATTTAAGAATTGATTTTTTTTTTTTTTTTTAACTTGAAAAGAAGTTGATAATGAAAATGGTGACATTATTTACTTGTATTCAACGTTCTACTAGTCTGGGTAACTTAAAATCTTTATTTATTTTCAATCAATTTTTAGATTTAGGTGGTAGCTGATTATGCATCCATCCTCAAATGCCAATTTACTTGTAAATTTGATTTAAGATGCTTGACGCATAGCTGTTGGTTATGAAACATTATGTTTCTGAGGACTCGTGTGACTACTCTGCTCTACTAATATCTTCAATTTGCTGCATGATTTGTGCTTCCAGGTCTCACAGAAATCCTTCTCAAGACGACGCAATTTGGGCACCAGTGGTGGGGATTCAATATCCTATTCACTTGTCGATGCATCCAAATACCCGTCGTTCTTGAAGTCATTAGACAGATCTGGATTCAGATCATCAGACAAACTATTGGTTGCCTACAAACCCCGAAAGGGGAAGTATGCAGCATTTGCCGGCGAGTTAACAGCAGAGGAAGTGGAGAGGTTTATCGGTTCAGTCCTCAACGGGGATGTGCAGTTTACCAAGACCCGGCAGAAGCCCACATTCAATTGAGGGATATGAATTCCATATAAACGGCAGAAAGAAATTGCCGGTATGTATAAATGGAGAGCCAACAAGGCAGGCCGGTTTGCTGCTGCTTGTGCCCAGCTATAAACCGGACCAGCAGCTGGAACAGTGGTAGTAAGACGCCCAAGTGCCATAATTTTCTAGGATAGTAATGTACCATTCATTATAGATAAAAAAAAAAAAAGTTAATGATGAGATACTTGAAACTGTAAGGTAGAGTGTAAAGGTGAAGCCTGGGAGATGGAAGAAGAAGAAGATGTTCTCTTACGATTATAACGGTTAGTGAGAAGGGCCTTTTTGACTTAGGTATTGTAAATCCTTGGATCTTTTTCTTCCTCGACCATTCTTTGAGGCTTTTTTTTTTAACTTGTAGAGAGTACAATATGCACATGGGGGTTTTGACAGTTTTGTGTTTGCATTTGAATCCCATTTCATGCACTCCGAAGAGTAAAATGCGACTGAAATGCCTGCAATTATTCCGGAATCCAATTTTATAAGGGGCCTTCCTTTGGTGCCTTAAAGGCGAATACATATAGAGAGAGGGAGAGAGAGAGAGGCGAGGCGGCGCACACACACATCGGCGGCTTTTCTATGATAACCTTGGGTTGTACGGCGGACGAACGAACAGATTCCCCATGTCACCCTGGATTTGAAAGTGTTGTGATTAATGCCAAGCAAGTAAAGAAAATGCTATGGACAATAAACCTCCGTTTTCATTCGTGTTTTAAATTTTAGTTTTTAATTTTAAATTTATTTTTAATTTTATATTTTGAATGTTTGTTTTAAAATTTTTAGAAATGTGTTTTTTTGTTATTCTGAAAAATTATTTTTTAAAATAGAAAATTAAGAAAAGTGTTTAATTTGAAATTTAAAAAATTATTTTATGATATTTTATTTAATAAATTTGATTATTAAATAGTAAAATTAATTATTTTTATTAAAATTTTATTATTAAAATAAAACAATAAATTTAATTAATGAATTATTAATATACATTCTAGTAATAATTTATATTAAATTATACACTTAATAATATATTATATGTTATCTTATATTTTTAATTATAATATAAATATAGTATATTTTTAAAATTTTAAATAAATATATAATTTTATTTTCAAAAATTGAATAAATTTTTCTTATTTTTTTTTCTTTTCTTCTTTTATTCTTCATTGCCTTACATCTTCTCCATCATCAGCGACAATCGTCGACCGAAAATTCACACAATTAGAACCTACCATTAGAAAACTTTAAACTAAGAAGATTAACATATACAAAAATGTCAGATTTAACGATTGAATTTTCGTAAATCTAATTTTTAATTTTTGGCCATAAGTAAAAAACGCACTACCAGTAGCCATCGCCCATCGTGGCCAATGATTTTTGGCAATTAAAGGCAACCACTCGACGTCTAAAGGCTCATTGATCAACATACTAAAAAATCAACAAAATTTAATGGCTAAATCTCCTTAGATCTAAGTTTAAACGTTTAACCAAACCCAACATTCGCCTATATACGCATTGTCAATCCCCATCGACCACTGTGGACGATGATTTCTAGTAATCAGAGACAACCACCTAACACCCAAGAGCCCATCGACCAACATACCTAAAAATTAGTAAGATTCAACGGCCAAATCTCTTTAAATCTAACATTGAACATTTGACCAAACCCAACACCTGCCTATATACGCATTGCTAGTCATCACTGACCACCATGACTAGTGATTTTCAATGATCAGAGACAACCACCCAACACCCAACACCCAAGGGCCCATCAACCAACATACCTAAAAACCAGCAGAGAAGGAAGATAAGAGAGGAGACAAAACTTGAGATTGAACGGTGGTGATGGCGATGGCAGTTGCGGGTGTAGTCGACAATGACTCATGGCGGTGACAGAGATGGCAAGCGTGGTCGACGACTGAGACTTGAGAAGGAAGGGAAGAGAGAAGAAAGTAAAAGATAGAGAGAGAAAGAGAGAGAGAAAAGATATGCAAGATTGGGTGGGTAAAGGGGAGTGTTTTTCGCGTTTTGGTGTTTTCAGCGTGTTTTGGTTAAAAACATTCAAAATAAAATGTTATTTTGAGTTTTCTTTACAAATTTTGTTCTTATTTTTTAAAATACGTTTTTAAAAATAGCAAAGTAAATGTATTTTTAGTATTTTAAAAAATTAAAAATTAAAAATAGGTTAAAAGCAATAAAGAGAAGGGAAATTCTATCACCAGTCCGACAAATTATTTTCCACAGCCCACCCCATGCAAAATTCTATCAAAAATTAAAAATTCTCATTTTAGCCCCGCCCACTATCTTCTCCGACCATCACCGTCGCCTCACCTCTATCTTTTTCTCCCACAACATATACACACAAATACATAGAGAGAGAGAGAGAGAGAGACAGAGAGTTGGTCGGCTGCCATGGTCGACCCCCCCCCACATATATATATATATACACATGCGCGCGTATGCCGTGGCCATAGAAGCCAAATATAGAGAGAAAGATAGAGAGAGGGTCAGCCATGGCCAACCCCCCCCCATACACATTTATATATATATATATATATACACACACACTCACACACACATATATATATATATACACACACATACACGCATGGCCGAGGCCATGGAAACCCCCGCACCGCACCGTGACTCATGGCAGTGACAAAGATGGCAAGCGTGGTCGACGACTGAGACTTGAGAAGGAAGGGAAGAGAGGAGAAAGTAAAAGATAGAGAGAGAAAGAGAAGAGATATGCAAGATTGGGTGGGTAAAGGGGAGTGTTTTTCGCGTTTTGGTGTTTTCAGCGTGTTTTGGTTAAAAACACTCAAAACAAAATGTTATTTTGTGTTTTCTTTACAAAATTTGTTTTTATTTTTGAAAATACGTTTTTAAAAATAGCAAAGTAAATGTATTTTTAGTATTTTAAAAAATTAAAAATTAAAAATTAAAAATAGGTTAAAAGCAATAAAGAGAAGGGAAATTCTATCACTAGTCCGGCAAATTACTTTCCACAGCCCACCCCATGCAAAATTCTATCAAAAATTTAAAATTCTCATTTTAGCCCCGTCCACTACCTTCTCTGACCATCACTGCCGCCTCACCTCTATCTTTTTCTCCCACAACATATACACACAAACACATAGAGAGAGAGAGAGAGAGAGAGAGAGAGTTGGTCGGCTGCCATGGCCGACCCCCCCCCACATATATATATATATACATGCGCGCGTATGCCGTGGCCATAGAAGCCGAATAGAGAGAGAAAGAGAGAGAGAGGGTCAGCCATGGCCAACCCACACACACACATTTATATATATATATATATATACACACACTCACACACACACACACACATGGCCGCGGCCATGGAAATCCCCGCACCGCACCGCACCGTAAGGTGCGAGGGTTTCAGAATCCTCCGCACCTCGCGGTGTGGAGGTTTGAGTCCATGGCTGTGGCTATGCGCGTGTGTATATATATGTGTGTGTGTATATATATATATAAATGTGTGTGTGGGCCGACCTACTCTCTCTCTCTCTATTCAGTTTTCATGGCCGCGGCCATGCGTGTGTGTATATATATATTTATGTGTGTATGTATATATATATAAAAATGTGTGTGGGTTAACCATCTCTCTCTATTCGACTTTCATGACCACGGCATATGCGTGTGTGTATATATATGTGTGTGAGTGTGTATATATATATATATATGGTGTATGTGTGTGGGGGGTCGGTCATGACAAATGACCCAGTCTCTGTCTATTTCTCTATGTGTTTGTGTGTATGAGTGTATATGGTGTGAGAGAAAAAGAGAGATGTGAGACTGCGATCGGGATGGTCGGAGGTAGTGGGCGAGGGACTAAAATGAGAATTTTAAAATTTTGATAAAATTTTGCATGAGATGGGCTGTGGAGAGTAATTTCACGAGTTGAGGATAAAATTTCCCCTAAGAGAATGTAATTTAATTCCTTTCGAGAGTTGGCCTTTTTTTTTTTAAACCAAATATACAAATAAGCAATTGATTTTTTTTTTTTTTTATAACAGACAAGACTAGTGTTACAAGATAATAATGACAATAATAATGATAAGACTTGTAATCTCATCAAAGATCAATTGAGGTGAATTCCCACGCTGATTTGTGTATTTAATTAGTACACAAAATTTATGTTTTTTTGGCATATGAAAATAGTAAAAACTGTTTATTTTTGGATTGTAGCATTAATTAATGTGAGATATAAAATAATAACAATTGTATAGGCGATGTGACTATTAAAAATTAAAAAATTGGTAGGTTTGAGACTTGGTGACGTACGTGGGTAGGGAACAAGGAATCCACTAAGATTTATCATTTTAATTTTAATACCATTTATTTATTTATTTTGTATTCCCATCATGACCTCCTCACTCATCAGTCAAAAAAGTGATACTTATATAAATAAATTCACACCTTTCATATTCAATCAATATATATATATATATATTCATTTATTTCACCTGAATCATGCTAAAAATTTGCCCCGGTTGAATTTAGGCTGTTGTCTTTGCACTTACCTAATCACCAGAAGTCATTTTCATCTTATTTTCTTAATTAATAATAAATATATCTTATTAACTAATAAAATTATTTAAATATATAAAAATAAAATGCCTTAATAGGTACGAAAAATAATCAATATATTAATAAAAAAATATCCCCCAAAATATATTACTCTCAAATATCTAAATAACATTTCGCCCTCTTCATAACCCACAGATTAATGGCACCAAGGAAGGAAGAACGCGAGACGAGTGGAATGGAGTGGCAGGGCGGGCAGGCAGGCAGGAACCAAGGGGAAAACTTTCTCGTGAATGGAGGCGTTAAAGCAGCCGTAACCTTAGCGTGTCAGATCGACGGAGCTCCACCCACCGCCCCCTGCATGCGCGCCACATGTCCCTCCGTACCCACTTTCCCATTCTGGGAGCTTCTCAAACAAACAGGTCGGCGCCCAGCCCGGCCCAGGCTAGTGGTGGACTGGATTTCGCTGGATTTTGAACCGCCGCCGATTTCAACTCCGGAAACCACTAACGGGACTCGAAGACCGTGCCGCGTAACCCCCCGAGACCGCGTCTGGAAGTGAATAATTTATTCAATTAATTTCCAAAAGAAGTCCATCTTTTCTTGTATTTTTAAATATATGTGGTACGCTTTAAGCTTTTTAAAATAATTTTATTTAAAAAAGTTACATATTTAATATAATAATAATATAATTATAAATAATAAACCCATAATCATAATCAGGGACATATCCATGTGTGTGAAGCACAGGCCAGTTCATAATTAAAATTAATTTTTAATATAAAAAATAAAATTTAATAATAAGTTAATTAAAAAATTACAACTCATCTCAAAATTTATAATATACAATTTTACATTTAAAAAAAAAAAAATTCAACCTTCCTTTAAATAAATTTCTGGATGCACCCTGCTGCCAGTAATGAAAATGTATTTCAGCTGCCCTCTACTTTGGTTTGGTTTGGTTTCTAGCACACAGATAGTTTTTACCCGCTTTCCCAAATTGGTAAATTCATGGGTCCATTCAACCGTTTTAAAGCACAAAAATTCTAGTATTTTCTTCGTCAAACAAGAGTTGCCAATTTGATTGTTTTAAGGAATATTTATTCCGAGATTTTATTTACTTTTTTTATGATTTAATTATTATTATATTTTTTATCAGCATTAGAAAATCAAATGAAGGCGCCTCTAGCCGCCCGCCAAAGTGTTTGGCAATGCTATATTATTATTATTATTATTATTATTATTATTATTATTTCCCTTGCCTTACTTATTTTTACATAGTGTATGTATGTTTATTAAAAATATTTTGTATTTATTATAATTTAGTATTATGTCTACACGTGTTTATTGGTTAGTGTTAAGATAATACATTTACTATAACAATTCAAGTAATAAAAAATATTTAGACCTAAGAAAAAAATAGATTTCATCTTCTGTTAAAAATAAAATTAAATATTAAAGAAATTAGATGCAATTGAGCTCTAATTTAAAACATCACGATCAATTAGGGACAACCAAACAGAGACTAGGGCTCTTTTAGGGAATTAAGACAGGGCAGTCTTTACATAAAAAAAAAATGTTTAAATGGAAAAGGGAAAAAGGGAAAGTAACAAAATGCAGCATCGTTTTCACGATTCGTGTTGTCTCCCCCAACCAAGAGCCCGCCCGTTGTTTGTAGCTTTCTTCACCCAAACAGGCCCTTATAAATCTCTCTCCCATTTCTCTCCTCTTTCTCCAACTCTCTCTCTCTCTCTCTCTCGTTGTTCCTTCAATTCTAGCTAAGCCGACCCAATTAGCTGCTAACTGTTCATTTTTGGTGAATTTGGTCGCCATTGATGGATACTAAGATCGGACCAGTCGACACCTGCAAGGCCATCTGCAGCGACGTCGGCTGCCTGCCCCAGAACGGCGGCGTCTGTGCCATCCAGAACACCGCCCCGGTGCCGCTCATCAACTGCGCTGAGTCCACGCTGGGCCGCCACCTGGCGCGCCGTCTCGTGGAGATCGGCGCCAACGACGTCTTCTCGGTCCCCGGCGACTTCAACCTCACGCTGCTCGACCACCTCATCGCCGAGCCGGAGCTCAACCTCGTCGGCTGCTGCAACGAGCTCAACGCAGGCTACGCCGCCGACGGTTATGCCCGCTCACGCGGCGTCGGCGCCTGCGTCGTCACCTTCACCGTCGGTGGCCTCAGCGTCCTCAACGCCATCGCCGGTGCCTACAGCGAGAACCTCCCCGTCATTTGCATCGTCGGCGGCCCCAACTCCAACGACTACGGCACCAACCGGATTCTGCACCATACCATCGGCCTCCCAGATTTCAGCCAAGAGCTCCGCTGCTTCCAGACCGTCACCTGCTTTCAGGTCAGCTCACAGATTACGTATTCCGGTACACGAGTTGATAATATAACCAGTTGATAACATGAGTGGTGGATTGAATCAGGCTGTGGTGAATAACTTGGAAGATGCACACGAACTCATCGATACCGCCATTTCAACCGCACTGAAAGAAAGCAAGCCTGTCTATATAAGTATAAGCTGTAACTTGCCGGGGATTCCTCATCCCACTTTCAGCCGGGAGCCAGTCAAGTTTTCCCTCTCTCCACGGTAAACCTAATTTATAAAGGTTTTGGGGTTAGGATTTAGGATAATGAGTTTTGATGTTCGGATAATCTGTAGAATTTGAATTTTTTTTTTTTTTTGGTGGATAGATTGACTAATCAGATGGGTTTGGAAGCGGCGGTGGAGGCGGCGGCGGAGTTCCTGAACAAGGCAGTGAAGCCCGTGATGGTAGCGGGGCCGAAGCTGCGGGTGGCTAAGGCAGGCGACGCCTTCGTGGAGCTCGCCGAGGCGTGCGGCTACGCGATGGCGGTGATGCCGTCAGCGAAAGGACTCGTCCCGGAGCACTACCCGCGCTTCATCGGCACCTACTGGGGCGCCATCAGCACCGCCTTCTGCGCCGAGATCGTCGAGTCTGCCGATGCCTACCTCTTCGCCGGTCCAATCTTCAATGACTACAGCTCCGTCGGCTACTCACTGCTGCTCAAGAAGGAGAAAGCCATCATCGTCCAGCCGGATCGGGTGGTGATCGCCAACGGCCCGGCGTACGGCTGCATTCTGATGAGGGATTTCTTGAAGGCTCTGGCGAAGCGGCTGAAATGCAACACCACAGCCTACGAGAATTATCACCGGATCTACGTGCCGGAGGGGTGCCCACCGAAGTGCCAGCCGAACGAGCCGCTGAGAGTGAACGTTCTGTTTCAGTATATTCAGAGGATGCTTTCCGGCGACACCGCCGTGATTGCTGAAACAGGGGATTCATGGTTCAATTGCCAAAAGCTGAAGCTGCCGAAGGGATGTGGGTGAGTGGCCGGAAATTGATGGATTATGGGTTTTAGTTAGGGTTTTGATCTTATTATTATAGTATTGTTTTGTAAGATTTGAAATTGGGATTTGCAGATATGAGTTCCAGATGCAGTATGGATCGATTGGTTGGTCGGTGGGTGCCACTCTTGGATACGCCCAGGCTGCCAAGGACAAGCGAGTGATTGCTTGCATTGGCGATGGCAGCTTCCAGGTAACTACTTAACTGTGATTCGGCCGCCTTAATATAGTTTTTGTAGCTCATCGTCATCGACATTTCGAGAACTCTTCTACTTGTTGACACTCAAATTCACACTCACTGGACCCATAAATCCAATAATCAGTAATATGATCTCACATCGAAAGAAAGCACACATTTGGAACCCATTCTTTAATTATCATCGAATAAAGAAGTTTTCCCGGGAAATTGTTGGTAGGTGACGGCGCAGGAAATATCAACAATGCTGAGATGCGGGCAGAGGACCATCATCTTCCTGATAAACAACGGTGGGTACACCATAGAAGTTGAGATTCACGACGGTCCTTACAATGTGATCAAGAACTGGAACTACACCGGCCTCGTGGACGCCATTCACAATGGCGAGGGCAAGTGCTGGACCACAAAGGTACGCAGTCAGTCCCCATTACTTTTTGTATTTTCATTTTTATTTTTTATCTCTTCTCGTAGTAGTATATGGATCCTCCTTGAATAACACATTCTGGACGCACGCCCTGGGCAGGTATGCACCGAGGAAGACTTGGTAGAAGCCATAGAGACGGCAACGGGGGCCAAGAAAGACTGCTTGTGCATCATAGAGGTGATAGTTCACAAGGATGACACGAGCAAAGAGCTGCTTGAATGGGGGTCTAGGGTTTCTGCTGCCAATAGCCGCCCCCCCAATCCTCAGTAAATTGAATAATAATAACAACAATAATAGTAATAATAATATTCTTGATTTGTTACCATGGACGTTGGGGTGGAGGTGGAGATGGAGATGGAGATGGTTGCTGCTGCTGCTGCTGGGTTTTTGTTAATTGTCTTCTTGCGGGCGGGTACCTGCGTGAAGGTTGTAGTGCGTATTTGAGCTCCTTATTATATACATACATATAGAAGAGAGTATGATGGTGTTGCTTTGCTTACTGAGTCTGTATTTTATTTCACCGCTTTCTCAATGTTAAATCAATCTTAATGTATTCGCCCCCTGGGAATTTATGGGTTTATTTTATTGGGGGTGGACTTCACTGGCATCAGGTGTTTCTCATTCCAAGGACTGTTTTAGGGTGGAGTTGGATCACGGACATCTTTTGGCAAAATCAAGGAATTTTAGATTATTGCGCTAATTAATTAATTTATGGGGAAATGTTAATGTTTATAACTAAGCATGTCAAAATTTATTTATTCTATTATTAACGATCGCTTTATAAGACTTATTTATCAAATTTATTTATAAATACGAAATGAAGGAAATTCTAAAAATATGGTCTTAAAAACTATTTCTAATAGTATAACCTCTATACTCTTATAATTTATGTTATACGAAAATACCTCATAAGAGTTATTTTTTTGTTTTGAAAATGTTTTTTATTTTCGTTATAAATTTTATTTATATTTATTTTTTTAAAAAAATATTCATTTCTACCTTTCTATTTTTTATCCAAACATTTTCTATTTTCATATTTTTTGTGTAACATAACTCACCACCTACCACTACTCTTTTATCTCTGCTACTCATAATTGTTGGGTCACCTTTTCCCAACACCAGTGTATAACCTATTAAGGGCAAAAATCACCAATATTATTGCCACAACACAAGCAGTTTTCACTTCATGTTTTGAACCACCCACCCACCCACCCTAGCTAGCTAGCTACATCCCTTCCCCACTTTAGAATTGCATTTTTGAAAGTCAAGACTCATCGTGTGTCACAAACCGAGACGAGACCACATTTTCTCTCAAAAACTCAGCTCACTCTCCCTCTGTTTTCAAGTTCATCTATCATCATCCTACCTCTACTTTTTTACGAGCTACATGATGCCTAATCCCAAAAAATAGCCATGCATTCTGTGTTTTAGATCTATATACTTGGTATTTATAGCAAGGATGATGTAAAACCCAAATGTCCTTGTGCATGTTTAATGGGTATTTTAATGGAACTGGTAGAAAATAATGGGTGTATAGAATATATAATGTATTTTTGTGGTGGAAAATAATGAATTTTATATAATATGGTGATGATGCGGTGGCTGATCACCTTCTTCCGTCTCCTCTAATGTGCCTGTAATGGAGATGTGGACTCGCTCCCTCGGTCAATCTCCGACAATTAAGTCAGATAGGCCCTTTCCGAAAAACCCAGTGAAATTATTTATGCTCTAATTATCAAAAGGTGATTCGATGCCTTACCTTTATGCTCCTCCTTCTTTTATCCTTGTGTTGAGATCAAGATTCCGGGTAAAAATCTTCGGGATCTTTATCCCACTTTTCTTGGAATCTTATCATAAGGATTCCATAATAGTCGCCCTCTCCGAAAAGTTCGAGATAGCTTTCTCCCTTCGTCATTATCGACGAGAGGGTCTTAGGGACTTCCTTACCGAGCATCCTACCAACTGGCATGGTAACACATATCTGCCACGTGTCCTTCGAGATTCAAACAAAATTGCATCTGGAAAATACCCCTTAAGCGAACACGTGGCTTGACTGCTATAGGACGCTTTCCCCGGACATGAGAGTAATTATGGACTCGAGGGTTTTTTCCTCATCATATGGAGATGTATTTTTTAATGGTGTAAATGGTTAAGAAAATTATTTGGGAGAATGATCCATCTCGTTGTCTATGATGAAGTCAGATTATGAATAAATGTAGATGAATATTATTTTTATTAGTTAATAAAATTTGATATGTACAAACAAAATAACAACTTCTAACATTATGCAGTTGTGTGAGGGGACTTTTGATGAACTCCTAACCACAATATACTTAGAAATGTGGGGTTAACTATAATATACCATAAATGTGGGGTTAACTTTGATTATGAGTATGACATCAAAGTGGTGACTAGATTACCTTTGTGGTATGATAGACTGTGAAAGTCTAAGTTATACAGAAACGAAAACGAAAACGTATTTTATACGAAACGAAAATGCGAAAATAAATATTTAAAAAAAAATGTATAAATAAAGTCTGAAATATGAATATAAAACGTTTCAGAAACACGAAACGAGCCGTTTCCATGCAACCTTGATGGAAGTGTTTTTCTCTTATTCATGACGTTGCATCTTTGCACATGCTAATATGCTTTTTTTGTTTTCGATATTATTTTGAGGATGAAAAATTTTTTGTCTTTGGATTTTTAAAATGAAACAAAATCTATATATTTAAAATTTAAAAATAAAAACTTCATTTATTGCCTAAGGATATTTGTTATTCCAAATACTTTGTCAAACAATGTAAATCCTTAGTGGCAAATTCTATATATTGAAAAATATCGTTTTGCCATTTAAGAAACATGCTTTTTAAATCAAATGATTTTGTGTATGAGGTATGTTAAGATTTTTTTTTTTTAAAAAAAAATCAGACACATCATTTAAAATCAAGCGAATTTGTCAACTTTTTCATCCCATCTCTCGAGCATTTTGTGCCTTAGTTGTATGGGCTGAATAAATGTTAAAAAACTGTCGACTTTACTGTGAAAACAGTCCATCGTTTCTAGTCTTTGAGCAAGAATAGTCGACAGTTACTAAAAACTACCGACAAACAATTTTTATGATTTCGGTTATTTGTATGTTAGTTCAAAATCGATTAACAGTAACAGTATAATATTGATTTTCTCTCAAAATTGTTAGGTTGTAAAAAATTTTGATCGTTTGCCAAAAGAAGTTGACATCTTTTTGAAAAATGTTGAAAGTTTTTCAAAGCCAAAAGATTTTTTCAAATGTCTCGATGGAAATAGTTAACCGATTTGAAAAATTGTCAACAATTTTTTCACTGAAAATTTCTAACTACTAGTTTTTGCAGGCATTTAATGCTCTCAACCGCTCCTAGCAATGGTTAATTCAAGCTTAGGAGAAGACTATAAATATAGCCCAAAGATGCATTGAAGAATGTTAATCAACTAGTGCAAGTGTCAAAGCTATATCATTCTTCTTCAATTACACATTTGTTCAAATTTTTCTTTCAAAAGGCTAAAGATATCATTTGCATTATTCTGTTTTAGCCTTTATATCTTCATTTGAAAGACCTTGTGACTGAGAGTTTTATATCTCTCAAATCATCTCTGTGATAAATGATAAACACCCAAGAGGAGGGTGAATTGGGTTCTCAAAAACTTTTTAGAATTAAAGTTTTGAAAGATGAATATAAGAGATTTTGTTGAAAGTTGAAAGTCTTGGTGCTTTAAAGAAAAATGATGCAAGTATGAATTGAATGACAATGAGCTTTGGAAGATCAATTTATATTTTTGAAACTATAAACTTTGAAAACTAGAAATAAAAACTAACTTGCTGAAATAATGATGAAAGTGCTTAAATGAAAATAAAAAAATGTAAATAATGCAGCATACAAAGATTTATAGTGGTTTGACTCAACTAGCATAATCCACTCCCTTGACTATTCATCAAGCACTTTAACAATCCACTATAACTTTTGCAAGGTCAGTTATAATCTCAACTTTTCAAGTGTAGTTGTAATCTCTACTTTTTATAGGCTCAATAGTAACTAAATGCAACTAGTTTTTTAAGACTCAATCGAAACCACTTTCTTTTAAAGCATGAGGTATAACCATTGCCTTTTCAATGAATCAAACACAACCTCAACAAGATAGAAAAAAGATTACAATTTAAAACAACTTTGACTAGCTCTTACAAGATAGAGAACGAATAATAAATTTGGCTTCTCACAAAGGAAAAGAGAGATAAAAAGATTATATAAAAGACAAGCATTCCTTTTCTCTTTTTCTAATTGAAGATGGAAACTTGAAGAATTTCTTTAGCTCAAAGTAATAAAAAGAATTCTTGAACGACAGCCTTATTTTTCATCTTCATCTCATTTTATAGTTGTTGTCAAATAGAAAGATATCTGCAAGGACAACCTTCTTTTTTCATAAAATAAAAATTAGAATATTTAAATATCATGCTAAATGATTAAGAAAAAATTTAGAACCTTTTTGAAGTCTTAACGGTCCAAATTGTGCATTAAAAGCACTTGCAACGGTTAGTTTAACGCTATATTTTTCATCTTTAGTGTAAAAATAATTAACTAATTTTGGTCTATAATTGAGTAAAAAAGCTTATTAGTCAACTAATAGATTTTGATAATCGAGTAACTTTTGACTACACTTTATTATACTTTTCAACTACTTGATTATATATGCACTACATGCTGTCAATCGAGAGATACATAAAATACTCAACTATTATACAATAATAGTCGGTTGTCCATCAACTTACACTCGATTGCACATAAAAAATACTTGATTAAAACCCTCATAATCTCAATCGAAGCAATCATACTTGACTAAGGAAGAGAGATACCCGACTAATACATGACTATACTCGATTATGCTTATCTTCTAGTCAATTACAAAGGTACAACACTCAACTATCACTTTGATCACTCAATTTCATTTGACATAGTTGAACCTTGCAATAAATACTCAATTTAATCTATATATTACTCAACTATCATTCAAACACCTTTATCATAAACATTTAACATTGAACTTAAATATAAAACTCAATTTTCTCATAAACTTAAGCTCAAAATACAAAACACAAGTGTTGTTTGTGAAAGTTGGTTAAAACTAACTTTCCAAATACATCTACTTGGTTACATAGAAATCTTTAGAAGATAGATGAAATATTCTTAAGGCATAAGGATGAGATATTCTTAAGGTACAAGGCTTTGATAACAAGTTGAGAACAATATATATTACTCAACACAAAGCTTATCTTTTCTAGATTCAAATAAAAATCATTCTATTTAGCATACGATATGACATATTCTAAAGAAATACCATTACACAAATAACTATTCATTCATGTATCCAATATACAAACATAAGTTAAATAGTTTACTTTCTACTTAACTAAGACAACACATAATATACTGAGCACACTTGTTAACAACATAACACAACTTTTAACAAAAATGCATCATACATATTCACAATTACTTTATGAAGCATATTCACACGAACTTCATAAGTCAACTAACTCACATTTACTTGATTGAAATTGTAAGAACCCATATTTTCAAAGAGGTTACCACGTAAATTTAAGTAAGTTTAGAATACCGAAAAAAAATTGACTTGATAGCAATTATAGGTACCGAATCGACTGCAGGGAGTGCCCTGGAACCAAGATATTTAAGGAAAATGATACAATTTTTTTGAGCATTTCAAGGCATGATTTATGATATCAGAAGAAATTGGATTCAGAACGATTTTTGGTATAGCAAAAAAACAGCTGCCATTTAGGCTACAAAATCGAATTTTTATAAGCAACTCCCGGGAAGTCAATGGAAGCTTGAGAAGAATTCGGTTTTTCATAAGAAACAACCCTTCAGTTGTTTCAGGAAGAAACGAAAGAGTTTGAGGCGAAAACGAAGATTCGGACCTAAGTGCAATTTTTTGAAATTACTGGAGGGAGGTTGAAATGACATTTTTTCGAAATCTATGATGGTTAAATGGATGTTTTAGGACTTGAAGGTCTTAAGTGCAATAATGAAAAGTTAAGGGGCTAAGTGAAAAGGCTAAAGTGAGAAAAGCCAAAGTTGAGGGGCCAAAATGCAATTTTGAGAAAATTTGTAAACAACCATGGTCGACCAGCACATGGCCAGTCGGTGATGGCCAAAATTAGCCATTGGGAACCCACGAGGGCTGCTCGGGGACCCTTTTGGGTCAAGTCGTGGCCGACGACGGCCACTTGGGTGGCTGAAATTTAAAGAAAATCCGACCATAAAATTGGCCAGTTTGTCGCATGCCTACAAGTGGTATTTTTGGTTGGTTGAGGCCACTTGAAGGTCAATCTAGGGCAAGTATATGCTCTAAGGCTCATGGGTTGGCTGATATCGGGTATTTGAAGCATCGAAGATGCCTATAAAAAGACGTCTATGATGGGCAAAAATTTCAAGAAATAGAGCTTCAAATTGAGGGCTTTATCGAAAAAATTGGGCAAGGAGAATAAGGGGCTTTTGTTTCCCATATCCTAAGGATGGTTTCTAGAAAGTTAGAAGCATTTTGGTGAAGGTTTGATGGTGTTTTTGGCTTCGCTGGAGTTAGGACGCGGGTAGTTGGGCCGAGCCTTTGGCCGAAAAATTGAAGCCCTTCCCGAGCTCCTTTCGAGGCACAAGAAGCACCATGTTGATCGATTGAATGAGAGCTTTCGAGGGGTGGAAGAAACCAGCATCGTTGGCATGGCCGTCGCCGGAGAAGACGATCGGCGCGTGCCGGCCACATGTTGGACCTCACGCGCCACCAGTCGCCCTAAGCGCGTATGGGCACGTGGGTGGTTCAAAAATTTTGCAAAAAATGTAGAAAGATCAAGAAAATTATTTTACTGGGTTTGTGCAAAAGTTTTAAAGTTTTCCTTCCCAATGTCTTAATTTTCGCACCAACCAGCCTCATTTTGGGTGAAAAAGCAGCATCCGGGTAAGTTCAGTAATTTTCCTTTGAAGTTCATAGGATATTATGAATTTTTGTGGAATTAGATTTGAAAAAATAGACCCGAAGGTATTTATTTGAATTTTTAGAAGGGAAAATGGAAGAAAATAGAAAGAAAATGCAAGAAATTATGCAAAAAATAGATTTTAATACTTATTTAAATAAATATGATGATTAGGGTGCTTTGAGACTTAAGTTGAAGTGACTTGTGTAAATATTGAGGTTGGCATGCAAATCGAGACGATGTACGTATTTCAAGGCAAGCGCATGAGTATCGAGGTAGCCCGAGAAGCGTGAGAAGGTAAGTGATATTTCTCAACTAGATTTAGTTTTTATGAAATGCTTGGTTTGTAAGTTATTCGACCCAAAACCTGATTTCACGTAAATGATTAGATCATGTTGTCATGCCTTGATATGAGTATGTCATGTAGATTGCATTTATATGTTTAATTTATGAAATATGCATATGAGCATAATGAGATTCACGGTTATGTTGTATGGGTTTGGGATTAGGTGCTAGCTCCGTTACTTTGCCAAAGGTGCACCCATACACCCCGGTCTGGTAGGGAGACTGGAAAAATGACGGGTAATCTTAAGGTGCAGTCGACCCAAACCTGAGAGTTATAATGTTATGTGCATTGCATACATACATGAGCATTAAATTTTTTATTCCCTTACTTAGATGATTCATCATCTAATTTGGGCTTTGCCCCTGGAATATTCAAACGTTTCAGATGGAGATTGTAGCAGAAACGAGGATGAATGAGGCATGAAATGGCACTTAGCAAAGTGCATGATGAGTTGTATGATGACTTGAAATGTATGTTATGTAGCTCATGTATTTAAGTTCTGCTACTTCAAATTCTGAACGTTTTGAGAAATGATGATGTAGAACCCTATTGAGGGTTAATGTTAGTTAAGAACTTATGTTATGTATTAAGTCATGTTGAGAAATTTATGTTTTTGTGATGTAAGAACTGATTTATGATTTATGTTAAGATGTTAGGTTCGATTCTAGCTTCCGCATTTGATGTTTATGTTGATTTTCTTTCGAGATAAATGTATGTAAATTTTGGGATGGAAAAGAGCAATGATATGGTTTAGTCTTAGTTTTATAGAAAAAATTTATTATCTCAGAATTGTCCTGAGTTTTAACGCGCTCAAAAAATGGGCGTTACAGAAATAAACACATAAAACATATCAAATATAATGAACACAATATATGTTACTCGTATATCACAAAGATGCCCTAACTTGATCAACATGATATCTCATTTATATTTATCAAAACAAGAGCATACATAGGCAAATAAATCATATCTATGATATATATATTCTATAAGCTCTAAAGCATCAAGCACACATATAAGCTTAACAAAGCATATATGAATTTTATCCTATAAATTCTAAGCCATCATAAATATTACTAATGTATACTTCTAAGTAATTCTTAGAATATGAAAATTTTAGATTTCTATTACTCAAATGCAATCAACTTAAACATGAGCAACACTAGGAAGTATTGCATGGAAAGTATACAACATTCAAAAACGTTCAAGAATAATTCCACTTAATTGTATCTTCATTTTTATTCGAGTGATTAATCATTACTCGACTATAAGCCTGAGAGATTGGATTTTCAACAACTTTACCAAATGTTGCTTGACATCAACAATCCTATAACTACTTGAATCAAGACAACCAACATTTAACTAGATGATATCAAATATCATATAGGTAATGTAGACTCAATGAATTAGACCTTAGGATCTCTGCCCAAGTATATACATATTTACTCAAGAGCAAAGATGCTAGATACTCAAAGTTGGGATAAATCGAAGGGAGCTATCATATGCAAGGTGTGTGTATTTATATATGGCAGGTGAACTAAAGCCTTGCAATTATGAGAAATAAGGAAATTTAATTAATAAATATATGTGATATATATATATATATATTTATAGGATTGAAGGGTAAAAAAAAGGCAATTTGGGAGATATTCTTGAGTTTGGCGGTGCAAGCTCCTTTTCTTCTTCTTCCTTTCTACTTCTCTTCTTTTTCTTCTTCCTTGATCATTAAAGTTTCAAGAGGGGATTCAGTAGGCTAGTTGTTGTTTTTCATCATCTTCCTTCCTTCTTTGATTGGCTTCTTCTACTTTGATGGTGGTGGTGGTTGGAATATTGGGTCCTTGGAGAAGCTTTTCTCAAGCTAAAATCAAAAGAGAAGCTAGATAAGGCAAGTTATAACTCATTTCTTAATTCTAAAACCTTGAATCTTGAGATCTTAGTGACTTATTCATGAAAAACTCTCTATTTTGGATAAGAGTTCTTGAAAATGTTGTTTATGTAAAAAGCATTGTCAATTTTCCTTGATTCTTGGTTGATCTTGTTGAAGCCTTTTGAAACTTCAAATAGGGTTTGTATCACCCTATAATTTCTAAGGAATTGTGTTTTTCTTGGTTAGGATCAATAGCAATGCAAGATTTGGTAATCTTGTGTGTATTGGTTGCGGTTCTGTTTTCATTTCTCACATTTCTGTCTTTAAAAAGTCAACTTTTATAGTTTAGGAGTTGACTATAGTATGTAAGGAGTTGACTTTTAAGGCCGAGAGTTGACTTTCCCCAAGCAGAAGTTGACTGTCTAGAAATCAGTTCTTGGCCAAGTCGACTTTACATATCGAGCTCTCGATCAGGTTGGCTAAAGCTATGAAGAAGTTGAATTTCCATTGTCAGGAGTTGACTTCCCAGTTCCAGAAGTCGACTTTCCATTGCCAAGAGTAAACTTTTTGGTCCTGTTAAAATCAAGCTGCTTCTTAAGTGTTTTTCTCTTGATTCCACTTCTTAGGTAAATGTTTTTGGAAGATAAATGTGCATGCATGAGCATGATATAAAGAGCTATTATTGAGCCATGTGAAAGCTAATGATTGGAAAGCATTTCATATGCATGTTTTCATATATTATATTGTATATTCTACTTGTGTGCCAAGGCTTTGTGTTGAGCTAATGGACCTTAAGGTTTGTATGTTGTATATGGGCATAGTCTTTAAGTTGAGCTAACAGGCCTCAAAGACCTCGTGGTGTATGATATGATAAGATTTGGGTTGAGCTAATGGGCCCCAATGATCATATGCTATTTATGGGTATAGGCCTTGGTTTGAACTAAAAGGGCCTTAAGAATCGCTTGATATATATATATATATGTATGTATGTATGAGTTTATGTGGTTTCAAAGATTTGCAAACCTCATTCATTGAGCATATAAGGATGGTGCATGGCATGGGTGCATTTCATATGGCTAACGGTTGGGTATTCCATGAGTATATCTATTGTTGCAATCCTTACTCTTATGCTCTTTTGTTTCATATTATAATTGTTGAGCCTTATGACTCATTCTTGTTTTGCACTTGTTGTTGCCAAAAATACAACAATTAAAATTTTTGAAAGGGGTCCACTCAAGCTTGGTGTCGGGTGAAGTTAGGTTGTCATAAGAAAAGTTGGCTCAAGGGAGTTCACCGTAAGGATTTCGCCACAAGCTCCTTTGCCACAAGGTCTTCGCCACAAGCTCCTTTGCTACTAGCTATTTTGCCACAAGGGCTCGCCACTAGTTATTTTGTCACAAGGTTTCTCCACTTGCTTTTTCGCCACAAAGTCTTCACCACAAGCTCTTTCGCCACAAGGTTTTTAGCTATAAGCTCTTTCTCCACAAGGTTTTGCTTTCATCGTTAGGTCTCACTGCAAGAATTTGGTTTCGCTGCAAGGATTTAAACCTGTTGATGCTCAGAAAATGGGTTAGAAGGCTACCGAAAATCTTCCCCCACGAAGACCCTCCAATGCCTAAGTTAGTATTGTTGGAACGGGAGGTGCTATGGTACACACTAAGAGGGGGGTGAATTGGTATAATTTAAAAATCTTGATAGAACTTGAAAACTTTTTGACCCAATTGAGGTTTTAGTGATTTAAAATATAGAACATATGAAATGACAAATGTAAAGCAAGAAGAATAAATGACACAAAGGATTTATAGTGGTTTGGCTTAAACCAAGCCTAATCCACTACCTTAGCTCCCACTAAGGATTTTAAACCAATTCACTAAAATCTCTTACTTACACAAGTAGGCCCTCTAGCTACACAAGCTAAGAAATACAACCTCCTACTTAAACCAAGTAGGCCCTCTAGCTACACAAGTTAGGAAATACAAGAAGGGTACAATTGGAGAGAATCTAAGAGATGAATCTCTTAGTTACAATGTCTCTCAAAAATGATACAAGGCTTGAATGAAATAATACAAGTTAAAATCAAAGCCTTAAAGAGAGAAAATTAAAGCACAGTTAATATAAATACAAATGTGTGTACGATGTAAGCTCAAATAATTTCCTTTCCTTCCATTAGCCTTCTCTTGATCATCCATGACTTGTATTTATAAGCTTCCCAAAAGATTGAAAAGAAATGTAGCCGTTTGTGACCGTTGGAGATTGAAAAACTAGTCGTTGGAAGCTTCCTGCAAAAGATATAGTCAATAGAACATAAACACATAGTCAACTATTTTTTTTTTATAAAAACTGAAACGATAAATGATAACATGAAAAAGAATATTTTGAATTATAAAATTCTTTAACATTGAAATCTCATAACTTTATTTCATCATCAAAATACAATTATTTTTCATCATCAAAATTATATCAAATGCAAAACATCAATCTCCCCATTTTTGATGATGACAAAACATTTTATGAAATACCCAAAAGTTGGATCAAGATGATTATTTTCGAAAACAGTAAAGATGCAGTCAATATGTTGAAATTTTACTGAAAAAATGGGAGCCCTTTTCAATATCCTGTAGCTGGGTATTTATAGGGTACGATTCTCAAGGATAGTTGGTGCTAACATGTGGAAATTGCTGAGCGGAGCTTAGGTTTCATCGAGAGGGGGAGTTTGCCACAAAGCTGTCGCAAGTTACCTCGCGGCAAGGCTGCTGTAAGTTGCCTCGCGACCAGCCCCTAGTTGCGAGTTGCCTCGCTGCAAGACTACCGCGAGGTTAGCACTCGCGACCTGTCGCGAGATGCCTTGCTGCAAGACTGTAGTGAGCAGTTGCCTCACGGCAAGGCTGGCCCTCACGGCCAGCCCTTGCCGCGAACGAAAAGCCTTTATTTTCTTTCAAAAATATTTCATTTCCCTCCCCCCCCTATTTTTCATAGCACAACAACACTATTCCAAGTAAAGGCAAGGCTAAGGTGGAGGCTGATTCTAGTGGGGTGTGATCTTTTTGGGTTAGATGTGTACAGAGCTCACCTAAATCAAAAGATCTTGGGATGTCAGTTGATTTGCGCCATGCTAATAATTTTGTTTTTGTCATTAGGGCTTGATGTATGTCTTTTGTAAAAGCCTAATGAGACATAAAGAATAATGTTTATTTTTCCTTTAATGGAAAAATGGTTGTAGTCTCCTCTTAGACTTCCTGGTCATAGGGATTCTAGGAGTGGGGTTGCCACACTAATACACATGAAAGCCACGTTGCTTCAAGTTAGAGAATATGTTATACAATCACAACTAATAACAAAATCATTAATCATTTTTTCCATGTAATTTGTTATTAACGTCACATTCAGTACATTATTCAACCAACAACCACCCACATATTTACTGTGAACATCTCATGTTTTGTGGCATGTGACTCACTACTCTTTATTATTAGTATTTCATACTAATCAAAGTAGTAAATGTCTGAACTAGTTCATATTCACTTAATCAAAATCCCCATTTAAGGAAGTTAAGGACTATGAACAATTTAAGACTTTTTGTATTAAAAAATCTCGTCCACATATTCTTAACAACTTAAGAATAAAATATTTAACAAAAAATCTAAGGACTCGTTCACACAAAATTAGAGAGTTATGAATGTAGATACTATACTATTTTATTAACAACAATATGTAAGAGTACATTAAAATGACCTCTTTGATATCATCTAGGTGTAGCATTAAGACATATCACTAACATAAGACTACCAAAATTTTCCACCCATTTAGGGTTGTAAGAAAAAAATAGATACCCAAGAGGGGGAAGAATTGGGTTTCCAAAAACTTTTCTTAATTTTAAAGATTCTTTGGATAAAACAGTTTGGACTTTTCAAAATATGAACACTAATGCTTTGAATATAAGTTTGACAGAAAATAATATGAAATAAGTGTAAAATAAATCCAATACAAGAAGATTGTTCCTTTTAAATTTTAGAAAGCTATTGCTGTGAATATTTAAAACTGATAACAATTTTGCTAAAAGACAACAATATTTGCTGAAAGTAGAATTTAAACTTGCTAAAACAAAAAGAAATGAATAATGCAACATACAAAGAATTTTATAGTAGTTCGACTCAACCAGCCTACTCTACTCCTTTGGCTGCTCACCAAGAATTTTAATAACCCACTATAGTTTTTTGCAGGATCAGGTATAACTTTTACTTTTTAATAACTCAACAATAACTGAAAACAAACAGCTTTTACAAGAAGCAAGTGGAATTTCTTACATTGTACTTTTTAAGGGATCAAACACTAACCTCAATAAAGTAAAAAAAGGTTTTCAATTTAAAACATTTTGAGAAGCTCTTACAAGATTGAGAATGAATAATAAAATTAGTTTCTCACAAAAAAAAAAAAAAGAGAGATAAAGAGAATATGAAAATAAAAACACTTTTTTTTTTCTTGAAATAAGATGAATGCTTTGAGGACACTTTGCTTGAAAATGATTTTAGAAAACTTTAGCTCAAGATCATCATCATCATCTTACTTTTCTTGAAGCTCATCTACCTTTTATAGCCTTTCTTGCTTCATAATCATTAGTCTTCTTGCCCATTGGGTAAAACTTGAAATATAATTAAGATGTATTCCATTCTATTGGATCCCAATGGTTAGATATTTAATTTATATTTAAATAATGTTTTGAAGGCCTTTTTGTATTAGTTAGAATCGAATCTAACACTTTTTTTTATGTCTGTAATAGTTAGTTTAACGGCTATAATTTTCAACTTCAGTACAACATTATTTTATTATTTTTGTTCTTTACTCGAGTAAACATAGTTTCTAATCAAGTATTTTTTTTGATTGCACTCAATTATTTTTAACGCATACTCAATTATTTTTGTTTGCACAACTTGTAGAGACATGAATAAAATACTCGATTATCACTCAAATATAGTCGATTATACATCAACTTTTACTTGATTATAAATGAAAAATACTCGATTATATGAGAATAATACTCAAATATAAATTTGATCACTCAACTACTTTTGATCTAGTCAAAACTTACAATAAATACTCAATTATGAGAGAATAATACTCGACTATTTTTAGCACAAACTCGAGTGAATTAGAATTTAAATCAATTAAATGTAAACACTTACTCGATTACAAAATATTTGTAATAGATTACACTTTCTCAACAGAAACTTGAAATAAATACTCAATTCCAACTAAGATTTTAATTGATTCAACTCGATTACATATTCATACAATCAACTACTTACAAAAACCAAAGATATGTCAAAATACTAGAGAGTTTATACTCGATTACTACCCTAAATTTACTCGAGTATACAAATATATTTACTCAATTACGAAACTTAGTGCTCAATTACTTTTGTTGTACTAGAGACTTACATAATCTACTAGAGTACAACAAAGTATTTAGTCAAGTACAAACTCTTACATACTCGAATAGAACTAAGATCATACTCGATTAAATAGATGAAGATATAGACTAAAATACCTAGATCAATAGATTACTTGAGTAACATAGAATATTTACTCTATTAATATTCAAACATACTCAATTTATTCTATGACTTACTCGATTAAAATTCTATCAAAAAACATCTTTGACATATTGTTTTTGAATATCGTCAAAACAATTTTCTCTTATCAACACCATCTAAATAAGAAACATAAACATTAAGTTTAAATATAAAATACAAGTGTTGTTTGTGAAAGTTGGTTAAAACTAACTTTCCAATTACATTCACTTAGTTACTTAAAAAGACTTAAAAGACCAAGATAATGAGTTTCACTAGATTCTTAAAGAACTCAACTAAAAATATTCCTTTCTAAATGTACACACACACACATGAAAATAACTTACTTGCTATTTGATTGAGACAAAACATATAGAATATTGCAAATATGTTGACCACAATATATGCTACTCAACTTAGAAGAATTCATTATAAAGACTTAGACAAAATTTATACTTATTCATCAAATAACTGCATATAACAACAAACATAGTAATATGATTTTTTAATAATTCTTATCAAAGCAAGAACACATATAAGTCGAATGGCTTACCTATCATTCGACTGAAACAAAGCATATATGATAAGCTTTGAACCATCATACACATACTACTAATGCATATTTTGAGTGATTCTTGAACGATAGAAACTTTGGAATATTATTACTCAAATGCATTGAAGCAGCACTTGAAAGTATTGCTTGAAAAACATCCAGCATTCAAATACTTTCAAATACTTGAATGGTTTTTCTTATCAAACAACACATATTCAACTTTGTAAGTTCTTCAAGAGTTCTTCCATTAAATTTTAGAACTTGAGAACTTTAGGGATTTGATATCAAATAGGCAATCTAAGATCATTGAATCAAAACTCAAGAACCATCTTATGAGTATATGATCATTTACAACACTTTGAATCACAACATAAATATTGATCACTTAGGACAACAAACTTAATCCTAAGATTACCTTAAGAATCATAAGATACCTAAGATTACCATAAGATACTTGTTAAGCTCAAGGGTTAGTAAATAAAATTTTGACGATAACAAAAATAGTTTTATCAAATAAATACTTTTTATTAGTCTCGTGATATAATAGTCTTGTTTCTCTTGTCTATATATCTTAAGTCGATTGATGATTTATCCCAAGTTAATTGAAGTGAGGCAGAATGATTGTATCTCGTTGTATATCGCTTAAGTCGATTGAAGTTTATCTTCAGTCGACCTAAGTTGGTTAGAATGTTTGTCCTGTGTCTTAAGTCGACTAAAGTTGATCTTTGATCGACTTAAGTTGGCCATAATGTTTAGCTTTTGTCTTAAGTCGATCGATCCTTAACTGAAGTTATGAATAAGATTGTTGGACGAGTTCAGTCGACCGAAGTCGCGTGTTCGGTCAACCAAAGTTTAATGATCGTTTTTTCTTTGTATTATTTTTTGCATCTCTTTTTGTTGCTTGCCCATGGATAGTTTCTTATATAGGCTGTCACATTCTTCCTCATTTTTTGGCTTATTTTCATCTTGCTTTGAATTAAAGGTAGGTTGTCTTTAGACATATCTCTTTGTTTTAATCCCTTTGTCGCAAGGTGCTTATGTTTGATTTTTCATCTCTTGATAAACATATTTTGCTCACGGGTTGTTGGTTGACATGTCTCCTTGTTTTATTCCTTGTTATTTGTAAACATCATAATTTTTTTTTTTGAATTTCAAACTTCATATTATCCATTTCTATAACAACTAGTTTTTAGCAGATATACATATATATATATATAAGGTATGTATGAAGGATGCAAGTTGAGAATAAACTTGATAGAGCATTCAAATAAGAGTGAGAAGACTCAAAATTAGAGATGGCAAACAGGCTGGGCCGAGCCGGACCGGCCCGCCACCAAGTGGCTCACTTAAAAACGGGCCAGCAGATTGTTGGCCCTAGCCCGGCCCTACACGGGCCTGTAGGCCAAGCGGGCCCAACGGGCCAAACGGGGCGCGGGCGAGCGAGGGCGAGGGCGAGAGCAAGGGGCGCGGGCAAGGGCGACGGCGACGGCGAGCGAGCGGCGCGGGCGAGGGCGAGGGCGAGACAGGGCGAGAGCGAGGGCGAGACAGAGGGCGAGCGAGGGCGAGAGCGAGGGGTGCGGGCGAGGGCGACGGCGACTGCGAGTGAGGGCGAGAGCGAGGGGCGAGGGTGACAGAGGGCGAGGGCGAGGCAGAGGGTGAGAGGCGAGGTTGAAGGGGGGTTTGTGGTCGATTAGCGGGTCGGGCCAAATCGGCCCGGCCTTAAATGGGCTAGCAAAATGCTGGCCCTAGCCCGATCCCGGGCTGGGCCCCAACGGACCAGCCTGTCGGGCCGGGCCCATTTTGCCATCTCTACTCAAAATGCTAGAAGTATACTGGCTAGTGAAACTCTCAACTGTTGGTTACTTATTTGTAATTATCTCTTATTGTAAGTTTGTTCTTTTTACTCACTTATTGTGTGAGGGGTTTTATTTGCTAGCAGTGTGCTAGTGGTTCTTGCTTATACAAGAGATTGTTTGTTGGTTCTATCTCCAATTAAAAGCTAGTGTTAATTTTACATAGTGAAACCTCAAGTTAAGTATTGAGAGTCTTACACTAAGTCTTGAGAGAGATGATCTCCTTAGAGATGAATCTCTAGAAATATTCTCTTGTTTTCTATGGTTGTTTGATTTTATTGTGTTTTATCTATATTGCAATTACTTCGTATTAAGATCACAAATTCAATGGTTTTCAACAACAGTTAAAATTAATATTTTTCGAAAATCTCAATTCACCCTCATCTTGGGTATTTTTCTGAGCAACAATACTTACGCAAGATGGATATTTGAAATATCTCTTGAAGTTCTAAAACAACCTATTAACATATTAAGCATATTGATAGATAACACAAATAATCTTAAAACATATTAATGTATTTAGGTTATCAACAAAACCTTAACATATTCTTAGGAAATATGAGAATTTAACATATCATTAAAGATAGAATAATTTCCTCATATATACAACTTTTGGATAAGTCTATGAGAACATAACATATCAAGATTTCTTAAGTTTATTCTCAAAGCATTCTTAACATGGCCTGCATTAAAGTTTTGCATAAAATAATTATCATCAAAACATTCAAGAGAAAACTCAACAATGGTGACTCTGGAGGGACTCAGACTGAAGTATTTGAAGATAGTAAAAATATGGTGGGTCAAGAGAAGGTGCAAACCTGCCTCCAGGGCATGCTCATACACTACCCAACTATTTACTGGGGCTTGATGGTTTAGGAGGCTATTGGACATAATATATTCATAACCATTGGTGGGAAGATTAAGTTTCTAATAAGGCTCTCTATCCACATTATCGAGTGCGAAATGGTCCTCGATCAAGTCATTGGGAAGATCCTAGGACTCCACGTCCTTAGGAACCTCAACCTCAAGTTTGATTGGGTAGGAGGAAGCCTTAACATGCCTTGCTACCTGCACATAAGACCTCAGTACATGCCTAGCCCTACTCGATTCTACGCTACTAGAGCTGGAGCTATTACTACTGTTGCGCGGACTAGACATTGAGACACTTAGTGTTTGATTTTGGGAATCACTAGCCAAAAGATACAGCTACTAGGGAGGTAAGATAATGTCGGAAGTAAAACTAGCCACAAGAAATTGAGCAAGAAGGATCGAACAAGGAGACACCGAGCACTTTATCTAAAATTGAAGGTCTGTAGAGAAAAGAATGAATGAAGCTGAAAGAATGAGACTAAGAATTTAAAGTTCAAGGAGGAACGGGAACCAACATATAGCCTCTTCCATTTCCTCCCGGTATAATGATGTGGTAAAATCTGGAGCCTCCATCCTGGCACCTCACTTACTTGTAGCTCCTTTACCCAATCTTTGGCAAGTCTAGCCAAGAGGAGTCATGGGCAAGTGGTGAAAGAGGTCCTTTATTTACCTCTTTCTGTAACAAACCAATCATGGAAAGACACATAGTCTCCATCGAAAGCTGCCATGTGTCATAATCTCCCTGACTACTAGAATAGTAACCTCCCAAATGATTTGAGAATTGCAGGTCGAGCACCCCCAGAAGCTATACCTATAAATCATGGAGGAAATCTCGCTGGAAATTATGCTTGGTTCATCCAAGGTCGGGTTATATAAACCCTAGTCATTTAGGAAAGTACCCAGGTTCATATACTAACTCTCTCGTTACTTTGATTAAGTGCTCGCTCTCCGAGTATTGAACACTCACTTAACCATTGGAGTCTATTCTAGGAGATGATAGAACCATAGCTAGACTAGGGTTTCGCACTAGTTAAATAAAGATGAAGTCAACTAATCAGGCTTTTTTTCCTTTCATGAAAGAAAAAACAATATAAATACAAGTGTGTATATATATAGAAACATGATGTATATGTAAATCACATAACTTGTCGCACATATATGTACCTTCAATCGTGTATCAAACAAAATTGATGCAACCTTAATCCATGTCAGTGCTTTACATGGGAAATTTGGCTGGAGCTAACTTTGGGTCGTCGAAAAGCTGTTGTTTGTTCTTTCTTGTAGGCTTATGTTTTCTAAGGCTTGGATTAAGGAAAACAATAAGAAAGCTTGATTATAATAAACTCCCGCAAGCAATACTACGTTGTTTGGTAAAACTTAATCGCTTCTAGTGAAGGAGGCTATTTGGAAAGCCATTTTTCCTTGTAGTTGTTCATTTTTGCCATACGACGTCATTTAGTATATAAGCCATTCATGGTACACTTGAATGACCATAAACGACTTTGAACTCCTATTGAGGAGGGATAGTAACAAAGGCATTGGTGGTACTACAGTTTGTCAGGGTAAAAATCTAGGCAACGTAATAGGTGATATGATAATAAGAGTTCTATTTTTTTTTTTTAGCTTCCAAAATATAGCTCAAGTGACAAACAAGTGATACGCTAGAATTATTATTAATAGATCATAAATTCGATACTCAATCTAAACAAGGATCAAAAACCCACGAGGATCAAAAATCCACCAAATCCCAGCATGTAAACTATCATTCCAATTTCACAGTTTCCATAGCAACACAAATTTCATCACAACACACACAGAAGATTAGCAACTATTGCAGTTACTAATTTGATTTCAAATTAAATTATCTTTTAAACGTGTATTAAGTAAATTTATTAAAGATAAATAAAAAAAACTCACTAAATATACACCCATCAACACGTACCAGATACATCCATCGAAACTGGGGCTGCCAAGTTTGAGATAAGTTCAATTTACGCCTAAATAAATGGATTTTTAAGCTCAAACACTCATGGAAAGGAACAATCACTAAATATATAAGTAAAGAATCAGGAAGATTCTCAAGTACGAAGGCATCATTTCTGCTTAGAGTCAACATTTACATAGAGAATCTAAGTAAATATGACTGTCGAACCAATTGTGTGATTAGGCAAATCAGACAGTGCTCTCAAAACTATTTTGGGTTTAATTCTATTGCTTGGACAGCAAGTATACAGAAATTTTAAAACACAAGAGAATAAAAATGTCAAATTATGATTCATTATCAAAAATCATTCTTTTACATACTGAGTTGCACAGTTAAATCGTGAGGCAAACGCCCCACAGTTAGCAGTTTCATACCTACTTTCCCAGAAAGCTAGAATTTAGGCATCTCTGCTTCCTTTTTCCTTTCTTTTCAGCTCTTTGAACTTCAAGTGTAAAAAATTCCTGCTGCTTGAGTGAGCGGAAAAGGAATGAGAGCAGAGCAGAGCTTCGCACAAAATCTCTTTTCTTGATTGGAATATGGCATATACAACCTAGCAATGCCCTCTCATGTTCCATCGATACGTTATGCATCTCATGCTCCAATGGCAGCTTATGGCAGAACTTGCAAGGATTTCAAGAATTACAGGCCAGCATCAGTGGGAGCCAAAAACCTTCAATGGGCGCCTATTGAGCGGTGCCATCTTTCTCCAGGACAAGCACTAGACGACCATTTTGGAGCAGAGGTGCGGGAAAGGGGGCTTGACACTGGGCTATATGAGATTTAAGGCGGGGTATGTTGGGGTGTGCACTTCGACACCGGTGGCAGCGCAACTCCATCGTCAAGAGCCTATCATCTTCCAAGGTGACTTGTCCATGCTTATCGATTTCCTCCATCACATCCACCGAGTCACGGAAGAAAGGAGAATTGAATGAATTCCAGTGCTTCTTATTCCTCAGATATTCAGAATTGAAGTCCTGACTAATTACATGAAGGTGCAATTGCCGCATTGATGGGCACTGCAACAAAAGAAAGTCATGAATCTACTAGAACGATAAAAACAGGAGTGTGAATTTTTCCAGCCACCATAATCTAGTTACCTTTATGCTTTACTCATATAATTATTGTATATAATTATTTTTATATCCTCACTCATTATTGTAGAGTCACAATGCAAAGTATACCTTATCTTTCTAACTCAACTTTGGAGACTATATACCTATTAGTAAAGTTTGTTTTCACCTACTCAGGGTGTTTCTTTTGACCTATTTTAAGTCGAGAAGGCTGTTTATTTAATTTTAAAATGTAATGTTTAATTTATTTTGAATTTATACTTTAAAATAAAAATAACACATAGTCGTTTGGTTGCATATGAACGAATTACTCAACAAAATGTTGTACCATGCATTATTAGCAATATGGAATCTCATGAGCATATATTATATAATAGGGAAAATTACACTTCGTACCCTTGGGGTATGGCATAATAACAAAAGCGCCCTTGAGGTATGAGAAATTGCAGCAACTACCCTATGCAAATCTGTTGCGATTTTCCCTTGCCATTAAATAACCACCATTAAAATTTCTTAAATACCCTAGTCTTCTTCCTCTCTATCTCAATCAATCAATTCTCTCTTATCTCACCATCTTTCTCACAGCTCCCATGGTTGACAAACCCACTGGGTCTCTCTCTCTCACTATATATACATATCTTCCTATGCATTCTGGAAAGGTCTAGAATGATGGGGCTCAATTAGTGAATAGAGAGATACCAAGAGGAGCTTTGGTATTTGACTAATTAGACGGAAAAATAGAGAAGGAAAGTCAGAGATGGAGAAAGAATTGAGAGAAATGTAGAAAGAGAATTTGGAAGGAGGGGGGGGAAGGGGGCAAGTGTGGTTCCATAGTGGCACCCAATCTTGTTGAAGGAGACGACGAACAGTGGTGAAGGCAATTGGCAGTGTTTGCCAGCAACAAAGAGAAATAGGGGAAATGAGATGAAGGGAGATGGGGGAAACACGATGGTTTGTCGATGGCCCTTAGTCATAAATTGGTGGGAGAGAGACGATGATTCACACTTCATAGTGAGTGACATCGGGCACGAATGGCGGCCGAATGTAACCATATGGGGAAAGAGATGGTTGCTAGTCTCAAAGAAAGAGAAAGAAAGAGTGAGGGATAAATCTGAAGATAATTCTGAAGATAGAGAGATCAAAATGATGTAGGTGACTGGGGGAGAGGACATTGATTACCATGGAGGAAAGAAGTGTTGGTCATCCAATGAAGAAGAAGTAGATCTGGTTATCTCCATCGGTGATAAGGGTTCCATGATTTCGAACAGATCTATGTCGAATCCTTGATCCGGCAAAGGTAACTCTCCTCTATTTAGAAGAGAATTAGGTAAGAATGGTAGAAAAGGGAAGGGAAATTGAGAATTGAGAGAGAAAGATCGAGAAGGAGAGAGAGAGAGAGAGAGAGAAGGGGGGGGGGGGGGGGTTATTGAGAAAATAAGAAATTCAATTGTATTCGATGCCTTTCAAATGAGCTAGGACTGAGCTTTTAAATTGGTCCTCCGCAGGAAGTTGGCGCCAATAAAACGGTAGCCACTCTTGAATTCAAATTCAAAAATGCACATCTAATTATAACTTATTACAGCCATAATTCCCCCTTAATACAATAGTTCCAACTTAGGTACACAACAATTCTCCCCTCCTTAAACTACTTCTTGTCCCCAAGAATGTAGAGAGGTTGGCCGCATTGGGAAACTGCTAGAGAAGCTCTGGCAAGTACTCCCAAGTATTATTGCCAGGGTGTAGTGATGACCACTGAACTAATACTTGGGTTAGGGGAGCCCCTTGTTGGTAGGTTACCTTTTTGTTCAAAATGACTACTGGTGTGGCTGATGGTTCATCCCCACTGAGATGAGAGGGAAGGGCTTGATTGACCACATTGTTTCTAGTTGACTTCTTCAAGAGATAGACATGGAACACAGGGTGAATGTGTGTTCTCTCAGGTAGTTGCAACCTGTAAGCTACTTGTCCAATTCTTGCAATTGGATAAGGGCCATAAAATTTGGGACTCAATTAAGAAACCGACTGCTTAGAGGGACCTTAGGTGAGGTTGGTTGAGCTTGAGATACACTTCTTCCCTTTCCTCAAACACCCTTTCACTCCTTTTCTTATCTGCTAGTTGCTTCATTCGATTTTGAGCCTTGGCCAATTCCGTCTTCAGGGTCTATAGAGTGTGCTACCTACGCTAAAAATAGGCATCCACGACTGCTACTATAGTCGGCCCTCAATAGATGGCAGTAGATTAGGTTTGTAACCATATAGGGCTTCAAATGGTGTCACATTAATAGAACGGTGGTGGCAAGAATTATACCACCATTGGGCTAAGGACAACCATTTGTGCCATCCCTTAGGTTGCAGAAAACAGAAACACCTTAGATAAGTTTCAAGACACTGATTTACTTGCTCGAATTGGCCATTCGTCTTCGGGTGATAGGTTGTGGAGCTTAGAGCCTAGGGACCTTAGTAGCTCTTGCCAAAATAAGCTAGTAAACACCTTATCCCTATCAAAAGCAATTGTTTGGGGTACTCCATGCAGCTTAACCACACTGTCCACGAAGAGCTTAGCTACTTCTTGTGCAGTAAATGGGTGGGATAAAACTCAAGAAATGGCTGAATTTAGTCAGCCTATCCACCACCATTAGGACACAATTCTTCCTTTTTGACCTAGGTAAGCCCTCTATAAAATCCATAGTGATATTAGCCCATGCCTAATCTAGAATGCGAAGGGGCTGGAGAAGTCCAGGTCGTGCCACTGACTCATGCTTGCACCTTTTGCATGTGTCACAATTGAGGACGAACTCCATCACTGATTTTTTTAAACTAGGCCAATAGAACACCTGCTTCACCTTCCGGTAGGTGTTTTAAATCCCTGAGTGCCCTCCAAGGGGAGAATCATGCATGGTTTGAAGGATTTTATTCTTCAAGGCCTCACAATTCCCGATCACCAACCTCCCACGATATCTAATCAACCCATTGAGTATAAAGTATCCCTGCCTGCTATTGTTGTCAATACTCAACTGCTCCATTAACTCTCTCGTCCACATCCCCTCGTCATAATTTGCTGCCACTTCCTAGTAACAATTCGATACCAAGGCAGTGATGGTTGCGCTAGTCCCCTCCTCATGGCATCTTGATAAAGCATTCGCAGCCACATTCTCTTTCCCTTCCTGAATTGTATCACATAATTCAACCACATTACCTTGGCCATACCTTTCCTTTGTAAGTTAGTGTGTAGCTTTTGTTGTAGAAGAAACTTAAGGCTCTCATGATCGGTTTTGATTATGAATTGTCTCCCTTCCAAGTAATATCTCCATTTATCCACTGCCTTAAATACAACCAATAGCTCTTTGTCATATGTGCTAAGCCATTGGTGCCTTGGGGCCAAGGCCTGACTAAGGAAAGCCAAGGGCCGGCCATCTTGTGCCAAAATAGCTCCCACCCTAGTAGCATTAGCATCAGTCTCCAAAGTAAATGGCCTACTAAAATCAAGTAACCCCAACACTGAAACCTCACTCATGGCCTATTTTAATTGACTAAATGCAGCCTCTGCCTTTTCATCCCACCTAAAACCATCATTCTTTAACAATTCAATCATGGGTTTGCTAATCACCCCATGGTTTTTCACAAATTGTTTGTAATAACCAGTTAGCCCCAAAAACCCTCTCAAAGCCCTGACATTAGCCAGTCTAGCCCAAGCAACCATAACAGATATCTTCTTGGGGTCTGTGTTAACTCCACTGGAAATCACATGCCCTAAGTATTCCACATGTTTTTGAGCAAAGGCACATTTGGACCTTTTGATATACAATCGAATGAATCTAAGGACTTGGAATGCAGTCCTAAGGTGCTAGGAGAAGGTAGGGTTGTAGATCAAAATGTCATCAAAGAACACCAGCACAAACTTTCTAAGATAGGGTTCAAAGATGTGATTCATTAGGGCTTGAAATGTGGCTGGTGCATTGGTTAATCCAAATGGTATTACTGTAAACTCATAATGTCCATGGTGGGTTTTAAAGGCTGTTTTGGGAATGTCAATTGGATTCATCTGGATTTTGTGGTATCTAAATCTCAGGTCTAGTTTGGAAAATACTGAGGCATGGCTTAGTTCATCCAATAGGTCTTCAAAATTGGAATAGGAAATTTGTCTTTCACTGTTAATAGTGTTTAACTGGCGGTAGTCAATACAAAAACGCCAGGTTCCATCCTTCTTTTTCACCAAGAGGACAGGTGAGACAAATGGGCTTCTGTTGGGACGAATTATAGAATGGTCCAACATTTCTTTAACTAATTTTTCAATCTCGGTTTTGAGTTTAGGAGGGTACCTATAGGACTGGATATTAACTGGTTTTGCATTAGGTTTTAGGGGAATAGAATGGTCAAATGGTCTTTCAGGAGGAAGGTCCGTAGGTTCTACAAATAAGTCTTGAAATTCAATCAGTAGTGTATCTAAGGAAGTCAATTCATGTACCTACCATGGGGATGTTGTCTGATTGTTGGTTGCCATCACACATTGTCCTTTCTGTTCCACTTGATCCTCCATCTTCTCCCTTGCCTCAATTGAAAATAATTGAGCCACTTGGGAGAGTTTGTATTTGAGCAAGTTCTGCAGTTGTTTTCCATAAATCATCTTGCAGACCCCTGATTCCATATTACCTTGGAGGGTTACCCTCCTTCCTTCCTTCTCCAATGTGACTTCCATCTTGTTGAAGTCGAAGTTGATAGGGCTTACCCCTTTCATCTAGTCAACCCTCAAAACGATCTGGCATCCCCCAAGCTTTAACAACCTTAGATCAGCTTTAAAGGTTTCCCCCTGTATCATTCAACAAAATTCCAAACGGGCTAACTTGCTCATCACCTTACTCCCATTAAGTACTATCACTAATAGGGGTTGTGTATTTGATAGCTCACAATTCACCCTCTTGGTTGTCCCTTTGTCAATAAAACTGTGGGTACTCTCACTGTTAATCAATACCATGGGAGTGCCTTCTTGAACTTTTCCCTCAACCTTGATGATCTTACTGTTGAACACTCCTTTTATAGCGTGCAATGAAATAGCTCCATTATCCTCCTCCCAATCACTCACCATGACCACGATTTCCTCCCCTGCATCTTCTTCTATCTCACCCCTTCCAACAAGATTAATTGTCTCTTGCATTGGTGTTCGGGGAAGTACTTATCCCCACACCTATAGCATAGTCTTTCTTGTCTTCGTTGCTCCAAGAGTTTTCTCCCTTGATGCCCCGTAGGAGCAGGAGGCGGCAACGACAGTGCTTGAAACTTGGTCCCTGCCCCTACTCTGAACATCTCTTTCCCTTATACCCTTCCCGTGGGTTGTGCTAAGCCATAATTTCCTCCCTTGCCTTGATTCCTCTGCTTCCTCATCAAGGCTTCTACTGTCAATTCCTATAATAGGGCATTCTCAGCTGCTTCTTGCATCGTTCTTGGCCTCATCATCTTCACCATGGCCTGAGATCATCACTTAGCCCACTAATAAAGCTTGACACGAAGAACTCTTCGGCCATGTAAGGATTCCGATTGAGCATAAGCGACTTCAACTCCTCGAAATGTGTGTGTGTTTGTATCCAAATGTTGGATTTATCTAACTCACGCCCTTATACAGGACACAACTTGATTTTGTATTTTATAAATATTTACTTATTTATTTTAGAACAGAACAGTGTTTTTAAATTAGCATAAAGGATTTTTTACGCATGGCATGAAAATTTTATGCATTCTTTCCTAGAAAACTCTTCTACTTTACCTTTACCCTACTTTGTGTGTCTCTGTGTGTTCAATTAGACATGCAGAAGCATTGAAAAATTCACCATAAGTACTTGCACACGCATGCTAAACAAATACAAAAGAATCCTGTATCCTACACACTGTCAAATTAACTCTGAAAATGGGAAAGTAAAATAAGATGATAAAAAGATTAACCAACAGCTAGAGCATTAAGAGTACATACCGAATGGTACCCAAGGCGGAAAACTAATGTTTTGTCTTCACTTAGATATTTCTCAGCCCACTTCAAGCCCACAGCATGCATTGTCCTTAATAGCTCAAGGTGTTCTTTACGGACATCAGCAAGTTGGTCAAGACCATTGCAACGTGCCAAAACTAAAAGGTGCTTTTTTGCCTGCAAAGAGGCATGGGCATTTAATTTCTTTTGAGTTCAATGCTAAGCATTTCTTTTGTGTGTGTGTGTGTGTGTGTAAGAGAGAGAGAGAGAGGGCTCATTTACTTTTGGATAAAGATCATTCAGCAAAACAATGTCATCTGAGATCTCTAACACAGTATCTTTATGCTTCTCAGGCTGCATGGCAATACGATAAAGAGCTTGAGCCCACGACCCCCAGGCCGCAGGCTTGCTTTCATTTTTCTTTCCACTACTTGTATTCTCCTTTATGTCTGTAGCACCAGTTGCTTCACTCCCACATTCTTCTTGAAGGCCTTTGCACTTTTTGTTTCTCTCGGATTCATAGATACCCTCTCTCTTGACCTTCTGATCAGCATTTGAATATTGATTCATACAACTTATCTGACAGTCAAGTGGGGACTCTGACAGTGCAGATCCATGTCTTTCAGTCGTATCCTTATGCTGTGGTTCTTGGAAACTAATTATAGATGCAAAACCATCAAAAACTGAAGTGTAAGCCTCACGAAGAATTTTGCAACCCTTCATATAGTCATTGTTGAGAAAGTTTGGCCTTTGTGGGTTCATATTTGGACCAAGAACATGTATGACATGGGTAACCCCTTCCCTAATAAACAAGGGAGAAGTTGAAGGAAGAGGTACAACCAAAGCTTTTCCAGGGGAAAGAGACCTAGCACGTTCCTTGGTTGCCACATCCAGGTCTGGACCTGCAGCACTATATACAGCAGCATTGACACCTCCACCTCCAGGTTTTAACCGCCTGCAGAAAGCTTCAGTTCAACAATTTATAAAAAAATACAACTTTACTATAGTATAATGTTTGATGCAATACTACAGCCGTTTTGCTAGTTCGCCAAGAAGGACAAGGAAGCAATCAGAACAAAGCATGCTTCATAAACTTAGCAGAAAACCATTCAACAACATAACAATTTTCTCTGCAAGTATATGCAGCAATACTGCTGGAATTATGCTCAATTAAGGCTGATCTCTAGGATCAGTGTTTTATGTAAAATATTATGTAAATATAGAAAGACAATAATGTAAATTAGGATGGTAGGATGCTGTCTATTATTTCTTTCCTTCTTTGCTAATAATCCTCTCCTTAAAAGAGGATAGTGTACACATTCATTTTTAATTCAATAAAGACATTGTCTTTGATAATTTCTGAGTTGGTATTAGAGCAGGATTAAATCACAACCATACACTGTGAAAAACCCTAGGCAGCCTTTTAATCACAACCTTCCATTTCTTGTGAAACCCTAAGCTGCCTCTTCATCCATTAGATCCGATACCCATCAGCCTATGGCCATCCCTAGCCACTGCCATCGGCCACCCTAGCCGCCGCCGATCTCAGATCCGATACCCATCAATGCGGCCGCTTCAAAGCCATTGGTCTACCATAGCCATCGGTCGCGGCCTCTTCAGAGCTCGTCAACGTGGCTGGTTCACACGCCGTTGACCGCCACACCCAACGCGGCCGTTTCAGACGCCATCCGACCACCAGCCACCACAACCCAAAGTCACCACTGCATCCTAGGGTTGTTGCTGTCCTTACACCAACAGCCACCTCCCAAGTTTTGTTAACCGTGTTTCTCTTCCTGTTCTTCCACTTCCAACTAGTTCAGTTATGTCAGAAGTTACATCTGAATCCATCCCAAATCTTGCCGCTGCCATCCAGAAAAAAATTCTAGCGACCCATTCTAGTACCCATTCTGTTCAAATCACCACCATTCGTTTAAATGGTGATAATTTTCTTTATTGGTCTCAATCTATCCAGATGTATATTTGTGGGCAAGGGAAAATTGGCTACATCACAGGGGAGAAGAAGGAACTTGCAGCAGATGATCCATTGCACTCCATTTGGGATGCTGAAAACTCCATGGTAATGACATGGCTGGTCAATTCCATGGATGAAGATATCAGTTCTAATTATATATGTTATCCTACTGCAAAGGAATTGTGGGATAATGTAAATCAAATGTACTCCGACCTGGGGAACCAATCTCAGGTTTTTGAATTGACTTTGAAATTGAGAGAGGTCCGACAAGGAGATGATTCTGTCACTAAGTACTTCCATTCTTTGAAGCGATTGTGGCAAGATCTTGATCTCTTCAACACGTATGAGTGAAAATCTACAGATAATTGCAACCACCACAAAAACTGGTTGAAGATAGTCGTATTTACAAGTTTCTTGCTTGTCTCAATATCGAATTTGATGAAGTGCGAGGAATGATCATTGGGCGGTCTCCCCTTCCTTCTATTGGTGACGTATCTGCTGAAGTTAGAAGAGAAGAAAGCCAAAGGAGTGTCATGCTAGGAAAAAAGATCACTGGTGACTCCCTTGAAAATTCTGCCATAATTACTGCCTATAAGGCTGCAAATTATCAGCGTAGGAGCAATGAGCGACCTCGGGTCTGGTGTGATCATTACAACAAGCCACGCCATACTCGTGAGACTTGCTGGAAACTTCATGGCAAACCGGTTAATTGGAAGAGCAGTAAGTAAGGAGAAAAGAACCACCGTAGGGTCCCTACTGCCAATGGGGTTGATACTGGTCCCTTCAACAAAGAGCAAATTGATCAACTCTTGTAGCTGTTAAGATCCAATTCCTCATCTGGTATTCCTAGTGTTTCCTTGGCACACACAAGTAGAAAACCTAATGCCCTTTCTTGTCTTCATTTCTCTCCATGGGTTATAGATTCCGGAGCCTTCGATCATATGACTAGTTCTTCTCATTTCTTTAATACCTATTCTCCTTGCTTTGGCAATGAAAAAATCCGAATCGCTGATGGTAGTTTTTCACCCATTGCAAGCAAAAAGCTTATTAAACTAACTGAGAATATTAATCTCACTTCTGTCCTCCATGTTCCTAACTTAGCCTGCAATCGTTTGTCTGTTAGTAAAATGTGTAAAGATTCTAATTGTCGTGTTACTTTCTTTGACTCTCATTGTGAATTTCAAAACCAGACCTTGGGGACAATGATTGGGCGTGCTAAGATGATTGAAGGTCTTTATTACTTTGATGATATCTCTGTTGGTAATAAAAAAGCTCAGGGCTTTAATAGTACTAGTTCAATTCCTGTTCCAGACACAATAATGCTATGGCATCTTAGACTTGGTCATCCTAGTTTTGCCTATTTGAAACATTTATTTCCTGATTTGTTTAAAGGAATAGATTATTCATTTTCTCAATATGACAATTGCATCTTGGCAAAAAATCATCGTTCTACATATTTACCAAGACCTTACCAAGCGTCCAACCTTTTTATATAATTCATAGTGATGTTTGGCGTCCACCTAAAATTTCTACTCTTTCTAGAAAACGATGATATGCTACCTTTATTGATGATCATACACGTTTGTGTTGGATTTATTTGATGCAAAAAAAATCTGAAGTGGAATACTTATTCAAAAATTTTTACACTATGATTGAAAATCAATTTCAAACCAAAATTGGTATTTTACACTCTGACAATGGCACCGAGTATTTTAAAGAGCACTTGGGGGATTTTTTTAAAACAAAAGGTATTCACCACACATCTACTTGTCAGAATACTCCTCAACAAAATGGCATTGCTGAACGTAAAAACAAACATTTACTCGAAGTCGCACGTGCCATAATGTTTTCTATGCATATTCCAAAATATTTATGGGGTGAACCTGTTTTGACGGCGTCCTATTTGATAAATAGGATGCCCACTAAAGTATTAAAGTACAAAACACCTCTTGAGTGCTTGAAAGAAGTTTTTCCCAACACTCGGTTACATTTGGATCTTCCTATCAAAGTTTTTGAATGTACTGTGTATGTTCATATACCTAATCAATAGGGCTATCAAATGTGTTTTTTTGGGTTATGCCTTACATCAAAAAGGCTACAAGTGTTATGATCCTCACACAAAAACATTCTTTATTAGTATGGATGTTTCGTTTTTTGAAAAACAACCCTATTTTACCCAAAATTCTCTTCAGAGGGAGAAACATGGAGTTGAAGATAATTTTGGGGATGTTTCTATCCCACTTCCAAACTCAATTTGTCCTGCTCAAGAACCACATGGTTCTAATAATGGTTACTTAAGAGATTCTGGTTCTAGTTCTTTGGTGCCTAGTGAAAGGGTTTCTTGTGCAAGGGGAGAAGTACTACAGACTGATCATCATGATCTGAATTCTGAGCTTCAGGTTTATGCTAGGTAGAGATTTCATCAAAGGAACAAAGACCTGAATATCAACTCTGCACAAAACCAGTTTGAAAACCCGAGCAATGAGACTGTAAGTTCAAGAAATCCCATTTCAACTTCTAGTTTACTTTCTTCAACTGTGCCCAATAGTTCCCCAGTTGATTCTTCAACTATTATCAATTATTTACCTACTATTCCTGATCTTGATGTTCTTATAGCCATTAGGAAAGGTGTCAAAAGTTGCACTAAACATTCTATTGCTAAATATCTCTCTTACCATAGACTATCAAAAAATCATAAAGCTTTCACATCTAGGATTTCACACTTGTTTGTTCCAAGGAATATACAGGAAGCTTTGGATGATCCGAATTGAAAATTAGCAGTCATAGAGGAGATGAATGCTCTAAGGCGAAGTGACACTTGGGAGATAGTTTATTTGCCCAAAGGTAAGAAAATAGTAGGGTGTAAATGGGTGTTTACAGTAAAGTGTAAGGCTGATGGGAGTGTTGATAGGTACAAAGCCAGACTTGTGGCTAAGGGTTTCACCTAGACTTATGGAATTGACTACTAGGAGACCTTTGCTCCTGTTGCTAAAATAAACTATCAGAGTCCTATTGTCTCTTGCAGTAAATTCAAATTGGCCTCTACACAAACTTGATGTCAAAAATGTGTTTCTTAATGGTGATCTTGAAGAGGAGGTCTTCATGAGTTTACCTCCGGGATTCGAAAAGAAACTTGGGAGTGACAAAGTATGTAGGCTGAAGAAATCCTTGCACGGTTTCCAACAGTCACCAAGAGCATGGTTTGAACGTTTTGGAAAGACAGTTACCAGTTATGAATTCCTTTAGAGTCAGGCAGATTACACTATATTTTATAAACACTAAAAAGATGGTAAAGTTGCAATTTTGATTGTTTATGTTGATGACATTATTTTAACTGGTGATGATGAGACAAAGTTAGCAGCCCTTAAGCAGAAACTTGCGAAGGAGTTCCAAATTAAGGACCTGGGAATTCTAAAATACTTTCTTGGAATGGAGTTTACAAGATCCAAAGAAGATATCTTTGTTAATCAGAGAAAATATGTTCTTGATCTTCTTGGAGAAACAGGTTTACTCGATTGCAGGATGTTGGAGACTCCCATTGAGCTTAATGTGAAACTACAGGCTGCTAAAGCTAACGAAGTGAAGGACATAGAACAATATCAGAGACTTGTGGGCAGGTTAATCTACTTGTCTTATACGCGGCCAGATATTGCTTTTGCAGTTAGTATGGCAAGTCAGTTTATGCACTCACCAGGGCCAAAGCATTTCGAGGTGGTCTACAGAATCCTAAGATATCTAAAAAGGACACCTGGCAAAGGGTTACTGTTCAAGAAACATGGTCACCTGCAGATTGGGCAGGAAGTGTTAATGATAGGAGATCTACTTTGGGCTACTATTCTTTTGTTAGGGGTAACCTACTCACTTAGCGAAGTAAAAAACAAAATGTAGTGGCTAGAAGTAGTGCAAAAGCAGAGTTTAGAGCTATTGCCCATGGAATTTGTGAGGGAATGTGGATCAAACGAATACTTGAAGAGCTGAAGTTTTCTCATTCAGTACCTATAAAAGTCTACTATGACAACAAGGCTGCTATCTCTATAGCTCATAATCCAGTATTGCATGACCGTACAAAACATATAGAGGTGGACAAACATTTCATCAAGGAGAAGATTGATGCTGGAGTAATATGCATGCCATACCTTCCAACAACCGAACAAATTGTTGATGTTCTAACTAAGGGTCTTCACAAGAAGCAGTTTGACACTGGCAAGCTGGCTATGGAAGATATCTACAAACTAGCTTGAGAGGGAGTGCTGGAATTATGCTCAATTAAGGCTGATCTCTAGGATCAATGTTTTATGTAAATATTATGTAAATATAGAAAGACAATAATGTAAATTAAGAAGGTAGGATGCTGTTTATTATTTCTTTCCTTCTTTGCTAATAATCCTCTCCTTAAAAGAAGATAGTGTACACATTCATTTTTAATTCAATAAAGACATTGTCTTTGATAATTTCTAAGTAATACTCTCAAAAGAGAGTGAACAACTAGAAATTTGACTCATACAGGCAAATTTCAACAAGTATTACATGCATGGATCTAGAAAACCCTACAAGCCAAGTATATCAAGAGGACTATAACTTATTCCCTAAAGTTTCTACTTTAATATATTATCTGTGGGGAAACAAATTATAGCAAATCATATTTTCATAGGGTACTTTGTCGAGCCAACTTGTACTTGTTTAGAGCAAATATACTAATGTAAAAGATAATGTTAACCCTTTATTTACTAGCTTAAACTTTTAGATGAAATAGTGGTTAGCAATTTAGCATGGAATTAGAGTAGGAAAAGATCTTGAGTTTAAACCTCACTGCTAATCCAATATTTAAATAGTTATATGTATTTGGACCAATTTGCAGCAAAGCCTAACCTCATGTGAGGAAGCCTGTTGAGAGTAAATATAATAATATAAAAGATAAAGGTAACCCTCTATCCACTAGCTTAATTTCATGACCTTGGAACCTATTAAGCCAATTGTGCAGGCACCTAACTCACAATCACCCTCTTAGTGATAGCTAAGTTGACCTTTCTTCGAAACCACTCTCGCCCAGGATCTTTAAGCCGCTAGAACTACCACCACAAGAGAACTCAAGAGAGCAAAAGAGAAAACAAGAGAGCTTGTAGACAAAACAAAACTCTACTGAGAATGGAATGCATACAATTGAGGGGAGACCCCATATTTATAGCCTTTAGGCTGGGGTATAAAAGACCGGAATACTAATACTAATCTTTATCTACATCTTTACAATTACAAATTCAAACCCATCCATACCAATATCTTCCAATCAAAACACTCTTGAACCTTCCAAAACTTGTGCCATAGGTTTCCATGACACGTCCTATCACATTGTCTTGTGTGGCAAACATTTAGAGGAATCCTCTCACACCGTGGGACGCAGTTAACCCAATCCCCCCCACATGGCCAAATATTTGCATCCTTACAGCATGTCTAGTTACATCCCTAACGTGTCTCAATCATGACCCTATCGTGTCCTAGTCATTTGGATCATCAATAGAACTCTTCGTAATCGCCACATGCCGCTTGCATGGCAGAGCCTTTATTTCTCAATTAAATAACATAGTCCTTGATTTGATGGGTTGAAACATCCTCCCCCATCTTCTATGGCAACGTCCCTATTGAGTGCTAATAGTGACCAATTAGCTCGTTGAATGCCACAAGTCTTCCTCGACCTCCTAGTTGGCCTCGCTATTGGATAGCCCCTTCAACTAGATCAGGTACTCTGTGTGGCGCGACACACTACTCTTCTCCACAAACTAGTCTGCCAGAATATTCTTCATCACCTTCTTAAATGATTTAGTCACCACTAAAGGTGCCCTAAGTGACACGGTTAGATCTAGGACTTCATGATCTTCATGGTAAGGCTTTAGGAGCCTAACATGGAAGACCAAGTGGATCTTTAGGGTAAGGGGTAAGGCAAGTTGGTAGGAAACCTTCCCCACCTTTGCCAAGACTAAATATAGGCCCTTGTACTTCTAGATCCGAGACTAACATGAAAGACCAAATGGATCTTTAGGGAAGGGATAGGAAACCTTCCCCACTTCGCCAAGATTGGATATGGGCCCTTGTACTTCTAGATCTAAAAGGGTATCACTTTCACCATAACCATGTTGTCGAATTAAAACTACATCGAGTGCCTTTCTAATCCGCCCATTTCTTCATTCATTTCGTTTCCTTCACAAGGACAGCCCGAGTCTCATTAGCCTTCTCTTGCCAAGATGTCACCATGGAATAGGCTTTTACAGTGGTCCTTTACTATAAGTGGAATCATGGATTGTTTGACCCCTAGCAATCTTAATGAGCTTTTATCGTGGTCTTACTCTATTATAAGTTTTAAGAAAACTGTGCAACATCCAGTAACCGCATCCAACGATGCAAGTTGACATAAACAAAGTGCTGCAAATAGCACTCCAATAGACTGTTGACCCACTCCATCTAGCCATTTGCTTGAGGGTGAAAGCTAATAGAGAAATGAAGCTTCGAGCCAAGGAGTTTTAACAACCCCATCCACAATTTCTTGATGAATCTGGGATCTTAATAGCTGACAATAGTTTTTACTCATAATACTTTACCACAGCAGAATAACAGTCGTGCTGCCCCCTTTGCCTTGCAATCTAGCAATGCTAAGATGAAAGTATTGTACTCGGAAAAGCAATCCACCACAAGAAGAATGGACTTGCATCCCTCTACCTAAGGCAATGTTGAGATAAAATCCAAGGAGACACTCTCCCAAGGTTGCTCCAAGATGGGTAATGGCTCCAATAGCACACTTGGAAAATGATGCTCCCCTTTGTCCTGTTGGCACACAAGACACGTCTTCACATATAACTCCATTAGCTCGGCAGCTCAGCCTTCCATCAGCTCGGCAGCCTGGCCTCCCATCAGCTATAAATTACGAATTGTTGATTGATTGTAAATTAAGGATTGATTGTCCATGGATTGTTGTAAATTAGGGTTGACTGATTGGGGATAGGTTTACATTAGGGATAATTTTCCTTATGCTTGTTTATGATTCTATGAACTTGTAAATAAGTATAAAATATAGATGAAAAATGATATCTAATTATTTGTTAAAGTTGTAACCCTAATTCTTGTTTAGTTTTTTTTAATGATTGCTTTTTTAATAGAATACGTTTTTATGCTTACAAAAGCTTGTACTCTTTATTTCATTTAATGAGGGCTAGAATGTACATTAACCCTTTTGGAATCTTCTTCACAGTTGTTGTCACCTTCACCACATTAAGGACGGTTAGTAAACCCATTGTAGTTGACCAATTTGCTCCCGAGTTTTGTTGTACATTCTCCAATGTAGCCAACTTCTCTAGTTTGGGGCAGTCTTTTACCTGGTGGGGACCTTGGCAAATTTAGTAGCTTGCCCATGGAACAAAGGATGACTTCTCCTCCTCATATTCCTTGCGCCTATGAGGTTGGCCCTCCTTACCCTTGCCTTTGTTTTTGTAAGAGTTCTTTCCCTTCTCTCCCACCCTTAGATGAGTGGGTCTTCGAAGAGTCCTTAGGTTTCTTAAAGGGACTCTTTTTAATATTCAATTAAGGACTCCACAACAGTGATGGCTTCATCCACCATCTCCACCTTTTGTCTCTGAACCTCCTGCTTTGCCCAATTCTAAAGTCCTCCTGCTTTGCCCAATTCTAAAGTCCATCCTTGAAGAAGAATAGGGCTTCCTCAACAAAGTTGAAACCTGCAAGGCTACAATAGTATAATTCGTAATGTAGTCTTGGATTGATGACTTGTGTTCCAATCTCTTCAACTTCATCCTTGATTCATAAACCACATTGTCTGAGTAGAATTGTTTCTTCAATTCTATCTTGAACTTCTCCCTAGTATTGATTTGACACTTCTTTTTGTCTGCATGTTTGCTTTGCCACCAATGCGCAGTAGTACTAAAGAGAAAGTAAGTAGCAATATCAATCTTAACAAACTAACCGTGGATGTTGATTCCCTTGAAGTAGCATTCCATTTGCCATAGAAAGTTCTCTGCTTCGCTAGCATCCCAAACCCCCTTGAATTCTTTGGGCTTTGGTAGTAAATCCACAAATCATCTTGAGTCCCACTCGATCTTGGACCAACACCAACACTCGAAGTTGTCTAGAAAATGTCAATCTAAGTCCCTAACATGGTGATGGCCTCCATCAACCTAGCCTCCATTTGGTCTATCAGCTAGTAATCTATCTACCTACCTCTGGGAGAGACTTAATGTCTTCCTTCATCTATTCGAACTAGGTCGTGAAATGATCTTCTAGCGTGCCTATTTTGTGCTCCACTCTTTCCATCCTCTAGATTAGGCTCTCCAGCATAGTTTCCACTTCTCCTGAGCCTGATGTCTGTTGAGCTAACTGCCTTCTTATGGGACTTGTTTGAAGCACGAGTCCTCCTTTCCATCCTCTAAATTTAAATATTGGGTTAGCAGTGAGGTTTTAACTCAAGACCTTTGCTTATTTTGATACCATATTGAATTGTTAACTATTATCTCATCTAAAAGCTTAAGTTCTTATATAAAGGCTTAACTTTATCTTTTATATCATCATTTTTACTCTCAACACATCACCCTCTTGGGGTGGTTGAGTTAGCCTTTCTTCAAAACTGCTCTTGCCCCAAGATCTTCATATCGCTAGAACTACTACCACAAGAGAATTCAAGAAAGCAAAAGAGAGAACAAGAGAGCTGAGAGCTTGCAGAGAAAACTCTAAAAACTCTATTGAGAATGGAACGAATACAACTGAGGGGAGACCCCCCTATTTATAGCCTTCGAACCCGTGTATAAAGGAGTAGAATACCCCTTTTGATCTGTTAGGATTAGGAGTTCTTTAGAAAACTCAATCAATGTTTACACATGCCAATCTCTCACACTCCTCACCCGAAATCAACCCAATCAACAGAAATATGAAACTAAAATGCATGAACAAAATTAAAAGGAATGAAAAATAGTGAAAGAAACAACCAAACCAACACAAGAGGCGCACGATATATCCTGGTTCAGACCGACGAAAATCAGCCCTACATCCAACTTACTCCAATCCAAAGTGCAATCCACTAGAACAAGAAATCAGTACATAAGAGTCCTTCTCTTCTCACACCCACGAGTACAATCCTCTCTCACGAGATTACAAAAACTATTCTACTCACAGCCTTTCCTCTCCTTTACTATACTCGTTCAACAACATGAGAATAGAATGATTGATGCCAAGCGACTACCCTATGCCCTCTCATTTATCGACATTTTGGGCAGACTAACCTAGAAGTACATAAGACATCACAATCTCCCACATACCCCTAATACATTAGTTACCGTTAGAAAAACCCTAATTAACTAATCTGTCGCTTGTATATCATAATCAACTCCACTGATTTCTTCTAAGTCTCCAAAGCTAAAACTCGAGCAAAACTGTAACATGATCTTTATCCACATCTTTACAATTACAAATTCAAACCGTCTATCCTAATCTCTCCTAACCAAATAACTTTGGAACCTTCAGAGCTTGTCCCACGAGCTTCCACGTTGCATGTCCTATCATGTCGCCTGCATGGTCAATGAATCATGAGGACACTGATGCAGGATAAAGAAGAAGAAGAAAGTGGAAGGAAACTAGAAAGAGAACAGAAAGAAGAAATCAAAAGGAAGGGAGAGAGGAGGAGAAGAAACAAATAGGGGAAAAGGAACCAAGAAAGGAGATGGGAAGAACCAAATTAGAGACTAAGTAATCAATATTCAACTATCCTTCTGTTTACATCAATAATCCCTATTTGTAGAATGAAAATCCTAGAACAACTAGGACTAATTTCAAACTATACCTATCACAAAATCTATTACATTCAAATTACAAAATTTAAAATCCTAATCTCATAAACAAGAAAATTAAAATTTGAAGTACAAAAATAAAAAACTCTAAATTTAACTACATTAGATACTATGTTTTTAGCTCAAACCTCACGAATGTTGTGTCAAAAGGCATCCCCAATGTAAGAGACTTCCCACTTTACTAGGGTCATATTCATATGCAGCCTTCCCCTAATTTTTTTTTTTTTTCTTTTTTTGTACAAAGGTTGTTTCCACTACTCAAATCCATTACCTCCTGGTCACAAAGGAGCAACCTTGCCATTGCTACTAGGGCTCACCCTCAGGGATTGTTGTAATTTACCCAAATAGAGAGGACTCAAAGCCATTGTTGAAGTTTCAATCTCTATGGTAAAAATTAAGACAGGCACTTTATGGTTATTACTGCATGGATAACAAGAAAAAATAGTGGGCAGAATCTGATCCAAACCTGAACTTTTGGGAAGCAGTGCCACAGTTACTGATTCTTAAGACTAGCACTGCATGTATCAAGCCAAAGAATACAAGCTTCTAATTTCTAGGAAGAGATAAATGTTTATACATGAAAGAAATGAAATTTTTCAAGGAAAAGCTTACCAATTAGCAGCATTAGCTATCACATTGCAGCGTAAACCTCCTTCAGAATATAGTCGAGTTATATTTCCCACAAACGTCAGGAACTTATCAGAGTTAATATTCTTCCATCTAGCCTTAGCCCTAACCAAAGCCAAGATCTTGGATTCACGAGATAAGTCAACAAGAACAAGCCTAGCATTTCCAAGCTTAGTCACAAACTCCTCAACTTTCTCAACAATAATATCAGATGCCTTTTCAAGATCAAACTGGAAATCAGCAGTTGAAATAGATGGAAATGCCAAAGTTGGAATATTGCCAAAAGAAGAATCGCAATTAACAGAACCCACAGCCAGATCTTCATGTTCCTTTACCTTACCAGCAGTTCCACTAGCATCTTCTGGCCCTTTAAATCCAGAATCATTGTCTTTGACAAAATCAGTGGTCACAGAATCTTTTGAGCTATTTTCTCTGGATGCAGTATTAACAGGGGTATTCACTTTTTTGAGGAACTTCATTATACCAAGCTGAATTTTGGTATCAGGGTTTTTCTGGCCAAAGCAGCCACTTGGAAGGGAATCCATTGGGCCAAGAGCACTATAGATGCTAATAGCCCCTTGAACATCATTTTCATTCTGGCAAAAAGTGATCCTCGAAAATCCTTCACTGAGTTTAGGTAATTCCTTCTTTTGCAACATTCTATTCACAACAGCTGCAGCTTTTCCACCTTGTAAATTTCCTTCATGCCCAGTCCTCTTTACAGAACGGGATATGCAAAGCTTTGCAGGAAGATCAAGCACCAGAGCATGCATATCTACTTGTGGGCTACCAAGCTTCATAAAGTTAGCACGTTGTTCCATATCAAGATTGCATCTGTCGATAAATACACTTTTTCCATCTTTCAATGCAGCAGCTGCAGCTGTAAGACACTGAGTTTTTGTTCCCGCTTTACCGGCACCAATACTGTCCTGTGCATTGATGTAGAAGAGTCTAGCTGAGTGGAAACCATATCCCATCAATAAAAAAATTACAGAGGGTTAAGATAACCTTATAATATAATGAACTTGCCATCAATCAAAAGGGCCTTTCATACTTACAAAATGCTTGCCCTAGGTTCCAGAGATATAGAAGGTTCTTTGTCAAAAGAGTTTAGGGTGGGTCCGCACCCATGTACCAGACTACCAGACTCATTCACAAGGATGGTGGCATCTTGAATAAAAGTCAGAAATGGCTTCCATGGTAGTGAGCTTTAGGAAAGTGGATTTAGTACTGCATTGCATGTACTGATTTTCAGCTAAATAACATCTTTGTCAGATTTTGTTTTTGAAAGTTTGCAACTCAGCAGAGTGTATAA